>NW_022045844.1:495000-1789651 GCF_003285905.1 Drosophila hydei
ATATATTTATATATATATATATATTCTTGTTGAATATCCGCCTCACGATGATTACTCAAAATCACAGCTAGAGCTGCGTTCCATGATCGCTTGGCAGCTGCCTCGTGTGAACTGCTGCGCAGCCGGCAACTAATTGCAAGAGACAACAAAGAATTTGTACGCTTAAAATATTTACTGTGTGGCAGTTTATGGGTGCTTCAGAGACTAGTTGCAGCTGTGAAAGTGTGGGAGAATAGCTCAAAAAATATGCTGTAAATTTAAAATTACGAAAATTTCCTTTCAGATATTGTCATAAAATCAATAATTGAAAATTTGCTATTATCCTGAACATCTACGCATAAAATTTTAATTTTAATAGATTTTGCAAGTTGCAATCAGCTAAATGTACAGCTGCTGTTAATAAAAGCTGCTGTTAAGTCCAATAAGACTGTTAACAGAACTTAAATGCCTTCCAACCCAAAGTCTGTTATTTACAGCAGCGCTGTTAAGCCTCTGTTAGGACACAGCTAAGCAGAAGCACACAATAGAAACTAACAGAAATCTTTGCTTGGTTCTTTGAAACATATTTCAATCATTAGTTAGTTAAATGCGGGTATAAATACATATATATATATATATATATATATATATACATACAAATATATATTCGAGGCGTTGCCCAGAGAGCAGAAAGTCTTTTGTGGCTGTGCCCAAGTCAAATGGCCAAAGAAGGCGTTGAGTTGCCCTCATCATTAGAACAACATTTTTCCCAAAGCAATGCAAATATTGACGATGACGTCACAATGTCACAGCGTGTCATCAACGAGCATGCAGCCCAACCCCTAAACGAGGCGCACCCCTCGACTAGAGGCTGGCGCCAAGGACGCAGAAAAACTGCGCGAAAAAAGTGCAGCTGATTTGATTTTTTTTCTTCTCATTTGGCTGTCAGCATCGTGGGAATGTTTGAGCAGCAACCCTAGAGGCAACCCTTCGACTTGGACTTGGACACAGCTGCAACAAAACGCGAGTCCGTAGCTGGTCAAGAGGCGGCAGCAGCTGGGAGTACAGTCTTGGCTGGGATTGATGATGGCCTAGGATGATTGGCTGGAATGGCAGTCGCTGCATATGTCACTGGATACAAATGTATCTATAGCTCGAAATCAGTCCAATTAAAAATAATAAAGGCGAAACGCAGCTTGTTAGTGCGCTGTACTCGGCGACTCTCTGGCTGCCAAGATGGCAGATTGCACCCCAAAAATAAACAATAGGACTCCACTTTTTTCTCCTATTGTTGTTGTTGTTGTTGTTGTTGTTGCTGCTAGCGCTATGCGCGTGGGAAAGCGTCGTTCCATCCATAACCAGGCGACGGGGCCTGGGCACCTGCCGCGCCCCAAGCGTCATTCGACCATATTTGGTTTACATATGCCAGACTCTGCAAAAATCGTGATCAAATCAAATGCCCAGCCATAAAATTGTGGAATTCTAACAGCAATTTGAGCGCAACACGAACAAGCTATCTACAGAGGCAGCGGTGGAGGGGCTGGAGGGGGCTAGTGTAGCCTAGGCGCCTGACAATTCTATTTGGCACGAGCTCATTAAGCACCATTTATATGCAACATGAGCCATGACTGGACCAAAACTGCAGCCGACTACCGATCGCCGATCGTCGAATGTCGAATGTCGAACGTCGATTGTCGATCGTCGGACAGTCAACAGCGAAAACCTCTCCAAGCTCTCGTTGCGAGTCAATGGCTTTTGGTTGGCTTGGCCTGTTGACAAGTTGTTGACGCTGGCAAATGATTTACTGCCTCCAGTTGGCTCCCGATCAGCAACAACAACAACAACAACAACAACAACGAGCACAGCTTTCGGCCACATGCCAAATTCAACTAACAACGCACAACAAGTGCCAACACGTGGACACCCGCCTCTCTAACGTTCACGTTCTCATGATCATGCTTGATCGATAACTGCTCTTGAACGATCGCGTCTAGGGAAACTAAATAATTGCTCGAGCAGCACATACTGATAGTTCTCTAATGATCGTAAGCTAAAGAATTGTTTGATCAGTGACTGATCAGACATTGTAACCACTCTTTATCGATCAAGTCTTGTATTTATGGATAAGCTAAAAGATTAATAGATCGGCTTACATTGAAAGCACTCAAGCGAGGTTGATCGACAACTGTTTAGATATTGATAGCTCGAATTTCGAGCAGAATATGGAACGATGTTTATTGTTTTGAATCAGAAACTCTTGAATCAAAGCTGAAAGAAGAGGCGAAGTGGGCACGTCATGAATATATTAGAGCAGCCACTGCAATTAAGATCAGTTAACAGTAGTCTAGACTTGATAATTATTCATATGCGATATTGTGAACAATTGAATATTAAATTATATAGACACATTAAGCGATTAGCATACAGCACTCCACTCCTCGTCGATCGGCTGACAAAAACTGTCAACGTCGGCTGCCATCAGATTTTAATCAGTCTGCGAGAGAAGTGTGCCGGCCATATGGCTCGATGCGAATTGGAGTTGGAGTTGGAGTTGAAGTTTGGGCTCAAGGATTTTGACAGCTAAGCTGACATGGCGAAAATGCATAAGTGAGCGCAGTGGACACATTATGACGGACTGTTGTTACACGACATATGTATGCCCATGTCTAGGGGGGAGCCAGGTGAATATGCCAAAAAGCTCAAATGCAATGAAACAATCAATCAAAGCGCTGAAAAGGGGCTTGTCTAGAGCCGCAGCTAAGCAGGGGAGCAGCGTAACGGTAACGCCAAAAAGGCACAAAATCAAATTACCAGCAATGATTAATCAATCAACAGTTGTTTGCTTGCCATACAGTAAAGCCTCGGCTCAATGCGATAGCCAACACGATCTCTGCCGCTGGCCTCGATGATGGTGGGTGTGTGTGTGTGTGTTGGCCAAGTGGGTGCGTTCTCGCAGCTGGATGCCAATACTGACAATCACGATCACACACACACACACATACACATACACACCTGTGTTGTAGACACCACGTGTGCGTTCCAGGCAATTGCAAATCAATGCTTCGTTGCAGCAGGAGCTTGGCTTTGGCTGTGGCTGCGGCTTCTTCCCTAAATGGTGCGATCTTACCTGGCCAGGTCGTGCCAAAAATGGGTTTGCAACTGGAATTCGCTTTTAGTCAAACAGCCGCAGCAACAACATCTCCCAGCTGCAGCTAGCATTGAGGCGCAGGTGGCAATTGGCAAGCAGCTGGCAACTGGCAACTGGCAACACAGGCAACTTGCAACTTGCAACTGGTGTGAACAACTAGAAAGTTTTTTATTTGAGCTCGAGAGCTCGTGAGAATCAGTGCAGCATAATTTATTGGTTGCGCGACCAATTCAATTTATGGCCAACTAATGAAAATTTGACAAATAGCAAATGGCCAAGCAATTTCATTCTAGCCCAGGCCAATAGCATTCATCATGCCGTTGCGAAAACGTTTCCGCATAGAAATTGATTGACAACTCGAGGAGGAGTTGCAGCTGAAGTCACTGAGGCAAAATGGCAACGGCAGCCAAAACACGTCAATTTCGAGGCCTGCCGATTTATGGGCGCCCAGCTTCGAGCCAAGTCGTGACCCGCGTGCATTGAACTTTTTTGTTGCTGTTTTTTGTTGTCCAATCTTGTCTGGAGTATGAAACGAAACGCTTTGAAATCTGCCAGCACGAAATGCAATTTCCAAAAGAGTAGAAAAAACGTTATTGTGGGAGCTGCACATAATGAAGCCGTTGGTCATTGGGCAAAAGGTTTGGTCTGTCAATCATAATTTGTTTGCTTCTTTCTCAGTTTAATGTGTGTGCTGCACTCGTTTTCCCACATTTTATGGACGGCTGCCCCTATTGCTGGCCCTGGGAAAATCTCTGGCGTAACTGGAGGCTCGCTTGTTGCGCAACAATTACTCGGCTTTTGGTTTGCTTTCGACTGGCCTGGCCTGGCCTGGCATGTCAACGTGACCAATTGGCAGTCCAGTTGGCAGTCGCAACCCCCACGCAACCGGCGGCAACACCTTCGCTTACCTTCGCCGCAACGCTCCGCTGCACTCGACTCCTAACCGAGGTGCAAATGCAACTTGCGAGGGGTTGACTGACTTTTGAATTGTTTTACGCTTGTTTTTCGGTTTACTCGAAAACGGAACTGCGCTAGATTGGCCAAAAATGTGAACTCGTCTTCTAACCAATTTTCACACATTCTTTACGCAGGTGCTTAACAAATATTCAAGTAATATGTTAATTTTTGTATACGAAACAGCGGAAATTAAATTCAACATTTCTGACTTGCAACGCTTCATTGCACTTTAACTGGACTCTCAAAATATTATCATCTATGTAACGGCAATTAACATTCAAATGTTTTGTTAGCTGAAGGCCAGCTCAATTGTTGCTTCTAAACAACCACTAGATGGCGCCACTCCACCCAGCTGCCGCCTGCTTCACTTAACTTCAAAACAACAACGTTCTATGCGAGGTTGGCTGCGCTTAAGTGTTGAACTCAACGAACATGCTGACTTAACGAAACTTACCTACATTTAATCAATTTCGTTGCATACTTTGTGGCGCTATCAAAAGCAACCTATAAAATATATAAAGCTGAATTTGTATGTGTTAGAAATAAAAATAAAAAACGATTAAAAATTAAAATATTTAAAAAACTTATTAGTTTAATTCATTAAATTATCACTGTTTTCGGTGTTGTTAATCGATCTTACGATAAACAGCATTGGGTTTGCCTGGGATCGAATATTATTACTTTTATTAATATATTAGTTTATATGATCTATTGAATTAATTGAAATATGTATCGATAGCTAATCACATTGATTTCATTGATTCGATATTGGCACCTTGATATCGCTCGTTTTAAGAGCTGTACGGCAACGCCAGCAGCAAACAATCGATATGTCTATCGCTCAAACGAACTGGCAACGCTAGCAAACTATCGGAAATTTATTGACTGTGATGAAGCATAGAAAAATATTCTCGTATAATTTGCAATTAATAAATTATTAATCGAATTTTTGAAGATAATGTCGAAATTCAGTTTTGACATAATACCCGCAGTACCTCGCGGCGACCTTATTGGACTACAAACCGTTATATCCAAATTGGAGGACCATTTAAAGAGTACCAATGAGAAACTTGGCAACTTTAGGAAGCTAATCAGAACCGAATCGAATATTAAATCGCGCGAAATTTACTTAAACAAGGTACATGCTATGGTGAAAGAACAGCACACGATCCAAAGTCTACTGGAGAATTATAAAACAAAGTTAAAGAAGCTTGAATCTTTAAAGAAACTGGTAAGGACAGGTACTTAACAGCGCCTGATACCTTACTACAATATGTAAATCTATCTATTAAAGAAATCTGTTGAGAAGCAAATCCCGCAGCAAACAAAAAACTCAAAACTCTTCGAACTATTCCATAATTATGAGTCGAAGGTAAGTAAAATATAATTTATAGAGATTTTAATACTAAACTTATTTATATTTTAGGAAGCCAAATTTGACAATCAGAGCGAAAGGACATCCGAAACACCAGTAAGTAAAGCAGAAGCATAGAAAATATAATAATTAACAATATATGTTTTTATAGAAGCGTAAAATTGTGGATAAAGAAGAGATTGTAAACAATAAAGGCAGAAAAACCAAGCAAATTGTCATTGATAATCATGGCGAGGCAATGAAGTGCTTGAAAGCTCATGTGAAGAAGCGCATTACGGAGGAGGAACAAAAGGTTGTAGCTCCCAACATTACAAACGTAGAGCAAACGAAACATTCAGATGATGACGTTCAAATATTGGGAAAAGCGAAAGCAGAGACTGAACAAGTTGTGATATTGGATCAAGAAAAACATATAGTTAATACCGAAAAAGCTGAGGAATTGAAGCATGTAAAAGAAACGAAAGCAATGATAGAGGAAAAATCAGATTTAAGTGTCGATGTTCCCTTACCTAATGCCATAGTTATTAACAATCACAGCGAAGCGATGCAATGCTTAAAAGTCCTTCAGGAATATGCAATGCTAAATGAAAACTATCGAGCAATAGGACTTTTAATGGAAACAGAAAAGGCATTCGTAAGCCCGCCGGATGTCACAGACTTCGAGCTGTAGCAATAGTGTAATATATATATATATATATATATATATGTTTATTTATTTGTATGTGTATGTAGACTAATTAAGTCAAGTCGATTTAAGAACCGATGAACATTTGCTTGCTTGAGCAAGCAAGCATTCTGCAATCGGTTAATTGTAAATAAACTATATACATATTTTAATAACATTTTATTTACCAGAATCCAGTTTCCACTACTGAAAAAGGAGATTCGAAATGAAATCGGCAAACGCGTAGTGTAAAGAGTTTTTTGTTATTCCAATAAGAAGTGCTGTCAGCTGTTTGTCTTCCAATTGTTTATGTGCGTCAGCTGTTGTTGTGTCAGCCAAGCATTTCTGTGTGGTATTTTTTAGTATATTTTGTTATTGATGAACGGTCACCTGTATGTATCACAGCTATAAACAAATCCTGAAAATTCGACATTTCTGCAAATATGTGAGTATACATCGCAAAGTAGTCTAGAGTTGGGCGTTAATTAGCAGTATTTTTTATTTCAAAAGGAAGTAAATAGCATTGCTGTTGAATGATATAAATTCATGCTGTCAATAAGTGAAATTGAATTGATAGCAATCTTTAACGAATGGACAAATCAACAGGAGACGAAAGTGCTAAGCAGCCGGCTCTACGCAAACGAATTGGCCGGCCGCCCAAGGTCAACGCCCAAGAGTCTGAATTAATTGAGGAGATGGAATCGCCAGCCGAGGAGCGCACTTCGTCGACTTCGCCAACAAATTGCCGGCGAAGCACGCGTAAGAAAATTGTAAAGTTCGACGTGCTCGATGTACTCAACAAGAGTCGCAAAACTCACAAAATACAAATCGAGGCAAGAATTGATTCTAATGCACCAACAACAACCACAGCGTCCACAACACATTTAGCAACGAGCTCGTCTACTGTGGCAATCCCAGCAATTGAGGTCAATCGGTTGTTTACCCCACGCCCGCCTCTGCCTGCAATTTCGCCATTGCTTTCGCTGGATATGTTTACCAAGCCGAAGCCGACGCCCAGCTTGATTGTTGCCCAGGTGAGCAGTGATAAGACGCCTACTACCAGTCAGCAACAGCAGCTGCAGCAACATCAGCAGCAACAGCAGGTGCTGCGTAAACGTGGACGTCCGCGCAAAGCACAATTCACAGATAATGCAACTGAAGCTGATTGCTCTAAATTGAGCACAAACTTGGCAAGCAGCAAGGAACAAGCCCTTTCTTCAAGACGGCAATCCTCTGACTCGGATGAGTCTCTAAAGGGTTTCAACATCATTGTAGAAGATGCAACCAATGCTGAAGCAGTTTCTGAGGATAACGAAGAACTAGACGGAACCATTGAAGTAATTGAGACAGAGATTATAACCGTGGCTTCCGATGAGGATTCAGATTCACAAATTATATTTGTGGATATCGAAACGACAAAGTTGGAAACTGAAGCAGACACTGAAACTGTCGAAGAAGCCGAAAATGAAGAAATAGTTAAGTCCACTGAGCCAACTCACAACTTTAAACTAATTTTTCCCAATAAGGAGACAGATGTCGCTCAGGAAGTCACCATTGAGGAGGAAGCGCCAGCTGGGGATGTTGATGAAAAAGAACTATTAGCTGAATTGCAAAGTGATACGGAACAGCTTTGGTTTACGGAAGATGACATCGTTGAGAGAGCACAAGAAGCGCAAGATGAGAAGCCCCAAAAGCAACTAAAGACAGCAACGGAGCAAAAATCAAGCACTGAAGTAGTAGTAGCTAGTCAAGGTTTTATGGAAGACTTAATGGAAAAAGAGACTCCAGTGCAATGCAGTGTGGTAGAGACTACGCCTACTTCTGAAGCATCTAACAAGTCGTCCAAATCAGATATAATTGAAGATGCGCCACAGCTGCGGGCACAGGAGAAACTATATGAGAGTATGGATACAGAGGTAAAGATTGAGTTGCGGGAAGAAGTCAAGGAAGAACAGGAATTGTCGGAAACAAACGAAGATAAGGATAAGTTCAAGAAAGAGCTGCAACAGGAAATCAACGTAGAAGCAGAGCTCTCATTGCCAAACGCTTCAGCCAAGATAGAGAACGAAGATGCGGATAACGTTGAGGATGAACTGCAAAAGGAAGTCAACATGAATAAGGAAGTCTCGTTACCAAAGTCTTCTGCCATACACGAGTACAACCCTGAACCAAAGGCAGCTGTAGAAGCAGCAGAACAACTAGAAACTAGTGTAATTCCAGGCTCTGTAAATGAACCTGTCGAAAAGATGAAAAACGTAGAGGCCCCTTCGTCTAGTGCAATAGCCCTCTTCGAATTGGAATCTCTGAGGCGCGCTGCTAAAGCCACAGGCATTGAGTTAAAGCTTCCGATGACAATGGAGAAACTTCTAAGTGCCAATTCTGCAACAGAGTCAGCAAATGCCTACGAAGCGAAGATGGACGAAAGTAAGAAACAGCCAAGCTTAGACATAAGAGAAGCATCGCCAGTAAAGCTCGAGAAGATGGAGTTACCTGCAAAGCAACTGCAGCAGCAGCCAGATGCAGTGAAAGCCGCAGAAACAAGTACAGATCACGTAGAAGAAATAACGACAGAAACTAGAATCGATGTCGCTGAGCCACTCCCAAAGCTAAAGTCAACCAAATCCTCTTCAGAAGAGCTCAAGTCAGAATTGGGTAATGCAAAACCAACTGCTGTTGAAAAGAGGAGGACAAATGACAGTCCCATGTTAGAGAAGCCCTCAACCTCTAACGCCGCTTTCGTAGAGTGCGATGCACTCTTTAAGGTCTTGGACAAAGCGCAAGCACAGATGCGCTATGAAGAGAAGGCCAGAAAGAAGTCTAAGCTGGCCACCAAGAAGCAGTCAACCGAACACTTGCCGGAACGCTCCACGCCACAGTCTCGTGCGAAAAAGCAGCCGGCAAAGGAAGGCAGCCGCCGCAACACAATTTGCGAGGAGCGTCACGAGGACGTGCAGTTGCCTTTGGGCAGTAAACGTCGCAACTCTGTGCATCCCTTCAAGTCAACGTTGAGTCCAGAGCGAGCTACGGACTCAGAACAGAAGCCAAGCAGCAGCAGTAGCAGAAAGAAATCAGCTCAAAGGAAGCCAACACGCAAGGCAACAAGAACAAAGCAAATGCCCAGCAGTCAGGATTCGCTGGATTCCAGTTCGAGCTCCTCAACAAGAGCTGGCGAGTTGCCTAGTCGCAGCTTGCCGACGCCCACTTCCGAGCTAGAGGCATCCAACCCACTACACGACATAGCCAAATTCATAGAGGATGGCGTCAAGCTGCTTGAACGCGACTACAAAGTGGAGGATGAGCAGCAGCAGCAGCAACAGCAGCAACAGCATTCACAGGAGGAGGCAACTGAAGATGAGTTAGCACAGCGTGTGGCTAATCTGGAAACACCAGCCAATACGCCAGCTCCATCACCTGTTGGCAGCACAGATGATCTGTCCGCGGGTGTGCGACGCTCGCATCGCATCAAGCAGAAGCCGCAAGGTGCCAAAGCGAGCTTAGGTCGTGGTAGCAGCACCCAAACGCCCACTATTAGCATGGAGCAACAGCTAAGTGAGCTTGCCCACATTGATGCCATCAATGAGCAGTTCCTGCGCCAGGAGGGCCTCAACACATTCCAAACCCTGCGGGACAATTACTATCGTTGCGCGCGCCAGGTGAGCAAAGAGAATGCGGAAATGCAATGCGATTGCTTTGTCACCGGCGACGAGGAGGGACAGGGGCAACTGCGCTGCGGCGATGGCTGCATCAATCGCATGCTTATGATCGAGTGTGGTCCGCTGTGCACTTATGGTGATCGCTGCACGAATAAACGATTCCAGCAGCATCAGGGCTGGCCCTGTCGAGTCTTTCGCACGGAGAAGAAGGGCTGCGGTATCACAGCCGAGTTGCAAATACAACCTGGGGAGTTCATCATGGAGTATGTGGGTGAGGTGATCGACAGCGAGGAGTTCGAACGTCGCCAGCATCTCTACTCGGAAGATCGCAATCGGCACTATTACTTCATGGCGCTGCGTGGCGAGGCAATCATCGATGCGACTACGAAGGGCAACATCTCTCGCTACATCAATCACAGCTGCGATCCAAACGCGGAGACACAAAAGTGGACGGTCAATGGAGAGCTGCGCATTGGCTTCTTTAGTGTGAAGACCATCATGCCTGGCGAGGAAATCACATTCGATTATCAGTATCAACGCTATGGACGCGATGCTCAGCGCTGCTATTGCGAGTCGGCCAATTGTCGCGGCTGGATTGGCAACGAGCCGGAATCAGATGAAGGCGAGCAGCTCGATTCGGAGACCGAAAGTGAGCCCGAGTCACTAATAGAGGAGCTGCGTCCAGAGCAGGAGCCAAAGGTCAAAACGCCCAGAAGTAAATCTAAAAAGCAACTTAAACTGCCAACGGCACGAAAACAGCGCAAAGAACAGCCCAAGCCTAAGGATCGCGAATACAAGGCTGGCCGCTGGCTGCGTCCTACGGGCGGCGTTGGAGGCGAGAAGTCAGCAACGCGTAAACTCGATCAGCTTGAAGATACAGATGTGCTCGAACAGTTGACGCTGCTCAGTCGAAGTGGACTCAAGAATCAGCTCGACACATTGCGCCTATCGCGTTGTATGGTGCGTGCCAAGCTGCTGCAGAGTCGCCTTCAGCTGCTGGGCGTGCTAACGCGTGGCGAGCTGCCATGTCGTCGGCTCTTCCTCGACTACCACGGGCTGCGCCTGCTGCACGCCTGGATCAGCGAGAGCGGCAATGATAAGCAGCTTCGTCTTGCGCTGCTTGAGTCACTCGAATCGCTGCCCATACCGAACAGAACGATGCTCAATGACAGTCGCATCTATCAGAGCGTGCAGCTATGGGGTAACCAGTTAGCTCAGCCAGCAGAGGCAGCATCGGAGCCAGCACAACCGCAAACGGACGAGGAGGAGTCAGTGCGCCAACGCATTGGCGCCCTGCTACAAAAGTGGAATGGCCTGCCCGAAATCTTTCGCATACCCAAACGTGAACGCATCGAACAGATGAAGGAGCACGAACGGGAGGCAGATCGCCAACAACATCTGCCCACTGCGCTAGGGGACAGTAACAGCGCCTCCTCCGTGCTAAGCACCGATCGTTATAGACAAGATAGATTTAGGCGCGACACGAGCAGCCGGTATGAGAAGTCCAAGCCGCCAACTCGAATGAGCGGCAACAATACCATCTGCACAATCACCACACAGCCCAAAGAATGGCCAGGCTCCACGGAGAGCAGCAGCGGCATCAAGCCTGAGAGCCGACGGCGTTCGGAGTTTGATCCGCGCCGAACTATATCCAAGGAGCTGCGGCGATCGCTATTTGAGAGAAAGGTAAGATGAGCGCAAGATTTCAAATAGAGACTTTACTTTAAGTTCTTCATATCTATTCAGGTGGCCCAGGATGAGGCGGAAAAGCGTGTTGGCAGCGAGGATTGGCGAGAGCACGAGCTGCGCTGCGAATACTTTGGGGCAGATTTGAACACAGATCCAAAGCTGCTGCCATTTTACCATAACACGGAGACCAATGAATGGTTCAACTGCGAGGATGCGCTTGTGCCCGTGCCATTACGTTGCGGCGACATCGCAGAGCCACCCTCGCCGGAACATGAGGACGATGTGGAGTATAAGCTGCCTGCTGGCGTAGACCCGTTGCCGCCCTCTTGGCACTGGAGCTTGACACCCGAAGGCGACATCTACTATTACAATCTGCGTGATCGTATTCCACAATGGGAGCCACCGAACGCTGAACAGCGCTTGCAACAGCTGGTAGAGGCTTCACCAGAAAAGGATCTGGTGCCGGATGAGGCAGCCAATTCGGCTGATTTGATTAATATTGATATCGACTATGTGGGCAGCCTGAGTGCCAAATCTCTGGCCCAGTATATTGAGGTAAAGATACGCGAACGACGCGAAATGCGGCGCAGTCGCCTCGTCTCTGTGCGCGTTATAAGTCCACGGCGCGAGGAAGATCGCCTCTACAACCAGCTGGAGTCACGTAAATACAAGGAGAACAAAGAAAAGATACGCCGACGAAAGGAAATTTATCGACGTACACGCAACGAGACAAATACTATTCAACCACCGCCTGGAGAGTCCACCGATTCGTTACCCATTCATGGGTATCTGTACTCTTCGGATGAGGATGGAATCATAGAAAACGAAACCAGTGTACCGCTACTTGATGCTACTGTTGATGGCGACAAGGAATTGCCGGAATCACAAAGTCGTCGTCGCCAATTGCGTTCAACATCGCCATCATCCACCAGTGCCACAGAAGCCACAGAGCCGTTGCCAAGCGCCAAACGCAAGCTACTCCTGACAGAGAGCCAAAAGAAGCATAGGGACAGCAAGCGCAAGACGTAAGCAATCCCTTGAGCCACTGAACTATTTTATGCTAACATTCTCTACGAATCTTTCTAGTTTGACAATTGGACGCGATGCCAGCGATAAGTTTCACTTTGAGATTAGCGGCCATGTGGCCGAGTTTTTGCGTCCCTATCGCCAGGACACTTGCCAGCTGGGCCGTATTACAAGCGATGAAGACTACAAGTTCCTAATTAAGCGAGTAAGTGTGATAGATTCAACTAGTTTTGAGTACATCTAATGGAGTATTCTCGCAGCTGAGCCACCACATAACCACCAAGGAGATGCGCTACTGTGACATGACCGGCAATCCGTTGGCCTGCACTGAATCGGTTAAACACAAGTCCTATGATTTCATCAAACAATATATGCGCAAAAAGGGGCCCGTCTACAAGAAGCCTGTCGATAAGCCCGACTAATCAATAGATTTTCCATACAACACTATTTTCCTTAAAGCTTTTGGCTTCTAAATAATAACATAAGCAATATATAGATATCAGTTGTAGTTATTTTACTCTTACCTCATTTTAGGTAAAGCAACTTTCTGTTTTTAAGTACTTATGCATAAAATGTAATCGAATACATAATTTTTTTTTGTTATGTGCCAAAACTAATAAATTCTGCCAATTAAAGTTCATTCAGGTATTTAATGGAATTTGTTTAAGTTGTTCTGAATGTTGGCAAATTTGGGCAATACTCGCTAGATGCTTGGTATAATTTTCATATGGCATAATTATTCTTTATATTTAATTTCATATCAATTCTATATTTCTATATTTTTATTCAGTTGAATACATATATATTTAATAAAATTTCTGATCTTATATACTCCATATATAATAATGTCAATTGGCCCAGGATATTTGATTATATTTAGCACTTGCTGAACGAATAACTTATATATGGAATTAAAATCAATTGTCAATTCGATTACGCACTTTCTTTAATCATTCTTGCAAGCAAACAAAAAATAATTTAAATGCATTTGTTTAAATAAATTCAGACTTGCGCTCTCTGTCGCCCCCATTCGCAGCTCGTTTGCTCTGCTTACACACTAAAAATAGCAACAAAAGCAAACAGGCACACACACATGGACGGGCACGTGCGTATAACGGCACACATTCACGATCACAGAGCGATAGAGAGTGGCAGAGAGAACAAGAGAAAACAGAGTAGAGCGCTCTCTCACTCTCCGTAAACAAGTTTGTAAAACTCGCCAAACCTGATTTTCCAGCCGTCTCAGAGAGATTGCAAAGCGCGTCAGTTGCAACAAATTGCTGCTACGCTCCACACGTTGCGAGCGGAACGCTATTTACTGGATGGTTGCCGTGTGCCTAAAAACCTGCTGTAGATTTCAATAATACCAGGTGAGCGTAGGGCTTATCTAAAAGCAATTTGTTAAGCACGCCAATTGCTGTAGTATAAATGAAATTTAATTGCTTTTTTTTTCGTTCAGGCGTTGCCGTATCAGCGTGCGCTCGATTGCGTTAAAGAAGAGCGTGATACTGAGAAGAACCCAGAGCTAGAACGAGAGCGAGAGTGAGAGCGGCAACGGGAGAGTAAGAGTGCGAGCGTATGAGAGTTTCCGTTATCTGTTGCTGTGTGCGTGAGCGTACGGAACTGAGCAAATGTCTGACGTAAGTAAAAACAAAAAGCAGTTCATCAATTTGTGGGATGGTAATTTCATACTAGAGCAACTAGTAGACAAATTTAGCTGATCAGGTTTAACTGGAAAAGCGTTGAAAGGTTTGCATTGTCTCTGAGTTGAAGCTAAATTAAATACAGGTTTCGTACTTTAGTTAACATGAGATAGCATTAAATGAATTTGAAATTTTCATTAGCATCATTGGTTTTACTTACAGGACGAAGCCAGTTCATTTGGAGCTGGCTCCCAGCGTATACGTAACGTGTTGACCCTAGAGGAGCGTGTGGAGGTCATACGTCAATATGATATCATGCCCATGTACAGCAAGCTGGCCAAGAACTTCAACTGCAGCTGGGAGCAGATCAAGAACATTGTCTCCAATCGAGAGCCCATTATGGAGTTCTATGAAGCGACGCGCCACAACAACAAACAGCCGAATTCCAAGTTAGAGGAGCTGCGCAGGCGCAAAATCAATTTCCTGGGCCATTGCCTATATGAGTATATACAACGTGCTCAGTTCTACCTGCGCGTAGACATCAACGAGGAGCTAATCCGCACCAAGGCTTTAGATTTCCAGACTTTAATGGGCATTGACAACTTTGTGCCCAATAAGGTAAGCTCTCGAATGATTGCTGCTGAACTTCATTAATCTCTCCTTCTCGATCTTTATTAAGTCTTGGATCAATCACTTCAAGGCGGCCTACAACATCACGCTCTCCAATCGTCAGATAACGATGACGCGCAAGCCACCTCGTTCTCTGGATCTGCGAGATATAATGTCTTACTGTGGCAAGAATATACCCACATCGGACAGCAGCAAGTTACCGGATTTACCTGCTCCAGCTCATGTTGTGGCATTCAGCACGCAGCCAGCTGCTACGCCGTTGCAGGTAAGCGTGCCAGCCACAACTGGCCGGGCGGCATTGCTGTCTCCCAGAAAGCCCGTAGACATACGTTCCTTGTATCGCACCAAGACTCTGGTTGCGGCGTCCACTCAGAACCAGGCCACATTGGATGAGCTGCAGCTGCGACGCAAGCGCAAAATTAACTTTTTGGAGAAGGCGCTGTTCGAGTACATTTCGCGTTCGCAATTCCATCACAAAAACAAGGGTCGCCTCGATGTGGACCATCTGCGCGAGGTGGCTGTCAATTTACGCGACATACTCAAGATCGAGAACTTCTTTCCGGATCGCACGTGGTTCAATCACTTCAAGAGCCACTACAACTTCAGCTTCTCACAGGGCGTTCACTACGGCATGATGCTGCGTCGTGTGCCGCTCTCCCTGGATCTGCGTGACATAGTCAGCTACTGTGGCAGGCATGAGCAGCGTGAGCAGTCGATGGGCAACATCACACTGACACCCAAGGAACCAGAGTCAGCTCGCTTTGTGCATGTGCCACTGGCGGAGTCCAAGCCGGCGGAACCAGCCAAAGAAACAAACACAGCAATTGAGGAAGACGATGATTGCGTGGCCATTGATGAACCGCCTGAGCTAATCGAAATCAAGGATGATGACGAGGAGCCAGATAAAGCTGAGCTCAAGCGCCAAGCTGCAGAAGATTCCGTACCTAGTCTACCTCTAAAGATACAAAAGATTGAGTCCTTGAATCCCAGTGCGCACAGTCCGGGTCACTATTCCGAGGATAGCGCCGATGCTGAGCCATTGCCGCATCGCGTGAACAACTACAAAGATGCACTGCGTCTGCTGAAGCCACTCGAGGAGTTTGCGCTGCTGGAGGAGAACTATCGTGCCATTGGCCTGCTCACTCAGCTCGAGAAGATCTTCGAGGGGGCGGTCAATCAGTCCCAGATCGACAAATAGAGTTTCCATACATAACTAAAACTTGAACCAAAAAATCATAATGCTGGCCTAGTTATATATAATAGATGTACATATATAGTATATATAATAAGCTTAATTACAGTGTATTAAGAGCTTTGCTCACTAAAACTTGAGAACATGAAACATAAAATTGTTATAAAAAGAAAGTTTTGAATTTTGAAATTCGAATAGTTGCGATAAACAGAGAGTTACGAGGGTAGTCTGATATATATCTTAATTTAAATAAATTACATTTCTTAGACTGCTCTCGCAAATACTTCATTATAAAATGTTACTTAGGTCATTGGAAAAGTGATATTTTGGGCAATAACCGGTTGGGCTCATAACCGGTTTGAAATATTTTGGCAGCTTGCTTTATAGTTGCGTTCTAATTCTCATCGAATCTGGTTTCAGTCAGATAACATCTATATTCGATTGATTAATAGTCTCTTTAATGGCTTTGCCTGAGCGAAGGTCAAACTATTTGAAATCAGTGAAGTGTGTCTTAAATCTAACATTCTAGCTGAGTAGTCAACCTATGTACCTGTGTATACCTGTATACAAATTTGTAATTGTCAGGCATAAGTTCATAAGGGAAGAAATAAATACATATGTGTATATATATATTTATATATAGATACTATATAGACCAGTCAGATTATAGCTACTCGAATGTCTCGTCACGCGGCCCTGTGCCACATTCGTTCACCAAGGTGCAATGCACATGCTGCTCGGGTTACATAAACCGTTTGGCCCTTTACGTACGAAACATACAATCAGCGTTTAAACTTTACGTTCGTCCTGTAAAACTTTACGCGTCCTGGCCATTCGTAGATGGGAGCTGAAAATGACCTGCAGTAGCAACGGGCGGGGCACTGGGCGGCCGGGCGAGCTCCGCCGCAGGACTTGGCTTGGCTGGGTAAGTTGATTTGGCGGGCGAGCGAGCGAGCATTGAACGTGCGTGGAGCGAAGCGCTGTAGGTGCTACATCAATTTCAGATGGCTAGAATAACCCGGCAGGCAGCGGACTGTGGGGTGTGTATGTCCGATAGCACAGCAGCCCAGCGAGGGACCACACACACACACACACACGCACACTTATAAATACATACAGAGATACAGCTATGCTTACATAGATGGAGCTACGATTACACAACCGTCCATATAGCTGGGAGCATTGCACAGAGGATGCCTTCATCGCACTCCGTTGAGTCAAAGTTTCGTTTTTCGCTTTTGCTTGCAACCCTCCTCAGCAAGCAGTACTTTCATTTCAAGGATTTCCGAACCGACGTCAGACGTCAACCAACGCTTCGACTATACACGTTAAGAGTATAGAGAATGTAGCTATAGAAATCCCACTAGTGTAGGTTGTAGGTGCAGCGCGGGAACCTTGCGGCATCAAGGCGATGAATGAGCGTTGAGGAGGACGGGAAAGCAAGGTGATGAATACGTGGCGGAACAGAAGAAGCAACATCAATGCACAAACGACAGCGACAACTCGACTCGAGTCGACTCAGGTTACAGCTTGGAACAAAAGTTGAAGCCCCAGCCAGTTCGAAGTTTTGACATAAAACCCCGCAAGCAAAATGAAAAGGACTTAAAGGCATCAACTTCATATAGGCAAAGCTGCCATAGGTAAGTATACTACACATGTGCATTCTGCAGGGTAGAGCTACCTGTATACAGGGGTGGACACAGCTGTTGAGTATTATACGGCTTGGATTGTAAAACAAGACTTAAGTTACCACAATTTCAGCCTAAAGATCAGCTTGCGAGAGGTATGGCATATAAAGTCATCAACGCCGCTAGCTGCAAGAAATAATAAATTATAGTAATACCTTATGGTATTTCCTGAATAACTATGACGTAGTGCTTTCAATGAAACCTTAACTGGTTTTCGTTCATAAAATAGAAAATTGACTCATAATTGCAATTCTACTTTGTATCTCATTTAAGTCACTCTAATACGCTCTTCAATTTATTATTAGTCATCTAAGACGTATCTCATGTATCTTTAAAATAGTTTAATCAGATTTCTAGAAACTACCTGTAATATAATTATTAGTGAAAGAAATTGGTTTGCCTTTATCATATTTAAAAGTTCAACAAAAACTGAAAAAATAATAAAAAAATAAAAAATAATATATATATATATATCATTTATATTATAAGAATACTACTACTGAATATAAGGTACCCTGCAAACTGATTGGTTCCAAAAATGATTTCCTAACAAAGCATATATATATACTAAATCTAATATAAGATGATTTCCCTATGAGATGTTTTCTATATATCAATAGAAGATCTATACATATATTTTACCAAGATAACTACTAAATTCCCAAAGAGAATTTCTTTTTCAAATATATATTCTATATATAATCTTACTGCTGATGAAATAATCTTTGATTCATAAATTCTAAATAGATAAAAGAACTATGCAAGCATTCAACCAATAAATTCCCAAAAATGATTGCCCAAGAAATCCATATATAATTCAATTTGTTTAAAAATCACTTAAAAAGGTAGACTGGTTTTTACTTTTCGTATATATAAAACTGACTCATAGCTCCGACATTCCAGTTGTTATCTGATTGACTTTTCAATAGATTTTATATATATATATAAATTATATGGTTTCCAGTCCTGTGGTGACTGAAAGTTAGGTTGAGAGGCGACTGTGCCTCTTATTGCTGGCCTCGGGCTCAGACAATGAAATAAGCCATTTAACGAGCAAATGACGGAGTGAATATTTATTTAAGCGGTTTACTGGAAGAACGCTTTTTAACCCTGCTTTTAATTGTTCTTTTTTGAATAATCGAAACAGTTAATTTTATTGGTTTTTCTTATTATATTCACTATTTTTAGTTTTACTTATATGACACCAATTTTTAGCATGTCCTATCAGTACGAGTTAAAACACGAGACTGATCTATATTTTTACAAATCATAGCCTCACCGGCGTAAGTAGAGTTGCCCTTGCCAGGGCTGTTCCTTAACTTGTCTAGCACCCGATAATAAGTGTTGAATAATACCTTACATTAAGTGTTATAAGCTAACTAAGTGTTATAAGTTAACTACCCCCCCCTCAAGTGTAAGGTCGTCCTCGACCGACCCAATTCCAGCGACGACTCCTCGCAAGTGCTTCGCGGACTTCTTTGCGTCGATGATCCACCAAAGAGTGAAGCCAATGCAGATTAAAGCACAGCATATGGCTCCTCTTTCGGAGTGCCGTACAACGACACATCATCAAAGTGCACCATTTCGGTTCCTTGGTCGCATATTAGCAGCGGTGACCAGCGAGTCGGTGCAGGTGTTCTCGAATGAAATCCGCAAGTCGTTCTCATTCACATTCAATACGGAGCAGTATGAGCAGCGTACTGATTCTTCGCTATCGCCGTTCAGCAGGCGCTTACTAAGCTTGCTCTTGCGCCTACGTATGTGGCGTCTGTTGAAGCTGTTGGTGCACGACGTGGACGTGGGCCTTGGCATCGGATGATGCATACCAAAGTTGTGCAGCTGCAGCGACTTGAGTGTGGCTGGCGCCGTCGATGACTGGCCGTGCACGTGCCCGTGATGGCCGTGATGACTGTGTCCCACCACTCCAGCGATGCTATGAGCCGTTACTGGACGAGTGATGTGTGTAGTCTGTCGGCGCGCTCAGCTGGCGATTGAATTCGGCCTTGCGGCGCGTCAAGTCCGTCAGGCAGTATTTGTTCAGATGGCCGTTGCTGGAGACAGGGCTCTTGGGCGATGATGCCAGATGCTGCGTATAGGCCGAAGGAGTTGCTGCTCACGCTTAGCTTATTGCCGGCGTTGTGCAGCAGATTGTTACAGTTCTTGCCGCTGATCTTGGCCGACTTTTGCCCGTCGTCGGTATCGTGTTGCTGCTGCTGCTAGCCGCCCTGTACTCCTTGTCGTCGCTCTCGCTGCGCACCGATGCTCGATACGCAGGAAATGTCTTCGTCTTGCTCTTCAGAGAGCCGTTCAGCAGTAGCTGCTGTTGCCGTGCGGCAACTGCCGACAATGCCGGCAGCTGCAGTTGACGTGACGCCGCTGCCGATGAGGATGAGGATGAGCCGGCAGCCGTGGCAGGTGTCGACAGAGATGGGCAGCGGTTGGAGCAACCTGTGGCTGTGAAACTTCTTGAATTAATGCAGTTGGCGGTGTTTTGGGGATTTCTTGACTTGGTTCTAGTATGGATGAAGAGTCGCTTGGCTCTGCCGCCGCGAAGAGTTCGTTAGTTGTTGCTGGCTGATGAGCTTCTACTGTTGGTGGTGGTGCCGTGAACAAGGGGGTTTCCTCAACGATTCCGCTTGTAGATTTGCATGCTGTGGTTCTGGCTTAGCATCCAACTATGGGGCGAATAGAGCTGTTGCTGGTTCTTGTGGACGACAGGATAAATCGTAATTTTTCTGCAGGCTTTTTTAATTTTTGGGAATTTGGTTATAAAATGTATAGTGTTGATGGATTCCTCTAGCCAAATTGATTTTAAATCTGAGGAGTCCAAAATGTTTGGGCTAACAATGAGCCTTCGCGAGAGTAATAGCAAGCATTAAACTTTGCAACTCCATCGTCCGCATTCTGTTTCTGGACAGTGTTTCAGTGTTTCAAATAAATAAATCAATAAAATCAATTTGTGAGTTTTGGCTATCCCGAGAACTCCACTGACAGCAAATGTTAACTGGTTAAGTTGGTCTTGAACCTCAGTGTTTACTTCTATCCGTCTACTGTTGGCATTCATTAGTCGCATTTCAGTGGACCTAGTCTGCTCTAAATCACCAGCATCGGGTGTACCCGCCACCAAAATGTTTTATAAAAACTATGCCAAGTGGCTAAAGGTAAATAGAAAACTATATCTAACTTATTCGAAATTGCCTAGCGGCTTAAAAAAAAGGTGTAATAAAAAAAAGCAAGGGAGTCATCTTAGGTTGTCCTTGTGGACCACCCTTCCTTTAATGAGGACCTCGGTCCCCAGGTCCGCTTCCACGGCCTTCTCGTCACATAAAGGTGCGAGTTTGTTTCCGAGCCGTCGGTTGGACTTGACCAAAACCTTGTCACCAACATCGAAGACTCTATTCTGCCGCTTTGCGTTCTCCCTAGCTCTGAGCGTCGTCTGAGCGTTTCTGATCTTTTCTTCTATCTTTTCTTGTGGCTCTTGCTTTTTGGGGTGTCTATCATACTTAGCCCTAGCACATGTTTTGCAGTTTTGTACTATTTCCTTGGCAATTTTTGCCATCCGTGGAAAGTAGTACTCCGAGAGTACCTGCTTAACATTTTCCTGTGCAGACCTATGGGCCCTATTATGCTCGACTGTGAGGATTTCCCTTCTTTCTCCAACCGCAAATATGTCCACTACGCGATTTTTGCAATGCCAGAACTTTGTGGCTGGGTATCTTCGCACCAATGCATCTTGTATCATTGCAAGCGTGTGTAAATTACAGTGGAGAGCATTTACGCATTTGGGTGAGACTACATCTTCGAGCTCGTCTAGCAGCGATTCGACGCATGTATAGCTGATCAAGTAGCGTTTCTTATTTCCAAAAAGAATAAAACTTCGTTTTAAGGGGAAACGCGCCTCTTCTAGCACTATCTGGTTTTGAAAACAGTTCAAGGGTTTGTCTGTCGTCTCAATGGTGTTGGTGAGAGATACCTCACTGTGGATCGTTGCTGCGCAGGACTCAATTTCTTGCTCATTTATAGCGTTGAGCTGCTGTCTTGACAAGGCATCCGCAACCAGATTGTCCTTGCCAGGTTTATAGAAGATACGTGCATTAGACTCGTCAATGCGCGCTTTCCACCTTTTGATTTTCGCATTTGGATTAGATTCCGAAACTGCGAAGGTCAAGGGTTGATGGTCAGTGAAGATATTAATGTCTTTCACCCCATACAAATAGTGCCTTAATTTGGCAAGTGACCATACAATGGCCAATAACTCTCTCTCATTGGTTGCATAGTTAACCTCACTGTCCTTCAATGTTCTTGAAATCATTGTTATAGGACGACCCTCTTGAGACAAAACTGCACCTATGCCGTGAGCCGAAGCGTCGGTCGTTAGATCGAATGGCTTCTTAAAATCGGGGTACCTGAGCATTACATTCTCGGATGACAAAATATCGCGCAACTTCTGAAATGCCCTCTGCTGCACTTCAGAGAATTGAACCTTTATATTTCTGGACCTATGCTTACTGACTGTTCCATTTTCACCCTTCAGGATATTCGAGATGGGTCTTGCTATTGCGGCGAAGTCCCTAATGAAACATCTGTAATAACTTGCGAGGCCTAGAAATGATCTAACCTCGAACAGCGTTTTTGGTTCTGGATACTCCTGTATTGCCCTAACCTTTTCAGGATCCGTCGTGGTGCCAGTGCTGGTGACTACGAAACCAAGAAAGTTCACGCTTTTCTTAAAAAAACGTGACTTTTTGACGGAGACCCTCATGTTTGCTTTGTGTAAGCTTTTTAGGACCCTATCCACGTGTTTAATGTGGGATTCCTCATCTTCTGAAAAGATGATTACGTCATTGACATCAACATAGCAAAATTTGCCAATCTGCTCTCGCAGTATGTCGTCGATGGTTCTTTGAAAGATGCTTGCTGCATTCTTTAATCCAAAGGGGAGTCTTTTGAACTCGTATTTCCCCCCGTTTACAGAGAAAGAGGTTTTTTCACGGTCGCGTTCAGCGAGTATGATCTGGTGATAACCAGACTTGAGGTCTAATGTTGAAAAGAATTTGGCTCTCCCCAAATTCCCCAATATCATTGATATATTTGGCATAGGGTATTTGTCCGGCACGGTTTTTTCGTTAAGTTTACGAAAGTCCATTACCAACCTCATTTTCCTATTGCCCGCTTCATCAGTGCCCTTCTTGTCTACTACCCATATTGGGTTATTGTAGGGAGAGACGGACTTTTGAATTATATCATTCTTTAGTAGATCTTTGATTTCTTTATTAACGAAATCAGCCGCTCCCATTGGATATGGGTAAAGCTTGGCATAGATCGGTTGCTCGTCTGTAGTCCTAATGGTAGCCACGACTGATGTGTTATACGGCAACGCCTCGTCTGGGTCTGCAAAGGCCTTTTGTCTGGTCTTCAGCATTTTCAAAAAAGAACTTCTAACTAATGGGGATGCGTCTGCACAGTCTACATTTGTGAAATTTACATTTTTGCATTTGTGGAAGGTGATTGGTTCGACCTCCGTGCCCCACTTAAGTTGTCCTGAAGCTAAACAAAGCGAAGCAGATGCCTGCTTTAGCAGGTCAAGGCCTATAATCCCATCAAAGGTTGATAAGTCCGGCAGAATAAAAAAAGTTGCTTTTAACCCAAACATTGAAACAAAGCATTTGTGTGTAATTTGTGTCTCGCCGTGAATGGAGTGAATTTTGAAGGGGGACTCTACCGAGCGGACGCCTTTCAACCCTTTATGTGGCCGAATGAAATTCTTGGCCGCGCCCGTGTCTATGAGGAATTGCATGTGAGTCCCTCCTACTCTTCGTCTGATGACGGGTAGAAGGGATTTACTCCTAAAAAATTAAGGGCATCAGAGTTATAACTAGTAACGTCATTGATTTGTGCCGCTGCGCTGGAGGCAGCATCAGCACACACCTCTGCCCCCTGTCCCGCGCCTTGCGTGACGTGATTCAACCTTTGCTGCTTTCTCAGACCGCCTGTGCGGTCAGATGCGGGGTGCTTCTTGTTCGCGTAAGCAAGGGCCTGAGTGGGCTGCATTACCCTTGAAAAGGAAGGATCGACCTCCATGGGCACTGGTGCGCCATTATTGTTGTGCTGCCTGGTGCTTCGTGGGTCAGTCCGAAATGGGGCCCTGTTTTGCTTGCTAAAGTGCGGATTCTTTGTACCGCTAGCTTGTCTTTCGGCTTGATGCGAATACCTCTCATATTGGTGACCCTGCGCTTTTGCATGCGGCTTGCGCTCTTTGTCTTCAAGACTTTTTGCAAAATTAGCCGCGAATGAGTACCTTTCGTGATTCGACTCGACCTCTTGCGCGAGAGCTAGCGCTGAAGGCAGATCTCTGGGCTTTGCTGCAAAGAGCACATCTGTTAGACTGCGCTTGAGACCCGATATGAACACACGCAACGCATCGTCGCGGAATTTTTCACATAGGCCCTTTGCTAAAGCCGGCTCATATGACATATTAACTTTGTTTGTGAGAAGAGCGAGTTTCTTCTCTACTTCATCATAATATTGAAGCAGGGACAGGCCACCTTGCCTCAAGGTACTTAATTCTTGTTCAATGACATGAATTGGTCTCTTATCACTGTATGTGAAATCTAGGCGATTTATTATCGCATCAAAATTCAGCACAGTACCAAATGAGGCTAGCACCGCGTCTGCGGGGCCCCTAATCTTGCTTCTTATGATGATGACGGCCTGATAATGACGAGAACTGCCATTATACGGTCTGAAGATCTCGTAAGTGGCTAATGCTGCCTGCCTCCAAGATACATACGATTCCTGTACCCCTGCAAACTCAGGTAAGCATTTGACGGCATCTAGTGGCTCGTCACAGTGAATATCGTTCCTAATTCCTATAGCAGCATACGCTACTACTTGTGGGGCGGCAACGTTTGCTACCGCTATTTGTTCAGCTAACTCATTAATTCGTTGAGTTAATACATGTTCCCTCTGCTGGTTTACAGCGGCCTGTTCGGCTAAAGCTTTGCTAGTAGCCGTCCTTATTATTTCCGTAAGCTGATCTGCATCCATTCTACCTGATGGTGGGGGAACTACACAGTCGGAATCTGAGTCGCTAGACTGCCTGCGAGGGTTTCTATATTGGTTGAACCGAGACATGCGCAGGTCAGTGGTCGCGAAAAATAAAACGGGCCGTCAGAAGATGGGTCGAATTACGTCACAGCTCTGAACTACGAGAACTGCATGCACAACTTCAGACACACAGAAAGTAACACAATGTAATTTTATTGACGATCTGAATGATCAATTGCTGCCACTAAAATTCCCAAAGTAGTCACTCTCACTTGGTTCTGATCATTAATTTTTTTTTTTTTTTTTTACATGCAATTGCAATATAAAATACTCGCTAGTCCTAGCTATTTTTTTATAAAATAAATTTTAACACTTTTTGTGTTTGATGAAAAATTTTGGCTAGAGTATCCACTTACAAGATTCAACTAACACAAAACAAAAAAAAAAATCCCTTTATAAGATCTGTCAATTGCAGCTCCCGCGCTGCTGTCTTAATTGTTGTTGGTTGTGGAGTCCGACCACTAGTTGGGCGCCAATTATATGATTTCCAGTCCTGTGGTGACTGAAAGTTAGGTTGAGAGGCGACTGTGCCTCTTATTGCTGGCCTCGGGCTCAGACAATGAAATAAGCCATTTAACGAGCAAATGACGGAGTGAATATTTATTTAAGCGGTTTACTGGAAGAACGCTTTTTAACCCTGCTTTTAATTGTTCTTTTTTGAATAATCGAAACAGTTAATTTTATTGGTTTTTCTTATTATATTCACTATTTTTAGTTTTACTTATATGACACCAATTTTTAGCATGTCCTATCAGTACGAGTTAAAACACGAGACTGATCTATATTTTTACAAATCATAGCCTCACCGGCGTAAGTAGAGTTGCCCTTGCCAGGGCTGTTCCTTAACTTGTCTAGCACCCGATAATAAGTGTTGAATAATACCTTACATTAAGTGTTATAAGCTAACTAAGTGTTATAAGTTAACTTATATATATATATATATATATATATATATATATATATATATATATATATCTGACTCGGCTGCTATTTATATACTTATTTGGTATACTGTCTGACTGTGCCTGTGTGTGTCTATGCGTGTAAGTGTGTGTGTGTGTTTTGTGTATAGATCATATCGATTCTTTTTAAAGGCAGCCCATCTATAAGCATAAATCTCTTGACGTTGCTCTCGGCTAAACTGAACTCAATTGAACTGAACTAAACGAACGGACCCCGTGCCCGAAAAGTATATCAGCATTCGAAATCGAGCCATAATCGATGCCATTGTATACCAAAAATGAACGAGCTCTCTCGCATATAGAGCCAAAAACAGTAAATCCGAACCGTCGAACCCCGTTGCCATGTGTCAGCACAGAGCAGAGCAGAGCAGCGAGGTTATCGTGCAAGACTCTATGAATACGAATACGAATACGAATACGAATACGAATAGAGTCGAGCGTCGTAGTCGTAGTTTTATAGATATAGATACAGAGAGATACATGCAGCATGGGAAAAGATGAGAGGCAGGGGCTGGGCTTCGCCAATTGGTGGTGAGTGGAAACGAGTCTCAATCTGAAACTTTGACTTGGCCTGAGACCGAGACTGAGACTGAGACTGAGTCTGAGTTAGAGTTTGATTCTCTGTAGCCCCGGCATGGGCAGACTTCGACAGCAGCTGCTCCGTTTGTTGCTGCTTAAGTATTTGGGTTGTAAGCCTCTTGGGCTCCTCAAATATATATACTTATATATGTATAAATATATATGTTTATATAACATACTGTTGCTGTTGTTGTAGTCGTTGGCATTGCTTCAATTCCATAGGCATCATTGAGACCCAGAGCCAGACGATGATGGCACTTGAGCATCAGCTCCACCACAGCCAGTTCTCGACTGGCTTAGACTCTAGGGGAGGCATCGGGGCTATCAGCCATGCCATTCTCCTTCAATGCTGATGATGATGCTGCTGCTGCTGCTGCGGCTGATGATGATGCTGCTGCTTTCAGTTTTCAGAGTTCAGTTTTCAGCTTTCAGTCATGCGCCCGAGCGACCCGCATTCATTCGGATTCATTCGGTCGGTCGCTCGTTCGTTCTGCTGGCACAGCTTTCGATAGATGCTAATCTATCTTTATTGTACAAAGATGTCGAGAGGATGTGTATGCGAATTGTGGATTGGGGATTGGGGATTGGAGCTTGGGGATTGGGGAATGTGCTCACAAAGACGACAGTCGGTGCGACAGTCAGTTGTTCAGTTGTTCTGACTCTCTTTTCGGGGGGCTGGCTATAAATATAAATGGTCTTTGGGCATTTGTATGTATTGGATTTCACTTGGGTTCGATTTTGGTGTGAGCTACGTTTTAGGGAAGCCAAGCGACTTATATATATGCTGCATACAGCACACACATACCTTTTTCGAAAGGTATTATTAGAGCTATGTGCTTGGCGTCTGCTCGCCTTCAAGAGGTACAGTTGTGTTGCCTTCAACTAGGCATGGAAAACTCCAGAAAAGGTAGAGATACTTTTCTTTTCATAGACATATATTATTAGATATATGCACCTTGATAATCAAGTTAACTATTTTGTTTTGATGTTCAGTAATTGTTAGCCTACAGTTCTTTCCCCTTTTCGGATTCAAAGTATATATTATATAGACTAACGAACTATGATGAATGAGCTCATGGCAAGTGTTTGCATTACCTGTAAATATCATTAGCAATATTCTGATTCATTGGCCTAGGAAAGTCCCTAGTTATTCGAATTAACTAATTGCTTATATGCAGTCACTTGATATCTCTCAGTTCTTGGTAATTGTAGGGCATGTGTGAGTCGTATACGACCTAAGTCTAATACACAAACACAGAGTAAAAGATCAGCATCATTCATTCATAATCTTTGGATCGGGTTTTAAATGATCGTATATACGACACGTTCCTTGAGTTTTCGCTTACTTCTTTTATTTGCTGTTTTTTTTGTTGGTATTCAGTTTTCCAGTTCCAGTTTTCCAGCTAAGCCAATCGAATCGAATGGCAGGCAGAGAATACAACGCAAGAGATATAAAGCCCAGATATGGAAATGGCAATAAACTCGTATACATAGGAGACGAGGGAATTGGGATTACTAACTGACGCTGGCAGCGACGTCAGCGCCGACGCCGACAGTGCTGTGAAGTGGCAGCCAACGAGGCCACTGGCACCAGCCATAGGAAGAAGCGAATGGCACAAAGGAAATTACGAGGAAAAATTCAGGTCCCTATAGACTGCAAATAGAATAGATACGCACCCATACTTACATATATATATATATGTATATAAATATATATTTATATATATATATATATATATATAGAGTGTGCTGCATATAGATTATAGAGCACACAATGTGCGAGATGCAGAGATACGCGAGTCGAGAGCCGGGAGCCGGGAGTCAGGAGTCGGCGATACCTTTAGCTGTGGCAGCTACAGTAGCAGCGGCCGCAGCAGCATCCGCAGCAGCAGCAGCATCGACTCGCAGACCCGGACCTAATCAAAAAAGGTAATGGAAAAATACTATCTGGTTGCTATGGCTATGGCTATGGCTATGTCTACGTCTACGTCTACGCCTGTTCCTCCCTGGCATATCGTATCTGTGAAAAGGGACGAGCACTAAGGACATTCAGAACTTGTTTTGTGGTGCGCTCGGTGGGTTAGCGGTATGAGGGCATTTCAGTTCAATATAATACATGACCATAATAAATTCTATGGCTAAATCCCCGCTCTGTAGAAAAAGGTCATAATAGATGAGCTTTTGTCAAGGACTGAGTATGTGTGCGTGTGTTTATCAGGGTGGGGGAGCTGGCTATATATGTATATATATATATATATATATATATATATATATATATATATATATATATATATATTTATATATATATGTGTAGCTATGCATCTGTATGTTTTATCCTTAGTCGTAATCATTCGGTTTTCGTGCAAAGCGCAAAAGGAAAGGTCATTTTCTTCGCTCGTTTGCCACAGCTCGTTTTTGGGAAAGGTTGCCAAAGGGCTTACAGCTCCCTTAAAGCCAGCACCCTACCGCCTGCCCTTGGCTCCTAGCTTCTAGCTCCAAAAGGACAACCCCAAAAAGCATTTGAAAACTTTTGCCGGACAGTCGATAGCTGCACAAAATATAATGTATATTAATGTCGAGTCATCGTCGTCAACTCTAGAAACTTAAGGCATAACTCGAACCACCGAACCACCCACCCACAGCAGCTGCTGCTGCTGCTGCTGCTACTGTTGGATGCTGTAAGGTGGACACTGCGTGTGGTTTAGCTACCTTTGCTAATACTTTTAGTTCGCATTTATGCACACATATAAAATTGCTAATATTTTCCCAGCTTCACTATATACCTTTTATATATATTTATATATATAAATATGTCATATGTGTGTATATAGATTTTGCAACCACCATAATCCAATCCAATTCAATTGAACCGAACTGAACCGAACCCAAACTGCATTAACCAGCCACATTTCTACTTGGACTTCGACTTCTCTCTCACTGGTCCGACTCCTCGTATTAAAACTAATCCATCAAATTGCTTTGGGCGACCCACAACCAACGACGATAATGGGTTTAACTACAACACGTTTATAGTGTATATATTTGTTGTTGTTGTTGTTGTAGCTTCTGCTGCTGTTGCTGCCCGGGCAGAGCAGCAGAGCTGAGCAGAGCAGAGCAATACTTCAAGTTACAGATATACACACGTCGCAGTGGTATCAACTTCTCAGCATCTTTTAGATAGCTCCATGTATGCACGAGCTTGTTATAAGTATTTGTATGCGTGTGTGCGTATGGGTGTGTGTGTATGAGTGTGTGTATTGGAAAAGATGTTGGCGTAGAATGGATTTTCTGTATATATATATATATAAATATATGTAGAGCTCGCATTGAAGTTGCTTTGGCATTTCGTTAACGGATATGTATAAAATATAATGACCTGGGAACCGAAGCAGCAGCTACAGATACAGATACAAATGTATCTTTTGGCTCACGATTGATTGAAGACGCATAATGTGGGTAGCATACGAATACGAAGTACTCGCATCGTATCATACGGAAACTTGTTTAATTTGGCCTGATGCCGAACCAAAATAAGAAAGATATATATATATATCTTTATAAATATTTGTATATATATAATCGAGTATTTCTCGCACTATATTTGCCATTTGGCTGGACCAAAAAGATGTGCTAATTATATGAGATCTGCTCAGTTGGCTGCGATATTAGGCAAAACTGTTAATCCAGAGAGCAGCTGCTTATAGTATTTAATAGAGTTTTATAGCTCTAATCAAAGGTAATTTTCCATGCATGGATCACGCGCGGCAAAGTCGAGTTACCTGAGATCGGTGCATTAACAAAGATCGGATAGGTAAGTGGCTAGCAAATCAAATAACCCAGCTGAGTCCTAAGTAAATGCTGCCACTGTTTAATATATCGTAAAAAGTCGAATGATGTCCATAAAAATGATATCACGCATAAAATATATTTACGATATATACATATAAAGAGCATAAGGCATATACATATATTATAAAAGAGCACACATATGTATATACAATTATAAATATATATGTATGTATATACAGTTGGGCGAACACACCCTATATCATTAAAATAGAGAAATTTAGTTGACGGACGAGCTCTACGTCTCGGCGCCTTCTAAATCCCATCAGTGTTCGCTATAGACGACGCACATAAAGTCCCGAACTCGGGTAGCACGACTAGTCGAGACCAGCAGCAGCCCCCAGCCACAGTCACAGCCACAACAACAGCTCCAGCGCCCTCTAACCACCTAAATAAAAAGTCTTAGCGTACCACCAAAGGGCCCAACAGAGCAGAGGCAAAAGCACCCCAAACATCGGATGAACTTCGGGTTTTTGCTATTGCCGGTTGACGAACTGACAAACGGACGAACGAACGAACTGACTGAATGACGAACGACCAGATAGACAGACAGACAGGCAAGCAAACAGTTTGGCTCTGCTGCTGCGTATTTGCTCTGCACGCCTGACGCCGACTGCGACGTCGACGTCGAAAGATATTCTGCCCGTCCTTGCCGACTGCCTTGCCCCTCGCCCTGCCCTGCCCTTCCTAATGCCTGGCCCATCGCTTGGCTTGCTGCTTGCTGCTTGCTCGGTTGGTTTTGGTTTGGTTTGGCTTGTTTGGGATTAAATATTTCCTATAGATGGGAAAAACGAGTCGGTCGGGTCGGTCGTCGAGTCGCTTGGCGATGTTGTCGCTAGTTTCGTATATTTCACTTTGTGTTGAACGTTCGTCCGAAGCGGTTCTCACAGCGCGACCAAACGCGCTTCTTGTTAGCCAGGCGTTTTTTTCGATTCGATACGCTACGATTTGATTTGATTTTCGGCTTGGCTTCAGACCGATTATAATATATAGACATAAATAAATAACACATTTATATACAAATATAAAAATAAATATACAGACTTTATACGGCATCGATAATCGTGCAAAGTTTCATTCAAGAATCGAATGTTTGTGCTCGACACGGCACACGCTCCTAAAGTGAGTACCACTGTGCGAATGTGTAATGTGCCTCTGTGTGTGTGCGTTTGTGTCTGTGTGTGTTTGTGTGCACGTGTGTGTGGCGATGTAAACAAACGGGGTCTTGAGATTCTGCCTCTGCCCAGCCGCTGCTACGGCTGCTGTTGTCAATGCTGTCATTGTTGCTGCTCCCGTTGCTCTTGTTCTTGTTCTCGTTCTTGTGTTGTGTTTCTGTGCAATTAAAAAAGCGGCGCAACGCGGCGCCGCTGACGTCGCTGCCAGCGGCATCGTCATCGGCGTCGACATCGGCATCGGCATTTGCATGCCACACGCGGCGCCAGCTGCGACAGCAGCAAGTGTTTGCCCGCTATTTAAAAATGTTTGCGGGTCGCGTTTGTTTTTGTTTGCATACAGTTAGACTGCGCGTCGGCAGCGACGTCGACTGCGAAAGTGTTTTGGTCTTTGGGCCGTTGATTGTTTTGGTTTGTTTTTGTTTTCATTCTGCTTCAGTTTTTTTTTCATCGTGCTTTCGTTTTTCGCGCCGTTTCCGTGTTGGCGTATTGGCTTTTCGGGGTTGTGTGAGAAAGAACCGTAGCACTGATAAGCGGACATTGACACTGGGCGACCAGCAGCTGATAAGCATCTAGTTTTGAGTGCATGTGCAAGTGGAAACTAAAGTGTAAATAGCTTAAATAGAAAACAAACTTAAATAGAAACAGACTAAACTAAAAAGCGTATAGTTCAAATACATATATTCATATGTCCATATTGAATCTTAAGTCGAGTTTCACAAAGCAGCTTTATGGATACATAAATAATTCTAATTACAGCCATAAACGTAAATCATTTATTGGACACTTTATATCCGTTATTAAAAGAAATCCATCTAATATAATAAATATATTCCATGTATAATGATTATTAATATATCACATAACCCAATAGAAAAGGTCAAATCGAAGTCACCTTGAACTATCACGACTAACACATACGACATAAATAGCTCAACATACATATTTAGATACATACATAAATGCATAGACATATGTACCACATACATATACATCTACCTAAGCATGACGAAAATCAATCTAAAAATTACCTGACAAAATGAAAAGATATGAAAACAAAACAAAAAATACACACAGACTCAGAAATCTGAAACTGAATTAGGAAATGGAATGTTAATGCTACGAATATTTGAAGCATAAAAGGCAAGAACGGGCAGTAGGTAAAGTGTCTGACGGAATATATAAAGGCAATAGCTGGGTTATACAAAGATAGAGAGATATCGAGATACAAAAGATACGTAGCAACAAAAGGGCGCTCGACGAGAACTGAACTGTAGACGTAGCCGAGCTAAGGCTCACGACGACGATGATTACGGTGATGATGATGATGATAATGATGACGATGCACGAAATTTCACGAATCCCCAAAGCAGCCTTACAGCTAAAGCCGACAACCTTAGCCAGTTGTAGGCAACCATTATTCAGGGTGTGCGAGGAGGAGGATTTAGGGCGCGGAACAGGGACGATGTCTCAAGGCGATTAAGATAAAGTGCCAATCGATATAAGGGAAAGAAAGGCGAGCAGGGCAGCATCAGCTCAGCATCAGCATCAACGGCAGCAGCAGCAGCAGCAGAGAGATGAGATGAGCTGAACAGAGCTCAGCTAAAGCAGAACAGAGCTAAGGCACAGGCAGAGCAGGGGCAGGGCAATATGTATTCGTATAGCAGAAAAACATCCACAGCCACAGCTCGAACGCTCGAACGCTCGAGCAGAGTGTATATAGCTCAGCGACGACATAAAAGGAAATATAAAACCATTTATAAAGCAAGTCAGTCAGGGGAGATTTGAATTGGAATTGATGGTGTAGTGCACTCGACTACAAGTATATATATAAATATATATATATATATATGTGTGTATATGTATGTTTGTCTTCGACTGTCTTTTCTGTATGTGAGTGTGTCTGTGTTTGGAATACGAAGCATAGACGAAGACCGAAGCGTTTTGTTCGTTTTGTGTCAAGGTGTGCGACGGGCTGTGTAGAAATATCTTGAAGATGCTTAGTGGAAGGGTTTTTTGGGCTATGAAACTTTTGCTTGCCAACTAAGTTTCCGGCACACAAAAAGTTTTCGCCAACAACAGCTGCGACAGTGAACAACCCCTAAGCTAGCTGACAGCAGCAGTTGAACTGAAAGATAAAACCCAATTCCGTAAATCCAACCCAAGCAACAACTTGTGCCGGGCTGCGAGGGGAAAGGCAACGATTTCAAATAGTAAATCTTCAGGCGAACACGAACATTGCTTTATGTATTAAGTCATCTTATTAATCGAAAATACCGGCTTCTCTGACTCAGGCAGGTGGCTTATTCAAAAGGGGGCATCGTAGCTATGTATCTGAGTCAGCAGAGTATTACCCTCAATCTTAACAAGGAGGAGGCGGAGGCTCGACCAAGTCGTTCACTTTAGTCAAGTGCTGCTGTTGCTAGAGCGGAGTAGAGCAGAGCAGAGTTAGCAGCAGCAGCAGCAGCTATCTTCGTATTTGTAGCTGTATGCGAGTGTATCTGTATGTGTGTGTGTGTGTGAGCTCTGCCGATATGGGTATGGGTGCTTGGGTGCTCCCATAATGGAGCGTTCGACGTACGACTGGTTCTGGTTTTGGGGGCTGTGACTTGGGACTGGAAAACGTATCGATTTCTGAAGGCGTACGCATCGTTGCCTCAGCAGCGCTTCAAATTTATCAACAGTTTTATATAAGTATGTGTGTGTGCGTGTGAGAGAGATGTTTTTTATGGTGTGCTCGTATCTGTAACTTATAGCGGGCATCACGCTCGTCGTACTGCTCTTATATATATTCAAACTTTCTGAAGTACCTACATAACTAAACGCATTCATAAGCAGGCCTGCCTGTGTGTGTGAGTGTACGTATCTTTATTGTATGCGTGAGTGTGCGTGCAGATGGTATTTTTCCAAAAACCCGAGGTCGAAGCTATTATAAATACAAATGTATTATATAATCTATAGATATATAAGCATGCATGTAGATATAATGCGTCATGTGTTGAACCCCCATAAAATCTGGTTTGTTCATAGATTTCAATATAATTTCGTGGTAGTTTTTGTCCTTCTGGATAAATAGTATTGATTCATACTTCACAAGAAGTCGAAACCAAATTTTATTTTCAATTTTAGTATACTACACAAGAGTTTGTCTTCTCCTCGATAAAGTACTTCTCCCTAGGGCATGGCTTAATGGAGTTTGCTTGCAACAAAAGTTTCTTAGTTTTTGATGTTGATTAAGCACAAAAACTTCTATTGAACTTTCTTTCAAATTGTTTTCCTTTTTTTTTTAACTTTTTGAAGGGTTGCTTGGCAATTTCTAAGCTTACAGTTGATTGCAGTTTTTGCAATTTGAAGCTCTTTAACCGTTATATTTTTAATGTTATACCCTAGCAAGCGAGAGCAGAGTGAAAAGTCTTAATTGCTCAGACAAAAGTTGATAGTACAATTAATTCTTATAATTTAATTTTCAAATAAATTGCGTTGCGCCCTCTCAAGGCGAGCTAATAACTGTATCTGAAATTTCCAGCGTTGCCAGACTGTTCGCTTAAACCGCGGCGAAATTCAAAGCAAAACGAAAGAATAGATAATGCCAAAGAGGCAAAGGACAGAATAGAATCAGTGTAAATTTACGCATATCTCAATAAAAAATGAATATATACATTAACTATACTTAATTAAACTAACATTTTACGTGCTTCTTCTCTTTGCAGCTGATTATTTATATTTTTATGTTCTGATTGGTATTGGCGGGCATTTATTTGCAACGCCAACAAAAATTCATTAACAATTCGGGGCGTAAACAGTTTACCAGTTGCCATGCCGACTATACGGCGATGCTGCATCATTGGATGCTTGTCGAATTCGAGACAGCACCCAAGCATGCAGTTCTTTGCCTTTCCCCGGCCAGACAATCCCTTTCACAAGTTGTGGAAGGAGGCGTGCCATGCCTCATTGCGGCGCATCATTCCATTCAAGAAACCCGTTGTTTGCGCTCTACACTTTGATCCCAGTGTGCTAGGCGGGCGACGCTTGCAGTCGAATGCATTACCCACTTTGCGTTTGGAGGTGCCCTCGAATTTGGAGGCCGTGGAGCAGCAGGCCATGGTGGAGGAGATCGAGCGCAGTCGCAAATGCGCCTACATTAATGCAGTTGTCTATGAGTGGCTGGTGCGGGCCAATATCAATCCACAGCTGAGAGGCAGCATCACTCATGGCATGATCAAGGACAAAGCGGAGAATGCACGCCAGGTGATTGGTAGCACATCTTTCATAGCGGACAACCGATGGCTGAATCGGTTTCGCGAGACGCACTTGCAGGGCTTTGCTCAGAAACTGGCCACCAATCAGCTGAAACCGATGGGAACGTCGCTATGGATACCGGACATTGTGCAGGACTTGCAGCATTTGTTTCCGCCGGCCAGTGCAGAGCGTGTGGCCAAGCTGGAGGAGATGCCAGAGCAGTATATGAACTACATGCAACAGTATGGCGAATATGAGGAGGACGACGACAGCATGGACAACAAGGAGCAGAGCTATCAGGAGCAACAGCAGCAGCAGCATTACGCGCTACAGCAACAGCAGCTCCAGCAGCAGCAACAGCAATTAAATCAAGCCTGGCCGCCCTTCCCAGGCCATCCACACGGACATCCACATCCACATCCGGGCTTTAGCTTTAATGACTACTACTTTGAGCGCCATCAGCAACAGCTGCAGCAACAAATGCAGCAGCATCAACAGCAACAGTTGCAGGCACAGTTCCCACCGCCGCATGTGGTGCCAGCACCACCAGGCGCAGCGCAGCCACCGCGCGAACCCTTCCAGCCACAATTGCCACCAAATCAGTCGCAGCAGCGCGTCAGTCCCTTCCAGCCAGTACAGCTGGCCAAGCGTCCCAAATTGGAATCTCCAGCCGATGATGAAGTACAAGAGATCAATGCTTCGGCTGCTGCACGTGGATCGCCATTGTCATTAACTTTGGCCGAATCCACAGCCACCACACAGCTGGATCAGCATACTCCCAGTCCCAAGGAGCAAAACAATAACAGTGGACGTGACAGCGCCAGCAGCAAGGAAAATGCACCCAAAACTCTGACCGACTGCCACAGCGGCAAGTCAACACCTGTACGTTCTATCAAAGGCAGTAGCCCACCAGCAACAGCATCCGCGCCAGCCTCGCCGAAGAAACATAGTGGCAGTGCCGGCAGTCAAACAAATGGCCACAACTCCCCAGAGCCGGATTCAAGCTCCTTGGTCAATGTGCTCAAGGAACTGGATAGTTATACTCAAGCGTTGGAATATTTGAAGCCTTTAGAGGATTTCGTGCTCTTCAAGGAGAATTTCCGTGCCATTGGACTATTGTCGCAGCTGGAGCTAGTGCTGCGCAAGGGTGACAAAGCCACGCTCATAGAAGGTTAAACTCTACTCAAAAGATGACAAAAACAGAAATGTGATGAACAGTGTACATACTATGCATATGTAGTTAATTAATGAAGTAGTATTATTAATTTGTCTTTCCACACAACTTGATTTAGGTAATACATGTTTGAGCAGACAGTACTGTGGCAAACCAATGATATTCGATGAGATTAAAATAAAACATATTAATTTATTTGAGAACAAACGTATTTTTATTTGAAAAGATGCGGTAAGTAGAGGTAAGGTAGAGCAAGTCTGGCAACGCCAATAAGAACACTTTACAACACTGTTGCGTTTCATTGTGAATGGCATTTAGTGACTGAAATGATAAACAAAACAGGAGTAGCAAATTGTTAAGCATATTTTTGCAAATCAACAAAAAAGTAATTGTAATTTAAATAAATAACAAATGTCGCTTCTTGAGCAATATGAGCAGCAATACGCAGCGCTAATCGCTGAAATAACTGCACACATTGGTCGTTTACAACAGAATGCAAGTGAGTGCAAGCCTTAAACATATTTTTCGAGCAGTTTGATTGAACCCCTCCCCTCGTAGCCGAACGCAATGAACTGTGCACCAAAATCGATGCCAGCCTGTCCGAAGCACAGGAGCTGCTCGAGCAAATGGGCCTGGAGGTGCGCGAGCTGAATCCATTGCAGCGCAGCACCTTCAATAGTAAAATACAAGTCGCCCAGGCGGAGCTGAAGCGGTTGCAAGCGGAGTACAAACAAACCAAAGACAGAATACGATCGAAGACAAATAATTTCACAACACTTGATTTGGCTGGCAGCGGTGACTACTACGAGGATGTAGCCATTACCAATGATCAACGTCAGCGATTGCTGGATAACTCCGAGCGCATTGAACGCACCGGCAATCGATTAAACGAAGGCTATCGCGTAGCTATTGAAACGGAAGCGCTTGGCGCACAAGTTTTAAATGGTATTTATTTTTTCTTCGGGTGTTATTTACATATTTAGTAATGCTTTTGAAAATATCTCAGATTTACATCATCAGCGGGAGACATTGCAGGGCGCACGCGCTCGTCTAATGGAAACGAATGCTGATTTAGGACGTGCCTCCCGCACCCTTAATTCCATGATGCTGCGCGCACTGCGCGAAAAGGTCGTCCTCTATGGCGTTGGCGTTTGCTTCGTGGTTGCTGTTGGAGTGAGCCTCTATTTAACATTTGCACCGAGTTCCACAGCTGCCACATCATAGTTTCGTGACTATAAAACACGTTAGCGCATTCCTTGTTGAGTTAATTGTTTATTTATTATTAGTTTCAATTGTGAGTTAGGTATGTATATTGAGGAAATTTTAAACATTAAACTACAAAGCTTAATTTACTATGACTTATGCACCTTATCCGTACATATGAGTGTTAAATGTATTTAAAGAATAAATTGTTCGTTGGATTTTGTATCTGGGCGCATTTAAATAATAACTATATCATATTGAATATATATAAATATATCATTTTAGGACGTTTTAGCATTAAATTCGCAGTGAATATTTACAAATAATAATAAAACTAACCAAGTTTGGTTTGGTATTAATAAATTAAATAAATTATTAAAAATCCATTGAGTTCAGCTTTAGCCAATAAATTAGCCAAACTCAATGTTTCCCAACTGCTAGCAGCTGCAAGAGGAGGCATCCTCGTTGATCTCTGTCTGGTTGGTTTTGTCTACTTGAAAACTTTGTCGTTCGAGCGCCTGAAGCTCCATTTTGGAACGATTGGCCTGCACCAGTTGACATGAGATATCTTGGAACATTTCCTCAATACCTTTGCCCGTGCGACAAGATGTCTTGTATGTTGCACTAATCAGGTTGTGGCACTGTTCACAAAAGGCTTCGACTTCTTCATCGGTTACCTCAGGCTCGCGGCCTTCAAGGTCGCATTTATTGCCGCATATAAAGATTTTGGCATTCTCCGCATAAGTGACTATATCCAACAAGTGCTGCGACAAGGAATGAAACGACGCAGCATTGTCCAGAGCAAAGACCAGAATAGCACCCTCTGCAAATTTGTAATAGGATGAGGTCACAGACGCCACACGTTCCATGCCGCCAGTGTCCCACAATTGCAGCTGCCCAAATATTGTGAAAATCAGTATTTTGATATAACAATATACACTACAGCGCACCTTAATTTGTTTTTCGCCCACATTGTACTCGCGGTCAATGTGATCGAGACCGAGCGTCGATTTGCGGTCTGTCTCAGTGACAAAGGTATTGTTGGTGAAGCGTCTGAATAAGGAGCTCTTCCCCACGCCATAATCCCCGCAAAGTATGACCTTCTGCTTTGGTATGCGAACCGATGCCATGTCGTTGATTTATTGTGAAATCTAATTTAATTAATGCCCACCCACACCTGCTGCTAGACACAAAGAAATATAACAACACTCAGCACTAACAGCTGTTGAACTGGTGCTGCCACATTTTATGTTTGCCGGTTTCATGTGGACGTTATCGATAACATATTTTAAGGTGCATTGAGAACTGACCGTTTTTATTTAAGCGGATTAGTTGCTTATTGGGCTTAGCTTTTAAACAAGGCTCAACAAACATGATTTCTATATTTCCCATAATCCCATTATTGATTTACTGGAATAATTATAGTTTTGGTAATTCTATATCAGTTCTTATTGAATATTAACTCGGGATAAATTTCTGTTAAGTGTGACACTTGCAGTCAATAAATCGATTAAAATATCGCGCTTATAGGTAAGACTACTAAATAAAAGCTTATCAAGATTGCCTAGCATTGACATTTCTGATAAGCGATTCTATTATAATGGAGTCCAACGAGCTGGTGGTAGTCATAGCGCCGTGGGTTTCTGACTATAACGGATGATGGCGAATACAACTCCAATACTAGCAATATTTTTGCTGTGCTACGCAACACTGGCACAAGGCAAGTTCAAACGAGAAATTTTCAAATAAAATTTTCATTTGCAACATCGAATCTATTAGGAAAGCCCGGATATGGACCCGGGGAACAGGATTGGGGCTATGTGGATGTACGTCCTGGCGCCCACATGTTCTATTGGCTCTACTACACCACAGCCAATGTCACCAGCTATACGGATCGGCCCTTGGCCATTTGGTTGCAGGGCGGTCCAGGTGCTTCATCCACAGGCTATGGTAACTTTGAGGAGCTGGGTCCTGTTGATTTATATGGCGACTATCGCGAGTGGACATGGGTAAAGGACATGAATGTGCTCTTCATTGATAATCCTGTGGGAAGTGGCTTCAGTTATGTGGACAATACGGCTTACTATACGGCTACAAACAACGAAATTGCTTTGGATCTGGTTGAGCTAATGAAGGGTTTCTATGCCTTACATCCGGAATTCGAGACTGTGCCGTTGCATATTTTCTGCGAAAGCTACGGCGGAAAGATGGCTCCGGAGTTCGCTCTAGAGCTCTACTATGCAAAGCAACGAGGAGAGATTAAGAGCAATTTGCTGTCTGTGGCTCTGGGGGATCCCTGGACTTCGCCAATTGATTCGGTATTAGCATGGGGTCCATTTCTGCTCGAAATGGGCATCGTGGATCATGATGGCTACAATGCCATCATGGAGGCGGCCAACTTTACGGCCGAACTAGTGGACAACGAGCGTTGGATACAATCTACTGCACAGTGGGGCAACACGCAATGGGAGGTGATGAAAGCCTCAAAGGGCGTTGATTTCTATAATGTGCTAAAGGAGACTCGTGGCGATCGCTATCAGCGGGGGATGTTGCAGACACCCTCAGGTGAGTTGCGAGAATATTATCAAGTAAAGCTGAGTACAATAAATGCCTATTCATAGAGCGCATGTATCGCACCATGGTAAAGTTTGACATCGATGAAGATCGTGATGAGCTGCTAGAGAATCTTATGCGCGGACCTGTAGCTGAAACTCTGGGCATACCCTCTAATGTTAAATGGGGTTCACAGAGTGGCACCACCTTTGACATACATAAAACTGATTTTATGAAGCCCGTTATACATATAGGTAAAGGACAGCATTGTCTTATATAAGAGAATGTTAGGTAATATTCGTATTTCCTATATATAGTTAATGAACTGCTGGACAATACTTCCTTGAAAGTGGGCGTCTTTTCGGGTGGCTTGGATCTGATCTGCGCCACACCTGGCACAGTTAACTGGATAGACAAGTTGAACTGGAGTAGAAGAGAAGAGTACCTGACGGCTCCTCGTGTTGCAATCAGCGTGGATCGTATTTTGGAAGGCTATCAGAAGTCGGGAGGAAACTTTACCATGTATTGGATAAATAGGTCGGGTCATATGGCGCCTGCGGACAACCCCGCCGCCATGAGCCATGTCTTGCGCCAGTTCACAGGCTTTGGATAGAGTTTCCAGTCGTGTAGATAGAATCAAATAAAGTTAATTGAAAATTGAAAGCCTCTTGAAACGAAACACATTGAAGCAAGGCGGTGATAAGAAACAATCGCTAACGCAAGTGTGCATTAAGTAATCAACTTATTGGCTTCTTCTTAATTTATGATTGCAAGTGATAAGGTAAGTATTTTAGAAAACATCACCCATAAATAAGTAAATGTCCACGCTTAACTCGTCACTCGTGAAGACCTGAAGACATATCTACATTTACGATCACAGTGTATCGTGATATTTGCTTTTTTGTTTTTCGCCCATGCGCCGCACTCGCAACCAAAGAGTAGCAATTCGCTTACCTTTGCCGTGTGTGGATTTACCTACGATCAGACGATCGACACAGTCCGTGCTGCGCGGTCGCAAGTAGTGCAAAATGAATGGTCTCTTAATCAGCTTAACTGTGCTCCTAGCACTCTTCAACTCTGGCGCAGTCAACGGTAAGTGGAACTGTAACAACTCGACCTCAATTTTGGCAGAAATCCAACTGTGCTTAGAACCTACTTTAAATGCCAATCGGCAGATAGTGATAGGCGAAATATTAAACCAAGGAGACATAAACCATTGGAGCATGGCTTTCAAGTGATTTACAGTAAATTTGCATATACCTAGAGAATACTTATAGGGAATACTCAAGTAGATCAGAGTGAGGCTTTCAATACTTTTATTAGACCATTTCCATGAAATACCCATAGAAATACTTGAACAGATTCTACTACTACTGCTAAGGCAACTTTATAACTAGTGGAGCTTGTCAATCAAACTCTTTTCAGTAGCTTTTTCTCTAGTTACTTTTTACCTAGATAGTTATCTTATCATACGAGTTTCTATCATTATATTTAAAGAATACTCAATCAGATGCGTCTCTATGAAGATAGCAAAGTTCACAAGAAATCTATTAAGACAGCTGTCAATACATTAATTAAAACTCAAGAGCTTTACTTTTTATTTATTTAAGCTATACGTGTATATCGAAGCGTAAAATGATCGTTACAGTAGCGCTGCGCAGGGTTCAGGGTATCTGCTAGTTGGGCACTTCCGACAAGAGCTTTCTTACGGGTATTTTAATTTCAATTCATTCTCTTTATAGCCCGCACGGGCTATGGTCCGGGCGAACAGGATTGGGGCTTTGTGGACGTTCGCAAGGGCGCCCACATGTTCTACTGGCTCTACTACACTACAGCCAATGTCACCAGCTATACGGATCGGCCCTTGGCCATTTGGTTGCAGGGTGGCCCAGGTGCTTCATCCACGGGCTATGGCAACTTCGAGGAGCTGGGACCTTTGCAGCTGGATGGCAGCTATCGCGAGTGGACTTGGGTCAAGGACATGAATGTTATATTCATTGACAATCCCGTGGGAACTGGATTCAGTTATGTGGATGGCTCCTCTTATTACACCACCACCAACAAGCAAATCGCTTTGGATCTGGTAGAGTTCATGAAGGGCTTCTATGCGCTTCATCCGGAGTTTAAGAAGACGTCTTTTCATATTTTCTGTGAGAGCTATGGAGGCAAAATGGCACCAGAGTTTGCCCTGGAGCTGTACTATGCTATACAGCGAGGTGAAATCGAGAGCAACTTGCAGTCAGTAGCTCTGGGTGATCCCTGGACATCGCCCATTGACTCCGTGCTTTCCTGGGCGCCTTTTCTACTTCAGCTGGGCATTGTGGATCAGGATGGACATGATAAGATCGAAGCTTCTGCCTTGAAGACCAAGAAACTTGTTGATGACGGAAAGTGGACACAGGCCACACTCCAATGGAGCTCCACCCAGTCGGTGGTGCTGCGTGAATCTAAGGGCGTGGATTTCTACAATGTGGAGACGCCCACTCGTGGGGATAAGTATCTGAGGCAGGTTGTAGAGATGAATCCAGAAGGTGAGTTACAATTCGCCAACTTGGTAAACAGTTTCTACAGTTTCATATTCATAGAGCGCATGTATCGCACCTTGGTGCACTTTGACATCGATGAGAATCGAGATAAGCTGCTGAATGAGCTAATGCTGGGACCCGTCACCGAAGCACTTAACATAACCAGCGGCATCAAGTGGGGCGCTCAAAGCGGAACAACTTTCAACAAGCTTATGGGCGACTTTATGAAGCCAGCTGTTCATATTGGTAGGCCTTTATACATGTATAGAAAGTATATATAATTTGTTTATTTTATAAAATTTTTTTATTTGCATAGTTGAGGAGCTGCTGAATAGCACAACTGTTCAAGTTGGTGTCTTTTCGGGTGGCCTGGACTTGATATGTGCCACGCCCGGTGCGGTCAACTGGATTGGTGATATGAAATGGAACGATAAAGACAAATATTTGAGCAGCCCTCGCGTTGGCATCACTGTGGATCGCGTGCTGGAGGGATACAAGAAAACAGCTGGAAATTTCAGCATGTTCTGGGTAAATCGGTCTGGTCATATGGTACCAGCTGATAATCCCGCTGCCATGTCGCACATTCTGCAACAATATACGAAATTTGGTTAAGATAAGCTAAAATGTTCATAATGAAACAAATAGCGAACGCTATGTAAACATGTATAGTATATAAACAGAAAGTTGTGCGTGCTCAAATTTTAAAATAAGTTTTTTCATTAAGTCGTTTTGTTGCGATCGAATTGAATCTCAAACAAGTTGAGTCAAATGTATATCAAATTTGTGCTGTCGTTCGTAAAGTTCTCGCATGCGCAGTGCATGGAGAGAGCGAATTGGTAAATAGAAATGAAAAATTGCAACCCTCTCTCGCTCTAACCGCCTTACAAATATGTGACCATGTATGAGAGTGTGAGTGTGCTGCTGCCATTATCTGAGGCGGTAGCACTCGCATACACTCACACACACGCACACAAGTTAAAGTTGCGCGCTGCTTGGACGCTTATCACGAAGCTCTCCGCCGGCGCAGAAAAGTACTCTCAATGCGCATTCGCGCTCACAGAACGAACAAACGCAGGGAACAGCAGAGTGAAAACGGCAGCCGCTGGCAGCGGGTGGGCAGCTATTTTTATACATATATAACGCTGTTCTAGTCGGGAAAAAATTATAAGCAACTGCACACGTGTGCATATGCGTTTGCTGTGCATTTAAACAACAATAAGAACAAGTTTAAAGAAAAGTGCATAACAAATTACTAACAAAATACCAAAAACAAGAGAAAAACAAAAATAAAGAACGGGCGACGTTTTGTTGCTGTCAACGCGCATAATCGTAGCCATCGCACACGGACACACTCAACCACACACACACACACGTATGTACTCTACGTATGCATGTGTGCCCATAACAGAATCGTGCGTAAAAGAGAGCGCAGGGAATAGGTCGCTGTGCACAGGGTGAGTCAGCGCAGCGAAACAAGACAATAATGCTTAAAACAATAACAGGCAGTAACACATCTCATTTTAGGTGTAAATAAATAATAAAGAATATATTTGTTAAGGAATTAAATAACAGCAAATACGGCAATGCGTGTGCGCGACAAACGTAAGCCGCACAAAGAGCAAAAGGCTCAAAAAAACAACGATAAACAAAAGGTAAACAATGTTTGTTTCTTTTTTGGGTTTCGCCTTCATGATTTTGTCTTTGCAGCCAATTGCAGGCGATGTGGAGGAAAAGCCCAATAAACCAACAACAGCAACGGCAACAGTAACAGCAGGAGCAGCAACAAGCACAACAACAACAACCAAAGGAATAGTAACATCAACCAAAGCAACAACAGCCAAAACAACAACAGCAACAAAAGCAACTGCAACCCGGCAGTCGCCACCATTGCCGCCATTGAATCCATCGGATAGGATCGCCTTTGATAATCGTATCAAGCGAAAAAATGTGCTGGCTCTGAATGAGAAGGTGGCCGCTCTGCGGGAATATGATCGACAGCCTGTATACAAGCATGTGGGTCGGATGTTCCACTGCAGTCCGGATCAGATCAAGCGCATTGTGCAGCAGAAGGAGCAGGTGATGCGGGCATGGGAGCAGCGAACGAGACGTTGCCAAGATAACAAGACGAAGGAGCTGAAGGTGGTGGTGGTATCGATGCTGGGCAAAGCTGTCTTCGAGTGGATACGTCGCATGATGTACTACAAGGACTTCATCATATCGGACGGACTGATACAGAAGATGGCGCTGCAGTTCAAGAGCTCTATGGGTCTGAACAACTTCTTTCCGCATCAGGAGTGGTGCGATACGTTTCGTACCACCTACAGCATACATCACAACGATACGAAATTATTGAAGGTGGGCTACACGCAGAGCTATTCGGTGCAGATCAATGATATAGTCAAGGATGTGATGTCTGAGTGTACGCCAGCCAAAGATGTGGCGCCCGATCTTATGGATGACGATGACGATGACGAGGAGGATTTCAATGCCACCATCAGCAACAGCAGTCATCTGGATGAGGATGAAGGCGACGTAGATATCGATGGTGGCGGCGATACATGTGATCTGGAGCGAGATCAGCATCAAGATGTGAAGCCCTCGCTCAGTGAATTAAATGCGCAAATGCTGCAACCACTGCCGCAATTGGTACGACTGCCACAGGTGCCACCGGGCACCTCGCAAAAGGTGCTGCTGGCCACGCCTATCTTGCCACCTGGGGTAACGCCTGCTGGCGCACAGACCATGACCATTATACCGCTGGCTACGCTGGCGCAGAGCATTACACAGCGACCGGTGACGACGCCACCGAAAAAGCCTTTAAAGCCGGCAATACCGCCACCCATGCTGGACATTAAGCAGGAGATCAAAACGGAGCCTAGAGATGCGGAAGATCAGGAGGTGGAGCTGACGCTGGAGCTGGCGAAGCAGCAGCAGGAACAACAGCAGCACGAACAACACCAACAGCAGCTGCTACAAGAGCAACTGCAGCAGCAGATAGAGGAAGTCGCCAAGGAGCAGCCAGCTGCGGAGCATACGGCTGTGTGCATCAAGCAGGAGTTGGACAGCGATGGCGAATACATCGTGGATGATGATGACGACAATGGTGGCCGGTCCAGCGTGACGTCCTTGGCGGAAATACTGGCCGCCAATGTGGATGATGAAAAGCAATATATTGAGCAGACGCGTGCTATGCGCCTGCAGAAACGAAGTCGCAGTCCAGCCAAAGAGATTGACACGCCCATGATCACATTGCCGCCCATGCCCACGCTGACCAAGGCGCCGTCTCAAACGCCGACACCGCCCCCGCTGTTGCCGAAGCGTCGACGCCAGGAACAGGAACAAAGTCAGCAGCAGCATGACAAGAACAACAATGGCCAACCGATAATTAGCTGTGCGGAGGCGCGCAAGTACCTGAAGCTGTTGAAAGAGTTTGCCACGTTCAGGAAAAACACGCGACTGATTGAACTAACAACGCGCGCCGATGAAGTCCTGTGGGAGCTGGACGACGATAAGGATTAGGAATAGAAATAGTCATATATGCAATGAGTGTACGGCTGATACACATGTATGCTTAAGAGCTAGTAGCACATCTCGAAGATGCAAATGGATGCAATCATAGAATACTTGTATATTTTTAATTACGTGTACTATTACCAAATACAGCAAACCAAATATAGCACCTAATAACGCACATACAACTGTTGCATCTCAGTCTAGTCAGTCAGCCAGTCGACCAATCACTCTGTCACCAAATAATCATAAAATCAGTCCACATATATGCGCTGTTTCATAGTGCGCATGTCTGCCCTTAGTTGGTGGCCGTCGCTGTTGTCGACGACAACGAGGTTGCCACTCTCTTGCATTCGCTCACCTCCTCAGTGTGTGCTCACCAATACGGCCACAAGTTCTAATTGCATTTGTGTGTGCGTGCGTGTGTGTGTGTGCGTGCGTTTGTGCGGTGGGTGGCAATGCACGCAAGTGCTCTGCACAGGGTGGCAATGTTAAAAATTTGCCGAAAAAGAATGTTAATTAGCAGTACTTAAAAAGATATGTATGTAAATGGGTTTATATGACAATCATTTGCTAAAGTAGACATACATTACATACATGACGCATACAGTTTCAGTATACAGCACAAAATGCAATTGGTTCAACCTAATGGCTACTATTGCAACTGTGCTTGTCTGCTAAATCATATGTATTAATGCATAGCCGGCATGCAAATCAACCTTTTAGCTTTGTTCTCAGTGCGCATGTTTGCCCTTAGCTGCAGACTTAGCCTGGGCGGGCAGCTACTCACCAACACAGGCACGCTAAACGATTTCCTACATACATACATTAGCACGTACATACATATGTACTTATATATAATTGTACAGACATACATTGAAACATGCGTTTAGGCCATGTGGCACAGGGTGGTATTGGTTGCGGCGAGGCAGTTCATAATAAATATTCAAAACAAAAGTTTCCATACAAAATAACTTTTTGATAATAATCACAAAGTTGTCTATAGCTTGGAAAAGTATGTACATAACTGACTTGTATATAAGTTAATGAAGGTATATCGTACACATATACGTATACAAGTGTATGCGTCAATGTGTCTACACATACACACTCACACAATTCCACGAACGTCTGTTGATTGATGGACAGTTTACCTAGACGCACACAAAAATAAACGCAAAAGCAAAGTAACGCACACATACACACAAACATGCTGACACACAGACACGAAACTAATCAATCAATCAATCGACAACAAGCAACGCTCACAGAGTCACACATCCACCGTCGTCGTCGTCGTCAGTCTGTGATTGGCGTTGCCACGAGGAGGTCGTCCAATAATGTGCATATATATACATTCATTTATTACGCATTTACTAAGCTAAACAGTAAGTAAAGGATGTAAACCTAAACAAAACAAGTCAATATAAAATACTTTCATATTAATAAAATTCATCTTCTGTATAGTTTGCGCAAAACCTGTAACTCTGCTAACTAACAGAGCACTGTTAACGCACACATAACGTGAAGTTGGCTGCACGCAATGTCAGGGTTGCTAGATCGTTTTATTGCTAATAAGCGACAGTTTTGGCGCGAGTTTTTGAAACTCTATCAAGATATGCCAGAGCTATGGGATGTTCACCATCCGGATTATCGAAACAAGGAATTAAGGAACGGATCATACGATATCTTACACAATAAACTAAGAGAGATTCAACCGACTGCAACAAAAAGCGATGTTGGACGCCGCATCAACATTTTTCGTACAAACTATAGACGCGAACAGATGCGCATTTGGAAGCAGCAAGATTTGGGACTACATCCAGACTTATGCAAGCCCACATTATGGTTCTACGATAATATGAGTTTTCTACTGACGCAGGAGTCCTTTCAGCACAGAGCACGCAAGATGCGTTGTAAGCCGTATATCAAACCACAGTCAATGTCAGATTTGAAATTTAATGTAAGCGACGTTTTTTGATTGATATGTATTATCGTATATATATATATATACTATTGCAGTACATGATGGATCCATTAGACACCGGTGCAATGACTTCCTTACCCAAGCTACAAAATGTGTGCCCTGAACCTTCGCCAGTCGAGTATAGCGAGAGCTTGCTGCTCAGCCCGAAGATTGAGATATTTGAAAATGATTTGGATGCTATGCAAACCGAGCCAATGGCATCGAATGATGTCGTCAAAGTGGATAATGCCGAAACAAGCACTTCAGACTTAAACGAACCAGCGTGCTCCACCGCAACCACATTGACTGTATTAAAGGGCTCCACATCGCAGAAGTCAAACATTTCGTTAAGTGATGCCTCCGAAACATTAGCCAAATCCTGGGCTATCCAATACGAAGAGATGGCCCCCACCCAGCGTATCCTGGCGCGCAAGGCCATTGCCGACATACTATTCGAGGGCTGCATGGGCAATCTGCGCATCAATCGCAATGAGCGAACCACTGTGGATAACTATGTGTAAACGTGCATAGCTGAGACTCTTCGTTAGTTAAGCTTCTAATTGTAAAAGAGCTACAAGTCTCTATTTAAATCTTGCCCATCTACAAGATCTATAAATGTGTATATATATATGTATATCAAGACATTTTCTAAGCCAAAGAACTTATTTGAGCTGTCATCAACTATGTTTCAGATGTCACTTCCTACCATTTCCTAAACACTAATAAAAAGTAAATTGTAAAATCTTAATTAGCAAGTTGTGCAGGTGACTGTAGCAGCTGTGAATGTGTGTATGTGTGCAGGTGTGTTGGCCACCCGATCGTCAAGCAGGCTGCCGCCCATCCGGTGATGCACTTAACGCGTTTGCAAATGATTTGAGCAGCTGTTGCCACTGCACCTGTGCCAGTGTCTTAATGCCGCCTGCTTTGCCCATTTACCGGCCCAACCGCATGGAAAAATTCAAATCACGGCGAACGGGTTGCTAGAGCTGAGCAGATCAAGCTGGCTGCAACGGCTGGGGTCTAAGTCATTGCAGCATTTTGCACCTGTCGTCCTACGCATGTGAAAATCAAGCGCAGCTTTAATTGATACAACAACAGCAGCTACAACTGCCGAGGGGGGCCCACAACGGGGCCGAGTTGCTGCCTAGTTGCACGTGTTTAGCTACGACTAGGTTCCCGAAGTGGGATTTGAAGTAGGCCCTGGGCCTCGAGTCGCGGCAAAAATGTTGTAAAAAATGCGTTGAGCTGCGCAGCTGCCAGGCTGTAAGGTTGGGGCCAAGACTCTGCTTGGGGGAAAAACTGAGCCCTTGACAACAACAATAACAACAACAACAACAACAACTGCTGCAACAACATGGCAAAGTTTTGCAGCCTTAAATGGGCATTGAAATTAAATGCAGCTGCTTTAATGACGCTGCTGCCTGCACTTGGGCTGCGTATCAAAATGGCCTAAACAAATCTGGGAATATGGCACAGAGACTGTGCTGTTGCTCTGGCTCTGCCCGGCTGTGGCTGCTTGGCTGGCTGGTGGGCGTTGCATGTGGCAGTTGTTGCATGGGCGTGGCGCCACAAACATGAAATGCATACAAGCGACTGCGCCGGTGGCCGCCGCAGCGTGGTGGGCGCCAGTTAACAAAGAGAACACTAACAGCAACATCGGCAACAGCAACAACAGCAACAGCAACAGCAACTTTTGCCTTTTTGGGCCGTTTAATGGGAGTTGCCGTTGCCTTTTTTGGTGCAACGAAATCAAGAAACAAAAATCTTTTTATCTCAAGTTGCCGTTGCCGTTGCTGTTGCTGCACAGATGATGATGTTGTTTGCTCAGGCTTAATGTATTACGTTTATAAAAATAAATTCGATTCCAAATGCAATGCACACAACAAATATCAAAAGACTTAAGCAACAAACTCATTATACCCTCAATCTATTGAAAATGGCTTTTGTCTAAATTCAGAAAGTGGCATAACCGAACTCCTAAGGCATACCAACAAGCTTGATCAAGTCGATGCCTATCTGCTCGTCTGTTTCTCTTTGATAGCGTTTATCGCGGGACTTTGGAATGAATAAGACTTAAGCTTCTAATGAAGATCTTTTTTAAGATATTTTAACTCGAACTATACCTGCCAGGGTATCTAACCAGTCGAATATTTATGACTAGAGTACTCTTACTGCAGCTGAAGATGGGGCAATTCGATGGGCACGCAAACGGCACCCTTCAGACACGACTGCAGCAGCTTCAAATGCCTTTCATAAGGTTGCCCATCAGCAGCCATAAAGCCGCAGATTGCAATTGGAAGTCTATATTTTTCAGAGAAAGAGAGACAGACAGACAGAGAGAGAGAGAGAGAGAGAGAGAGGTCAAGGCGAACAGCTGCCAGAGCTGCTGGTAAACTTAATGAGAAATTTGTAATTTTCAGTGCAAATTGGCAGCTAGCCGATCGAAACTCTTGTTGCAATCTGTGTAAACACAGGCAGAGTAAACAAAGCGAACGTTAAACAATAACAAATTGCATTTCTCACACGCGGCACGCGTCAGCAATGAAACAACCCCCATGGATGCATGGATGCAGGTGCAGCACACGCTCGCAACGCATTTTAGGGGTGGCATTCAAAGAGCTTACCCACGAAGCGCTGCGATACCAAAAAATCACACGAGAACTTGTGCAGTTGTTGGCAATGCGCCTGGGAACGCGAAAATCCATGGCCATAGCCAGGGCGATCATCGTCAACATGTGAACTGTCCCTGGCCAAGTTGAAGTGAACAGTGAGAGAGAGAGACCAAGAGAGAGGGAGGGAGCGAGCAGTGGTTGGGTAAATTGCTGGCCATCCGCTAATGAGACTGGGAATCAAACACGCACAGAGCACAGAACCTTCTCTGGAGCGGAATGTGGGCGCGCCGACGCGTTTGTACGGCGTGACGAATAATGTGAGAATGAGAACTTTATTAAAACACACTCTTTCGCCGCGATTTGTTTGATATGCCCTGCAAAAGAGCAGAGCGTGGGGTGGACTCTGTTGTCGCTCATAGCAAATACAATAGCATTGTGTGTGGAAATCTATATACAATGAATATTTATCTGAAATCTGTGTTGTCTTTCAAGTAGTTGCAGGGTATGTGAACTGCTATGGGATAGTTGCTTAATTGGCTGTCAAATCTATGTTTATCAGCTGCATAAGGAGTCGATATGCCCTCAAGCTTTACATATAGTTATAATATATATAAAGGGTATTAGCTGGGAGTAAGACTGACGCTGAGACTGTGGATCTACAGAATATTTCTGAGCTACTCAAGAGGCTTGAGCATGAGAGGCCATATACAATATATATATCAAATCTATATACAAATAATATTTTCATTGCTCATTTACTACAGGGTATCTCTTGGCTGCTCAAGCTGCTTTCTTTCGCATTACATTCGCCGAAAATTCTCAGTCGCTGCACATTTGGAGCATTCTGAAAATCGCTGAAATGCTTTTCACACGGTCAGCTGTGTGTGAAAGAGTTCTCAACGTGGGACTGTGAAAATGAAAACGATGAGGAAACAGCACAGAACTTTTTGTACACACACACAGAGACATTGGGCAGACACACCTGTATATGGGTCACTGCGTGTGTATATGTTAATGAATTGGTCAACCATTCTGGTGGCTGCTGCTGTTGCTGCTGCTTCGACTGCTGCTAAATGGGCATTACAATTAAAAATTAAAGCATAAGCTCCATAAAAGTTGACAAGCTAAACGCACAATTTGGCAGCAGCTGAAAATTTTTGTGCTCAGCTTGCTCTTAGCGGGCAGCCAGGCTCAAGGAACAAAAGGCAGAAACACAAAATTGATGCGTTAATTAACGAAAAAAAGGATACGGCGCCTTTTGATTTTTTGGGCGAAACTTTTATGGGCAGTCAGTGAGAATATAAAAATCCACAAAAAAAATGGCAGCTATACGTATGTGTATCTGTGTGTGTATGTATGAAAAGCAAAAGTTGGCGTATTTTATGGGCCGGCGACACCTTTTAAGAGCGCCAATCGAATCAATGTTTTAACACGAGAATACCATTTCCAAAAGCGGGCTCATTAAGCACAGCCGAATAACCCGGATGCCAAAAAAAAAAAAAACAGAAACTAAATATAAAAAACATTTATAAAGGATTGCTTCGAGTTCTACGAATGCTGCGGCAGCTGCAAATAAAAAAGGAATTAAAATTGGAATTGGAATTGGAATTCATATTCGTTTGATTTCACAATGCTGCGAAAGTGAAACCAGGCAGCAAAATGCCTCGATGCAGCAAACTGACACACATCTACCTGTCGCTCCACGTCCTCCTGCTCCTCTTCTTCTTTTGGTTGCCCAAAAAACTTTGACAAGCAGAAGCGCTGGACAAGTTTTGGCAATTTGAAAATCTCTGCGCTAATTACCAGGCAACCCGACAGGAGGAGCAATCGAGCAGCTGCTGCTGCTGCTTTCGTCTTGGCCTGGCTAATTGAACTCATCAATTTGGTAGCTAATGAAGTGGCTGCCAGTGGAGCAGCAGGCCAGCTGAGATGTGGAGATGCTGAACTGTCGCCTTACATTTGCAACTGCAATTCATGAGGCGTGCTCCGCTTTTGCCAACGCTCGCTGATTCTTGTGGCCTGATAAAGAGTCGCATAAAACACAAAATGCCAAGTGCTTCCTGCACAGGCAAAAGCCAGCTACTGGCGGCCATTTAATTAGCAGGTTAATTGCCCATGAGGCGGCGCATTTTGACTGCCAGCAACTTCATTAATAACTTGACTTGAGCAGCAGACGTTAACTGCAGCAAAAACAACAGCAGCAACTTCCACTGCAGCTTCAACTGCATTTGTCATAGACAAAGACCCGTTTGGTGAGTCGCTATCGATACGTTGAGACAAATGACAAATGATATGTTGACAGCGTCGCAGCATCAGCAGTTGCTAAATTTTGACACTGCCTTATCGCGGAGGCTGAGATTGCGACTAACTGGACAGCAGACGCATCTGCCAATTGCTCATTGCAAAATATTGTGAAATTGCGATAACTGAACAGCAGCAACAGCAACAGCAGCAGCAGCAACAGTTAAAGCCTGGCAATGCAAACAGTGAACAAGTTGCCAGTGGCATTAACAGCAGCAGCAATATTTCATTGTTATCTGCATCAGTGAAGGTCTTTAAGTGCCCTAAGTAGCTGACTCTTAAAGCTGCCCAGCATCGATCATCATTGATGCAATTTATCAACAGCATAAGCAAAGTGATTCGTAAGAGCAACGATAATGCGGAATGCGAAGGATTAAGTACTTAATAAGTCGCTGTCGTTGGACTTAAAAAAAGAATATATTTTTATTCAAGTTTTTTTTATATGCATATAAAATATATTTTTGATTTGATTGATTTAAATATATATTTAAATATTATAATTTGTATTTATTTTTTATTTATATATACAATTTATTTGAAGTCTCTCTTATTTATTTGCTCTTCTTTCTTAATATTATGCATATGCTTAACAATGGTTATCTAAGATTTTTGCACTCTTCTTTCTTTTTTTTTATCAATTCTAGATTTTATCTGTCTATGCTTATCTATATTTATCTCTAATGTATTATTCATTAAAATATTAGCTGCTCTTCTGGGTTCATTTCTCCTGCCCATTTCCTACCCCTCCCCAACTCTGTTACCCCAGTGTAGAGTTCGCACCCACCCCTCACAGCCCACACAAACAGTCGAGCCAGACCCACCCCTCAATACAATCCACATAGAAAACTCTACGTTTACCCCTGCCTATTGCCCCTTAGCCACCCCAGGCATTGCCCCTGCGCATGCGCGCATTGCTGTTCCCCTGCTGAGAAAATCCAGTGGAGAGTTGCTCGCAGAGAGAATTGAGCGCAGACGCGACACAGTCGGGCTTCAGCTTGAAAGCGAGCATGAAAAACGAAAGACTTAAGACACAAACTCGAGCTTCGGCTCTAGCAAGAACGAAGCGCATATATGACTCTCAGTGTGTATGTGTGTGTGTGTGTGGTTGACTGGTGACTCAAGAGCCATGCCCAGATGCGATGCCTACGCTCTGCGCATGCCACAAGCAACGAATTGCATTTGTAATCATGCGGAAATGATCGCGTTGACCTTTCAGCAAGTTGCAGTCTTAACTCTTAAGGCTGAAGTCTCAAGTCTGCATTCTGACTCTGTTTGTCTGTCCGTCTGTGTGCCTGTGTGTCTGTCTTTTTGTATATTTCTCTGTCTGCATTCCGCGGTTGCAATCTGCAAACTTATGATGGCTGCTGGGCCAACTGCTGTGGGCTGGCTACCCGTTCTCATCTGCAGCTCCATCTGCCTCATCTTCAGCTGCAGCATTTGGCCGCGTTATTTGCATGATGTGGCGACCTTTTGATCTGCATCGGCGTTCAGTCAATACAATTATTGATTTGCTCAGCCTTTCTCCTCAACCAGGCCGTGCCTCATTGATGCGCTGCTCCGGCTCTGATCTCGCCAAGGTGAATCTGAACCCTGTGGCCGCAATTTGCGGCTGACGTGCCTCTGCCTTGCACTCGGTGCACCCTGCGTCTGGCAATCAGCTTGAACTGCGGTGCTGAAAGATTGGCCTGCCAGCTACGTGCATACTCATCCATTGCGTGCTCAGCTCTGGACCACAATTAGTCACTCACTCAAGGGATTAACGCTGCAGCCGTAACTGCATCACATGGATCACTTTATTAAAGAGCTGCTCTTGCCAAGGAACATTTATATAAATGGCATTTTAATCAAAATTGTCGCCTGCGGTCGTTTATTAATATCGGGCATTATGAAAACAAATTGCACGGACAGCGGCGTTGATGGCCAACAACAGCGCAGCGAATAGCAACAACAACGTCGCGGAGTCTACAAATTAAAGCTGCCTAAATGTTAAACAATTTACACCGGGCACACACAGCCTCCGTCTGGCCAGCGACGCGACGCGACGCGCCGTTGTCGTGCATTAGTCAGCCAGGGTTAAGCCAAAACTCGTCTCCATTCGGCCCAAGTGGCTCTTGGTCAAGTGGTCTGGCCAACTGGGCAGCTGGCCAGCCTCTAGTCTAGTTGATTTAATTTCAACGTCACGTACTCTTCGTCGTCGTCGTCTGATTTGAATGCATTTTTTCTGTGGCCGAGCGGCTGAAATTACATGCCCCAAACCTGACTGCCAAATGAGAACTGGGAACTGGGAACTGGGCACCGGCTTTCGAGGTCATGGGAAAAACAGTTTTCAGTTTCTTGTATTTACTTAGCGTTTCTTATTTATTTTCATCTTGCATGCAATTTTCAAGCTGCAGCCAAATATCTCCCACAAAGATCATATAAATAAAATACTTAAATTGCAAACATTTTCAAAATTAATTTTATGGATGTCAATATAAATACTCAATTTCAGATGATAAGATAATAAAGTTGTTGTTGCATGTGATCGACTGGTGGGCGAGCAGTTCAGAGGGTGAAGAGGACGAGAAGCATGAGGAGGATGACGAAGAAGGAAGAGGACAAGGAGAAGGAGGTGGAGGAAGGCAGGAGGAAGGGAATAGTAAGAAAGAGAAGTAGGGGAAGGAGCTACTTTTAAAAGCAGTTTTAAAAATCCACTATCTAAATATAAATAGTAATACATTTTAGCATTTTGTCTGCAGCTCTTAATTATATCCCACATTTTAGTCTAGAAATCAATCAATCACAGCTGGACTATAAAATTGCCCTTGCACAATCTTGTTGCTCATTCGAAGGCGAAGTCTTTTCGGTCTGACAAGCCGTGTTGCCAGCTGTAAACGCTGGCAATTGCGGCAAATTGAAATGCATTGAACCTTTCCAGAGACCAATTGAGCGCCCACAGCGAGCAACAAGACAAATTTGGAGCTGTTAGTCGCAATTAGAGGATTGCGACTTGGACCTGGGCCGGTCGAAGCTGTCGCCAACGCCATTGATTTTGCTTTTCCATTCCCACACACACATACACCCAATGGAATTATTGACAAAAGCAAACACGAACAAAAGAGATTTGAATGCGTTTCCTGTTTCAGGAACAATTCAAATTAGCCAAACAAATGCGAACGTGAGAACTTGAATTGAGCTTGAAAAGTGTTAGATGAGCTGGCAGCAAGTGGCAGCGAGGACTCCATATTCAGTGAGCCGAACAAAGGATAGACAAAAACTTGAGATGAGCCACTTGCCGGCATCTGTCTGTGCCAGCTGCGCAGCTGCTCGTTTCTTAATAATAATAATTGAATTAAGCTTAAATATTTGTTCCGATAAAAATGTTGCTCATAAAACTGCGATAAAAATGTGTAATAAAACTGAACTAAAAATGTAATTTCCTCTTTTTAAGTATAATTTCTTTTCAAATTGAAGTTTGCGCTCATAAATAGTTTTGTTAACTTGTGCTTAAAATCATAAATAAATAATAAAAGCGTTTGCAGCTGCGCGCATTTAAGATCAATAAAAAAATACTCAAAATCATATAGTAGAAATGAACACAAATGTGTGCTTGGGTGTGTGTGTATGTGTGTGCCATGGTTGCAATTAAATATCAATTAAAAAAATTGCAATGCAAATGCGCACGCACCCAAAAGTGCCAAAACGTAACGAAAGACTTAAGGCACAAACTTGACGCTGCGTGCGGTTCACCTTCAGACCCCTCGCAGCGTGTGTGTATGTAAATTATATATACATGAATGTGCACACACACATCAAACACACATACACACACACATTCAAGCAACCCATTCGCAACGCACTTAAGACGCAGAATTTATGAGTTGGCCGACGGACAAAACGACAAACTTTATTAAAAAATTACGAATTCATATTTAATACACTAAGAAGAGAGTAATATGACTATGATATGAGTTATGCAACATTAAGTTATATATTCAAGTCAGGTTTTATGACAGTTTAAGTACAAGTGTCTACCCCAACCTGACCTAACTTAGCCCACTTTCATCATATATCATTTTAAGAAAGCTTTTATACATCTGTATGAACCAGAGAGTATTAAAACTTCATCCTCAACTGATATGCCTATTTTTAATTATATATATTGATTTTGCTTAATATAGTTAAGATATCTACATGATCCCACCCAGACTATTATGCGAAACTTAATTAGTCTTAACTTTATAAAACCAAGTCCTACACATCTTCAGCAAGTACATTCAATAGTCACCATTGGCACATACATGACTTCTCTACTTGCTATATTTTTCGGCCTACAGTCACAAGTTCAAGTCGTTTGTCATTTGCACACCCTGAGACTGGGAGCTTGGGCACTGCGACTGCGATTCTGAGATTTGTTGTGGCATTTGCATAAATGAATGCACCTTTAAATGGCTACTGGCACAATGCAGCGCAACAGCTGCTGGCATACGGAGTAATTAGAATCTAGACTTTTAATTATGTAGCAAATGCCAAAGCGAAAGAGCTACTCATATTGCAGCTGCCCGAAGTTTAGCTAAGACTCGCAATAATTGTGCTAAATGGCTTATGTAATTACTGCTTAAATGTTTAATTAAATGATATTGAGTCATTAAACTGATTTCTGTGTGACATTGCTGCATAAGTGACTTAATAACTAAAGCATAAACAAGGACGGGAATGTCGCTTAGCTAATCAATTTAATTTAATATGTGAATAATTTAATATGTGAATATGCTGAATTTTGACAGTTTTATGTTAAGTTTAACAGCTGGCAATGCATAGGGAAAACTCTGCATACGTTTTCTATTAAGCTTAACAGTGTTGATTAATAGCTAACAAAAATGCTAAATATTAGCTTGAGGTTAACAGTTTTCTGTTAATTGTCACAGAAGCAAGAAAATGATGCTCAAACAGATTATTTAAGTATATATGGATTATATAAAGACTAAAGTCGCAAAGTTAGCTATTTCCATTTATGTGTAGTTTACTAAAACAAATATTTATGTGAAACTCAAGTTAAGCTGAGCATTAATTTTGATAGTTTGTTAGTTTGTCTGGCGGCTTGAGTTGCAAAACTGCAGTTGCGTATCGTTTTGCTAAGGCTTCGCTGCCACTTGGAGTTGCACGCCCTCAAGTCTCAAATCAAGTCACGCGGCACAGCGCAGCCGTCGAAGTATTTGGGTTTATCTGGTTGTCTATAACTCGTATCTTGGCTGCCAGTGGCCTGTGGCCTAAATGGCTGGCAAAACATTTTTGAACAGGCAAAGCCAAGGATTTTGTTGCGTCTGCAACTGCGACGGAGTTGGCGGCCCACGGCGCACATTTGGCGCCATTGAAATCGAACAACATGCAACAAAGAATTGGAGCTGCGGCAGCACAGAGCAACAGCAACAGCAACAGCAACAATTGCAGTTTTGTCTTACAGAGAGCTACACTGATCTGCATGTCCACGATTTGGTTTTTGGTTTTGGTTGTGGAGCTCTATTTGGTAAACCGATTTGCCAGCTTGGTGCCAAGTTATGCGGCGCCACAGCTGCCACAGCAGCAGCGGCCGCAGCAGCATCCAATGCTAATGTTGCTGTTGCAGCTGCAACACTGTCAATGCCAATGCCATTGCGTTTGTCATGGCGTAGACATTGCCAAACAACGTCAACATTTTGGACAACCGGCAAACAACAAGGACACATTATCAAAAGCGCCGCATTTGCTTCCGCCATCATTAATAATATATGTATAAGTAGTTGCTGCTGATGCTGCTGATGTTGCTGCAGCTGATGTTGCTCTTGTTCTGAATTGATGCTGTCTTCGTCCTCGTTTGCTGGCAGCAGCAACTGTTGCTGTTGTTGCTGTCATTTTGCAGCGGACTTTTAATTTATTTATGGCCGAGGATGACTTGCCAACTGTTTGCATTGCCGACATGCCGACAATCCACTCCTCCCTCTCCCTCTCTCGCTCTCTGTCTATTGCTCATGCTCTCTCGCTCTCTCTCTCGCAGCTAAAGCTACACCAAAATGGCAATTAAGCAAACAATTTATAGCTAAAATGTTGCATTTAATTAATGTTCGAATTGCACGCAGAAATTAGCAAACATATGTGAGCCACAAACCCAGAGACCTCTGCAGCAAGCCCCACGATAACCCTCTAGCCACCAGCCTTACCGCCTTACCGCCCAACGCCCCCTACCTGCCTTGAGCAGGACTTTTGTTGAACGCCAGCAATTTAAATAAAACTTTTGCTTAATTGCATCGCATCTGGAGCTGTAAAAAAGTCTCGAAATCGGTTGCATGTTGCATGCTGCTGTTTTACCTCCCTCTGCCTCGCTCCCTCTCTCTTTCTCTCTCTCTTTCAATCACGTTGTCGAAGCTGCCTACCCCGACGTACCCCCTCTAGGCTTCCATTCAATGTTCAAGCCGACTGCCGTTTGTGATTTTGCGCTGATCGTTAATTTAAATTGAACACATTTTGGACATGGACTCGGCCTCTCGGCAGTCAGTTGGCGCTTTAATTGCACAGCCAGTCAGTCGCAGTTGTGCCTACCTCTGCCATTTCTCTCTCTGTTGCCTGCTTCTGCTTGTGAAGCTTAAGCCACGTCTTAAGTCTCGGCTAAACGATTTCGTTTAATGCAAGTGCCCATCATTTTGGGCCACTGCACGTGCTGAAAGTGATTTTGTTGCGCGCTGCCCGCCGGATATTTTGGTCATGGCGAACCGGCAATTAAAGCAGCATCTGAATACCCCTACCTACCTCCGGCAACACGGTTACCCCTACGCCCAGAGGCTGGCCTGCTGCCTAATGAGATTTTAATTGGCCTGTGCCGCATCGTCCTGCGCTTTTGCTAATTTGTCGATCGTAGCTAAAGTGCTTTTTTTTATTCTTCTCTTTTATATCAAAGCAACTTTCTTCGCTTGACGGGTAATTTCTTTGGCAAGCAGGTAACCAGGTAACCTGACCTGATTGAGCCATCAGGCAGCTGCCATGCTGACGATCGACGCGTAACTCGAGCTACTTCTTTCTAAGCTTCGATTCGCACCTTGCACCAAACAGTTGATGCTCTGCCAACTGTTTGAGGACACAACGGGTATGTCCGACTAGAAATTATCCGGAACTCCAAGTATTTAGCTAGCACCATGCAGCAAGACTTCTGATGAATATGGTCCATTTAATGTCTATCTGGTGGGGAGTGTCAGACTAGCTATACCCTGACTTCACTTCAAGCTACCAAAGCTCTTGCAAAGGTGAACAGATCTATATCATATTTTTACTAAAATTTCTGTTAAATCACATTCTTAATGGTTTATGTAACGGTTGTTTCTCTTGTGCACATAAGCACATCTCTGAATGTGCTCAGGACTCGCGTTTCTTCAATTTGGGCTCGTAAAATACATTTCTTTTTCCACTTAAAAATCAAGCATAAGTTTTACTAAATTTTAGCTGGCAAGTTAATGTATGTCGTTGCCGCTGCTGTCTCCCAAGACTCGCTCTACCTTCGTCCAAGTTATTTTGATTTCAATTTCTGTTTCAGTGTGTCTGCAGCGACGATATGGTTGGGCTTTGAGTGCGTTTGCGTGTTCCTCATCATTTGTTTGCAATGAAAATAACACCAACATAAACAACGATCGACAGGCTCCAACTGGGTCCAGCTTCAGATCGAGGACCAGGCATTAAAATGCATAAAACCCGCTGCGCATGCGCTTCCACTTGGCAATGGCCATTGGCCATTGGCCATGTCCTGCACTGTCCCTGGCGCCACACCCTGCTGTGGTCCAGACCGAGACAAAAGCCGCAGTAAACGAGGCTCGATAACGCGCTCGTAGGCGGCAGTTGCGTTGATTTGTGGCAGTCCGAAAGGTAATCGGCCTCTGAGTTATGTCAAAGGCTGAGACAGTTTCTTAATTGCATTTCGTGGCCAGGCAAAGCTGCTTAACATTCACTTGAAATTAGTTTTCCTAAAAATCATATTTAAGTCTGAAAACAGAAGCCAGAGCAGAACTTTAGCACCTTCAAATTAGTTAACATGCCAGAGAGCTACTTTTAACAGCTTGCTGTTAAGCTTAGCAGCGGTCAATAAGTATGGACGCTAGTCTTAACAGATTTCTATTAGTGTAGACTTAACAGTTAATACATTAACAGCAGTTAATACATTGCAGATCCTTTAACAGCTCGCTGTTAGATGCTTAATGATTCGAACCTCTGTTAATCTTAATTGCATGGAAAGTATATTTTATGATTAACACGATTTTGATTTACTTTCTTTACGACTCTGTCAATAACATTTTTTTAAATATTTAAATTAAGATTTATTTCAATACTCTAAAGTGCAGCTTATCATTTTTTCGTTCTTTTTAATTCAACTTCCTACGCATTTTTTAATCTTTAACAAAAATGTTAAGCTCTTTCTTTTAAAAATTCTCATTTAATCCTTGATTTGAAGCACTCAGCCAAAAAAAGCTGGAGCATTTCGCCTTCTCGAATTTCATGTTACGATCTCCTTTTTTATGACCCAAAATGCCGAAAATATTTTACAGTTTATTATGGCTGATTGAAATTTGTGGTGCCCCGTCGCGGCACCAAATTGCATCAGAGTGCAAATGTGTGTTTGATGCGGCTGCAGGTGTTGAAGCAACTGCATTTTTATGATAAGATAGCGCCCCAAAAAAGGCGAAACTTTAATGAGCCAAAGGGCAGCGGCCTGTCGATTGCCACCACAGCAGCAGGGGGCTAAGTTTGCAGTTGGAGCTGGAGGAGATGATGCTGCTGCTGCTGCTGCTGCTACATCCCATGGCGAGGCCATAAAGATTATAACGTAAAACGTTTAAGTGCCGTTGCCATGGAATGGGAATTATATAACCAGGTGAACCAGGCAAACCAATGACTGAAGAGAATATAATCGGGTAGAAGTTTTCCTCAGGGGCAACAACTGGAGAAAATTGCAACTGCAACCGCAGTGGGATTTCAGCTCAACGCCCACGCACGCACAACAATGTTGCGGCTGTTGTTTCTATTGGCTCGCAAATTGAGTTTGCAGTGGCTTTTGTTTGGCTTCGCCAGTCTCGACAAGTGCGTGGGCCAATGTTGCATGCCCCATTCCCGACAGCAACGGCAGCAGCAGCAGCTGCCTGCCTTCAAAAGGGCTTCGACCAAGCCGAGAGCCTGTCTTACTCAGTCTCTCTATTCCAGGCGACATCTGCGCCAGCAATCTAAGCCAAATGCGCAGACAACAACGTCGACAACGTTTGCCTGCTTCATATAAGGCAAACAGACTCCCCTCCCCCAACTCACAGCCCTCTCACCTGTCTGCTGCAATTCCAGCTTCATACCTTGGCGTACATTGCTGTGCAGCTGCAGTTACTCGTAAAATGTTCTGCTCTGGCTCATTTATGGCATTGCCTGGCAAATCTGTAGAGGATGGCCAATGCTGAGGTAGGGAGTGACGGGCGGGAGCTAGCAGTGGGCATAGGCTTGCAGGTGTTCCATAGACTGATGGGCGCCATTTCAAATGCCATTGTTCAGCTAGGTGGGACGCAACCACGCCCCAGTTAATTTAAAGGCGCCAGCTGACAACAAATTCAAATTAAATGCGTGACGCGTCACATAAAAGTCACCTACTCTTTAGCAGACTATGCAAATTATCAGCAACAGCTACAGCAAAAGCAACAGCAACAGTAACAACAACAACAACAATAATGGTTGACACATAAAATGCAAGCAAAGGTTGGTTGGTTGGTTGTTTGGTCGTTCGTCCGGCTGCTGGTCAACCTGGCTAGTTGGCCACGTTGTCATCGTAGTCGTCGTCGTCGCCGGCCGTTTATAAAGTCAAAGGGGGCACATGGCGAGTTTTAACTGACAGACAATTACGCTAATGGGACACAAATGGCAAATTAATTAGCTGCGGGGCCAACCACCAAGCATTGTGCTTGGATGTTGCTGTTGACTGTTGAATGTTGCTGCTGCTGCTGCTGCTGCAGTTTGTTTGGGCGCATAAATCACAGATGATGGCATAGCCGGAGTGGCGCATGGAATGAACCTAACACCGAGTTAATAGACAACAAAACTAACATACTAACTTTAGGCTATCGCCACAGCTCAACTGAAGAATTTGGCAGCGTAGGATCTTTACAAGCTTGCAATTTGTGGAGTAGACAAATTAGTAAAAATATCAACTACTCTCCGAAGCTTATCTAAGTAAATGTATATTTATATTTGACTTGATTTCTATGTGAAGTTGAGCGTTAGATAAGGGAACAGGATTTGGTTTCTAATATTCTTGATTTTTAAAAGAAAATTCAGCAATCCAGTCAGAGAATAAATTAAAGTTCGATTGAATTGAGTCTGCCAACAGCAAAAATGCATTGATTATAAGCTTAAAGGGTTTTCCACTTTCCTTTTATTGTCTTTTATCTTATCTAATACAGTTAGAAAGAAAAGTGAAATGTAAGCCAACAAATGAATTTTATTAAAAACAACTCCCTTTACTCCAGAAATTATATAACTAATACTCAACTAATCCTTAGACTCCTAATTTGCTTAAGCATCAACAAAAGACTTAGACGAAGAACTCAAAGATTTCATAAAAAAAACCTATAAACTATGTTCATTCAACATTCAACGCTGATATCTTAAATTTTGATCTGTAAATAGCTTATAAATCAGCTTTTGCATTTGCATTGCCTGACAACTGTCAAAGCCTATTAAAGCCGCCCGATGGACCAGTTAGCAATGCCAATTGGCTATAATTTTAAGCAGGTGTTGCTTAATAATCTGTTGATATACATATTCAATGTAAAACATCTTGTTTGGCTATTGTTGTTGCTCATGCTGCTGCTGTTGCTGTTGTTGCTGTTGGTATATTTCGGTAGCTGTGCGAATGTGGAACCGCCTCTTTGATTACTAAGCGAGCTGCGGGCGCTACAGCATGTAAATGTGTGTAGTAGCCAATAATAATGTCCATAATTACAAAGCGCGGCCAAAGTCAACGACAACAATGCTAACAACAACAGCAACAGCAACAGCAACAGCAATGTGAACAATGGCTACGTTCTTATCGCTTACAACTTGTTTCGATTCCATTGACCAACTATGGTCAGACTCTTAATTTGGCCAGAAGTCACATTGTTGTTGTTGTTGTGAATTGTTTAATTGCCGGCGTATGCGGCGCCATAAATGCGGCACAATGCAGACGAGGACAGACAGTCAGACAGAGCGATCCATAATTGCAGCTGAGCTCCTATTGATGAGCGCACACTTTGAATCAGATTCGCACATGTCCATGTCTGTAGCTAATGATAGGCCCTGCCATCAGAGAAAAGAACATTTGCCAGGCAACAGCAACGGCAGCAGCAACAGGCTCAATTGGTGTGAAATTGGCCTTCCTGGAAGCAGAGAGTCAGTTGGGGCAGTTGGGGCAGCCGCATCCATGTAATTAGCTATGTTGCGCTCAGTCTTTTGGTGGAACATTTAGAGGTGTTGCCCGTCGCTGCGCATTTATCAGTGCAAACAAGCGTTAAAAGCGCTGCTGCCCCAAAAAATCGTATGTGCGTTAAGCCCTTTGGGCCACAAATGTGTTTTCTGCCATGGTCGGGACTAATAAGGATAATTGCTAGCCGGACGGGGCGTTAAGTGAGCTCAGCGATCAGCCGGGCAGAATTTGACAAATTGCCATCAGCTCTTACTGGAGTCGACGTGTAAACGGTTGCAGGTGTTTTGGCTGGGCGTGGCCGAGGCCCAATGCCCAGTCGAAGCGGCAACAGTTGCAGCAGCAGCAGCAGCAGTCGGAATTGCAGCAGCAACAGTCGCAGTTGCGATTTGTATCGCTGTCCAATTAAGGCAGCAACATGCGCTGGCAGCAACATGTTGCCAGCTCGACTCTGTCCCGGCCACATCCAGCCGACGATATTGCTAACGAAGCACTGACAATGAACGCGTATTGCCGTCAGTTTGACACTCCCGCAAAAGTAAAAAAAAAATCGGCGAATAACGTATAACGAAAAATTCATTACGATTTCGATTTAAGTTGAATAATTATTTATCTAGATAATGCTACTCAGTTCTCGTTCACTCAGCTCTTGCCGGGTCCCGTGATTCATATCAGTGCAATTGCAGGCGTGTCAACGACGGCAGCAACAGTTGCTGTCTGCCTGCCTGCTGCTGCTGCCTGCCTGCAATCACAGCCACTAAGCTGCAAGCTGCTGAGACCCAAACTGAAAACTGAAGCTAAGGCCTGACATAAAACAAATAGACTGTCAGTTTATATAGCATTTGGAATGACTAAATGTTGCCGTGATTGGATTTTGCATGGGCTTGTGCATTAGATAGCATATAAATAGACTTTCAATATGGCCAGTGGGTGAAGTGCAGCAGCACAGGAAACAGAGGCTGGGCTGGCCAAAAGAAAATGGAAATGAAGGCTGACATGTCAAAGCAGTTAAGACTTACACATATATTAGTATATTTCTGCGCTGACAACTACTCTACAAGCGCTCTGTGCATCTGTGGAAGACTTCTTATATGTGAACGTCTTTATGCATATTCGTCATTTCGTTCTATAAATTTATCAAATATGTAAGTAGCTGTCTAGGCTATTGAAGATGTACACTTGTAGTAGTTTTCACTGTATTTTAAAGAAGTATTTTTAAACGTAGCTGTTGCTTGGCTTGTTATCTTTGCAGCTTGACATTATCTTGATAGATTGGATACTTCTTAGCTCTTATGTCTACGATTTGAAATAGTTATCGTACAGAAGTTATTGACTGAAATGGAATTTAGTAATCAAGAAACATTTGTACGATGAATCTGTAACTAGTACATGACTATGATTTCTGGAACTGTGACTATTCATATTTAGAATACAATTTGTATTCTTTCAAAATCATTTAGATTTGTCTGTTAAAATGACTGAACATGTCAGTGTTATGCAAGACAAATATATCCTCTTAGTTCTTCTTCATCTTCAACTCTAGTAGCACTAGTTTTCACTTGTTCCTCATAAATTAATTTAGATAGTAAATTATAGTTATTCATATGATAACTAATTATAAGAAGCATTTTTTCCCTTTCTCTCTACAACTGGAGCACAAAGTTTAATCAATCTGCAGTGCAATGCTGCCTCGATTCTTTTATTCATAACAAGAGATCTTTGTATGTCAGCGGCACAGGCATAATGAGCCTTAACAGATTGGTTTGCTGCTGTTGCTGATGTAATGGGAATGTTTGTGTCATGATATCTTGATCGGATTAACATGGAGCCAGCGCCTTACACAGACAAATCATGCGAATTGCGAATTGTGAATTGTTCGACCTGCACCTGCCAGCTGTCACCTGCTGGTGCTGCTGCTGCTGCGCCTGCTGCTGCTCAATGACAGACGCCCACCTTTCGGCCAGGTGAGGCGTGTCTGTTGGGCATGCTTAGCATATTTCTGATTCAATTACAAGCAGCACACTTGCACACGACATACATACTAACATATCTGCAGATCGAGCGCTGGATACTGGATACCAAATTACAGCCCATAAGCGATTCAGAGTGGAGGCATTAAAAATGCGTGAAAGCGCGCTATGTTATCGCGGCCCAGAGTCGGACGTCGCAGAGCACGCAAATAAATCAAAGCTGGACCAGTTTCACTCCAAGAGCGGCTCAATTGATAAAAAAAAACACTTTATATATATATATGCATTTAGCCAATGCCAGGCACAACAACAACAGCAACAGCAACAACGACAACTTTGTTAGGCAACGGCAAATTTTAGCCAAGATTTATGTGGCCATAAATGCGATTACAGTGCCCCAGCGAAACGTCAAAAAATAAATAAATACAAAAACAAAATAGGCAAAATAAAGGTAAATACAAAACTGTGCGTCCAGTTTGCACTTTACACGATTTTGTAATTTATTTCTGACGCTTCGATTGCATTCTAATGACAAGTGCAGCTACGTCGACTCCGACGCCAATTCTTTGGCATAATTCACAGAAAGTTGCTGCTGCTGCTTGTTGCTGTTGTAGTTTCTATTGCTGCAACTGATGTTGTAGTTGCTGCTGCTGGCTGCTGGTTGCTGGTTGTTGGCTGCTGCTGCTGTTGCCACTGGCGGCGTTCACACTTCAAATTGCCAATTTGCATATTTTCGGCATACGTAATGTAATTGCCAACTGCAGCTGCTGATGATGTGCAAGAAGATACCCTGTAAAAGCAAGCGAAAGCATTCATGAATGCATTAAATCTAGCCAAGCTACTTTCTATATACTTCAGCAACTATTTTGATAGAGTATCACTATCACAGCATTATCTTCCTGGAGATACGCTTCTTAGAAAAAAAGAATAAATACATATTTGAGATATATTTGATAAGTCTCAGTGTTGATCGTGTTGCTAGCTGCTGATAGCTGCAATGGAATAGAAATAAAGTCTAACAGCAATTACTTTAATCTATATAGCTGTAGGTAAGCCCAGCATATTATATTATATATGTATTTATTTAAAATCAAAACAGGTCCATCAGAGCCCAGCTCAGCTATCTGGAGAGTATGGCCCACAGTTTATATTGCATAAATCAACGAGCAAGCAACAAGCCGACGCGTTTTCGGCGCGTTTATTATCGCGCGCCTGCATCTGCGACTGGCAATTCATCTCATTCTCATGCACACTCAGATTTCGGATGTGGATATATCTTGTGGATATATACGCGAGAATTTGTTAGCTGTACGCTGCATTTGCTAATAATTAATTCCGATTGCACATGCAAACGTTGCAAGCGCTCCGAGTGGAGCTAGCAGCTAGCTGTAGGTGTGGAGGCGCATTCGCCACGCCCACTTGGAAGGTGCCTCATGTGGGTGTTGTTTGTCTAGTCTGGGAAGCTGTTGATGGGTTTGCTGTTGCTGCTGTCGATGCGGCTGTCGATGCTGATGTTGATGTGTTTTGACTTGTGCGCTGATTTACGGCCCAGCGCCTGCCGAGCGGCAATTTGTTTGGCTGCCATGCAACAGAGGGGCAAAAGTCTAAGAGTATAGAGCCGCAGCAGCAGCCAAGGCCAGCAGCGGGCACAAATTAACGCGCCAGTCGCCACATAACTTGCCGTACGCATAAAACATGTTAAGTAATCAATTGCTGGAGTGAAGAGGCGGCCACAAAACGTGAAGAGATGTGCACTCTAGACCCGCTGCCAAGTGTTCATTGCCAATGCCAAAGGCAACAAAAGGGCTAAAAACACGTGCAGCAGCAACTGTTGCCAGATGATGCTACAGAAAGTTGCCAGTTGCCAGTCGCCAGTTGCTGTGGCAACTTCAAAGTATCCTGCGGCATAATGCGCTTAATAAACCATGAATCACTGTCCAAGCGGCTGTCAGGCACTGCAACAGCAACAGCAGCAGCAACAGCATTGGGGCAGCAACATTGATTTTGTCACGACGCAAACACTTTAAAAGGCACAATTGCTAAAGTGCGCGAGGCTGCGTCCAGTAAATGATGTGCGCATGTGATAAAGGGCCCGCAAACGAGCCACAACAGCAGCAGCAGCAGCAGCAGCAACAACAACATCTACAGCTATAAGCCCTAGTTGCCAGTTGCTCAGAGTTCAGGCTTGTTTTGGTCGCCTTGTCGTCGCTTGAGTGGCATAAAAAACGGCTTGCACTTGGACTTGAGAGCTTCAGCATTTTAGCTTTTCAGCTTTTTGAGCTGGAGTTGGACTCTGTGGGCCTTGGGCTCCATGGGGGCTATCAACATTCTCAGGTGCGCCAGCGCAGAGCCTTTGTTTGGCCAATGGGCAACTTTTGTCAGCTTCTTTTGCTGGCCAAAAATTGCCGTTGTTGTTGCTGTTATTCTTACTTCGTTTTTATTTTCTTTTGGCTTGCATTTCGGCCACAACCCTAAGCCCACCATCCAAGCTAGTTAAGTTGTTAGCTGCCCTCGGGGACCAGTTGCAGCTTCAAACTTCCAATTGCACAGTTGTATGCAAGTTCCCTTGCCAGCCAGTCAGCCAGCCAGATAGTCAGCTCGCCAGCTAGCCAGCCAGCCAGGCATCATTAATCAGCTCGGGTTCATCAGCGGCAACATGGTTCATTAGCTTTGGTTAGTTGTTGCTGTTGCCGCGACGACTGCTGCTACGGCTGCTGCTGCTGCTGCTGCTGCTGCTGCCGTGCCCGTTTGGCGGCCTGCTGTCGACGATTCTAATCATAAGGCACCGGCACAGGCACCGGCAGCATTCGACTTTGGCTTCGTCTGCCGGCACACCGGTCGCCAAGTTAATTGGCTAGAAGTTTTACATAGACGCAACTGCAACAACAGCAGCACAACTGCAACATTGGCGGCAAAATCTGAAACATCTTGCCAAACTTTATACGTATGCTGTTCTATGTTGCTTTTTGTTGTCGTTCAGCTTATTTGGTAGCCAAGTCTGGGACAGCCTCCCATTATCAACATGCTCAAGCTGATGTTGTTACTTCAAATCCCGCTGCTTATTGTTGCTGTTGCTGTTGCTGCTGCTGCTGACTGTGCCTTATGCATATTTACATGTTGCCCAAGCCTTGCCTAGGTTGTTTGGCAGTGATCTTGTCGGAGCGAGTGCCACGTCTGATTGGGTTGACAGTTTCCAGCAGCTTTTCCAGCTACTGTTAGTCAGCGCAGCGTGGGAAAAGCAAAGCTCACCGAGATTGGCTCAATGCTTGCGCTCAAGCAATAGCTTTGATATAGGTAAACGCTTGCGAATGGACAGATTATAAAGATAAATAACACTTTGATGCACATCACTTTTATATGTGATTGTCATGACTTCAAATAATGTCTTTTGAAGTATAAGTGCTCAATTTACATATATTAAAGAAATATTAAAAAAAAGAGCTTAACAGATAAGCTGAATATCTTTACCTCTCCCACTCTTTCCCTTTATTTCAAGCTCTCCCTCAAGTATTGCTTATAAAATAATTTAGACTCTTTTCTTTTATCTGCAAGAAGCTGCACAGGAAATTCAGAGCAACAACTTTATGGCTACCAGCTGCTCGACTTCAGTTCGATTAGGCGCATGCGTACATCCGCGGCATCGTTGACAAATCATGTTGGCAACTGTTTGGCGCTGCCAACAAGTCTATCAAAACTTGACAACATTTGCATCTGGTTGCTGGCTGAAGCGGCTCTATAAGACAAGATCATATTTATGCGTGTAAAACCAGACAGAGACCGGCTACTGTTGCGGCTGCGGCTGCGGCTGCAGCTAGGAGCCAGTAGAGGCTGTGTGTGGAAGCGGCGACAGGATGCATAAAATTTATGAAACAACGACGCCTTTTGCGCACATAATTAAATCAGACAAAGCGCAGCTCATGTAAATCCAGGGGAAACTGGCCCAGCCCAGCCCACAGAGAGGCGACTCAACCGGATGCGGCGCAAGAAATGCAGCTTGACTATTTTTAATTACCACTGTCAGTGGCAAAAGGCAACAACAGCTGCTGTGTGGGGTTGTTACTGGCACAGCACTGGCTCTGTAATTGTTATAGTTTGTCAAGCGGGGCTGGAGCTTGGAGCTGGGATTGAGATTCGAGGCTGGTCTCAGGCACGCGAATCAATTACATATTGCTGCTGCCGGCAGTCGTTGGCGATTAACTGCAGTGACTCTACCTGTTCGACGACGCTTTCATTAAAGTGCAAATTATGACTTGCCAGTTCCGCCAGGTGTTGGCCTGGCCTATTTGTCTTTAGCCGGCTCAGATGCGACTGCCGAGCCGCCCTTTTGTATAGTTAAGTTATCAACGCCATCGTCGTCATTGTCCGATTATTACCGCTTGCTGCTTTTACGACATTAATTACCCCTCTTCGGACTTTTCAGATTTATAAATAAATTTACGGGCCAACAATAAAAGCAACTGGCGCTAACAGCTTTTGGTTTAGTCATGCCATACACAAGCATATATAAAGCTTATTACAAAAAACATCAGTAATACGTACTTAACAAGTAGATTAACTTAAGTGGCGCATACACAAACTACAGCTAAGCAACATTTGTACTTTGGGTCTAAAGCTATGCTTCTTATACCCGACTTAGGCACACTTGTAGCAATCGATTGCCTCTGTGAAATAGATGTGACAATCCAATATCTCATGCACTTTCTCCTGAATGTTCGACTCAATCTCATTGTACGCCATGTGCCAGCGACAGCTGCCGGCGCGTTTAGTCTTAATGAGACGGCACAAGTACTTCATAACCTCATAGACTTTGTCCATTTTGTTCTCTTCCACCAGATAGCAAATGTTCATGTACATGAGGTCGACATCTGCCGGTTTGGGCACCTCCTCTGACTTCACCCAAGTGGCAAGCATAGTTTTATAATTGGGATCCACAAACACATTCATATCCTCCGCAGACTTTGCATCTGGATTAGCAGCGGGCACTACAGCATCCGGCATAGGTGGAACTTGGGATATTGTATTGTTGGATGCGAGGTACTGCATGATGGCGGGATGCACGTGCTGTGGGAGCTCCTGGACGTAATCAGCAACAATTTGGTCGGCGCGACAAGTGCGCGCCTTCTGCTTGGCCAGGGCCGCCTTTGAAGTGGAAGGCTTTAGATCGCTTTCATTCAAAGAACTTGCAGTAGAGTTTGCAATACGCATCGATGGCGGCGGTGGTGGAGGCGTTGGTGAACGTGAACTAGAACGTGAGCGCGATTTCCTCTTCTTATTGTTATGTTCTTTGTGTTCGTCGGTTTGGTTGCCCCATTTGTCATGTACGTCTCTCTTAGTTACGCGCAAATATTCCTCCGGATAGCAGAGTATGTCGCGTCGTATCTCTTCCGGCAGCTGCGCCAGAACATCCGCATCAAACTGTGTTATGGCTGGCGGTGTTACTCCGTTGGATATTAGTGACTCGCCCGTTGGAATGGTCTGAAAACCGGTTGACTTCTTAGCTGTTGCGGCATTCTTCAGCATGTTAAAAACATTGATTTCAGGTGGTTTTGCTTTCTTTTCCAACACCTGCTTACGTGCCTCTGTAGTAGTAGGCGCAAGTATTTCATTCTCATTGGGAATTGTTGATACTTCCAATACATCAGTTGCTTTCTTGCTGATTGCAGCGCTCTTTAACATGCTGAGCACGTCCACGTTAACCGACTTTACTTTATTCTCTACTGGTGCTGGAACAGAAGCTGCCCCGTTAGCCGTTTTTTCTAGATTGACAAAGATTATAAATACGAGTAAAAATTAGATGAGAAATAGGGCCTACCCTTTTGCTTCTCAGACATCTTGACAAACATATTCTTGATGACATTCTCCTTTTTTGTATCGGAAATATCATCCAGCTTGCTTAAGTGTATGCCAATACCACGCAGCTCATGTGGCGGAAAACCGGACTCTTTCATAAGCTTTAGTACATGAGTAGTAATTACTTCTACGTCGTTTGTGCTTTCCTTCAGCAGCGAAGATTTTGTCTGATTATCACAGACGCCGTGTCCCATAAACTTGGACGCTTCAACGGGCGCCTCGGCAGCACGCACCATCAACTTCAACGTAATCGATTTGGTTTTGCGCTTGATCTCAATCAAGCGACTGTGTACCTCGACGCTCAGCTGTTGCAGAAACTTCTCCAGCTCCTCGTACTTAGTAAACCGTATGCCGTAGTTGACCTCAGCAGACACAGATTTGCGTTGCTGAAGGAAATATTGCACAATTATTTATTTTTAGATATTGGTCGTTTCTAAGACTTACCTGTTCGTAGACTAATGGACGCAGATCAATGCCGCGACAATTTTGGTGTAGTGTTAAAGCCATTTTTTTACCCAGCAGCATTTCCAGACGCACCAGCGAAGCCATTTGAACATCGCCACAAGTATGGTAGCCCGCCTGGTTGAGTTTATAGGTCATGCTGCTACCCACACCGGGCAGAATGTCTAGTGCAAAGGTGGACATATACTTGGCAGCATCATCAGTGTCCAGCAGATGCTGTCCATTAGGCTTGGCCAACTTGGTAGCCATGCGAGCTAAAAGTCTGTCATGGTATAAATTTATAAGTAAATATTTAAGTCAGTTAAACGGTTTACGCATACTTGTTGTCGCCCACGCCAGCAGAACAGGGGCAACCAGTTACATCACGCACTTCCTGACGTAGATGTGTCACAAACGTCATGACATCAACTTGCAGCTCGTGCAGCAAGTCTGTGAGATCCACAAACATTTCATCGCAGCTAACGGCTTCGATATTGAGCGTGTACTGTGCTACGGTATTGTATAGAGCAAAGGCCACCTGTTATAGAGACAAATTAGTACCAAGAATTTTGAAAGGTATGTCAAACTACTACCTCACGATAGCCCTCAAAGTCGTAGGGAATGGTCTTCAGTTCGGGGCACAGCTTTAGAGCCTGGCCAACAAACATACCATTCTTGATGCCCTTTTCGCGAGCCTCGTAACTACAGGAAGCAATCTCCGATAGCGACATCTTTTTCTCAAAACCATAACGCACTTTGTCTGCACGAACGTTGTCGTGCAAGAGGTGCTCGAAACGTTGGGCAAACAGCTCCTGTTCTACCTGTCGATCAGCTCGAGGATGAACTGGCACATCTGCAGCTGCGTTGCCTCCCTTGGAATGTGTCACAGCAATGGGCAAGCCTCGCAACTCTGGATGCTTTCGCAAACCCACAGATACAAAAAAACAATCCATATCTATGTGCATCACATAACGCTTTTGAGTCTTCGGGTGAGAGATGTTTTGTTGTATGCCACTCAGTTGTGTACGTAGTTCGGCTCGTTTAACGAACGATTTGTCGCCATGGGCCTGTCGCAGATCGCAAACATATTGCTTGAAACCGGAGCCAAGCGTCGCAATATGATGCAAGCGCGAGTTTTTGTAGAACTCGCTGAGGAACGCCGGATCGACGGCAGTGCGAGCGCTACTGCTGGTATTTTTTGTAGTGGATACATTTGTTACCGTAGCTGAGTTTTTGTCTGGTGAAGTGGCCACAGCCTGCTGCAGCTCTTTGAGTATGCCACCCAACTCATTCTCCAACGATCCCGCTTCTTCCGTCTCTGGATGAACTGGTATGTCACTGAGTACATTCTCCAACGATCCAGCTTCTTCCGATGCAGTGGAATCATTGCTCTTGCCTTTGCCAAAATTAAGTCGCGGTTGTGTCGTCTTTTGATTGGTATACAACAAGTACGGCTTGTAGTCAACAATGCGCATTTGTTGAACACAATCAACAACCCATTGCGCGCTGATTATCCGGCTGGTGTCGATTTTACGCACTTTAACGTCTGGTAAATTGGACGCTATGATGAAATTTGTGTGGGATCTTTCATAGTGATGAAATGTGCCACCGTGAACCATCATAATGCGCTTGAGCTCGTCGGCTGATGGACTGACCAATCCATTAACGAAAATTGAAATTCCATCAAAAAGATTAGACTTGCGAAATGGATCGCTAGCTGCCGCGAATTGCTCCTCGAGCTTTGCCTTTTTCGCTTCAAAGTAACCGCCCTGTAATTGCAAAATAAATCTGTGTTTCTTATTTATTTCTTTTTGCTAACTCACCCAATCGGCAAACCCATTGTCTTCATCGCGTGCCATCGCAGTCCATTACTAAAATTGAATACCTTAATGTTTAAATTTCTTCAAAATCACCTTCAACTCGGCCGATAAGTATCTGCGACTGACACCAAAAGTCGATAGCCCACTCGAATTGCATTTAATCGATATTTTAAAATGTGGCAACTCTTTCTCGAATAGTGTTGAAAAATCGCTAAATTTATTGTTTTTATTTGTGTACGGGTTTTTAGTTGCTGCCAAAATGTGGAAGTATGGACAAAATCAGATGAATCAAGGTGGATCTGGTGGAGGTGGACCGAATATGATGCCTATGGGCGGATTTATGCAAGGAGGTGCTGGTATGCACATGTCCCCGCAACAACAACAGCAGCACCAAATGAATCAAATGATGGGAGGCGGTGGACCTGGCGGGCCAGGTGGCATGCAAATGAATCCGAATGCTGGGGCTGGCAGTGGACCAGCCGGTCTAATGCAAGGCATGGGTATGTCTCCGCAACACCAAATGCAGCAACAGCATCAAATGATGCAGGGCGGCGTTGGCGTTCCAATGTCCAATATGCCGCCGCAACAAGCGAATGTAATGCAGCAGCAGATGATGGGTCCACAGCAAGGAGTGGTCATGGGTGGTGGTGCTGGTATTGGCCCACAACAACAACAACCCAATATACCACAAAACCAACAGCAGCAGCACAATCCAGGAACAGGTGCAGCCGGCGGAGGTGGCGGAAACAACATGTTGGCAATTTCACAACCGAATCCACACAAAGAAATCAACATAGTCCAATTATCGCGACTAGGCCAGGAGACAGTTCAAGACATTGCTTCACGCTTCCAAGAGGTTTTCTCAGCTCTGAAGAACATACAACCTACCTCTCACAGAGATAACAACACTGAGAAAAAGGTCCAAGAGTATTTTCGCACTATTCGATTGCTTTTCAAACGTGTTCGCATCATCTATGAAAAGTGCAATGATGCCGGCATGGACTATATGAACGCGGAAACCTTAATACCCTACAGGGATGAGCCAGATCCACGTATAGAGCCATCGCAATGTGATGAGTATCGCAAAGTGCTGCAGGAGAACCAGGAACTAATCGAAACCGTAAAACTGAAAAATCGTCAATTACGAGAGATTATTGATAGGACGCGCATAATAATATGGGAAATTAATACGATGTTGGCTATGCGGCGCTCCTAAATATAAATTTATTTTAATGAATTCCAAACATTTGTTTATTTATGTATGTAAATCTATTAAAAAAAAAAGAATACAAAAAACAACTTATATTTGATTTCGGCCTTTTCCAACACTGCCCATTTGTGATGCAGTAGAGAATAGGCAGTTTGTGTTTGTACGCGACGACAGCGACTTTTCTTGCGTACATTAAAGAATAATAAAAAATACGTTTTCGTTATCTTTGAGTCAAGTAATCAATATTAAAACTACACCAACATGGCGAAAATGGCATTTCAACATCAGGCCGGAACGGCTATGGAATGTTTAAGCGTAAGTTTCAGTAGTAAGATATACACATACTCACACAGGTAGCTAGAAACAGCGTTCTTCCTGTATATAGATGTGCGTGTATGTGTATGTGAATCGTGTATGTGAAATTAGGTCGCATTTCATAGATATTAATCATAAACAAACTTTCACATTGTTCGTTAATTATAATTTATGATTCTTATTAGATACCCATAACGCTACATAAGGAAAAGGATTACGACCAGGAAGGCAGGGAGATACTGAAGTGTGGCTTTAAGATAGGAGGCGGTATAGACCAGGACTACAAGAAGAGTCCACAAGGCTACACTGACTATGTATACATTATCTATTGAATATATTTTGAACCTAAATCTAATATATGTATATGTAGGGCATATACGTGACGGAGGTCCACGAAGGTAGCCCAGCTGCGAGGGCAGGTCTACGTATACATGACAAGATACTGCAATGTAATGGCTACGACTTTACTATGGTCACCCACAAAAAGGCAGTTAGCTATATAAGAAAAAATCCCATACTTAATATGCTGGTGGCACGCAAGGGCGTCACATCTACATAATTTGATCGGCTGGTCTCCAAACTTCAAAAATCTACTATCTAGTACTTCACTGCCTCTCATTGATACGGATCTCTAACTAGCGCTCTCTTGGAAACTACTCGAATACTTATATATATTTAAGCATGTATACTTATTTAACCTTAACTTTATGCATATCGCGCGCACATATATATATAGCCATATATACAAGACAAAACATTTAGATGCAAATGTGAATGTAGCACGTAGAAAAGCTTTTTGTTAAATTGATTTTCTTTGACTTGGTTTAAGTTGATAGATAAAAAAATCACCCTTCTAGGTTGTTATACGATTGCCAAGAAACCGTGTAAAGAAATTGCCAAAACAAATAAGCCACATGCTACAAACAATCTATAGAAAACCCATATAAGCCATAACCCAAATTCAGCAGGGGCAGATTTCTAACCCCATATTAAAGTGTATAAAGTAAAATTGTCATCTAAATTCTTAGCCCGTATTGAATAGGGAATCACACGCGTAGATATATATAAACAATTTTGTACTTTTATACACCAATCCAGATACATACATACATATATAGACATACGTATGTAAGCAACAAACAACAGCTCTAATACAATCAGCAGCATTCCAAAAAGAAAAACGCATAGTTGTTGAAAACTAAATATTTCATAATTGTGATAAATGCCGTTAATTGTGCAGATGTGTTTTTTTTAAATATGTATAAATACACATTTATTAAGTATTTTTAAAATCAGTTTTTAAATGTTTAATTGCATTGAATAAATGTTCGCCTCTAAAAAACAAATACCCTGTATTTAAGTTTGACCTTGAAAATTGTGCTATAAATGGAGATAACGAATCATTGTAAAATGTCATTAGGTGTCGCTTGTTGTTTTTAATTACAAACTACTTTGAGTTTACGTGCACACAGACACATACTCGTGCATTTAATTTGGTAACATTTTGCACTTAAAATTTGACAAAACAAATCATAAACAACTAATCGTACGCAAGCATTTTGCTAGTTAGAATAATTACAAATATTTGAAATTGAAGAAGTGGTCGAGGAACTTTTAGATAACATAACAGAATAGCAGATAGTACGTGGCACGTTGACAGAGCGACCTTGCCACGCAGCGGGGGCAAGAGGCACGCTGACCTAACTACTTATTGGCATAGCCGTTGGGATTTTGACTCTGCCAACGCCAAGTGTCCTCGCACATTTTATCAATGCCACGCGTCGCCTTCCAGCCCAGAGCTTGATTGGCCAATTTGGCATCCGCATAGCAAGTGGCCACGTCTCCTGCACGTCGGTCAACCAGCTCATAGGTTACCTTCTTGCCAGAGGCGCGTTCAAAAGCATGCACCAATTCCAGCACAGAGCAACCAACGCCACTACCGAGATTGTACGCAAAGAATCCCGTTTCAGCAATGTTGCGCAGCTTGTCCAAGGCCTTCACATGACCTTCAGCCAGATCAACGATATGTATGTAGTCACGCACACCAGTGCCGTCTTTGGTGGGAAAATCGCTACCATAGATGCTAAGCTTTGGACGACGACCAACAGCCACCTGGGCAATGTAGGGCATCAGATTATTGGGCTCACCATTCGGATCTTCGCCAATTCGACCGCTAATGTGTGCGCCGACGGGATTAAAGTAGCGCAACGAAACGATTGCCCAACGCTGTCAATTGAAAGTGAGAATTATTAACCTATATAAGAGTAAGCAACTTAATGATTAGTCTTACCTTGTCTGACTTGCACAGATCCTTAAGTATTTCCTCTGTGAAATACTTGGTTTTACCATAGGGAGACGTGCAGTTGCCCGTTGGGTGTTCCTCAGTAACAGGCAAGAACTTAGGTTCGCCGTACACGGTTGCGCTCGAGCTGTAAACGAATTTGAACACATTGTTGTCAGCCATGGCCTCCAACAGGACATTGGTACCCGTCATATTGTTGTGGTAGTATTGCAGAGGAATGCGACAGGATTCGCCAACGGCCTTCAGTGCCGCAAAGTGAGCAACCATGTCGATTTTGTGCTAAAAACATTACAAGTAGCTAAGAATTAGCAAACAATAACAATAATATTTAGATCATCGATGCATCAAGTGCAACGTCAATGTTGACGTTGGCGCTTGCCAGCACAGCGAGTTATGTGACCGAGGTCACGATAATGCGATCGTTGACGAGGGCGCGTAGGAAGTATGCGGCAGCTGCGTAAACAGCAGTTGAACGTTGATAGCGTCAGCAATTATGATAAGAAACATGGAACGCTTGCCTATAGAAATATGCCACATACATATATCCAGTAATCAAGCGCATTCTATCAATTTGCTGACGTGCCTGTTGATACTGGTAAATCTCACCTCTTGGAACACCGAGCGCACTTGCTCACGATCTGTGATATCCACACGATAGAAGTGCACCTTCTTGCCGGTAATCTCCTGTACACGACTCAATGCCTCTGGCAGCTTGGACGCTCCGCCGCTATACGCATTACACAGATTGTCCACACAGATAACATTATAGCCAGCATTCAACATTTCCAGCACAGTGTGCGAGCCAATGTAGCCCGCACCGCCAGTGACTAAGACAGTGGGTGGTGCCATATTTATCGAACCGTACTCTGCAATCTTCTATTTACTACTCTTGCTCTGGATCTCTGGAAAGTGAAAATTGGGTTGAGCTTAAGCGAAATTCTTATTGACGTCACCAAAATTCGCTACGCGCACAAACACATACAACAAAATGTATTGGTAAAGAGTTCTGGTTAACGGTGCTTGCCAACAAGTGTGTGTGTGTCTGTGAGTTTGTTTGGCACTCACCTCAGTACTCGTTAATTACTTGGCTGACTAGCTGACTGAATCACTTGGCTAGCTGGCTAATATACACACGTCGCTAGCGCATCTGCGTTACCCTTGAAACCGAATGTATTATTGTTTTGTTTAAGCACACGCACCAGACATGGGCTGATGCTGGTATTGTAGCTACTAATGCTGATGATGGAGCTTGGAGCTGTTTAAAGATCGCTGACCTCTCTCTCTCTCGCTAGCTTGTCTGAGCGCTTCTTCACTTTTGTGTTGTGTTATCGTAACTCGTTTCGTGCACTTGTCGCGTCGTGTTCGCACGTTCATTCATTCATTTGCAGGCCTCCTTCTACTTAAAGCACTTAGCAATTTCCGTACGTCTGTTTTGCTGGGCGGTTTGCTCGCAACTGATTTCTGTTGTGATGTGCGCTTTTAACTTGTATTTCCGCTCCCGTATGTTTGGCTTATCAGCTTGCGTTTTTTATCAATGTGAGCGCCAGTGTAACGAGAGTTATGTTAACGGCAAATGCTAGCTGCCATCGGTTTTATATTTTCTCTTTTTTACGTTCCCCGCAATCATGCATATTTATGCAACAATTAAATCCAGTGTAGTCTAATAAAAAAGAGGAAGCTCGCGCTCAGAAGACCGCTCTCCGCTATTATCAGCAGAAAGTAAACAATTATGACGTTGGCGTTGCCACACCAGCAGTGTGTGCATTCGATAGCTTATCGATAGACAGTCAATGTGCGATATACATCATACGCAGGCAGCAAGCAAAGAAAATATGCATTAAATTATTATCAATCAATTTGTCATTTAAATTAGTAAAAAGTTAGTCTAGCCATAATCAAAAATGGCATCTGCAACGGTAAGAAATGTATGTATGCCACACTAACAACTAATGAGCAGCAGTTCGCACGTCAAATGCAACTAATACCAGCCAGCGTTGAAACAACAGCAACAAATTTTATCTATGACTAAACCGCAAACAAAAACTAACTAAATATTTTTATACACAGGTGCCACTACTAGACGATGATACGATACCTTTTGGTGAGGAAGATGAAATGCGCGATCCCAGCACAGCGGCCAAGAAATACACGTAAGCAATAAAACAGCAAAGGAAATGTATGTATGTGTTGCACTCACATATGTATTTTGCTAGGCATCCGTATGTCACCTTCTTCCATCTGTTCTTCCGCGGCGCATCAATCGTCATTTACATGTTCTGCGGCTGGTTTAGTGACTCCTTTATCACCAGCTTTGTATTCGTTGTGCTCTTTCTATCTGCCGACTTCTGGACTGTGAAGAATATCTCTGGAAGACTTCTAGTAGGGCTACGTTGGTGGAACTACGTTGATGACGATGGCAAATCGCATTGGGTGTTCGAGTCGAAAAACGTGAGTGCATTAAAAGTATTTGATTGCAATCGATATGATAAGTGTAACACAGTCTCCTTCCTATCAGAGCCGGGTCAACAAGCATGAGCAGCGCATTTTCTGGCTGGGATTAATACTGTGTCCGTTCTTTTGGGGTCTCTTTTTTTTGATGGCTCTCTTTGGACTGAAGTTCAAGTGGCTTCTGCTGGTCATGATTGCCATAGCACTGAATGCCGCAAATCTCTACGGTTATGTGAAGTGCAACTATGGCGCTAATAAGGATTTAAACAGCGCAGCCACAGACTTTATGAAGACACAGCTCTTCAAAAATGCTTTTGATATAATGACCAAACCAAATGCAGCAGCTCCACCGACTAATGTGCGCCCAACGGGTGTTGTGTGAGATCTTGAATGCGAACCAGGCACCTTGCCATCATTTGCTGCGGCGCATTCCAAAGAGTATTAAGTTTTTATGCTGACATAATGGTCGTTGTCTCTGTGTAACATATGTAAAACTTAATTTAGCATTAACTTTTCTTACACTTACGCTGCTTTCAATTCAGTAAAGAACATATGTATGTACTGAAATCCCATTTAAAACAATAGCAAATGTATCATTGAGATGCTTAACATTTCGAAAAAAGGAAAATGTATTCAACATATATTCAGTAAAGAACATATGCATGTTCTGAAATCCCATTTAGTACAATAGCAAATATATCATTGAGATATTCAACTCGAAAGGAAAATGGTTTTAACGTATATGACGCTATTTATAAATGTATGGAAACGCAAACAAATCAGGTATTTTCGGTCTATTTAATATTTGGTCACATTGATTTTTGATGCTGCCAACCTGCTTGAATTTTACTGTCATACTCATCGATTAATTTAGTTCACATCACTAGCATATTAGCCATTGTCGGAAAATTTTCTTGCGCATACGGCTTGTTATACCAGTTGTCAAATATAATTGTTAAAATAATTGCAATCTTATTGCAAAAACATTCATAACCAAGAACATTAAGTTTGTTCATTTTAATACATTAAACCAAAAGGTAAGAGCGGCGTTATTTCAAAGTGTTTTTTTCGTGAGATGTGTAGGTAGCAATATTGATTTTCTACCGCTGTCAACGCCGGCCCCTAATGCGAGGTGGAAACAGGGTGCTTCAGTAGACAAAAGAGCTAATTTTGGTTGCTAAATTTGTGTTCTTGTATTTGTTTTTGTAGGAAAATGCGTGGTCGCGGCAACTACATTCCACGTGGAGGCGGCACCATGCGCGGCGGTGGCGGCTATTACAACAACCGCAATTCCAGCAATTACGTGAACACACGTACCCAAGGGAACTATCGGCCAAACAATGGACGATATGAGAACAACTATCATCATAACAATCGCTACAGTGGTGGGAATAATAACAACTCCAACAACGACCACTACGATAACCGCAACCGCGATAAGTTTAACAACCATCATAACTCGAGCACCGGCGGACGCTATGATTCAGGCTCTTCTCACAAGCGCAGCTATGTAAGTCGTGATTAATGCAAATTGAAATCACAATCCTAACACAATTCTTCATCTGGGTAAACAGGATTCATCTCGTGATCGTGGCGATGACCGCAAACGTCCACGTCAAGACGTAAGTTTATATTAGAGCTAACCAAATATTAATATGCCATTATAAGAAAAGTAAACCCCAAAGATTTTAGGTTTCTTAAAGATATATATGTATATATGTACAGCTGCTATTGTCTGTGTAATTTTAATGAGTTTCCAAATATTTATAGCACTATTTGTGAAGGTTTAACGCCGGATGGAAATGCACACACATAAATGGTAGTGCACTCAAAGTAGTCAGAATAAAAGACTTTGAGAACGCAAGAACTCAATTTGTATTGCATATATATTATATATTATAAATAGCAGCAGCAGCTACGCATTACAGCAAAGATTTTGCCACAGCGATCAAGATATATGTATAAATGCATATATAGTGCAGGCACGGCTGAGATTAAACTTGAGCTAAACAGTGAATGAGACCGTGTATTGTGTGTATATCTCATATATATATATATATATATAAATTTTAATACCTGTAAAAGCAGACAATTTCTCCGTTCCAAGCAACAGATATATATCTATATACCTATAAATATATATACATTTGATATGTATATTTGTATAATCAATCCATCTAAAATAGCTCAAAATATAAGGTTTGTTCAACATGCTACTACTACTACTACTACTACACACACTTGCCACCAGGATAATGATTATTGCATTTGAGATAACCCAATTTATATAAACATATAAGTATATAACTATATACAAATGTATATATAGTAATTCTTTATCATCCAAAAACAAGAAATTTATATGTATATCTCTATGTATTCGAATATCAAATCAAAACAAAAACAAAAAACAATGCTCCTGTACACTCCTTCCTACTCATCAATCGTCATAGGATTACCGTCGCACGTCGTCGTCAAATGATCACAATGATCGTCCATCGTCTTCATCGCAGAACATGGGCTCATCTTCGTCCAGTTACCATCAACGGAACAGCACTGGCGGTGGTGGTGGCGGTAGCTCAAGCTCATATCGGCCACGAGATGATTCTGGCAGCCAGCGACATCAGCGCGATTCATCGATGGGTCCGCCAAAGCGGCCGCTATTACGCAGTGTCGCCGGCACAAGTTATATATCACGGCCGCGGGGCTCAATGTCCATACGCGGCGGCATGATGCGCAACAACATGCGCGGCGTTGGCACCATGAGGATTGTGCGTCCGCGCCTCAACGAATCTAATGATCTGCGTACTATGCGCCGTCAGCTGCTCTATGCACAGCAGAAAGATCGCGCTCGTCTGCTCAAGATACAACAATTGAAAAGGTAATTAGACAAAAAGTTAAGCAAACAAAACAAAAAGTAAAAAAACCTAAAAATCATATTTCTGTGTGAGAGGCAGCTGTCTAAATCCTATAAAGAACTCAAAGCTGATGATAGTTTAAAGTATGCCATGTGCCAATGAAGTGCGAAAAGAGCATCAAATACATTTGGCAATATGTTCAGAATGTGGGTGATATGAACACTCTATATAAATATAAATAATATGCCACATTTGAGTGTGTGTTAAGAACTATTATTGGCTAAATTTACAAATTATAAGGTTTGTTTAAAAAACCATTCCTCTATCGAAATACTAGAAAGAGATAGAAGGAGATTTGAGATCTTGTAATGTGTATAAATATGTAGAGAATCAAGTTAAGATAACCAACGACACCCGACACTATATAACAAAGTATTTTGTTAGCTTACATCTTAATTGTATACGAGTACTTACCACATCAATTTGCATTTATGCCTTCCCCTTCACCACAAAACAAAAAAAAAACAAAAATTCAATTCGAATTCCCATGTATAGCTCGTTGCGGCGCCAACGCCAGGCAGGGAACAGCAGCGATAACTCTAGCGACGACAATGATGACTCTGATAAAGCTGACAAGGGGGACCATTCTGATAAAAAGAAGATGAAGAGCAATGAAGATGATGGCGAAGAAGACGAGGACAACGACGATAAAGATGGCGCTGATGGGGAGGATAAGAAGAACGAAACGACTAAAAAGTCGACAATCAAAAAACGTAGCAACAAAACGGCAACCGAAGATGCCGAGGGCAAGTCGCATGATGACAAGGGTAAAGACGATGACGATGATCAGGAGCTAGATGATAACAATGGCGCGGAGAAAAAAAAAGCCAAAGTTGGCACCGATGATGATGATGATGCTTATGAGGAGGCGGGCAAGGGCAAGACCGATGAGTCCGGTGACAATGCCGATAAGCCCAAAGAGAAGGGCAAATCCTCGGATACAGCTGAAAAGTCAATAGGTAAGAAAAAAGATAAAGATGGCGACGACAAGGACTCCAAATCAAAGAAGTCGTCCAGCAAGAAGGATCGCTCGGCGCGCAAGGACAAAGACGAGAGCGAAGATGATCGCAAGGAACGTCGGACAACCTCTCGTCATCGTGACGATGAACACAATTTGCGCCCGCGCACGTTTATTAAACTCACCTGCGTGCATTGTCGTATTAAGTGCGTTACTTTCAAGGTGGGTAAAGACTGATTAGTATACTTTCTATAAATACATATTTCGGTAATTACCACAGGAATATCACTATCACCTGAACTCACGTACACACAAGAATTCGATGCGTACAGTTGCATTGCGTCAGCGTGCAGACTTGCAGCGCATGCGTGCCCGTCAACGCACAACACAGCGTGAGATTGAGGAAAACAGCAAGGAAGAGTACGAGTCGCGTTATTGTCGCCTTTGCCGATTGGCCTATCGCCAGCCGAAAAATCTGCATCAAGCCTCCGAGCATCACAAGACGATCAAGAAGTTCCTGATGCCCTACTGTGGCTCCTGTCACCTGGCATTTAAGAATGCCATGCTTTATGAAAACCACCGCTGCTCGTTGGAGCACATAAGAGTAAGTGTTAACAGAATGAATGTCGTTTTTGTATTTACTAATTACAAATTATAACAGAATAAAGCGCGCAATGACGAGTCCGGCTCGGAGGACAGCGTTGACGAGCGTGAAATTGATTTGAATAAATTCCTTACCGTTGATTCGGTAGGCGAGATTGATGACGACATTATGGATGCTGATGTTGATGCTATGCTGCTTCAGGCTGAAACAGCGCAGAAGAGTGCAGACGAAGAGACTCGTAAACGCGGTCTCATTGGACTGGAATTCATCAAGGCTGTCGAGGCCTTTTATTGTGAAATTTGCAATCATTATTCATCCAAGCAAGGCGATGATACTTTGGAGGCGTACACAAAGAAGCATTGCTTGCAGCATTTGCATGTTAAGAACTATCTGCGCCATAAGGAAGAGACGGAAAAAAAGTCCAAATCGGATGAAGGCGAAGATGATGATCCAGACGTCGATGAGGAGGGTAATAAGCTACCTAAAGATACTGACGAAGCAGAGGCAGAAGAAGATATTGAAATGGAAGCCAAGGATGAAGATGAAGAGGAAGAGGATTACGAGGGCGAAGATGGTGATGGATCGCATGATGAGAAACTGTGGGAGGAAGTTGACAAGGATTTGGGTGATTTGTTAGCGGAAGTCAAACCACTGACCCACGAAGAAGAGGATGAGGAAGACGAATCTGTGCTGAATATTGACATCGAAAGGTGACTTGAAATAAATTCTCATTAATATTCAACACAAATTACAGTATTAATCAATTCCAGTGAAAAGAATAAGCTAAAGGATGTCAAAGATGAATCCAATGGCAACGCAGACGAGTCTGCAAAAGATATTAAGCCAGCTGCCAACACACCAGATAAAAAGCCAGCTGCTCCAACAAACACACCGACAAAATCCGCAACTGCTGTCAAAGCGGAGTCAACAACGGCTAACAAAGCAATGGCCAAAGTGATCAAGGCCAACCGACCCGGCCCGGCCTCAATGAAACGTCAGGTGTTGGTCAGCCTGAAACGCACCTCAGCAGCAGACATCAAGGCGGCTACCAAATCTGCAACTGACTCAAAATGAGCACGACCTGTCTACCATTCATACACACTAACAGACCCACATGGATAGCTGCAGTGATTTAGTTGCTGCATAATAAAGAAAACCACATTTGAAATTCGACTTTTACATGCAACTGCAAACAACAATGTGCAACAAACTGTGCACGAGGCATGTTTAATAACCTTTTAGTTTTTGAAAATGTAACTAAACAAACCAAACCACCTGGGCAGCATGTGGAGCACACTTTTTATATACCTTTCGCATCATGTGGCAGCAACGGTAGCAACCTTTCTAAAGTGTAAAGCGACCAAACAATGAGCCAGCGAAATGTGCTCCACCTGACAATTTGCAGGGCAGCTGTTATAGAGAGTGTGTTAGAGAAATGGTAGTTGTTTAATTTGATTAAGTGGATTTTTCAATTTCGGTGCCGCCTATTTATCAGATGTATTTATTAACCTTGTAGACGAGAAGAGCAAAGACTTCAAGTTGCTGCTGTTTATTTCCGCACCGAGCAGACAATGGCAAGACGGTGGCAATGCCAACTGAAAGGAAAATACATTTCATTTCATTTCATAATTTTCGCTAAAATTAACTTTCACTGCATGTCACGTAGGATTGTGGACTGTGGCTGCCAGATGTGGCAACATGTCTTTTGCATGTGCCACATTACACAATGTGCCACTTAATATGCGTTAATATTAGAGGGGGGCGCCTTTCTCACTCTGCAGCAACGGTTGCAACTGCGGTTGCGGTTTATGCAGCTTCCTTTTTATTAAATCAGACAATGTCAAGTTTTTTGATTTTATTATAGCAGCGCCTGCATTTTTTGATGCTTGATGCTGTCCACTTGGTTGACTGTTGAAGCTGTGTCGTTAATCCCTGACAATCTCTCATTCGGCGGTTTGGTGAATTGCATTTCAAGCTGTCGCGAGATTTATGCGCGCATTGTTCTGTGCCACAAATCCGGTTTTTCGATTCGTTTGTTGCCGGCTTCAGCTTCGGCTTTAGTACTATTAACATTTAATCTGTGGCTTCAACTTGTTTATTTTTTGTTTTCTTACGTTTTGGTGCTTCTATTAAGAAATTGCGACGGCTTTTTTGTTTTTAACGATCTTCCTGTTGTGTGCAGCTCGTTTTTCTTTTTTTTTTTTGGGTTTTTTTTTGCACTTTGGCACATTTTAAATGCCAAGGTAGCGTCTCATGTTAGCTGAATCAAGTTTGCCAGGCTGCAAAAAAGTTTTTGTTAATGCCAGCAAACGCACGTATAGTGTAAATATGCTGTGAAGTTACGCATTTACCGCTGGGCATTGGCAAGTCTCATGTGTGTAAATAAATTGTTGTTAAATTAAACCATTTGGCGACTTCATTGAAATGTCATTATTCTGCAGTGTTTGCATGTCTTAAGGCATTATTATTTTTCCTTTGTGCGGGTGCGTGCTTAATTGCTGGTATTTAAACAAATGCTTTGTTTTGCACATTTTCACATCGTTAAGTATATGTATGTCTTATTTTGTTTTTATTTTTGTTTCTTGTTGATTTCTAGTTTTTTCTTCTCTTGTAAAAACCTTGGCACTCAAAAGCTGGTATTTGCATACATTTACGTGTGTATTCAAAATGATATCTGTTGTCCAAAATGTTGGTAATGATTTGATTGTCCAATCTCAACGGTTTTGTAACGCAAGGTCTTAGCTTTTTCTCATTGTTTATATATTTCTTTATTCAAATGAATTAAAATTAGCCACTGGCCTAGCAATGCTGTTAAATGACAGCACAAATATCGGTAACAATTTGTAACGTAATCAAAGTCGATCCTTGCTTATGCGCAATAGTTTAAGGCCCGCGACTGTGTGCATTTGAAGTACATATGTAATTAATTTTTGCATGCCCATTCTTATTGCAATGCCTAATGCCTGAGTCTAATGTGTGAATATTTCACACGACTCTTTGCCAGCCTTGTGATTGATCAAGCAGCATTTAAGGCATGTTAATGCCTAAGAACTTAATTGCTGTGCGAACACAAACACAAACACAACCACAACCAGGGCCAGGTGGACCAAGCTTTGAGAAATCCTCAGTGGTACTCATTGGTACATTCATTTGTACCAAATACAGTGGTGCACAGCTTTTTGCTTTTTCCGCATCAGTTTGATTTGGACTTGCATAAATATATTACATCAGACAGGCAGGTAGCAATTATTTTTTTGGCACGCAATTTAAAAGAGCACATGGGATATGGATGTGTGCAGATCTTTGCATAGATACCACAAGGGCGTTGCCGGTGCGAATAAATAGTACTACTACAAGATCTAATTAAAGCCAACCAGGTGCAGCTGCATCTGGGAAAGATGCAGCCAGCACATCTTGCCATACAGAAATATGTACATACGTACATATATATCTTTGCTATTTTGTTTGTCATATTTTTGCATGCTTCATTCATTCTTCTCACGCCTAAAATGTAAATGAAGTCGTCGACGTCGTCGTCGTCGTTGCCGCCAAAGGCACCCGCCAGGTGAGGCTTATGGGGCTTACCTATTGCTAGCACTAAGCCAAAGACGAGTTTACATGCTTCGCTAGTTGCTGTTGTCAGCAACTGTGATGCGATCTTTGTAGTGTGAAAATCTTTTTCTTTCTTTTCTGTTGTTTATTTTCTATGATTATATTATTCGATATATATGTATATATATATATATATATAAATGTATTCATATATAAATGTATATGTATTGCTTAAGGTTTTTGTTTTTGTGCTAAACTTTGGCTATTTGGGCTGCATTTGCTTTCAGCCAAGTTATTGCAACGCTTTTCTGATTTCTTTCTATTGAAGTCCGAGTCACAGATTTATTGTGCAATCAGACTTAAATGAAGCAATGCTTAACTCTTTTTTATTTTCAGGCAAACACGTAGTATGTTAATAGCTTCACCTGTGCCTTTATTTTCTTTCTATGCCCTCTGACATTTTATGATTTGATTGCAGAGACGAAAATCATAAATTTATGCAAGGTCGCTGGCAACATGCGGAGATCAAGCTGGAGCTTGAAATGCACGCCGTGCTAGCACGTCTATCAACTGTCTGCCCACATTAGCTCATTATCGAATGATGTGGATTGGGTGCATTAAATGCTGTCTGTTTGATTTTAATGGGCTTCCACATTATGAGTGCAGAGTGAAAATCGAGTTGCCAAGCGTGCAGTACTTAAAGCTTAAGCACATTAATTTATCACACAGACCGGACTGTGTTTAATGGAAACACTTGGCTAAAATGAAAAACCAGGAAAACACAAATCATATAACAATGCGAGCCCAAAAACCGACCATCAGACCAAAAATGATCTCGTATGGCCCCAGCGACCCACACAACATGTAATGCCAATCGCAATTGTCTACAGTTGACTGGACGCCACGCTCATTAGCAAATTATAAGCATAGCGAGCGAGAGTGTGCCGTATCTGTGTGTATGTATATGTGTGTGTGTGTGTGGTCCACGCTTCACTGGAACCCGGATTTAACTACAGATATACTTAGATACAAATTGAGATACAGCCGCCGCTGAGCAAATACAAATTTGAGATTCGTCTCTTTGTGGGGGGTTCGCCCGATTGGGCTTGCAGCTCATGAATCACGAATTGGTTTATGTTTATAGCAGTTTTACGCCCGACTGGTTTTTCAATAAAACGATTAGACTTCAAGCTATATTAATTGTATTTAAATCTTGTGTGGCAATTGCTTAAACATAAATTAGAATGCTCTTTTTTATGGCTTCAGACATTTTAATTAATGCAAAAGAGTTTTTATGACATTTATGATTTATGGGATCCGTTAAAGGTTTTTGGGCCTTTTTCAATATATTAGCAATACAGAGTAAGCAGTAAAGCTTAAGCCATAAAACTCATGAATTTTAATAAAATAATATTTTTAGCAAATATTTTTTTTACCATCTAGCTGCAGCTGAGAATAATTCTATTTACACCACCCTCAAAAGTATGCAATGAAATTTCAAAAAAACATATCAGATTTTCTTGAGTAATATCTTTCAGGGCATAGTTTAATCGCTAGAATAATTGTACATTAAAAGTGAAAAATTAAAATTTTTTTATGTCAAATTTAATTACAAAATGTTTTGACAAAAAAATATTTTGGAGTTGACAATTTTTAGGACTTTAGTCTGAGTTACGCATAAGAGCACGATTCAGCAATCCAGCAGCATCCATACCTAATCGAGCTACATTCAATATGAAAATAGTTTCTGTAAGTAGCAAAAAATCTATTGATTTAACTGAATATATTCATCCTCTACTTTGACATATTTACACATAAACTGAAGCTTCACTTAAGCCTTTTACGCATATATCAATTACCAACTGTAATGTTAGCCTAATAGACGTTACCATAAGCTGTGTCTTGGATGGCATTTTAATAACGATTTGCCGCAGTTTAATTATACATAAATTAGCTATAATTATTATGGCCATCTATATGATTAACGGGTCAGAGCTAGACTCTAGCCGCTAACAATAACAAAAAGTTACGATACACAGATTTGACATATGCACGACGACGACGAGGATTATGCAATAGCATTGTCCAATGCACATTTCATTAACAAGAGCAGCAGCAACAACAACTGCAACAACTGGAAATAGTTTCGCGTAGATTCTGCCAATTAAGATCTCGGTAGATGTTTTGCAGAGTATGTATATCAAATGCATAAGCTAAATGCTAAGGTTGACTACTGTCCAACAGCCTGTCGCGCTATAAACAATTTATACACATAAAATTTAGAGCATAAAACTGTCGGCCGCAAAAAGCATCAGCATCAGCAACAGCAGCAGCAACAACAACAACTACAACATTCTAGCAATAAAAACTGAATGCAAATGCCAAACTGCGAAGTGCAACAGCAGTTGAGTGCATCAACAGCAATTGCGGCAGCAGAAGCAGCAACATCATTATCAACTTCATAATGAGCATTGATTGAAGCTAACTGTTGCACTTCTGCTTGGCTGTCGCAAAAAGTGTTTGAAATTAAAAGCTGTGCTGCAAAAAAAGAAGAGAAGAAAAATAGAAAAAACTTTAATACAATAATAATAAATAGTAGTAAGAGAAAAGAAGATGTTGCCAATGTTGTTGTTGTTGTTAGTGTTGCTGATCGCATCGTTGTTTTGACTGCTGTTGCTGCTGCTGTCTGCGTCCAGCATGCAATGCAACAATTTCACAAGCAACACGCAGACAACTAAATGACAATGTGAGCAAACCAACAACAACAACAACAACAATGAGCTGAATTTATAATAAGTAAATCCCATGTAGTTGTTGCTGCTGCTGTTGCCTGCAATTGATCGATGTTGCTGTTGCGCAAATGCTGCAAGGCAACAAAAAAATACCAAGATCTTCAGCTTAATTATCAACTTATTTATTTGGATTGCAATTGTCTTAATCAATTTGTTAAGGATGAGGAAATGGCATCGAGTCTATAATTTGTCAGGCCATTTAAGCGGATTTCCTCAGCGCTAAATTTCACAGCTACCGTGTTAACTTTGACACCAACAGCATCAGCATCAGCAGCAGCTACAACAACCACAAACCAACAATCGCCCGCACGAAGACAGGCAATTAGGCATTGGGTAAGAGAGCTTGAAATTAAATCGCTCTGCAATTGAGCCAAATTGCTGAGAGTTGAGGCTGCAGCTGAAGCTGGCCCACGCATGCGCTGAAATGTTGATCAGTTGCCCGGTGGCAATTGCAAATGTCAAACGAAAGACTTAGGCAGCGAACTTGCCGATTGGGCGTTATTAAATATGCAATGCAAATGCAAATGCTTAGCCAAATTTTCAAGCTTGTTAAATGTAATGCGCACAATTTGAGCCAACTAAACAGCAACTAAACACAAAATGTGCCCTTTAGCCTCGGCCAGGCCCAGGCCCAGGCACAGGCATTGGCACAGGCATAGGCACAGGCCCAGGCCCAGGCCATGGCTCTGGTTCAATTTAGTGTCACGTTAGCATTTGTTGTATTGGTGGTTGGGGCGCAAACGCTTCCAGGCGGCTGCCAAATGCACGGGTGGCCATTAAACAAGCGCCTAACTAGCAGTTGCGGCCGTCAACGTTGAATTAACCAAAGTAGCCCCCTGAAACGTTTGCTTAAAACCCATAGAGAAGTCTATAGAGAAGCTGCTGCTGCTGCTGCTGCCGCTGTTGTCGAACCTTTCTCTTTGTGCCGCCGCAAAGGTCGGCAACGGTTCGTGGCTAGCTTTCGGTCTTAGTCTCGGCTCTGTCTGTGCTCTGGCGGTTTTTTTTAATAAATACAAGTGTTGCCCGCACAATGGCAAAGATTCGTTTGTCGAACGTGCAACGCGCGCGATCAAGACTTTTGCTTCGGCTGCTGCTGCTGCCAATAAATACTGAAGGCAGGCTACAAAAACAAACGGTAAATCGTCGCCAATAACATCATTAGCCAGACGTTAAGCAGTCAATAGCGTGAAGGCTGCTGTAATTTAAGACGCGTGCGCATCCAAGGATTAAAATCGACAATTTTCCAGTTTTTCTGTTTTTCAATTTTACGCATTGTGTGTCGAATCTCCATGTCTATTATATAACTCTTGGCTCTCTTAATAAGCAAACGTATATCGCTCAGTGTTCATTATGTGTCTTCTGTGAGTTTCAATGTTGTTTGTTTGTATTGTCTTTGTCTTTTTGCAGCCAGCAATGTGTTTAATGCAGTAATCCGTTTTTGCGAGCATTTTTGACAAGGAAAGCGAAACAAAACTTCGCAGTGACTGTGAAAGTAATAAACAACGACCAGCAACGACAACAACAACCACAACAACAGCACCACCAGGCAGCTGCAAAAGATATTCAATTACTAGTCCGTTGCAACAACGACACAAAATGAGAATTCAAATATTGGCCCTAACACTTTTGCTGGGTGAGTATCAAATACGGAAATTAACTGAAATCGTGCAAAGCCACAATGTGGGGCTTTTCCCATTTTAAAACTGGGAAAATTTCCAATTGATGGCTGAAAATATGTGAAAGGTTTTTTAAAATCTATACATATATTTTTTGTCTTTTACTTTAAATATAAAAAAATTTTTCTGAATGGAAATGGCAGATAAAAAATTTTTAATTGAAATTATTTTGTGGATATATTTAAAATTCAAATATTTAAATATATACATACACATTTTTTATTACAAAATATATTTAAATTGTTGTTTGTAGCCACGAGAAAAATATTAAATAAATTTTACATATTGTTATAATTTGCACAAGGAGAAGTCAAATTAGTACTCAATTCAGCATTCTTCTATTATTTCAGTTAAGGCTATACGTAACTAAAAAATTTTTTTAAAAATTCGCAACTGTTTATTAATATTAATTCTATAATATTAATTCTCTTAAAGCAATTAAAATAATTTATTTAATTTTGATAGAATTTCAAACTTTGAAGCTTGAAATTTTGTTGTGTTTAAACCGATGTACACGCTGAATTTAAATATGTTTATAAATATATTATTTTATATTCAGCATTTCTTATATAAAAATTTAATTACCATTAACAAGATCAGAGTTTTCAGATCAAACATGTAGTAAAGTAGAAGTAGTAAAGTTAGTTAAGCAATAAAAAACATCATTAAAGAGTTTATAGTTAAATATATATGTTCCAGTATGTACATATATCACTTTAACTATCTGTAAAGAGCTCAACTAAAATTGTGCTTAAGTACTCAGTTTTTATTATGCACAACTTAAACGACTTAATTATGTCTTTATTCTGCGTTACTCTAACTGCTTTTGATTCATTTGCGATAACAACTATAAAAGAGTTTAATAGAGTCATAAAAATATATCACAATATTTAAAAATAGACTTTTATGGTGTAGTTAAAACACTTACAAAACAGAGTAAAGTAATAATAAATAAATAAAATGCCAAACTTAATTAAATTAACTAAAGAGCAAGAATCGAAAGGCATATTAAAAATTAAAACAAGCTTGCATCTATATTCCAGTATATATATTTATATAGGTGTAAACAGAGTGCAGTTTCGTTGACCTTTAATTTCCTTTCTAATTAAAAAAAAAACGTTTACAAACTATTTTTTACCAACTCACTTCTTCCCACACAGGCCTCGTCGTCGTCGGCCAAGCACTTGATGCCAAAGCCAAGAGCGAAGGCAGCAGCTCCGCCTCCGCGCAGTTGGAAACGGAAGCGACCAAAGACAAGCGACAGGTGAGCAGCAAGGAGACGCCCATTTATCCGAACCATCGCAGTTCAGCTGCTGAAGCAGCCGCTGACGATCCCGAGGATGGGCAGGAGTCGATCTATGGCAGCAAGCCGAATCAGTTCATCATACGCCCCATTGCACCGCATCAGCATCAGCAGCACGAGTCGCATCAGGAGCCGCAGTTGCGTAACTTTGCAGCAGCCAACTCGCGCCCACACGCTGCACAGCTGCTCGAGCAAAGCCAAGAGGTGAGTTCAAGAGGGTGAGGGAGGCAGTTAGGTAAAGAAAGGTATCTCGACTCCACGTAGTGGGTCAATATTTGGTTGTCTTTCATCAAAAGTTGTCTGCTTGCGGCCACAGAAGCGTTTGTTAAACGTGACTCAACCGAATTACACAATTCTTTGCAAAATACAGGATGTTGTACTGTAACAACAACAACAACAACATCAACAACAGCAACTTTAGTTTGAATTGAAATTGTCAAATTAAGCCTTTCGCTGGCCGCCAGCTAGGCGCAAACCTTGACCAATATTTTGCTTCAATTTTCATCATTTTGGGAACAAATTGCGATCAAAAGCAATCGCAATTACCCAAAAGACAATGTTTTTTATATTACAAAATGTGCAAGAAAAATGATTGTTATAAAAACAAATGGAAAAATTAAAAGCGAATATAATAAATGCCATTTGTAGCGGACGAAATGTAAGTCACGAGCAGCCACAACTAAAAACTAAATAATTGCAAAATTATTATTATTGTTGCTGCTCTAACGCGTCAACAACAACAACAACAGCAAAAACATGCCACATCCAACACAATTTGCAACAGCAGCAACTTCTTCATCAACTTCTTCTTTTGCTTCTTCTTCGCCTTCTACCACTAGTCGCAGACAATGGCAGGCGTCCGCTGTCTTTGGCTTTAGTCGTGGGAAGAAAGTTGACATAATGTTATAATCACACCACCCCCCTGACTGCTGGCTAGCTGTCTTTCTGTCTCTGCTGATGGCGCCTTGACATGGCTGGGTTTCATTTATTATAATAATGTGAAGACTGTTGCGAAGGCAAACACTGCGCAACAGGTTTTGGGTTTTTTTTGGCTTTTTCACTCAGCTAATTTTAACTAATTTGCTTAAACTTAATTTTAAATAAAAGTCTTTAAGTTTTACTTTGGCACAATTGCCGCCACTTATAAACGCATTGTCTTTCTATGCGATTCTCAGCAATTTACCTACTACTTATACTGTCGCCTTTCTCTTCGTTTATCTGGGTGATCAGCTTGCCTGTGTCTGTTATACATGAAATCATACGAAAGAATCGAATATGAATCATCTAGTAGTAAGTGAAGTAAGCCCTTTGACGTGGCATATATTGGCGTTTTCAATGTGATATTCAATCCATAGCTTAGCAGAGCTTTAAGATGGTTCTCGCTTACCTGCCTGCAAAGAGGCTTCTTACCAGGTAGCTCCCTGCAAGTGCACGCATATTCATTTATCTTCGTAGTGTCTTCCTCCAGCGAGCCCTCTGAACCAATTCCCTTCTAAGCAATTCTCACGCCTTCAAGCACCTCGAACTAAAGTGTTATTGTTGTTTTGTTGCACAGTGTAATGTAAATAATTTGTTTTATGCCAACGCCGCCACCGACTTGCGCATCGATTGCAACAGCAGCCCAAGTCAAGACCCCGCAACCGTTGTGGCTGTTGCTGTTGTTGTTGTCGCTGTCAAACGTTGCACTGGTGTTATATAAGTTTTAGATGCCACACGATTCTCACAGATCACAGCTCTGAGTTGATCTTAATAGATGTGGCAGCTGTTTGCTGCCTCTAGGTGGGGAGCTCCACATTTAAACGTTGCCATTTGGATGTGGCATTGGCCGTTGATCTTTCGCACGCCCACCTAGCCGCAAGCAGGCTTAATCGTCATAATTTATTTGACACGCCCTAACTCTTTGTCTCTCGCCCACGTCTAGCTGCAGCACTACGTCTATCTGCAAGATATACAGCGACACCAGCCCAAGGCACTGGCATCTGCGACTCAAGGTAAGGCAGCGACACAGCCCGCCAAGAAGGCAACGCCCGTTGCCGAGGAACAGGAGCAGGAACAGGAGGCGGAACAACGCTACGCGGTGTCCATACAGCCACAGCCAGGCTTGAGAGGCGGCCCCTATTCGCCAGCGGCTTATCAGCTGCCCTTGCCACTGCCTGCACCACAGCATCAGCATCAGCAACAGCAACAGCAGCAACATGCTCAACAACAACAGCAACAGCAGCAATATCAAATCATACCCGAAGAGCAGTTCTTGAAAATTCTCGAAGAGGAGCTGCAGGCAAGAGCTTATCATGAGCAACTACGTCAGCAGCAACAGCAACAACAACAGCAACAACAGCAGCAGCAACAACATCAACACCAACAGCGCCAGCCTCCACCGCAGCCCAAACCGCTGCCCGTGCACAGCACCGCAGCCACGCACAAAGTCCTTCAGCAGGCAGAGCCCGTCCTGGGCCTAGGTGGCTATCGGGATCGCTATGTGGCCGAACAACAGCTGGTGCAGCCCAGCTACTCTCGTGGTGGACCCAAGTATTTGCCTTTACCCCAGTCACAGGAGGAGGATGAGTCGCAGGCGCCTGCGCCACAGCAGCGCCCTCAGCCACAGCATGCGCAGCAACCGCAGCAGCGGCTGATTTCTGGCCTGCCTCCGCAGATTGCCTACTATCAGCCACAGATTAGCTACAAGACGTTGCCCAATCATCCATTGGCTAAATCCTCGCTGGAGAGTGAAATCGAGAAGCTGCTGGCCGCCAACAAACCAGGTCCGGGTCAACAGGCTCTGGCCTATGTGGACAGCAGCAATGAGCCGACGTTGGTGAATCATCAGCAGCACGTGACCCGGCTGCCACCTCCACAGCATCCACCTCCACCCACTTCGCACCCGGCTCTACGCCAGCCCAAGGCCTATTTGGCCAGCACCCCAAACTCTCTGTTGGATGCCAACAATCAACCTTTTGTGCCTTCGCTTTTCAAGTTTAGCAACTTCCAACAACCGACACCTGTTTATCCTGGCCCGCAGCCGGAAGGCAAGCGGTTGGGACCTGTTATTTATCCCACTGGCGCACCTACTCAGCCACAGCCCTCGCAATACTACTACCAGGAGACGGCTCCCACAGCAGCGCCCAAGCCCAAGCACTATCGCACGAAGCAGTACAAACTCCCAACGCCCTCCCCCACAAAGTCCTATGAGAAGGCGCTGCTCTATGCAGAATATGCGGAACGTGCCCAGCCTCCAAGCACTGCACCCACCAATGCCCACTTCTATCCTAGTCCACCTGATCCGATCAAGCATGTGCCCCATGGTCAACAGCGCGCTGTGGTGCCCACTGTGCAGCCCATTGATTATCCAGCTCATCCATCTCCCTCACAGTCCAGCATTTATGTTTCCCAGGGCACAGGCATAGCCACGCCCTCTCGTGTCACACCCACTGCCGCTACGGTGCACAAGCTGCGAACCCTGGATGAGGTGAAGCAGCTGAATCTGCCACCACCCAATGGCAAACCCCTCACCCAGGCCGAGTTCCAGGCACTAGTCGAAGCTGGCTACCCAGTCAAAGCAGTGCCCGTACCTGTGCCCGTGCCCTATGAGCAGTACGTCAAGGATCATCCCGAGTATCGCAACCATCCACCTGTAGACTATGCGCATCTCATGCGTCTGGCCACACGCCAACTTACAGCCCATCAACATCAGCATCAACACCAACTGGCGCATCAGCGCGCAGCGCCCTCTGAGCCATCGGTAAAGATCCTCTCCTCGCCCTCTTCCGCCGAGGCGCAACAGCAGACGGCGACGGGCATTGGAGGTGGAAGCGTCACATATTTGCAGCGAAGGCCGCGGGACGAACAGGACACAGCTGTCGCTGGCAGCGAGACGAAGGCAACGGCACCTGCCGAGCCGGTGGCAAATTCCACATAAGATGCAATCCTTTAGTTAATCTCACTCGCCCTTTGCCTAGTTTTAAGTATTGTAAAAATGTTTCTGCATGTTCAGCACCTTAATAAAGTTAAATTATAAATAAATCATAAAGTAAGCTAGTTAATCAGATCTTCAGGCAAATGTTCTACAAACTATCAAAAACTATTTATTTGCGAACTTTACGAAACTTTTTTTCGACTCATATAACATGTTAAGCATTTGCATAAGGTTTACGAAATTAGACTCGATACAGAAAAAAAGTTTTAGATCTTAAATAGATTGTAACTCGACCAGCTGATTTCAATAGCTTTCATATAATCAATATTTAAATTTATATAGCTTGTCGAAAAATTCAATTATGCAATTCTTAAAACTAAGTAGTTAATTCACTTTTCACATTCACATCTTATTAATTGTTGTTATAGGGTATAAGCTTAATCGGTTAACATGCAGTTGCTCGACGACCTTCACTTAGTTCAGGCCCAGCGGGGTATTGCTGTTGCTGTTGCTACTATCAGCAGAGCTAAGGGTTTCGGGCGTGGCAGCGTCCCTTGTCTGCAGACGAGAGATTTGCGGGTCTCGGCGATCTTTATCCTTGCGCTCGCGCTCCCGATCTTTGTCCTTGTCCTTGTTGTGCTTGTGTTTGTGCTTGTGCTTATGCTTTTTCTTGTCCTTCTTCTTCTTCTTCTTGACACTGCCATCGGGTCTCAGTTTGCTCTCGTCGTAACTGCTCTCATATTGTCGTGTTGTCTCGCCGACATCGAGCACTGAGATTGAATTATCGTCTATCGTGTCTGCATAGATCTCGGTCCGTAGGCGCTTAGTCAATTGTTGCGTTTCACCAGCGCTTTCATCAACTGTTTGCACATTTAGCTTGGTCTCGCTGTCGTAGGCTTGCACCTCAATCGGCTCGTCCAGAACGGTAATCTCCTCACTGCGCTCTAACTTAATGATTTCATCGCCCACTTCGAAGGCTTCTGTTGCAGTTCGTTTAATAGTAACCATGGCTGGCTTATGTCTCTCCTGAGGCTCACTCTCTATAGGCTTGGGTTCGTTTGTCTTCTTAAACAAATTACTTGAAACTGTATTGTCCTTCATCAAGTCCTTGTAGAAGCTCTGATTTTCGGTCGCCTGCAGACAATTCGGTCGCTTGCTGCCATAGAGCGCATAGTACAGATCGACAATATTGCAACGCAGTTTCGTGTCATAAGCCAAAGTATTAATGCTGAGCCAGAGACGTTCCAGCAGATTTGGTTTGTCTAGGCGGCTGCGCGACTCGCGTGTAAAGGGCGGATTGTCAATGAGCAACTGGGCGAGCCCATGTCGTGCAGCAGGATCCGGATCAGTTTCTAGTAATGTTATCAAATGCTCTAGGTCTTCGCTGCGTCCATCTACTTTCACAAAATCCACAAGACACTCCATAGCAGCAATGCGTAAATCCAGAAATATGCCATATTCCGCATAGCTGCGATAAATGTGAGGCAGCGAAGGCAAATGGCCGAACTTTTGCAGTTTCCGTATGACTTTTAGACAAGACACGGATACCATATACTTGTACGAGGGCAAGTGCTTCTCCATGTTCAGCAAGCGCGTCACTTCATCTAGAACCAATCTATGAAAAAAAATGGGATAAGTCTACGCAACATAAATATGTTTCAATTTAAATTACTTAGCATCAGTGGATAGGCTGTCTGTGGTAATTTGTGTGCCGTGCATTGCCACAGATACGACTGGCGTCAATGTCTCTCCCAGCGCCTCGACCAAGGCAGCTCTATAGTAGGCGTCTGTATAATGATTACGTGAGTTCTCGTTGTACTTAAAGAGATCGAACAGAAAGCGCATCACCTCTGGCGGGCAGATACCATGAGAGGTACGTAAGCCTATGGCGAGGAAATACAATTAGAAATATAATAATAATCAGGACATGGTACACTAACCCGCCATGGCCACAGGTATAGCCTTTTGCAGGAAGTACAATTGAAAGTTGGAAAAGTTGTTCAACTTTATGATGTGTGGTGCACTGAAGGAGCCAAAGAACTTGCGAAAGATGTTGAGCATGGCAGGTGGTCCACTCCATGAAGCGACCATTTGATTGGCCACCTTGGTTAGGCTGTGCGCCGCCTGGCAGCGCACCTTGTAAAAACAAGATTCACTCTCGATGGTGTCGGTGAGTGCTAATCGCGTGGCATTCGTAGGATACTTTTGCAGTGCTTGAATGGCCTGAAACTGAGCTGTAACATCTCGCTCGTGCCGTAACTGGTATTGCCATTGAAAGTCCGGTTGCTCAATGATTAGATCACGCAGTAAAATCATTTCCGGATCAAGACGTATCCACAGCACAGGTGAGTCACTGTCAAATAAAGTTATTAACTGGTTTAGCTTAATTAAATGCTTATGAAACTTACTCCATAGCAGACAAGTCCATGTCCACCTCTTCTCCGGTGCACAATGGAATCTTTTTCTTCTTGTTGCGCCTGCTCTTTGAATGACAGGTTATGTCTGCCTTGACCAACGTATTCTCAATCTGCAGCGTGTGCTTGAATGTGCCATCCAGCTCCTGCAGCTGCACCAACAAGGGACCATTATATTTGCGTACACCGCGCTGATTGACAAAGTCCTGTCGTATCTCCAATTCGATCGTATTTCGCTTCCGATTAAACACTGAGGTAAGCGAGAACTTTGCATGTCCGCCTGTCCGCACCCATTGATCCATAAACACAGACATGTCCTTGCCCGTGACCGTGAATATGGCTTTGATGAAGATATTCGTGGAGATGAGCAGCTGCGACCAGAGGCCGGCGCCAATTTTTGTTGCTGCTGCATTTGTGGCCAACGCCAGTTGCTTGTTAAATACTTGGATGAGCAGTTCCTGGCCAATTCGATGCTCCAACATGCGTATGACCAGATGCGCCTTGCGGCGCATCGCCTCTACATATTTAGGTGACACTGTGTGCAAACTCTTGATAGGAAAGTAATGAACAATCTCCTGCTGCTTACTCGCAGCAGCTCCTGGATTGCTGCTCGATACGGGCAGAGGCGCTGGAGGCTGACTACAATCGAGTATAATGCCGCCATATTGCTCCTCGTATTTGACCACGCGCGCCAGCTCCGTTTGCACCCATTCGCGATACTCGTTATTTCCAAAGCATTTCCGTGAGTAGAGGCCACACAAGTACTCTGCTATGCCTTTTGCTAGCCAGGTGTCCGACCAGTGATGAGAGGTAATGAAGCAACCAAAGAACTGCTCTGCCACAGCGCGTGACATGAAGGTCCGTGAAATGTATGTTTGGTCTATAATAGCTATGGAATGCAGCAGGTTAACCGATGCTATCGTCATGGTTGCATATGCGCTGATGTCGGTGTCCAGTTCGTCTACAAACACCTGTTTGTAGCAGGAAAACGGATAGCGTGTGGAGAGTGTCTCCTCGAAGAACTCAAAGGCTTCGTGAAGGTATCGCACCGTATTCTTTAACAGAGGCAACATGCCGGGCAGGCAAAAATGCGTTACTTCATGCATATGCGGGTCCACGTAGATTTCGAAGGGACCTACAGCCAGTGCAATATTGGGCGCACAGACAGGTGTAGATACTGTATAATGAAACGTTTTCTTTCTCAGATCCGGCGTCATAATAACTTCGATCAATTCTCCACAGGAAACGGCTGTCAAATTCTTATCCACTGTAAATTCCAGTCGCCATGTGCATGGATCCGCAAAGCTGTCAACGCAGGGAAACCAAAGGCGAGTTGAGTTCTCATAGCAGTTAGTGTACATGTGAGCACAGTTGAGCTGAGCTGTATCATCGTCAGAGGATGTGGGTGGCATAACAAAATGCATGCCACTTTTGGGATTTTCGGCAGAGAATTCAATGCGTATGCGCAGACCACGACCCTCTTGTATCAGCGAATAACCCTCCGGAGGTACCTGTATTAACAGTTCGCCATTATTCACATCCGGATCGGTGATTTGAGCTGCAGCCAAATGATGCTTTGAGTAGACGTCCAGAGAGCGGCTGCAGTTAATGAAATTCAATATGTAAAAGATCAGAGCTATGGCTTATGTACAACAAACCTCTTGGGCTCCTTATGGCATATGTCTTGGAAAGGATCGAAGTAAACGAACTCCGCGTGGCAAACATCGTTGAGCACCACGCTGTAAATTCGCAGCTGTTTGGCATTTAGACGTATCAAACGTAGGCTCTCATTATTTGGCACTATGGTCAACTCTACCATGCCCTGCAAATGGTACATAATTAACATTATATTTCATATGTTATTAATATTTCTTACAATAATGCTCCGCCGCTCAAAACTAATTCCAGTAAGGCTCACAACCTGATGCGCCGTATTAGAGAAAAGAAAAACATTAAATGGCTAGTTTTATGTAACGTTAATGAAATACTTATAATTTAAATGGACGTAGCGGTGCCTCAGGTATCTCAGGTTGTGTGTCCATAGTTTTTTGCAGTTAATGTGCACTATTTTTTTCAATATTCTTTTATTGTTATCAATATCACCGCATTGTTTATTTTTTCTTATGCCGTCTTCTTCTTATTATACTACTTGCGGCTTAAACTAAAAATACCAGCAAAATATACCAAATGCCTCAGTGTGGCAACTCTAAATTGCACCATGCAGCCCTGATTACCACCTTTAACGCTGATGCTGCATTTTGGGCTATTTTTTAACACATAAAAATTGGATAAAAAAAATAAGTATCCAATTACATTGTTAAATGGAAAGTAAGTGTTTTAGTTAGTCAAATTAATAAATAAAAAGATTATAATATATATCTATACATGTAGCATACTGTATCTTCTATTACGACTCATAAGTATACATAAATTACATTAAGATTAATATCCGCATACATAAGGGTTAAGATGTGAATCATCTGCTCGAACGAAAGTTAAATTTGGATATTTCTCCCATTTAAAACGTATTTTCCTCAGTCGAGTCAGCAGTTTTCACAGAACAGCGTCGAGCTGCGTTCCCTGTAATAGTTGTTTATAATTTCATTAGCTGCGTAAATCGATTATTATATATTATAGAAAAGAGAATATATTTAAGAAAAAGTTAATTAAATATATTAAAAACTGTTCAACAATGTACGGCATTGATAATTATCCAAAAAATTATCATGCCAGTGGCATTGGCCTTGTCAATTTGGCAGCCCTGGGATACAACAAGAATGAAGTCAGCGACGACACGCAAAGCAAGCCGAAGTCAGGGCTTTACCCCTCGCTGCCCTATCCGACATCGGAGTCCGTGGGTGGCATGCCATATGTGGTGAAGCAAACGGCCCAGTCACAGAATGCATCGTATCAAGGCATGTCGCAGCCATCGGCGACACCATATCCAAACGCTGGCATTTATCCCAATCTTCCTGCGATGCCGTTGCCGTATCCATCCACACCGCTGGCGCCTATACCAAGTGCGTCGCCATATCCGAGTGCCTCACCATATCCGAGTGCCATGCCTTATCCGAGCTCAACGCCTTATCCCAGTGCAATGCCCTATCCGAGTGCGACGCCCTATCCGAGTGGCCCACCGTCGCTACCCTATCCAATGGCTGGAGGAATGGGCATGCCAGGCATGCCCATGCCCTACGCACCCTTGCCTACAAGCCCGGCACCGCAATCTATTTACCCATCGATGCCAACGCCATCTGCGCCGCCACCAAATGAGCCTACGCCTGAGGAGGAGCCATCCGTGGGCGTACAGGAGCTGCAGTTCACCAGTGTGAAGGTGCCCGAGAATCAAAACATGTTCTGGATGGGTCGCAAGGCGAATACCACGCGTCAGCGTAGCATCCAAGGTGACGACTTTGCCACGCTGCGTGAGTCATGTGTGTCCAACAACACGTTGTTCGAGGATCCCGACTTTCCGGCCAACAATGATTCACTTATGTTCTCGCGTCGTCCGGATCGCTACATCGAATGGCTGCGCCCTAGCGAAATAGTGGATGATCCGCAGTTCTTTGTCGAGGGCTACTCGCGTTTCGATGTGCAGCAGGGTGAGCTTGGCGATTGCTGGCTCTTGGCTGCCGCAGCGAATCTGACGCAGGACTCGAAGCTCTTCTTCCGCGTGATACCGCCGGATCAGGACTTCCAAGAGAACTATGCGGGCATCTTTCATTTCAAGTTCTGGCAATATGGTAAATGGGTAGAGGTCGTTATCGACGACCGTCTGCCCACCTACAATGGGGAGCTGATATACATGCACTCAACTGAGAAAAACGAATTCTGGAGCGCGCTACTGGAGAAAGCATATGCCAAGTTGCATGGCTCCTATGAAGCCCTAAAGGGTGGGTCAATAAATACATGTCGTTTCTTTTATTTGAAACCAATTCTGACATTCTTAATCCTTACTCTCTCTCTTAGGCGGAACCACTTGCGAAGCCATGGAGGACTTTACGGGCGGTGTCACCGAGTGGTATGATATCAAGGATGCTCCTCCCAATCTGTTCAGCATCATGACTAAGGCAGCGGAGCGTGGTTCAATGATGGGCTGCTCCCTGGAACCCGATCCACATGTGCTGGAGGCTGAGACGCGCGAGGGTCTGATACGTGGACATGCGTACTCCATAACCAAGGTCTGCATGCTGGACATATCGACGCCCAATCGTCAGGGCAAGCTGCCCATGATACGCATGCGTAATCCTTGGGGCAACGATGCCGAGTGGAGCGGTCCCTGGAGCGACAGTTCGCCCGAATGGCGCTTTATTCCGGAGCACCAGAAGGAGGCGATTGGTTTGAACTTCGATCGTGATGGCGAGTTCTGGATGTCCTTCCAGGACTTCCTCAATCACTTTGATCGCGTTGAAATCTGCAATCTCTCGCCCGACTCACTTACCGAGAATCAGGAGCAGAGTTCACGCCGCAAGTGGGAGATGTCCATGTTTGAAGGCGAGTGGACGTCGGGTGTCACGGCGGGCGGCTGTCGCAACTTTTTGGAAACCTTCTGGCACAATCCACAGTACATTATCTCACTGGAGGATCCCGACGAAGAGGACGACGACGGCAAGTGCACGGTGATTGTTGCGCTTATGCAAAAGAATCGTCGCAGCAAACGAAACGTGGGCATCGATTGCCTGACCATTGGCTTTGCCATTTACCATCTGACAGATCGCGATATGGAGCAGAAGCCCCAAGGGCTTCACTTCTTCAAATATCGTGCTTCGGTGGCTCGTTCTCCACATTTCATAAATACGCGTGAGGTTTGCGCACGATTCAAGCTGCCTCCAGGTCACTATTTGATTGTGCCCTCGACCTTTGATCCAAATGAGGAGGGCGAGTTCATTATACGTGTCTTCTCCGAGACTATGAACAACATGGAGGAGAACGATGACGAGGTGGGCTTCGGCGAGACAGACGATCGCATTGCGCCCGCTCTGCCGCCTCCCACACCCAAGGACGAAGACGATCCACAGCGTATTGCGCTCAAGCGTCTCTTCGACAGCGTTGCGGGTAGCGACGAGGAAGTGGACTGGCAAGAGCTCAAACGCATTTTGGATCACTCGATGCGCGATGTCATGGTCGGCACCGATGGTTTCTCCAAGGATGCTGTACGCTCCATGGTGGCCATGCTCGACAAGGATCGTTCGGGTCGCCTGGGCTTCGATGAGTTTGAAGCTCTCCTAACAGACATTGCCAAGTGGCGCGCTGTATTCAAGTTGTACGACACGCGCCGCTCGGGCAGCATCGACGGCTTCCATCTGCGTGGAGCACTCAACTCGGCGGGCTATCATCTAAACAATCGGCTGCTCAATGCGCTGGCCCATCGCTACGGCTCGCGGGAGGGCAAGGTGCCCTTCGATGACTTCCTGATGTGCGCCATCAAAGTGAAGACCTTTATTGAGATGTTCCGCGAACGCGATACAGACAATTCCGATACTGCATTCTTTAACCTAGACGATTGGCTAGAGCGCACCATCTACTCCTAGAGAGGTATATCCAATCCCAGTCAGACCAGTCACAATTCATACTAATCCGAAGTGCCACATTTACTTACATACCAATACAACTATATAGATGCTATTCAGATGATGCACAGCTGCAAGTCCATGACGCAGACAGAGCTTATCAAATAACAAACGAATGCTACAGTGAGACCACAACAAAGCGGAAATACAAAATCGTGTGTACATTAATTATATTGACCTTCAGCTGAACAGCGCTTGACGATAAACGCGAAAGAGCGAGGGAAGAGCGCAACCATAAATAAAACCAGAAACTCAGCAGAACTTGCCGGTTGTTTACAAAGATATTATATAGATACTATATGGCTCACACACGCATACACATATATATATATCATATTTATATAGTGTGTATCTATGAGTAATGACTAAATCAAACTGGGTCTACATTCACATTCTATGCAATAGCCAAAAGTCGCCGCCAGTACAAAATGATATGTGCTTTATACAAAAAAGAATCCAGCAGTATATAAATTTTACTACAATTATATATATATCTATATATATATCTATACATTAAATCAGCTGATTGTATATTATTTACTATTTTTGCAATGTGTTTTGTTATGTATTTGTTCAGGTGCTCGAAAAGCTAATCGATCAAAAATGCGGCTAAAAAACTAAAAATTATGATAGCTACAAAAAAATTATTAACACAGAAAAGGAGTGTTCAATTGTAAACTATCTTAAATAATATAAAAATTATATAAATATTTCTTATTGTTAACTTGAATACTCAGCAAAAAAGTTTGTTTAAACATGTGAATCACAGCATTAAATATTTAAACTTTTTTCTCATTAATTCTAGTTGTAATTATAATTGTTTTCAACTTTAATATATTATTTTATCGTTCTCTTCACCATAATTAAAATTTTTATTTGACTACAACTATTTCTGTAGCCCCGGTGGGTGCGCCAGCCAAGACGAGAGTTTCCTTCATCTCTTCATAGCCCAAATCGACCTCGGCGGAAAGCATTTGCAGCACTTCAAGAAAATCTTCATAATCTAGACGCCACTTTCTGAGGAAAGAGTCTCATCAGATTTGTAACAAAATGATGATAGCATAGCATATACTTATAGCGCAAATAGATCAGCCCAGTTTGCGTGCGCGTTATGGGTACAGGCATTAGCTTGGCTTGCATTAGCCAGCAGTCCAGTTGTGAGAGCAGAATGCTATGAAATTCCTCATTGTCCAGCTCTGTGCCAATCACCTGAGCAAAGGAGTTTTATATATAGACACAGATATAAGTATATATAGTAGTGCACGATACATATAGAGACCTTATAATTACAGTAGATGCGAAAGAGCGAGTCGATCGTGTGCTTCTTTGGTTTATCGTCATCATCAGCCATGACGCTACAGATACTAGAGATACTATAAAACTAAATTAAATACACTATATTTTATATGTGTATATATATATATATCTATATGTATCAGCCAGACAGCCGAATGCTCCAAGTACATTCCAGAGTGTGCGAACGATACAAGCTTTTTTTGTGTATTTGGAAATGTGTTTTTTGCTTTTTTGTTGACAAACAAAGTGCCAGGCAACTAGATATATATATAAGTAGATATGTATATATAAATTGAGCATATATATATAATTGATTTTTATGTCGTTGCCAAGTGTCCCGGCCGATGATATCAGTGTCATTCGCTTCTCTATTTGCTGGCCCCTGTCTCCTTCAGCTCCCCCTTCTGGGCATTGAACTTCTCGACGAGGCGTTGCACGTAGCTGACGAGCTTTGGCAAGTGCTGTTTGCTGCTGATGTCGCAGATGCGATAGGGTGGCACAATAGTCACCTGTTGGAGCACCATTATATTGTTCTGCTGCCAGGAGAGTTCGTTGTTGCCGAAGTGCTTGGAGAGTAAATTAAACAATTGTCTGCCACGCGGTGTGGCATGCTCGTTGCGGCTGCGCAGCAAATTTTCACGTTGCTCCACCGATTGTCGCAGACGCTGATCCAACTGCAAGCAAAGAGAGAATGACAGTAAGAGAGGGCCAATGAAACCCCACGTGAAGACTTCTTTCAACATACGCGCAACAAATTGAGGCGTGCCGGCTGTTCGTTCAGCTTATCTGCTGCCTTGGCCTCACGTATGATTTTCAAGCTCTTGCAAAAGTCTAAATTCACAATGCTCTGATTGCAACACTTTTTGCCCTTGCTATCCTTGATCGGACAGTTTAATATTAACATTTTGACGCTATGCTCGTAAGTGACCACCTCTCCAGTAATGCTATCCCCAAAGCAGGTCTCCACGTGCAATTGGGTACCAATGGGAAAGGGATTGAACGACATTGTGCTCGGAGAAAAGTTCTTTGACAGCGCCCAGTAAAACGTTTGACGTAATAGTGCTGCCAAGTGTTGCCAAATTGTACAGTTAATTGTGCAGCGTACACGCTCTAGCAAAGGCAATTCATGTCACAGAAATATCCCTTTTAAAATTGAATTTCCCCTCAATGATTTCTATTGAAAGCAGGAATTTTGTTTAGTTTTTCGTTTTATTTCATTTTATTTACATTGTATGTGTATGTATGCTAAATATAGAACTAAATATAAATGTTGTATATATATATATTTATATATATATTTCAAAAGTAAACCTTTCCTTTTAATGTAATTTATACGATGTTTTAATCTTTAATTTTAGTTGTTTTTGCCTTTTTAATTGTTGCACGAGCGTTGATTTTTCTCTATTAAATGTTTATGCTTTTTGTTGTTCTTCAAGACATATATATTATTTAGTTAATTGTAATTTTATGTGTGTGTACCTCCATTAGCACTATTAGCTATACGCTATATCTAACGCCCAAAAAATTTATATATAAAATGAAAACATGCTTTTTCCTTCTTTTGGCGTAATGTGAGAAGTGTGCCGTAATAAATTCTAAGAGAAAAGCAAAACTAAAATCGAACAGATTCTAAGCGCATAATTTATATAGGGAAGTTAAATATTGAAAAAATATGAAACAAGCACGTACACAAAACAAACATATTTATACAATTCAAGAACACAAACGTATAAAAGTATATATTTATATATAACTAATGGCGCTTAGATATTTATAAAAAATTTGCTTCAATCTGCCATAAATATATTTTCAATTTCTTCAATCTGTCTGTCTGTCCAATATGTGTCCGTCAGTCTATTCTGTCCCTTGGTCTAATGACTGCTTAGAGTTGTTAGTTCCCCTTTTAGCACTTTATGTTTATTCGTTTTAAGCATTTGCTTTTGCTTTCTGTTTGCTGCAGTTATATAATTGTTGCTGCTTTTTCATTTATATTTAAATTTAAATTTAATTTTTCAATTGTAGGTTTTACGCGCTCGGCTTAAAGTCTTAATTATGCTTTTTAGAAATCACTTTAAATGTGGAGTTACTTTGCTGTGGAGTTATTTAGCTAAGTTTAATATTAATTCAACACGAATAACTCTTGTAAGATGCGCGACAAAACTACGTTTTTTGCTGTTTCATTTAAATATATATATATATGATTTTATGTTTTCTTTTTGATTAGGAGCTTGGCGGTTCTGCATATGAAAATGTGTTCGAATTGCTTTGTCCTTTGCTGTTGCTGTTCGTGTTCTATTTGCGGTTGCATTACGTTTTAAGGGATTCTTTCTTGTTTAATATCAAAAGGAATGATATATATGCATAATATATATGTGTGATATATATATATTTATAAAAATAAAACAATGCACTTCCGAATTAACCGACGCGCCGCGAATCTTACATGGGACCATCGATCGCGCTAACTTTTAGTCGGAAATAGTAAACGGAACGCGCCAACATGCTTGCCGCAATGAAAAACAATGCAATGTAAAGAATATACATGCCGCCATGTTGCTGTGGACATAAAAAAGATTATGTTTATATTGTTATTCATCTATCTTATTATTATTCGTAGTTACCGATGCATATGTGATTGTGCCAACGGTTAGACCAATGCTGCCAACAAGGAAGAGCAATGCGACGATAGCAAACAGAATTCCACGACTATTGGCAAAGCGTGAACCTACCGAAGAGACCTTTCTGCAGTGTGGACAGCGTGCCAGTGCATTATGATAGGTGTTAAACTGTAGATAACAAACAGATTTAGGTAAGTTCAACAAAGACAATATTACAGAACAGGCTAAACACAATACTTTGTATACTAGGGTAAACAGCTTAATTACTCTTGCTTAGTTATGCATCTCTTACCAAAAATGTGTCCGAGCAGTGACCACAGGTGACACGGCACATGCCCGGCATGGTGGGCACGGGAGGTGTCACTGGACTGGGAGCCAGATTGATGATGCGCTTGCAATTGGGACGTGGGCAAGCGATGCGCTGCGATGAGCTCTTGCAGATCAACAAACAATTGCAAGGACAGCGCACATACTTCTTGCCGGGAGGTGCGTTCCTTATTGGCTGCAATGGAATGGGAAATAAGTATTGTGTGCTAAATATCAAAGGCAAAATTTCAGCGTCACTCACAGTTGCTTCATTGCAGTGAGTGCACTTGACCACATGTTGCTCCCGCTTTGTAGTTATGTCAATCATGTTTTGACACACGCGACAGGTGACCATTGGTACGCCACCTGTGCCGCTGCTCTGATACGGCGGTGGCAACTCATCAGGACCAATAAAAGGCACCGACTGTGCGGTGCTGCCTGCAAATAGCAAAACCAGTAATGTCAGTAAAGCGTAAACTTCAGAAGTGGAGAAGAAGAACCTTTAGTGTAAAACAAATACATCTTGATGCAGTTGCCACTGCTGTTGCACTGCTGCTGCAAGCTGAAAGCTGCATGAAAGCCGCTGATTGAGTGCGATTGATATTAACTCAAGTGGGTGTGACAGCCATGCAGATAAAGGCAAGTATGTCAATGCTTAGATACTTTCGGTTACCAACTACAACTAGAAAATCTACATTTAGACGCCTCATTGCAGTTTCAAACAAGTTATTTGTTGATTCAAGGGGGAGAGCCAACTACATTAAACTGCAGCTATAAATAGCACACAGTTTAGCGTTGAGAGGGTTTTCAGTGATCAGGAGCTTGGCACTCAACAAAAGAGTAAGTGCAAAGAGGAGTGAAGTCAGGGCAGTGCACAGCATTTGTCTGCGCGACGATAATGGAAAACAGGCGCATGACTCATAAAATGCTTCTCTGGCTGCATGCCTTTACAGTGCTGATTAAACAGCTGAACGACGATGAAAACGCTACCGTTGCCGACTGCGCAACTACGAATTGATATCAAGGCATAAACAAAACAATAGGCATGCAAAAGAGTTTTTATTTTAAAGTCGAAGTTTGAATATACTCTCAATAAGCAGTAGACAGCACATTATACATATATATAGTATGCAGATTTTAAACAAAATTTTGCATATATTTTTGATAAGTAAAATATAAAATAATATAATATAAATTATTTAAAAAATGATATAGATTATTCTATATCATTTGAAATTTCCTAAAATGATAAGCTCACGAATGTTTTACTGTTTGAAATGATAAATTATCTTAAGACAGATTAAAAAGATAAAACACCAAGCTACACGTTAATATATTTTATGTTAGATAGAATAAGTATATTATATATAAGTCTGGTAATAAAAACTTGTCTAGGTTTTTTGTATTTTGTTATATCTTAGTACCTAATGATTAAAACGGTTGGGAATATATTTGCCACATATTATTCCCACATGTTACCAAAGATTTGCTATAGCTGTAATTGCTTACTCTCAAAAGTAATGCAAAAGTGTGGCAATCAGCTATGAATTGGACAACATTCGGCATCAAATTACGAACTTTCTTTCGAATGTCGCGTAGTTAACGTGTAGTTATGGCACACACCCACACACATATCAATGAGGCCGACCATATCAATGACTCAGTCTGAGGGAAGTGCGAAAATCTGGGTATGCAATGCTAGACAAGAGCTACAACTAAACAACTAACTGGAAATCACAGTGGCTGATAAGTAGAGCGCACACTTGTTGGGTTTCCAGCCAAGACATATCACGCCCGCATAGATCCATATGCACGCATGCTGGCGAGCGAATAGGCGGGGTGAACGCACTTATTTCCGTTTTTGCTTAGGGTTCGGTTTATTGGGTCTACAGTTTTAGATTTTCTACGTACCTTCTTCGTTATTGGCTACGGCGCTGCCGCCGGGATTTTCGTTGCCTTCGGTTGGGAACGATGTGTACGAAGCCGAGGTCGGCTCGTCTTTGTTGATCAAGCTTTGTCTCTCGGGATCAGCCATTTCGGCACTTATTCTCTTTTCCCGTTACTAATGCACTCACTCAAATTGCAATTGAAACTGTTGTTGCTGTTGCTGCTACTGTTGGTGTTGGTGTTGTTGTTTTTGCTGCTGCTGCTGATTTTTGTATATCGCAACGCAAATGCTTCAACTGCAAATAATTGAAAAACAAATAGCATGAGAATTATTTGTATGCTCTATAAGCATATTTTTAGTTGCTTAAGCAGTAGCTAACGATTTCTTTGTTTGGTGCATTCGCTTGTTTTTTTCCTACATTGTTTTTTCTTTTACACTCTTTGCTGTTGAATCCTCCCTTTTCGGCATGCGCCGCAATAATCAATTTTATTGCTCTTTTAGCCGCATCGGCCTTACAAATCCAACACAGAGTTTCGATATTTATCACTTGACAACTTGATGTATACAATAGTGCTAATTGATATATGTTTTTATGTTTCTTGTGCTATAATTTACCTTATTTTGTTGAAATTGCACTGCTGCTGCCTTCGACGCACATTTGAGTCATTTGGCCACACTATTCTTTCAGCTTGGCCACACTGAACAGTTCTTTTTATTGTGTAGCCCTGCAATTACCTGTGCAGCCCTCACATAGAGCTGTCGTTGTCGGCCAGCTGACATATATATTTACGTCGCAAATGTAGATTAGCGGTCAAACTTTAAAATGGATAAAAGTAAAGAAAATTAATCGTCTAAAAAAGATGTTAAGGAACCTGATTACAGCACTTCAAAAGTTAATAATGGTTACGAAAGTTTTAGTGATTAAAAAGCAGAAATGATAAATCTAAGGCTGCTACGCAAACGCCGCCAACGCCAATTTACGCAAAACTTCTTTTAATGCGTTACCTCCAAGAATTGTTGGTGACCGGGAAACAGCTTAACACTTCAAGTTCAAGACGCGAAGTGATTTTAAAGGTTCCGCAATTTATTGACGATGCCACAGATATCAATTATGTCTTTTATATGTTCAGTGATAGCAGTAATGATACAACAAACAGATCCATTGTATTTCCTGGTTGATCTTTGACTAAATCTGATATAACTGTCAAGAGAACAATACGCAAACGTAAAACTCGAAGGAAATTAATCTGTTACAAAGCTATGTAGGCAAATCGTAAAAATAAATATAAAATATGTAAAATAAGTAAAAAAAAAACTATTGCATTTAAATTCAACTGAAATATTGTAGTGCAAATGAACAGGGCTGACCGCAACCGACGCTTTGCAACACTGGATCAGGGTTACAGGTTGGTTTGTGCATTTTGGAGTAGTGGTAATTTTTTACAGGCATAACTATTTATATGCGGTTTTTATGTAAATAAACCAAAGCATACGTAGTCAAATTATTCGCAAAGTGTAAGTTATGCATGCCAATAAACGTTTAATGTCCTGTAATCTATAAGATTAGGTTTAATATGGTAAAACAGGCATGTGAAAATGAGTGATGATTTCATTTTGTGGTGGTGCTGCTGCTGCGCGTTGTTGTATTGGAAACTTCGTCGTATCTTTGCTTTGACGCTCTTGTTGTTGTTGTTGTTGCTGCTGTTATTGTTGTTGGCTTAGGTACGGGAAACGCAGAGCCAAACTGGCGGCGACGTCAGCGAGGCACACAAATGTTTATGTAGTTGGTAGTGTGTGATTTAGGGCGGCATAGACAGCAACAACAATAAAAACAACTATAGAAACAACATCAACAATGAGAACACCTGTTTCTAATTGATTTTTCGCATTTTCAGCAACGCGTTCAGATCAATGACTTAACATCAACAACTGTGTTTTGGCATTATAAAAAAAAGAAAAATTAAATCTGAAGTGAAGTGCCACAAAACAAAAGCAACAGACCAATTATAATCGAATTTGCTACATAGAAAATAGGCAAAATAGATAAAGCCAATAAGCAACGAACGAACGAACATTTCTAACCCTGCTTGACCACCGACTAGTAAACAACATAAAGAGCATAGGATATGGAGGCCACACCAATATTTAACAGCGTCGAAGACGAGTGCAGATACTGGAAAGAGCGGTCAAAACAGTACCACAAAGAGTAAGTATTCAAAGAGTATAACAAATAGTCGAAGTTACTTAAGCCTTTTTTTTTTTGTAGGTGGACAGACGTCAAACAGGAGTACGATGAGTATGTTGAACAGTCGAGAGAAATGGAAGCTGAAATGGACGCCACTCTGGAGCAAAAACAGAGTATAATCAAAGATCTCAGAGCCAAGCTTAATATGTTAGAGAAAGAAAACGATTCACTCAAGGTGTGTTCAATCCATTCAACATCAGCTCAGAGTTAGAAATAAATATAATTTCTCTTACAGCTCAAGCTGGACTCACATGGCATTGAAATGTCAAATCTAGATAAACAGCTGGAAACAGTCAAGAAGGAACGCGATTCCATGAAAGAATACCTGCGGCAATTAGAGCAGAAAAACGATGATCTGGAGCGTGCACATCGTATACTCAATGAGAGCATAGTAGACTTTGAGAAGATGTTGGACAAAGCCTATGAAAAGAATGCACTCCTCGAGATGGAGGTGGACGAGAAGGAGGTACTGCAAGAGAAGTTACAGCGACTAATGGACGAGACTCGCGGTGAGTATCATAAGCAACAAACTGAAGAACTTCATCATAGTAGACATTCTTTTGTAGATCTCAAACAAGAGCTCAATGTGAAGTCGCGCTATACGCCAGCGAATGGCACAACAACAACAGTGTCATCAGCAGCTGGTAACAGCTCGATGAACTCCTCAGCATCGCTGCCCAATGGTATTGTGGCCAATGGTGATATACTGCTGCAACATGACAATGCCGCCACGAAGGCGACTAGTATGAGTGTGAATGCTCTAAATGGCAGTTTAAATAATAGAAACGAATATAATCAACAGCAACATTCGCTTAAAAGTAAGATTCTCCATTCATTGAAGCAAACAAAACGCGCACTCAAATTATCAAAATCAAAATCAATATCAATATCAAAATCAAAATCGTCTTGCCATGCCAAATCAGCCAATTGCTTTTAGCTACAATCGCGATTCACAGCTCACTGCATTGCCACACAATTGCTCAATTTGTTCAATGTATAAATAAGTTTTATTTTTTTTTTTTAATTTCATTTTTCATTGCTGTATTTCTGTATGCACAAAATTATTAAATGTAAGCCAAATTTGTTATATTTGCAACATTTCTCGTAGGCAATTCATGTGTGTAACTGTGTTTGCGTGTTTGTATCTGTATCTAAATGTTAGCTTGTTAAGCATTTTGTCACTAACACTCATGTTATCATGTCGTTTATTAATTGTGTGTCTTAGACCTAGTCTACTGATATAACTAACCAAACCGTGTCTGTGTGCTTCCTTTGCAGATCCCGAGAACCTTATCAATGGCAATGCTATGAATGCCAGCTCCCGCACCACGGCGCTCAACATTGTGGCCGACATGTTAAGAAAACTGAACGTAAGTCCCTTGAAACGAAAATTAACTCAAGAATGGTGCCAGCAACGCTTACTCTCTATACTCTATGCCTATATCCTTCCAATGTTTGTGTTTAATGTATTTTTCGTTTGGTTTTTGTTGTGTTTACTTTTGTTCAATACTTTCTTCATATGTTTTAGTTGGACAAGGCCTTGTTATGTCCTGAATGTCAAAAGTTTCGTTGCATTTGTGAACGTGCTGCACTGTCGCCAGGCAGCGAAACAAGTCTATTTCGCCGAGCCTTTGTCAGCACGAGCAGCTCTAGTGGCTGCAGCTCCACTTTGGCGACGCCCAGCAGCGAATGCAGCGGCAGCGGCAGCTGGACGGAGTGCAATGCTACCCGGCGAGCCAGTTTGGCTAGCCTGCAATTTGGCACGAACATATTTAAGCGCTTTGCTGAACGCATGCGCAGCATACAGGACTCTGAGCGTATGCCAGGGCCACCTGAGCTGTGATACATATACAAACAACAATTTGTAATTGCTTTTGGCTTGAGTCTAATGTTTTTTGCGCTTGCATTTATTAATTGCTTTATGTTAATAAATAACAAAATATTTATTTTGTAACTTGATCTGTTCGTTTTTTGTTCGTTATACTGTGATTTTGTTTCTGTTTGATTACAATGTTATTTTATATGTTTTTGTTTTGCATTACAGGCCATGGAGACAAAGCTGAAGACATATCGCGAGCACGCGCCGCCAATGCAGCCCCGTCAATGACCAATAGCAGCGGACAATGGGCGACTATTGCTGGAGTAGGCGAACTGGCAGCTGGGAGCAGCAGCAGCGGCGGTCGCAGCAGCAGCAGCAGCAGTTGCCACATATGGCAGCTGCACAGTTTCATTTGCAGTTGCAGTTGCACTTGCCGTTTCGTTTAGTTTTATGTTTATAGTTACAGTTAATGCGCTACTGCCCCTCGTTTATTTATTTTGTTTCATTGAAATGACTTGTAAAAATTAACAATAGTTATTCTACAACAACAACAAAGAAGCAACTAGTAAATAATTTAACATTATTTACATAGTCTGTGGACATCGATGCCCCGCCCAACATAACTGATAGCGCCTTATTAAGTACTTGTATTGTAATTACATTAATCTTAAGTCTGAAGCTAATCCTTTTGATTTCTCGTGTTCTAAGCATTGTTAAAAGGCCTTCGATTGTTTAATTTTTTGGCATGACATTCGTGGAATGTTTATAGTTATATCTAGAGTATAGTCATGTCCTAACAGAGCTTTGTTAGTGCACCAATACATGTATATTCAGCACTCACAGACACACACACAAACAAACACATTTTGGACATGGCTTAGCGCATAAGTTAAAAATTACAACTTAAGTTCAGCTGAGTCGAAAGTATTACAGCCCCAGCAACCGCACACAGATACAGATGCAGATGCATATAAAGATACACAGATACAGATACAGATACTATTTAACTGGCAACAAATACTCGTAGCATTAGAGGAGGTTTATGGAGGTCGTGTGGCACTTACACTTAAGTTAAAGACAATTTAAAACACCCACACACCCACACACACACACACAGACACACACACACATTTAGTTAAATTTAACAACGTACAAAATATATAAAAAAGAAATCCAACAATTTCAACATTTTCCGTTTATATTTTAAAGTGAATATAAATTATGTAAAAATGCAAAAAAACTGTTAATATTATATAAACCAACTTTTTTATTTATATTACAAATTGTACAACACACGCTAAATTATAAATAAAAGAGATGATTAGTTTTAAATAGAAGCAACTCGTTAGCTGTTCCTCTTGCTCGTTTTGTTTTTTGTTTTAAGTTGCTTTGTTGGATTCTCTCGCTTGTGCACTAAATAATTAATTATCTAAATATTTGTATTAATTTAGCGCGGGCTATGCCAAGGACGAGCTACTGCTGCTGCTACCTAACACCCCACGCCCACACACACACACACAAGTTTGAATTACAAACTCCTGAAAGCTTTTGGCTGCAGCTTTCGTTTCTCCTTTTTAGAACATTTGGTGCGGGTTGGTTTTTGGGGCTTTACCCCAGGAAATTATGCTGTGCATGGGGCATGCTACAACGTAGCTGACCTTGCCACAAGCGGCTGAGTGAGTGCCTGAAGTTGGGTGGCGCTGCCACTGACCATGAGGCGACGTTAAGCTAATGAAAGTGCTTTGGTTTCTGCGAACTAAGCAGCGCGATTTAGCGCCGTTGTCTGCTCTGGCATTGAGTGCAAATATTTTTCATCAGCAGCGACACCAACAGCAGCAAATTGGCAGCAGCTTTTTATCAAGCTTACAGCAGCAACTCCCACGCTAAGGACAGGTGTTGTTGTTGTTGTTGTTGCTGCTGTTGGGTGCATTGTTTATTTTGTCGTCAAACTGAAGCCGTGCAACCAGCAGCGGCAGCAGCACCAGCAGCAACAGCAACACAAGCCCTAAGCGGATTGGGTTGTGCACAATGCAATTCCCGTTTGAAAATAAAAAACAAGCTGACACAAAGCTAAGCTTATGTGTATATGTATGTCTCTCTGCATGTGTGCGTGTGTGTGTGTGCGGCTGCTGCTGCTTATTTTAAAAGCAATTCAAAGAATTTGAGGTTGGTTTTTTGTGCAGCTGCTGTCTAATGAACTCCCACGAGCTGTGCGTCAAATCTGCGTCAGCTAATTAAATGTGCGAAAACTACAAATAGACTGCTAAGAGCAAAGCGAACTAAATAAATATATATATAGTATATAAGTACAGCACCCACTTGAGTGCGGCTCTGAGCGTTGCTAATAATCAGGGTCAGGTTATAGCAGCCATAACAATATACACACAAGCAGAGAGAGAGAGAGAGAGAGTAAGGGAAACAGTCTGTATATTTGGCAAGGTATTTGTATGAAGCTAAAGTGTAATTGTTTTCACATAAAAACAGAGCCAAACAGCTCGTAAGAATTGTAGCGAAAAGCTTGCTGATTCAAGCTGAAAGTTCAGCCTGTTAAATCTTGAATACAGGGTGTTTCAAAACAGAAGGGACTTGATTAGGGTAAACTTTAGGTATATAAGGCGTAATCGTATACAACAAATAAATAAATATATATATAAATAAATAAATAAATAAATATATATATACATACTAAAACTATAACAAAAATATAAAAAAGTATATAAATATATATAATAAATTTCAATAAAGTAACAAGTAGAGCTACCAAATCTCAAGTAATTGAATCATCCTTCATTGAAAAGTATTTGAATAGTAACCAATAATGAAAAAGTTATCAAAGATTCTGTTAACACCTCCAAAAGTATTTGAATATTCGTAATGATTTAAAAAATAAATAAGTTCCACATAATTCCATTTTCCAACTGGGCATCTCATTCATACAACCAGTATTCCAATTTGATTTAATAGTGACACCCTGTGCCTACAATGGCCGAGCTTACAATAAGTATTCCAATTGGATCATCAAGACTTGTTGAACCGAACCTCCCTGTGCGAACAATGAGTATTTCTTTGGCATTTACACACTTTAAATATTTTAAAATAGCGAGCGTTAAATAAATGCGGCACAATGTAAATGCTAACGAAAGCTTCCATCCAGGTAGGTGAGGTGATGATGTTGTTGTTGATGCTGATGTTGATGTTGATGTGGATGCGGCTGTTGCGCCTTGGGGTGGCTACTCGTGGCATGTCCTGGTCTGAACGCGTTCTCAGGCTCTGGCCTAAACATCAAACAAAATCGATATGTGGGTGGATTTGTACTCCAGCATGATTTTCGGCATAAACAAGCCATGCAAACATATACGTACACATATATGTGGGTCAGAGGGGTATGGGCGTGGAGTGAGGAGAGGGGGTCGAGCGGCTGTTGTCTACTCCTCAGGCTGGGTGGGAGTCTTTGCTTTGTTTGAACGCCGCAGGACGCACATTTTTCGTAATGAGTTTGCCTATGTGCGAGCCAAGCCAAGGTGAAGCCTGAAAGCAGGACTCTCAATACCAAAATCCACGCTGAGCAAACAACAACGGCAGCAGCTTTGGGATATTTTCATAGCTGCAAAGGCTGCAATAATAAAAGGCATAATTTGCTTTAATACAAAACCAGAGACCTTTTACGCACACACACGTAGACACTCACTCACACGCAGTGTTGGGCCCAAAGGACATGTCGATGCTTGTTAACAGCAGGCAATGGCGTCGTCTCCGCCATCTTTGCCAACTTCCGGCTGGCATTACATCCGTCGCTGGCAGCTGGCACCTGGCAGCTGGCAGGTGTATACTATATAGGTAATTGCTAGCGATTTCCAGGTGTAAATTGTGTTACAAATGAATTTGATTAGCGCCTGTCCTCAGCTTCGACATCTGATCAAATAACGAGCTTCAACTGCATTTCAATTGGCTCTCTCTCTCTTACTCTCGTCGTTGCTCTCTCCTTCTCTCTCTCACAATCTCGTTTCGTCTTTCTGAATGCTAATTAGCTCAGAGGCATGCCACGCCTACTAAATGTTATGTGCACATCATTAGCAGACATTGGTGAGATTTAATTAAATTGAATTGGCCATTGGCTACCAGGCAACAGGACATTCGCTTGAGATCCTTTGAAATGTTTCGTTGCGGTTTAGCTTTGCATTTGCTGTTGCAGCCAGCTTCAATTAGTTACTGCGTGTGTCTGTGTGTGTGTGTGTGCGTTTGCAGCACTCTTACTAATTGAAGTCAGTTTCTATTGAGTATTTTTGTAGATATTTGCTGGCTTTTGTATTCCGTTTTCAGTTATTGCTGCCAATGGCCGTATAAATTGCCCAATGAAACGAGCTGAAGCCATGTGCAATCTTTTCATGGCTACCCCAAACAAGGTGCACGAATGTTAAAAAAATGCCACGTTGTGTCTGTGTCAGCTCAGAGTATATATATGTGTGGGTATCTACCTAACACACACATGCAGATAGGCTGCATGCGTGTGGCAGGCCATTGTCTGTAGCTATGCTCTGATTTATGCTTCACAAAGAACACACACACACACACACAAGCACACGCAGGCACACTCATAAAAACTTATTCATACGTAGCACATTTGTTGAGTGCTATCTTTAATATTTCTTTCGTTTTGGTCGCCTTCCAAGTTGTGCTAGCAAATAGCCTGCGCTTTTGACTTTTGCCAGCAAAACCCAATCAGCAGAAAAGTATGCTATATTTTTACACTGCTCCCCAGTTGATTCTTAGAATGTTTTCAGTTACATTCAATGGGAATTTTTTTGCTAGTTAGGGAAAATCTTGCTAGCATAGGTAGCTCCCTTAAGTACATGCAAGTTAAGGCTCATATATAAATATATTTATAAATATATAACTTTTTGTTATTATCGAACCATGACTAAACAGTTTTTAAAGGCAATACTAGCTACACTATTGCCAGTCTTAGACTTCTCTAATGAGTTTTATAACAAAATCAATGCTCATGTATTACTTAAGCATTGGACATATTTGTTTAAGATCTTGAATATGATTACTTAACTATATATACGCATATAGAAAAAGCAAGCCGGTCACCAAGAAAGAACTCTTGCTTTCTTCCTTACTTGCTTTTCTTCTACTAAGTAGCACACATACTTATGCCTCTATATCTATTCACCTACTTCTTTTGTTCTTCCACGTTTTATTTAATATTCCACATTATATCTGCCTAATATAGTATACCCAAGCGAAGCAGAACGCTGCAGGGTAAATACATCGAGCGCGTTGAAATTTATGTTGCATACTTTTTTGGGTGGTGGCTGCTTGTAAGCGTAGTCCAATTAGGCGTAAACAAATTTGTAGCTGTTGTAGCTAGTGTTCTTGTTGTTGTTGTTGTGAAATGGGAGCCACTGAGCGACCACTAGTTGCTGTTGTAGCCCACAGCGGCCCCGCCCGCCATGCCCAATCGATGCCGCCCACAACACGCCCACCATTGACATTGACAAAGCTGTTCAAAGCGCTCGCGTCGCTTTGTGTACTTTTTGTAAATATTTTGAACTATTGATACGCATACGCTCATATTGAAGTATATGTCGACAATGGCGATGATGATGATGATGATGTTGAGACTGATGATGATGGCTTCCGTTTGACCCAGATGCCAACAAACTGTTGCTTTTTTGGCCCATGGTAAGTGGCGCTTTTTAGTACAGGGGCAACGTGGGCTGGGACATTTCTGTGCGAATTTCCCTAAATTTCCCCTTAACGACGCAACAGTTATTTTCCCCATGCGGCAGGGGCTCGTGCCAAGCCTCGTGTTCCCGAACTCCACTTTTGAGTTGGAACATTGGGTAAGCCAGCTTGAATTCTCAGTCTTCTGGGGGACCTGATAGCGTTTGCTCGCTTCTTGCGCTAACCTAAATATATATATATATACATACATATATACAAATATATTTAGCTAGCCATATAGCGTAGTGATTCGCGCGTCGCGAGTGACATACATATATAATCAGGTTTTTTGGATCTCAGCAATTGCGAATCGTGAGTAAATAGATTACAAGGCGTAACAATAAAATGCCGATTGATGTTATTTACACCAACTGTTCTCTGTATGGTTGAATGGGATGCGATGGGATGGTGTGGGATGTGGGAGATGGGGTGGGGAGGCGTGGCAGGGGCATAGAGTGGCACTTAACGTACTTGTTAATCGCCCTGTTAAGAGGATTACAATGTTGCAAGTAATTATTATCGGTAGCACTTTGCTCTGAGCTTTGTTGTAAGTGCTAACAGGAATTAACTTTATTTCGATCTAGCCACGTTTTGACAACATAGCCCCAAGGAGACTAACACACACAGCTAAGCAACAGGCAACAGGCAACAGGCAACAATGACTAACAGTACATTTTGCCATTTAGTTTTTAGTGTTACCTTGCCCACACACGCACACACACACACACACACACACACACTGACTCACTCACACACATGCGCTCGTGATACACTTAATCCGACATTTACAATTTTTGCTTAAGGATTTATTTATGGATTCAATATGTGCTCAACGTTTACATAGCTCTGCGATATACACACAGTCACACATATGAGTGTGGGTGTGTGTGTGTGTGTGTGTATTCTAAAATGCTTGAATGCTCTTACTAAAACCCACCCCTGGTCGTCTCTTCTTACTTCTTGGTACATTTGCATGCGCACAACATGAAGCATTTGGAATACACGCATTTTAAATTTTGTAATTCATTTTGTAATGCATATAGGATGGATAGATAGATGAACATGTGTACACATGTGTATATGCAGACAGTCAGCTTCTTTGTGCTCCAGTCAGCAATGGCAGCACAAAACTTCTTTCGACCTCGACTCTGTGCTCCTGGGGAACTAGCTTTGATATGTGCTCAATATTCTTACTTATGCATCGAAGTTGCATTCAATATGGCTGAAGGCGAGCTCGGAAATGGCGAAAGCATTTGCTAAAGAAACTAACATTTCAATCATTTTTTACGGTCAAAGTATTTTATGAACTATATTTGGCAAATAGGCATTAGCTAGGGCTGCAATTTAAAAAGGGACATTGTCGGTGATTCGGCTCGTGCTTGCCTTCAAGATGAACTAGTGTAATTGGTTCTAGTTCAAGCAAACGGAGGAGATCGAGATGGTTTGGTTCCAAGTTCGGTTCATTGTAACAAGTAAATTAAGTTTCCATTCACTTGTCAACTAAATTGCCTTATTATTTATTGCGTACTTTTCCACCTATTTGTTTTCTATGAAAGCTCACACAGAATTACTAAATCAAACAATGAGTCAATGAAACTCAAATTATGTTTTACTGTATTTAAATTATGCTATGGCTGTGAGTCAAAGAGGGGGAGGAATTGAGGTCTCCATTTGTTTGGGTAGTCATTATCGATTTTAATGTATTTAATGTTGAAATTGTTCAAATTTGCCGTTTAATTAATTACCTATCATGCCATAAATCATGCCCATAAATTGTGTGGCCCACACAATTGTGGCTGTTGCTGTTAGCAGGTTGCATCTACAATTGCTGCCGATTCAATTGTTTGTCTTGCGGCTTGTTCAAATAAGAAATTCATTTGATTTGTTGTTAATTCTTATTGATTGCATTAGTGCTGCAACAAGCTATGAAAGTCAGTTGAAAAGCGTGCCGTACTAAAAGTTTTCCGCCTTTATACCACCCCCTGGTTGCAATAGCATCGCTGCCATTCCGACAGCCCTGGTCCAGCTGAAGGACTATTTATAGAAAGTTCAACTCCCACATTTAGCGCACACAGAGCATCAGCAACTCCCCCGTCATGGTGAATAATATGACGACAGCATGTGCGGGACACCGTTGAGCCAGTTGTTTTTGTTGTTGATGATGTTGTTGATGTTGTTGTTAATGTTGGCAAATGTAGTTGTTGTTCATCTACATACAGCACGGATTGTTCTTGTTGTTACGTTGGATGCGTAGGTGCGGTTGCAGCGTAACGCCAACGAGATATATAGAGAGAGGGCGAGAGAGAGAGGGAAAGGAAGCAATTCAGAGAGAGTATGTAGAATGCAAACATTAACCATTGGGTGCAAAATGTCTAACAAAAAGTGAAAAATACAAGTTAACACGCGGTGTGGCTAACAAGCATCCTGTAAACTTCAAACCATTTATGAATTGACTCAAATTTAAGCAAGCAATTGTGGAACAGTGGGAAAATGGAAAGAGTGCATTTTTATAAGAGTATAAGAGTACTGGCTTTAATTTTTATATGAGGCATTATTAAATAAGATATGTATACATATTCGGCAATTCAACTAAGTTATACTATTATGATTAAATAATTTCCTTAATTTCCCTTGTAAGTATGAGCTAAGAACTCAGTAAGTTATTCAGGGAAATATTCAAATGAACGATAGACTGTCATTAATGTAAGCCAGGGCTGCAAATACTTGAATTTGTATTAAAATGCTAATGAATCCGTGTTGGGTAAGCCATTTTGGAAAGTGATATATAAAATTCCCATTCATATTGCTAAGCTCCAAGTGTACTGGAAGGCAAAGCCAAAAGCAATCACCTTGTGTAACAATATGCTCGCTTTAATTAGTTATAGGGTATCAGAAGACACCAAAATAAAAGCAACAAGCGATGGCGCGGCAACAACACGACAAAAATCGATATCCAAATCTACATTCGGTAGATGGTTGTTGTTACGAAAATATCAAATATGCAAATATTTGCTCGTCAGCTACCTGAAAATAACGCTAAACTTGTTGTCTCCCTCTTCTTAACGCGCTCTTCCTCTGAATCCAACTCTGCCCCTGCCACTCTCGCTGAGTGCCTGTCGGTGTGTGGGTGCTGCATGAAAATTTCGGGCAGTGCTAAGAGCGAGGGAAGTGAATCCCGAACGCAGAGGCCCAGAAGCCGATTTGCCAGGCAATATGTGAATTGTGCCACAGGTAGCAGGGGAATAGCTGTCACCTTGACGTACCTGCACATATACATAAGAATATGTACACATACATATATGCATATATAAATATGGCGTTAATAACAAGACAAACAACGCGTGCAAAATAAAGATCAAAAGCTTTAACACGGCCGCCGCACGCTAAAAAGATGTGCAAATATTTTAGTTGATTTTATTACAATTTCATATTGGACCCCATCTCGCTGTCGCCAGCCTTTTCTTCTTCTTTTTCTGTTTATTTTTTCTTTCGTTCCAATTTTCCCTTTTTTAGGCGAAATAATAAAAAGATAATTTTATATCGAACGAAAGCCGTGCGAGACGGGTTGCCGGTCAGACTTTTCGGCACAGTTGGTCAGTTTGTTGCCATTTGGTTTTCAACTTTTTGTTCTCTGGGTCTCGTTACCTGCAGCTGTTTATCATAATTTTGTTGATTTGGCTGTCTGGCAACAACGGAGCCAACAGCAAAAACGCTTCAACAACAATCGCTGCTTGCAAATCAAAAAGGGGCGACACCGGAAAGCAGGCTCCAAAAACTTTGCTGACCCCCGCTCAGCTCCGCCTGCGTCCCCGCTTCCTCTCCCAACTCAAAAACTTTGCGCAAGTAAATTTAAATGGCCCCAAAAACGAGAAAAATAAAAAACCAACGATATTAGGCGTTCTTTTGGCAAAGTCTTTAATACCCTGGAAAAGCCAAGAGAGAACAAAGAGTTTTTCCAATTAAGAACTCTAAGCGTTAGCAGTTTGATCAAGGCAAATATGCGTAAGCTCCTAAAAACTAGCTCGAACTCGTACAAAGAGCTGAGCTTCTGCGAACTGCAAACAGCGCCAAAGGTGTGTGAGAAGGCAGAATGTTAAATGGGGCCACGGCAGAAATTTCACACATGAGCTGTTGGAATTCCCAAGCGGTTTATGAAAAGTTATCTTTATACACTTAATATACATATCTATTTATATATACTGTAATGGCTGTGAAGTGTGTCAAACCCAAAGAGTATGTCAGCAAGCTCTGTCCGTGGCAGCGCGCTTCTGAAGCGCACTTTTGATTGGCCAACGTGGCGTATGCGTCATTTCAAACGCTTCGCATAACTTTTTTTTGGTAGCATTTTGTGTAATGAATTGTTGTGACAGAATAATGTGGCCTGGACTGTTGTTTTTGCTTTTTTATGGCTGTGTTAGGCAATTTAATAAAATATGCAATTGCCCGAGGAGCCGAGTTTGCCGAGAAGCCGTGGAGCGTGTGGCGTCAACTGTTGCGCGCCTGCTGCCCCCGAGGGTCCGCAGTGCCAGGGCTTGGTTGGGTCCAGGCCGGGCGCCAGTGGCCAAACAGCCGCGTCTGCCAATTAAAAACATGGCGTCATGGCAACCAAATTGGCAAATGCTAGAACATCTAAGCGAACACGCAAACACACAAATGTTTATTAGCCGCAAAACGTTGCTCATTAAAAAGTTCGTCACGGCTAAACTGAAAGCAAAAGCAACCTGGCAACTGGCAACTGGCAACTGGCAGCTGACAACTAGGGAGAACTACGACTGGAATTGGCTCAAGGATAGGGAATACAACAACGTGGCCTGATTAAAAGTTTTGCCTTGGCCATGGCTCAACAAAACGTGGCTTTAACTTGCTTAGCGTTCGGTTAGCTAGTGTCGGGTCTAAAGCCTCCGGAACGTGTTTTCTATGCCCGCTGACAGCCTGCCTAATTATGTACAACATCAGCCGCTAAGCGTTCATGCAGAAGGTAGCTGAAAGTAGTTGGCCGAAGAAGTGACCGACTTGCACATATCCTGTATATCTTAGGAAACTTACTAATGGGCTTAAATAAATCCATAAATAATTACAGCTTTAAGAGAATTTAAAGCTTTAAGTAGCTTGTAAGCATAGTAAAGCGAAATTGAGGGTAGTTAAGCTTAACATTATATGCTGTAGCTTTAAAAGGCTTTTTTTATGTAAGCTCTCGAAATCTTGCGCTCACAAATTATTACAAATTATATTTAAAAAGATTTTTGTTTATTGATTATGACTATGACTATGACTATGACTATGACTTAAACAGCTCCAATGCTTTAAGAGGCTTTAAAGCTTTGAGCATCATGAGCATTATGACGTTAGTCAGCTTTAAGGCAGTTACATTCAAGAATTGTCAAATATTATCTACCAAATGCCGTAGATATAATGCTCAGAAATCAGCTAACTATATAGCCGGCTTAGATATGAATAAAGCCCAGCTCAAGCTGCATCAGCTTGTACAGCCCTTCAGCTCCTGTATACTACGTTTCTAAAAGTCAAACTGAACAAAAGTTTTTATGAAATTTTAAGTCGGCTTTAAGCTTTTAAGCACTCAGTAACTTTTCAGTTTCAAGCAACACAAATAAGCTATAAATATAGCTTTTAGTTCGAATATAGTAGAAAAACAAGCTCTGAAATCTTATCCTAGAAATCAAATAGAATTTAAGCTAGGTTATTCTCAACAGCTTACGCATTATTGTTCTGCTGCATTGCTTTGCTAACTTTTGTGCCTGACCGCTTACAGCTTAAGGCTTAAATCGCAACAGCTATAGCCCGGCTCAGTCTCTTGTTTTTTTGTAATATTCAGACTAATAACCCTTTGGATTTGATGGGCGCATAATAATATGCTCTAAAATGTGCCCAAAAATATTGAGCTTGCCTTTTTTGTGTCACAGAGGTTTCTGTTAGGTTGGCCTGCAGCGATTTGCTCAGCTGCTTTGATCTTTTTTCTGCTGTTGACTGTTCCCCTATCCCTCCTCTGCCCTCTCCTCCCTCTGTCAACCGCTGTGCGTGTCCCTTTCGTCTGCCCAGTGGGTCGTTAGTTTTTTGTTTCTGTGCCGCACTTGGCACGCCCCAACGCTTTTTATGGCTTTTTATGACATTTGATTGCTTCATCTGCCAAAAACGTAGCCCAAACTCAAACTAAAAAAAATCAAATACTATAAAAGAAACCTGAACCCGATTCGTTGTCCAAATCAATATCAATGAACATATTAATACACAAAACGTGAGCGCTGGCTCAATGGCAAATTGCACTCTTATGTGCATACGCGAGTGGATATACACATATGTGAGTGTGTGACTCAGGTCAAAGCACACACAGAAGCCCAAAGGACACGGCGCACAGAACAGATAGGACATAGGACACTCTGGACACTAATCAATGCGACGTTTCAGCGAGGAGTCAAGTGCGTGTCTCTGTCTGTCTACGTCTCTGTCTTTGTCTGTCTATATGTCTGTGTGGCAGCAACTGAAACTGTAATCATTATATAGCCGACACTTCCTGTGTGTATACACACACACACACACACACATGTGTATGTTTACAGTAGCTGTGCACACACACATCCTGGGCGTGTTTTCTTCTCGCCTTTGTCTCTGCTGCCTGGTTGCATTGCGCCATTTGAATAATATATGGCTGACAGACTGTAAGCACCCACACACCCACATCTATATATATATAGAGGGATAGACAGAAAGAGAGAGAGAGAGAGAGAAAGAGCTCAGCTACGACTGGGTCTGGGCAAAAGTTAAACATTGCTGACACTCGCTTCATTTATTATAAAATATGCAAACTCTCATCTCGGTCGTTGGAACGATCAGCACATTCGTCATTTATAATAATAATGACATTGTCATTCTCATTGTCCATGTCATTAACCAAGCAGACAGCGCAGTTGCAGCTGCGGCCCAGTTGGCTAGGCCAAGTGTTGCATGCAACGTCTCTGTGTGCTTTAAGTTGCCTGATTTGCATAATTGAGGCAACTGCATGAAATGGCATGTAGCAATGCTTTTTAAATGCCTCTGTCCCAGTGGAAAGCATAAATCAGCCTAATGGAAATCGTGAGTTGCCGCCAGCAATCCGAGTCGATTGAGCACGGTTAATTCGAGAAAGAAACATGAGAAAGGCGCTTTAAAAGAGTCATGAAAAGACGAAAGAAAAAGCAGTGAAAGGAAGAAAGAGAGAGGGGGAGAGAGATACGAAAAGGGAGAAGGAGAGCAAGAGAGAGAGAGAGAGAAATAAAGAGAGAGACGTAGAGGGAGAGAGGCATAAAGAGAGCCGGATATATATGAGGAGAGAGAGAGGCAATGAGCTATATGTAGATTGAGAAGAGCAAAGTAGCAGAGAGAGAATGAGGAGAGAGAGAGAGTGAGCTAGAGAAAGACAATATGAAAGATAAAGGAAACTAGAAAGAGAGAGGGCAAATTGATAAGGAACATTTAGAATTTGAACGATTTCGATTAAGTACATCAATTAAAATTCCCCTTTTCATCGATAATTCTCCCAGTTTGAAATGCGTAAGCAACATTTGAATATCTATCTATATGTACAAATATGTATATGCCACAGCGCTGAAATCATTAGCAGATGATGACAAGTGAAATACCTCTTAAATATGCTGTCCGCAAATTGAGCTGAGAATGCATTAATGCAAAGCTCATGCAGCTGTCAGACAAAGCAGAGTAAACAGTATTAGCAATAGATATACGCTGAGCTGCAATAGAAACAGACAGACAGGCAGACAGATAGACTAACAGAGGATAGACTGAAAGACAGGCAGGCAGACTGTCAGACAACTGGATGGACAGGTTGCTGATGGGCTGTGACGGCAGCTCTTGGCGCGTTGTCAAATCATTTTGGTGCGACTGGCGACAGCTGGCGGAGGCTGACAAAAGGCAAAGTGGGCGTAACTAACAGATGATTGACGCATGCACATTCCCTCTGTCTGTGTGTGTGTGTGTCTGTGTGGATTACACACATCAAAACAGCTAGAATGACAGTTAAGTTGTATAATTTTTAATTTTTTTCTCGCTCTCAACTGTTTTCCATCCAATTTGGTTATGAATTTTTCACTATGCCTTGCTGACAACTATGCAAATTACCAACTGTCGCTACCCGAAATGGGCTGCCACGCCCAATAAATACAATGCAAACACGCCACAAAACGGAGGCAACAGGCAACAAGCTGCATGCGAAAGTTTTGCTTATTGAAAAAGTTCTTTTTCTCCCTCTCCCCCCAAACATTTGTCGTAATATTATGCAGGTCGCTTGAACCCTTTTTGCGTGGCCAGACTTTCCAATAAAAAGGAGAAGCGAACGGGAAAGCAAAGGAAATGAATAAAAAAACAGATATAAATGTGTGTATGGAGCAAAATTGGGATTTCGCAGTGTGAACTTTTGCTTTTGTCTTACGCCCAGCAGCACTCGAGCACCTTTATTTTGCATTTGTTGTGCGCCCAGAGAACAAAGCAAATGCCGAGATCCGGACCCAGACCAGTACCCGGCACGGACTTCGACCCAGGCAGCTCAACTTGAACGTGTTGATTGATTGCGCCAGTCAGGGGTGGGCAGAGAACAGAGGACAGAGGGCAGAGGGCAGAGGACAGAGGACAGGGGGCGTTGCTTTCGAGGCGAGCATTGCATTGAAATCGGGGGCAATGGCAATGTAAATTGTTCGCATCTCGAGTGGCTGATGGCTCTCGGTGGCTGTTTGCATAAGCCAAGCCAAATGAAATGAACTGAAAAACAGCTTCAAGTGCTTTAACTAAAATTTAAATGCCAGTTAAAGCAGGTGAGTGTATGTGCGAGCCTGTGTGTGTGAGCAAACAGATGGCTGAGGTACGTGCTGAGCATGTTAAAGCTCTGGCTCGCATATTAAATTACAGTCACAAAATTGGTCGATTAGTCGCTGTGGCATAGAGCAGCAGCAGCAGCAACAAGTAAACGCTTGCTACAAATTGTTGCGCATACGCAACGTAGTGCCTGACAATGGCAAAGACAACGACGCTGTAAAAGTTTCCTGTTTTATGACCAATTTTTGTTGCTGTTGCTGTTGCTGTTGTGTCTCATAAACGCAAAATATATAAAATATGTTTTATAGGGAATGACGCTTTGAGGTTAAAAATAAATCAGGACATTGCGTATACGCACACCTTTACGTAAGTGTGTGCTTTTTAGTCATTTCTGGATGAAAAAAGCGGCCAACAAAGCGTTATTAAATGAGACATTTAATTAATTGCCATGGCCTGGCTGCAAATTAATTATGTAATCTTAGCACCTCAGGCAAACTGAGTGCTTTAATGAAATTTAAAAAGCTGCCAGGACACGAAGACAGCGAGCGTAAGAGCCACTGAGCGTGGCAGTCAGAGTGAGGTAGAGTCGAAGCGATATAGCGCCTAGAGCGAATTGTATTTGTGTACACATATTGAGGCAAAGAAATAAATTAAATTGCATACATTCTGGCGCCGGGACGCACTTGACAGCTGGTCACAAAAGCCAAGCAGCCAGTCAGCCAGTCAGCCTGGCAGTCGCTTTATATAAAAGCTAAAGCAAGAGGGTAGCCATGCATATACCCTGTAAGTCTGCATGGCAAGCGCTTAGAGGGCAGGCAGCAGTTGTTAAGCAGATTAAGTTCTATATGTCGCCTTTATTAGGGAACAAAAGCTTACTTTTCTATAGTTTCATACAAAGAGCAAGCTATACCCTGTACCTGTATGTATAGAGCTAATAGCAAAGGTCGCAAATTCTTAAGAAAACATTTGAGATTTAGATAAATCTTGCACTAAAGGAAACTCAAACAGTTGCCTGATATAGAAGCTGCATAACTACGTAGAAGCCAGCAGCTGAAGAGATTTAATATTATAATTTTAGTTTATATGAGGATAAAACTGTTAACTGCTCTATAACAATTGTTAAGAGAAATTCCTTTAAATGATGTTAAGCAAATATTTGTTCTAAAGTTTAAGCTCTGACTAAGCAGCCCTCGCTAAGCACAAAAGTGCAGACGTCTGCGTGCGTGTGTGGGTGTATGTATGTGTGTGTGTGCCGCCTGTAATAAGCAACAAAGGCAACCAAAAAGCAATGTTTATTTTGATTTACAAACTGAGGCGACGATTGAGACAGGGAGGCGTGCATAGATGAAGGCGCAGACAGCAGATCAACTTTTCACTTGACTACGGCAAAAATAAAGAAAAAGCAAACGAAAATGAAAATGAAAATGTTTTGTGCGAGGCGAGTAGAGTCGAGCAACAAGAAGTACAGTAACAGTAACAGCAACAGCAACAAATACAAACACAAAGCACGCAACACAAACACACGCAACAGCAACACAAACACAAAAGTTCAACTCTCTCGCACGCACACATGGACAGGAGCATGGACACGGCCACGGACACGGCATAATGGCAACGTATATAGCGGCAAAGCAAGTCCCGAGCTTAGCGCTTAAGCCTGCTGCGACAGGACATTTAATCTTCTTGTATTGAGTTTGGTGTGAGCGAGCCAAGGGTGGCCAGGCAGCCAACCAGGACAGGCCCAAGACAACTTCAAGACCTGGTCAACAGACCGAAGCCACAGCGCAGAGAGCGTGAAGTCAGCAACAGCTTCAAGTGGCTATAGGAACAAGCACGAGGAGTGGGCGTGCTTGGTGACTTGGCAAAAGGGTAATACCAAAAGCTGTTGCTCTGATTTTTATTGTAATTCTAAGAATTGTTATTTTACTTTAACAAGCCCGAACTCAATCTCTGCTATTTCCAGCCAAAGCAAGAGCTCGAGTGTGTGTGTGCGTTGAGTTAACTTGAGAAATGTCATGGGGCTAATATCAAATGTGTCGTGCCTCAGCCAAAGTGTCGTCTATTCTGAGGTCTCACACAAATTGCCATCTCTCAAAATAGGCAAAAGAGAATAAAAAACCTGCGCTCGCATATGCCCAGGCAAATGTACTCGAATATATGTTTGCTTTGTATGTTGCGGAAGAGACGAAGGCAAAAGAAAGCACTCGAAAGTGGTAAACCAATTCATTAGTATATTGTGTAAGAGTGAGCTAAATAAAATTGAGCTTATTTACTGTGGTTGCCACAAAAATTCGTAAAGAGAGAAAGGCATTTCGAGTCTGAATACTTATCTTAAGATTTGAGCTATAAAAGGCATTTGTGGTTAGCAATTGTAAAGCGTTTTATTGTGTGTATCTTGCGTGTTTATATTGCTTTGCTTGCAGTTAAATTGATTTAAATAAATTTATAATTAATAGTGAGATCAAATGTTAATTGCTGCAAATCAATTTAAGTGCACTGGCTCAAATTCAGTATTTAATTGCTTCCGATATAAATTGAATCTGAATTAGTAGCTCAAATGAGAAATTTAAGGCGAATTTAATTTAGAAGTACGATAAGCTAAGACGTGAACCAACTATTTGATCTTGCATCAGTAGTTTGCAATTCAAGCGAATTACATATACGAATTACCCTAACCAAGACTTGAACCAAATATCGAAGTTCTAGATACAAATATTAAGGCGAATTATAAGTTCACTACGTGAACCGATTGAGCATGTTTTTAAGCTATCGATAATGCTACTTATCGCGAACTAAAAGCTTAATAATTTATGTTCTGCGCTTGCAGCAAAATACTTAATACAATAACTGATTTGAAATCGTAAATTCTGACTCTTTAAATTGCAAAAAAAGGAGAGAACGCGAAGGTGTGCCACCAAGGCGCAGCAGAAACGAAACTAATTTCCGGCTATCGAAGGACGCAAACAAAAACCACGCGGAAATCGAATTAACGAGCTAAAGCTGGAGCATTGCGTGACTTCAATTAGGGATAGGAATGAGCATGCGAAGTTCTCACATGATAACTGCCCAGATGGAGCTACCATTTAAAGCGCGCCATATTGGGCGGTAAAATACATTTACGATATGACAGCTGGTTATAGCTGCTTTGCTGCTGTTCGCAAGTTTGTAAATAATGCAGACGAACTGCGTCTGTAGCTTGCCACATGCCACGTGCCGGCCCAAAATGACAGCAGCAAAGTGCGAAGCTAACGACGTGGCCGAAACGTTTCAAAAGTTGTTGCCACTGCTGCTGCCCAGACCCCAGAGTCCGGAGTCTGTTGCAGCTGCAGCAGCTGCTGCTGGCCATGCAAAATGCAACTTGTTGTATTTGTTGTTGTTGTTGTTGCTTAAGTGCAGATGTTGTCCATGACAGAGCGGAATGCATTCTGCATTCTGCATTTGCATGCCCCGCATTTTTATGCATTTCTCAACGGATAAACACACAAACATTTCGCTTGGGACAGCAGGGCAATCGGCAAGCGGCATGCTGCATGCGGCACGCATTAAGTGCAGCAAGCGAGTGCTGTTGCCCATGAAAAATGCATTTCAATATTTTTTGCTGCTTCGCTTTCAAACAAACATTAATTAATGGCCAACTTTTTATGTGTTCCCTCGTTTCGAAAAGGGTCAGCCAGTTGGTTGCCTGGCAACTGGGGAATCAGCATCGCGGCACGCCCCCTTGCAGTAAACGCCCCTGCCATTGCTGCTCTTAACATAATTACGCTTTTATTCAAGTGTTGCCTACCAGAAGTCGCACGAACAAGCAAAGCGAACATTGAGAGCGAAAGCAGAGAGTGTGTGTGTGAGGAGTATGTGTGTGGGTGTAAGTGTGGGTGTGTAAGTGCCAAAAGAAAATACAACGCTTCACAGTTCAGTCGCTTAATTTCCGGTGTGTTTGTTGTTCATCCAGCGAACTAATTAAAAGTTCAGTGTGTACGTAAAATAGAAAAGGGCATCAGACAACATTCTCGTTAGCAGCTGTAAAAAATGCTACGACCTTGAGACTGCTTTTCCATTTTCCTGTCTGCCCTTGAACTAAATACAATATATTATATATATGTATATATATAAGCTTATATGGGTATATTCATATGTTATAGCAGCATGTAGTGTATGCCAAAATCAATGTCAACCCTTTTTAGCTGCTAGCTATAAATTATAGCATAGGTTGCTGGGATGTTCAGACAAAACAAATCTATTATATATATGCATAAATCTATATAAGCGAAGGCGTGCAATGTATCTTTATGACTTGAATGTTGCATATCAGAAAATTTTTAACAGCAAAAAATCTTTAAGACATTTCTTTAACTAAGAAGCATCGTATCTATAAAATAGCATAGAATATTTGTGTAATAAATATCAGGGCCTTATATTTATATCAAAATTGAATTTGGCGCTTAAGATTTCAGTATCTATGTCTTGGTTGGGTCTTCATTATATACTTATCATAGCGAATATGTATATATAAAACTTTAAAGCATTCTATTAGATGTAGATTTCAGCAGCAATTTGAATTCGAGCTCATAGAGATCTTACAGCACTCACTTCTAAATACATTTCACAGCAGCTATGCCACATACAGTGAGTAACAATAATATTGGCACAGCAGCAATTTCCTAACTATTTGAATTTTGGCTAAGCTTCTTGCTAGGGTATGCAGAGTGCGTATTATTTTTTAAAAGAATTTTTGTCGCTACGACAAAGCGAACCAAAAATATGCAACGTTTTGTGGTCACGCTCCTAGACATTGACTTATATATATATAAACTATATATATATATGCCTATCTACGCATTCAGCAATAGTTTTTATATTTTATTAGCCATGTCATAGCTGCTGCAAAACCGCGGAAACCACGTTGCGTACATGTGTTGCAAGTGATGCAGGCGAAATTCCAGATATGAAAATCATTTATTCGCAAATTTCGAGAATGTGCGCGTGGGCGTCAGTGTGTGCGTTGGGCCCCAAGGGCGTGGCATGCCGTGGGTTAGTCAAAGCCGATTAACGAAAATTCAATTTTCAATTTGGCACTGATTGCACTTTGGCAGGCGCTCGCGCGTCATGACGGCAGCCTCAACAAAGGGAAACAGAGAAAAAGGGACTAATTTATGCAGGTTGTACGAATCGTCGTGAATCCTGAATTTGATTTAAATCTGTTAAATCTATTAAATTATGTGTATTTGTGTGGCAAGCAAGTACTCAGCACTTTTAGTCAAATCTGGATTAGATTTAAGCTAAGTCTGCATGCTTGGCTTAATTGCAATAATTTCTAAGAAATATCTTCAAGAATTCTGAGTAACAGTATTTATGAATATATATATATTTAAATTACTTTCCAAAAGATTATTTTCACATTACTTATTTGCTGATTTGTTGCTGCTTACATTGCTATGCAGCGCTGTTTCGATTTCCAATTCCAATAAACTAGCTCGAAGGACTATTCATTGCAAAGCTAAAAGGAGCTTGACGATGGTTTGATTTCTAATTATAATGAATTGATTGTAAACACCTTTGGTCCTTAAAGCCACTATCAGTTCCATTTATGTTATTGGTGAAAATTTAAGAGCACTGCTTTGGTACAAGAATTTAAAGACGATTCCCAGAAATGTATTAAAAATATAAAGTAAAGTTTATGAACGCCATTATTGTATATTTTCAAGGAATTCTCTGACTTGTGTAGAGCATTTACAAAATTCCTTTTGGCTCGAAATGCAATAATCTCTGAGTCGTCGGCAGCCAGAAGACAAGGTTAGACATGGATGAAATGGCAAAGATGGCAAAGGCAACGGGCAGTTAAGGGGGAAATTAAATAAACATCATAAAAACTATAAATCCTATGGAATTTGCAATAACTTATTCCGTAACCAGAAGCTGTGGCTCCCCATGGAATCCGATGCCAATCCCGTTTGCCAATGTCCACTAAGTCAAATTGCGCTGCAGTTGTCACATTTCTCACTGGGGTCTTCTTCTTAGCTTTGGCTTCTAGTTTTGTGTAAAACTTTTGTGGCAAATACTTTTAGACAACTTTTCTTGGCCGACTCTCGGAGCAGCTGCCAACCTGGCTAAATTTCTCGATTTGTGTTACCCTCTTCTTATATGCATATATATTTGTCTGTATCTTTGTGAAAGCCTTTGTATCGTTCGATTGTCTTATTATGCGTTATAAATCGTATGACGGCTGTTAAACAGACTTAAATCTCTATAAAAATCAGAATGTATGCAAACGAGCATAAAAAGCTTTATTTCAGATACACCCACGTACACAGACGCTCGATGTGCGTGCGTTTATGTGTGTGTGTGCGTGCGTGTGTGCGTGCGCTGGGTCTGTCGTTTGGTTCACCCCTACTCTGATATATATCAAATATTTCCTGCATGCGTTCACAAAAATAATTTCTTTCGCACATTTTCTTACGAATCAAATTATGGGCCACCTATGTCAATGTGTGTACATGTGAGTGTGTGTGTGTGTTTGGGATTATTATGAAAATGCCACGAATTATTCGCGTATAAAAGTCATCATTAATTTCTCTCAGACGCTTTTTCCTGACAATCATTTTGGAATTTATGCGCTCATTCATGCGAGACGGTGGCTGAAGCCAGAGCTGCATGACAGGCAGCTGCCAATCGTGACCGCCTACATGCTGCCACGTCTATAGCTGTCGCTTGGTGGGCCGATGCGCTGGCACTTTTCAGTTGTTCAGTTTACCTCGAGCATTTGCGTTCGCCTCAAGTTTATTTTTTTACGAGTTCATCAAAGTTGTGGTCGATTTTAAAGGCGCTGCCATGTGACAAGGATAAACAAGGTCATAAAACTGCGTCGGGACACAAGCAGGAAGCGCGTTAAATGCGCCAAAGACTTCGGCAGAGATTCGCAATGCATCACCCAGGCAACGAAGACATCGCAGCTGCAGCTGCCACGCAACGTTGCTGAACAATGGCTGCGGCATTTATTATGCATACGCCCCGTAGTGCATATTTGTTGTGTGATAAAGTCGGTTAATAGTCGCATGAATAAAACATGATCAAAAACCAGACAACAAGATCTCGCCAGCGAGGTGCGAATGCCAGCCAACTTTTCCGGCTCTTTTTTTCGGCCTTTGTTGCAGTCTAATAAAAATTAAACTAAACGTCTTCAGCGAACTGTTTGGCAATTGGTCTTGAATGCGGCGCAAACTAATTTACTTGTCCGTTTTAATTATGGCAAGCTATTAAGCGGCGCGTAAGCCACATGTACCACACACACAGCGCGAGATAGATAGATAGATAGCGAGAGAGAGGGAGAGGCACATGTGTGGGTTGTGCGTAGCCAGTGGCATATTATTAGGCCATATAAATTCATGTCAGTCGAGTTTCGCTTTAATTAACTTTCATGTTTGTATTAGCCATTTTGTCTATGTGAGTCTAAAATGACTTTGCCACTCAGTCTCTTGCCACTGCCACATGTGGCACATTGTCATGGTCAAGTTTTGATCTTCCTGCGTTGTTGTTGCTGCCGTTGTTGTACAATGGAATTTCCCAAAAGCTAATTGGACGCCCAAAAACAATGCCGGCAGGACACTTGGCCAATTTGATGTATGTATGTGTGTGAGAGCGCGCGCGTGTGTGTGGGTATTTGCACATGCCAAGACTAGAAATTAATTGGCAATTTGAGCTTTGTCCAAAATCTGATAAATCTCTCGAGTGCCAAGCATAGCCATGCAACAAAAGGTTGTTCAACAATTTGCATTTGCAGTTCACACTGGCCAAACGGCTTCCCAGAACTGGTTGTAGCTGCTATTTGAGTTTGCTTTCGAATAATTATGAAACGCAATAATATCAAAGATTGTGCCTAAGTGCACTTTACTTATAGGGATTCTAGAGTATATACTACTATATCTATGTTTACTTTAACTTAGCTCTGCAAACACTGGCCAATGTCAAGCTAGTCAAAGTTTTTGTGTTTGATTTGGGCAAAGTTTTGCTTTGGCTAATGCTAACTGAAAATCTTTGGTTTAGCTACCCAGTTGCCGAGTGCTGCTGACTCAATTTGCAATTAAATTGTAGAATAAAGGCCAGTTGCTGCCGGAGAGGGCGCCAAGCACATAAACTTTGTTGTAAAATTTCAGGCATGACTGGCTTCAGTAGGCGCACCGGAAACGGAAATGATTTTTGCTGTCGTTGCTGTTGCTGCTGTTGTTGCTGCTGCTGCTGTTGCTGATGGAATGTACACATAATATTTACTCAACGCTTTCATTTCGGGTTTTGATTTCTGTTTGAAATGCATAAAAAATTCATAACAATTCTGTGGCCACTAAAAATGAAACACGCCAAAACGAGCGCCACTTAAAGGTCCAAAATGGGAAAATATTATTTTACGCTCAATAAAATGGCATTTTGAAATGTGATTTGTTTATGTTTATTTGCCGCTGTCGCTTGTTTGGACAGTCCAAATTGCCACTGGCGACAAATAAATAGATATCATGAAGACCATATCATCATCCGCGTATATATATTCAATTTCACATTGAAATGAGAGGGTGTTAAATGGAGTGCACTACACATATGAAAGAGAAAACATTTTAAGCAAGTGTTTCAGCTTTAATGCAGGTTTCCACTTGCAGTGCAAGCATAAATTTAAACAAAAGCTAAGTGCATTTATTTATATTCAACATATTCGCTTGCAGCTGTGCAATTGTACTCCGGACTGAGCATGCTTCACATAATAAAGTCCTCACAGCAGGCAAAACTCAGTTACCTTTTTTCCCTATTCTTTCCGTAAATGCGTTTCGCTTGTGGGGCAGAAACGTTTTATGCTGCATACTTTGCTGGCGTATTTATAAAGAAACCAGATACAGTGCAACAACACGGAAGCCGCTTCAGTTACAGCTGGAGCTGCTGCTGCCGTTGAGCTTGACGCCTGAGATATGACTCGGCGTTTAGCCTTCACTATATTTTTAGCTCATCCTTGACGGCGGCTACTATTAAACCATGAGCTAGTTAAGAGTTCGTGGGAAGCTGTTACCTGACACGACACTTCACTTCAGTTGAGCTTTACAAATTGAGGGTCAGCTACAATTAGAGGTGATAGAAAAGCAATTGGATCTGGTCAGATAAGCACGCAAATTAATGCAAATCAACAAGCTATAAAAAACTGTTAATTTTTCATATTCTAAAGCAGCTTATTCGCTGTCGTTAATTTGATTACTCTGGCCACTCACTGATTGGGTAAATATATTTCGACATGGTGGCAACGTCTAAAAGTAACTAACAGGAATCGCCTCAGTGTTGGCCAACTAAAAGCTATGAAAACTAATCGATATACATTATCGATCGACTGTTTAGCGCTCAAGAAGCACTGCAGACAATAAAATGAAACGCTGACAAGGCAAAAGACCTCGTCTGGCAAAAACTAATTAAATACGTATTGATGCATGAGTATCACGTCGGCGACGGCGCCGCCATTGACGTTGACTTACAGGTCACCTGTGCCGCTTAATGTACAAATAAAATGCCGTAAATGTTGTTGCTGTGCATACTAATTGCAGCAGACAGCGACGGCAAGGACAAACACTTTGACAAAATTGCCCATTTCTTGGAGCCTAAGCAGGAGCAGGAGCAGGAGTAGGCGTAGAACTAGAAGCTTGTAGAAGAAGCAACAAGCGTAGAAGTCACATCAGTCGGCCCAAGGCCTCGCACGCAGTCTTCGTGACCCCCTTGTCTATGTGCATGTGTGTGTGTGTGTGCGTGTGAGACACGACGTATTTGTGACATTGACTGAGAGACCCAGTTCTGGCTAACCGGCTGGCTGGCAGGCTGCTGGGCTGACTGGCTGGTGGGCTGACTGGCTTGGCCAACTTGTCCTTGCCCCGCCAAACAACAAACTGTTGCTTCTCAGCTGTTTGGCCCTATTGCCCCAGTGCCTTATGTTGCCCCTGCGTAGCGCGTGCGCATTGCAAGCTTTTAGTACAGTTGCTGCCGGGCCTGGGCTATGGCAATGGCCCCTGTTCGCGCAACAGTTTGGGGTATTCTTATGCTCGATTTTGGGACATTTGGCTAGCTGTTGCTTCGCGCCGTCGAGTCGAGCACGCCGCCGATTCCGATTCACGGCGAGTCTCCGTCTGTGTTAGACTCGAGTCTCGACTCAGTCTGTTTGGGGACTTCACTGCGTGCGAACGTGCGAGCATTCTAAACGCGTCTAAAAAGTAAAAACCACGCCGAACACTCCGAACAAAAACATACAGGTATACTAATATGGGGTATAAAACGCACGTATGATGTATACACCTGGTACATAGACACACACACACACTCACACACGCATATACTTACATATGGCTGGCATCTTCTATGCATGTGTGTGTGCGTAAGCTGCATATAAAAACGCGTTTAATTAATGTAAGAGTGTCGCTGTTGTTACCTTCTTTGTGGGCCATTATAATGGCAGCAATGGATACTTAGAGACACTCACTCAGCGTGCCAGTTGACGAGATGTTTGCCCTGTTTGCCGTCTGCAAAACTCATAAGCATTAATGTGCCATCCATTTTTCATGTGCCTCTTATAAAGTGCTAAAAATTGATTTTGCCACCAAAATTTAAACAAAAAAATAAAAAAAAATGTGCCGAATAATATAATTTGTCAGCTTGTGATTTATTGCATATTGTTTTCGTATTTTTTTATATATCTGTTTTTTATTACTTTGCAGTGTGCTGAAAAGGTTTTGTTAAACTCACAAATATCACGTATACGACGAGTGTTGCAGGTGAGCCATGAACATTAAGCTATATATATAATATATTAAATAATTAATTTGTATTTGTGCAATTGAATCAAGCTGAGATTTAATTTCATTAAAATTGACTGATTTCCGAAAATGTTTCCACTAATTACAATTTTCTGACACGAGTTCTACGAAATACTGAGGAACAGAAGGCTTCAGTCAATTGAAGCTTATCAATATTTGAATGTTATGAGCGAATGAATAAATCATTTGCCAATCAGGCGTAAAACACTGATATGCAAACAAATATAGTTTTTCGAAGTGTAAATACATTTGCGGAATTGTTTAGCAAATAATTGAAATAATTTGCAATCATTTTTATTGTGTTTCCAGTTGAGTACAAAGTTTCAATCTATTTTAAATTAAATTGAATGCAGTTCTGTCTTGCTGGCTTGCTTGATTTGCTGCTGACAAAGTCCAAGCACTTTCCAAGTGCTGCTCAATAAATATAATAACAAAGGAAAACAAATTGTAGGAAAATCGCTTGACCCCATTTCTCACTCGACTATCTTCGTTTGGCCAGCAGCGGAACAAAAAAAATATATATGTATATATATAAAAAAAAGGAAAAAGTTTTTCTTATTTTAATTTTTTTATGCACTTTGTAGATGCATTTTTTGTTGTTGCGCAAAACTTATGCAAATTCGTGCTTATAACTTTCTTTAGCACTCACGGAATCAAAAGTTATAAAACGAAAAAGAATGGAAAAGAGAATTAGTGAGGGAATGAGAGAGAGAGTAGCACATAATGCCTGGAAAACTTGAAGATGTTGCCAATTTTTAAGCGATTTTAAATAAGTCTCCCAGTGGCTGCTGATGTGGAGTGTCGCTAAATTATATTTTATTTTTAGTCGAACAAAATGTGAGCTGTGTCAGGGCATAATTTGTAATTCCCTTTGCCAAGGCAACAAAAGCCAACAACCAACGAGGTGTGGGGCGCGCCGGGGCTGCAATTTAAAATAATTTCCTCTGTTGCCCTAAATGGCATTAAGCATTAAGTCATTTTGAGGGCAGGCAAAACTTACAGCCAACAACACAATCAACTTGGCTTTTTGCGTGCGTGTGTGTGTGAATAACTGTGCTGCTATTGTGGCATATGCGGTTGTGTGCTCTACTGCCTTAATGGCATTGCACATTTATGCATATAATTGAGTCCCAAACAAGACGACAAACTCTTTTGTTGTTCTTGTTCTTGTGGCTGTTGTTGTTGTTTTCATGTCATGCTTCAAATTTTTTGCTTGAACTCCGCTCCCCAAATGTTTTTCAACAAGCAGCAGAAACTCTTTGAGTTGCTTCAGGCAGCAGCTCATTAGACTCCTGGCATAATAAAATATCAAAGAAATCAAGTTAATTTGTATAAATATTTTCGCATTAAATACTTTGCTCTATATGTACGTTTGGCAGTTACATACATTGTCTATTCGCTGTAGCTCCTTAATAATTGAAAATTTGATGACATATTTTTGTGTGTTTTGTATTTCGGAGCACAGCCTGTTTAATATGCATATGTTGGCGCTGCACGCAACGGACACACCCAGTATTCAAATTTTTTATATCTCGTTTGACTGTCCAGAGTCCTTCAATACGTTAGCCACCTACAAATGCAGTAAATTAATATCCATCACGTTTGCAACAGCGCGCAATTAGCGACTGACACGCGCTCGATGTCGCGCTGCACGGCTGGTTGTCGCAGCAACGGTAACAACAACAGCAACAGATCAACAGCAGCAACAGTCCATTTGCCACATTTTTGGCATGTTCAATTAGGCAACTGCAGTAATTTGCATTTGTTGATTTTGTCTGTCTCTCGACGCTGCATAAAATAAAATTGAGTTTCTCACAGCGAAATTTCAATGGAAGCACCACAAAGCAAAGTGCGACCACTCTGATGAATTATAAATATGACAGCATCATTTGTGGTGCAAATTTAATTAAATCAGTTTATTTTTAGCTTGATAGCAAATGTTCACATTGAATTGCGTGGACAAAAGGTTTAAAAAGTGTTTAAATTTGAGTGGACGCAAGGCGGCATAGTAAATGTGATTTTCAAATTATGATAATTTATAATGAAATTGAATGCCAGAAATAACTAAAACTTTTGTTTATATCACACTTTAATGGTTTATATTTAATGTACATAAGCATATTTAGGCATTCATTTTGAATACATTTGCTTAAATTTGAAGCTATCGATAAGATAGAAATTTAAGCTCATTAAGAGTGGCGGCTGACGATAGTTAAGCAACACTTTCGTAAGGGACAGTGAGGATACGATCGTATACCAAAATGTCTATCGAAGCATTCACAATGATTTTACAACACTTGCTTAACTCTTAATAACAAATACCAAAAAAAAAAAGAATTAAATTACAATTAAATGCATATTATATATTAAAGCTAAACACATGCATTTTCTTTTTACTTATGTTTATTTAGAAATGCTGAAATGTATGCTATATTTTAAGTGTTGACTTTAGTAGCTTAAGCAAAAGTAAATATGCGTTTAGTGCTGCGATAATTAATATCATTTACGCCATATGCTCGCCTAAATTGAAATTCATATAGCGTGTGCACTAATAACCAATTAAATTAAATTTTATGCATGACAGTCTTTGAGGATTCAGGAAAACAACAGCTAGAGCGGCACCAGCAGCAGCAGCGACTTAAGCATGACAACGCACCTTAGCAGATAACGCAATAGGCGTGGGCGTGGAGATGGGTTGGGGTGTGACTTGTGTTGTGTTATTGGGTTGCTGTTAAAGCTGCTAAATACCCAGAGCGCTGAGCTAAGAAGTGGAGCACTTATTGAAAACTGATTACACAGGCACAGGCGCTAGCAAACAAATATATTAAGACACTGAGCCACTGAGCCCGTCAGCCTGTGAGCTACTGAAGCGTACGGAATGGAAGCTGACGCATATTGCCTGGCAATTAAGCCTTACAGCTAAACAGATTGTGGCCACGCACGCGGAAGAGCAACAAGCAATAAACAAGATACGTAGCCAACTGTTGGCTAATACTTAAGCTAAGATGGTCAACTAGGAGTTCTTTTTTAGTTTTGTTTCGGATTAGTTTTGCGTGCGTTTACGCCACAATTGGCTGCATGTGCTTGTGTAATTAGCTTTGTTTTAAGCTCCGCTTTGTTCTGCCTAATTTCAATTATTTAGCGCACAACAACAAATAATTCAGAGCCTATAATTCCGCCACGATTGTTGCTGCTGGCTGTTCGCTGCTGGTGCTGGTGCTGCTGCTGCTGCTTGCCGCCTGCAGTTAGAAGCAATTCAATTATGGCAGCTCGTCTGCAACACTTGAGTAAATGCTCGAGCAGGTTTTACTTAGCACACAAACGCGCACCCACCCATATATATATATATATATATATATAGATATATACATATAGAAATATATAGCGTGCACAAAGCGAATGCCATTCAATTTTCAAGTGCATACTACGGGGAATAACTAAACAAATTACGCAAAAGATTTAATTAAGCAGCCGTAATGCCGGCAATGGCACAGTCAGGTCAAAGGCTTGCCCCGAGCCACCCACGTCAGCAACAGATAAAGAGCCGCCCGCATCGCACACACAACTTCGCGTCAATGTGCGTTGTGGCACGTTTCACGTGGCGTATGCATAATATGCAAATGTACGCGCACTTGCCGCTGTCACAATGAGTTGGTTTGCTATGCCACTGTTGCGTCGCTGTCTTAGCTATGATATAGCTACCTAACTAACCAGACAGCGCTTGTATGGGATATGTGACGCAACTGTCTAAATGTTGAAATGTCTAACTGCCTGCTCATGGCTGACAAGCGTTCGAAGTGGAACCCTTATCAATTGTATTATATTACCCAAGCCGCAAGCAAAGAGACGACAATGCGTTGAGCTCGATTTGACAATGGGTAACTCGGGCGAATCGCTCTTGAGTGGAGATACTTAACAATGCAGCAGCTCGGCTTTGACCTATGCTGCGTATACGTAATACCCGATGACAGTTCTCGGTCATAGAATCAAATGAAATAAGCTCCTTGGCTCTGCCCCATTTGTGCATTTGTTATGCTTATGACTGCTTATTGCGGTCATTAAATGCTCGTATATGAAAGTCACATATGTGCACAGAGACCTCTCTCGGTTTTTGCCTGCGTGTGTGTCGTCTTTTGACTAGGGACTAAATTTATTTATGTGCTTTCAGCTGATTTAATCAAACATTAAAGCACCTTTGAGTAAGATAAACATATTCAAGTTGTTTTCTATAGAAAAGAGAGAAGAGTGAAGAGAGAAGATTTAAGAGTGAAGAGTGAAGAGTGCAGAGTGAAGAGTGCAGAGTGAAGAGTGAAAGTGAAGAGTGAAGAGTGAAGAGTGAAGAGTGAAGAGTGAAGAGAGAAGAGCGAAGACTGAACAGTGAAGAGTGCAGAGTGCAGAGTAAAAGAGAAGAGTGAAGACTGAAGCCTGAACAGAGATGCGAGTCGAGACAACAGGGAAGAGAGAATACAGAAGAAAGCAATGAGAGGAGAAAACAAAGAAGAGCAAAGTCAAAAGGGAAGAGAAGAGAGCCAAACAGAAAAGAAGCAACGCTGAGATAACAAAGCCAATAATAAGCTAAGATATGCCTTAAGATGATTATGTAAGAGAGATATCAAAGCTCTAAACATGTCTACTGGCATAGAGGATCGCTTATACTTTGTATAATAAATATTATTTAATAATATACGGCTTTCGAGCTGATTCAAGGGAATTTTTAAAGCTGTTTTGCCAAGAATAATTTATTTTTCACAGCCTAGGCTACGGACGGCAAAGGCTGTTGCTATAGCTATATCATATGTCTATAATCTCCACAACTGGCTCTTGTATGTGGGAGTGTGTGGCTTGTGTACCTTTGTGTGTGTGTGCTATATACAAGAAGAAGAGCGCGCAACTGACAGTGGCGACCGTTTATCAGGCGCTGCTTTTGTCCTTTTTGCCAAGGCGCACAATAAATGAGGCAAAAGCAAACAAAATATGTGGCAGACTGCCTCGCACTAGTATAGTTGTTCTTTTTAACGGTTTGTGTGGTTGTGTTGAGTGTGTGTCATTGTGTGTGTGTATGTGTGCGTGTATGTCTAAAAGGACCATCACTTTTTTTTTAATTGAGACATCAGTGCGCTGTTGCTCGTCAGAGTCCACGTTTATTTTGGATTGTGTGTGCTTTGTGTGTGTGCATGTGTTGCCGACGTGTGTGTGTGTGCGTGCTTGTGTTTGTCTTCAGTTAGCGCTAAGCAACGTTTGCCACATATTGTTGTTGCCTTTGCTGCTGCCTATCTTCGTTTGGCTTTGGGCTAAAAATATTAAACTCACAAAGCATTAGATACACACAGTATTAGGCATATATATAGGGCAGTCTGTGCGTGTGTAAGTGTGTGTAAATGTGTGTACTCATGTATTTATATATGCCAAATTGTCAAATATAACAACAACAACCACAATAGCAACAATGCCAGCGCACACAATAACAACGAAAATAATTTTCGCGCTTTGTGCCTTTCACGTTCGTTCGTTCAGTTTTGTTAACATTTTGCTTTCATCATTTAATTTTGGGCTGCTGCTGCTACTGTGTGTGTGTGTGTGTGTGTAAATCAATAAAAGTGACCCACTGCGTATGTCCTCTTCTGTGGCTCACCTTGGTTACGTGCCCGTAGCTGTTCGCATTTCGCATTTCGTGTTCGCCTTTTCTCCTCTTTTGAGCCGCTTCGATTTGTTACGTGTTCGCATTGGCAATATTCAAATTCAGATTTAAGTTTGAATTTACGCTAATTTCGGCATTGATATTCATTAGCCATTTATCATCATAATGATAATGATGACGCCGTGCAGCTGTGGGCCTGTGTAAGCATTTTCTGCCCTGATTAAAGACCATCTCCGGTGGCTCAACATGAAATGAGAGCGTTAATTTTTCACTTTTCCACGTTGCCCCAAAATAAAAAGGACTCGAATTTCATTGTTTATCAGCCTCGGTCTTTTTTCAGTTCATGAATTTTAATTGGACACGACAGTCTGTGCTCGAATTCATGTTGAAAATTTGCCAAAAAGTTTTACTGCCAAATTTATATATATATTTTTAACATATATTCGAGTGCAGAAAAAAACTCTTGAAATTTGTTTTGTTTTGAAGTCCTGGCTTTCCCCTATGACCTTTGCTTTATTCTTGCTGCATTTCAACTGTTGCCAGCTCGTTACAGTATGTGTTAAAGGTGAATTGCGGGCAGTACATTAGAAGCTGTAGCAGCTGAGCCGACCTTTCAAACTATTTAATTGGGATAAGAATATTAAGGTCGTTGCACACTATCAAACATTTTTGAAGGAGACGGCTTCATGTTAATATAGAAAAGAGTTTTATATTTTGATAACAAAATGTTATGGAATAGAATGAATGGAATGCCAGCCAAAAGACCAGAATCGGTTTGATTCATAGAATATTTTTTCCCTCGCTCTATTTCTCTTACCATCTCTCTCTCACTCTCGCTGTCTCTCTATCTCTCTCTTAGTTGCTATCTTTCTCACTCCCTCTCTCTCTCTCTCCTTTCCTGTGTCTCTCTAGCTGTCTCTGTCTTGTTGTCTTTCTTTTTCTCTATATGAATGTCTCTCTTTTTATATTTTCTCTAAGTACAAGAGAAGATCTATCTACCTCTCACAGTACACTTCACACATTCTCTTCGTTTCTCTCTCTCTCACTCTCATTCCTTTCCATCTCCATCTCTTTATCTTTTTCTCTCCCTCTCTCAATATCTGTCTCACTGATTCTCTTCCATTCCCTCCGTTAATTTATCCATACCCCTCCACATCTCTCACTCTCTAGCATCCCCCTACTCTACCTCACTCACTTTGCATTTATCTTCATAAAAGTTGATACACATTTTGATTTAGCTTGAAGCTAAGTTATCGTAAAATTAATAATAAAGTTTAAATTTCTAAGGACTTAGTTGGTATTTACGTGGCTTTTATGTAAAAACCCAATTGGTTTTCCGGCTTGCCGACTGAACTAAACCCTATGCAGATGTAATCAACGTGAATACACGTTGTGGGTTTATTGATTCAACGTTTGAAGTTCAACACTCGCTTATGGCCTATAAATATTTAAGCCAAATTCAACTTATGCTCATTGGTTACGGCTTTAAGCTTCAACTGCTGACCTAGTAACTTGTCTTCGCAGCCGCCGTTTGTCTCTCCCACTCTCTGCCTCGTTGTCCGTCTGTCAGCCCCTGTGAATGCTTTTAGGCGCTTCTCTTAGCGGACTGCTGTCTCATATTTTATTTATTTAGCCATGAAGTACAAATGAGACGCAATGGCGAAAAGGAAAAGCACCAAGTATTTGTACTAAATAGTTTAACGTACGCTCTGAAATTTATTTTGGCTATGTTGCCCTCTGCTCTCTGCTCTTTGTCCTTCCGTCCCAAGTCAATTTGTGGCCATCATAGGAGCTCAGACGCTCTGACAGATGCTCTGATGCTCAACTACTCGGCGCAAACACAAACGTGTGCACAGAGAGCACAGAGTGTTTGCACAGTGACTGCAGAAAGTCAACTACCTCACGTATTTACAGTGAGCGACTTTTGACACATTGCATGGCATTTAATTTCAATTTGGCCAATTGGAAAATGGAAATGCAAATACGTTAAATACGTAAACAAATATATGTATATTTTTTACTTTTAAAGCAATTAATAAAGAGATAATGAGCTTAAACATATTTTCATAAAATTATGAACCAAACAACACACGTATACACTCACTCACATACACGGACACAGTCTGACACTCAATTTGAATGGCGCTCGGAGCTCATTTAACTTTTTAATTGTGCAGTTTTGTGTGAAGCTGGCGGAAGAATGAGATGAAAAACGAAAACGAATGTAAGATAAAAGTCAGACCGGCAATAAGCGCATTAATTGCCAGTGCAAAATAAAGTGGGAAGTGCTGCAAAACAGCCGTTACGTAGGCTATAAAATATAGCAGGAATATATTAAAGGAAAAAATCACAATTTGAAAACAAACATGAACATAAAAGGGAATATCAAAGCTAATTTTGCTTGCGCCAAGTGAGTGGCAGTGAGTTAAATTCAATAGAAAGCGAATATCGATATCATTGAAAGTAATTAGAATATCGATAACTGCGGGTCCTTAATACCCAACTGCATTTGAGTGTTGGTAAGCGTTTGAATTGAATTTAAAAATGTTTATAGCGGCAAGCTATCCATTTTTGAATTCTTTTTTATATTAAGCTATTCATAACGAATTAACAATATACCCTACTGCTTGCCAATGCAACAGGGTATTTGAAATGGTTGTCGAGTAGCTGCGCTAATGGCTGAGCGCGCGTCAGTGGCCCAACGGTGCGTGGTGCGTGGTGCTTGTTGCTTGGTGCGTGGGGCATGTGAAGTGACTGCAATTAAAAGCATATTCTGCCTTTTCACTCTCTTTATTTGCAGCACATCAGCGTTAGCGGCAGCAGCTTGAGCTTCAGTTATAACACAGCTGGCTGTTTGGGGCATTGGAACCGGAAGCGGAAGTGCTCATAGTTGGCTGGCGGTGCATAGTGCGGGCAGCAACACGGCAACAACGGCGGCCAGAATTTTTTCACGTTTGGATAGTGTCGAGGAGGTGCAACGCAGTCGCAGTGGCAGCGCTGTTGGAATAACGCCCGGCGGTGGTGCAGTGGCAGCGGCAGCGGTGGCAGCGGGTTCACCAGCCAGAACTGGCGGTGGGGGCGTGGGCGCGGGCGTGGGCAATGCGGCAGGAGCGCGTAATCGAAGCGCCAGCACAATACTCGAGTTCAGTCAGAGTCAACTAGGAGCGCACACGCGTAAGTATTCTAGCGGCGGCGGCGCAGCACTTCTCGCTGGCGATGTGAATGGGTACGGAGACAACGCGGCAAGTGCGAAATGCGATACATTTAATGGCGTTGGAGCGAGTGCAGGTGCTGGTGTAGGTGTCGGAGCCGGTTCAGGTGTCGGTATCGGTGGAGGTGCTAGTGCGGCAAGTAGAGGTGCACCGCAGGATAGAAGCTCACTTGGATCAGTTAATACGCCAGTCACAGCAGTCAGCAGCTTGGGAATAACTCTGCGTGAACGCTTGTCCATCAGTGGTGCATCATCGAGTAACGAGTCAGGCGTTGCGGCTAGTGCGGGCGGTGGCGCTGGTGGCTCTGCGCCAACAATAGGCGGCAGCAGCAATACAAGTGCGCCACATTGCAAGCGACAGGGCAGCTTCTCGAATGTATTCTCCAAGCTAATCGATGGTATGCCCGCTGGCACAATGTTCGCTAAGTTCAAAAGCGCCAACGTGGCGGCCACCACATCCGTGCAGAATGTCGCCGAGGGCAATCCCATTACGCAGTACTTTGAGATTGGCAAGCCAGTGGCCTGTGCCGGCCCAGAGCTCGTCTGGCGCATACACGATGGTTATCGCAAGAGTGACAACAAGGTGAGCGCTTCAAAAAATACTGTTGCCAATCTAAATTCCACGAATTTAGCCTCGCCATCTCTCTCTCTCTCTCGGTTTTCTGGCTCTCCCTATAGGAATGCTCGGTCTTTATATTTGAGAAAAAGGTGGCAGAGAAACTGCACAAGCCGCGTCGCAAGGAGACCATTACAGAGTTGCTAAAAGGCTCGGTAAAGACATTGGAACGCTTTCGTCATCCCCGAGTGAGTATCCCCTTAATATATATAATTTCACAAGATACCGCAATGTAACTACCTCGAAATATATAGCTAAATATATTAAAGTTTCCTTTTAATAACTTTTATTGCTAAAGCTTTTATTGAGTTGAAAGAAGTTATCCAAAATATGTGCAAGGAATTTCACAAAAATATTTTTAGCTCATAAATTAGATGACATCAGAAAACCACTAAAATGATGCCAGTTGAGTGTGAGGTACTAGGACATACCCTGTAAACAGCAGGACTTGAGCCCATCAGCTTTAAGCTGTTGACCGATTGATGAGGACCTGAAAAACTACAAAGCTTTAATAAGCAAATTCCCAATTTTAAACGGACAGCCAAACAGACTAGGCACTTGTTGCTGGCTTGAAGATGATGACATTGAAGCATAGTTTATATTTTTCGATTAAAAAAACTCTGTTAAACTTATCTAACTTTCACTTTTCCTATAATATATATTTGCCTATTAAACTCTCTATTCGCAGATACTTCAAATCTATCACACTGTAGAGGAAAGTGCGGACACGCTGGCCTTTGCTGCTGAGCCCATTTTTGCCAGCCTTTCAAATGTGCTGGCCTTTCATGTGAGTTGGTTTTTTTGTTTTCATTTTTGGCTCGCTTCACAGTTTTCAGTTCAATTCAGTGCGGTTCGGTTAGGTTAGCCTAGGTTGGGTTTGGCGCTCTCTTTTAGGGAGCTGGCCAACAGGATATACAATTTGCGTTGTCGCCCGCTGCTCCATTGTGTTTTGGGCTCTATACCTTTTACAGCCAACTGCTTCAATCAACTGTCGTTGTTGGTGTTGCTGTCGTTGCTGGTAGAAACAAGGTTGTTGCTGCTGTTGTTCTTTTTGCGTTCGCTTAAAGTTTCGTATGGCAGCCAGTCAACTGCATAGTTTGGTTTTTGGTTCAAGTGCCAGGCAGCACAGCAATGTGAGCTATGCATAACACACCCACACAAACACACACACATACACACATTTACACTAAGTCACCAATACGACAAAATCGAATTACAGTGCGTGCTTGCAAAGTTTACGCTGTGGAGATTGAGTCAATAAAATGATTCGTTTCGCTAGCGTAGTTCAGAAATTGATACACACACAAACACACCTACACACACACACACCCAGCTATACTCCCACACAGGTACACTAACAGTAAAGTGCTTTGTTTTTAGCTAGCGCAAGCCAACAAAGCTCCAGACAATATTTTAGTTTATTGAGGAGCACACAGCAAGGGCAAAAACAATCGAAAGAGAAACAAAATTCGAATCGAGTTAAATTACATTGAAAATTGCATGGGTACAAAGTCGAATTGTTTTACAGAATAAACAATATCTTCAAGAATATTGAAAGGAAAGCACAAAAGTCACAGTTTATAGAACTATTTGTACTCTACAATTCATAATCATCTGAGGGAACGTGCTAAACGGAGAACAAAGACAAGTTTTTAACGCCATTTCAATTGAGATTATAATTCAGCACAAATTCTTCACTTAGGAGGTGTTCGGCCGTCAGTGCAGATATGCTAGACTTTCTTTTTTGGTATTTTTTGCTACCCCTTAATGTCTTTATTGTCTGCAAAGTTTATGACTTCATGACATAGTTATTCTACCCGGTGGGAGGCGGCGAGCAAAGTGAAAAGAAAAATGCGAGAAAAATTGAAAAAGCAATTGCCATAAAATGCAAACAGAGCTTTCTTTTCTTCTACTTCTTCTTTTTCGTTTTCGTTTTCTGTTTTTTTTTTTCTTTGGGTTGGTTGAGTCGACGTGTCTGCCAATTCTTATGCGCCACGCTGTCTTGCAGGAGTCGAAAACGTATGAGAATGCCAGCGTGGCACCCGCAGCAGGTGGCGGTGCGACGCAGACGCAGCCTGCTGCCGCTGGAGCCCAGCCACAACGGCCGGCGCATGCAAAGGAATACAATTTCTTGGATATGGAGCTAAAATATGGATTCTTGCAGGTAAACCAAACAACTTCATGCCAACGTGTGTAGTTGACTCTATAACAGAGTGTTTCTCTGCGGCTTCTCGTTTGCAGCTAACGGAGGCTTTGTCCTATTTGCACTATTCCGGTCACGTAATTCATCGAAATGTGTGTCCATCCTCTATACTAATAACCAAGCGGGGCATTTGGAAGCTGGCGGGCATGGAGTATGTGGGTAAGTTTAGCAGCACATTTCAATTGGAATGAATGCCACTGGCCACTCGCCACTCGATTTGTATTCATAATACCCATTGTTGTTGTTATCGTTGTTTTGCAGAAAGAATGAATGAGACTGATTTGAATAGCTCAATTCCTTGCCCGCCTTGGAGCAACAGGGTATCCAAAATGGCGCAGCCCAATCTCGATTTTATGGGTAAACAAAACGTGGCCACTTAAAAGCAGAAACAACATCCTTTCCCTCTCCGTCTCTCTCTCTCTCTTTTCTCTGCTAGCACCCGAAACGCAGACCAGCTCGAAGTGCAGCCTGCTCAGCGACATGTTCTCACTAGGCATGGTCATCTGTGCGGTGTATAACAATGGACGGCCACTCATACAGGCGGGCAACTCTACATCCAACTATGCCAAGCAACTGGAAACGGTAAGAGTCATTCACTCAGCTTCCACTTCTCACTCACTCACTCACTCACCGGCTAAATTAATTTGCTGCTGTTGCCCGCGGCCAGATCTAAAGCCAAGTGGCAATTGGTGTGGCTGGCAAAAGTTTTGCGCCGCTTGTGTTTGCGAGCTGTAATTAGATTCGGCGCTTTGTCAAATGCAAATGTAATCAAAAGTCCACTTGAAACTCTAATTATTCAGCCAGGTGCTGAAGCTGATGCCGAAGCCGTTGCTGAAGCTGCATCTGCCTCGGGCCATGTCATTAAAAGTTTTGGCCCCATTCAGCCAGACTTCAAGTGTTTGGCTTCAATGTTGTGGCCAAACAGTATTATTATTTATACTTTTTTTTCGCTATTTGGTCATCTGGCTTGACTTGTCATTCATTATGCACCGTGCTCTTTCCTTTTCTCTATTCTGCTTCCAGCTGGATGACCATGTGCACAAGCTAATGCCGCGTCTGCCCATTGCTCTACAGGAGGCGACATCTCGCATGGCCAGCCGGGATCCGACGGCACGACCCACCGCTCAGCTGCTGCAGTTGATCAAATACTTTATGTGAGTAGACAACTAGCTAACTTGGCAACCCACTCCTGGTCTTTCGCTCCCTATGCTGTTTCCTTTTCTGCAAATTAATTAACTTTTAACTAAACGCAAAGCAAGCAAAAGAAAAAGCGACAGCAATTTGCGCAGTTTTAGCAAAAGTTTTTTGTTTGAGTTTCAAATGAAATTGACACCTGTTAAAAACAGCCACTCGCACACACACATAAACCCACACACACAATCGCCCTCGCATACACAGGCAAACGTAAACAAGACACGCAATCTCTAAGCCAATTTGTACATGTAGCTAAAATTCAATTGAAGCATTTACTTTTACCACACCAAGCTCTGAATGAACGAGCACACAGACTCCACACACACACACACACACCTTAATTACGTCTGTTTGGTAAATGAAAACGGTAATCAGGCTTGAAAGACACAATGCGAATCTCTTGAGCTGATTGTGAGTAGTGGAAAGCGAAGGAGTCGCCACGCTCGGCCTCCTCTAGCCTCCTTTGCGGGTGCCATTGGATTTATGACGACAGCAGCTGCTAAGCAGACAGCCAAGGGCCTCGCAACTGCCTTGAGCGAAAAACGCGGCAGCAACAGCAACGAATAAATTCGTAGACTGCTGGGCGATTAATCCACAGTGGGCTAAGCTTGTGATACATGAAACCTACGCTTCTGCGTAGGTAAATGTGCAATAGTCGAGAGCAGCTGACTAGTAAATTGGAAGGTCGTAGTAGAGTAGGTACTTAGACGAACTAAAAGAGCTATGACTCTTGAATATTGAACATCCTTTGACCAAGTTCAAGTGGCTAAAAATAGGCAGTTACTCAACATGTTTGGATAATCGGAAGAATAAAGCAGAATTCTCGTGTTATTTTCAAAGATTTGACCTACTTCCAATAGTAAGTAATAGTAGAGCAGGTACTTAATAGATGTAAAAGAGGTATGACTCTTAACTATTGAACATCCTTTGACCAAGTTAAAGTGGCTAAAAATAGGCAACTGCCACATGTTAACATGTTGAAAAATCGAAAGAACAAAGCAGAACTCTCGTATTATTTTCAAAAATTTGACCTACTTCCAGTTTGGCTAAGTTTAAAAAATGTGAAATTCATATAGTTTGCATTAATACTCGCAACACTGTGCTGTGTTTAGACAAACTGAAAGTCACGGCTGTTGCGATGGCTGCTGTGCTGGCAAAATCGGTTGCTTGGCAAAAATGAATGGCACACGCCCCATTACCGCCCACCAGTCAGTCAGTCTGCTGCGTTGGCAGTCAGTTAGTCGCTTGTTGGCGGCACTTTGAAGTTCATTTATATGTTATCAGTGTATTCTTTTATCAAAGTTTTTTTAGCTGCGTTTGCAAATAGCTCAAGTGGGTCGCGACAACCAGCTCGGGTTGGCTGTCTGCGTGGGCTCAGCCAGCAGCAGGAGAAGTCTTTACGCTGATTATGTTGCCCATGGCTAATCAGCTGGGCTGCCAGGCAGTCACACGGGCTAGCGGGCTAGCGGGCAGCCGGGCATTTCTTTTAATGGCGCTTCGTGTGCAACGGGGCGCATACGCAATGTGATTTAAAGCCGCACTCCTGGATTGCTTAACCAAGCGCATGCCGCAAGTTTTTCATTCCCATTGCCAGTGCCACATAATTTAACTGGATTTGACTTTTATCGCCATTATACAATTACCCGCAACGGCAACGCTCCAATTCCTGCGCTTCGATAAGAGCTTCTGGCGGATGATCAAAAAATAAATGCAAACCACCAAAAATTCAATTATTTTTTTTGCTAATTAAACTTTAGCCAATTAGATATCTACAACAATTAAAACGCATTTAGATAAAGTTTTCCACACTTCAGTGGCGACAAAAGTTTGCGCCCGCAATAACTAAAGCTTCCCCCTAGCCTGCATAACTACAGATAAACTCTGTATATATAAATAAATATGTGCGCTTATATACCACAAATATGCTAGGGATTAAGCTATAGTTTTGTAAAAATAAAAAGTTGGCAACAGTTGATGCTATGTTTGCCTGAAAGGAATAACATGCCAACAAATTGCAACATTTTTTTTGCTTTGCTTTTTAATTTGACTGTCAAATGCTGCAAAATTGTGAAAAATTCCTGTTGAAATATGTTTGTTGAATGTTAACGAAGTTATGGAGTTGCTGCAACAGTTGCAGGGTATATACAGGGTGTACATATGCAGGCAGTAAATTTGCCCTGTTGGACGCCAATAAAAGCTGAGCGAGTGCTAATAAAATTCGTCATATTCTGTATTTAATTTGAATGGACTTTTCTTGTTGGCCCGTGTTTGCAGCGATCCGGCTATAAATGCGCTGAAATTCCTGGACGTGGTCAACATGAAGGACACGCAGCAGAAGTCACAGTTCTACAAGACCACCTTGATAGAGGCCATGCCGCTGATACCGCGCGTAAGTACCCATAAATTGAACCCAAAAAAGCCTTCGCTGCGGAAACGGAAACGGATATTGGCCAGCTTGCGGACGCGCCAGCCATTTGTGCTGACTGCTGACTGCTGTCTGCACTGTGAATGCATTCATCATTTATGGCGACAAGTTGAGCTCTTTACGAGCAATGACAACAGCAACAATTTGCAAATTACGAGCACTTTTATGACCGTTGAAAAAGTGTCACCTAAAGCGAGTCAGATGCCTTTGTCTTGCTGTGCCTTTTGTGGCAGCACCAATTGAAATGCCATCGACTAGTTGCACGTAGATTTGGCTTATTGTTTTCTCTATTTTTATTTGCAGAAACTTTGGTGGCAGAACCTGTGGCCCATGCTTAAATCGGAGATTAACAATGGCGAGGTGCTTGCTGCCGTTCTACAGCCCGTCATGCTTTTCGTCCAGGAGGCAACGCACTCGGAGTACGATGCCCTAATGTCAGCCACAATGAAGTGAGTGCCACGCTCTCATTAAGCGCCCACACACAAATACACATATTTTTAGGCTCGCATATACTACTTAGGCGAAGGCTTACCGCCTACAATTTAACTGTAAAGTAGCGCTGAAATTTCGTTATTGTTTGTGGGCTCTCGAGCTGTGGTTCCTGTGGCTACTGCGGCTGCTGCTGCTGTGGCCACCGCCGATAGCTGCTGGTCGGCCAAACAATAGAACTCAACTTTTCTGCTGCTGCTGAACAATTGAAAAACTTTTGTGGCACTTTTTATTTAATTTTCATGGCGTTTTATTGCACGCGCACACTTATATCGAGAGCGATAGACACAACACAGCATAGACAAGCGGACGGCTCATATTGTAATTTATAGACCGCAAGTTGTAGTTAAAGTTGGTGCCACGCAAAGTTTTGTGTCGGGGCCAACTATGTCAGGGCAAAGCGCACCTTTTGTGGCCACAACGCCGCTAGCTCGGCATACATAAATTAGTAAACCGCATGGACACATCTGCTGCTGCGAGGTGTAGTCGAGAGAGTTTTTAATAGAAATCATCACAGTTATGTTTACTATAAATTAGAGAGACCAGTTAACAAATTCGAGTTTCACAGACCAAAACTTTTTATAGGTTTCCGATTGCTTTATGGCAAACCTTAGCCTATCTTCTTTTCTTATTCTTTTAAGCTTTCTGTCAGCAATTTAGTTATTGATGCTGAGGCTCCGCAGTAACGAGTTAATCAGCCAGTCTGTGAGCCTTTTAGTCTGCGCCCCAGTCAATCAGTCAGTTATTGAATGAGTAAGTCTATCAGCTCTTCAATTAGTCAGTCGCTCAATACGCTATCTAATCAATAAGTTAATATCAGTTTCTATCAGTCAGTATCAATCAGTGTGCCTAGCAGTCAGGCAGTGTGTCAATCATTCAATCAGTCTGTCAGTCAATCAGTTCATTCACTATTTCGACGTTTAATCAGTTAATCTGTCTGTCTTTCAGTAATGCAGCCAGCTCAGCATTCACTTATTAGTTAAGCCGTTAGTCGGCTTATCAAAGCTCTTTTAGAAAATATACATTAACATTTACAACATTACAAACAGCCCTCGGCATAGTCTAACTTTTGACTAAGGCGATCGGCAAAAAAAGTTTTTTTTTCGACTGTTGTAAGACGCTTATTGACACGGGCATAAAAGTTGCAAAAAACAACTTTTCACACACAGACACACACGCACACACACATATATGCATACACATAAGGCCCAGTTAGTGTGCAAAAATAATGAAGTATTTATTTGGGTTCATTTTTTATACAAATATTAAATAAAACAGTCGGCAAACTTTTGTGCGTCATCAGATTAAAATATATGTGTGTTATGTTGATATAAATATTATATGTATTTGCGTATTTGCTTTGTCTGGCTAAAAATAGGATTGTCTACAATACGCCAAAATCCATTCAGGCGAGCGTCACGATACTTGAGAACTTGCATTTGATAATTGAGAAGACGAAACCGGAGGATGTCACCACAGATATAATGCCGATGTTATTCTTTTCATTCGACGGCTCCACAATACAAGTGCAGGTAAGCACAATCCGCAGACGTTGCCTTCAATTTACCTGCCTCGCCATAGATATGCAAATTAGTTGCAGAAGGAGCGAGTCGCACGTGGGTAGAGCGGGTGGACGAGGTAGAATGGGTTGACAAGTCAACAGAGTTGGCATTTGCCTTAGCGTTGATTGCGTAATTACAGCAGAAATTTCTTAATTAACTGTGGCACAAAGATAGCTCTTCTAAGCAGCTCGGTTGCCACTTCAAATTTATTGCCAACGAAAGTAATTTTACCTTTTGCGCCTGAGCACCTCTGAAACAAGGCCAGGCGAAAACAGTTTCCAGCACTCGAAACTCGAGCATTTAAAGTCGTTTGTAAATTGAAATAGAAACCACTTATGTGGCAGGCCAGACAGTACTTAAATTGAACAAGAATTTTCCAATTTGTAATATTATAGATTCTAGATATTTGCCCCTCTAACACAAAATTTTCTATCGCACAGAGTGCAGCTGTGGTGGCTGTGGGTAATGTTTTCGATAGCATCGATGAGCTGTCCATAAGGCGCATGGTCTTGCCCAAGGTGAAGATGGTATTCGAGAAGAACATAACGGACCCAAAGATTGTGCAGAACGTGCTGATATGCATTGAGCGAGTCATGGATCGTATGGAACGGGCTCAGGTGCGTATTAGCCACTAATCCAAGTCTAAACAATGCCACTTAAGCTGGGCTAACAACTGCAGGTCATGGAGGAGGTGCTGCCCCTGTTGGCCAATGTGCGCATACCCGACCCAGATATTATCATGCGGACTGTGCGTAAGTACAGAACCAACCTCTAGATAAATTCAATTGATACTAAATGCACACAAAAAGTTAATAGAATTTTACACACGCCCACACACACACGGAGACACATACAAACATACAGACATACAGACATACAATCAACGAGCTTTTCTATTGTGCCAATAAAAACTAATTAAATACCATAAAATTGAATCTCTGCCAACTGTGCGAGTGGGCAACGGCTTGCGGTTAAGCAATCTGAAATGGCTAAAAAGACTTTAAAATCTAGGATATATATGGTTGTGTTTGTATCTATAAAAACAATTTCTAATACTTTTTTAATTTAATTTAATTTAATTAATTTTATGCAGTCTATTGAGCTGTACTGAGTTTTAAGACTTTCAGAGACTTGTCTATAATTTCCTCTCACAATCTGCTGGTCATTGTGGCACAGTTAAAGTCGTTCGTAGTTCAATTAAAGTCAATTTTGATGCTTCTCTATATAGTGTTCGCTCGGATTGAAGCACATAACCGTCTCGAATTCTACTCTCAGTGATACCTTTAAATATGTTACACTAAACAGCCAATGATTTTACCGCAAGATTTAACTGATATGATTCAATTGAATCCATCGTATCAATTCAGACTTGAGATAAACAAATTAAAGCTTGCTGTACAGTGTAAGTGAAAAATCCATCAAAACGTAGAAGTGCCCAAGCTGTTGGCTTATTGCCTGCGCGCGCGAGTGTGTGTGTGTTTGTATTTGATTAGAATTACGCTGGCAACAATAACATGACAGTTGCTTACTATTAATGATATGACATACAATTTATAGGCATCTACCACAAGCTCTTTGCCGACAAATCCTATGGCTTAACCGTGGAGACGATGGCCACCAATGTGCTGCCCTTGCTGATACCCCACACTGTCAATCCGTCGCTCAATTTCGAGCAATATTGTTATCTGCTTGAGGTATGAGGATGGCTCAGCCGCATAATATTCTCAGGGAAATTGCAAAATTTGTTGGTTTGTCGTTGCAGGTGCTGCAGCAAATGCTGGAGGCCATCGATCGGCAGCAGCGCAACAAATTGAAGCTGGACAACCTGTCGATGGCCTCGCCGGAACGGCATCGCACACTACGGCATCAGTTCTCCACGGACAACATGAACGCGCCGCCATTCAATATACCCAACTTGCGTATTGATCAGCGCAAGACCTCCAGTGCCGAGGATATGGCGCGCAAGAATTCTGGCGGTAAGTGAATTCCCATCAAATGTGCAGCTGTGGTCGTTAAATGCCCTGGTAGCAAGTGGGCGAGCTGGGCAGCTGGGTGCGGGCAGGGAGGGGGTTGCATAATGAATAATGAGCTTAGAGCAGCTTAATTGATCATTTTCATTGGAATTACCATTGGAGTTTCCATTTGATATCCATGGTACGTGACAGTTTAGCATTGTTGGACGCCTAATCAGGATCCCGTGTCCAGCAGCGCTCACTAATTTGTCAAACCGAAAATGAGCCGTGAGCTGTGGCATTTAATTGTATTATGCAAATTAAAAAAAATCGAAATTAAAGCGAAAAATTAAAATTTAAATGAAAATGAAAACCGTATAATCAGAGCCCAAGCAACTGCTAGCAGGAGATTGAGTTACGTGGGGCACGTGCTACTTGGAGCTACAGCACTTAATGAACTTTCAACCTTAACGATGATTTATTATGGTGTCCTTAATCGCTTGTAAACACAATGTCATGCCCTTTGGGCATGTGGGTGTCAGTCTGGCTGTGTGTGGGTAAACTTTTAATTTGTCGCAAATGCATGAGTTGTATGCAAGTCAAAAGGTTGCCATGTTTTTCGCACCTGGCCCACATTTCACGGCCTGTTGCAATGTCAACTAAAAACAGATGCGTGTGTGAGTCTGTGGTTTCATCTCTCTTTCTCTCTCTCTCTCTCTCTCTCTCTCTCTTTCTCTCTCTCTCTCTCTTTGGTCAATGAACAGAGCAGCCTACATATTGCAAAATTGACATGTTGTTGCCACGCTTTCCAGTCAACTGCAAAGAAACAGGCTGCTGTGTAGTGGGTCCAACTGGTGGGCAAGAGGGAGGCGAAATGGTGTAGCTTGTAACATGGGGCTCTGCAGCAACACTGCGGATTTTGCGGTTAACAGTAAACAAACACGCAGAGAGAGAGAGAGAGAGAGGGAGTGCCTAGCTGTTGCTTGTGCCCTGCTTATTAACTGTAGTTCAACAGCTAACAGAAACACACTCAATATTTGCACTTCATTGCATATGTTTAGCAATATTAAGTATACGCATGGTTAGTCGCCTTCAGGTGAATCGAGAGGCAAAAGTTTGTCAGCACTCTGCAATTTTCAATTAAGGAGCGCATAAAGAGTATACACAGTTGAGCTGGAAGCACAAAGGCGAGAATTGAAACTAAGTCGAGGCCTGCGCTGGGAAAATCAAGTGGAAAATCAGGCAGGAATTCAATCGAAATGTAAAACGCATCAAGGTTAACTTTTCGTGCTTGCATCTCTGATATTTATGTGCAGAGCAGTCACATAATCAAATAAACTTATTCCATATGCTGTTGGTGAGCTGTAAAAAGCTGTCGAAACAGACGGCGAAAAGTAATTTATGTTTTTTAATATTTAACTCATTTACGAATTTTTGAGCTTTATTAATTGAGTTTGGCGTGGATTTTTAACAGCATTTATGTAGTAGGCCGTAAAATTGAGTAAAAACGGTATGCGCAACGGATTGAAATGTCACTGTGGCTCAGTGTGCAAGCATTCGAGTAAATAACTTTTGACGCAAATTACCAGGTGCAGCAGTAAGAGAGAAGGAGAAGGCGTGGGCTAGGCTAGGCTAGAAGCAGAGTGGGGGATTGGGGGGTTGGATGCAGAGGGTCGAGTCAGATGCAGGAGCCACAGCTTTAACCGCAGATTGTGCGTTTTGTCCTTGACAGTGACAGCGGGCGAAGGCAAACCTGACAGGGCCACACATAGCCACACTCGCAGACACCCACACACACACACACAGACGCACACATAGTGTGTGGCAGTGAATGTGTCTAGTGTGGTGGTCCAAATGTTTGAGGTCTCTCATTATTAAACCCAATTAGCTGACCACTGTTTATGCAATTTTAATTGTAAATCTCTATATGTAACTATTTTGCCTACGCTCAGGCTCTGGCATGCTGGGCGGCTGGTGGTTTGGCTGCTCGCCATCGTCGCCGGATAGCAATTTCCTGCGCGTCGGCAACGTGTTTCCCAATCGACGGCTCTCGGACAATACGCTGATGACACCAAAGATACGAATCGCACCGTCGTGCGCTTCTTCGCCAGGCGGCACGCCAGGCAGCGGCTTGCCCACCCGTCGTCATTCGAGCATTGGACCCCAGGAGCGACGCGGCTCCACCATCAATTTGTCACCACCAACTGTAAGTTGTTTGTGTCTGCCACGCGACGTGGCACGTTGCGCATTTTGGGTTCATTTTCATTTATTATTATTTATTTATTTATATTTTATTTTGCGAGTGCAGTTTTGTTTGCTGTGGTTACTTCATTTAGCATTCAGTTGAGCTTTTCTTTTTAATTTTCGTTTCTTTTCATTTTTATTCTTTCCATTTTTACTTTTTCCTTTCTACTTTTTTGTGCTGCTGCACTGACCTTTGGCTCGCTATTGTTTGCTTTACCGCTGACAGTCATAAAGGCTTTCGGTTATTTTATTGAAAAAAAGTTTGATTTTCATTCGCTTTCTTATTTTTTGTTTATTTAATATTTTCATATGAGCCTTACAATAGAGTTTTACATTAAAGGAATTGTATTTAACTTTAGCGCCTAGCGAGTAGCATTTAGCGTATATTTACAGTTAACAACAAAGTACAGTTGTCATCAACCAGAACAACAGCCGCTTAACATGAACATGAGAAACATGCAGTACTATTATATAATATTATACGATTCCTTTTACTTTACTTTTATGATTTGCCCTGATATCGACTTTTGTATATTTATAAGTACTTATGATCAGCTCATTTCCCGCAACGAACGATAAGAGAAGTCAATTAACAAACGCTCTAACACACGCTCTTTTATCTTATCTTCACTTTCCCGCCCCTCAAAACATTCGCTCGTCTCAACACAAAAAAAAATATATATATAAAAAACAACAACAAAACACAAAACAAACGTCGTCGTCGTCGTCCTCGTCGTTGGGTCTTTACTTCGCTTTTCCTATATACATATTAAATACATATACATATATCACATATATTCGTATAGTACGGCGCTCGAGGTAGCTCTGGATCGAGTCTATCGGTGCCCTCAACTTCGGCCTATGTTGTAAGTCTAAAAAACAAAGAAGTGTTTTCCATTGACATATTGAACAAATTAATAATATAATAACAATTGTAATAACAACAACAACAACACGCTGCACGCTGTGCTTGGGTCGCAATAGTCAATAGTTAAGCAGCATCCATATCCAAAGAGAGAGCAACGACTTTTGGATATATTGATTAAAACTTGTGTCTTGTGCTGTTTTTGTTAACTGTTCTTGTTTACGATATTGTTGTTGTTGTTGTTCTCGTCCAAAAGCAGTCAACACTTGCACACAACAGACATACACTCACACAGACAAAACATACATACGTATATAAAACGGCTGCTACCAAAAGTATTTAGTTGGCTCCGAAATGTATGCTACGGTTTTTGTATATGGGGCTCAAATATGGCGGGCGAAAGTCGTTCGCTCGCTCGCTCGTTCGTTCGTTCCAAACTTGTTTCTGGTTCTCTCTCTCTCTCACTCTATGACTGTCTCTGTCTCTTTCTCACTCTCTCTTTGTATATTTTGAATACCGCAACTTGCAAGTCAGTTTTGGATCTGCGCTTGAGTTTAAATTTGAATTGAAAGTTGCATTTGTTGCCTTACTAAATAGAATCTACTCCGTATATTGCCTGTCTCGTTCTGATACTCTCTGTAATTACCTTTGACGTGCTGCCTGAATGGAACAAAAACAAAACAACAAATAAAAAACTTATCAAATCTGTTTTTTTTCCTTTTGTTTTCTTACTTTCGTTTATATATCTATCTGTTGCTTTCTCTGTCTCTGTACTGAAACTTGAACTAATTTGCAACTCTCTTGATTTACATTTTGTACAGTCGTTTCGTTGATTGTTGTTTTTCTTTACTCTCTGTACTCTGTGTATTGAAGAGGCTGTTATTTGGTCGCCAGCGTGGTTGTGGGCGTGGCAGTCTATCAAGCTGGCTGCTTATGCTAATGCAGTGTGTTTGAAATCTTTTACATCAATCAATTATTTGTGTAAATTCCAAACTTAACTTTGTTTTACTTTAACTTATATTTTTCGTTCCGTATACATTGTGAACCTTTTGCAACATGTGTAAATATATATGTGCCTGAGCATTGTTAAAAGAGTTGTATAAGAGCTGTCTAAGAGCTGTAAGTAAAGGTCACAGCAAGTTTTTCTCTTGCTGTTCAACAACATCGTTGGTCTCTAAGTCTTTGTTTAACTTCAAGATTACCTTTTTGTGATAATTAAGTATACACATCTATATATTTGAGTGGTTTTTATTTGTGTTCGAAACAGCTGTATTTACTTGCCCCAAAAAGTATGCTAAGCAAGCTCGACTTTCAATATGTATATTTGTTGTTTCTCAACTGATCAATTTTTAAGCTAACTGAAGTAAAATTTAGGAATGTTGAACACACATAAAATACGAATGATATACATCTCACACAACAACAAAACATCAATCATAAATAAATGTATTCTGAAACGAAAAAAAACTTGTAAATTCTAAAAAACTTATTCATTATATATCCCGATCGTGCTCAGTTGTTGATTTGATTTTGTGTTTCTTTTTGTTACTGTACTTCTTGTCCTCTTTGAACGGTATTTAAAAAGTGAAAACTAAGACACACATACACTTATACACACACATATTATTACACATATACGTTGAGTGTATTTTCTAATATTTGTGCTTATATTTGTTACTGAATTTCTCGTTAAGCGCGCATCTCACGCTATGGATTGCCCATTTTACAATTCATATAGAGCTGTCACACATACATACACACAGTCACACACTCATACATTACTGTGCATATATGCTGTATTTATATCATGTGTGTATTTTTCGTTTCTCCATTTCATGTGCGAACAAAAAATTCTATATAAATTTAATATATATGAAACTATATCGAAAAAAAAAACAAACAAAACAAAAAACATAAATCGAATAAATTAATACAATTTGCAGCTTGCACGGAGCATGATCGTGAGTACACGTTACCTTATTTCGGAGTTTTTCAATTGAATTTTATTTGAATTTCGCTCTCTGCCTTCTGCTCTTAACTATTCACACCCACACACACACACACACGTAAACACACTGCTGATGTTAATTGGTTTATGTTTATGTAATTTGTATTTATTATTTACACAAAAAAAGAAGCCATTTCTGTTCGCTGTTCGCGTTCTCATTGTATTTGATGTACATGCGAATACTTGATTGATTCATAAACGTATATCAAATATATTCACTTAATACTCATACTCTATGTTATGAATATATATATATATATAATTGTATAACAATGTTTGCGCTATGTTTTCATGGCTGTTGCTCAGTTGGGGAGCTGTCTCTCCCGCTCTGTCTCTCTATATAATTTCGTTTGTTTGTTCGTATATGTATCAGCTATCGTTAACAGTTCGTTCAATAAGCTCAGCTGCTATGCTATGCGTAGGCACACACACCAGCATAAACTACATCCACTTCATTGTACATATACCTGTATATATGGCACATCTAATATATAGATACATATACTCCGCACAGCTCGCAGATAATGAAGCGACCATGGTGATAAGCTTTAACTAATCTTCCAAAGAAATCTCCTTTATTGTACTCCCAAAAACAGGGTGGCTCCATGCCCAACACCTCGAGCAGCGTTCCGTTTCTATTGTCGTCGAGCATGCAGTCCATACGTTCGCGTCGCACTTCGACTGTTTTGTCGTCGGGTCCGCTCGGGTCTGGATCGGGCTTGCTGCAACAATTGGGATCTGGAATGGTAAGACAATTAACTTCCGTATCCGGTACGGTTAGTCCTGTGCCGCTATTGCGGGTCAATGGTACGCGCAGCAACAACAGCAGCGTCCGAAAGTGTCCGTCACTCAATATAACATTCAGTCAATAATATAACCTGAACGAAATCGGCGAGGCGCAACCCTTAGCTGATTTTCACAATTACAATTACAATAACAATTACAATTACAACAACTACAACAACAGAAATGTGCGCTACAGAGCACAGCAACGCAACCTCAATCTGAACTTGAATGCGCCAAAATATTAATGAAAAACTGAAAGCTGAAAAGTGAAAATTGAAAACCAAATTGAAATGAAAATGAGAAAATTCTTAAAAAGTTGTATGCAAAAAGGGGCAGAGGGTAAAATGAAGCAAAAACCAAATATATTTCTATATGTATACTTATAATTTACTATATACTATATATATTTATATCTAGTTTAGTTTAATAACTAATTAAATCTAACAACTAATTAAAACACATTTGAAAATTGTGTAAGAAATGTTGTTTTTTTATTATTATTGTTAATTAACTATAGACTAAAACGCATTCGTATATATGTACAATAAATGTTAATGTCGCATTATAAAACATATCTGACAAATCGTAACGAATATATATAAATACGTATATATATATATGTTTATATATATATATATATAGAATTTATTATGATTGTTATTATTAGAAATTAGTAGATCTATATTATCATTATCATTATTATTATTATTATTATAATTGTACCTACTTATTAGTTGTTGCTGCGTAATATCCACTCAACACACACACACATTCACACGCATACATATACACGCTCACATCGAAATTTGAATAAAATATTTATTCAAGAAATTATATGCAAAATGAATGCCAATTTGTTCGAGCTCTCATCACAAAAAAGAAAGTGCTGCGCGTGTCTATGTTTAACTAAATTATTCATAACAAAGAGACAGATTTTTTTAAGCACACACCAACACACTCACACATTTACACACACGCATATATATATATATATTTATATATATGTATATACTCGATATCCCAAAACGTAGTTTAAAGTAGTTTAATGTTCGAAACGTGATGTTAGTTTTATTTCCACTTCTTATCCATGTCGTCAAATCAATTGTTATTAAGACTTAGATTGTATTTAGGCCAAATAACTAACAATTAGTTAAGCACATGCACTAAAAGTTGACTTTTGTTTAAATATTGGGCATAGTCTAAGCTTAAGCTGACATTTGTGACAATCGCAACATTTGATTTTCTCCTTCGCCCCTCCAGAAAGTGGTTTTATATAGCTTGGATGGTTATGCTCCATAATCGAATGTAAATATATATATAAATATATAACTAATAATCTTAATTTAATTTCAAAATTCAATTCTTTGCTTCGAATCGCATGTGTTTTTTTGCTAAAATCTAAAATCTAAAATATATAAATTACATATCGAAGAGTTTTGAAACTCTGATCATATTGAAGTCGATTTAGTCAGTGAAACATTCATCTTGGAATTGAAGCAAAGTGATAGACTAAAGTTCAAGAATTATATATATGGATATATGGTAGATGTTATTAAGAGAGAGCAGTCTAAGAAGATTCTAAATATTTTTCAGAAAATCTTTTCCAATAGTTCAACAATTATATATTATATATATGTATATATATATATATATATATATATATATATATATAAATATATATATATACGATATATGATAGATGTTGCTAGGAGATTTTTAATATTTTTCTTGAAATGTTTTCTAAATGTTCAAGGATTATATATATGATATATGATATATGTTATCAAAGGAAATTCTTGACGCAGCAAAAAGGGAGTTCTCAATATTTGTCTAAAAATGCTCAAAATGGGAAATGTTTAGCACTGTGATAAAAGTGAATCATGAAATAATTCTGTAGTTAAATGTGGTATGATTAGCCACAACAATTATATAAATTTAGGATTGGTACTACTCGATTCCAAGAGCGAATTCCTATTAAGACGACTTCAACACATTCAAAGCATGCTCAGTTTCTATGTGACGAATATATATATATATAGTAAGTATATATATATGTAGTCATGCATCTATTGTGATTGTCTGAATACACTCGTAATACTCGTATTTGTATATATAAATTGAATTGAAATTGTTATTGTATATCTACAAGCTATTTAACTTGACTTGCCATTTTACTTTCTGCCCATCTGATTGCACAAGAATAAATATATATACTGTTATATATGCATATAAACATATGTATATATATATATATATATTTGTTATATATAGATATATATGTATATAATTGGAAATACAACTAATGCAATGCTAATAGAAGAAACGATCTGAATAGCAGTAAAGATTGCGAAATCTAAGTACTCGGAACCTTCTACACTCGTTTTGAATGACTGACACTGGAGGCGTATAGCCAAAGCTGAAGGCGCTGCTAAACTACACTAAAATCTAAAATCTTAACTCAAACTGAACGTTTAAATGAAACTAAAACTAAATTTATAAACTGACTAACGATGATATGATGTGCATTTGTATTTCTAACCAAACTCAATTTACATTTAAGTCACTGCGAATTTATTGTACTCATAACTGTAGTCGTGAATCATCGTATATATATATATATATATATATATGTATATATAGTATATATATAGTATATATATATATGTATATATACTATTTGTATTTAATGTTTCTAATACTTGACTGTGACTTTGTGCTTGATTTTCTTGTTGTGAAGCTCCACAGCATCCACACCCAAATTCAATCTAACCCGCATTTTCTCTGTGTGTATTTGTATGTTTGTTTAGCTATTCGAATTGATTTCTTTTGTTTATGTTTATTTTGTACACATATACTGTCAGTATAAGATATATTTAAGCTTCGAAATGTGCCTTAAGAGTTGAAAGTATATATATTTATATATATATAAATATATATATGTATATGTATAAACATAATTGGAAGAATATGAATACTTTTTATTAAAATATATAAATAATAATACATATATATGTATATTTATTTATGAATAAATGTTAAGTATGCTATAAGTCCAGGGTAGTTAACCAATCCACACTCTATACATAACACCCGACTCCTTCCCAACAGATGTACCTTAGTAGTGGTTTTTTAGACACGCATACTCATAGACCTACACCAGCCCATACCCATACAGTCTCCCACAGGCACACACTCCGACAATCACCTGCTCACATCCACTAATTCATACTCCCAGACTCCAAGTCACACATACTTTATCTTTCTCTCTCACACACATATAATCCCTCACCATAACACATAAGATACCTATTGAAACCAAAATAAAAAAAAAAACAATTAAAAATATAAAAAAATATTCGATGTGTAGTTTTGAATTGTACACATATATATACATATATATCCAAAGCAGATCCCAAATCCAAGGAACCTCGCGATCCGTAGCCGTATGTGTGCATGAATTTTGTACCCAGTAAAATCCTTTAACAGAAAACCTCCAAAAATATAACCAAGTGCCAAGTAAAGATCCTAACTTAAAAATTCGTTAGTCGTTGTCCTTTTATTATGCTATATATATATATAATATTTTCTATTATCCACCTAATTCTGATTCTACATATATATATTTATATATGTTTTTTGTATCGATGTCAGCTAATCCGCAGTATTTCGTAGTTATCGAGCAATAGCCAACCAAAATATCTCCCTCCATTTGTAATCGTAGAAACATCTCTATAGTTTATATTGAAGATCGTGTGAAAACCTTAAAATTTATGGCCTAATTAACTTTATTACAGTATCAACTATTCTCCGGACGTAACTAAAAAGATACAAGAAATTAAATTATTTATCCTAAATATATATATTGAATATATATTTTTAAAGCAATTTCGGTCCATTAAAGAAACACCAATAATCAACTTAAATTAGCGCTATATATGTATACAGTATTTACACACTAAACAAAAAACATTGTAAACGTCAGTCACATAACAAAAAAGAAAAAAGTTAAATATCTATATTTGAAAAGAATCTAAATGTTATTAGAGAGCAAACAAGAAGCAACTACAAAGCATATTTAAATAATTTATGTGTATTTAGATGACTCCACAAATGTGTGAAACACAATCCAGAAACACAACAACAAATACAAATACGAATACAAACACACAACAAACATAAATGCTAAATGCAATCAATCACACTACAAAAATATATTATATCAACCTCCAGCTACATGTCGACTATTTAATACACTAACTATATATATATATATATAAATATCTATATATATCATATACAAGAACAAATCATATACCAATATTTTTCGAATTATTTAAACTGCATATTACATATACATATCTAATCATGGCTAACATATTTCTATATAAATCCAGTTAGAACATCGGGAATGCGATTTCCCCTCTATCCCTTCTAATCTGATATGGAAAATCAGTTCAAATAGCATTTTATTTTTCGTATATAACATTTGAAAGAGTTGCATATTTATATATATACACAAAACTATTTACCTACATATATAAATGAAATCATGTACCTATAGCGTACCTACTTAAGAACAAATAATTCCAGAAAACTTTATGGCACAAAATAATTATATATCGATATATCATATTATAGCTCTGTTAAATAGCATATTTTTGATGGCAAAGCTAAGACATTAACAAGTTGATCATTAAACACAATTTTAAACAACTTTCTAGACCAAGTATCACCCATATCTAACCAAAAAAAAAAGAAAAATGTTTAGAAAACTACTACTAAGGTTAATACACACACATGTAACCAAAAGAAAACTATTTTTAGCTCGAACTACTTGAGAATTCTGGAAGTCAATTTGTATAGTATATATATATATATATATATATATATACAATTGGAACAAGAAAGCATTAAGCACTTTGAAAACAAACTCTGAACACAATATTAAAAAACCGAAATGAAATTAAAACAATTATTATTGTTGTAGTAGTTTTTTAACTTATATATATATATATATATATACATATATATACATATATATATATATATATATATATATATATATATATATATATATATATATATATATATATATATAAGATCTGTCATCCAGCAGAACAACACGAACGGGACAATCAAAATTCTATTGACGCCCTTACTTTATGTACGTACGAAAGTTGAGTTTTAATTAAAGATACGAAAAAAAGAAAAAACAAAATATATGTATGACAAATTTATGTTGTTGTTGTTGTTGTTGTTTTTGTTAATTTGAATGAAATGAGTATAAAATAGGTTTATAGTTAATTCCAGCAAACAATCAAACATGCATCAAATCTAATTTGCTTTTAATTTACATTTGATTTTTTTGGTTTATTTGGGGTTCTATAACAAAGCATTTTTGATATTATTTTCTAGTGTATAAATATATTATAGATTAAATTAATTTTAATTAAATTTTATGTAATCAACAAAAACATAAAAGAGGGGAAAACCAAAAAGCTCAAACTGGACTGAACATTTAAGAATTATATTATTATATTGTATTATTAACAAAAACAAAACCAAATATTGTAATATTAAATGAGTATTTATATATGTATGTATATCTGATTGTATGTATGTATGGAACACTTCAGTTTTTATATATATATGTGTAACACCACTTGTAAAAGAAAAGAAAACAAAAGAAAAAAACTACCAAAGGCGTATCAAATCAACTCTGTCTCTTGTGATCTATTTGTGATGCTATGAGAGATGCAAGGAGCACTCAACTCTTTTTATGCCTGTTAAAGTTTTAAACAACGCTCTACACTCTATTCTATACTTAGACTATGCAATACATTTTGGCATTACTCTTGCGAGAACAACTCTTGAAAACAATCATGCACAATAAATGATAAAACCGAAGAAGAATTATAAACTAAAAGCCAAATTTAAATACTTATATATACATATATATACTCTTTCATATAGACTACTTCAAGTAAATTGTGTGAAACTTCCTTCGTAAGCCCCTCAATTTAAATTTTAAATGTGCTAACAACTGTTTATACATAGAAATGTACTTAAATTATGTATGTATGTATTAATTATCTTACAAATACGTACAATGGGACAAGATATATACAAGATGCAGGCAGTCTATACACCTAAGTAGGATTGAAATTGAGATTGAGCAACTTTAACAGTTTTAAGGATTGTGACAAATGTACGTGTACAATTTAACTCGATAAACAATTGAATTTAAATGTTTAATAAATATGTGTGGATACGAATGTGTTTGATTACGATTTCTTTTACAATTCTAAATTTATTCATCTAAAAACAATGGATCCAAACTGCATTTGTTCGGCTCCGCCTCATAGTTGTACTCCTGCCTTTCATAGAGATTCTTCCCCATGCGCCGTGCCACATTATCGGAATGATCATTGTTGGCCTCCTCAATGAGCAGCTGCAAACAAGATTACGTGACTAACAAGACTTGAGAATGGATATGAGTTGCCTTACCTCAATTTCACGTGCAAGAAACGCTTCGCTGGCTGTGCCTAATTTCTTCTGCGGCTGCCCAGTTAGAGCATTCTCAAGAAAACCGTATACCTCACTGAAAAGTTACTATGATCATCATTGAGCCTCTAAATTAGCTTTGCAACTTGCCCCATGTTGATTCCATCCAGTTGATCCGGCTCTGGTTGCGCTTCTGTGCGCACTATGGCATTCAGCACGGCAGCTGCTTCATATTCGCAGAGTGCTGACAATTCCGCCGTGTTTAACAACTCTAGCCATTGGTTGATGTGGCTGAGGCTAACTGAATCACATTCTTGATTAACTCGGGTCTCTGCCTCTTTGTAGGCATGGCATATGTAATCTATAAATAAGAGTTTCTTTCATTGAATTATCAAGAAGCAAATAATCAATTGTTCACCTATGACATGCTCCTGATTGTTGCGCCTTGCCCATGCAACGGCTTCCAAATTGGCACGCGTGCAGCCATTTTTCTTTAAATAATCCAACACGACGCGTTTCACATGGCTTGTTACAATATTATCTGATTTCTTTTTGATTGGATCGTCTACGTCCTTTTTAATGGGTATATTTGGGTCCATCTTATAAAATTGTAAAATTCAGACTGCTTGTAAGCAGAACAGCTGTTGCGCTCGAGTGCTGCCCACTCGTTTTTGAAGCCCTGGTCACAGAAGCACTATACAACAATCTTTTAATATATGTTTTGCAGAATTAAAGATGATTATGCCTTTTGCAGATATGTACATATATTTATATGTGAGATTAAAATAATCAATGTGTGCTTAACTATACTCTAAAGTTACAACATTACGCAGATTTTTGACTCAAATTTGACCACAATGAATCACTCAGTTTTGTTCAATCATCTTGAACAGTCTAATTCAGAAGCATCGAGCAGTGTTAGAATACGAACGAGAGTGAACGGACGCGCGATTGCACTGCCCGCAACCACTGCCAGAATAGTTCCATGATTAACTCCTTTTGTTTCAAACGAAATCTTATCAACAAGCATAAAACGTAGCTAATTTTAAGGTTTAACAACCAAGTGCAATAATATATTGAATAATTTGCTTTTGAAAAAATAAGGATCACTTCTTTGCAAGTGAACAAAAGAAACGAAGCCAGTTTAAGTGACTCATTTCGACATACATTTATATTCCTATTGTTTCTGACATTGTCATTGCCATTATCACTGCCTGTTGAGCTGCGTCCGCATTGCGTTCAACAAACGAAACGAACCGAATCGAAAATAGAATTAACTTCCTCGACCTCAAGGCTCCATATACAGAGAGATCAATGCATAGCATGGAGGAAGTGGGAGAGCAAGAGAGACAGCGAGAACGAGAACGGGAACGGGAGGGAGATCATGATCAAGAGCGAGAGCTTGGCATGCAGCAGAAGCACCGCCAGCACATTAAGAATAACATGGAAACGCTTATCAAAAAAACCGACTACAATATCATAATGGCGGAAACAGTGCGCCGAGGTTTACTCTCGCCAGTGATGCGTCGCAACATTGAGGCTCTGCAGTCGATGGAATATGATATGACTGATGAGCAGGTACAGCTATTGCGGCACAAAAGGTACTTTGAGAAGATTACCAAACGTGGGCCCACTGCCTATGCGGAGCTGAAGGCAATTCTAAGAAGCATGAAACAATTAGATGCATTGCGTCTACTAGAAGAGGTCGACCCACAGGTTAACGACTTCGTATCGTTGACCCGTGCGAACAGCAACAAATCCACGGATATTGTTGACACTCGGGCCAATGAACCGCCCAGTGAGGGGGCAAGTGTTAGTAGAGTAAGAAACTTGCCTTGAATCCCCTTGATTTGTAAGTAAAATTAATTTCCATTGCAGAAACCGGCTTTACACAATGATGCAGGAGGTCCCTTGACGCCCTTTGTTGGCCAGGTGAATGGCCAACGTCGCCAGGTGACCAAGTCTACTCAGATTCACACTGACAATGTGCTCGGCGTATATCCCATGCAATCGAAGCAAAACCGTGGTGTTCTCTTTATAGTGAACATCATTGACTTCCCGGACCCAAATATAAAGCGAAATGGGGCAGATGGAGACAGCGAATCGTTGATTCACATCTTCCGTGAGATCGGATTCACGACATTCTATTACAAGAATCTTAATTGTAATCAATTCTTCGAAACCCTCCGCGAATTAACTAATTCGGATTATGTGCGCGATACAGAGTGCTTTGTCATGGTGTTGATGACGCATGGCGAGCGCTACCAGGAAGTGGACAAAGTGAACTTCAGCGATGGCTCTTTAAGCAATGTGAAGACAATCATCGATCACTTCCAGCCTAATAGATGTCCCAATTTGCTACACAAACCCAAGGTGCTAATATTTCCATTTTGTCGTGGTGAGACTCCAGATCATGGACAGAATGTAAAACACTCAGTGAGCACGAGCATGCGCATCCAAACTGATGGGATGCCCATTGACAATGTGCCCACATTGTCAGATATTTTGGTATGCTATGCCAGCACGCCCGGATTCGAGACCCATCGGGATCCCAAGGAAGGCAGTTGGTATATTCAAAAGCTCTGTGATACGATAGCCGAGCATGCACACGACACTTCGCTGGAGGACATGCTGAAGAAGACGAACTCGTTGGTGGGCAAAATGCGCACCAAGCGTGGCCATTTGCAGACTGGCGCCTTCGACAACCTTGGGTTCAATAAGAAGCTCTTCTTCAATCCGGGGTTCTTCATTGAATAGATTGCTACATATAAATTGACGAGCACAAATGGAAGCATTCCCATTCGACTGAATTGCATTTATACTTATCGTCTCTATGTTTAATATATATATGGGTTTATACATATATATAAATATCTCTGTAGCTGTTTTTTAAATTGTATGTTAATGTGCTATTGTCCCCTCCATATCTGCCAGTACTATATACTCCATGTATTGTTTTTTTATAAATACAAACTATATTTTGTATAACTATATCTAGTTTATCTTAAGAGTACTAAGCATCGTCATATTCATCCATTTCTTCCAAATGGGATAACTGTAGCTTGCCAGCGGCCCGTTGCTTGGCTTGACTTGGGCTATGTTGTTTCTTTAGCTTCTTCGTGGACTTCTGCCCAATCACATATTCGGGCATCACTAGCTTGGAGCCGCGCAGTTGTGGTTTGTCCAGCTCTACATCATCCACTTCACTTTCCTTTAGCTGCTTGAGATTGCGATTCAATTTGCTTGTCTTTTTGAACTCAATTTTAGCCGCTTTTCTGACTCCTGCTTCATCTATGTCGTCATTGTCATCCGAGTCTGCATCTCGCTGTGCATCCATCTGCCTTAGAAAGGACAAAGCGGCCGCTGCGTTGGTCTGATCGGAGATGTCCACATCGGAGAGAGAATACTTTTTCCACTTGTGTGGATTGACTTGGTAGTCCGGTGTTTTGCGCGGCTTCAGGCAACGTCCAATGGGCAGCTCTGGTTTCTTGAATATGCTCTCTTTTCCTCGCATACGGCGCAGCTTCTCATCCTCGACTTCACTGCCTGCTTCAATGCTGCGACCTTGTCGATAATTCATTACCGGGTTTCTATTTGTGACCTTCTGCAATGCGGAGACTGTATACGGCTTTGCTCTGCTCTGGTCTAGAGCCGTACCCTTTAACTCTTTGCTAGCATCATCGAGGCAGGCAAAAAGCGCATCGCGTTTTGCGCTAAATTCTTGCATTTTGTTATTTATTTTTTAATATTGTGTATAATTACAAAATGCGTGCTGCCAACTCATTTTTCAGTGAACAGCTGTTATTCGATGGGCACTTTTCAACACTAAATAGTGCCGGTGTAGAGTTAGTGGCGAAAAGTGTGCGAGCTTCGCGAAAAGTATAGTGTTTCTACAAAATCAAGGTGTTTATGTTTATAAATTAACATATAATTGTTATAATTGTATTTGAAAGTGAGTATTCGCTCTCAGCAGTACCAATAGGTAAATGCAATTTAAGAGAGCACGTTGAATGCAACCTCAGGTTAATCCATGTGACTGGGCGAAAAGCCATCTTGTTTCACAGAAAAAATACGTATATGAATATTAAAGTAACAGAATAGTCTCTTAATTTATGTTTATTAAGAGAAATTCCATTCGCAATTAGTACATGCTTAGAATTTTTTCACATTTGTATATTCCAATTGGCGTTGCAATATTATTTGAGGAGCTACCGTGATGCACCCCTGCGTGCAGTGCTGTAAAACTTAAACTGACAGCTGCGTGACAGCTGTTTTGTATTTGGAAGCGAGTATTTATTTCATCAAATCGAAGCGGAAACGTGAACACATTTAGTTGTTATTTACATGCTTGCTGACTAATGTGCGCAAGCAAATTGCAAAGTTGGACTGTGATCATTTGTGATATTTAGCATGTCCATACAAACGGGCCTGGCATTCATATTCACAATATTAGCTTCCGTTAGTATTGTAGCTGCCATTATTTTGTTGGGTAAGGCAGAGGAAATTGATGTCAGGGGCAAACTAAACAACATTTATGCATACATTATATATTTTAACTTAATTACTTTGTGTTGCAGGCTGGTTTTTGATTTGGAAGGCATTTCTCTCGAAATTTCGTCTTGTGCGTGAGCTGTTGGGACAAGAGGAGCAGGAGGAACAGCAGCTGGTCGGTGGGGAGCAAAATCAAAACGTTCGAGCACGTAAAGCGCGGCGTGACTAAGCAGACAGACACACACGCATACGCACACCTTGATATCCACACACAGGCACATTTATATACATAAATATATAACTAGGATCGAAGATGAACATCCGCTGCGCCAAGCCTGAAGACCTGATGACCATGCAGCATTGCAATCTGCTTTGTCTGCCGGAGAATTATCAAATGAAATACTATTTCTATCACGGCTTGACCTGGCCGCAGTTGAGCTACGTGGCAGAGGATGACAAGGGCGGTATTGTTGGCTATGTGCTCGCCAAGATGGAGGAGCCGGAGCCTGGAGAGGAGAGCAAACATGGACATATTACCTCGTTGGCGGTTAAGCGTTCCTATCGCCGTCTCGGCCTCGCCCAGAAACTAATGAACCAGGCCTCGCAGGCAATGGTCGAGTGCTTCAATGCTCAATACGTGTCGCTGCATGTCCGCAAAAGCAATCGCGCTGCCCTCAATCTCTACACAAACTCGCTTAAGTTCAAGATCATCGAGGTTGAGCCGAAATACTATGCAGATGGGGAAGATGCCTACGCCATGCGCCGCGATCTGCGTGAGCTTGCGGATGACGACAGCAAGCCCAAGACTAAGGACGGAGGCGACGAGCTGTCGGCCCACGACCACAGCAAACACACACACAGAGGCGGCGCCCACAATCACAGTGGACATGACGGCCATTGCTGCTGAAAAGATGAATATATAATTGAAATACAAAGAAATGACTAATAAGGATATGCATGCAGGATGCGTTTTTATAGTTTTGCATTTTTGTGCGATTAGGTTTTTTGTATTTATCTAATAAACACATAAAGCGCAGTTAAATTAAATAGAAATGACTAAACCGATGTCGTCCTATTGCTTCCCTCTGTTCATATGGGAACCCCCTGATTTGCTTTTGGGTTTCTTCTTCGAATGGAGAGTGCAGCCAGGTGGAAACATTTCTCAGTTGCGGCAACTTTCGCGCCAAAACTTTATGGTTGCACCTTAAACTTTTCGTATATTTGGCGTGTTCATCTGTAAGCTTAACTTTTCTGACAGTCTATTTGCAACTGTTCCCAGCTGTTTCCAGTGCTATAAAATAGTAAGCTTTAAAATTTCCCCATATTGTGGTACATTGCGAGAGTGAGAGGCAACAGCGCGAGCGCAGAATTGACCTGCCGCAACAGCTGTTCGGGGCCTGGCACGTGCACGGACTTGGCGCCAAAGCAAAACAACTGAGAGAATTTCCTTGCCGCTGAGCGAGCTGTTCCCGTGAAATCACAGCTGTGTGTTGTCAAACGTCAAAGTGATGCTGCTGCTAGCGCTGCTGCTGCCGCCATGGCTTCGGCTTTGGCTTCATGAGCTCGACGTAAGCGACGTTAGTTCGTGAGGCGCTGGCTGAGCAGTAACGTCACGGTCACGGGTAACGGTACCATTGAGACATCTATATCCATTTCTAACGGCAAACAGAACGTGCGTTGCAAAAGTGTTTATTAAGCATTTATCATACCAAATATAATTTACCAGTCCTGCTGCTTAAATAAAAGTGTGGCAAACTGGTGGGAATTTAAATGATGTTTTCATTTCCTAAGTGTGAGAATAAAAGTTGAACTGATGTGAATTTAAAATGAAATATGCCTTAATCAATAAGCTATCAGCAGGCGGCAAAATATGCAAAGTATGTTAAATTGAAATGATCAAAGACGCAACACACACACACATACAGTTATAAATGTATCGAAGAAGCGGCGCCCACTTTGCGGCAAAATGCAGTGTGAAATGCCAAAGTCAGGAGATGTTGTGAGATAGAAACGGGACTCAAAAGCAGCTGTTACTGTTATTGTTGTTGTTGCTGCTGTTGCTGTTGCCCAAACGGGGTCAAAAGTTCGTGTGTAAGTGAGCCCCCGACACTGTCTGCCTAATTTCGCCGCATCCACTAACTAACAGCACTAATACTTGTTAAAAGCTCTCAAGTGTAGCTGCATGTGTTCGCGCGTGTGAGTGAAAGAGAGAGAGAGAGAACGTAAGCAGAAGACGCTGGCCAGACAAAAGCGTCAGACAAGTGCGCCAAAATAGCCTACGGATAGACGCACACATGCACACAACTAGAAGTGGTATAAGAACACAGTTGCACACACACAGAAACACGCACACTTATGCATAGATCTTCATACGTATTTATATGTGTGTGGCAACGCAAAGACAAACTAGGCCAATTCGCGAGTGAGACAAAAAGCCAATAGGAAAGTGCAACAAAAAGAAGCAAATAAAAAAACTTCTGCCACATTTGTCAATGACTGGGGCCAACGACTCGCGTGACTTGAAGCATAACAATAACTGACTGCTGTGCCGCTCTCACGTGTTCCCTAGGTAAGTCACGAGCCGCAAGCCGCGCCGCCTTCACTTCAAAGCAAACTTCGCCAGCGAGTGTAATGACATTTGTCAACGACATAATGCCAAATGCTGACACTGCCTCGCACTGTGCCACGCCCACATAGCTCATAGTCATACTCATCATCATCATCGTCATCATCATTATCATGATTTTCCTCATTATGGTCTTTGTCACTGTCAACAGGAGTTTAGCTGCGTCTGTCAGTCGCAGCGTCAGCTATCGCATCATTTTTAAGCAAACATTTGCTTGCCACTGCTACTGCCTCTGCCGCTGCCCCCTGCTCTGCCTCTTCTCCTTTAAGTGTTTGGTACTCTCTGTTGGCCTAGTAGTACGTGTTGGCTCAGAGAGGATGTCAACAACTTTTACTTGGCAAGCGTGTGTTTGCCCGCTTGTTTGTGTCATGTTGATCAAATTTCCAGGGCTGGCAAAGCAGTCAGAACTCTTTGGGTGCAAATGGCCGGCCACGCGGCTTCCGTTTCAGATTTCATTGGATGCTGCTCGCATGATTGATGCCCATCACACGCGCAACTCTAATTAAAGTTATTTAGCTAGTCGGCGTCAGCTTCGTCCTCTCCGTCGTCATCCTGGCGCTGCAATTTTTCATTTTCCATCGTCTCGTTGTGCCCTGCCTCTCTGCGCCTCTGCCTATCGCTTTGAGTGTTTATGGCTTCGATTCAATTAAACAACTGGGTCAGCTGCGGTCGTATTGGCAGTGGCTCGGATCAGCCTCTAGTTCTTCGACTGCGCGGCAAAAATCAGCTTGCCGCATAATTAATTTCCAGCCAATGCATTCAGCTAGACAGGATGAAGGGAGAAATAATAAAAAATCCCTCACATATTCTCCTTTGTGTGAAAATTGCATATTTTAAAAGCGCGAATCGAAATTAAATTAATGAAATGCCAAAGGCTGTATATAATGCATGCTAATGTAGTCCAAAGGTATTTTAATGACACATATATAGCGTATTAAATGTGATTAATGGGAAAGCAAATAAACTGTTCCTAAATACAAAGAAATCCAGATTAGAAAGGTAAAGGCAAGTTGCTGAGGTTGGCACGTGCTTCCAGCAGTCTTTGTTTAACAGTTTTAAGCGAGAACTTTAAGATTTTGGCAGATGTTAATGCAACATTTATGTAGTTTCAATGAAAATTCAAGAGAATGGATAGTTGTGGAAGGCAAAAGTTGATAGGGAAATGCTTGGCAAGGAAACGATTTGAGATCAGTTGGTTGGGAGAAGGCAGGCAAGTAGATAAGGCAGAATGCATTCTTAAGATTAAGAGAGTATTCTGAAGTGATCAAGAAGAATTGGCCAATTGTTATCAAGGTTATTTCAGTCATAGATCTTATTTCAACTATTACTTCGTACAATAATATAATCAGACTTGATAAAGTTTGATGAACTTTTACTATTTAAGTATCAATTATAAAGCTCTGGTAGCTGCCCTCAGAAGAGCATAAGAAAATAAGATCCAATAATGTATACGTCAAGTAAAAGTTGTCTAAGCTTCAGGTGCTTCTTTAAATACCAGCGAAATGGCAAAACAATATCCGGAAATGGAAAATGTTTCGTTATTTTATTTTGAAGCCAATCTCTGACATGAGCTCATGTCAATTTTTGTTGTTCACGTTGCGTTCTATGAATCAAAATCAAAATCAAAATCAGCGCCCGGAAGCAACAGAGCGCATTAAATTGCTGAACCCACACTATTTGCTGCTGTTCTGGTTGTTGCTGTTGCGTTTGCTGTTGGTTTTTATCGAAGGACATGTATTTATGAATTAGAACTTTCCGCCTGTTTCACAAAGAAGAAAAAAACAAGCAACAAAAAATAGACAACGACATGAAATGTCCATTAAAAAACGCTCGCTTTTTTATTGCCACTGCGGCTTGTTTACGAGGCGATTAGTTTTAGGGGAACGTGGAAAGTAGAAAGTGCTTATTCATTAGATAAAAAGGGGCGGCAGGCCAGCAGCTGAGGTTGAAGTTTTGCGCTAAGTTTAGCAACATAATTTCGCAGCAATGAATTGGACTTTACGTCCAATATTTATCTACCAATCGATTTAAATGTCAAGCGAAATTTGTCCTGCGGGAGTCGAAGTGTGAAAACTTTGCGCCCAGGCAAAAGTTTACTCGAGCCGTGCAAAAAACACAGCAAAAGTTGATCAATGAAATTAAAAAGATTTATGATTTCGAGTTTCGGGCAAGTTTCAAATGAATAAATCCAAAAATGTTGCCCCAGCACACACGCACACTCGCACACACGCACACAATCAAAGCTGCGTCGCTTGGGGAGTTGAAGTTTTCAAGTGTCATCCATGCCAGGCGGCTGATCCTGCTCCTCCAATTACTTTGAATTGCAGCCATTTGGGTTAATGCGCGGACCCAGGTTCGCCATTGAATTGCTGCCAATAAAAAGGGCCAAGAAATAAAAAAACAAGAAAAAGAAAACTTATAATAATCAGCAAACAAAAGCGCGTTACATTCTATTAAAATCAAAAGAGGTTCACACACACACACACACACACACACACACGCAGACACAAAGAAAAGTCAAGTGAAATACAAATTATGTTAATTTAAAGTGAAGGTTAACCCAAAAATATGGAGAAGAAACTGTCGAAAGTGTTTAAACGCATTCAACGCATTGCACACAGAGGGCAACAAAAGGCGTTCTGGGGCCGCATTGGGCCAAGCTTCAGTTAACCGAATTTTCAAGTAGTCCGGACGGCTGTAGCCCCTGCCTGCTCTGCCCTGCTGGTCCAGCCTTCTCGATTCTATGCGCTGCCCTTAGTGGACCCGCTTCCGGCTGCCTTTGCGGCGGTGACTTACGGTTTGTTTGAACAAAGCCTCGACCGGGTTCAAGTGGCCAACTCCAGAATGAATACGAAAAAAATGGAACAAGGCAACAATGGAGCGCCGTCCCCCCATTTTTCGGCACAACTAAGGCTTAGGCACGCTAATTTTTGATGTTGCGTCAATGCAGCTGGCCACGCCCATTAATAAGACGCCAACATTTGTTTGCATTTGTCTTTTAGAAAAAAAAATATATAAATATGATCCAAGCAAAGAGTCGCGCAATTGTTGCTTTTGCTCCGAAAGAGAAGCTGTTGTCCTGGGGCGTGGCTTAGAGAGTTGCTGTTGCCAGATGTTTCTTTAATAGACCTTAGCTACACACACCCATATACACAGCCTCACACACAGCCTCACAGACACTTAGAGCGAGACGAAAGTGTGACTAAAAATGGGCGCAAAAATAAACAAGTCGCTTGTCGCTAGCTGAGCCCTTTTGCTTATCGCTGCCGTTATAGTTACCGTTATCCCAAAGAACACTGAAAGAAATTACTGAAATTTGACTGCATATTAAAATAATAACTGCCAGCCATTAAATTAAAGCAGATGCGTTTTATTGACTCATCGATGCTTAACGCATTGACTGGGATGAAAATGAGTTTGACTTTTTGTTAGAAGATTAGAAGTATATTTGCTTTATTTGCATAAGTTATTAAAGAAGCTCACTTTAAAGTGTATTTATGGTTTTGCAATAGAGTGTGTATATTCGTGATCTGTATTTAGGATCAATTTGATATAGTTTCTCTCAGAGTTTTCTCTCTACTTCTAAGGAGCACTAAGATATTTAGATTTCGTATGATTGATGATATCGAATGTTATTTGTATAGTTTCAAAACTAGATACTTATGCACAATATCTTATTCGTATGGAACTATTTATTATATATATTATGATGCAACTCAATTCTTTTTCCACTAAAATATTAGAACTATTCGAACATGATTATTTGCGTGAAGATCTTTTTCACTTTCAGAATTTCTTGAACCACCCCAAGTGTAGCAAGCAAACGTGCTTAGCTATGCGTCAGCCATTTCGCACAGTGTACATAGCCCCTAGGCATCTAGGCACTGCATATGGTGGGACATCACATGACCCGCATATCATCAGCCGGCTGTCGTTTGCCTTTTGGCAGTGCCCTACAACAACGACAACACCAACAACAAGCACAGGACAGACAGCAACAACAAAAAGCGCGCCTTTCGCAAATTTAAACAACGTAAATGGAAACGGCGTTGAAGAGAAAGAAAAAAATGTCACGCATACGCCGCGTTGAACCTTTTCTCATTTTTTTTCAGCTTGAGCTCGTTGTGTTTTCATTTTTTTTCTTTTCAACAATTTTGCAGAGGCAAATGGCAAATGGTGGCAAACGCAGCCGAAGGAGTCGCTGGCACCAAGTCGAGCGGCAAAACTATTTGCGGGCGCTGTGGCTGGCGCTGTCAAAGGCAATCGGCGCCATGGCAGCCAAATCAAATGTCCAATTTGCGATATTGCGCATACGCCGCGTGTGTTGCGTATGAAAACCAAAAATCAAGAAATAGAGCGAAAGAGACGCAGGGTTTGAGAGGCAAATGGATGAATATGTTGAACAAAGTGTGCGACAGTTTTTATAAAGTAATTTCACTCAACTCCAACGACAGGGACATCAATTCCTTCATGCCTTTGCCTCAATTTGTTGAACAAACAGTGAGAACCGCATTGCCGCGCCTATAGGACCGCAACGGGTCAACGATTTCAATTAGGCGCCGGCTAAAACTGTTTACGCGTTGCAGCAGTTAATTAAAATTTAGTTTTCATTTTGGTTTTATGGTTTTGGCGAGCAAAACTTTTGGCTAATGCAAATACCAAAATGTGTATTATTGGAGCCGTTACAGGTGTGCGTGTGCGGGAGTCTCTCTGTGTGGCAGCTTAGGTGTTGACCAATACATTCTAGCAAATATTGACGTCGATTTGATTATGGTTAAATATTGGCCAAAATGCATCAGCTAATGCGCAGTAGTGTGCGTGTGTGTGTGACTTTGTTGTGCTGCCGAAATATTTATATTAATTAAAAGAAAGCACTTTCCCAACCAGGGAAAGCACAGCCACACGGACCAAAGTCAAATGTCAACAGGACCACAATTTTATTTTTATTTAAATATCACATATATATATTGTCTGTATACATATATAAATATTCTTTCATAATGTATTTTTATTTCATTTCTGCGCTTTTGTGTGTGCTCGGGCTTTATGCTAATGTCGCCTGGTGCCATAAAATGTGCTAATACACAGGAAGAGTGAAGGAGGCGCATTTGTAACTTTGCATTTAAAAAAGCATTATGTTAAAATCTGCCTACGGTCATAGTCAGCGGGGTGGAGTAGCTCGAGGGAGCAGGCGTGTCAGGGGGCGTGGTTGGCATAGACGCCACGATGCGCAATTAGATTTCCGCTAAAGCGGATTTCGTGATATCGCGTGACTTGGCGGGCCGCAATTCAGAGCCAGTCGGCAGCGGCAGCAGCAGCAGCTTTGGATTATGTTTAAAAATCAGAGCGCAAAATTGTACAAAATGACAACGACAGGAGCCAGAGCCAGAGCCAGAGCCTGTGCCAGAGAGCAGCCGTAGCAGGACACATTCAGAGAGCTGGTGGTGAAAAGCTTCAGGGAAGCGTAAAATGAAAACAAGTTGCTGGGCGCGCATGTAGGGCGACGGGGCCAAAACCAGAATGGCAACAACAATTACTGCAGTAGCGACAATGGGAAATGACGACATGAATAACAACAGCAACAACTAAACAACTAGAGAGCTAGAGAGGTGGGCGTGAGTCCTGGCAGAGCCCGCATCGAATGATAACAGGCGCAAATATCTAGCATATTAAAAAAGTCAAGCTGGGTGCAAATGCTCGAGGAGCGGGCGCATCTTCACTTTGTCTTAGTGCTAGATATTAACGTAAAGTGGAAGAGCGAGGGGGTGAGCGCCACATAGGGAGTGTCATGCCGATAACATCGACAAAGGTCCTGACTTTGCGTTGAGCCAAGCAACACTTTGCCTGACAATGCAAAATAAAAGCAAACAAAACAAATGCCGCCGTGTAGCTGTCGAAGTAGGCGCACAATGAGCGTGAATTAATGGCCAGATTCGAGATGAATCTCAGAATAAGTGGAAACTGCTACCCAGCCCCCACAATTGACAACAACAATGAGACTGACAACGACAACGACAACAACTTGGACATGTAGATGAACATAATAGCGCTCGCAGCTCAAGGCTCGAGGCTCGAGGCTCGAAGCTGTTAACCAGGCCCGAGCTGCCAATAAATGGGTCAAGCTTCAAGCTTGTCTGCATCAAGTATGCATAAAGTATGCCTAATCTTGTTATTTGCTGCAGATCGGAATCTCTGATGTGGGTGGTAGCGAGTGCTGCAGGCTAGTTGATATAATTATCCCATTGGATTTAATTATTTGTTTATCAGCGCCTGCTTGGCAGTGGGCCAGAATTTAAGAGAAAATTCTGTTTATATACATTTTATTTTTTAGCTATAGTTATCAAAAAAAGTTGCTGTAATAAGTTAAGCAATTCTATTTATCTATAAATGTTAACTAACTCTATCTATATCACCTTCATTATATATATATATATTCCTGTATATTGACTCCTAACTCTATCTTTATTTCTGCCTTTACTCTGCTTTTTAAGCCAACTCAACCCATTCCTAATCTCTGCCCATGCTTCCACAGTTCTCTTTATTTTAACTACATTTTACTCCCAACAAATTTTGGCCAGAATCTAAATTTTTAACTTTCCTATCTATATCTAACTTTAACTATATCATAGTGAGATTTGGATAAGTACTTCTTTGTTTACCCTCATCAATTGTCAGCAGAACTCGTCTACACTGCCTCAATTATTTCTTAATAAACACGAAATTTAAGATGGCAATGTCTGTGCCATTTGCACTATCTTATAGTTAAATACCTTTCTTTTTACCTTCTTCAACGCTGCGTAAAACTTGTCTTCATCATCATAATAACGACTTTAAGAAACTTTTCAAGCAAACATCTAAATTTTATAGATGCCTTTGCAGCGCCGCATGCATCTTTTTGTTCTCATGCAGCATGCTTGATTCAATTTATTAAAATGTAAAAGCAATTTTCACAAATTTCATAAAATTCCTCAACTTTGCACCGACTGCTGTGATACACTTAATTAACCGCAAGTTTTTCAACAGTCAGCTGCAGTTGCCACGTGGGTGACGAGGGCAAACACAAAAAAAGAAAGCACTCAAAAAAAAAAACGTAAATAAAGCTGAAAGGCTGTAGCGGAAAATGGGAAAAACCAGCTGGAAATGCAAGCGCTGAATTTCGCTGCGTCGTTCGAGCATTTCAAATGTCAACGCGAGCGCCTTAATTTATGCAGCGCTGCTGACCCCACAGTTGCCTATGTGTGTGCGTGTGTGTGTGTGCGTTGCAGTATAAACAAACCCGTTTCACGCTTGTCTTTTGATGTGAGTAAATTTTTATTCTGTTCGAATTGTGCAAAAGTTTTGTAACTGCATTTTATTAGCTCAAAATTCATTTGCATTTTGTTTGCGCTCTCGTTACCCAAAAAGTTGACACACTCAACTATAATAAATTGGCATTACATGCGTATGTGTGGGTATCCGGTGTGTGTGCTGCAAGAAAATAAACACCTAAAACTAAATGCAAACAAGGCACAGAAATTAATGCAATTTCAGTTGCTGTTGTTATATCTGTTTTTTATAACTTTTTTAATGCACTTGTTTGGCTCTGATTTAATCATACACACACACACACACAGTCGCACACACACACATATTTTAACAAAGCTTGTTGTCACTTGTAACTGCGCACTTTTCCAACAACTTTGACGGACCAAACGTCAAAAGTTGCTACATTTTTGTGGCAGTGGTGGGCGTGGTGGCCACTTTGAGGGCGTTGTATTTTGGCCGCGAAGGGTGCCCGCAGCAAATTGGCTCTGTTCGGGGCATGTAGTACCCAGTGCCTGCTGCCTGCTGCCTGCTGGGCGTGCAACACAAATTCGTTTAGTAAAAACTTTTCATTGCATGCTCCGTGCCTTCAAAATGCCATAAACTGTGCCCAAATGCCTGGACCGGAATTAAACAGTTGCCCTTTATTGTTGTTTGGCCAGAAGCTTCTAAATGGCAGTTAAATAAGCACTCTTTAAAGCCGTTTATAATTGAACAGTTAATTGAACGCATTGTAAGCGTTGTTTATGCCAATTCAAGTAGAGGACATGAGAGGAGCTGCCCCTAGGGGAGGAGGCAGTTTGCTCCAAATTGATGGCTGGTGCAAATAGTCGCATTGTAAAATGTTCACATAAAACACTTCTGGTTGATAAGCACTTAAATGGCGAAAGGTAAAATGTCTTTAAGGTAAAAACTGAAAGTTAAACAAATGATTATGGCTTGATTTGTGGGCAAAGGAAACTAAGGAAAATGTGAAACTAAGGAAGTAAGAGTTAAAAGTATTCTGGATCACTTCTACTGTTGTCTTAAAGGAACTAAAATTTAAACTAGTTGGCAACTAGAAAAGGCAGAAGAATCTAATAAAACAGTGAGAGTTAGCGTAAGGCACAAGGAAGTCATTTGATGCTGAATTAAATTGATGTTAAGATATTACGAAAAGAAACACCAAATTACTGAATAACTCCATCTACAAATTAATAGCAAAAACACTCAATCATTACAGGGAATCAATAGACAGCATAGCAACTTCGATATGCCCTGCAACTCTGCTCGATATATACTTTAACCAACAACCAACCAACAGTTATTAGTTTGAGCTTCAAAACGTAAAACTTTAATAAAAAAGTTTTGCTTGATGAGAAACTCTTCCATTAAAAAGTTTTTAATTTCGTTTAAGGATCGAATTGGCTTGTTAGTCAAATGGATTTCGCATTGCATTAGCTAAATTACGTACAATTCCAATCGTTATCAGAACACAACTCCTGGCTAAGCTCGGTTTCAACTCATATCTTAAAATTGTGGCTAGATTTTGCAAAGCGCTTAAACGAGCTTTGACAACAGTCGCAGCTGATGACCTCCGCTTAACATTTTGACTCTCTCACATATCAGCGAGCAGCTTTTACGACAGTTTCTTGAGTCTAAACTCGAAATTTCTATAGTACTCGTATGCGTGGGTCATTAATTTGAGCGCTTAAATTAGCAGCTGCTGGGCATTATATATGTACACAAGCACACACATATATATAAGTGGGTATATAGCGTATATATGCCAAAAGTTTGCTCGATAAAATGGCAGCGAGTCGCAGCCATGCACTGCCCCCATATGGCATGCCATAAAAGCCAACTCATAGTCGCACGCTCGTGTGGCGCGTACCTTTTTTTATTGACGTAATTTTATGCCAACCGAAAACTAGCTAGCTGGTTGAGCAGGGGCGTGGCTGGGCGTCGTCGCCCTTTTTTTTCTAATTCTATGCAAAATTTGAATTGACTTTTAACGACTTGCCTTGTACATATTTACATTTAATTTGTATACAATTTTTGGCGTTTTGGCTCTTTTTTTATGTTTAAGATTGTCGCTTAATTTGAGTTTTTGGCAGGGGGTAGTGGGTGGTGTGGTAGCTGCTGGTTGTGTCGTCGTTTTTAGCTGAATAAAGTCATTAAAACTTTGGACTATTTTAAGCGCTGCGCTCAAAAATGACATTTTATTTTATTTTGTTTGAGTTTATGAGTGGATACACACTCAACAGCGCCCACCGCCACCGCTGCCACGCCCCTCTCTGTCCCCTTTCTGCTCGGCAACCCTCTGGATATCCTCTTGGAGCCAAACTCGGGCTTAAGCTTCACTTGATAAGCCACTGCACAGTTGCTTTAATTGCGTGGACAGTTGTATGTATGTGTGTGTGTGTGTGTGTGTGTGTGTGTGTGTGTGTGTAGGAGGGTAAAGCGAAACGAAACATAAAGCAAAACTTTGCATTACAGTTCAAATTAATTGGGTCAATGCGGCTGAGATAGGGGCTGGTGTGTGGGGTCAGGGAAGTGCAGGCACGCTTTGCTTTTGACACATAATAAGTTGCGCCTTTCTTCTCTTCTCTTGCTTACTTTTTTGCAGTTGTTGTTGTTGTTCTGTGTCCTTGCCGATGAACTAGCGTGCTGCTGCAATTTTTCGAGGTAAATGAATTACGTAATCAAAAGGCGTAGGATGCTGGACAAGATCAAAGGCTTGGCCGTGGCTCTGGGGCCAAATTATGGCCGCAGGACGTGGTCGCAAGAAGCAGACGAAGAGGAAGAAAACAAAAGTAAAATTCGCTTAAGACAAGACAACAACCCAACTAATTATGCGCTAATTAATAATTCAAATAATGTGCCGTTGTCCCAAGCATCCAACGGCCAGCCGGCACCCGCCGCGTACCCCTGTCGTATACGTAATGTTTTTGCAGACCTTTCGTTGTTTATCTTGATTAGATGCCAACGCGTCGTACACTTCGTCCCGCCCCCTTAAGGAGTGGCTTAATATTTTTTCATTTGTGTAAGCAAATGAATATCTACGAGCATTAGTCAAAAATGTTGCTTGGCCCCTCCTCGGGCAGAACTTTGATTTGCAGCGCCGCGATCCAAGTTCTTAAATATGCAATTTATCATCGGAAACTTTTGCTCCGGCTAATGAATGCGAATGCAAAATGTTAATGACAGCGCACCAAAGCCGTTGCGAAACTTTGCACTCTCCTTTGTAATTAATTGAAGTTGTATGCGCAAACAGTAGCAGTTACTAAAGCAGTTAAAGCAGCAGTTACACTGTTACTCTCACTCAGTTAACAGTCAGATACAAAGCAACAGATACAAATAATAATAAAAATTCACGTTGCTAGCGTCGAGTGCATTGGGAGAAAGCAAAGCAGGAGCAACAGCAACTGGGACTCAGTTACAGCTTCATCAATCAGTAGCTGATTTAATATGCGCGCAGAGTGCACGTTTATGATGTATAGTGTATATAGTCGCCGCCAAACAAAAGGCAACAAAATCAAACAAAAAACAATAAAGCAGAAGAGTAAACTGTAAGCGAGTGGCGAGAAACGAGAAGCGGAACAGAGAACGCGCCCCGGCACTACGCTGCGTATGAGTTATATATTAATTATTTAAGCGCTCGTTATACTCTGCATTGCGCTGCTCACTTGGTGTTGGCGTTGGCGTTGGCGTTGGCATCGGTGTTGCATGTTGCATGTGCCGCGTTGTCTGTTTGCTGTTGTCTGCAGGCAGGGTCAGCTCAACTGGGCAGCCAACCAGCCAACCAGCCGTCCACCCAGCCAGCCAGTCAGCGCCAGCTTTCGTTTCGTCTGTTTGTGGCACTGCAGTGCATTTGTCTGCTGGCGTCTGTCGGCCCGGATTGAGGCCATTTATTTATCAAAGATACCCTGCAAAATATGAGTATATGCGAAATAAATATGCTTGAGGTAGATTGTTTGCATTGAAATTATATATTTGAATGGACTATAGATTATTGAAGTATCTCCCTTTCCCTTTCCCTTTCTCTCTCTCGCTGATGCTTAAAAGCCACCAATGGCTATTGTTCTACATTCTACCTAAAATCTCTCATCTTATTAGCATTGCCTTTGCTGTCATGGAAGTAGTTGAGTTGCATCTTCTGCACTTAAGCTTCTTATCTACCTCAACTTGGCAACGTCTTTCTCGCTCTTGTTTAGAGAATCATCAATTGCTATTGTCTAGCATTTAACTTCAAATCTTTCATGTCGTGCATTAGCTCTGCTCTCTCATCTTAGTAGCTTAGGTTTGCTTTTATAGTTAAGCATCTTATGTTGCTCTATTTCTCTTCATTTCTGCTCATTCGGGTGGAAGTCTTTCTGTTTCTTCTCTCTCTCTCACTCTCTCTCTACCCTTTCCCTCTGTCCTGATTTTTTAGAAATTGTAAATGAAAAACTTTATAGTTTAAATTGTAGCCATCAACTATTGCATATGTTTCAGTCTCAGGTAATATAAAATTTATTCCCGCTTATGTTTAGCAATTGGAGTTAAGCTGCTTAGTTTGCACTTTGTTTTTCTGCTGAATTTTCTTCCTTTATCTGTCTATTTTAGCATCACAATCGACACTTTTTAGATTTGATCTGAATAAAATATATCAACTCATGTTTTGCTCTGCACTCGTGTCAATTATCTGCATATGCCACCTGAGGTGTCATTTGCTTTTATTTTCTTGATAGTTAAGCCTCTTATCAATCTTTCTGTGCTTGTCTATCACACTACGGACTTATTTCTTTTTCTCTCGCTCTGTCTCTGTCTCTTTCTATCGTGTATATTTCGTTAATTTTTATTTGTATAACTTCCTTTATGTTTTCTTCAGCTTGTTTCTTTCACACCTCCGATTTTGTTGCGCTCTCTCTTTTTCTTGTACTCTCTCATTTTCTATCATTTTCTAAATCTCTCAATCTTTTCATTCTATTTAATGCGTTTTTGAATGGTTTTGCAGTGAATTCATTTTGTTCTTTAGCTGCTTATTTTATTTTTCATTTCTACCTTTTATGTTTTGGAGAACGTGTCTCTCTCTCTCTCTGTATGTCCTCCACTTTTCTTCATAATTTCTGTTTTATTCCCACTAAAAATTATATATATACGAGGTATCTCTAAGTCGTGTATACTTACTTCAGCACAACTCAATGTTTTTATGCTGCTCTGGCCTTTGGCCTGTTTTTAGTCAAGGCTTCATAAAAAGCCATACAAGAGTGTGTGCGTGTGTGTGTGTGTTTCTCGTGGCAGCAGCGTGAAATTGTTTACATTTTTGCTCAGGCCAGTGCACAGTTTTTCAATGCGCATAAATGGAAACACATAGTTATGATATTTTTTATATGGCCACAAATATAACGAAGCCTCTGCCGTGGGGCCAGTAGGTGGGAAGAAGGCGTGCCTGGGTACAGCGGCAAAGAAAGACGCGAAGAAGCCAACCACCAGTCAGGAATTGTGTCGTTGTTCTGGCTGGCGCACAACACATCACATCAGTTCGCCGAATGGTTGAAATGAATTAAAAGCGGGCCACATAAACCCGGTTCGGCCATCGCTCATCGAATTGAAATGGGTCCCACATTGTCTTTGGGCCGTGTCTGGCTGCATGTTACCGTTTTTTGCTGTTATTCGTTTATGTTGCGTACTTGTTGTTGCTGTTACTGCTACAAATGCTCCCCAGTGCACCGTTAAAAGCATAAAGAGCACTAAACTGCTGCCGGCCATGAATTAATCTTTAATTGTGCACGCATTTTAAATAAGCTCAAGGCAAGCAACGACAAACTTATACTCTATCTACACAAGTGTCTGTTCTTTAGATCTAAGTTAAGTTTAATAATATATAATAATAATAGACTACCGGAACTTTGATATGAATTTTATAAATATTTCCAAAACTCTTTTTTTATTTTCTCTTTTAATGATGTATCTTAAAACTATTTTGAGCTTAGCTCCTTGAAATTCACTAAGCAAAAGACTTTAATAAACTCTAAAAAGGTTTCCTCAAGCAATAATTGGCTATTGTCAAACTTTATCAAAACTTCTCAAATACTTTGGCGTAGTTACTTACGCATTGGTGAGTCCTCAAAACTCTGTTGGACAGTGTATGGCAAGGCAGAAGGCAGCTCAAATCTAACAAATGCGGCAAATAAAATGTGAGCTACTCTCCAGGTATTTTACGACTGAATGTGCAAACATTTGCGTTTAGTTTTTCATGAGGATTAAAATGCTTGCACCTGTTCGAAGCAGTTGTGCTTGCCCCGCTGGGGCGCCTCAGTTTGCGATAGCTCTTTAAATGCCACGAATGAAATAAAAAACTTAATGCAATGCACAAGCTGGGTGGCTGCCCCGAAGGGCCGGACTGTGTGTAGGCGTGGCAGGTGGAGAACTCAAGTCATTCGCCTAATGAATGCGCCAAAGTGAAGTGCGCGAAATTGAAAAAGCACAGCGAGACGACGCTGGCAAAGAGAACGCGGCAAAAATGATGAAAATGAAGCGCAATGACAGCAACAGGCGCAAAATCTGAATAAATAATACACAGGAAAAGCAAAGGAAAAGCGCCAAGAAAAGTTATCCAAATGGCAAAGAAGCAGAAAAAATGAAAATATTGAAATGCTGATTAAGTTTACTTTACGCTGATTTGCTTTTGGACTCAGATGCGGCAACATTCACATTCACATTCACATTCACATTCACATCGACATCCACATCGGCATCCACATCGGCATCCACATCTACAGCTACATCTATATGCGGATCTAGGGTCTTAGCTTTGGCTTAATTTTAACGCCTTGTTGGCTTCTGGCCGCAATCAACAAAGCACAAAAAAGAGCTGCCAGAAATGCAGAATCCAAGACTCAGCCGCTTAATTGTTGCTGCCAGACGCAGACTACGAAATAAAGAAAGGATTTGGTAAAAATACCCTATAGGGTTTGTCAGAGGTGAAAGTACTTGTACAGTTCGAGCTGCTTTTCACTGCCACTCTGCAGCTTTACACTACAATGGATACAATTAAAGCAGCTGCTTACCTCTGTTGCCTAGCCTTTGACACCCTATACTCCATGAGCAGGGTATGCCCAGCATAGTCAGTGCACTGCAATAGTCAATGCAATAAATGATTCATAACAATTCGCGTGCAAATAAGTAAATTGAATGACAGGCATGTTGATTTGACTGGCAACTGTAACTTTGAGTGGGTTTTGGCAGCAGTTTGAGCTCATTAACTTTGGCAACAAATAGCGCACGTGTGTGTTTGTCTGTCTGTGTGTGTGTTTGATTGAAGGTGCTGGCCTGAGGGAGCTTCGCAGATTGTTTGTTTGGCAGTGGTAACAAATCAAGTAGAGATCAGAACACGTGTTGCTTTGATATTTGATGAGCAAAAGTTTCAGGTTCTCGGCAACGACATGCTCCTGTCCCTGCCTCTGCTACTGTCCCAACTGCCACCATCCCTTGGCCAACAAAACTCAAACAGAAACAAACTTTGTCCGAGCTCTGCATGAATATTGATACATGTATGCGTGTCTGTGTGTGTGTCCACGTGTGTTTGTGTGTATATGTGTGTGAGATAGCAATTATAGTAATTGCTTAAAGTGGCGCTTGCCAGAGTCCTGGCGAGGATTTATGGCCCGCTCGCCGCTTCATTAACATAAAAATCAGATTACTTTACTCATAATGTGCATATTTTAAAATATGTGAATGTCTCTTGGTCTTTTTTTGTTGCTGTGTTTTTACTCTGCTGGGCTTTCTTTCTTTTTGTTGGTGTACCTCCCGTGTCTGGCTTGTTGATTCAAATGAAATATATTGTTATGGCAAACACGCAGGACACCAAGGACATTGAGCAAGGACCCTGGGGGGCGTCTCTGCTTGGCAGCTTTATTAATTTACATTGTTGACTGTTATCAGCAGCGGGCCAATGCGCGGGCATGTCAATGTCAACGCCGCGTCGCCTTGCCACGCCTCCAGCAGCTACAGCTTCAGCTACAGCCACAGCCATAGCCGCAGCCGCCCACCTGCCGCCTTATCAGCAACACGTGTAATGAATGCCTAAACTGTCATTATCACCTTCTGGCGCGTGTTATGTTTTTCGGTTGTCATGTCAGCAAATATTGTGAAAAGATATTCATACTCCCCTCCCGCGCCTATCAGCTCTGTGTTTCCTTGATTTACGAGTAATAGGAACTGTTTCGCGAAGGAGCAGGCGCCGCGCAATGCTTCTCAAACTGCCAGAATGTGACGTATATCAGCATTTATGGTGCTCCAACTCCCTTAACACCCACACACACACATGGGTGTGCGTTTGTTGTGTAGGCATTAAGCGCCTTTAGCCGGATGCATTTCTGGTCGGAAACAAATTTGGCTCAAGGCACAAAGCACGTTTATGAATTGTAAGATATGGGTTTAAAAGATAAGAATTATTAACCTAAGAAGCAAGTTGTCATGAAGACCCAAGGCTAAGCGATTGTGTTTATTGATTTCGGAAACTAACTAGAATTGAAGCCTGAGTTGTTGATAATTCTTTCTTGAGTTAGAAAAGTGAAAAAGAATTCAGTTTAAGCAATTTTTAATGTCAGTCATCTTTTCTTATCTTAGATCAGGCGAAACAAAAACGACTCAGAGTCAAGCAAACGCATGGAGGTGTCTGTTTCACTGCCAGCCAATAATTATATTCCATTCACTCATACTCAATGTGCCCAGAGCCATGGCAATAAAACTTTCATAGAGTTCTGTCACTTGCACATAGAAACACACGCAGTTCAGTCTTGAGACAATTATCTGTGGCAGGGTGACAGGTGTTGGATTCGCTGCGGGCTGCCAGCTTGGCTCCTTCAGTCACATTACTCATACGTCCCGTTGTGTGAAGGGTAAACAAGCTTATGAAAAGACGCACGCTGGCGTTGCCGCTTGCAAATTTTCGCGCTGTTGTTTATATTTATGCACGAGCACAGCAACCAACAACAATGAAGCAGAACAACAACAGCAAACACCTCACGCAGTGTTGAGACTTTTATTGTTGTTGTTGTTGCTGTTGCTGTTGGTTTGGCTGTCGTAGACGACAGAGCAATAAGTCATAAAAAGAAAAAGTTGTAAAGGGCTCTTAACTTTCACTTTCATCTTTGTTGTGTGTTGTGCTCTACTGTAGACCGGCGACTTGACTCGCTGGTGAATGGCCGAATGGCCAAATGGCCAAATGACTGAATGCCTGACGAGCTGTCCTCATTCTGCACTTGGACGGCGCTTAACTTTTATGGCGTTCAGCCCAAGACGAAGCCACCATGTTGCGATTACAATGCCGCGCCATGGTTGTGGGTCGGCCTGGGGTGCGCCTTTGGCGTGGAGAGGGACTTAGTATTGGAAGCAAGGCGGCAGGGCCGGGGAGCGACGGCGGTCGCATAAATAAGAAAGAAAATGTAAGTGATGGACTTTATTTTAATATTGGCCGCGAACGTTCGCATTGCGTCCGCGTACGCCATTCGCATTCACATTTTGTTTAATATTAAGAAATTTTCCTTTTGCTTAACATAATATATATATATATATATATATATATATATTATATTTTCCTTTCGAACTTTTGTTTTCCTTTTTTTCTTCTTTTTTTTGATGTTTTCCTGAAGGCTTTTCCGCTTAAGTGAAATGAAATGACTGGACGCTTTATGAGATATCTGCGCGGCGCTAATGAAAATATGTTTCGAATGTAAATTGGGGCATTCGTTGGGGCTTTTTGGACTGGTTTTATGACCAGCCGGACCTTGTGAACCTTGTGGGGCTTGGGCCGCAAACATTTCCGGCGCCTAATGAATTTGTCAATGCCTGACCCACATACAGAGCCAAGCCGCTTGGACACACAGACAAGGGGCGCCTTATCAGCGGCGCTGAGTGAGGCCAACTGTGCACAGGACATGCTACCCTTTTCAATTTGCTGATATGTACAATTAAACGCGTCCCACTGTGATAATCACAAGGCGAGGCGACATTCGGATGTGGTGAAGCACACTCCGGCCTTGTTAGCTTTGTCCTATCTTTAGTCTCAGATACCCGTGCCATTCACGTCTGAAAAGGGTTGATTAGCATGTGCGTGCAGTATGGAACACAGCTTGAATTCGGTACAATCAGAAACAAAATCTCACTCAGCTTGGGTATATTAAAAGTCGGTTCAGTTTATCATTTGCAGCGCTGCACTGGCAGCAGAAGTCCTGACCAGCTCTGCTCCTTATCGCCGCCAAGTTACGCGATACGCCATAAATCTTTTGCCTGATTTATGTCGCTGTGCGACATTGGCCTCAAATTTATCGCAGCAGCAGCAGCAGCGTCGGCGGAGGCGGCTCGATGATAGCTGTGCCCAAGTCAGAGCCACGGTCGCAGCCAATGTTGTCCTGGCTGCCGACAGCAGTGTCCTGGGTGCGAGTGGCCTTTTTCGTAACTGGGCCGTTGGCTGACATCCTTTTTCAACGTGTCGGCCGTCTTCAAGGCAAACACAGCCAGCCTGCTAGCCTGCCAGCCTGCCGGCAGGCAGCCAAGTGTTTGTGTGTGGTCAGCCCGCATGAGTGTCCTACGAGTGTGCCCAGCTCAATGTCTGTCGCCGTGTGACTGAGCTTAATTATCATTGCCGCGAGCTGCCGCCTCGGTCGCGCCTCGATGGCATTCTGTGTGACTTCTGTCGGAAATTAATTTCCTTGCGGCTCGTTCGCACCCGCGCGCTTACGTCGAGAGCACTCAAATACACAAGGATATGCGTGCAGTTGCTCAATGATGCTATTTACTTAGTCTGAGTGGATAATCCTCTGCTGCGCATTGTATTTGCGTTTAATTTTGTATGAATAACGGAAATTTGCGGCTTTCCGGCATTTTAAATAGCATTTTAAAGCGCCGCCAGCAATTGCTCACACACGCTCACATCCCACACAACAAAGGCACAACGCTGTGGCTGCGACTGCGGTTAGCGACCATTTGTAAATTGTTAAAAATTTAATAGCAACATTGATTCCATTTCTATTTAATTGAAGCATGTTAACAAGAGTTGAAAATATTTTCTACTGGCTGCGCGCAGAAGTAGGCAATGGATTTGGTCAGAACTTCGAGCGCTGAAAAGTAGGCAAGAAATTCTGCAAAGCATTTTGATATGAAGTGAAAAATGAGTTAATTGCAGGCAATTCATCAAAAAGCGACGAGGGCTGTTCGTTGAGTAACCAAACACCCGCACGCTCTGCATACATTCGTTGGCAATCAGTGTAAAATTTCATAGAATGATTTGCAAACTGTCCAATTTGCAATTTAATATAAATTGAAGCAACAATAAATTAGGCAACAGCTTTCAGAGAGTTACTTTCCGTGTTGGCATTAGGCAGATCATCTCTTTTGGAAGTTTGTACGTAAATGTTGCAACAGCTTTTGCAGTGCAAATGATGTTGCCTGAAGCGGCTCATAGCCGGGCCACTTAGGCCGCAAATTAAAGCCAAGTCTGCAAATACACAACTCGTTGTGCATGTCCTTTCCTTTTTGGAAGAAGCAGCATATTTGATTATGCTTTGCTGTGCAAATGTGCCTGGGCGTCTCGACGACAGCTGTGTGCCGCTTATTGCCAATTATTGTCCATAAATTGCGCATTTATGAGCCCAACATACGGCCAGAGATTTGTGGGTGTGTGTGAGTGTATGTGTGTGTGTATGTATGAATGAGTTTGCGCTTGTGTTTGTGTGTGTTTACCTTACTTGTGCAGAGTCTTATAAATATGCTCGTATTTTGTGTCTAATGGGCTCCATTAACAGTCTCGACTCCCAGCCAAATGAACAGCGCTGAAAGCTGCTCAATTGTTGCACTGACTTCTGTTGCTGATTGCCTTTGAATGTGGATGTGCCCAGAGAAAACTGAACCTAATCGATGACTAGACATAGCTAAAGAGAGATGACACAGTCTGACAAGTGAAGCAGCAAGTCCTGCGCCAATACTCCCCATTTGTCTCTATTACAGGGCAGTGGCTTTTCGAGGCGTTAGCTTAATTGCATTACTGAGCGGCTTTGTGTCGGCTTAAAGTCAGGCGTCCAGCGTTGATTTGTTTTGCCAACGTCAAACCCAGCCCATGCAGAGGGCCACGCCCATCGTCTGCTGGGCAGTAAATCAATGGGGCATATGCGATTGGCTGCAAACGAATTCCGCAGCGGACACAACTCCAGCCAACTCCAGTCCCATGCCAATTTAAATCTATGCATGTACGCCACTTTCTGCGCACATTTTTCACATTAACTGGCCGCGTCGTCGACGTCCTTGTCAGTAATTTTGTATGCACAGTCAGCTCAGGCAGGACAACAAATCACTATCTCACTGCACAGCAGGACCTGCTAGCCAGTCAGCCAGCCAGTCAGCTAGCGCAACACCAGATAAATAAACAGTTGCGCCACGGCTCGTTGATAGATCGACAGACGATTGCAGTTTGTTGGCGCGAAATTGCATTGGGGCAAATGTGGGCGAGGGGGCGTGCCTGGCAAAAGACATGATAATGCATTGGACTGTGCAGTCAATCGACAACAATAGCAGGCGAAATCGTTAGAGAGCTAAACAAGTAAGGGACGAGTGCATTTCAAGCTGAATATAATATTGTATGAATCATAGATAGATTTGATTGATAGTCTTTAATTTAATTATACGTACAAAAGAAAAATTTTCAGTTATGTTCCCTTAGCTACCTTTTCAGAGCAAGTATTTGGAGCATGTGCTGATGCCAGCTCGACAGAAATTTAACTTATTTTTGCACATTTTCCACGCAAGGCATTGAAGGATCTTAGATGTGTAGACAGTTCCTGTTGTTCGAGTTGATTTCCGTCTTTGCATGAGCTTAACTTTCGATTTTGTTTTGTGCTAAGCGCACTGGCTGGGGAGGAGGAATTGCATCGGGAGCAGGCTGGAGGCATTCCTTACGTATCGTGCATTTTTCAGTGTTCGACTTTAGCCTTGCTCAAGTTTTATGCAGAGTTTTTCGTTATCATGTTCTTGATTTATGAAACTGTTTTTATTATTTTCATATTGTTCGAGCAGCGGGCGGTCTAAGCAAGACGCCAGCCAGCCACACCCACGCCCAACCAGCTCTGATTTCTGAAATCACAAGTGCTTTTTTTTCTTGCCCCACGCCCCGCCACGTTCTTCATGTTCTGCCACTAGGGCATCTTCATACCATGCTTCATATTCAGTTGCTACATCGGGTTTTTGTGCGTTGCACCAGAAATTCGTATTCCATTCTGTTGGCCATGCCAGCAAACTTTCGTACAGATTAGAGAGAGAGAAAGAGAGAGAGAGAGAGGGTGAGAGAGGCGGGAGAGTTGCCAAGAGTTAGTGCAGTGTGGAGCATGTCGTGTACGATATTTCTTACAAGTTCTCAAATTTGATTTTTGCTGTTTGTTGTGGAATTTGAAATGATTATGGAGCATTTCGGCCTTCCACATCTCCACCATTCGGCAAAAGTTGCATTATGCGCTTTGTTGGTCAACAAAAATTCTTTGCTTCTGAAAGTTTCTGGCCAGAAACGGCTCCCATATGAATAATGCATTCATGCGGCTGGCAGCAGCACCAACGGCATCAACAGCATCAGCAGCAGCAACAATAACAATCTGAGCTTAATTTGGAGCAAAAACCACTCAGCATCCATTTGGCAGTTATTAATGAAATTCACAAATTTGCAGTGAAGGCAAATCGAGCGTGAAATATTTTGCAAATAAGTTAAGTCTCAGCTAATGCGTTAATTTTAAATATTTTAGTCATTTAACTTGAATTTACACTAATTGCAAATGAAGTCGCCTCTAGAAATATTAAATCAGTACATACCCTGTAAATTAGAATTTAAAGCCCAAGAAATTTCAAACTTATGCGGGGTATTTCGTTGTCTGGCATTCTTTTTGATACTCATCAAGTAAATTGCCTGACATAAACCGCAATTTAGGATAATGTTTTCTTGACACTTCATTTAATTGTATTTCAATTACTTAAGTTTTGCGAACTTATCAATTAAGTATCAATTTATTTATTCGCACTTTAAGTCAACTGCTTAGTTTCTAATTGATTTGAGCACTGGGGAAACTAAATGAAACTTAAATTCCACATAAAATATGTTGGATGAGTGGCTGGTTGTCGGTTTCAATAGAAATAGAAAATGCCTGCGGCAATTGTTGACATTCCTCGTAGCAGCAATCACAAATACACTTGTCGTTTACACGGCGCCTTCCATTGGGCCCCTTGGCAGCCCCTTTGGATTCGCTTGCCACACAATGAAATATTAATAAATTCCATTACGAAAGAAAACACACTCGAGTGCACAGCAAAACATCAATGGCAACAAGCGTTGGGCTTTGTGGCATTGGGAATGGCAGTGGAATAGACGATAGCGATGGTGATGGAGATATTGAGGAATCGTCATCTAACAATCACTAAAAACGACGCTACGAATCCGATTCCTATTCCTATTCCTACTCAGGGCTTCTCTATGCCGAATGCGTTTCACCGCCATTGGAATTTGATTGTGTATTGCTTTCTGTAGCAACATTTTCCTTAAGCTACGCACACACTTTTCAATTGAAGTGGCTGCGGGGACGCCTTTTCCAATTCAATTGTCAGCATATATATATAGATGTATATATACATCCATCTGATGAATGTCGACCGTACACACAGACATTTAGAAGGCATTCAGCAAGCACTTTAACTCGTTTATATGTAAATTTACAGCTTATATATGAGTTTATTTTAGGGGCTCCACTTGAGTTCCAATTGTAGAAAAAAGGCAAAATTTAATTGGTAATTTTTAGTTGAACGTTCGCTTATCGAATGGCAGGAATGGCACGCGCCCAGCTTTTGGTAAATGCGCGCAGTTGAAATGGCAGTAATAAGAATAATATTTGATTTCTCAAATGGCTGCGCCCCGCCCTGCTCCTCCTCCCTCGGTAGCTGCTTTGTTAAAGTCGTGCTGTGTACGCTGTTTAAGGCAAATGCGCTTGTTAACAAGGTCAACATGGAAACAGCAGGAGAGCCGAGCTGCAGCTGCTGCAGCTGCCGCATCTGCAGCAGCAGCAGTTGAAGTTGCAGTTGCAGTTGCAATTAAATGCTAATGGCGTGTGAAAGCCAATTTTGAAAAGTATACACAGAGAGAAAAGGAAGTGTACTAAGTGCAAGGCAATCGTACAGCTAATTTGTGGAGTGCCCGAGGGGTGCCAAGCACGTTGACAATGCCATTCAAGTTGAGCTTGAGTGGCTTTTAGAACTGGCCAAAAAGTCGTTGCATACTTTGCAGCGCACGGCAAAGAGTTTACTCGCTAATGCTGGCAACTATTGTGACTATTGTGACAGACGGACCGCGGCTACTCGTCCGAAATACCAATTGATTGCTGGATGGGGCAGCTGGGCTGGGCTGAGCTGAGCCTTTGTCTACTCGTTGGCATTCATTTAATTGCTAAAAGCAAAGCAAAGCAAAGCGAAGAATAGCACAGCAGGGAGCAGGCGCATACTTTGAACTGGCCGCAATGAAACCTTTTATTATAATTTAGGCAAGGCACGCGGCTGGCCAGCGGGGGAGCCGCGCCAAGTGGAGTGAGCTAAAGAGATGACGTCGCTCGAGCGGAAACCACTAACCGAACGAGACCCCAATGAGCGTTGTGGCTCCGTGTGTGTGTGTGTGTGTCTGTGTGTGTCTGTGTGTGTGTCTGTGTGTCTGTGTGTGTGTGTGTGTGCGTGCGTGCCAATGCTCATTGATGTTGACCCAAACTAAAACCGCAAATAACGCAAAACACAAACAGCAACAACAATTAGAACAACTTGTCTGCACGGCATGCCGAAAAACAAGTGAGTCAGTGAGGCGCAGTGGGCGTGGCAAGATCAAAACAACAACAAAAACACAAATAGCAGCAAACATCGAATTATGTCGGAATCCAAAGCCACAAACAATTAAACAAAATTGCAAATTAGACGTTATATAGACCAACAAACCGACTCCACAGTTAACAACAAGAAATCGGCCAGCCAAGCGACCAGCCGACCAGCCGACCGACCGAATAACCAACCGACCGACCCACTGGCCACGCCCCATTTGCGGTTACTGCACTGTATGGCAATGTCAATGGGAAGGAAGTGTAGGAAATTGCCTATTTGCAATTGTAATTTATTCATGTGGTTTAATATGCCGTGAAGCGACAGACTCCAAACAAAGCGCCTCCAAATTGAGCAAAACAATAATTTTCTCTCTTCCAAACTAGAATCTATGCTCGTCCCACTTTGTCGCCCACGTTGCCCTCTTCGCTTCTCGTCCATGTTTCAATTCCGCTTGTTTGTCGTTTGGCTGCAATGGTTTGACTAATGATTCGATGTCAAGGTCAGCCGGATCATTGTCACGATTATTGTTCTAGCTGCCTTTCAATTACGAGCAGCGCCCAATTTGGCCAAATTAGCATAAAGTTTGACAAACGATGCCCAAAAAGTTATGGGATCAAAACTCGGAAATGGGCTCTGACTTTGTCGAGTGAGTCGTTCACTTTGAATCTGTCCATCAATCTGGTTGAGTTCATGGTCATGAAGGCTGCTGCCAAATAGTTAAAATGAAATTACATTCAGCATTTGCCATGTTATGAAATAAAAATCAACTAACCCAAGTTTCATAATTAGTTCAGTTTGAACAGACTGTATAGAAGCTGTCATCCATAGCTTAGCTTCTCAAATGTCTAACAAATTTTAATTGCGTGAGTAAGCCCTCTCTCTGCCCTTTTCTCTTTGTCCCTGTTACTTGCCTTTTGCTGCACTCTTAAGCTGCCATTCAGTAGGTAGTTGTTCTTATACAATGAATGGCTTGTGGCAACTGGCTGTGGCTACTTACTCGTGCTGACTAAGTCTGCTAATCCAGTGCCCACTAAATGGACTATAGATTGCACTTTTATGTCACAACATTCAAGCAAATCGTTTGCCATTTAAAATGGCTTAAAGGCAGCCAACACACACAGCAAGCGAGACAGATACATTTGATTAGAAGCGACAGGCTTGATGCGCTGGTTGATTGGCCAAAAGTGTGCTGTGCTGTTAGGCTAGAACAATAAATGGCAGTCCATTTGCGTACGCCCATGCGGAAGATCAGCGTGCGCCACAGCAAATAGAGTACGAAAATTGTTTTGGTTGTCAAATTACGTAAACATTGTCATAAATGAAAAATTCATCCAGCCGCCGACGCCGTCGCCATCGCCGCCGCCGTCGTCGTCGTCGTCTCCGGTTTTCATTTGCTGTCGCTCTAGCAAATTTGTCAATCTCGTCGAGCCTTTTTTGCTCTTGCCAGCAGGCAGTGGGATACTGAATGCCAGCTTGGGCCCGGCTCAGTTGACGCCGTTGGGGCCTCACATGAGCTCTGGCTTTGTTTTTCTTTTCTCTCTTTTGGATTTTGGCGCTGTTTTGTTTACATTACTGCAAACCAGAAAATTGCCAAGTTTTTTTTGGTCGCTTTTCATTTTTGATGCTGCCCTCTGCTGGCATAGCATATGGAGCCGCGTCTCCGTCCGTCTCTGTCCGGGTCGTCCGCAGGCGCGACATATTAATTATTCATTTCGATTTTTGGTTTGCCAACAGCTTCTAACCAAAGCGTACAGAACTCGGAACGGGACTGTGGGCGTTACTTGGCAATCTGGGGGCGGGGCAATGGGGTGTTGGGCGCTGGGAATCCGCACGGGTTGCGACCATAACAGAGCTGCTTGTGATTTATAAACACGCGCGCCGCACTTTGGTGATTTACTGCAAATTGCTTTATAATGTTATATAAATTTTGTTGTTGTTGTTCTTGTTGATGTTGTTGTTGGTGTTGCCTGCTGTTGAATAATTATAAAAGAAGCAAAAATGTCAGACAACAAAATGGCTAAGAGGCACGCCAAATGCACTTTGAACTCTTGACAGATTAAGTATACGCCACGTTCTTATGGGACGCCTATCAACAGCTTAACGCGTTTTTATGTTACAATAAATATATGACAGTTGTGCAGTGTGCTTAATGAGGCTTAAGTTTGAGTTTAAAAATTGGAATAATTTAAAAATATTTTAATGTAAAATTCATGTGAAGGCAAAACTATGAAAAAGTGATTTAAAAGCTATTTTTACCTTTTCAGTGAGAGGTTAAAAGTGTTTTTTGATTAATGCTCGCTACATGGAAACTTAGCAACAAAAGCCAGCTAAAAGTAAAAGCAATTCTGTGTCTGTTACAAATTACATGCATGCGAGTTGAGCTTTATGTAAATTTCTGAATGGCTGATTTTTCTGCTCTTCTATTATTATTTTTATGCTATTTTATTTTTGTGTTATTGTGCTTCTTCTTCTTCTTATTTTACTAACTTTGCCTTGGGCTATGCCTTTTTTATTGTATAAATTTTTCGTAGCTGAAAATTAGAAATGTTCCATCGCGTTCAACTTCACTGACAGTGCGTGGCAAATTGCTTTCCGAAGTCTACAGTCTGGCCCACACACACGCACCCACATGCAGAGGCCTTGCACATACACCCACACACACATCCAAACAGGCTGATACAAGCATAAACCAATTGCTAACAATAATAAAAATTCCTTTTTTGGGGGGGCCTTTTGCTGCGCCGTTTCCGTTTCCTAACAATAAGTACAGTGCACAGACTGCTTGGGCAAGGGAGGATGAGAAGGATGAGAGGGTGGTGTAATTTGCATGAACAGACGACGAACACATAATATCCATGCATTAGAATTATGCCCATTGCCATGCCAAATGGCAAATAATGGCAGCCAGGGCCGGATAAATTCACTAGATAAATGCGAAAAAATTCGAAAATGTTCTCATGTTGCGAGCAGCTGTCGCGGGGAAATTGTATGTGCTGAGTGTGCACATGGCGTATGCGTTATAAATATGCCCGCCTCTCATTATTTCGACATAAATGCGAATGAATCGATCAGCCAGTGAGCCGCGCTGCACATTCGCAGTAATTATGGTGCATAATAATCAGAGCTGAATGAAGGGAGGATTTGCCAATTATTCTTATTACGCTTTAAGCTTGATGGATGGGCAGCATGCGAAGGGGGAGGGGGCATGGCTAAAGCGAGATAAGTGAATGTAAGTAACTATTTTTGGCAAATTAAATTGCATAGCTGGTCGCGAGTCGCTGCCGAAAATCGTGTAATAGAAAAATAAAAGGCAAGTGGTGCCACAATGGAACCACCGGCCATTGGCTATATCATTATGCAGGCGGCGTGCGCCATTATCGTTTTGCTCTCATTTCCGTTTTCGCTTTTCTATTTCGTTTCGTTTTTCGGTATTTTTTTCCTTTAACAGGAAGCGCTGTGGAGGCGTGGCAATGAGTGCATTTGACTCGGAGGCAGCTGCTCTCACTCCTGCTGCTGCTATTCACCTACATTTTAAGTATTTTTGTCACAGCAATAACTTTCATGTCAGTCCACAAACAGAACTTAACTGCTGCTCCTACTCACTCAACATCTCTCCATCTCTCTCTCTATTTCTATTTTCAGGCAACGCGCATGAAACAGTGGCTGGGCCATAGAAAAAGCAAACAGCGCTTGACTTTGCTTCTGGGCCAAAACAGAGTTGCCTTTTGTGCCCTGGCTTGGCAATTGGCCAAGTTAATAAAGAGCGTGAGCAGACGCCAATAATGACGCTGCTGTTGCAGCAGCTGCTCCTGATGTTGATGATGACGTCGCTAACTTGGTTATTGCTGCTGCCAGCATAGAAAATTGTCAGACACTCAGACCGAGCTAAAGACAGACCTAAAACAAAGGCATACCCGCAACTCGCGCCCGCTACCCGCCGCTGACCGAGTACCAGGGGCCAAGCGAAGGCTTGCTGCATTTCCGGTTGTTGTTCCTGTCGCCGCTGTCACCATGCCTCCACTCCATATGGCCGAGAGCAACGGCATGGCCTGGCTGCTCCTGCTCGCTCTGATTGTAATTGTGCTGAGCGGTAAGTACCACGCCCCAACTTCCATCGCCCACCGCCCACCGCCCACTACCCAGTTCTGTATTCATATTTATGCCAGCGGCTGGCATGGCCAAAGCATTTAGTTAAGTTAAGTTTCGCTTTTATTGTTGGCATAGTTAATTGTTGGCATTTGTTTGACGGCAAGTGCTTTGCTTTGCCTGCAGCCAGTGAATAGCTGGAAACTGCAGCGCCAACAAATAGACGGGATTTTGTTTCAATTAACAATTAGTTTGCACAAAACTTTTGCTGTACAATTTTTTCTTTCTTTTTTTTGTATTTTGACCAGCCAAAGTTACCGCAAAAGCTTCTCGTTTGCTATATTCCATCAAATAAAATAATATTGCGTATACGCCCCATGGAAAACTTAAATGCTCAGCTTCACAGAAGCCAGCTAAAACAGCTGCATGTATCCGAGAGATACAATTGCAGCCAGAGCTGCCAGACGGCTAGCAAATTGCATGCATGCAAAATGAAGCAAATCTGATAAAGTTGCAGTCAGAAATTAAATATATGTGCAGTATGCAGGGTGCAGGCAAAGTTTCGTTTACTGGAGATACTACAATATTTAAAAGCCAATTATATATCAGCTAGTCAAGTCAGCAGCTCCAAATTAAAGAATCATGGCCATAAATATTTAATAACAGCTTCAAATAAAGGAAAGCTCACGCCTAAGTAACTGTGAGAAAAAAACGTAAATATATAGGAAAAATAAAATAATTGTATTTACACTTGACCACAGAACTGAACTCAAGCAATTAAAACTCTTGCGAAAATTTCAACAAAAACTTTTGCTTGTTTGGCAATTATTTCGAAATCTCTCTCGTCCAATATAAATTGAATGAAATTGAGCATGTGAATATTCGACCCGAAGCTGGCTTCGAATCACATATATATATATATATTTATATATATATATATATATATATATATATATATATATATATATATATATATATATATATATATATATATATATATATATATACATATATATGAATGTATATTTATATGCATAACTTAGTAAATGGCGTGCGGGCATATCAATAAAGCAGCATGCAAATTGCGCATACGCCACGTGCGCCAGCTTGATTGCAACAAATTAACAAAACGTTTTAGTTAGGCCACGATTAAAATGCCAAATAAAAAGTTTGAACATGATTTAGGCCTAGTCGACCTGCCTGCTCTGCCTGCCTGCTGATAGCTGCTATAAAAATGCGGCACGCAACAATACAACAACAACAAAAAGAACAACTCATTTAATTAACAATTTCCGGGGCAGCGGGCGGCTGATTCTTAATGCATTTGATTTATGCTTAACGTGTGGTAAATTTATTGCAGCTACAGCAACAAATAGCGGCGAGCACGGTTCGATGGAACAATTCAAAAAATGCTCGAATTAATTGCATTTACGACAACAAAAACTGCAAAATGGCCAACACATATTTCAAAATTCAATTAAAATAAAACAAAAATGCAATGAAACGAAAATGTACGGCTGCTGCTGTTGCTGTAGCGACACTATGCAATTTCCGTTTAAGGGCGTGCCCAGGTGGGCGTAAAAATAATTAAAGCGCAACAAAAACAAATATTGACAACAAGCGACGTCAGCTTCCGCTCGATGTCGACAATTGTTGTTTCTGTTTTGGCTTTTGCGTCCGATTGAATTACAGAGTCCATTTGAAATATGAATAAACAACTAAAAGGCACAAAACGTTTAGAAAGTCAAAGGTGTGTGTGCATGTGTCTGTCCAGGTGAACTCAATTGACTGATAGTGGGCAGTTGCTTGCGGCCAGTCTCTGGGCTATTGCCAGCAAGCGAATGTCAATTTAATTAGCACATTCGACGCTTTTAGCGCAACTAATCGCAGAGCGTGCAACCATCAATCAACCAATCAATCAATAAGTCGCTCAATATATCAATCAGCGAACGCAGCCGACAATTTCGCTGAGTGAATTTGTGTGTTTTGTGGTGTGCGAAAAAAAAAACAAAGAAGACTCGTGCAAAAAAAGGGCAAAACTGCTATAGAAACTAATTGACAATCGAATACACTGCAATTGTAAAAAGGAACAATGCCAATAGTTCGAGTTAAGTTAAAGACATGTTAAATTATATCAAAATTAAGTTGAATAAGGAACCAAAGTAAACACAAATATTAATTTGGGACATTCCTTTGAAATGGGGCCGCTTCATGGCCAGCAGAGAGATATTTCTTTTCTGAAGCGACTATTTCTATAGATACATATGCACATGTGCAATGCTTTTATTATAGTTACCAGGCCTATATTTTATGCATAGAACATACTCTGCCTGCCGTAATCAATGGAAAATTTATATTAGCGTCCGTTGGCAATATTTTTCAATATATTCATAGAAATTTCAATATTGATTATGATTGATTTAGTGAGCTGGCAAAGCAGAATATTACTTTTATGGCAACGGGCGAGTGCATATATTGTTCGACTGGCTGCATGCGATTGCGACTGCGATTGCCGTGCGCAGCAAATTATTCAAAGTTAAATTTACGAGTTGTGCGAAGCTCCATAAAAGCAATTTTAATATTAATAATTTAAAGTTGGTCAGCTATACACACATACACACACACTCACACATACGCACACTTCTGTGCAGCATAGAAATTGCAGATATTTGTGTAAAACTTGTTTTATTTGTCCAGGCAACGCAAAAGTCCAAAAAGAAGTCAAATAAATAAATGCATTGGAATGAAATTCGGCGAATAGCGTAAAGCAAACGTGCCAAACCGGTCGGCAATAAGCCAACATACAGGCCGCTCCTCTCTCTCCTCCTCTCTCTCTCTTCCTCTCTCTCTTGCTCTCTCTCTCCCCGCTCTCTGGGGGTCGGGGCGGAAATGGAGTGCTTGCCTGTGCGCGGTCGATGGTCAAATATTTGCAACAAACTTTTTGGCCTGGCCAAGTCATTGAACGTTGGCTTGGCGAACTCAAACAGAAAGCACAAAACAAAAGTTCTACAATTCACGTCGAGTGTATGAGCGTTGCAGCACTGTGAATGAACTTACAAAATACCCTGTAATAAATATTTAATGCATCGAAAGATCCATTCTACTTAAAGCCTGCCACATACTACGTAAAATGAAATACTCTGTCTGTAAGCAAACCGAGCTGTAGTAGGTGCAGCAGCAGCGAAAAAAATTGAGGTGCTTTAGGGACTCGACCAGGTGGCATGCCACCTTTCCAGCAGCCAAGCAAAAAATTGCCACGTAGGTAATTGAGTATGAATGTGGAATGTGTCGAAAGCGTTTTTGATATTTGCCAAACAAAACGTTGGCATGGAAAGACGTGAACAAAGCAACAAAAACATATACATATATATACATATAAGAGAAATGCCCAGAGAAGCTAGCCAGGCGGCGCCTGAGCGAGGGACTCGAGCTGGTACTACGACCAGGTAACATGTGTGTGAGTGCGGGTCTGTGTGAGTGGGTGGCAAGTTGGCAAGCAAAACAAGTGGAAAATGAATTCGATACATTATCATGACGTCAAGTCGTGCGTGGTGACTGGCCGGGCTGGGCTGCGAGAGCAGCGACTCGGGGCCAAAGTGGCTGCCAAAAAGTATAAATTACGTGTAATGCGGCGCTCCCTATCGATGGCAGCCATTTCTTATGCGAAACACCTGCAGTAGGGCCAACGGACTGACTGACTGACTGCCAGACGGACAGACAGACAGACTGACGGCCAAAGCAAATGTGCGCATAAATGAATTACCAATGAACCGCATGCGATGCTCACTACGTGCCACATTTTATTTTCAATTTGGATCCGAACCAGGGAGTCGAATCGAGCTACGCTTGGGCGCTAATTTGTGGGCGGTATCAACTTCCAGATGGTCTAACACAGGCGGGTATTTAACCATCTGACAGATGCGCTACACAAAGTACCTAGCTAGAGTACAGTACAAAGCTATTTCAGAGCGGGGGCCACAATTCGACAGCCTACATAAAAGCGCAATTTGCGCCATTATGCGTCGAGTTCCATTTGATTAGAACACGATGACACGAACAGCGCACTCAAGTTGTGGGCGTGGTGTGGGCCGGGGTAAAAGCAATTTCACTAAATCTGCAATTGTTATGTCGCCTGCTAAACAACTCACTTTGCCACACACACATACTAACAAGCAAACAACTGCCTCTCAGGCGGCTTCTTCCATTCGGGCAGCCATAAAAGCCAAACGTTCTCACACGTCAAATATTTATATTGCATTGTCCCCCCTCCCCCACTATTCCGTTTCCTGTCTCTCGCTCATTGTTCCTGTGCGATATGATTTGGGTATTGATTAAGCGTCAATGGGGAGTTGCCTCTGCTGCTGCTCTACATGGACTACTGCCTCCAATTACTGCAGCGCTTTATATCCCCATGTGAGACCATGTTTCTCTCTGCACAGTTTTACAACATTTTTATGCTACATGGCAAGAAAAATGTGGGCAGAAATGTGCCATAAATCATGCAAAACGATTTGATGGCCTCTATTAGACAGTTTATGGGCCTAGTTAAAATGTTTATGGCCCAAACTTGACGGTGAGCAGCAATTAAACATAATGCTCCTGTTGATCAGCTCCCAAGCAAACACAAGCAGCTGGCGCACTCAAAACCCTGAAAGGATTGTCTTAGCAACGGAGCGGATGTAAAAGAAATTCTTTAGCTAAATTGCGCAATTACCAACTCAATCAAATTGGTTAGCTAATTAGGCAACTTACTTACATTAAATGGATTCTTTTGCACTCTCTCTCTCTATCTATATATCTGTTGGCTATATATCTGCTTATCACATGAAACACAACAGAAAGATATATATTTAGCTATAAAATTGGATAGACTCGACCTTCGATCACTCTCTTTAACTTCATATATACTTCTCTCTTTACTGTATGCTCTATACTCTCGTACTGCTCCTTATGCTTTCTCTGTCTCCCTCTCTATCTCTCTCTCTCTCTTTTTCTCATTCTCTCTTTAGTTACATTCACTTACCTTAAGTCCAGTGTTCCTTTCGCCCCATTGTCTTACTCTTCAATCGAATTATGTTGTAAATTTTTTTAAAATTTATATATTTTAATATTTTGAGCTGATTATTTTTTTCAGTGCACCTGCTGCCAATTGATGAGCAGTGATTACACATTTCTATGTTTATTGGGATGGCGTTTAGTCTCTGACTACGTGAGCAAATGGCACTCAGACGCACACGCACGCACGTGAGAGTATTTGGTTTTGGGAGGTGTTTTTTTTTACTACTGTTTGAGAATTCCCTCGAGTGCACTTTATGCGTTGCCACACGAGTCGCGCTTGAACAGCACAGTGAGAATTGTTAAGAGAATGTGTACATTCATTGAATTCGAGCGGTTGTTGATTGTGAATTGTTTTCTCCACGCCAAGCCAAGCCTCGGCTTGTCCTACTCACGGAGCTCTGCTCAGCTGGCCAACAGCTATATGTATAAATGCTGATATACATATATATTAAGCGAAGCATTTCCGCTGCACTGTTTACTGTTTACTGTATACAAACAACTTCCGCGGCTAAATCTACCCAGCAGCAGCAGATGGCAATATGTAATGCCTGCTCAGGGCTATTTATGGCAACCAATACGCATTGATCCTGCGGAAATTTATTGATGAATTTCATTTCATTTCATTTCATTTGGCTCACGCTCACGCGCACCTCTCGAAATTGCTTTATTTTCATCTGCGTCGCTTTCATGCTCTGTTCGCCATATGCAGGAGGGTATATTGGCACAAAGAAATTGGAATTCATATTACGTGACTAACATATAAAAGTATTTATGTATATTTAGAAATTGCCTGATATCTTAGGGAACCTTAGAACTTTATGTGAGGCCGAGTATTAGCTAGTCAGCTATACCCGTTTGCAACTAGCTCTGTTGCTCTCAATTCCAACTGTAAACCAGAGCTAGAACACACGAATCCAAAACTTTGGCCGTGTTGTTTGTTTGCTTTTCATTCGTCAGCGCGCTGGTAGAGAGCCCAGACATTTATATAGCTCCCCATCTACTGCCAGAGATGGGGAGGTAGGGAAGGTAGGGGAGGGTGGCTTGGTGAAAACGTTGCTGGCATCTAAAGTGGTTGCGATTAGTTTGCTAATGTTGTAATTTCATCATTGGACGCCGCCGACGTCGCGACTTGGCAGCGCCGACGCTCAGGCGGCGGCAGCTTAACTAAACATCATCAGGTACTTGACAGCCTGGAGACCGCAATTTGCTGGCAATCGCGAAGGGCTCAGCACCACCATTTGAGCCACTGTGCACTTGAGCCACTGACCCACTCATACCACCACCCAGCACCCGCTCATCCACTTGTGCTGTGGTTCAAGTTTTGTTTCGAATTGCGAGTTGCGTTCGCTCTGCACTCAACTTTCGTCGATTCATTGATGTGAGTGGCATTTTATTTGCGAGAAAATACGAAATATATTTATATATATATATACAAATATATATATATATTCTCCTTTATTTTACTTCTTTATTTTCCTGTTTTCTTATATAGATTATTTTTATTTTTTATTTTGGGTTGGACTTTTCGTATTGAAAAGGAAATGAACTCATAAAAAGTAATTTGGCCATAATGCTTTGGTCGAGTTAGTTACTTGATTTGCAGTTGCGAATAAAGTTTCGCTTTATTAATTTTGCTGTTAAATTTTGTTGATGTTTTGTTGTCTTCGTTGCTGTTGTTGTTGTTGTAGCTTTTCGCTAGCCACTTAAAAACTTGCCTGCTGCTCAAGTTTGCAATAAAGCTGAAAAGTTGGGCGTAATACAAAATAAAACAGTATTTATTGTGGTTTGCTTTAATGTCAATTTGAATACCCTTTAGTCGTACGCTTGAGGGGATGCCTGAGTGCTTGTGAATGCAACTCTTAATATTTATATTATTATCAGTTTTGTTGCTGACATTTTAATTTTTTTGTAGGGTATCTCTCAGTTGCGTATGGCACATTCACTCTATTTTTTTTTGTTGCAAATTGCGATTGAGCTCACGACTCAAATTTAATTTTCCCTACGAATACTTCGTTATGCTTATTGACATTTTGAGCTGAATTGTTTTTGACTTTGATCACAGTTTGCTTTTTGCCACATTTAATTGAACCGACACGTACTAGACATGGCTATAAGCACGCTGGCTGACAGTTAGCCGCGAGCTTACTTACACACTCTTTCGCACACAAACACATGTCGCCAGCAGCGCTTTGAATTGAGTTTCTCTCAATTTTATGTTTTTTTTATACCAGAATTCAATTAGTTTGGGAAACGTTTGCGACTGTCTTGTTAACTGATACGATCGCTTTTTATTTAATTTGATATGTATTGGTAGTTTTTCATTCTACACCCCCGCCCACTCACGCCCATACGCCCACGTGCGTCGCTTAAAGGGCGAAATGCGAAATGTGCTGGGGAAACGCTTGGAAATGTGAATTGTTTTTCTTTGCTGACTTCTGCTGGGCTCCGTGCGGCTCTACAGTAAATTGTAAAAATAATTAAATTTATTTATGTTCGTCTTATTTAATTGCCGTCGCAGCTGCGACACTGCCTGCGAATTTTCTGTAGCATAACCTGAGGCGCCGCTTACAAAATGGCTGCCGCAGCAAGAGGCAGAGCAGGTTCGTCCCTCTCCTTCTCTCTGTCTGTGCAGGCAAAATTTGTGCGCAAAGTGAAAGCAAATAAATGAATAACAAATAACACAAATAAATAAATAAACAAATGCGAAGCTGAAATAGAGTTTTCATCTGAGACATGAAAGATATTTCAGCTGCAGCTGCATAAACTAGCAAGTGGACATTTTGACCAGAAGTTGTAGAAGATACTGCTGTTGTTGTTGTTCTTGTTATTGCTGTGCTCTTCGTTATGAGCTTCAAGTTGTTTGATATTGTAGTTTTGACTGCTTCGTTAGGGTTATTTATTTATTGCTAAGTCCTTCTTCGCTTCACTTGTATTGATATCAAAAGCGAGCATTGAACGCTGCATTTTGCCAGAAAAAATCCAAGTTGTGCTATGAATGAGACAGTGCCAAGGTCCAACCTTTTGTGTGATGAGCTATTCAGAGAACAGCCAACTGTACATTGTAAGCTTATTACAGGCCACTAAGTGTTTCCCTCCAGCTCTGCTTTGGCCTTCAAATACTTCAATCAGAATTCCGAATGGCAATGAATGAACTTTGCTGCAATGAAATATCTTAAGCTTCAAAGAGAAGTGAAGTAACTTACTTTATGGAATACTACCATGAATAATAGTGTTAGAATACAAATTAAACTATATAATAGTTTGCTGGACACCTTATTACATCAGGTACTCCTATATATTTTTATTAAAGGCTTACTATGTGCTCCCTCTTAATATTGAACTTGCCCCGTATTGTTGCCATAAAATATGTTAACAACCAATTTCATTGACATATGCACGACATTTATAATCTACTCTCTTTTTGCTTTGTGAAATATTTTCCACGTCTTCGTCTGTGGCACGTTTTGGTTTATTGCATTATTTGCCCTTTGGCAAATTATTTGTGTTATGCTTGCGACTGCAACAAGGTTTCATCAAGGCCCCGTGGCACGACAAATATTTCTATTTCCATTTATGCAACGTCAGCTTCACGTCTGCGTTTCTTCGTTGTTGTCGATGTTGCAGTTGCTGGTGTTGTTGTTCCATTTGATACTTCGATAAGTTAAGAAATTCAAAAAGTGTCACTGCCACTTGGCATTCGCTGTTCGTGTTGCTGCGCGAAATAAATTCAATTCTTTTGTTTTTACCATTTGCCACAATTGGTGCGCGTCGCTGTTGCTGCCACAGCCTCCGTTTGCCACATCCCCCTGCCCCCCAGCTGTTCGGTTTGTCTGACTGTTTTTCATGCGCATTCAATGAACCATAAATTTCAAAGTGCCGCGTGGCCAGACACGACGGCGTCGCTAAGCTGGGACACCAACAACAACAGCAACAATAATCACAACAAGGACAACAAGAAATAGTTTAAAAGTTATGCAAAGAGTTGGCTGAAGTTCGTGTCATGGCCAAAACTGTTCGCTCACCTCTCTGCCAATTGCTCTGGGATTGGCAAGCGCTTGCAAAAACATTTCTCTAATTGTCCTGCAGCTGTAGCAATAGTTAACTAATGCACACACACACACACACACACGGACGAGCACGCACTCAGTGAGACAGGAGATATTCATATAAGCCGGCTCATGGGCAACACTTTACAAAACGTAATAAAAAGAATTGCTAAAACAAGAACAAAAAACTATCATACAAAACACTCATTGTTTTAGCCTAGGAAAAAAGAGAGAGATAGAGATAGTGCGAGGGGGCTAGCGAGGGGGTAGATAGTGTGCTGGGACAGGAAAAACATTTTAGTCGATGATATGTCTCGCTCTCTTATCTGGCGAACAATTTTATGCTTCCGGCTGAGCGACAAACAATGGAGCGTAAATATCCGAAAAGCGGCGCAACAACAACAATACAAATAAGAAATAATGGCTATTGCAACAAAAGTGTCGAATGTGAAATACTCTTTAAAATAAATTATAAATTGAGCTACAAACTGATAAGAGAAAGAAGTTTTAGCAAGGAAAAACTTTTAAGCAAGGATAACTATATTTAAAGAGCCTTTTCTATGGCAAATAAACTTTACACTTTATACATTATACTCATTCGATTCGTCTGTAAGAAACAGAGAACAATTCTATCTCTGTAATTTATGCGCTTTCTGTTCATTGCAAAGAGGTTCTTCCATCCATTTAACAAATGAACATGGCCAGCTGTAAGAGTATAAAAGCACTGAAGAATGCCTGCTAAAACGATGGATCGTACATGAATGTGCAAATATATGCATAAGTGAATGAGTGAATGGGTGAATCACTGAATGAGCGAATGACTGAATGACTGACTGAATGAATAAGTGAGTGAGCCCCGATGCATGTCCGGTGCAAACAAGCAGGCAAAGAGCCTAAAGCTGAGGGCATTGTTGGACGATAGAGATGGCATACATAGAAACATTATAAAGGGACAAACAGCAAAGAGGATAATAACAACAACAGCAACAACAACAATAAGACAGTTTACGTGTAGTTGATAAGATTTGTCTGCAACGTTTATTGTCCTTTGGTTTTCCACTTTGCTTGGCTCGTTTCAGTTTAGTAAAATGCTTTTTTGCACAATTGTCATCATGACCCTCACACACACACACTACATTTACATATGATTGTGAAGGTGTTAGTCGAAGCTGTTTTGCATACTTTGTGGCACTGTGGCATTGGCCAAATATTTGTCCTTTTTTTAGGTGCTGGCCGAAGCAACAAAATAAGCGATAAATAAATACAATTTTCTGGGGTTTTTTTATTTGCATTTAAGATTAAGCAGATAAAACACGCAGCTGCTGGAATAAAAACCAAATGAATATTTGTTTCAAGAAACTAGTCCCAACAGGAAAAAAAACAAAAAAAATCGAGTTTTATGTTCATGTGGAATCTTTAAAGCCGCATAAATTCGAAACGCAGCTAAGCAAGGCGCGTGGGGAGCAGAGAGGCGGAAGGCCCTTAAGCGCTCTCTAATTTGCTTTGACAGCAGACATGTGTTCAGGGCTTTGTCTTTGTGCGTGCCAACTGGAAAACCAAATCCAGCTGAGCGCGATGCGAATGCAGCAATGGAACGAAGTGGCGATGAGTATCCAGCAAAGGGAGCAGATCAGCAGCAGCAACAGCAACAGCAGCTGGAGAGACAGGCACGAGTAAGAGTTGCAGCTAAAGCAGGCATCAGGCAGCCTTTTAATTAATTTCAATGCGCGGCAGCTGCACTCGCATTTTACCTCTCTCTCTCGCTCTCCCTCTCTTACTCACACCCTCAACTTGTGGCTGGCTTGTTATGTAGGTGAGGGGACTAAATTTAGCGATGAAATCTTGTGCAACTGTTGCCAACACTTTTGATTTTTGTGTGCCACATAATTTGATTGTGCCGGGTGCAGCCGCAGCAGCAGCCGATGCCGCCACCGCCGTTGCCTCAGTCGGCAGCAACAATGCACCAACTTCCATTAAGAGGAAGCATCCGTCCTCTTTTAGCTCCACTTACAGTGGCAGCAGGTGTGGAGTTTATGAAGAGCTCATGAGGTCGCTGGCAAAAGATTTTGAATAGAACTTTTAATTTTTTAAGGCAAACCTCTTTTACCATTCTCTGACTTTAAATTACTCTTTAGCCGTATTTTAGGTTTCCATCTTTGTGCTAGAATTAATTGCAGCTGCACTTGATCTAAGCCACACGAGACACATCTCTTTATCTTACTACGGTTGCGTTGAGCTTTGTGTTAATCGAATTTGGCAAAAAGAAATGTATTTGGTGTCACTGTGCATGCGTCATCTTAGCTAACAGGACACAATGTTGCTGTGGCAACTGGAAGCGAAGCCGTCAACTTTTACAACGTTTACCGAGCATGAGCCATGTCGAGCATATTGTTAACTTTTTGCCTTCATCTCATCTGGCTTGCTATGCTGCCCCTCCTCTGCATCTGGCAACTGGCAACTTTGCTGCTTATTTACATATTTATAACTTGCAACGGACTGCGGTGTGTGTTGCATACAATATTTACCTTCAGTTTTTTTTGTCTAGTTTTAGTTTTTGTCTTACATAATATTCAACCGATTTCTAGGACATCCATCGCGCCCTGTGAATAGTCGAGAGTCCTGGCAGCAACTTGCACCTTTTGCTGCGGTTCAGTGATGCTGCTGCAAGATCGGGTGGCAACCAACTGTAATGCAAATCATATGCATTGTGCAAATTTTGTGTGTTGCAACAACTTGAAGATTGCCGCTTGCCACACATCCCAGCTTGTGTTTGACTTGTGAGCCTTGGCATATTGTCTTACCTTGCCTTACCGTGCCATGCCCTGCCTTGTACTTATTTTATTTTATTACCAGCATTATATTTTGTTTGTGTTCGAGGCGAAAACTTCTCACAGCTGTTCGGCTCTGCTTGCTTTCCGGTTGAATTGCCACTCACTTCGCCTTTAAAACTTTACAGGAATCAATTGAGATGGGCTGATGTGAGTGGGAGGCCATCATTTAAAATGCTACCTCGGCCTGGGCTCATGTGGCGTATGCGCAATATGTTGCACCTGCCTTGACGGCGGCAATTCATTTTCAGTTTAACCACACAGCCAGAACAATAGCCAAGGGCCGCCCAGCAGCCCCCAACTCACACGTTCATGCATATAGAAAGGCAACATTAAATACTACCAAGGCAGACAGCCTGTATGTGGGATGTGTGTGCGTGTGTGGGTATCAGTGTGAGTGTGTGCAGCAGCTAAAAAGACGCAGCGCGGCTGGATGAAGCGATGTGGGGAACGATGGTTCGAGGCAGTGCAACGCGCGTTGACAACGCCAATACAGGTGCACACAATGCAAACGAGTGACATGCAAATGCTTTCAACAACAATTGCAATTCATGCAGCGCTCGCACACACACACGCACAGGCACACACACCCACTCCCATACTTACGTACACGCGCTCATCATGACAGGCAGACACGGTCCTAGCTTCACATTTTGTTTTATTTCTGAGCGTCGATTTTGGAGCGTTCGCTTCTTCCAATTTCCCTTCCATTCTATGTTTTTTTTGTAGTTTGCTTGTTGCGTTGCGGTTTGCCTTCTTTTCTGCCGTGCAGCTGTGTATGTGAGCGTGTTTATGTATTTTGGGGCATTTAGCATGTTCTGCAGCACCCATACACTCACACATGCCTGACCAAAGAATCCTCTAAATGTGAGGACAGCTCTTGCTTCTGTTTTTCGCAATCTGCAATTACCCTGTAGGAGCACAATTAAAGGGTAGCTTAGCTGCTGTGTCGTGCATTGGGCTGGATGTTGAAGTAGTTAAAGCTCCTTCAAAGTACTCAAAAGTCCCTTAATCTCAATATTATTTGAAGACATTTAGAGCTTATATTTTGTAAGAAAGCTTCTTAGGAAGCCTTTTTGCAGCTATGTAACCTAGGCAATTTGTACCCGTTAAAGGATTTCTAGTGGAATTATTCAGAATGTTGCTCGTTTTGTTTCTAACAACGTGGTGTTTGCTGACTTGTCAGTCGGTCTTTCTCTCAGCAAATTCCTGCTGGTTAGCAAACTGTTTTTGTTTACGCCAGCGATGGCCACAGCAATGGCAGCTCATGCTGATGCTGATGCAGCATTTTTGTTGATGCTGCTGCTGCTGATGGTGATGCTGTTGATGCGGCTGCTTCTACACTCACTTATGTATTCACACTCAAATATGCAATGCGCCACAAAATTGCAATTTCCACTAAGATTGATGAAAAACGCCAACGTCGACTGCTGTGCCTTCACGAACGCGCACACCCACACACCTACGCAGACACATGCAGCATGAGGCAGCAACCAATACGTTGGTGGCACCACATGCAGCATCAGTCGCTAGCAAATCATGTCATCAATTGAATTTCAAGCGATTATTTTTGCACGTTTCACAAATCGCTGCGAAAATATCCATGGCTGTGCGTGTTGCTCTCTCTTTGTGTGTGTGTGTGTGTGTGTGGGTGTGTATATAGGTGTCGTTGTGAGTTTGACTGCATATCAAACGAGCGCACGGCATTGCGACGCTCACAATACGTTTCGATTACGCATTCAATTCGAATTGATGACGCGCGCGCGCCTGTTGTTGCCGCCAGCCATTGAAAATATGAAGATGCACCACAGTTCAGCACCGCAACACCCGCGTGCCCTTTCTCTCGCTCACTATATGGCGTGTAATCCCGCAGAGTGCATTCCGGCCGTAGATCACAAATCAGCGCAGATTGCTAGGTTTGAGGTGCCTGGCTTGAGGGTAGCTGCATATTTCATAACTCAATTTAATACAATGCCAAAAGGCATACCTTATGCATATTTTTGGCCAGACTCGTTCGTCTTACAAGCTGGCAGTGGAATGCAGTCCATGCATGTTTAATATTAACTATGTGTATATAACTGAGTGTATATATAAAGACGTGCAATTGTAAGCTGCTTGCAATTTTCTATCATTAAATTGGCAAATAAATTCACTCGAAGCACTCAAACGTTACATTTTGCTTGGCCCGCTATATAAATATTTAATGAATATTAGTTTTCAGGACGCCCCATGGCTTATTTATATATATATATATATATATACATATTTCTATATATATGTATGTGTTTATGAGTTTATACATTATCTTGGAATGCTTTGGCCAGCAATGCAAGATGGAAACGGATTGCAATTAAATTGCATTTAGAATCAATTTTGGAGCAGTGCTAACCGCTGCAACCCAATTAACCACGCCCCCTAAAACTTTTTGAATACCACCCACCTATTGCTAGCTGAAACGCATTGTTTGCGTATTTCAAATATTGTTGCTGCAAATTTGTGTGGCTTAAATACGAAGCGGGTAATTGGATGCTGTACAATAGATAACGGTTTACACATTCTAGTTGCAGCAGCATCTGTAACTGGCGCATTTTAGCATTTAGGCAATAGATAATTACTACATTCAATTACACCTTCATAATTCTATCGAGCCACCATTGTTACTTGGCTAATTTACTATGAGAAATTACATGTATGTGTGAGAGAGTGCGTGTAATCCTTGTAATGAGCTAAACGTCTGTTGCTATGCCATCGACATGGCCTCACTGTCCCAAATGCCAGTCCATGCATCTTGCCTAAGCTGCCCATTACGCATAACTGCAGCTCCGCTCACTCCGAGCGTTGTTTAAATATTAATTGGTCCAGCTTAAATGCCAACAGACTACCTATAATAATATCATATAATTTCGAATGAAATAAAAATTTGATTTTTATTATGCTATTAGACTGAAATAAATAGAATTTGACAGCTTGTTGGTTGGCTAATGTTAAATAAATACAATTTATTTTTGGCTGATTGTAATTTTCAGCTGAAATAAATTGTTTTTGGCAGCTTTCACAATTGACAGACTGCGGCTGAGACTGGCAGAAATGTAAATTGAATTGTTTACTGTCAAAGCTTTAATAAATATTTGAACACTTCTAGCGATTTTCTCGATATCTGTTTCGACATTCAGCTAAATCCGTAAAAGCATTCATTTGAGCTTGTTTATTATGAATTTTGCAACTAGTTTTAGAGTCAAGCTTATGCCATCACAGCTGCCTCTGCTACAATTAGACCAGAGTTGTGTGTCCTTGTGCGCCATTTCCATAAAATATGCAGCTAATTACGTGCAAGTTGCCTGAGCTCTGGCAGACAGCAAGCCCAATGACAGGGCACAGAAACCGAGACACCACAGAGCCCAAAGCGGAGACAAGATGCCAAGAAGCAGCCTGTCAGGACCCTAATACAATATAATTACTGTAAAAATCAGAGCTGAAAAGCTCCATAAGGGTGCGTCTTTTGCCGCGAATGGCTTGCCAAATGACGCATAGAAAGAGACAAAGACAGATGTAAACCGACAGATAAGATAGAGGGAGATAGAGCGAGAGAGAGCGGGTGGATGAATGTGGGGAAGTGGAACGAGCACGGCAATAGTGCGTAAATCTTGACGCCTTTAAGGCTCCCAGCCCAATTGACAATGACATTTTGTCGTCATTATTGCGTTCCTTAAACAAGCAGCTCAGGGCAATGGACGACTGAGAGTTACCCTGTAGAAAACTTGGCGCCTTAAGTTATTTAATATATAAAACAAATATATATATATATAAATAAATAAATATATATATAAATATTGTTATCTTTTACTTTATATACATTGTATACTAAATACTTCACAAAACTATGATTATTTTTAGCTTATTCTGTTCAAGGCTCCTATATACCCCGTCGCATGCTGAGCAGCAGGGCATATGGTTAAAGAAAGTTGGAGCGTGGCAGTTACCGCGACACTGGCAAGAACATTGAGGTTGATTCGCTCTGTGCTGGCAATTACAGAAATTAGCTTTCGTTTTTAATTTATTATCGCCATTGTGCGTGCCCCTAATGGGGCGACAAGAGACAGTCGACAGTCGACAGTCGGCAGTCGAGAGTCGACGCTTGCCAGCGCCTGCCCCTGGCTTGTGGCTGGTGGTTGCTAGAGTCTTGTTGATGCCATTGCTAAGACAAATGCCTGGGCTGCTGTCGAGTCAAATTAATGTGCATATAACTTACGCTTTAACTGAGCTGAAACGGAGGGCAGGTGTTGGGGCTGGGGATAGCCATAATGTTTGCAGCGCTTGTTTGAGAGGTTCATGCATTTTAAAGTTTTACAACGATGGCATTCTTGGCTACTGCCTGCACCCATATGGCATATGCAATGAAGTGTGCATATGCTCAAACATTCATGATGATTTACCAGCACACTCACACACTTGCACACTCACACACACTCAGTTGGCTGTGCCCATGCATATGCATACAAAAAATTGGCCAGCCTTTTGGGCCAAGTAGCCGCTGGTGCATGCAATGCAATGGCCAAAGATTTATTTACTCAGTATGCAAATAGCAACATAATTGAAACAAAAAGGCTCTGAGGCCACGCCCCATGGCAAGAGAACGCTATAAAAAAGTGTTGCCTACCTTTTGGGGCAGGCATTGCCAGCGGGAGCCTTGACAGAGCTGTCAAGTTATTTATTAATGGTCTGCGGTGCAAAACAATTAATAAAGAGCGCTTAGGAAATGGGCATGGTCGCGTTGCCAGTTGTAATATTTCGACATTTTTTTAAATTTTGGGCGGGGCATGCCACAGTTGATGATGTTGGGGCGCTGCAGCGTGCAGTTGTGGCAACCATTTATAAAAGGCGCTTTGCTAGGTGCTGCTTTGGCTGCATGTTGGTTGTTGCATTTGCTAACCGTAAACTGCGCATTAGTGTGATTGCATAACATTTGCACACATGCACACACACTGAGAGGGAGTGAGGGAGAGCGATAGAGAGACACACGCGAGCTGCTCGTAAGCAGCCAGAAAACCCTTAAACCAAAAGCGAACCGAAACCAAAATCCTTATGTATGTTCAGCTGCTGCGGCTACGTGCTGTATCCAGTATCCAGCATCCAGCTGCACACTACTGCGCACTTGGATCCCTTTCGAAAAGTTTGCACAGTTGCAGCAGCAGCACCCACAAATTTGCAGCAACCGGCTCACAGTTGTTGATAATTTAAGTCGGAAATTTCAAGGAAGCAGCTCGCACGTAAATGTTAAAACAAGAGATATGTGGACATACACCTACACACGTGAAACTACACATAAAGCCACACATCGACAACAGTAAATTGCAATTACAACAAGTGCAATGCAACATGCAACAGCAACAACATCAGGCACTGCAACTGTAATCAAAGTAACACAAAAAGTGCTGCTCACAAAAAAAGTGTGGAATGCAATTATGGCTAGAAGACAATTGGGCTGGATGGTTGCTAGCACAAGCCCAAACAGCAAATAAAAGCATATACAGTCAGTCGCTGAAGTTTACGTACAGACGGAGCCAAAAGCAAACTTTGCTCGGCTGTTAAACAAACCGAAAATGAAATCATTGTCAATTCATAAAACCCAACAAAAATGTTACAAATTGCATTTACATATGCTGCAACAGCACACACACACACACGCACAGGAATACACACATACACAGCTGCTGTCGGTCATTACGTTGCCCATTATGCTTCATTTGTAGAGGCGCCGCTTGACACACATACCAGCTGGGCTGTTGGGACGGGGCGTGGCTGGGCAGCTGTAGGTGCCAGACTGATGGTGGCTAAGCCCCAGCAAGCATGTCGTTCATTTAAGATGACAGCAACAGCTAGCCCAATGGGCCAGGCCCAATCCAGTTGCGGTCAAGTGTGTGTGCAAACATATGGCAGCCACTGTACGAATGCTAGCCGAATGGCATTTGCTTTAGGGCTGTCTCTGCCTGACCTTGTTTTTATGCTCGAACGTAATTGACATTTATTAATTGGAAAACAATAATTTTGGTCTCTGCTGGCGCCAAAAACTGGCAGCTGCCAAGTGAACCTACAAAATGTGTGCGTGTGTGTGCGTGTTGCATGCCACTCGCTTGTTGCTGAATGATTTATGAGAAGCTAGCTGGGCTGCAAGTGCTTGCTGTTTATGCGGGCGGCGATTAAAAGCCGACAACAGCAGACGGTCGTCGCTGAAAAGTTTTGCTAGCTGTGCGCTTGCTGCCCATTAAAAGCTGTCAAATTTTAATGTTTAACAGGGCAGGCTCAAAGTGCCAGCCAAAAACCAACACGAACAACAGCATAATCAGCCGCAGCCGCCTGTTCCGGGCACCTGTCAGACCTGTGGACAGGTAGGCAGACAGCACTCTATCTATCTAGCCGCGCCCCGACAGAACGTTAAGAGCACATAGTTTGCCCGAGCCTAAGGCGTCAGCCCTAGTAGTGGGAGTTGGGCGTTTTAAAATAGTTGCCCTGTGTCCTTGGCCAGCTCGGGCCAACGGGGCGTATGTGTAACGGAATCCCAACACGCGATAAATTCATTAAAGAGCTCGCATAGCAACTGAAATCTGGCTGACATGTCTCGCGGGCAACGTAAAATACCCGAGTGCTTGCACACACGCACGCACACACACAGGCACACACAGAGACACACGCACGGAGGAGCACACACAAAAAGGCATTGCATACTTTCGGGCACGTTTATAGATTAACACATTTTTACTGCTGAATGTACTAATAAGGCAAGCATTTCCACTTTGAGTTGCCCCCAGGAGGCATATAGCCGCACTCGCTATCTCTCTCACATGCACACACACACACATACGTGCGAGTCTGTGTTTGTTGTATACTTTCAAAATTTATAACGCCAAGTAACAATGGGGACTTTCAGCTGGCAGCAGGCAGCAGCACTGGCCAGGTGTAGAAAAAATGTTAACAAGAGCAAATAACGCGAAAATATTTCATACACTACGCTGCGCAGCACAGCACAGTCCATCCGAACCCAAGCACCGGCCCAACCTGGAGCCAGCTCTTACACAGCCAGCCAGCCAGCAAGCCAGCCAGTTAAATGGCAAAGCTTCTGGGAATTCTGGCAGTCGTGCCTGCTACTGCGCAGTTGTTGTGATTTCAAGTCTGGCCGTCGAGCGCCGGTTGTGCACACACTCAGGCCCAACAAGCAGTCTACACACACATACTGGCCAGGTGGCTACGTGCCTGGCACACGGTACGAGATCGCGGCAGCTGCCCCTGCAGCCTGCTAGCTGCAGCTGTTACCCTTCAGTGGCGACGACCACGCCAGCGAGTCGTATCTGATTCGACAGGGGCAGCACAAATAGTAAATAATCCAAGTCGACTTGTAATTACCTCTGCATGCTGCACATTTATTTTTCTTTTTGTATGCTTTAACTGTTTTCATTTTCCCGTCGTTCTTTTGATTAAATTGCTCTTTAAATATTTTCTTAGCTTGTTGCTTCCATTTGCTCAAGCCCAACCGAACCTAAACAATGGCGTGAAAAACTTGTGTAGTTAGATATGATGTTATAGTAAATGCATTTTTTTTTAATTTATTAAATATGTGCCAGCAAAATATATTCATTAAAAATTCTTTTGAAACAATGTCGATAAAATATTAAGCAAACACAATTGAGCTTATAAATATATAAAAAATATACTAAATTGGGACTAAAAATGTATTAAAAATAAAAAATAAACAAGAACAAAAAATTCAAATTTTATGACAGCAAATGAATTAAATTTAAAAAACTAATAAAAAATAATAATAAAAAAAAAGAAGCAAATGAATTAAATTTAAAAAACTAATAAAAAAGTCATAATAATCATAAAAATCATAAAAACAGAGATAGACATATATAAAAATCTCCTTGGAAATGAAACGAATTATTTAACTATACAAATTACAAAAAAAAATTAATATAAACAGCATAGAAAAATAAGTTGAAATAACATAATTAAAAATTATTTTAATGTAGACAACAATGCAAAAAACATGCATAATTTTTATAAGATTGATAAATCACATATTCATATATACCTTTAATGACTGTGGAAATAATTGAAAATATGAAATTGAAAATAACGACTTATATAAATTATTTGCAACCATTAAGCTGCACATTTGCAATCCATTTGACTGAAAGAGCACGCTGTAAAATGTTAATGTTAATGTTAATAAACGCATTTTCGCGCTCAACCAAAGGGAGGACAACTGAAAAAAAGGGAATATAAATAAATAAATGTGAGAACTATAAATTGAAATTTGAAGCAAAAAAAGTGTTTGTGGAAGCAGCAGCAGCTCAGCAAAGTGTTTATTAATGCATTGATGCACGCATAAAAATCTGAATTTAATTCAATCGATTTGTATTCTCGAGGCTCACAGGCTGCGATAATACTGGAATACAAATAGCAAATTGCATGCTGCCACGCTGGCAACTTAAGCTAACGGCAACAAATGCGACGAGTCGTTGGCAGGAGCAGCGCAGCCTTTCGTCCCACACAACGAAATTGTCTGATGAATTTGCTCAATTCAAAACGTGACTGACGCAATGATTGTACACGTTACAGCTCCGACTCAGACTTGAAGTGGAAGCCATAACTAAGTGGCACTATGTAAGTGAATAGCAGAGACCAACGACATCTGCCGACAGACAGATATATATATATGTATATATATGTATTTGTGTGTTTGAGGGTGCACAGAACTCGTTCACTTAGACAAACACATGAGCCAAGCTAGCACACACGAGTAGTTGGCACTTTTAAGTCATTTGCTCAATTCGTACTCAATTCGAAATGCGACCATCAAGTCGAATGGCCACTCAATCAAACTAGAAAAAAGAATCAGCTGAAGCAGCTGATGTAGCTCCACATCGAGACAAGGATTAGCTCAACTGGAGCCCTGCTGGCTCGGCACTTCGCTTAAGTTTGTGGAGGCAGCACGCGTACAGCAAACATTTCTGACTGTATTCTTTAAAACAACGCGACCACACTGCATATGATAGAGGGTACAGGCAGGTGATTATGTTTGCCATGCCAAATGGGGTGTGCCCAACTAGTGGGCGTGCAGCTTATGACATATTATAGCTTAAAAGATTAAAGCAGTTATGTGTGTAGAAAGGTTAACATTGCGTTAGGCCAATATGTTTGGTGTACAGCATTCTCACTTTACAGGGTATATGCAAGCCAAATCAACGGATTTATTGAAAGCAGAAACTTATATCCACTATACATGAGGGTTACTACTGCTTAAAGGGTATAGCCAAGTCTATGCCAACCGACGGCGTGAGCACCTCTTAAAGTGCAAGCCAGTCACATCGGCGCTGATTGCACGTTTTGCGGATTTGCCAGCGAATTCGTGACAGACAAAGTGAAGCTTTTGCTAAGCCATTACACGCCTCGTGTCGCGTCGCAAAAAAAATTATCAAAAAAAGGGAAAAGAAAATAAATAAAAAATTTGTTTTTTTTTCCTTTCAAACTCCATTTGAAGCAGACGTCAAATCGTTGACGCGAAAAGCGCGACATGTGCGAAATCTTTTTTCGTTTTTGTTCAGTTTGCTGCAGATCGATTTTATTTTTCGTCTGTGGGCTTAGGCGGGGCACAGGCCTAGTTCTGAATGTGCAAGCGTTTGCCATATTGTAAATTATTTAAAAATGATTTATTGTAAGTTTGTTTACACTTTGCCATGCGGTTGCATTTGGCAGCAGCTGTGTGCCGTTGTAAATATTTCATAGCTCGCTCGCTCGCTCGCTCGCTTGCAAGCAGCAAAGAGCAAAAAACCAGAGCACAAATTCTATTGTGTTTTCATTTGAATTTAATATTTTATATTGCTCTGAAGCCCACAGGAGCAGCAGCAAGCAGACGGGCAGCGGCACAGCTGAGAGATGCCCTATAAACCGACTCGATTTTGACAATACATAAACAACTACGGGAATGTAATTTAATGCACTGTTATTTGGCTTATAAGTTATTGCAGTTATATACCCGCTATGGCCGCTCTTTGCAGGGTATGAGAGCAACAACTGCAAAAGCTATATCAGGAATTGCAATCGCAATCGCCATTAAGTTTGCCTTCTGCGGTTTGCAGCAGCTGTAAATACGTAAGTGTATGTATGTGTGTGTGATTGTTTTTGAGTGTTGTGACATGTCACTTGCATGGCCTGCAATTAAAAGTTTAACTATAAATGCCTACAATGCGGTTTTGACTGTTTGCCAACAAGATGTTGTCGTTGTCATAGATTGCTGCTGCTCTTGTTGTTGTTGTTGCTATGATTGATTAAGTTTAATAAATAATACAAGACCACACGACACCTGGCAATCAAAGAGGCAGCTAACAAGAAGACAACTTTAAAGTATATTTATATGCTGTGCAGTTGGCTACTTTTCGGGGTCACGTCTCTGGGCCAACCGATAGACATCAATTGTCAGTTGAAATGACCGAAACCCAAGTTGGAATTTATGTGTCACATGCGTAGCAAATTGTATTTGCCAAAATCATTGCCACAACTATAAATTTAACTTTTCAGGCCGAAATGCCGATCTGCCTGCTGGACCCAAATATTAACGCACGCAATTAAAATTCGACAGCATCGACAAAAAAAAAACCCGAGTGCCAAGTGACATTTTGAAACGCCATTTCTGACCCTTTTCCAAGCGATTGAATTGAATCCTGTTTGCCGAGCACAAAATAAAAGGAAAAACATAATAATGTAGAGAGTGGAAAATGCGTGCCGGAAAATGGCAGCAGTCTGAGTGAAATACAAAGTGCGTGCTGTGGATTGCTATTCTAGTAGCCATTGGGGGCCCTGGGATTACAGCTTGTGATTGGAAAATCTATGATGATCATTAATAAAAACAAGTGGACATTGTCGAAAATGCCGAACAATAACCGAAAAGACCAAATGCCTGCACTAATCAGGCTATCACGTTGGCAAATTCAAATGCAGATGCTGCTTATTATCATTCTGTGCTTGAGACTGTCTGCTGAGACTGAAACCTGGTCCTGTATGGTTGCCCGGCATCTTATGCATTATACGCACCACTTCAGTCTTTGTAAATATTATTTTAATATCTTGTCAGCCAACCAGATACCCCGCAAACGCCCTCATTCCCATACACACACTCACACAGGCATGCCCAGTAAGTTAGCTTACTTCGAGACATGAATGCTTTGACTTGTTGTTGGCTCTTGGCTGGTTTCTTGCTGTTTTCATTCCGTTCCAAACTTTGTGCAACAAGCAATGCTTCATTATAAGCTTCAGCGGTAAGGCCAGAGGTGATAAGCCCTGCCAGATGCAGGCAGTCAGCCAGCCAGCCAGCCAGGCAGCCTTTCTACCCAGTCAGCCATCCAAGCAGTCAAAACCAGGCAACTTCTTGTAGAGTAAACTTAATTTTATGTTTTCAGCTTTCACAGCCTCGCACAACACTTATACACACATATACACATGGCACTTGCTTGTACTTTGTATGAAATTTTACGAATATTTCATATATGAGTCGTGTGTATGTGTGTGATGTTGCCTTGCCTGTTGTTCTTGTCTTGTCGTGTCGCATCGTATCGCATGTTTTGTCAGCCGAAGTGGCTATGCAAAGACAAACAAACTAAAACAACAACAGCAGCATGAAGAAGACCAACAACAGCAACAAAGGCATTGCGCAAAAATGTTGTCAATCAACGTTACGGATAACAAGTTACACAAAGACTAGGGACTAAAGACAAAGACTAAAATTCAGCTGAATGCCATAAAGCTTTCAACTCAAAGGGTTTCAAATGCCATACGTAAATCCATGCCAATATTCTTAAATTCTTAGTAAAGTTCATATAGGTATTTGCAAACTTTTTTAATAACATATCAACTGTGTCTTACTTTAAATACTAGGCTAGAAATTTCTGAAGTTGGCACACAATACAAAACTATAAACTCTTTGATACGTCAACTTCATGCTTTTATGTGCATAAATTCAAATTCGAAAGCAAACAAATTTCTAAGAATTTTAATGGAGAGTCAAAAGAATTGATTTCATGCTGAATGCAGATTCGACTTATTTTAGAAATTAATCATGCGAGCAGTTGATGCACATTCCGATTGAAATGATTTAATGAAGGACATTAAAATTAATCAACGCTGAGTTGTGAATAAAACAAATATGACAGCTGTGCAGTCAACCCGAACAGAACCAACCGCCACACACCTCCACACACACAAACACACGCACACATTCTCACACACATGTCACAGTAGCCACATTTCAATTTTCGCCGTGTGCCATGTAATTTGCTTGGATAATTTATATGCACGCCGCGCGTATAGAAGATGCTCCCACAACAGGTTCATGCAGAGGTTCGGCTTCAGTAGCACGCCTCGAGTGCGAAATGAAATAAATTTTGCAGCATCATTTAAGCTTAATTAAGACGGCAGCCGCAGCCGGCGAAAGGCAGCATCGTTCGCTGAATGAGGGCGTAGAATGTTGGCAACAAAAGCCGCGCAATGCATTGCGCAGCACATAAATAAATAAGTAACTGAGTGGTTGAGTGGTTAAGTGGTTGCCAGCAGCGGCAGCCACCGACGTCGACGCGTCGTTGTCGATGTCGGTGTCGCTGCCGACGTCAACGCCAAGGTGCCGACTGCGTGCCACATGCATACGCCAGTGGCAATCAGCGCGCTGTCCAGTTTAGCTTCAATGACAGCCCATCGAGCAACACTGCGAGCATTTCGCTGTACATTGGAATTTCGAGGCAACTCATGTTGCCACGCATAAAACTACTTAGACAATGTCAAAAGGCATCATTATTCATGCTAGCAAGCACAGCACTGGCACAGCACCAGCAGCACATGTACGAGCCCTGCACGATTCTCTAGTCTCCATTCTCCGCCAGGCCAAGCCAAGCCAATTCCAATCAGAATAGCGCTCGTCATGTTGCATTAGTAGGAAATTAATGGCACGAGGTCTAGGCACGAACCCTTCACATGGCTCAATATCAGCTCAACTACTGACGCCTTATGTTGATTTTTAATTACCCACACACACACTTACATCCAGATGCAGACATAAGATATGAAAAGCCAATGAAGTGTGTTGAAATTGACTACAAATTCAATGCCATAAAACACCCCCATAAGAAGGCAATTAGTAGGCACGAAATTCATTGAGCTCTGGGTTCAAAGTGTTACACATTACGCATGATTTCAGTGAAACAGGATCAAATTCCACAAAATTAACCAAGTTGCTTGTGGCAAGAAAACTAAGTGACTGCCTTCGAAATACCCTTTGATAAAAAGTCAATGAATCTTAAGACATTTTCTGCGTGGAGCTCCAGCAAACTTGTTTGGAAATTTAATGCTGTTATCATATACATAAATAAGCCTCATACTCTGCAGGGTATACAAAATACGCCAAAAATATAGGCATGAAAATTACAAAAGTTTTCTTAATTGCTCCACGCAGTCGTTACGTCCTATCCCGCCGCGTTGTCCTCTCAAATTAAACGCAAGTATGCAAAGTCATTGTATGAAAAGGCTGACTGCCTGCCGGCCTGCCTGCCTGCCCGCTTGCCCACCCATTCATTCCGGCAGCCCGCCAGCCAGGCAAGCAGCCAGTCAGTCAGTGGGCGTGCACGGCCTGCGTAATGATTAAGCAAACACTCAATCACCCCTTCCCAAACAGCACATTCAATGCCATTCCACACACACTTTCTCACACAGGCCTGAAATGAAGCACATTCAGCTGGGGCAATTGAATTTTTTTTGCCAGCGCATATTGCCCACAGCTCGACTGCTTGGCTTTAAAGCTGTTGCATGCCTGCCTGGGAGATTTTATGAAATATGTAGCATACTTTTACGGGCAGCGAAAAAAACTCAGCTGCAGTTTTATTAAGAGTGAATGCAATATTTACAGAAAATTTGTGCAGTTTTCTGTGCCATGGATTTTAAGCGTATTAAGCTTAAGCGTCTATCGTATGTATGCCACGCCCATCTGCCTGCCATATAGGCGGCAATCCATGCATACAAATACGCGTCATATGCTGGAAACCTTTTGTTTAATGAAGCCGAAGTTGAGGGCGACCATAGATGTCTCTCTGTATATATAAGGCTCTATTTGTGCGTATGTGTGTGACTGAAGGCGTGCATGTGGAAAAACAGTTTTCGAATGAATGCAAGTTTTAATCCTTGAAATATGATTTGAGTGCAAATATTTTGCATAACCATGAGCTCGACTCTTCCATATAGACACACACACACACATACACCCCGACGCAGTCACTTGCGGTTTGCCTACATGGGTGTAGCGTGTGAGTGTGTGTGTGTTTGGATTTTGCCTGCCTCGTGATGTAAGCAGTGACACAATTTCGTTTTTCTTGTGCGTGTGTGTCCGTGTGTGCACTTGTACTTGCCAACCGCAAACACTTCACTCGCTTGAAGGCTGCCCTCCGTGCATAGGCCAGCCGAGCAGCTCTCTGCTCTGACTTCCCCTTCCGCTGCCCACTGTGGCGCATATCCCATTTTCATTCCCTGTGCGTTCATTTTTGCAGCTGCTTGCGGTTTTGAAATGCATTTGCCCTGGCATTCGCTGATGCCCTTTCACTGGTTCAGTGGTTCAGTGGCTCAGTGGTTCATTTCTAAATTGAAACTAAAGAGTTGCCAGTGGCTACCATTGTGGCCACTTGTACACCGTCCGACCACTACTTCAACAGCCGGCGGCCAGCGGGCTTAATGAACAAAGTTTCACTCTGTCACTCTCTCTAAGCCGATGACAAAAGTCAAGCTGCAACCTGACGGGGCTGACGAGTGCTGTCAAGATATAAAGTGTGAGCCCATGCAGGGTCTCTGACATTTTGATTTTTTGTCTGAATTTTTACCTGATGAGTATTTCTTATGAATTTTTTTCTGTCGCTCGCTGTAAACAAATGTTGCACGCTGAAAAGCTGCTGCCACAACTTTGTTTTGCCGTTTTTTCTCCACTTTTGTCAACGAGTTTTTAATATTTGGTGACGAGCGGCGTGAAAACACCTCACTCGGACTTGCAAATAGCACGAAACCAGAGGAGAAAACCAGGCATTTGTAAATAGAGACATTTGATATTTCCGAAACTTGTCTCTCCCGAAGTTAAAGGTAAATTCCGAAATGCTTCGCAAAAATGTTTTATGTAGCGAACAAAACAAATTGAATAAAGTCCATTTATGTGGGTTTCTATAGTATTTTTCGATATCAGCATCGACATCTGCATTTAAAATAAAAATCCCGAACTGTCAAATGAATTATTTAAAAGTTGGCTTTAGGGCGTATGCGTGATATTTGTTTGAATATTTAAAAATGTTACGAAACAAAGCTCTTAATACCTTTACTGTACGCAAAAAGAAAACTTAATCAATTTCTAATTAGTAACTGGAAATTCAGTTAGTTTCCACTATGAAAAATATTAATTGAATTTGATTTTGCCCTGGTACTTCGTTGCAGATATGACAAATGGCGGCGTGCATGGACCCATCGAGGGCTACAACTCGTTAGATGAGATGGCAACAACGCCGTCAGGACTGGCCACAATTCCCACTGCCGCCTACACTCATCCCAAATGGATGGAGCCATATTTTGATCCCTCGACGCCCCGCAATGTCACCGCCCTCATGGGCAAATCCGCGTATCTCAGTTGCCGTGTGCGCAATTTGGCCAACAAAACAGTGAGTGCAAACAACTAACAGCTAGCAGCAGAGAGAGGGCCAAAACTTTTTGCCTGTTCGTGACGATCCGTTCAGCCTTTAAAGTTTTTTGACATTACGCATCCCTCTCGACGGCTGCCACGCCCACCAACTGTTTGGTTATTCTCAGCTTGACTGTTTTTGTTACTGTTGACTTCGTTGATTTGCCAACCTGGTCGGCAGACGCGTTGCCAAAATGTAATTCCCCTAGCATGACTGCGAAATTTTTAATTAGTTACACGCCCAGCCCACATTTTTTTTATGTTCGTATTGTCTGCGACGTGCTGTGCTGCGCGGGGATGCACGATAGGACCTTTTCTTGATGGCGGCCTTCGTCCTAAGTCCTAAGTCCGTATTAAGTTGTTTTCTTTTTAGAAATTTAGAAATTGTTTCATTCAGCGCTGCTGTAAGCTACAGACTGTTATTGCAATTGTTTCCTTTGTTTATCTGCTTTAATTGCGCCCTGCCACGTTGTGTCATCTATTTAAGAGACAGCCTGCCAAGCTGTAGCTCCCAGGACAACCTGCCAAGCTGCCGCCTGTTGGGAGACTTGTTCTGCCCTCTCAGAGGGACTCGAAGTGGGCATTGATCGACTGAGACTGTAAGCTACACTGTTAAAAAAATATGTGAGACTGAAAATAATCAGTAAGATTGAATATAATATACAGGCCTTGACAGGATAAACTGGAGCAGTCCATAGATATACCATAATAAGCCACCTCAACACCGACTTTCATGAATTTCAGTGTATTAGTACCTGAGTCATTTGCTTAACAGAATATATAACATTTTTTTTTATTTAATTAGTACAACGTATGTTTCTTCTGCTGAATGTATATTTGGGGACGCGTGTAAATATTAAATGAAATGAAATGTCTGACTGTCAGGGATCTGCCGTCTGTGCGTGACAATTTTTTATCGGCCCCTCTCTGAACTTTTTTAATATGCGTAACAGACAAGTTTATGAATAATTAGGCAACGAAAGTGTTGCGCAGTGCGATTAATCACTGGAGTCCCCCAATGAGCAGCACGTGCCCGCTGCCCGGGGTGCACAGCGTGGCGGAGACGCGGCAGGGAAGGGCGAGTTGGTGCGGGGCTTGGTTAGAAACAAGTGCTTGCCTAAAAGATTCGAACGCTCATTAACAAACAATGCGTCGCACGCGGTGGTAAGGCAAACAAACAGGGCTTCAAATGCCAAACACCAACAAACTTTTAGCACACGCGCCGAACTACCAAGCACTTGACATAAATGCGCCAACGGCAGGAAGAGGCAACAGCAAAAGCAGGAGCTATAGCAGCAGTAGCAGCAGCAGCAGCAGCAGCAGAAGTTTGTGGCATCAGAAGGACTTGCAGCATGCAGCAACTTTTAATTTCTTGGCAACACACAAAAGCGTCGAGTGGAAGTTGCCACACGTCAGCGACTAACTGCTGTGGGCGGGTGGCCCTTTTTGCTGGCCACGCCCTCATGCCACCACGCCCCACTCCACGCTGTCCTCCCGTGCCACAAAACACTTGCAATTGCATTTAAGCGCGAAATTATTTAAACAATTTCGTGAAAATTGCACTCGCCGCACGCGTCAACAGCACTTGGCGCAGTCCGAGCCGAGAAAACCAAACAACAAACCGAAACGAGCTCAGCAGAACATGTGCTATGGGTGTGTTTTGATGGGTGTGTGTGTGTGTACTTAAAGGGGCAGTGGCATGTGTATGTGTGTATTGCACTAGAGGCATTGCTGCTAATATGCCGGAGACTGGGCATAGGAACAAAGGGGAACCGCGTGCATTGGGACACTGTCAGGCGATGCGTGCTTTGTTGCTGTTGCTGTTGCTGTTGCTGTTGTTGTTGATAGAGCACAGCGTGCACTTGTTAATTACACTTTAATTTGTTGCGTAAAATGTTTGTTTAATGGCAGCCCCTTGTCGACATGTTTTTCACACTTTTATACACTCATTGCGGTCCACATGCGTCGCACAAAGCTGCCGAACCGTCAGCCCGCCAAGTGGCTCTGGCTTGTTCGATGTGTGTGGGGTCCGCCATTGTTTAGTGTGCAACAACATTTCGTATAATTAAACGCACGCACCAAAATGTGCCACGCCCCATAAAGTGAATGGCTGTGTGGGGGTCTGCAGGCAACATTTTGTAAGTTTTTGAAGCACGGCAACTGGCAACTGCGATAATTTTGCATTTGCATTTGACTTAATAAGTTGTGCATATCAAGCGTCAGACAGAGACACAAGTACACACAGAGGGAGGGAGAGTAACAGATAATGCGAGATAGAGAGAGACAGAAAGACTGCAATGCTGTTTAGCATTAAGCTTACAAAGTTGTATCTCAGCGCTGCAACTACTTAAAAAGTTTGTTATAATTAAGCAAAAGCTAAAAACAACTCAAAACTCACCAGCAGCAAAAGACCCAAAAAAGCAACTGCTGTTCCAAACGCACTCTCAACATGCCCATGCCCAGATTTATCAAGGATTACGACACGGCCATAAACTTGCCGTAGCCAAACAACAGCAGCAACAACAACAACAATCTCATGTGCGTACGTATACATCACGTTGCGTATACGTCATGTGCGCCATCAACTTGGATGAGATACGCGTCCATTAACAATGCGAGAATTTGCAATGGCTGCTGATTAATCGCTGAAGGACATCCAGCCAACTCACACACACACTCAGAAAGAAAAGGAAATTGAGGAACCCTTGTGAAACCCTTACGCATTTCATTCGATTTTGATTGCACTGCGACAGCAATTCGTTTTTCAATTGCTGCATTTTTAATGCCAGTTTTTACCTCTGGCCATAAACAAAAAGATTTTGGATTGTTATACCCAGCTTTTAGTCAAGTTGTTAGAACGGGGTATGTTGATTATAGAAGTGGTTGAATGGAGAAGCATTAGGCTACGTCCACTTAAAATTTAATCAAGTAAATCATCTCTTTTCAACTATCGCAGCTTTATTTCCTTTTAACTATAGAGCGTTTCCCCTTTCGAATCGTCCACACTTTGATATCGTGTACTTCATTTGATTGACATTTCGTGCAATACCTTTGTTTGCTTGATTTTCGTTTTTTCGTGCAGGTATCCTGGATACGGCATCGGGACATACACATATTGACAGTGGGCTCCTATACGTACACGTCCGATCAGAGGTTTCAGGCCACACATCATCAGGACACCGACGACTGGACGCTGCAGATAAAATGGGCCCAGAAGCGAGATGCGGGCATGTACGAGTGCCAGATATCAACACAGCCCGTTCGCAGTTATTTTGTACGTCTAAATGTTGTCGGTGAGTACGAATGGGTAGTCATACGAGTATGAGCATGAACATGAGTCTGAGTATGTGGATACAACTGCCCGCTCCTACAAAGCGATTACGTTTGAGTTGGTGAGCATCAGGAGGCATTGGCATCGACAGCGGCGCTGCCTCTGGCTCTCGCTTTGGCTTCATGAAATAAAAAAATCAACCATTTGTCGCAAATAACAAAGCCAAAGGACACTCGCGCCACGAAGGCAAGCAAAAAAGTTGTTGAGCAAATAAATTACATACAGCAAACGAGTGAGCAACACGCACAGTCCAAACGAAGAGACGAAGACGACGATGAGCATAAGGATGAGGGCAATGTCGAGTAGCAGGGCGATGGAACGTCGAGGACTTGGTTTTTATACGACAATAATTTCATTTTATCTTGTAGTTTATTATTCTACAGTGTCAGCCAGGCTTGCAGACCTCGAGCCTCCTACCTATGCGACCAGCCAGTCAGCTTTGGCCGTGTCTGACTCGTTTTAACAGCGTTTTTTCTCCAAGCATTACTTTTTCTTATACCTCCCCGCTCTATACACTTCTCCTTTTCGTTTCTTTTCGGTGACTCGTCTGCGTTTTTCATTGGTGTTTCCTGTTGACAGTGCCAACGGCGACCATACTTGGCGGACCTGACCTTCATGTTGATAAAGGCAGCACCATAAATCTCACTTGCACTGTGAAGTTCAGCCCCGAGCCGCCGGCCTACATATTCTGGTACCATCACGAGGAGGTAATTAAACTTTATTGTTACAATTGTAGCGAAAATTTGGTTTCTTCTTCTTTTTCCTTTCTATTATTATCTTTTTCTGTTTTATGTGTCATTTTGACAGTCGGCTTGTCCGACAGTTAAACTAGTTGCTAAAACAAATTAAATATTCTTAATGAGATTCATTTTTAATTAGTTATTTTCAAGCATTTACTTACAATATCAGTTGGGCTTTATCGATGAGTTCGCTGTTTCTGATTTCATCTGTGCAACGCGTCAGCACTGAGGCCTTCCCGAACTGAAGTTTCAATCAAAGAAGTTGTCGTTTCACCGCATCTGCAGTGCATGGCGAGCCGATGACATAATTTAAAGTGACAGTCGTTGATATTTAATGTGTAAATGAACACAGTTGCATGTGGCAAGTGGAAAAAGTGGGTCAATGGGGCTTCAGTGCACGCACGGAATATACTTGGCGCAACACAAATATCAGCTGAACATGAAAACAACAGCATGGTGATCCAGGTGGTTACATTGTCCTGCAATAAGCTGGGCGCTCTTCGTCCCGTTGGCCGACAATTAGTTGCGTTAGTTGCAAGCGATTTAAGCAGCATAAACAGCCTGGCTAATTGCGCGGCATTAAAAGCGCTTAAAGCGCTCCAGGACCAGGGTCAACAGTGAAAGGGACAGAGAGAGAGAGCAAGAGAGAGAGGGATAGAGAGTCCTAGACGTAGTCGTTATAGTTCCCAGCTAATTGCAATGCAAATGCCAAGCAAAACAGCGACGAAAAACGGAGTAAAAAAAGGAAATGTGACTTGGGCCAAAGGCAAAGAGAAGGCGCATTTGCTGGCAACGTGTTAAAAAGTGCACAAATCCTGCTGCCAACTACTGTTGCTGCCGCTGCTGCTGCTGCCGCTGACTCTGCCGCCGTCTCTGCTACTGCTGAGTTCTGGCTAGCACTTGTACTTCTGGAATTTTCTAATTAAAATCCTAGCAGAGCCACGCGCCACAATTGTGTGCCTCTGGCAGGTGGCCTTACAAGTATGTATGTGTGGAGTGGTATGTGTGTGTGTGTGTTGGGTGTGTGTGTAGCCACAACCTTAGCACAAGTCGAGCGTCCTTGCCCATGCTGCACACGGATTATTTACGATCCATGCAAATTTGCTGTTAATTAGTTTAATGGATGGATAAACTTAGTTGATGCACTTGCTCCTGCCAAGCGCTGCGCTTAAATGTATGCAACACTTTTTTTGTTAGCGCACATCCGCTTGCTAATTGTAATTAACGTGTTACATATTTCCTCTCTCAGTGCTGGCTCGCCTGACTCTCGCTTCCTCTGCTTTGCATGCGTTTCCGCATTGGCTTCTGGCATATGTCCGTCCGACACGAGGGTCGCCCATAAAGCTGTAGCGAATTATGAGTGGACATAAGATATTTAGGAGTACTTAACCCTGAAACTGAGTCCAGCTTAAGCTGTAACTTCTCAAGCTGCCCTCGCTAACAACAGTTGTAATATGCATAGCGCTTAAGTGTGCGGCCGGCAAAAGTTTCGTGAGCTGTTGGGTAGACTTAGCCAGCTATTAGCTGACTGTCAGCCGCGGCTTCAGTTCAGCTGCACGCCTGCGACAGGCAGCTGCTAGCGGTTCTGCTGTTCTGACAGCGTGACAGACTTTTATGTACATTTAACTGCTTTGGTTTTTTGCTATGCTCGATTATTGTGTTGGCAAGTGCCACATAAATCGGATATATGCGCATTTTTAGTATGTTTCTTTTATGTTATTTGATTCTGTGTGTGTTCCAAACAGCTGCAGTTGTCCGATGGGGTAGTAAAATTGTAAATTTTTGATGCAGCCGCTCCTGTAGCAAAATTTTATTCCAATTCTCATAGCCGGTAAATGTGGGGATGTCAGTTTGCCATTTGGCATTTACCAGTCTGTCAGCTCTGTCTGCCTGTCTGCCTGTCTGTATGTCTGACAGTCTGCCTGTCACAATAAGCCGTCGCTTTCATTAACCAATTTGCGAGCAACAATAACAACAAAAGCAACTACAACTACATACATTATAATACAAATACGAAATTTATGCTGATAGCGACGACAGCAATGGACTATAATGGCAACCAGACTTTCGTTAGTTCCCACCCTCCACCTCCCTCATCTACTCCCTGCCCCAATTCGCCGCTGATAGGCAAACTTTTTACTTGCTTGTGCAAAAGTTGTTAAGCCAAAGTTTCGGGCATTGTCATTGTTTTTTTATATGTCTATCCGCATTTTCATACCTACAGCTATATGCCGTATGCCTTGACTGTGGCTATAGAAACAGCTGCATGGACGTTTGCCTATCGTCATCATTATCAGCGACGCCAACTTTTCTTTCATTTTTCATATTATTGCAAATGCCGTCGATTAGTTGAGATTAGACAGCAAATTATGCGCCAGTTCCCCGCGTCCACTATGCTATACCTCCCTGACCCGCCCTTCTCCTCATGCAGAGGACACATACAGCTGCTCATTTCCTCTGGCTCTGTGTTGGCTCCATTTTCTTGTCGCTGTCAACGACATGATGTGTTAATGTCAGCTACTTGCTCCGCTCATTGCCGTCAGTCCTCTATCTACCCTCGCTCTCTTTTTCTCTCCATCTGTCCTTGCTCTCTGAACTTGCCCTGTATATCGGAATTGGTATTGGTATTGGTAAATTATTCTGGTATTTGTTTTTGTCAGCGCTTTGAGCATCTGCTCCGTTTTGTGACTCAATATGCATCTGGATTTGGCTGCTGTTAGTAGCACTCGGCAGTCGACATTTGACTTTTGCCCTGCTATTTACCCCCTACGCCCTAATCGATAATGAAGTTGACTTTGATGGCGGTGGCCTCTCGCACAGAATGTCATCGTCATAATGAGCCATCGCTTGCTCTAAGTCCAAGTGAGCCCGAAGCAGACTCTCGCCCACTTGATTAGCATAATTTTTGTAGCTAACTATAAGTGGCGCCCACGCTGTCTTGCGTCTACTCACATCTCTCTTTCTATCTCTCTCCCTGGGGAACTAAGGATCCTTTGATATAAGCTCCGTTAAGTCAACTTTAATCATGCGCGCGACTATCAAATTCCAATTAAAATCGCAATTTTAAACGCATTTTCGGCTGATAGACAGCAGAAACGAGGGTAGAGGGTGGCGGTACATTACTGAAAAGTAAACAAGACTCGCTGACATGTCGCTGATTTGTAATGTCAGTCAAGCGCAGCTGTTGCTACGCTCCACACACAGTCGACTGCCCCTCCACACCGCCTCCACCCAATGCTGTCACACGCATTTGAAAATTACAAAAAAAAAATGCGAAATTCAAGCATACGTTAAAAACCATATTTACGGAAAAAATCCGAAGTGAACGGCACTCGCTTATTATTATATGCCGGCAGCCCATCTCTCCATCAGCATAAAAAAATACATTTGCTGCTCCTCATCCATTGTTCTCACATTATGTTTGTTTTCTCAGAGCGGGCTCCACCTACTCTGCTTTCTGTTTGAGCCTACACTCACTCACTAACCGGGCCTTTTGGCGTAATGCTCTTCCATTTGCAGGTCATTAATTATGATTCATCAAGAGGCGGCGTGTCGGTAATTACCGAAAAGGGCGATGTGACAACCTCATTTCTGCTCATACAGAATGCAGATCTGGCCGATTCCGGCAAATACTCATGCGCCCCCTCCAATGCAGATGTTGCCAGCGTGCGTGTGCATGTTCTAAATGGTAAGTACCTACCGACACTACCAGACTACCAGAGTAGCAGTGCAGCTCACACACACACTAACACGCGCCCACACACAGACGCACGCACTCACACAGATTTTAACACTAATGTATGTACGTGCAGCCACTGTCTGTGCGCTGTGTAAAAAGTGTTGCATGCATCTAGGCGCCGCTCGTAACAGCACAACAAAGGCGTGCTGAGCTGTGCTGTGTGTTGTTGCGTTAGTGCTGCAGTGATTGATTACCTCAGCACATATAATGATTGCAGAAACAAGATTGGACCTATATGGAAAAAGTATCAAAGCAAAGTCTCTGAAATTATTATTTCGTATATTTGTTTGTTTCTACATATTTTTTGTGTCTGTCAATTAGAGGGTATTTTGCAGCACAGACTGAAATACTTAAAAAGGTTACATTAAGTACCAAAGTAGCAGCGAAGGCAGCTGTAGCCATGTTGCATGCCTCTGTCGCTGATGTTTTTGGCATTTTAGCAAATTTGTGCGCAATATCCAATGGTGCCGAGGCACATGACTAAGAGGAAAGCGGCCCAGAGTGGACATGTGCCACGGGCAATGGCGTACATATCCATGACAGCACAGCGGCAACCGCAACGGTGGGTCATTTTATGAAGTCACAATTGCGTGCGACGGTGTTGCATGCACTTGTCATGTGATTGACGTTGCCGCGAGCTAAGTGGCAAGTCGTGCCAAGCGTCAGGCTTCAAATGGCAATTGAAATGGCCAAAGACAATAGATACAAATCAGCTTAAGGCAGATTGGGCGGATGTGAATGCTGTTGTTGCTGCGGCACACAACTGCCACAAAACACGACTTCCGCTTTCAATTTGGCACAGTTCCGACATCTTGTGGCCGCTAGCTGGGCATTGCGCCGCAAATCTATAAATTCTGCAAGACGCCTGTTCAATTCGTTTGATTTCCACCCGGACTGGCAGCAAAGAACTGCAGCACATGAATGGGCAGTAGCAGCAAGCGAAGCAACCTAGAAATGGGGCAGCCATATTTCGGAATCGTTGCTTGATGTTGCCCCAGGCGCCAGTTGTTGCTTGTTTTTGGGCACAAATGAAACACATAATCGCATCAATTATGAGCAAATTAATTAGCACAGTGCGGTTAATTGGTGAGGACGACGACGCCGAACAAGAAGACGAAGACGAAGACGAGCAACAGCCACAAGCCAGCCAAATGAGTGGCACGGCTGATGGCGTAGTGGCCATTTGGGGCAAGAACGTATACGGATGCGAGCGACGTTAACAAATTGCAATCGGGACCTGGGATGGCTGGGAAGGAATTGTTGCAATTTGCCAGTATAATCGCTGTCGATTGGCGTGGATTTGACACAGTTAAAATAAATTACGTAATTGTGAAAGGAAAGCAACAACAACAACAGCAGCATCGAGTGCAACCACACAACAATACAATGCCAGTGACAGCACACAGAATGGCATGCAATTTAAGCCGGTGCACACAGCTGGCAATGGGATTGGGCCTGAGGTTAGAGTCTCGTTGCCCTCCATGGCTGGCCCCGGTCTGCTCAGCTGGCACGTTTTTCAATCATGCTAACGGCGCCTGGGTGACCAAAGCCCGCCTCGTCCTCAGCCCCCAGCCTGGCTGCCCGCAGGCCGCAAATGGACCGCAAATGGCAGCGTGCGGAAATCCATGCTGCAGCTATTGTAAACGTTTGCCAGCCATTATGCATGAGTGCATAGAAATACGTAGTGTCACACTTATACCACACCCAGCCCACTCGCTCAGCTATTCGCTTGCAGGTGCAGCTGGGCGGTAACAAAATAATGAAGTGGCTGGCAATGCAAACGACCCACAGGCCACACTCTCCCAATCGCAAATACCACACAAAAATCCAATTCTCTAAGTTTTTGCACTGCATCGAAATGAAAATACTCTGTACAGGCCGTAAGCTGAAATTGAAATTAAGTTTACAGGTGGCAAAAGGCAAAGATGTGGCTATCTAGAATTTTATTTATAAGTAATATTAAAGTAGCTAATATATATAAATGTATTATCTACTCCCACATTTCACTTAAATTTTTAAGAATATAAAAGAATTATTTGAAAAACTTTTTCCTACAAGTAGCTAAAACAATTTAAAGTGTGTAAGCCGCTTAATTTGTTTCTATGTTTAAGCCAGCTTAATCAAAAATGTTTAGCTTAAAGATTTTTATTTTTTTTTCATATTAATATATTTAGAGCCAAGACTTTTCATATCAAAAGTAATAATAATATTCTATTCAAATATGCAAATTTTGTGTGCCAAACGTGCGATGTTATCTATTGTTGCTGCTGCTGTTGATGTCGTTGTTGCTGCTGTTGCTGTCCTCTTGATTGACACCACAACCAATGGCATTTCATGGCTAAGTCGATGACTAACAACAGCAAAATCAGGCTAACCCTCAAAAGCTGGTCTACAGCAGTGGGAGATGTCTGTGTGTGTGGGTGTATGGGTTTTTGGGCAACAATGTGGCTGCGATTGCTGACAGCCACTACAATTCACGCGTTAATGGCATCAGCAGCAACAGCAACAACATGAGGCAGCAGAAGAACGAGCCCAACAAGGGCAACCCACAAGTTGTGACAGGCAAACAAAACGGAGCCTTCTCTTTGACCAGTGTGCAACGTGGACGTGGCCCAACTTGTTAGCCATCACTAACACACACACACACATACAGACCCCTACGCACATGCCGTTCATGTCACTACGCAGTTGGCATAACAAACTGCAACAGATAGAGAGACAGGGAGAGAGAGACAGCGAGCGAGCAACGAGCAGCGAGCGTTATGGTATTTTTGGGGCCGTGTGGCATGCTACACGCTTATTGCCTCACGAAGTTATGCGTAGCGCTCGCATGGAGTGGAGCGTATTGAACCGTTGACACAAAGCCAATGTATGCAAGCGTATCAATAGTATGGAAATGGCCAACTGACAACCCATCTACGTCACTCTCTCTCTCTCTCCCTCTCTTTCTTTGTGGCTCTTAACAGTCTATCTCTTCTTACTGCCTCTTTCGCTTGTTGGTATGTCTGGCCAAGCCAAGTTCGCCTGCAGCTGTTTCATTTGCAGTCAATCTGCGTGTAGACCTTTGCTGTTTGAATTCAAATGCTGCTCGTGAAACGCAAAGTCACTTGTAGGTTCGTACACTGTGCTACACGCGCGCATTTTTTTCACTGTAGATCAACTCTGGCTGAGTTTCATGTGAATTTTTAAATAACTGTCCCAGGCTCTGCTAAATATTTGCAGATTAAACTTCTGTTTTGTGGCATATTTTCATTTCTTTTTTCCTTGTTCACTTCGTTATTCCCAGAATTTGATTTATTATAGGTTATTTCAAAAAGTTCTTGGAAGTATTAATCTGTTTTTACATCATATGGAAATAATTTGTTCCTAGTAATTTCTAATGGATTTTTAAACACAATTTGAAAACTTTTCCCCTGCATTATATGAAAATTATTTGCATTTGTTGTTTGTTTTGCAAATCCTATGCAAATAAATTCACAACTAGTCCAAAATGGGTTTAAATGAAGCTGGAGCCACAAGCAGAAAACATCGACGTTTTAATGAAGCATGAAATAACCAAAAAGTTTTTGTGCGCAATTGAAATGCATGATTAAATGGAATTTCTAACCACTGTGCGTTGGTCGGGCCACCTGGAAAGCTAGCAAGCGAAGCACACAACAACAGGTGAGGGCGTATGCGGGCAATCGACTGTTGAATTCAGCTAGCGCTTGCTTTCACCTGCTTAAATCGCTGTGACGGCTCTTCAATTTGGCTTAAAATTGAGCATAATGAAAACTTGCAGCACGCTGCTTGCTGCTTGCTGTTTGCTGATTGCTGTTTGCTGCCTGCTGCCTGCCCCTTCCTGTTGGCATAGTGCGTGCTCCATTCAATTAATGTCCTTGCTATTTTAGTAGTTTGGCGCATGTGGCAGCTGTTGCGGTTATTTGTAAGCTGGGATCCTTGGACGATTTCATATTGATATTTGTGTGACAGGGCATAAGGTCTTTGCCGGGGCGTAGTTTACACTTGAGAAATCAAACGAAAGCCCCTGACCGAATACATATAACATACGATGGCAATCAGACCCAGAACAAATGTCCTGCCAGCTGCCGCTGCTGTTGCTGCTGCTGCCAGCAACAACAAAAGTTCAACTTTCGATTTATTTTTGTCAGTTTGAAATTCCTTGGCTATTTGTGTAGCGCTTTTGTTGTCGCACAGCGTTTCCTGTGTCCTGGCTTAACTGCCACTCCAGCTACTACTGCAGCACCTGCAATAAGACCAAGGGCTCGCCACGCTCATCAAATGCCAAATGCCAAGGAGCCATCGGAGCTGCAAAGCCTTGACCTGCCTACTAAGACAACGGACTCACGGCAAGCAGCAGCAGCAACAGCAGCAGTCAGTCCAGTTCTCATGGTTCAGTGCACGTATCGAAGTCACTCGCTGCTACACTTGAGCCACACGGCCACACACACAAATCCTTTGGCCAACTTTAGCTCAGCTTGCAACCTTGTCTCTCTGTGTATGGGTGCCTGTGTGGGGATTAGCTTTGTATTTTGTCACAGGAAATTACATTTCGCCTTAAGGATGCCAGAGCGCAAAAATTTCGCTTCATTGTTTGCGCCTGTGTGTGTATGTGGGTGTATGTAGGAGGTCGCAGTCCGAAATAAGGTGCATGTCCTGTGCGACGCTTAAGGATTGCGACTGCGACTGCTATAACTACGACTACGACTCCGACTACGGCTATGGCTACGGCTACGACTATGTTGTCGTTCTATCTAATCGTGTGTACGTGTACAAATGTCGTTGTGTGAGCTCAGGTTCGTTCCGCTCCACTCCGATTTCGACCTAACTGGCCAACATCCTTTTACCTGCAGCAAACGTAACTTTGGCTCCATTAGTATTTACACTACAACTTCCAGTTGGCATACATACATGCACAGGTAATAAACACAAGCACACACACACACGCGCGCACATATACAATTTCTACACTTCCTGTGTGTGTCTCAGTGTCAGCTCACGTGGTTACATCTCCTGGGCCAAATAACGGCATGTTCCTGCTAGCTGATCTAGAGACAACTAAACTTCGTTCAGCACTTAGCTCCAGCCAGAACATCAGAGCCGCATTGCGTTGTCTGCGTGCATATTTAAATGAGTGTGATGGCTCCGTGTTGATAGACCAACTCACTAATACACTGCCCGAGAGCAGTTGCATTTTAATTCAGATATTTGCCAACTGATAGCTGAGCAAATTGGCACAGGCTAAGGATAAGAATCAAGTTAACGGAGTATGCGGACTGTGAAATGAGAGTAAGTCCATTTTAATTACTGTCCTCCATTGGAATTTCGAATGGCAAACGAAATACGATGGCACAAAGTGTACTTTAAAATTCCATTGAGTTATTAATTAATTATGACAAATCGACGTACAGTGAAGGAGTGCGCTGGAGAACGGTCTTATGTGTACAAGTAGGGGAATATTTAAGGGTGGAAATGGACTTGGGGCAAAGTATTGAGGAATTTAAAGCATTTAATTCAAACCAAATTATTTGGTGAATCAATCTGCGACTCTTTCCCTTTAATCATAATGTGTTTTGCATATACTAAAATCTTAGTCTCATCTTCTCTTCTATTAACTTATAGTAAAGAGTAGACAGCATGTTTTCTTTGAGTGTATCATGCACTGCTGAAGCTCTGACTAAAAACTTTAGCCATAAGTTATGATGACTTATCCGTGAGCGCCTATGCCTCAGTCAAGCTCTCTAGGCTGCCGCCTCTCTGCCTTGCTGTTCATATGAAGGCAATCCTAGGAGATTGCCGTCTAACTTAATTCGGGCCATGTTCAACGAGCCACTGAAAGCCGCAGCTAGTCTAACAAACTCCTTCATAGCACACGCACGCTTGCACACACACAGCCACACACACACACACACGCACTCACGCACACACTGGCATAAATCCGCAGCTAATAATATACGGCTTTTGTTTATTAGATTCATACATTTTGCAGGCAGTTGTGTGAAGCGTGCGTGCAGTGCGGGCAGTGGTGTGGCACTCATTATGTTTGCTTTTATGGCCGCACTGCGTGCTCCAATGGGGCACCCAGCACCTTCTAGCTGCACAGCAGCCAGGCCCCTTTTAGGGCCAGCTTCTGGCTGAAGTGATTTTAATAAAATTGGCAAAGCGTGTAGGTAGGTAGGTAAAAACCACTTGGCTAATACAAAGGCATGGCAGATGGGTGACGGGTGGCGAACGGTTCATGGACTGTGGCAAATGGCATGTAAATCCTGACCAGAAATCGCTGCCGTTGGCACATTTTTTCGGTCTATGACGAAATCGAGCACAAATTGCATGATTTATAAATAAATAAAATAAATTGCTTAATTTACTGATAAATTACTTCAGCACATACACACACAAGTCGGAGTGTGTTTGTGTTTGGGTGACAAACACACACACATATACACACACACAACTTATTAAACACATACCTTGTTTGTATGTGTTGTGGTTGGCTCCTTTGGCTTTTTACTTTGGCACTTTTTGTGAGATTAATTTTGGCTCCTGGGCAGGTCCTAGCAGAACAGCAGCCGAACATACAGAGAGGCACAACCACACACACAGACACACACACACACAAATATGTATGGGAATGTATAAACTACGTCTACTTAAACTACAAACAAGCAGCTCCATGGCTGGGCAGGGACATGCATACACCTGGCCACAGCCGGCACTGACCTTATTCTGGCCAACTTCCTGCTGGACGTCGCATTGTAGAGCCAGAGCCAGTCAAACAGCCCGCACTGCCAACCAGGCTTGTATATTTACAAAAGATTTATGCCAAAAGCTAATTTCATGGAAAAACGTATTGTTCTAGCCAGTTAGCGTATGTGTGTGTGTGTGTGGCTGTGTGTGTGAATGTGGGTGTGGACGACTGTGTGTGTTCGTGTTTTTAGGTCGAACAAAGGCATTTTGCTATTTAACTAAAAACAGTCTGTCCGCTGTGAGACTTGACTCGAATCTAATTATTTATGTTAATCGCTCTCTAAAGACGTTCAATATATCAAATTTGCACAGATTTATTATGTGCAGCTAGATACAATATAAAATTTATCTACTCTATATATGTACGCAGGTGTGCATATGTATTTGCGTGTGTATGCAAAATAAATTTACGGTCGGTTGCCTAATTATTGTAATCCCCATATTATGCACCACAATCAGGGATTACTTTCGAAGTGGTTCATTAAAATTGATTATAATAAACTGTGCGTGCCATGGATAAGTTGCTATTCATAAGGTTAAATTATTAAAATATACATTTCAGTCTAATCAATTGGCACGTTAAGCGGATCATTAAAGAGCTGCAGTCGCCTAGAGCTCAAACATTGTGATTGGGCACGACTGAACCCGCTGTGACTGGCTAACAAACTAATCGAAAGCCAGTAGGTCACTGCATGGCAACCACTGCTACCAACAACAATAAAGCAAAGCAAAGCAAAGCGCTTGCAATTTGCCATAGCTAATCTCAAAGGATATAAGCTCTAAAGCAGCTCTCCGGCTGGCACCCTGCCTCCCGCTACTCCCCTTCCTCTCCCTCCCACTCGTTTTTCCCTTAGCCAATCTCGCTCTTGCTCACTTGTTACAATCAACTCCCTCTATAAGTTTGAATTTTCAATTGAAATCTGCTTTTAATATACCCAACTGTGTGCACTTACGGGCGTGTTACATATCCAAATGCGTGTGTATGAGTGTGCCGCCCATCCGTAAGCGTATGTGTCACAGCCATATGACCCCAAGCTGATAGCTCAGGACAACACAATTCAAAAGTATACACAGGTGAACTCATTCCGGTACGGACAAAGCGGATATCAAAATTTAATTAAAAATTTCATTTTTGCAATTTTTGTCTCACGAACTGTCGATGCCTGAGTCCGAACGGACTCGATACCTCTGCATTTTCAGTATTGGCAGCATTAAGCAGAGGCTCACCCTCATTTCTATGCACTCGAATTTCAGTTGCAGCGGTTTGATGCGGGACGGTGCGGTGCGGTGGTGAAGGCAGGTGGCTAAAACTCAATTATGACAACTCATAGCATCAGCCAGCACACTAAAATGCCAAAAATTCAATTTTCTTCGGTTCGGCTTGCTCGCCAATGCGATAGATCGCGCCGCCCACGCCCTCTCTGCGCACTTCCTCCCGTTTCCAACGAGCATTTTGTCATTTCCAAATTTGTCACTTGACATGCGGCAACAGCAACAACTGTGGTATCTGGACTGCGACTGCCAGAGATGTCGGTTGTTGGTGTTGGTTACATGGCATTCAGTGGCATAATGTTGGCTTTAGCATTAATGTCAGTCAATTCCGTGGCACAGAGCGCGGCAAACAGTCGTTGTACTCGTGGGAGATATTCACGAATGTGATTTGAAAATCAAGCATTTTTTTATTTTATTTTTGCTTTCTGTGAATGCGAATAAAGCGTATCAATCATTCAGTCAAGCATCAAGTGAGCTGAAGTGTATAGTAAATGTCACTGGCATGGCCAAAGGGCAAAGCCCAACATGCCGCACGCCGCATACCGCATGCCGCATGCCACATACCGAGAGACTGAGGAAGCGAGAGTGGGCTACTAGTTGCCCTCACCGTGTCCGGGCTAGTCGAGCAATTCGACTTCCGTTTGCACAGGCATTTTCGTTTGCCTCCAAATGACAGCTTCGACTCAATGGCTTCAATCTCTAGCTGCCAGCTATGTTTATGCGTTAGTCCTTTCTACGTATTACAAATTGAGGAGCATTACGAAGAGTATGTGTGTGTTTGCGTCTGCCTTTCTGTAACTACAAAGCAAAGATGCTTACACGCATTTGTCATTCTCTCAGTGTCGTGCCAACAAAAAAAGGATTCTTATACTTTATAACTAAGATGCAAAACTAAGTACATAACATATCTTTATAAATTCATGAAATTGCAGAACATAAACTTAGCCCAAGGGCTTCTGCATGTGTGCTTAAATACACTCAAAGAAAAAATCGAAGGTATTTGTTCGAAATTTCTTGTTCAGATTTAATTGATGCGCTCTTTTAGCAAAAATATTTCATTTTGTAGCCGTAAAGGATTTCTTATTTAGTCATTTAGAATTTGTGTGAAATAATTGATATAAATTCTTGTTAGTCTCTATGAAATACTTGTACAGTTTCTTTTTCTCTATTTATTTAATACATGTGTATGTCATCTCGTTGTTGTTGTTGTTGCTTTTATCACTGCAATTACGTTTGGCCTGGGGCCAGAAGCTTGTGTCTTCCTCTGTCTGTTGCCCACCTGCTGTGCGGCATTTTGTGGAGATGATTCACCCTAGGTGACATATTCATTTCTTGGACATTTTGATTATTTCAAACGAAGCGAGAATCCGTTAGAGAATTTGCCATTTTGACATGTGCCAACTCCAGACTTCTCTCTTGCTCTGTCTCTCTCCCTCTCGCCATGTGTGTGTGGTATGCTAAATGGTAATTTGTCTGGCAGTCTTGGCCCTTGTGTGTCTGTTTTGAATGCTGCTATTGCCAAAAATTGCATTTCGTTTATTAATTAAACACCAATTTAGCTGTCGCAATTCAATTATGACCCTCTCAAGCGTCTCTTTCGCTGCAGTCTGTGGCGCTTTTATGAAAACAAGAGCAACAACGCAAAAATTCACAAATTGCTTATTTAGTATGCGACGTCGCATGGGTAACTGTTATGTTATTACCACTATTCGTACCACCAAATCAATTAGGCTTTGGATAAATATCAAAGTGTAATTGCGTATACGCACTGATGCTTCTGCATTTCTTTTCAAATGCCTCTCATGGGACATTGCCTAATTGGACTTGTTTTAGTAGAAATAATAAGATTTTATTAAATGAGAGTTGCCCTCATACGAATTCTACATACCCGTTTTCAAAATTTGGTTCTCATCATCGAAATTTGCATTTGTTAGAGTCTGTGAACATCGCACATATTGGAGCTTAGATTGCCTATCGAAGCTTTAAACATATTGTTGTATAACAATGATTTTTCAACAGATATTTTATCGCATTTTTATTTTATTTTTATGTTCACACTTAACTTTGCGCTCTTGTTTGGCTTTAATCAATTTTGACGCCAATTTGTTGGTTGATTTACAAAGCAAAAACAAGCAAATGCCGTTCATTTAGTTAACCCAAACCCTATTTGTTGCTCGAACATTGTCTATTATAAACCCCAGGGACCCGTGGCCCCATTTTTCCACTTTTACCCTAGCAACCGTTTTCAGCAATTTTCCCTATCGCTGTGTAGTCATAATCCTGAAACAACAACAAAACATAAAGGCACAAAAAAACCTGCAGCGAGCATATTCAAAATTGAAACATGGAAAATCGCAAAATGTTTTGGGCTGTGTTTTCGCACAGTTTTTGTTCAGTTAAATTTTTTGTTGTGCTGAAATGGGAATAGGCGGGGCATAGTTCATTGTTTTACGTGACGTATTGTTGGATAAACAAATATTTATGTTTTTGCTTACTAAGCTGAGTATTTGTTAACACTTTGTTGTGTCTGGTGGAGGCGGCGATGGGGATAAGCGCCGATGCCTGCAGCTGAATGCAATCTCACTTTTTTGATTGGGCATCGAAAATGATTTTTTTCTTCTTCAGATGCTGAGCGCATTTTAAAACATAGATAGTAGCAAAATTCCTGTACTGCAGACCAGAGGCGAGCTTGGCCCATTGAAAAGTGAAAACTAGTTTTGACGGTCAGTTGGCTAATTGAAGGCTGAACCACAAACTGCAGATAGAAGTGTGTTGCACGCGTGGTCGACTCCTCGCTGCCATTTAAAGCAACTGCTACTGTTATTGCTACCGCTATAGTTGCTGCTGCGTGCTACACGAAAAAATTTACTTAAACTTAAAAGCATTTGCTTTTAATTAAAAATTTCCACTTGCCGCACTTTGCCGCCGCACAGGGAATTACTTACAAAAACTAACATTGTTTATACACGCACACACACTTACATATAATCAATTTTGCTATGCAATTTTAATTACAAATTGTGGGCGTGGTCAGTACACTGTCATATATATATATATATACACACACACACACGGGCACGCAACCCATTGGGCATGCCTGGGCGTGTGTAAATAGCTCCATAATGGATACGCAGTTGTGTCCCAGAGGCGTAGCCACGCCTCGTTGACATTCTTTGAAGCTGGCAGTGATGCGCAGACACTGTCTGCAAGAAGTTAATACACATGACGTGCAACAAATTATATTTATCGCGCATCGCCAAGCATCAAATTATAAGAACGCAAGGGCAGCCGCAGCAGCAAGGCGCGAGGCAGTTGCTGCTGCAAATTGATGCTTAAGGACAATTTTCACTTCATTACACGCTACTGCTGTTGCTGCTGCGGCTGCTGGTGTCTGTACTTTTTTGTGCGCTACCCCTAGTTACAACTATTTTTCAAGGAATTTTTTCTCCGGCTGTGCCGCCGCTGCTGGCTTGCTCGACGATTAATTCTCAAGTGTTGCTTAAGCAGCAAAACATGCAACAGCAACAGCAACAGCAGCAGGAACAACAATTGCAGTCGCTGCCACCGTGAAATTACAAATTGTGCCCGGCGGCAAAAGATGGCGCCCCTGCCGCTGTAGCTGCCACAGCCGCTGCCCGCTGTGCACCTTTGCATGCCTAATTTAATAAGAAAAAGTGCCAGCCTGTACATCATTTAAAAGCAACACCTACACACACACTCATATATAGCTGGCGCCCATAATTAATTGTGATTGATAGAAGAAATTAGTTGCCAGCGGCTTGGCGGGTTGCTCGACCGGGCTAAAACAGATGGCAGCGGCAAAAGGCAAGATGAAAAATCATTTCACAAACTGTCCCAAAAGCCAGCACACCCATACACACGTCCGCACATACAAAAACTGATCCGCACACCTGCACACGGCAAATGGGACATCATAAAGAAACTCAATTTGTTGCCGCTCGAGCGATTTGTTTGCCACGCAAATGAACAAAACGAGAAACAAGCAAAATGGCCAAAAATGTAGGTGTTACCTTCGCTGTGTGTGTATGTGTGTGTGTTTGTGTGTAGAAGATTGCATATGCAGCAAAAAAGCGTTGGCCATTTTAATTTATGTCGCCTGGTAGCGCTTTGCTAAGCTGCTTAACATTTGGCCCAAACGCCCGAAAGGACACAACCATCTGCCTCCGCCCGAAGCGCCTGCAATATAACCTTAAAATATAGCCAAAGACTAAAAACAAGGGCTTAGCCTTAGCACAGCAATAGCTTTGCTCTCTCTGTGTATGTGTGTGTGTGTGAGCTAGTGTGTGTGAATATAATTCGGTAGCAAATTGAAAATAAACGTTTCGCGCTGACTAAAAAACGCGCTGCTACTTTTTACATCGTTTATCTAAATGTGTGTGGGAGTATGTGAATATGAAGGTGTGTGTGTGTGTCTGTAAGTCTGTGTCTAGGTGTTTGGCTGCTTGTGCCATAAGCCCTTGCAGTTGGCTTAAAAAACGAAAAGTTTCTGCGTAAAGTTACTTGCCAATAACTCACTGTAATTTGCTAGAAGCTTTGAACTGTTTTTTTTCTTTTTTAAATCTTACTCTTTTGATAACATAAGGAATGTTACATATATTTGTATAAATTTAGTTACATATATGATAACATATATATTGAAGATAATATATTCGAAATTAGTATTCAGTTTTCTGCAAGGAGATAACTGCTCGCGTTCTAGATAGTATAACAGAGCAACAAATAGTATATATACTAATACTAATATTAACAGAAGTAAAACAGACTTAAAGAGAAGCTGCTATTAGTCTAAAAGCGTCCACGAAAGAATTAGCTCGTAGAGTAAAGAGAAAAATAAATAAATATAATATCCCTACCTACAACATTAGTCATGCTTAGTCCTACAGCACAACAACAGTAATCAGCTTGTAAACTAAAAACATCTTTAAATCGTTGGTCTGTATTACCCACTGAACAAGCAAATAAAACAATCCATAGATAACTACTAACTTTAAGTTCGTTGCTGGCAGGTAAATCGACAGCTGTCGAAGTTCGCTCTAAGTCGATCTCTCAAGTCAAAGTACAGCCACACATCAGAAAGTCCTGCCTCAAGAGTTCTAAAAATATTTCCTATCAGCACACAACTTAGCTAAATACGATACAAATAAATGCCAAAAATTTTGTGGCTCACAGAAGAGCAATTTTGGCTTAGATACGATTACAAATTGAACTTTACAGCATTTTTCTGGCTGGAAACAAGAAATTTTAAATGTGGAGCTCAAAAGCATAGTTGGCCTGTAACTTTATTTACAAATCTACCAAATTGGAAATTGAAATTTGTGCAAATTTGAGATGCAATAGTGAAGTTAAAAGTTATCTCGTCTGCTTCAACTGAAATAAGTTGTGTCAATTGTCCAGAGTTTACATCTGATGCCCCATTAAGCTATCGGCATATCGAGCGCTGTTCATATCTAAACTTTAAGCATCATCTGTCGTCATCTTCTAACAGACTAAGCTCCGTGCCGATGGCACTCTTCTTGCTGCTGCTTTAAATTGTGCTCCATTTCACATAAATGTCGTTTGCTTGATTGCAGTTGAAATTGCTGTTGGCAAATGCAACGCAAATGTGATGCCCGTCTCTATCTCTCTCTTAGCTTTAATTTATTTTTCTTTCACTTTACGCTTTTGTTTTTTTTTTCTGCCAACTGGTTTTTCATATCAAATTGTTATTTCGCTTATCGATTTACCTGTTGGTCGCCAAGTTGCCGGCTTCCATTCCGAAAAATGAGCTTGGAATATATTGCGTGGCGCTACGTTAATCATTGCGTTAAATAAATTCAAAGAAGTTTGAAAATGTTAGACAAAACTTTTATAATTAAACGCTAAGCTCACTTGGATATCACTCTACACGTAATGATACGAGTGCGTGCTTTTTCTATCTTATATCAAGTTGTTCTTTTTTGTTTTTGCTGCTGCTGTTGCTGTTCGAGGAATTTCTAATTTAAAGTTGCAAAAAATTATTGCAGCTGCAGCATAAAATCGCACGTTTTGGCCAAACTTAAGTAAACAAACAAATGCGCTAACATGGCTGAGGGCCATCAACACGACCACGCCCCAACGACGAAGGCTGACTGCAGTAGCTCGGTAGCTGGTGCTGGACAGCGCGTAGTTTACGCTCATTACACACCACCAATAACTAGAAGCTCACACTCACACAGACCCACACATAGAAGGGGCAACACTTTGCCGGCAGCACTTAATTACAAAATGGTTTTTTGGCCAAGAGCGTAAGAAGCAACAGCAGCTGCCAGAAGCCTTAGGCAAGCTTCTCTCTGGGTGTGTGCGTGCGTGTGTGTGTTGTGTCATATTTCGCTTGTCTGGTTCGCTTTTGTGTTGCATACAGCTGCTGCTGCGACGTCTTGCTGCTGTCAATTGCAACATGCGACGTTGCGCTTTTTGTGCCAATGATGATGGCTACAAGTTCCTCCAGCCGGAGACACACCCACGCCCACCGCTCGCACCCCGCCTTCACAGCCTCTGTTTGAGCTGGCTGTCACAGGCAGCTTAATAGGTTTTTGTTGTACCCAGACATTTATGCAGGCAGCGCTCACAAGGAGTTAGGGCTGCCAGCCCACCTAACCACCCAGCAGCTGGCTTTTTTCTACTTCTCTCCTCGAGCTTGGTTTTTGTTTGGTTCTGTTGATGGTTTTTAAAATTATTACATCTTATTTACAATGTGCGAGTTGTGGTTGTGGGCCGCCCTTGAAGGCGTGGCAGCGACATGTTGTTGCGCCTGCTGCTTGTAACAAAAGAAATGTTGCAAATTAAGCGCTCGGCTGCATGCGCCGCACAACTTTCAAGTGCGCTACAAACAGAACAAAGCAGCTGCAGCAACAACAACAACAACAACAAATGCAATTGCAGTAAAATTAAATAAAAAATGCTCATGTTTCTTTATGTGGCATGCAATACGCACACGCAGACACGCACACAAACACGCACACATAGATGTGTTGGTTGGCTTGCTCGTAATTGTATTTCAACATTTGGCTGTACTTTGCTGCGTATACGTGATATTTTATTATGTTGCTGCATTTTTAATGCCACAACAAGCACTGCGCGAAAATATGTCATCGTTTTACAAGCGCTTTAACCGCACAACTCTTTTTTGTTCTGTTTTTGTTTCGTCTTTATTTTATTTGTTACAGAATCCCTCTTTGGCTGCCCCCTTCAGCAGTAACTCAAGTGCGGCAAACTCATTTTGCGAGTCGGTTACTTGAAATTGGATTAAAGTTGCTTGGGCGCTGCTCTCAGATTTTTATTTGCTGTGCTGCAAACTTTTTAACAACCTTTCGCTTGAAGTTGGCTTTAATACACGTCCAGTTAACATGCCAGTGGCCGAGTGGGCGGACCTGAAAGGTAGCTGCTGAGTGTCGAGTCTCATTTCATGCACACGACAATATCAGTGAAAATGCCGGTAATAATATTTGAGGTGCTCCGCAATGGCGCCTGCACGTTCTACTGTTAGACAAGACTGTTTCCTACCCCTCGCACCCTTTGATTGCCGCCTCTAGTTGCATGTCTGCCACTTACACGCTGCCTAGCATGCGCCACGTAGAGCAGCTCCCCAACGGCCAACGGTCCGCAAAAGCTGACCCAGAATGCAACTTGTGCTGGTTAGTTGGCTCTGTGTATGCGTGTGGGAGTGTATGTGGGTGCGTTGTGTGTTGGGTGTAAGCTGAGCTGAGGCTGAAGCTGAAGCAATGTTTTACTAACCACAAAATGCTGTAACTAAACGCGCACTCACACTCGGACTAAATAGATAGAGCTAGGCGGACACGAAGCATGCAGCACTACTTATGAACCACTTGAGGCAGCTGCAGCAGGTAAAACTGCAACTTGTTTCACACAAGGCTCAGTTTCGGAACTTTGCCACACACACCCACTCACACATACACATCTATGTATAGACGTGCACAACATATTGTTATGGCCATGCCAAAGTTCTTGGCCCCAAAAATTGTCAACGTTTTTGGTTGCAATGTTTAGCACATTGACAGCATAAACTTTAACTAACATTTTGAACGTCCAGCCGGATCCCAAGGCACCAGCGCATTAAATTGTTATAAATGTTTGCGAAATAGTTGGCCTTTACGCCAGCAAAATTTTCTGATGTAAAAATATTGAGATTTTTATCCACAAAATATTTGGCTCTTAAAAGAAGTCTAAAAGTTTTTTGCTTGTATTTTGTTATATTCTTTTAATTGCATCTTAGATTCACAACATTGTGAAAAACATAATGAAATATAGCTAAAAGTTGTTCTTTCTTTTTTTTTGTTATATAACAAGTAATAATTTATTCACATTTTATATTCATTTTTTGCCCAGTATATTCCTAAGTAAAAGCGTCTACGACTTAAAAGTGGTGCGATAAATAAAATTAAAAAAAAATATATAAAAACTTTTCCACTCAACTAGTAAATCTTGTTGGAAACATAATGTTAAAAATATTCTAACAAATTTTTAATTGCCTTAAACTTTTGAAACGCCAAAAACTATTTGCAACGGAAAATAATGTAATTTGGCTTTTTCATCGTTCGCTTTAGGGTTGCGGCTGCTCCAGTTGAAAACTAAGTGGACGCTAAGTGCACTTTTGCCTAATTTGGCAATCATTTAGGCACTCAGTGAGTCAATCAGCCAATCAATCAGCTTGACATAGGCCAGGCAACATAATCCTAATTCAATTGCCTGGCCACGTAATGGGAAAAGCCGCACAGAATCAACTCGAATTGCAGAGAGTTGCGTCTGGTCTGTGTAATGTAATCTTGTCAAGCACTGGACGGCTGTTTAATCAGGCGTCAAACATCAAAAAAGTAATTTGAAGTGCTCACTCACACTGCGTATAAGTGATATTTTGGTGTAAAATAAAAAGGATTTCGTTTTGCGAACCAACGATTTGGAAGCCAGTGAGTGCGCATCTGCGGTGCTTCGATAAAATTTGTTAGATAAATCAGCAGAAAAATGTGGGAGTGTTGGAGCAACCCTTTGAGCACTTGCCAGGCCAGCAAAACTAATTGAAATCCCAACGAAAACTCATTTATTTGCTGGCCAAATTAGAAATCTTGGCAACTGGCAGGCAGGCGACAGGCAGGCAGCAGTCAGCAGGCAGCAGCTGGCAGCGCAGTTAATTTAAATATTAATAATATTTGAGTTGAGTAGATCGATAAATATATGAATAATGCTTACTTTAAATTATGCTTGTATTAACATATTCGAATATTCCAAGTCTCATGCTGACGTGTCAAATGAAACTCGAGTGTCCGGCTTGTCCTTTCTTGCATAATTCTTTTGCTGTGGGTGAGCAAATCCGTTCGATAACGAAATAAATTGCTTTCAGCAAATGCTTAGTGCTTTGATTAATAGCAACAAGCAGCAGCAGACGGAGCGGCAGCAGCAGCAACTGGTTCTCGAATAAAGCAACTTCTGTCCGCACTTTGCCAGCTAGCTGATTGCTCCTTGTTGCTTCTTCTGCTTTATTCCTTGCTGATGAGCGCACATTTACTTAAATGTGCTGCCTGTGTGCCAGTGTATGTGTGTGTTTGTGCCATACGAATTTAATTGAGTGCTAAATGGCACGTAAACTGATAGGTCAACACATACACCCACACGCACACACATCTAGACTCAAGCAAGCACAGACGGACGCCACAGACAAACTTTTGCTATCGAAGGCGTTGCCAAGGACATGCGCTAGAAAGTCCAAGTATGTACATCAATGGTACACGTCTGTCAGCAATCGATGGCATGGACAAGCACTTTTCCCAAATTGTGTGGGCGTCAATTAATTTCTTTATACATAATGGAAACTTTACATTTGTTAGCTGAGCCCGGAAAAGTATGCAACACTTTTTCGATTTTCGCCCTCTGTTCAGTTTGTGAAATAATTTGCTTGCCGAGTGCGTCACATTAGCAGCGCAATTTGTTTGGTAATCCCCATTTGGCAAGTCTTTGTGCTTGGATGAGCAGCAAGGCCTTTTTGGTCAGCTAATCCCTAGTGCTGAGTGAGAGGGGTGCACAACGTCAACACGTGCAAATAAAACATTCAAATTGAAGTCAGAGCAACGTCAAAGGCGCCTTGACCGCAATGACTGAGCTGAGAAGCGGTTCAGCGCTCTCTGTCGCTCACTTTCAATCTCAGTGTTTTTTTTTTTTATTTCTTTATTTTGTTGCAGCTTATTGTCTTAGACTCTATAGCGCATTTAGCTCTAAACCTTAACTAATGGGAGGGCAGATATGCCAATTATTCTGCACTTGTAGCTACTATCTTAATTAGTTCTAATATTGTCTAGAGGATGCAATCTCTTCAGTCTTCGCCTATTGTTGTTTATAGCCAGGTTGCTTGCGAGATGGTTAGGATGCGCTGCAAGTCTGTCCGCGTATCTTGAACTGTGTCGCCCAATGAGTTCAGCAACTGTGGGAATTGCTAAATCCCTATGTAAGACTGAGTTTCTTACAAACCAGCTGGCTCCAGTCCATCTGCGTAGTGCTTTATTCTGCAGGGTCTGAATTTTGTTCCTTGTAGTCTTCGCCGAGGAGCCCCATAGAGAGATACCATATACGAAGGTTGGGACAACTATTGCCTTGTAGATGGCGGCCTTGCTGCTGTAAGACAACTTGCTTGAAGCTCTCAGCATCCAGTCGAGGGTTTTTAGCTTGCTTTTGCATTTTGAGGTTACTTGACTTATGTGCGCTTTAAAAGTCAGCCTTCTGTCAAGAGTGATACCAAGGTACTTTACTTTTGAGGCTTTGGGAATAGTGGGCCCCAATGCAACGCTTGGGCAATCTCCTCTTCTAGTGGCGAAGGTAGTATGTACAGACTTTTGTGCATTAATGGTGATACACCACCGTTTTGCCCAGCGTCCGAAAGAGTCCAGATATTTTTGTAGTGAGTCTGAAGCTTCTTGCGCAGATACGTGACGTGATAAGATGGCGGTGTCATCTGCATAGGTCGCTATGAGTACTGCATCTGTACTTCCTATATTTGGCTCGGGAGTTGGCATATCTCCTGTGAATAAAGTATAAAGTGTTGGGCCTAGAACACTACCCTGTGGTACTCCAGCCATAATTGGTCTAGTCAAGGATACTGTTTGCCCCCTTGACACTTGGAAGGTTCTTCCAATAAGGTATGAGGATAGCAACGCGAAAAATGGGGCTGGAAGGGTGGTCCTCACTTTCTGCAGCAGTCCCAGGTGCCAAACTCGATCAAACGCCTGTTTGATGTCTAAAAAGACGGCAGAGCAGTACATCTTTTCTTCAAAGGCTCCAAGGATATGGTGCACAACTCTGTGAACCTGTTCCGGTGTTCCATGCTGTCTCCTGAAGCCAAACTGATGGTTTGGAATGGCCTCCTGGCGTCCCAGATGTGTCAGTACTCGTTCCAGAAATATTCTTTCGAATATTTTGGAGAGTACTGGCAACAGGCTAATTGGTCTGTACGACTCAATTTCTCCCACGGGTTTGCCAGGCTTAGGAATCATCACAATCACGGCGCGCTTCCAGCAGGCTGGAAAGTGCCGGATGCGGAGCATGGCGTTGTACACCATAGTTATGTAGTCTATGGTGGAGTCAGGCAGTGCTCTAAGGACTCTGCCGTTTATTAGATCATATCCAGGGGATTTTTTTGCCTTCACTCTTCTGATGTGTTCAAGAACCTCTTCTTTTGTACATCCAGTTATCTGGTCTTCAGCTGGGAGGGGCGAGAGAACGATGTCTTCTGTTGCTTCGATTTCTGAGGCCTCTGCGGTAATCACCGGCGTGAATTGGTCTTGAAGGTGGTTTGCAAAAGCCTCAGCTTGAGCTTCGTCTCCAATGTGCCAGGAACCAGAAATGCTCCGAATGGGATGACGTCGTATTGGCTGCCGTTTGAGCTTTCTTGTAAATTTCCATAATTGAAACTCTGCGTCAGTGGGCGATTCAGCTCGTACCAGCGCATCGCTGATACACCTCTTTTGAAGCAGGGCGAGAGCAGCTTTAAGATGCCTCGTGGCTTCGTTGTACATGGATTTGGCATCAGGCGTGCGTAATCTTAACCAGCGTCTCCTGGCCCATCTTTTGTGTATTAGTAGGTGTTGGGCCTCCAAGGTGAGGGGGATGTTGTACGGAGACTGTTGTCTTGTTTGGCAAGATGGTGGGGCGGCTTGGTGCGCAGCTTTGACTATTTCTTCCTGCAGTTTGTTTGCTGCGTAGTCCACGTCTTCAGGAGTGTTAAGTTCCATTTCTATGTGCAAAGAGTAATGGAGCTCGCGCCTAAAGACTCCTAAATCTGATCCTGCTGGCAGTAGTTGTTTCCTAATGGGCAAGGGCTGTGGCTGCGCGTGGATTGTGACTATTAGTGGCAGGTGGTCAGAGGATAGGTCCAAGGATTCTTCAATGGTCAATTGCCGGTCACAGATGCCTTTGTAGACAGCGAAGTCGATTGCCGAGGGCCTGTGTCCATTAATTGGGTAACGGGTGGGGGCTCCAGTCGCCAATATGCTGAATTGTAAGTTTTGAATCGCCTCAAATATGACTTCTCCGCGACGATTCGCACTATTGCTTCCCCAAAATGGGTGCCATCCATTCCAGTCGCCGCCGATGAGGGTCTTATTCAACCTTTGGCCTAGAACCTGTTCCATGTGATGATCACACAGACCAGTGTTTGGCGGAAGATAAATTGACGCAACTTCGATCGCTCCAATAGACGTAGGCAGGGTGATGGCTGAGACCTGCATTGTTGCGTTGCAAATTGGCAGTAAAGGTGTATGCGGTATTGTTGCTCGTATGAGGATTGAGGATCCACCAAAGCAGTTTGCTCCTTCACCATGAGCCTGATAGTGTTCGTATCCGAAAATTTGTGTAGTGGGGCACTCATGAGTTTCTGTTATTAACATTATATCTATGTTTTCTTGTGAGAGAAACGCAGCCAGTTCCTGAGTCTTGTTTCTCAGGCCATTGGCGTTCCAGATACCCACACGTAAAGCCATTATTTGTAGGCAAGCTTGGTTATGATGGCCATTAAACTGTTTAGCATGGTTGCTTGTTGGGATTGTACTTCTCGCATCGCTTTGAGCTCGGCATTAATTGCGTCAAACTGACGTTGTTGTTGCTGAAGCATTTCAGTGAACAAAGTGTCACTTGTGGTATTCTTATTTGACGGTCCACCTCTAGCGGCCTGTGCGTAAGAAACACCACTAATAGGCGTTGCAAAGCTCGTGGCTTGGGTAATGCTCCGGGGCCTTGTAATTTCGGAAGCAGTACTCGGACCCGTAGACGGTGTTTGTGTGGGACTCCTTTTTTGTGCTGGGGATTGCAATTTGCGCAACCGCTTGTATACTTGGCAGCCCTTATAGTTGGCTGGGTGCTGTAACTCACAGTGCACACAAGTTGGTGCCTGGTCCTTTTCGCGGGTGCAGTCTTTGGATGCGTGTTTCCCGGCGCAACGCACACATCTGGGAGCTTTGTGGCAGTAGCGTTGTGTGTGTCCAAATTCTTGACAGCGATGGCATTGTGTCAGGTCGTTGTATCTTCTTGGCAGTTCCACTGTGCAGCGTTGCCTGCAGACAACTCGAATGTCCAAAATTTCTTTGTTGTTGGGGGCCTGAGCCACGTCAACAAAAAATATATTTAGCGGTGTTTTGTCCATACGGCTCAGTGGGTTGTGCACATTTGTAATTGTGTGGCCTTTGGTTTCCAATTCCTTTTTAATTAGTGTTGTATCAGTGCTGGAGTGAAGCCCTTTGAACACGACTCTATATGGTTTGTCCTCCTTAAGCTGGTAGCAGTGGAACTCCAATTCCAGCTTAGTAAAGTGGTCTATAACTCTGCGATAGTCCTCACTGCATTGGGTTAATACACCTATGTTATTCTTCTTTGGCTTAATTACGTATGATTTAGCATCAATTACTTTATCTATTATCTGTTGAAGTAGGGCCACAGACTTGATGTTTGGACACCATATGGGGGGCGGACGAGGTTTCGGTGTAGTTTGCTGGTCGGTCAATACTGGGGCTTCTGGAGCTACAGGTGATTCGCTGTAGTCTTCATCTTCTTCTACGAGCAGTGAAAATCGATTTTCTGATATTAATGCTGCATTGCTGGTGCTTGGTTCGTCGAAGATGAGCCTTTTCTTGATGGTTTTTGGTGAATTTGGCTGTTTACGTTTCGTGTTTTTGTTGTTAGTGATGCCTTGCACGGAGGCGATATCTATTTTTGAGTTTATTGGCATGATGGAGGCTTGCCTATTTGCCATCACAACGTTAAGCTGGGCTTGCATTTCTGCATTTACCTTTACAGCTGTAGCGAGGTTATTGACATTAGATGTCATCGCGGATTGTGCTTTTGAGTGCAGGCGCACTCGCGCCAAGCGACGAAATTTCGTAAATTGCAATTAAAGCAATTGAGTTACGCGGAAGCAAGCGATAAGAAAACGCTGCGTGTGCGGTTTTTGTTGCTGTTGCGTTGAAGAATGCACCGCAAAGTTCTATTTTTAGAACTCTGCAGCAGTAGAGCTTAAGCGAAGGCTGTTCGAATTCACGTCTTTACAGGTCGAACGACTGATCGCGATTGCAGCTACTCTCTAACCTAGATTCTCAATTCTAAAGCTCTCTTCTAGGAATTCGCCCTATCAGACGCTGCAATGAGTTTGCCTTCCTCTTACAGAAACATAGTTTGTGAAATAATTTGCTTGCCGAGTGCGTCACATTAGCAGCGCAATTTGTTTGGTAATCCCCATTTGGCAAGTCTTTGTGCTTGGATGAGCAGCAAGGCCTTTTTGGTCAGCTAATCCCTAGTGCTGAGTGAGAGGGGTGCACAACGTCAACACGTGCAAATAAAACATTCAAATTGAAGTCAGAGCAACGTCAAAGGCGCCTTGACCGCAATGACTGAGCTGAGAAGCGGTTCAGCGCTCTCTGTCGCTCACTTTCAATCTCAGTGTGGGTTTGACTTATACAAACAGTAAGCCGCACACACTCGCACCACAGACCATACATTAGCCACACACATTAAACGAGCTCAGTCGCCGCACGTCTCAAGTTTATCAAAAGACAGAAAAAAGAGAAGAAAAACTGAGAACGAGAATGTAACGCGCAAAAGGCAAACCTACATATGAGACAGATGAATAAGGTTCTATAGAGACAGCCATATAGAGAACAATGGAAAGAAACAGCACATCGAGAGAGAGAGAGAGAGAGAGAGAACAACGAGAACATAACCTCACTTAATTCATTCGTGATTTATTTGACTCACTTTCTGGGACTTAAATGTGGTTGTAACTGGTCTGCGCCATTCCGGTTTCAGGCGGCTCCATAAAAAAACTAAAACGAAACTATTTTTGTGGTCTGCCCAAAGCCCACCGAACTGCTAAGACTTGCAGTCGTGGCTCTCAATTAAAAATTCCTCTTGAGCTGCTCCGAATTCAATTCAAATTTTCGACACAGATTCTTGTAAGCCTTAGCAAAAGCCAGCAAAACCGCTGATAAAATGCGACAGCAGCAGCAGCAGCCACACACTCACATACACACACATTACTAGAAAGTTGGCTAAGCCATGCAAAAGCAAGTTTCAATTTTTTGGCTCGAAACGGCATTTTGTCACTTTGACAAAATTGTTGCTACTTTTCGAACAGGGACTTAAACATAGGGGGCTCGGTCTGGGCCTGAGCCTGGGCCTGGATTGGGGCCCAACTTGTCGTTCAAGTGACATTCAATTATTATTTCAGGCAGGGCTAAAAGTTTTGCAACAAAACGAAATTTAGCTACAAACGAGCAACGACAATATTGTTAGAATATAGTATTGCGAGTCAGAGAACTCTGTAGGGCACTGAGGCAGCGAGAGCCGAGGACACAGATACACGAGCAAACAGTCAGACAGACAAACAAACAGAGAGACAGGCAGAGAGACAGACAGACAGGCTGAGAGACAGTTAGATAGATAGTTGGATAAGAAGAGAAGCATAATGCGTATTTGCGCATTAAATGCAAAACTTGGCAAATAGTTTTTGTGCCGAAAATAAAATCAAAACAAAATCTAACAGAAATAAACGGAAAAAAAAAATTAAAATTAAATGAAAATCAAAAACTTTTCAATTGCATTTGATGAAAAGCGAGCGACAGCCAAGCAAGACACGGACAAGCAAAGCAGCATTAAGTATGAAGAAGCTCAACTTTATTTTAAGCTTAGGCCGACTTTTAAACCGATAAAGTTACAAAGATAAAAGCATTTAAAGTTTAAACCTCAGTTAAGCTTTAGGCGATGGCGGCGACAGTTGAAGTACGAAAAGAAGAAGGAGAAGAAATAAGTTACAAAAGTTGTGAAAGCTTGGAGATGCTCTAAATCATATGGAGGGAAAGTTGTCTTCGGTTCTTACAACTCATTAACAAAACTCAAACTATACGAGATAAATGAGGAATATGCAGTATATAGAGTCTTAATAGGTAGATTTTAATGCACGATGGCAAAAAGTTGTTGCATGCCAAATGGCTGGAAGGCAGTGGAAGTACGAGTACCCGCAGTTTTGGGCAGACCCAGAAGCATGCAGCTTAAAATTAATGACAGCGAAGTAAATGTCAGCGCAGAATGAAAAACAAGCCCGAAATGCCAGGCGCAACTTTGCCAACCGCGACGTACGTGTGTGTGTGTGTGTGTGTGTGAATGGCAAAAACAATAACAGGACGTGAACAAGGATGTGAGCGTGGACGTGAACGTGAACGTGGCTACAGACAGAAGCGGACAACTCGAGAAGGACGCTGCCGACTGCGATGCATGGTTTCCGGTTTTTGTTCGCGCGCTGGTATTTTCCATGCCCTGCCGCGCCGCTTTGCCGCGGCAGTCATTGCGTGCGCGAGTGTCGCATATGCACATTTTATTTATAAACTCACAGCAAAGTAGAAAATAAAAAGTGTCCAGCTTCGAGCGCAATGCACCTCCGCGGATAGCAACGCGGCCCTCCCGGCGAGAGCGTGGCCCGCCCTCTTTGGTTATTGCATGTGCGGCGATAAAAGTGGTAAAATGCTTATCAAGCTCAAGCCGGATGTGCACAGTGTCAAACAGTAGCAACCAGGAGCTGGAGGAGTAGGTAGCAGCAGCAGCTGCAAATAGTTTTTACGGCAACTGTAATATAAGCGGTAGTTTAATGCATAATTGAAAAGCACGCAAAGTTAAACAATAGAGCGCCAAGGGAGACCCTGTCACACTAAACACAAGCTGACTGCAAAAAGGGTTTACACTGAGAGAATAAAAGGGGCACACTAAAGTGCGGTCACATTGATCACAAAAATTAAATCCTATGAATTATAATAATTTTCTTCTGTTGCGTAAGAAAGAGAGAAAAAATCTAAAGTCAGCATGAAAATGGTCACGCTGAAATACACTCAAAAATGCATTGCTTCAGCTCCTCAAGTCACGGTCACACTTCTAGTTCAATGATTAGCTATTCAGTTTTTTGGCTTAGCACTTGTGTTGACCAGTGTTAATCGTGTTAAAGGGCACCACGTCGCTTCACTAACCATTTCGCTCGTATTTGACTTAATTTACGAGTCACAACACGACAAGTGACGGAGGAGGAGGAGAAGCGGCGGCAGCTAAGGAAAAGCTCTGGGGAAATTTGTGTCAAATCACAATTTAATGGCAATCAACATTTTTGCTATTTCGCACTTGCTTGCACTTGATAATGGTAATTATTTAACAATAAGGGTGCGATGGAGCACGAAACAGGAGCGTTAATGAACTGTGTAATGTTTCCACAATTATAAGCGTGAAAAGGAATTGAAAATCGACACATTCAGAGAAAAGCTAAGGTTGAGTGGGATTAAAGTGTGAGTGGGAATATATATATATATATATATATGTATATATATATATGCTAATTGAATGCCCACTTAAGCCAAATCAGGCCAAATCGGCGCTTTGTGTCACACTTGAGATGCACTTAAAGAGCGCTCTCTCAGCCGTCAAACATTACTCGTCTTCATCCGGCGACTGCACAAACAAAACGCGCTATAAAATGTAAAAATACTGCCAAAGTATGCAAAGCTCCTCATAAAAACACTCAAAAACTAACGTGCATTGCAGCCAGGCAGCAAGTGCTGGATGCTGCTGCTGCTGCTGCTACAACCATGTCCTTCGTCCTTAGGCATCCTTCGTCCTTCCTCCTTTGTGGTGTATGCTGTGTGCGTGCTTTTGTCTGCGCTTCGGTCTATGTCTGTGTCTGGAGCTACTTGCTTAGCTGCTTCCTGCCGCCTCTACATGCCCTGGCTTCCTTCCTGAAAATCCATCAGCGCTAATTTTGCATATTTTACTTTTACTTTATTTTTTTATCTCACACGCTACGTCTGTACGTCTGTCTGTCTGTCTGTGTGGCCGTCTCGTTCCCACTCAAGCAGCTCTCCTGCTCACCACTTTATGCGCTTTTATTTGCTTTAGCCGGCTTGTGACTTGTGTTTTCATAGCCGCAGCCCAAAGATATTTTAGCTATGCACAGTTGAGGGCAATCCGGATTCAGTGGCCTTGTGTCTGCTCTGATGATGAATTATGTGCGCCACGTACGTTATTAATAATTCCTGTCCTGTCAACAAGTACATTGTTACATTTCCCGCTCACAGCCCACACCCTCAGCCCGTGAACCCAACCAATCTTCATTCCTATCCTAGCCGCAGGCTCTACTCACATAGCGTATGCGTAATATGTTTATTTTCAACACTGCGGCCAGATATTTATTAAGCAGCTGCTGCGCAAAGCCAAAAAAACAACAAACCTCGCTTTTCAATTGAAGCTTCTGGCCAGCTGGGGAGAGATCTGCCGAGAGATACGCCCGTGAAGCAAATCACGTTTAAAGCAACAAACAACAGATGACGAATGCCATTTTGTCAACTTGAAGGTCAAACAGTGCAGAGTCGGAGAAAAAACAGCAGCTTAAAGCTTATTAAACGTATTAAATTCAATCAAGCTAAATGTCTGAAGCTAACACGATCGACTCACGTAGCGCGCAGCAGCTGCGGCATTACGCATACGCCGCGTGTTGCGTCATCGCTGCGCCAATCCAAAAGCTGAGAGCAGAAGGCGAGTGCAAGACCGAGGGTAGGGCGCTTGCGATGTTTGTTTGCACGTTGTATTGAGTTTCAAGTGCACAAGTTAATTGCTTGAAAAATTGAACTCAATCAATTACAAGGGCACGCGACGTGTGTGTGTGTGTGTGTGTGTGTGTGTGGGTGTGAGCAGAGAGCAGTCAAGGCGTTGGCTGCCGCGAGCAACACTTTTATTATATGAACACGCAGACACACATCGCGTGCATCACACGCATCGAGTGTGTGTGTTAACACACCACTTAATAACGGCAATTAATTATATTATGTTGCATACTGAAGGGCTTGGTAGATATTAAATTGTTTTGGGGCTGAAACGTGAAGCTGAATATATGTGGATTAAATTTGCAACTCTCAACTCAACTCAACTTAGCTAATTATTTGTGCTGTGCTGTCTTTTGCATTTAAATAGCTACAGCAAAACTGACGGCAAATCAAATGTCGGCACTTTTGGGGCCAACTGTGGCCGGGCTCATGTAAACAGACACTGCACATTAATGAAATATTTATGTGTTCTGCACACAACCACACACACATGCACTCATGCATATACACAGACACTCACAAACAAATAAACACTTATATGTGCTAGAGCCAAACAGAGCGCAACAAATAAAGAGACAAACAGCAACAACTACTTGACTTGCTTGCAAACTTACTACCCACACACACACACACACCAGCACACATTTATTCAGTCGCTTATTGTTGAAGTACGAATTTAATATCTAAGCTAAAGACAATGCAATAAAGTTGAAATTAGTTCGGGCCATAATTTCAGGTGAACATCCGGAGGCAATGCAAACTGGCTCATCCGGTTGCCAGTACAATTGGCTGACAATTGTCATGCTGCTGGGTCTTGTGCTCGGCTACAGCCAGCGGCAGCAGCAACATTGTACCACACAAGCCGCACCAGCCACTTGCAACAGAACCACAGGCAGAGGCAGCGTCACGCTCGCGGCCAGTGAAACAGACAGCCGTAGAACAGCAGGAGCACCGACAGCAGCAGCGAAACGTACTGCGGGCGGCCTTGAGGCAACGCTTGCGGTTAGCCACAGTAACAGCAGCAGCGGCTGTAACGATTACCAGACATGCCACGCCTACGTCCACGCCAAACGCTGCTGTCACAGATGATCGCAAAACAGCATCGAATGTGGAAACTAAACAACGCATATGTGTTTGTGTTTTTGTGTATGTAACTAAGTGTAAGTCTAACTCTGAATGTGTATGTGTATGTGTATGACTGTCATGGCTAGCTAAATATTAGTTTAGTTAACTAAGCCAAGTCCCATTTGCCAGTTCTAAACTAGCAATTTGCAACTTTCCCGGCTCCCAAGCAGACACACCTAGGCGAATGGATTAACATTTAATGTGTATTTTGTGTAGTTTAAGCGGCGTGTAAATAGCAAACGTAAACTTATTAACGTAATTGCAACATCAAATGTATCACATTACAAAAAGAAAACAAGCAAAACATAAATAAGAGTAAATATAAATATTAAGACAAATTAATATGAATATAAATACAGAGATTTTTCGCAAATGGCTCTTTAAATAAATACATAAATACAAAGCCAGAGCGAGGTGCATTAAATAATTAGATGAAAAACGCAGCAGCAGTCACAGCAGCAAATACCAGAAGAAGCACAGCAAGAAGCGGAGAGAAAAAAGCGAACACTCACACAGATTGAATGCCCATAAAATATTTAAATTAATTGCTATATCATGATATGCAAATATTTGAATAAGGCAATTTTTTCGCATTTGCATTGGCAACTCAAATGTGATTCTTTATTTACATAAATATTCAGTTTTTTAATTCGATAAATGGCAATTATTTAGCAATTTGAATAGGACAAAAAACCTGCAAATATTCTCTGTCTCTCTTTCTCTGTCACGTGAGCCATCTTAAAGTAGATGCAAACTACACAAATGTTTTATTAAATATTTGCTTTCGGGCCTGGTTTTTAAATTAATAAAATACTATTGCAGCAAAATATAAAAAATTACGACTTTAATTTCCTTTTATTGCTTTTCTCTCGGAATTACATTTTTTAATTATATTTGCTCAATTAATGTGTGGAAAAAAATTGATTGTATTTTTGCTATTTGATTCAATAAATTCATTTAATTTAAAGCCACTTGACGTTTCGATTTCTATTTGACAATGCAAATTGGTAACACAATAAAAAAATGTCATAGAAAATATTTGACTTTATTTGTTCAACGCAAATACTGCAAATGGCTCAATTATTGGCTACAATGCAACCTAAAATTGGTAATGTAATTAAAAATTGGTTGAATGTTGCCCTGGCGCTGGCTGTGGCCGTGGCTGTGGCTGCACGCTGTAATTCATATTGGACAACAATTAAATTATAATTAAATTTAATCTAAGGCCGCATTATAATTTGTTATCAATATTGTTGCTGTTTGTGCAATGCAGGCAAGCGTTCTAGCCGTAATCAGAATAATTATCTTAATAATAATAACAATTTGTTTCATTCCAATCATTATAAACTGTAAAAAATAATGTTAGTCCTCTCTACATATAGATACATATATAATATATATAATAATTATAAATGTCTGCCTAATTGCAAACATAAAATACGTTTAAGACCTTTCAGTTTTCCAAATTAATAAAAATAATCAGAAATCTTCCTTTTTCCAACACGTGTAAGCATTAAAACTCGTCTAAAATGTTATTAAATTATGCATATATATACATATATAGATATATGCCAGCCAATTTGTGTATATTGCTCAGCATTTGTGTTATGCTGTTGCCCCAATGCATCTAATGGCTACTATTATAGCATTAATTCCAGTTATATTGTACGTCATCAGACAAAACAAATTCCTGTAAATTAAAGTTAATTAGAGCAACTTTAGAGCGAGTGCGAGTGCGAGTGCGAGTGAGAATGTGATTGTGTGTGAGCATGTAATCCATTATAAGCTATATAAACTACATATACTTAAATTATTATTAAAGTTAAGCAAAATATGCATCTGAATAAAGCAATTGAATTGTGTGAATGAAAGCTAAATATACATAAACGAGTATGCAAACCATAATGTACTTTTAGCTGTTGCATTCAAAAACAAGTAAATTAATAAATAAACAAGAGTAAAACCAGTTGATCAAAGTGTGTATTATAATAGTATACCATTTAGCATAGTATTATTTATAACTGGGCAGTCAAAATCAATAACAAAAGCATTAACATAAACATAAACATAAACAACTGTGCACACGCGTAAGCATTGACATAATATAAGAAGACTTAGCAGAGCATATTACAACAATAACAAAATTCATAGAAACAATAACAAAGCCATATGCAAATGTTGCCAGCAAACCAGGAAAAAGAGCAAAAGAGGAGATAAAATAAAACAGAAATTGTAAACTGCTGTGCGTGCGGCACGTGCTACTGTAACAGTAACAACAACAACAACAACAAAAACAAAAACAAAAACATACATTACACAGTGCAAAACGAAGAACAATTAAACATTTTTTATTTAAAAAAGAAAATCTGAGTATACGTGTTTTGATAACTTATGAAGTGGATGCTTTTGCAAACAACTCGTGCGTTTCTTTTGCAACGAGCTGTTCAATTATAGTATATGCAAACTACGATGCTCTACCCCAGCCTGTGCGCACCTCCACCTGTCCTCGACGACAGCCGAAGAAATGAAAAATAAGCTGCAACGTATGCGTGTGTCACATGTAATCTCTGGATTATAGACAGCAACAGCCAGCAGGCCAGGCAGGCAGGCAGGCAGCCACGAGCAGAGTCCTTGCTCAGGCACTGGGGCACGAACATGGCAGATGGGCACTTTTTAAAACTGGGTCAGCATATAAATCGAAACGGCTTAAGCTGGGGGAAACTAAGGCATCAATATTGGCGCATCGAAATATTACATGCTCTTTTAGGTCTTAATTTCCAGAAGCAAATACCATTTTATTTACATACCAAAATTATTTTATAAAATTTAAGCAAGGGCTTATTGAATTTTGATATTTAAAATCACCCAGCATAAATAAACCAAAACGGCAGTAAAAATATACTTAAGTATTGTGATACTGAGAGCAACAAAAGGAAGTGCCTTCTGCACTGCTTGCGATAAGCTTAATATCCGTTTGTACTGCTTTCATACTGCTTAGCGACACTGGCGGTTAAATCTGTCTTTGCAGCAAAGCTGATTACACAGCTATTGTAGACTGATGGGGCATAGAGTATCTGGTAATTCCATCCGCTGCGACCTTTGACAGAGCCTGCAACAAAACGCGCATACCGATCGAAAAGCCTCATTAATTAACACACACAGGCAGTGAGAGAGAGGCAGAAAGACGTAGCAAGTATGCGAAAAACGGAAAAAGCAAAAAAGAGAGAATTAAATTGAAACAACAATTGGCCAATGCAACACACAATTGCAACTGTAATTCTATTAAAATTCGCCACAAAGCAGCGCTAATCCTCATGCATGTCCGCAACCAAAATAATCAAGCTGGCCACATGCAAACCAAACAGCAATGAGCGGGGCCATGCCTCGACACCAGATTCTGTTGGTTTTTGTGACTGCGTTGGCATAAAAATATTTATACGCTCGCTTGGCCTTTCAAATTGATGCGCGCTGCTTATGCAAATTTTCCTATTCTGTTTTTTTCCTGGTTGGACTGCCTAAGCCACGTGACCGCTGTTGTCCTTGTCCTTACGCTTCCTGAATGGACATGCCCAACAGCATGTAATTTGGCCTGATAGATTTTATTTAATGGCCTAGCATTAGACACATTTGTGGCCCCGCAGCAGGCAGCAGCAGCAGCAATCACAGCATTTTCGATATATTGATTCGAGAGCAGCAACACAGAAACGTTTTGAACTTTGCTTTTAAAGCGCGACGCTTGTACACGTTAAAACTTAGCATTTGACATTTATTATGGCCACAATTTAGCAGATTTTATGCGCTAATTTTGCAGTGAATTTTTTCGGTCAAAGCGTTGAAAGCCTTTTACGACCTCTAATATTAAATGTGACATTTGAATAAATGACAAAAGCGATAAACCGAACGGGTTAGGTTCGCGTGACAACTCGCATGACCTTTACGCAATGTAGATCCAAAGTGCTTTGAGCAATTGAGGTAAGTAGAGTCTGCAATCTAGCTTATGGAGTGAGGTGTACACAAATGCTCCTACTTATGCGGTAGTTTAAATTTAAAAGAGTTATCTCAACTATCTGCAAAATGTAGAAGAACGGCAGACCCATAAAACTTTTTTCGGTTAATAAAGCAAGCCGAATTTCTCATTTGAGTTTTGACTTTTGAACTTGTTTTAATATAAGAAAGTTTTCAATAGCTGAAATGATGAACGAGTGACAAACCAGTAATATATTCAGCTAACAATGTACAAGCTTTTGCCACAGTAAACTGATATGATTCTGAAGGAATTTTTTTCGACAAAACAAATTTTCATGACATTTTACGTTTGGCATTTCTTTTTAATTTTAGCTATGAGACACTCGGCATTCAATTTTTAAGTGTAGAATGTAATATGAGTTCAATTTACTCAAATTGAAAGGTAACTGAGAAAGGTAATTGAGAAAGACGAATCGTTTTAGAATCAACTTACTTTACTCTAAATAAAATAAAGTTTTATTTTATGCATAGATCTCTTACATAAAATATTTTATGCATCTAAAATTATAATTATAGCTATTATAATTATTTATTTATAATTTTTTTGTTTCATTAATAATATAGTGCATTTTTTTAAGTTAGCTAATGAAGCTGAATTAGATAATCTAACAATTTTAATATTTTCAAGAATTGCAGCTTGCACTGCTTGTCGCACTGCTTTTAAGTTAAGACAGACAAAGCAGTAGAGAAACTTCAATTTAGATAATTCAGAAGAAAAGTCAGATATATAAATATATGGTTTAAAGGTATCCATATTTATATGTATTTATGTACACCTTTAGGTGCTTTCAACCTCAACACATAGTCTATCACTCTACCACTGATTTCCCCTACGTTAGATCCACACTCACATAGAAAACAATATGCATTGCGTAGCGCAGCTGCTGATAAAAGTGCGTGATGCGATAATATACGAATTTCTAATATTTTTGGATGCATTTTTACAACAGATTTATGGTTATTGTGTGTGTATGTCGCCCTTTGTCAAGGACCGTTGGTGTTGTTGGTTGCTGTTGGTGGGCGTGGTCAGCTAGACAAACGGGAAAAAGTGGCCGCAGGCAGAGCCGCATGAAATGCCAGTTGAATTATATAGACCATTTGAATGAAATTATTTTAATTGCGTAAATCACTTTACAGCCAACCAAAATTCAACAATGCTGCGGCATTTACAACGACTTCTGTGTGCAATTTATATATGTGCATGTGCGCGTGTGTGTGTGGGTCACTTATTGGCCCATTGTATGCGACGCAACTTTGGGGTGCTTCAATGTGGACAGCAAGAGGCAATGCATGCAGCAGAGAGGCGAATGGAGCAGAGGGCTAAGAATAGCAACGGGAGGTGGTGCAGTGGTGCAGCGGAGGAGTGCGCCTGCAGTTTTGAATTGGAAACTAACGAACAACAGTACTCGAAAATTTAAACAAATATTTCAGCTGGCATATTTGCACTCCATTCCAGAGTAATTGTTTTCCCTGCGACGGCAGTACAAATAAATTTTGGCAACAATTGCCATGGCAAACACTATAAAAACATGCGAGTGTAAGCAAGTGAACGTCGCCGGCAGATACCCTGTAACAACAAGCGAATTAAATGGCAGTAAGCATGCAAAGAGCAGAGGAGTAGCTAATGCCTAGCTCGTATATATTTGAACTGATTGAGAAGAGTTCCAGTCGAAAAGATATACCCGCTGTAACTTCACGCGAGAGTAGCGAAAGTGCTGTCATGGCAACAGCTCCACTGGGATGCAGCGCAATTGGTTGGCTTGTTGCATTGTAATTGCGACCATAATTTGTCGAAATTATCAGTAATATTATAAATTAATTTCAGTTTAGCTCCCAACTAGAGACGCATTTCCAAATATTCGGTAACACGTGGCGTATGCGTGCTATCAAATAAAAGCACTCATTGTGCGACACTTAAAAAGGTTGATAATAATTTATGATATGCACGCTGTCATTTTTCGGCAAATGCATTAATAAAATATGCAGCTAAGTAAACAATCCCCAACAAAAAAATAAAACATTTCCATTTCCATATCCATTTCCATTTCCATTTCTATTTGCCAGCTCAACTTTTGGCGCTGACAACAAGTTAAAACTTGATTTGGCTTTTGCTCGCTTTTGCTTGCTGTTGCAAATCCTGCAGCCCTGCGAGGCGTGACCCATTGTAAAGTTTGCTTTGAATATGAAATAGCCAGCAGAATATGCGTACAGAACTAAGCAAGCACTTTGGCACTAACAGCTCAAGACGACTCCACACACATGCCCTAACAATGTCCCGTCTCCAGGACACTCACTCACGCGTTCACTCGTTCGATTGCTGTTGGCCAAGTATATTTGACTTGGATTTGTTTGGCTCTCAAGTGGTTATTGTTGTCGCTGAAGCATAATGCATGGTCGTGCGCCATAAAGATGTGAGATGCGATGAGATGCGATGCGATGCGTTGCGATGCCAGCGGCATGATAAATGATATGGCTTAGTCGCGCTCAGTGCGCCTCCAAATAAAGCCTGAAAGCCTGCCCATCTGCCATGTGAACTATTATGATGTGCTTAGAACCAAGTACTTACAACGTATTTGCTGACAACAGAAGGCAGACGACAGACAGCAGACGGTAGACAGCAGCCGGCAGACATCAGCTGCACTTAGCGCTAAGTATTCCAGCAATAGCAAATGATTTCAATCTGCACCAAATGCCTCTTCAGTTCAGCTTAGTTCAATTAATTTGAAGGACTGTTAAAGATAACATTTAACCCCCCCCCCCCCCCCCCCCCCACCGTTTTTTCTTCTTAAACTAATTATAAAACAGGAAATTATTTTGCTAGATGAGTACTTATATTTCACTAACTTACAAATATCCCACTGCTAATTCCCTTTTCGGCCTAATTGAGGTACTTTTGAAAGACCATATTTGCAAAGGACTTATTGTTATATAGCCAGTGTGGCTTAAAACTTTACTAGCTTTACAGCGTAACTTGACGAAGTCCACTTAACGTATTTTAGCAGATTTGTGCGTTTAGCACACTTAACGAAACGTTAAGTATATTTATTTAAACTATAGAATACTCTTGGGCTGACACTTTCTGTTATATATGTGGATTGTGTAAATGAGGACTTGCTTGCTTGGACAACCAATACACAAACCATTATTACAGTCAATTTATTTTTATTAAAACTGTGCGAAAAGGAAATTTCGTCAACTGTTATTAATTTGTATGCGCTGTTATGTTAGATTTCAGTTTATTTTAATTATAAGACTCCCATTTTTTGTTAAGTTAGTTTTTTAGAGATTATTCATGAAAGAAGATAATTGATAATAAATCATTTGAAAATAAGAGTGGATCATGAAAATAGCTCAATATGTATAACATTTATCGTTATGAAGTACTGCTGCCTCGCTTACCTGCCTTTACTCTTAGTGCTTCATCCAGTCGAAATTTAACCTTGTCAAACTCTTTTTCTTCTTGGTAATTTTAATGGGATTGAAATCTGTTTTGCGCAGCAACTAATCAACTCCGAGCACAAAACGAACTGTTAGCTACGCCCACTGTTGGCGGCACAGATGAAAGACAGGCAAGAGTACAATGGTTAAAAATGTCCTCGTAGATAACCGTGCTGTGCCGCACAGTGCTCGATCGCTCGATAGCTCTCTGTCGGAAAAGACACGCTTCACTATGGTTTAATTGCTTCGAAATAAGCCACACCCACGGTGCCGAAAATTTCATCTTGCACGCACATTACGGCTGTCGTGGGGGAAGGGGCGGTCCGCTTTGATCTGCAGGATCAGAGCGACCGGCGAGGGGCGCGCTGTCAATTGCGGTTGGCTTGAAAAGCAGTTTGGTTACGCTGTTGACGCTGTTGATTCTGTTCCTTTGGCCCAGCTCTTACTTATCCTAGACGAGAATGAAGTGTGTAATTCGAAATTAGCTGAGCTCAGCTCAGCGGCACCTTTGTGCGCACCTGCTGGCAACATGTCCTTGTGCTCAGCTACTCAGTTACGCATCGAATAAAGAGACAATGGATGGCAACTATATGTAGCAATATATCTATTCGCATATGTGTATATATGATATATAAAGTTATTGATTTGTTCGCTCCAGTCATTCAACATCGATTTGCATGTTTTGAGTTAATTCGTTACCGATTCGAAAACGTAAAGTCAAAAGCAGAATTTATAACCGAACACATCTGTATGTACATTTATAATCTGACTAATTTTAGGATATTCATATCAAAAAAAAAAAAACAAATCAAATAAACAAAGCTGAACGAACCAAGTCCGCCTGCATAGACGACTGTGATTGCTGCTAATCAGGTTTTCTTCTCAGCCAAATTAGATTTCATTTTCATATTTCAATTTCGAAACAGTCGAACAGTCGAGCAGGCAGCAGCCGAACAAAATGCAAAATCAGTAAGACCAGTAGTCGCGACATGATATAAATTAACTGTTTTGACTTTGTGAAATGAAATGCGGCCTCTTTGAAATTCCAATTCAAATCGATCTCTTGCAGCAGCCCCACTAAAAAAACAGTGGGTGACCGATAGAAAAAATAACGGAGAATACCAGACTATGAGATACCCTAGATATAGATATAGATATAGATATAGATATAGATATAGATATAGATATAGATATAGATATAGATATAGATATAGATATAGATATAGATATAGATATAGATATAGATATAGATATAGATATAGATATAGATATAGATATAGATATAGATATAGATATGGATATAGATATGGATATAGATATAGATATAGATATAGATATAGATATAGATATAGATATAGATATAGATATGGATATAGATATAGATATAGATATAGATATAGATATAGATATAGATATAGATATAGATATAGATATAGATATAGATATAGATATAGATATAGATATAGATATAGATATAGATATAGATATAGATATAGATATAGATATAGATGTAGATATAGATATAGATATAGATATAGATATAGATATAGATATAGATATAGATATAGATATAGATATAGATATAGATATAGATATAGACATAACTAGAAATATAGATGCTTTAAGACATATATCTGCATCCAGTTCTAGTATCTTACAGATACTCCTGATCTGTAGATATATGCATAGCTATAGAAGTATTAATTCTTACTAAGCTCATGTGGATGCTTAGAGTAGTGCAGCTAACTGGATTATATTTGCTATAGGGTATCATATGTGATATTTAAAATATCATTAAGAGTAGTATTTGGCTCTTTTGGTTGAGGTGCTGGCCAGATCTTTGTATCGTTAGAGTTGCCAGCGCACCGATTTCTTTTCGGCTTAAATGGTTTATGTGCGTTTGCAACCAGTTTAGGCCGTTTGCGTTGCCGTTGCCGCTGCCGTTGCTGTTTTCGTATTCAATTTAAAGTTTTAGGTGGGCCGTGGCCGGCGCCTTTGAAGCGTGCATCTCGTTTACCACGTGCCGTGCCCCACTCAAGCTGAGACTCAGATTGAGTTTGAGCTTAAGCTTGAGACGAGCTTCCGACTAGGCTTTTGCGTCAGCAGCCGCAGCAGGAGTTACAAAATTGACGACTGATCCAATGATCCAATCAAATCAGCGCCATTTGAATTAATAAACAAAAATGTTTATCAATCTATAAATATATATATATAAGTATATGTATGCATATCTTAGTTTATTATTAATAAATATGCATTTTGATATTCAGCCTCTCAAGTCGAGTAGCAATTCCAACGATTTTAATGAGGTGCTCAGCATTTTATGATTTAATTAAGCCTTCATTTCGCAGTTGTTTACTTTGATTTTATTTTGAGTATCCAGTATACGTATATATATATATATATATATATATATATATATTTATATATATATATATATTTATTTTTTTAGAGCCTAAGCCCCATTTGTTGTGCCTTAATTATGTGCGTTTTAAATTCTTAATGAATGCCCCATTTGGCGATTGGGTCTTCAGCTACTTCAGACATGCGACAATGATTTAAATGATAACGAAACCCATCTGCATAATGTAGTAGGAGGCCACTATTTTGGCATTACGGAAAGTTTATATGAAAGGGGAACAGAGCCAAGCGAAATCTAGTCTCATTCATGGATCCATTAGCCAGTTAAATAATTATATACGAAACTGTTTCGCCTCTGGAATAGCCTAATAGTGGCTCAGCGATCTCATTTTTTATTATTATATTATTTGACAGGTAATCGATGCCTAATGTCATGTCAGAATATCATCAGCTTCATTTTAAGGGCTCCAGTTCCCATTTATCCTTGGAAACACTCACTCATTTCCGCATACCCTTAACAGTAAAAGCTGAAATTGGTAAGCTGCGTGTAAGAGCTGCGTAAAGGGAGCTCGGATATGGATGAGCGGCCTGGAGGTCTGTCCAAAAGGAGAGCTGGCGACATATGTAGGTTGCGTTTTGCAGCTTAGAATTAAAGTCGGATCAGCGCAAATCTCTGTGATCTCTGTGAATGTGGATCTGTTGCCTTCGCTGCCGCTGCCGCTGCCTCTGTCGCTGTTGCTGCCGCTGTCTCTGTCGCTGCTGCTGCTGCTGCCGCTGTCGGTTGAACACTTTGATGTCCTAATTGGTTTATTACTTTGTCGGCATCTCGAGTCTTCTTTGTGTTTTTGTGTTTTTTATTCTTTTTATGCTGTTGCCTGTTTTATTTATTTCTTTATTTCTTTGGGTTTTCATGCGGCCGCTGCGCTGCATTGTATAAAAAAATAAAACTCGCCCGTTGCGGCTCTCGAATCCCGAGCCAAGCTTCAGCCTCAAGCCCCAAAGCGGCTGAGCACGCGCACAGCACAGGAATGGGCCAGGGGAATGGGTATGGCCTAAGGGGCATGGCCCACCCGCCCCCTCTCTCTACTCCTCTGCATGGCCTAAGCTTGTTTACAATGTTACCGCGTGTGCGTTCAATCAACATGTTGCGATATCAGCGCAATTTGTCATCCCATAAACAACAATGCAACCTGGCTAAATGCTTGCCCCCTACATCATATGCCAGCCGAGGCAATAATCGGTTGCAGAAAGACTATACTTATGCCTGTATACGATGTTCAAGCGAACAAAGGGAAGACCTACCTCAACCAAATACATTGTAGCTCTGCCTTAAAACGTTTCAGAAGCACACAAAAAGTAGAACCAGTTATATTCCTTAAAATGTCTTTTTCTATAGTTTATTGATTAATTATTCGTATTATACCTCTAACTTTACATATTCACAGCTTTCCTTTTACTTTGAAACAATTTGTTAAATGACCAATAAACCCCATTTTAGCTCCAGGTTCAGCTTGTGCAGCAACCGTTCGCGCTGCAGGCGTCGACGCCGCTGTTGCCGCCTGCGCCGCTGTCGTCTAAGTTTCTGTAAACGGTGGAGACGTTCACTTGGCGATCTGGTGGTGTTGCTGGGTCCGACGGTGACGACGATATTAGGGGTGATGGCTGGGTTGGGTGCTAAGCCGCCGGAGGATGTTGTTGTTGTTGTGGTTACTAGAGAACCGTCATTGTCGTAATCAGGACTAAAATAATCATATTGGCTGCACACCAACTGAGCCAGCGAAAAGCAGCAAAGTAATCCAAAAAGTAGGACAATAATCGAACGCATTATGAAGAGCCAATGATATGGCTTGCTAACCCATTCAACTTATATAGCAAAATTTGATAATTGTTGGCAGAGTAAACTGATCTAGCAGCTGTTCTTCAAGGTGTACGCAGGTGGTTGCTGTTTACTATTTACAGCGGATGTAAAAGTTGAATTGACTTCCGATCAAACGTACTTCTGTTTCAGCATAAATACCAATTCTCAAGCTCACAATGTGCTAACCTTTATATTGTCGATATTTCAAATTGTTTGTAAAAGATGTTTGATATGGTTTCAGATTGATATATACTTAAAGTATAACGGTAAATAAGTGTATATAACTTATACTAAATATTTACATATCTTTACTTATGGAAGTCTACTTAGACTATCGACTGCATAACTGTATATAACTTATATTAAATAATTATATATCTTTACTTATGGAAGTCTGCAGTCGATAGTCTAACTGCATTATAGCCGCTCACGATCTGAAAACGCCTAATGCACATAAGATCAAAATATTCTTCCACTTCGTAAACGAGCATAAAATGATGCGAATTCAAGTCATAGAATTATATAGTTAATATCGAATCTACGACCAAATTTAACAACCAAAAAAATATTCCCAAGTAGTCTTCTCCCAATTGATCCTCCTACACATATACATATATACATATATATGGGTCTCTGTAAGTGACAAAGCACTTCCATAATTTAGAGCTAGAAACTCGATATATAAAATGATAAAGAGTATAACATAACAAAGACTATTTCTATATTCGAAATCTCCAAAATGAATGCCATAGAGTTACTTTTAAAAGGGCATTGATTTATTTATATTATTTGATTGTTGTAGGTTTGGCACAATCCTAACACAAAGTAATAAAAAACTAAGTTTAACTTTAACTATTCTTTATTTTTTTGTTTACAAATAAATTTGGAATTCGCTCAATGTCGCATTTGACTTCTGGCCGCCCACATTTGGCTTATCCCATGCGTCTGCGACGCCGTTGCTGCTGCTGACGCCTGCGTTGCTGCTGTTGACGGCGTTGACGGCGTTGACGTTGTTGACGCCGGCGTCTGCGTTTCTGCTGCTGCTGCCGCCGTTGGCGTTGGCGACTTTGGCGCCTCATGCGCCTCAGGAGGCGCTGCAGCCGTACAACTGTGTTGGATGTGGTTGATTCTGCCGTTGTACTTGTTGTCGTGGTAGCTGTTGTCGTGGTAGCTGTTGTCGTGGTAGCTGTTGTCGTTGCTGCTGTACTCCCGTCATCTGTCTGAGCCTGGACCTGAGCGAGGCAGCAAGCTAAGCAGAAAATCACAAGGAACATCAAAGCGAAACGCATAATGAAGCTTTAAAATGCTCAGTATATGTTTAAGGCCTTTATATAATGCTTAGTCAATGTAGTAGCTAGGTCGTCTAATGATTGTGGTGTAGTGCCAACAGCTGTTACCTTATAGACTCAGGTGTATTTCTAAGAGTTTGAGCTAGATAAATCAATATTGGCAGTAAACTTAAAGCTGACCTATGTGTGGGGAATTAAGCGGAACCTTCTATAGCTACAAAGTAGTTGCTTGGAAGGTTCCAACGTAAGTAAGTACATTACAAAAATTATACAAAAGGAAATCAATACAGCTAACCATAAGAAGCTCTTCTTACATAGTAAAATTTCAATAGTATCAAGACTTAAGTCAGCAAACTTGGCCAGCCGCTAACACAGACTGAAAATTCATCAGCTTGCCATGTCAGAGTGTTGCAGAGGCAGCGGCAATGTTGCAGCACTCAATCAACATGTTGCGATATCAAGACAATTTGTCATTCCATAAGGAAGAGAGGACGTGGCCATGGCCATGGTCATGGCTGTGACTGTTGCTGTTGCTGCTGCCACACAGCGTTGAGACAATGTTAACCGAAATCTCACATCTACCATGCCGCATCTTTGGCAGCTCTGGCCCGCTGTGCTGCCAAGTTTCGTACGGTGGTCCTGTCTGATGTTTGCCGTATTCAAAGCATAAGAAAACTCAATCAAGAGGCTCGTAAATCTTGGCACAATTTGATGAGCGCTCAGTGGGAGACCCGTCTCCAGCATCGTCTGCGTCTGTGTCTGCGTCCGCATCGTCGTCTCTGTCTTCGGCTCGTGTAAGAGGTCTTACATTTCTCGGCTTATTGATTATCAATGCTGGTGCCGCGTCGGGGACCATTTCCGATTCGTCATCATGAGACGAGTGAAGTTTCAATCTGCTCCGAAATATAGTATAAGAAATATATATATATATATATATATATAAGAACTCTGATGTACGCCGTGTGTGGCGCATTCTGAGTGTTTTGACAGCATGGCACACACACAGTCGCACACATACAGTTACCAGTTCCACCTAAATTTGATGCAGCACAAGCCCAGGCGACGATCACAGTCGACTTCAAAAGTGTGCGGCTGAGCGTTATTGATCGTCCATGTCCCGCTGTTGTGATCCGCTCCCAGCATGAGGCATTACAAAAGGCCCAGTGATGGCAACAATGCCGCTCGTTGTCGCCGTTGCAGTTGTCCATAATCTACACGCACACATTGACAAAGTCGGTCCTTTTGAAGGTCCTTTTGGCCAAAGTTCTCGAGCTCTCACACACACAATGCTTGATGCGCTGCATATGCAAAACACAATGAAGTTCTTTGAAGCGCGGCGCGTCAGGTAAGCGACAATTATTTATCTTACAAATTTACCTGAAATTAAATACTTGCGCTGCGAAGCTAAAGTGCTCTGCCAGGCAATGCCACACACGCAGATACCCTGGAAACGGAAGAGAGAAGGAGGAGTGGTCTCTGGAGAATAAAATGAATTATTGCATATAATTCTAATCTCTCTCTATATATAATATATATAATTCTGCTCAATCACAAATGACATCTCAGATCCGAGAAATGGTTTCCTCTGCCTGCCTCTCAGCTTTACATACCCAATTTGTACAGTTGATGTTAACAGGGCAACAAAAGGGCGACAAATTCCCCCTTTTTAATCAGCGGCAGGCACTTTGATCACCTGACACACACACGCACACACACAGACTCGCACAACCATTCAGCAAGGCCGCAGTTTCAGTTTCAGTTGCAATGGCTGTGGGAACTTACCTGGCCACAAGGTGTGACAAGTCAGCGGATTTGCGTGTTTTCCTGCGAAATATTTAAATGCAAGATTATCGCCACACAGGCAACAGCGGCAACTGGCAACAGGCAACAGGCAGCAGGCAGCAACTGTTGCCAACAAAAGGCTCGCTAACTTAATCCTGCGGCCTGCCCTTTTGATCTGCTTCTGTTCGACTGGCCGGAGCGTTAACTAATTAGCAGCTGGACTGGCATTTGCCTCATTTCCGCCACAAAACAATTTCGATTAAGGCGAACTTAAAGCAAAAAGCTACCGACAACAACTAATCCAATCATAATCGCGCAATCATAATTACAACAATCTACCAAATGAAACGCAGACCCAGACCCCAGACCCCAGACCCCAGACCCCAGACAGCCCAACCAAGACATAGACCGATGATGATCGAAGCGGCAGGCGAGTGGCCAGCCAAGCAACCGAACTAACGGGCACAAACGAAACCCACAGATCTGGCCAGCATTGACTTCTATTGCTGTCGGGGCAACTGCATACAGCAGCAGCAACAACAACAATAACAAGCAACAAGCATCGACAACAGGTTGCGGCTGCCTGAAGTGCTTCGTGGCCAGACAAACGTTAAGATTGTAATAACCATGTTAAAAGCAATTTACGTTTAAAGTGCTACTGTGATACGCCGCCGATGCGTTTCTTGATTAAGAACCCAGAGACGCAGAGACGAGAGGAGGCACACACAGACACACACACACACACACATATGAAAACTGGACAGTAAGTAGAAGGTTGCAGGAGCTGCCTTGTCTGCTCCTCTGCATTTATTTGGCGGCAAAAGTTGTTTTTTTTTTTTCGAACTTTCCTTTCATATTCACAGTCCACTTAACACGCGCGTCGCACAATGCGCCTCAAAACACAAATGAGCAGCAGCAACAGTGGTTGTTGCTGTTGTTGTTGTTAGTGCTGCTGCCCCAACGGTGGCGGCAGCCTCAGAAATCTGTGCCTCGGTCGGCACGCTTTGATGTTGGGAATGGCGTGTGCCCAATGCAGAGATTCCGCTTTGTTGTTTTGCCGACGCCAGCGACGCCGCCGTCGTCGTCGTCGTCGTCGTCTTCGGGCATGCAACAGCAATTTGCCGCCAAGTGAGCCGCAGCAAGCGTGGACCGTGGAGCGTGGAGAGCATACACAAGAGATACAAACGAACAGAGACTGTCACGGAGAGCCAAATCAACTTAGCTCAACTCCCCAAGACGCCCAAAGTGCCCAGCCATTGCTCAGTACCTGCCAACACCACAGACTCCGCAATATTGCCGTTACTCCCCATGTAGAAGTTCGTTAATTTGCTGCGGATTAATATGTCATTCAAGCTCGAAAATCTCTATGAGAATTTCGGCTAGAGTTTTAAATAAACTCAACTAGGTCTGGAAATGTAACTCAATTTTTGGCAAATGCAGTTTGCAGTGAGATTTTTTTAACACTTGTGTGGATTATATACGATTAGGATTATATACGATTGGGACTCTAGATATAAAAGCTTTTACCACAAATGGTCACAATGTGACTAACATTGCATTAGGTAAAACATCAACTTTCTTTTATATTTACAAGGTATGTAATAGAGTTGAGCCCTTTGCAAAAATAATTCCTAAAAAATAAATAATAATTCCAAATATCATATCTTAAATATCAATTAGTTTCGCATTAAATAAGCAAGTATGAGGAGAATTCCTGTGGAGTCTAGAATCACTATAAGTCAAGCGATTAACATGGGACCTTCGAGCTGCATGGTTTTTAGAGCTCGAACAATTCTCTACTAATGTTTGGTATTCCAAAATAAAACTCAAAATTTTGACTAAATTTGAAAATAAATGAAAGTGTTATACAAAAATCAATCCAAGTCCAAAATGCTTAACCTTAAATTCCGTCAAACACTGAACGATGTTCAAAAACCATTGAAGATCCTTTACGATTTATGCTGATTTCTATCTTCTGTTAGCATAAAATATTCTGAATTAACAGCAAAATGTAGCTCAACTTTTAAATAAATAAAACTGAAAATGTTCTGAGTTAATAATAACCGTAATTTTTTTAAAAATAAGCATTTTGGACTCCACTCGAACCTTCAAAGATTCCATTATATCGCATTCAAGCAATCAAAATTTTAATTCTGACTAGATTTAATCAAATTTGGCTACAAAGTTTGCACCAGTTATTATTAAGCTTGTTTAGCAACAGTTTCTTTCTACTTCTCTGCAATAAATAAAGTCTTTTATTCTTAATTTTATATGACAGAACTTGAAACTTATGCGAAAGAGTTGCAATTATGAGTTAATCTGCTTAAGTGAGAGCGCAAAATGAAGCGCAGGCTGACTGGCTGCTGTAGGCATGTCTCTGGCTGTAGCACCTGTTGCTTTTCCCACACAATGTTGCAGTTTGCAAATCGACAGCTGCAACAGGCGCAGCAGCCAAGGATCAAAGGCAGTTACCGTAACTCAGTCCAAGCTGAGCTGTGTGATCCGTTAATAAAGTTGTGCGTCTTGGCTGAAATTTTAATTGCTTATCGAGCGCGACCTGTGCGCATCTGTTGAAAGGTTAGAGCACAAGATAGAAGACGAAATAGAAAGAGAGCGAAAAAGAGAAAGAGAGAGAGAGAGAGATTCCTTCGTGTTGCACGATTGATGTCAAGCGCTGCGACTGCGGCAACTGTGACTTTAAAGATTATGCCGAAAGTTATGATGGTAGCAGCAGCAGCAGCAGCAGCGGCATCAACTGCGCGGCTCCAGGTGTTCTGGCCTAGCATGCGAAATTATATGGCTCAGTGGCAGCAGCAGCAGCAGCAGCAGCAGCTTTAACTACGCAGTGGCTGCTTCTTCAACAACATCATGAGCATCAGCATGATCACCATCATCGTCATCAGCTGCTGCTTCTGCTGCTGCTGCTGCTGGCGTCGCTGGGCAGTGCGGCAAAAGATGAAAGGTGGCGGCAACACTTTGATGCGGCCAAGATCAAAGCTGCCGATTGTTTACATAATAGTGGCCTTTGAAACGGAACAATAGAATGCCAGGATCAAAGACACCGACCGGTTAGTGCGCTTAAGCGAAATGAATGTCCATGTCCCGCATCAGTGAGGGGCCAACGCATCGCAACGTAACGCAGCGCAACGCAACGGCAACGATCATCTGTTTCTCCTGTTGCTGCTGCTGCTGTTGCTGCTGCTGCTGCTGTTGAGCAAAAGTAGCACTCGTCTTCATCATGATCATCCTCTCGAGCCGAAGACATCATTATGCTCGGCTTTCAAATTGTGTGCAAGTCGTGTGCGACTCTTGTAATTGTTGCAAAAGAGTTACAGCCCATGCCCATGGTCATGCCGCCCCCTCCTCCCCCTCTGGCCCGCTCAGCCTCGATCTCGTTCTTGCTCTGCTCAGTGCCAGTGCCGTGCTCCCTGCTGATTGCGCGTTAAATGTTTATGGGCATTCATCGCGTGCTGTTCGGCGGCGTTTTAATTGCCCCCGATGCTGCAGCAGCAACAGCAACAGCAGCAGCAGCAGCAGCAGCAGCCACAGCAAGTGCCACACCGTGCGTATGAGCAATGCGAGCATCCAATAATCTCCAGAGATGTCGCCGCATAATAATTGCGTACGCGGTCTCGTACTTAATGCAAAATTATTGCAGCGCCTTTCCAATTCTCACTTTCAAGTTGCCGACAAGTTGTTGTTTTATGTGTTTATTTTTTGGTCCATAGGCCTAGAAATTTCTCTATTAAACGAGCGATCGGCGTTGGAAAATAAAATTAATTTAGTCTGCGATAGTTAAAAGAAGCAGAAAAATTAAAAACATTTGCAAAATACAATTTTATGGCTACCAAATGTGCTCATCGAGGCAGTTAAAAACAAGTATGCGGCGTTGAAAGATCGTAAAAGATTGAAATATTTCGATTTCGGCAACGGCATATCAAAGCCACAGATATTTTTGTATTTAATGATCGGTCATTAATTGAATTTCGTATAGAAATGGAAATTGAAATGCGTGGCAAAGGGCCATGTGGAGTCCCTGTTGACCAGAGATGAACAAAGATATATATATATGCGTATATATGCGAGATGATTTCTCTCGCATTTCGGCAGCAATTTCGTATGGGAATTAAACGTATTTTTTTGTAGATTTACAATTAGATAAAGACGCGACTGACTACTTTATTGAGATTTTATGTGCTTAAGCCGCCGTCCCACATATTCCAAAATATATATCCCAGGGCCACGGCGACTTGGGCTCTTTCCAAGAAATGCCGCGCGATCATAAAACACAAAAATGCGGCGCATTAAGAACATAAAAATATATATACATACATACATATATATATATATATTTATATACACATATATGCATACATATGTATAAATGTGCATATATACGATTATGGGCAAATTATTGGAGCTGACGTTCCGGGTGCTTCTGAGCGCAGCATAAAACGTAGCTGCATTCAAAATTTGCAATTACACTAAATTAGCATTAAATATGCCATTAAACAGTACGACAAAAACAGCAGCAATAAAACAAAAGACTTAGGCAACGAACTCGCCCAGCGCAAAAGATGGCGAATTAAACAACAACAAAAAAGAAACGAAAACTGAAATCCGAAATCCGAAAAAATGAAACCGAAACGAAAACCAGAAGCCATTTCGGCTTTCGATTAAGCAGATCAAAGGCGCTGATAAAAGCGTAAGACGATTATTAAAAAAAAAAAATAAAATAAAAAGGAGCCAACATCGACGTCGAAGCCGACGCAGCGCGGGCTGAGAGCGAGCCGGAGAGAGCGAGCGCATAATTCTTTCAAATTGCATTGCCTTGCAGTTTATTATTAGTTTTGTTATTATTTTGCGTATTCTAAACAAAAACGAAGACCACGCCGAGCGCACCGAGCGTGAGAGTGAGCGAGGGAGCGAGCTGAACAGATAAAGCGCAAGAGAGCGCATGAGCGCACGTGAGCCGCAGCTGGCAGCGACGCTGACGCTGACACTAACATCGTCGACGTCGGCGTCAGCGTCAACGCCAGCGACAACGCTGCCCAAGTGATACAACAAGGCAAGGTAAAAATTTCATTCCGTTTCGAGCATTCGACGTGTGCGGACGTACCAACAAGTGTCTTCCCAGTCTCAGTCTCAGTCTCAGTCTCAACTCTCGCAACTCTCACGCAGTCGTGCAACGGGCGTGCAAAGTGTTCCAAAATAATTATTAAATAATCACATCAAGCAGTTATAATGAAAATGTTTGCCAAGTGCGCATGGCAAAATATTGTTAAATATTTGCAGAATGTGCAGCAATAAACATGCAGTGCTTCAAAATTGTGCATTGATAGCAGACAGTGCTGAACAACTCGATAACTGAAGGGAGAGAAGGGCAGCCGAGCGTTGCTGCAACCCATTAAAGGCTATAATCATAATCATTTATCATTATCAATATATATATATATATATATATATATATATATATATGTATATATAAGACATGGCAGCTGTTCAGCTACAAAATATGCCAGCCGCCACAAATAAATGGATTAAATACAACAACAATCACACACATAAGCAGGTGAGTTTAACCACTGAATTTATTGGCTAAGCCATACAGTAGCCGCAGCTACAACAACAACAACAGCAGCAGTAGCAGCAGCAACTTAAGAGGGCCGCGAATATCAAAAGTTGCCGCTGGAGCTGGGGTAAAAAACAGGCCAAAAACAACACGAAAAACAGTAGCACGTCAATTAAAATTAATAGCTTCCGACTTAAGCCGCCCAATCGAGTTGACCGAAAAACTACAGCAATAACAACAGCAACAGCAGCAACAACAACATCTACAGCTTTATTTACGACATTAGCATATCGCAAAAATCGAAATCAATTTGAAAATCCTTTGCAAGGGCATAAAAAATGAGCTTAAATTTGCCTGCGTGCGCAAAAAGCCAACAACAAAAGCAACAAAAAGTTACCAAAAAACATATATATATATATGTATGAAAATAAATAAAAAGCAAACAAAACAAAAGCCAAAAGGCCGACAGAACGCAGCGCAGAGACTTTTTTATTTAAGTATAGCTAACCAAAAACCCTCATCAGCAACAACAACAACAGCAACAACAACAACAACAAAGTGCAGGCCGCTTTCGTGCGCTCCACTTCGCTTGAAGCCACAACCACATCAACATCCACATTCACATCCACAACTCCATAGCTTGAAGAGTCCCAGTTCGTATAGCCTCCACTCCATATAGCGTATAGAGTAGTTGGCTACTGTTTTCAAAGTTAAGATCAATGAGTGCGACGACTGCCTTTGGGTACGCTCGTACGTTCGTGCGCTTGGTCCGAACTGGTTGGCTGGCTGGCTGGCTGGCTGGTTGCCTTGCTGCGAGATCTGCTTTGCAGCATGCCGCAAAGCGGCATTGGCCATCGGGCCATCGGGGCGGCAAAGTACAAAGCTGAAAACGGCACGGGTTTAGCGCGCTCAGAGTAAAAAGCGATCAGCGTAGCCGCTCGGCAGACGTGCGCACATCCCACAGATACAAAGATACAGTCACACAGGCACACGCACACTCAGAGGCACACACACATGCGCAGCAAGAGCTGTGGCCAGTCTAATAACGATGCTTGGCACTTGGCTACATGTTTTAGGCCGCGGCTTCGGCCTTTTGTTGTTGCTGTCGCTGCTTGCGGCTTCATTTGAGGCTGCTTCCGAATTACCTGCGTGGCATTGCAGTTGCCAGAGCCGCAGCAGCCGTTGCGTTATTTCCATGCCATAAAAAGTATTAAATTGCTGCAAACAGGTGTATTTTATGAATGCCTCGCATCAGGCACTTGGCTCTGTTTTAGGAACCGAGCCAGCAACAGGCAAGGGCAGACAAGCTAGCGGACCAGTCTGACTCCTGCTGGCCATTGCAGTTGCAATTATGTTGCCTAGTCTCACGTTCCAGCTAAGTCCAGCAAAAATATTAAGGTCAGCGCAGGAGAGAATGTGAATTATGATAAATGAGTTTTAAGCCTCAGATAAACTGTTTATAAGACATTTTATATATACCGAAACTATTAGAATTGTTATGCCACTTTCTGAAGCCTTTCTCGTAGTTTCTGGAGAAGAAAGGAATTTCCTCTATAGGGAATATGCATCTTTAGCTAGAATCCCATGCTCCTTTGTTATGGCTAAGTAATAGTTCAAGTCTTAGCCCCTTAATGGGTCGAAACCTTAACAGCTTCCGTTGAAATTTAACGGCTGCTCCGCTATGATTTTTGCATTTTGCGCGCGTTTTTCGTATTTCGTACTTCGCCTTCGCGGCTGCCGCACGAAAATCAAACAAACTGGCAACAACAATGGGGCTAACAATAAACAACAACAAAAACAATGGCAACGGAAGTTTATTTATGGCTGGCCCGCTATTTGTTTAAGCGTATGCGATAAGCCGCGTGCGACAGAGATAAACAAACGGGCAAAAGCCAGAGGGAGAGCGCGAGAGAATTGTTTAGTTGTAGCAGCAAGTGCTGCGGCTAATAAGTTGATGCAAGGTGGGGTGGCCACAACTGAACCAGACGCACGCAAAATTACGCATATGCAAACCACAACATGCCACAGCACACGCCGCCACTTGCCCCACTGCCTCACCTCAGCTTTAAACAAGCGCAGTCATTGCAGTTGCTCGGCTCCTTTGATTTGACAAGGTCGTTATTGATTGTGTTGCATATTTGAGTGTGAGTGTATATGAGTGAGTGTGTCTTGAAATGTTGTGTATGTTATGTGTAAACGATGCCCAAATTACACTTCTATAACATAAAAAGAGATCGATAAATAAATTAAGTATGTGCTCCACTTAGCTCAGCTCAATTTAAATAACTAAATTTATGAATATATATTAGTCTCTCCACTGCGACTGGCCAATGATTATGAATTATCTAGCGATAAATACATTAAATATGATATAATATTGCTTTCCACTTAACTTAAGTGGGCTCTAATCGGCAAATTTGAAAATATAGCGATTTTTACTAGTCTCTTCAATGTGCCATTAATAGTTAGGGGCCATAAATCGTTTTGCCAATTTGTAGAGATTTGCAAATCTCTTAATAGATTAATTCACTTAGCCTGGCATGTAATAGTAGTCTAACCTGTAAAAGCCTAATTGCATTACAATTAACACACACCAGCACACGCTCACAATCGTATCAAATTAATTCAAGTCACCACAGGGCGTATGCTTAATTTATTATAAAAATATATATATGTAAAAATAAAAGCGAAGCGCTTAGCGCCACCGCCAATCACTAAAAAAAAAGAGAGGGAGAGGGAGAGCGACTTGACTATTTGCAGCAATTAATAAAAACTGACAATTTAATCGTCGCGACAAGTAGTTGGCTGCCAGCCAGCCCCCAGACAGAGCAGCTGCCTAAACTCTGCCCGGCACCGGGGCCAACGGAGCTTGGGGTGGGTCGGGCGCCTTTGTCGGCATTGCTGGCCGCAAGAAATCGGTATACCAGCAGACTGAAAAGAAAGATAGACGAAGACAGAGCGAGACAGAGCGAGAGAGAGAGAGAGAGGAGTTGCTACAAGCCAAAAGCAAAATATTAATAAGCAGTGCCCGCAATTAATAGCGCAACTTAAGACGCTATATAGGGTAATTAAGCGGCGCTTGTGAACATTTTTTCCTTTGGCGGAGCCGACGACGACGACGACGGCGGCGGCAGCGGCGGCGACAGAGCAGCTGCCGATGTTGTTGTTGCTGTTGCTGTTGCTGTCGGCGCTGCCGTTTTTTCTCTTAACAGGTAAACAACAAGTGCAACGTACGCTCGAATCTAAGTATCTCTATCTTCCCTTGTGCATGCATGTGTGTGTGTGTGTGCGTGTGTGTGCGTGTGTATGTGTGTTTGTCAATGTGGGCACGCGTTTTGTTTACTCAAGCGTAAATCCGCGCACACACGTAATTTTTGTTATATTATTTTGTATTTTTGTGGGTCTTGGTTAACATTAAAAGATCGTAGGCGCAGTTCCAAAACTAAATTGTCAATATGCGAGGGTTGCTTGAACACTTGAAAAGCAAAGGAAAAGGTAAAGCAGTCTTAAGCTAAGATTATACTATTTTTATAAGATTTTTTTTTTTTTAATGACTGCTTGATGTAAGAGTCCAGGTGCAATAGGTTCAATAGTTCAGTTCTCTTAGTGCTGAGGGACATTTTTGTAAGCATCACTCGCAGCCTTCACTCACACATTTGTTTACTAAAACAAATTTGAGAACTCATTGAGAAGCTCTCGCAGCGTTAGAATTCTTGTCAATTTGTTAAGCGGCAAACATCAGAGAATTTTTTTTTATTTCGTTTTTGGTTACTTGAGTTGTGTTGTGGCAGCACGATGGAGGGGAAGGCCCCCGCTAGCAGACAGTCAGCAATCAAAACGGCAGCGATAGCAAAACTGAAAACTGATTGAAGAAAAGTCGCTCAAGTTGTGTGTGCAACGAGAGTAGCAGCAACTTAAAGCCATATAGCTGACAGCTTAAAGCTTTAGCCGGCGGCTTAAAGCTTGTTGCGCTACCGTTACTTCAACTTGTTGAGCAACTGACCAAGTTTTACATGTGTGTGTGTCCATAATTGTTCTGGCTGTTTTTGTAGGCCTCCTCTCAAATTGTCCGTGTCATTTGCATTTTGTCTGCAAATTGTCGTCGCTAGAGGCAGAGACAGCGGCACAACTTCAAAGCCAAAATAAACATTGATTGAAGATTTCTTTACGATTTCTGAATGGTTATTTATGCAGAGACAGCGGCGCAGACAGGCGGACACAATTGACAGACTGACACACTGAGACACTAAAATCGTTGCCTTTGACTTGTTGTTGTTTTTGCTGTTGTTCTGTTGCTGGCGGCACGCGTTTTGTTGTTGGCATTTAGTTGTTTTTGTATCATTTACAAATTGCTGGAAAATAGCGTAAAATCAAAACAACAACAGCAACAACAAAAACCACAAATCGCCGCTGGTCATTTGATTGATGTGCACAACCGACCTTAAGTTCAAAGCCAAGAACAGCAACAACAAAAACACCAACAACAACTAAACCAAAACTGAAACAGAAACAGACGTCGACACCGCTGATTACCACGCGTCAGCGGCCATGACAATGTGAAATCCAGCTGTATGTGTATGTGTGTGTGGACCCACGAGGCGTATGATTAATATACAATTGATGTGTGTAATAACAGAGCAGTTCTCCAGCTCATGTTTGACTAAATACTTGGCCCTCTCGCTCGCTCGCTCGATCGCTCTCTCGCTCTTTCGCTAAGCGCTAATGCGAACAGCAAACAACAACAAACAGTGCACAACGTAAAACAATAACAACAAAAACGTAACGAAATACGCGGCAAAAATTTCTTTGATCTTATCGCAAAGCTTCTTGCTCGCATTTTGATCAAAGCAAGTTTTTCCGCCAAAATACAAAGGCTACAACAACAACACCAACAGAAAACCACAAGAGCAACAGGCGGTCGCAGCATGGCAGAGCGGGAGAGAAATACGCAGAGAGGGAGAGCACAACTGATATTACGACGACGACAACAACAACAAAAAGTTGTGAATGAGTTTTGAATTAACGCACTGTCAGAGAGCGCAAGTTTGAGCGAGAGAGCGAAGTGAAGTGTACTGAAGAGAGAGCGGCCAAGCGCGTGCCGAGTGCAGCTTTAAAGCTTGCACGCAACGCAGGCTGGTGCGACGGCAGCCAAAAAGCTTTAACTGCGCAACTACCGTTTGCTTTATGAGCTTAACTGAATTTAAATACGAATTCGGGAGAGCAATTTCTATGGCATTTTTCAACTATTCTAAATAAAAAAATAAAAAAAAATCTTTCTCTTGCAGTCGACGACGACGACGACGACGCAGCTCTGCTGTCAGCTGTCGCTGTTGCTGCCGCTAATTGCCCTCAGCACATTGCCACACGCCAACAGCAACAGCATTAATAACAGCAACAACAGCAGCAATGCAAACAAAAACAACGACAACATTGAAACATTTGGCGTGCGCAAAGTTCCTTTGGAACTGGAACTGGAGCAGACCAATAGCAATTCGCTGAACATGATACAGCGCAACTACATGATCATGCATCCAGCGGGCACAACGTCTGAGAGCAACGATGGCAAAGATCACAGTCGGTCGCTAAAGCGCGCCGCACTAACCAACACGAACATCACCTGCAACGATGGCACCCACGCGGGCTTCTATCTGCGCAAGCAGCCCAACTCCAAGAAATGGATCGTATTTCTCGAGGGCGGCTGGCACTGTTTCGACAATCGTTCGTGCCGTGCGCGTTGGCTGCGTCTGCGACATCTGATGACCTCTTCGCAGTGGCCGGAGACACGAGATGGTGAGTGAGACCTTAAGCAATAACTGCTCTCTGTGCTCAAAGCTAATCCCATCCACTCTTTTATAGCTGGTGGTATTCTGTCTCCACATGCCGACGAGAATCCCTATTGGCACAACGCCAACCATGTGCTGGTGCCCTATTGCAGCAGCGACTCCTGGTCGGGCACACGCATCGAGCGGGACACACGCGATCGCGAAAACTCTTGGCGCTTCATGGGCGCCTTGATACTGCGCCAGGTGATTGCCGACCTGATACCCCTGGGCTTGGGGCGCGTGCCCGGCGGCGAGCTGCTGCTGGTAGGCTCGTCTGCAGGTGGACTCGGCGTCATGCTCAATTTGGATCGCGTGCGTGACTTTCTAGTCAACGAGCGCAAGCTACAAGTGACGGTGCGAGGAGTCAGCGATTCGGGTTGGTTTCTGGACCGTGAGCCATACACACCATCGGCTGTAGCATCCAACGAGGCAGTGCGTCTAGGCTGGAAGCTATGGCAAGGCCTGCTGCCCGAAGACTGCACCAAGGCGCATCCCACAGAGCCTTGGCGCTGCTACTTCGGCTATCGGCTATATCCCACGCTAAAAAGTGAGTTGCCTCACAGAATCTTCCTCTCGACATGATGACTAACTGTTTACCTTGTTGCAGCTCCGCTCTTTGTGTTTCAGTGGCTTTTCGATGAGGCGCAAATGCGTGCGGACAATGTGGGCGCGCCCGTTACGCCCCAGCAATGGAACTACATACACGAGATGGGCGGCGCACTACGCTCCTCGCTGGACAATGTGAGCGCCGTGTTTGCGCCCAGCTGCATTGGCCATGCGTTGCTGCTGAAGCGCGACTGGGTCAACATTAAGATCGACGACATTTCGCTGCCCTCGGCGCTGCGCTGCTGGGAGCATTCGACGCGACCGCGACGCAAGCGCCACGACAAACTGAAGCGCAGTACTGAGGCGACGACAACAGCACTGCAGGAGCAGCAGCATCAACAGCAGCCACATCCCAATGCCAATAACCAAAGACATCAGCGACACCGCCAGCGAGCACAGAAGCTGAACAATGTGGCACAGGCGCAGCCGGCGCCGCAGCGCAAGCGAAATCATCTAAATAAAGAGCAGCGCGAGGAGCGCAAGCGTCGGCGTCAAGAGCGGCAGCGACGCAAGCAGCGACGTCGCCAGCAGCAGCAGCAGCGCAAGCGCGAAAACGAGGCAGCAGCAAGCAACAGCAGCAACAAAAACAGCAATAAGCAGCGTCGACGGCCACAGCTGACCGCCGAGCAGCAGCTGCAGCGCAAGCAGCAACGTCAGCTGCGACGCAAGCAGCAGCTGCAGCTGCAGCAGGAGCAGCCAAGTGAGCCGCAAAAGCGACGCGCTTCCAACAGCGCCAACAAGCTGAAGCCGCGACAGCGTGTACCGCGCGTGCCCGAGAAATGTGGACTGCGTCTGCTGGAGCGTTGCAGCTGGCCGCAATGCAACCACTCGTGCCCCACGCTCACGAACCCGCTGACCGGCGAGGAGATGCGCTTTCTCGAGCTGCTCACCTCCTTCGGGCTGGACATCGAAGCCGTAGCCGCTGCTCTTGGTGTCGATATGCACACGTTGAACAACATGGAGCGAACGGAGCTGGTGAATCTGCTCACGCAGCAGGTGAGCTGAAGGCGCGGCGTTATTAGGTTTTAATAGATAGACACCCTGTAAATAGTTGGCCTGTATATAGATATAGCCATAGACTGTATAGCCATATATATATTTGTATATATATATATGCATATATCGGAGCTATTCCAATTCCTAAACCAAGCAAAAGACATGCGCATAGTACCCAGTTATTAAGCAGAATTTATTTATATATATATACATATATATATATATAAAAAGACACACACACGCACATACGCATACATATGTACTACTATGCGTATACGTAATTCGTATTTATTCATTCGCATTCATTTCTGCGCAACGAGAAACTAACACAAATGCAACCACAAGACTGTTTTTTATGTTTTCTATATATGAACATAACTATTTTTTTTGTAATTAATTAAAATTTAAAATCGTATTTATTTATAATTATTTATAGTGTATGAGACAGCAGATGTATGTATGTATGTATGTATGTATGAAGGAAGCTAGACTGTTTCAATTGCCCGATGCCAAGTTTGTTAACAGAAAAAAATATATAAATTAAAAATGAAAGTTTACAAATTACCTACCTCAAGAGAACAGAGAACCATGAGAAATTATTAGAACCAGCTGCCTTGAATAGCATTGCATTTTGTACCTGTGCAAATTAAATCAAATAATTAATTAACTTTATTTATTTATGTACTTTAGCCACATTTATTTTTTATTATTTTTTATTTTATTTTTTTTTTTAGTTATGCGCATTCCGTTCAAAATAATTGTACTTAACCTAATCTTATAATTAACTGGCAACAATGAAGCAAACCGAACAACTCGAATATTATTATTTATATGTATAATACATAAACTAGATGTAATAAATATATATATCTATATCTATATAGCATATGAAATCGAAAATAATATTGATTAGCCTGTACAGAAACGGTTAAAGTTTAGCCTAAGAATTGTTGTGCTTAAATTAAGCTAAGTTTAGATCTTTAAAAACAGCAACTAAAAATGAGTCGAACAAACAGCCTAAAACATTGTTACAATTTCCATTTACATAACAGAAAAGCAAAAAAAAAACAACAAATTACAAATGAAAATCGATAAAAATAAATGAGAAAATAATTTTTATACAATTAAAAAATATTATTTGTACTTAAATGTCATTTAGTTTTCAGAAAATACCTATTTTATGGTTATACCTTTAAAAATTTAAATGATATCTATTTTCAATTGAAATAATTCTTTAAATTAAAGATTCTCTCTTTACGTTTTTAAAATCTTCAAGGCATTGTTGAAAGTTTTCTTCTGAATGTTTTTCTACTTCTTTAAAGAAATATCTAAGAAAACTAATTTTTATGGAATAGTGAATATTTTGGATACGTTCAGCTTCCAATTCTTATGTGAATAGAAACACGGGATAATTTTCTTTTTGATTTCAAAGCATTTAATTCCCTCATATTCAAATTTTCATCTCAATAAGTTTGAATTCCCTAAAACAAATTCATTGCCAAAGTTTTTTGAACAATTGAGAGAATATTTTCGCATCTTAAAGTTGCCTCTCTTGACACGCCGCCCACGCAGCCGAGCATTCATTAGACTTAATTGAATGAAAGCTCACGAAAATTCAAGATTTCGCTCAATTTGATAAGTTTGCGTGCAATATGTGGTGGTGCACGGAGCTGCGCGGTGGTGCAAATTGAGCCACAAAAGCAACAAATTTCTGGCTCGTCTCAGTTTCAATTCAGCGCCAGAAGTCGAGCAATCAAGACGCGTAGAAAATTCCCCGTCAGTTGTGTTTCAAGAGAAAATGTGGAAAATATGTTTGTTTGCGCTGCAAGTTCACCTGCTGGTGGCTCCGCTCACAGGTGAGTATCGCAGATAGGCTACATGGTTAATGGCTAATGTCTGCTCCAGCTAGTTGCCCCATTTTCTTGACAATTTCGCTGTCGGGCAAATCGCTGACCGATGCCTGTTTGGAGATCAATTGGGGACCTGACTGCTATGCACCGCCCGAGTGGGTGGGCATCTATCGCCAGGATCCGTCCGTGTCGAACTTCCAGCCGGAGCTGCGCATCGATGGCATACGCAATCGCACGGGCAAGCGACAGACGCCCATTAAGCTGGGCAAGCTGCAGTTTCCAGGTGGTTGGAATCGACCCACAGCGGAGCAGGCCACGGCCACCAAGTACCCAAAAGGCAAGTGTTTGCCCTACTATGTGGCCAGCTACAATGGCAACGAGCTGCTGACTATTGATTGCCTGAAGATACAGCCCAATTGGCTGGCACACCTCAAGGATGCTGCCGGTATGCCGCTGAAGCATCTCTTTCTGCCAGGCACACACGCCTCCGGCGCCTACATTACCAACTACAGCAAGACCAAGTCGCTGCTGATCAAGGACTATCTGGTCGCTCAGCACTTCGATGTGTGGTCGCAGCTGGTCTTTGGCATACGCTATCTGGATCTGAGTGTGGGGTGAGCTGCTAGACACATTTCAGATATTTGCTACTCTAATGAACAAAGTCTTGCAGCTATCGCTACAACGCGGACAGCAGCAGCGAGTCGGATAACTTTTGGGTAGTCAACGAGAATATGTTCATCAATCCTCTAATCGACATCATACGCGATGTGCGTCGCTTTGTTGAGCTCTCGGATGAGATAGTTGTGCTGGACTTCAGTTCGTTTCCCATTGGTTTCTACAAGCATCCGGAGATCTACAGCAGCCTGTATCATCTCATACGCCAGGAGCTGGGCCAGGTGCTGTACGAGCGGAACGTGAGCACCAACGAACACTGCGCCGATCGCAGCTTCAATGATCTGCGTGTGATTGGCAGGCAGGTGTTGCTGCTGTTTCCCACGCAGGAGCTGCCACATCCGGAGAATGGTATATAGGCACTTTCAACTATCTTTGCGCCAATAAACACATCTCGCTTACAGAATCCGTGCTTCTCTGCACGCCCTGGCAGCGCTTTAGCACCAGCTACATGAACATGTCCCAGACCCTGGATTATATGCGGCTGCTGTTTAGTCGAAAACCGGACTCACCTGTGCAGGACGACGGTTGGATATTCCATGCAGTGATGAGCATTGAACAAGCGCTAAACTCACATAAATTGCAAACGGCCAAGGAACGAGCTGCAGTCATCAATCCAAAGGTAAATCAATGGCTCAACGGTCCTTGGGGCCCAAATGCCAACGTCGTGGCCATGGACTACTTCAGCAACACCAATCTGATCGATGTGGCCATACACGCAAATGCACACAAGGCATTCCTAGCGGCCAATGACAAATTTGTTAATCTCGAAATATTGAGTCGACGTTAGTTATTTTATTCCTATTCAAATTTATGAAGCAAATACAGGCAAAGCATCAGTTTCCATGTAGTTGGCAGCGCTCCATATTTAGTCAGTATACGAACCAAGCAGTTCAGCAAGCAGTCGAATATATATACTCGAATAAAGCAGTGCAACTGTTCCATAAAACATGGTAAAGAAACTCAAGAAAAGAACCTTTTGATTTTGTATTATTTTATAGTAAAATAAATATATATAGACTATTTATATAATATGTAAAAATGTATATTTATTGGAACTATATCTAGGAGCGTTCCCTGCGCTATGTTTACCTGTGTCTGCGCCAATAGATTATTTTCATTATGAATTTATTTTAAGCTCGTGCTCAAGATTGATATTTATTTTATTATGTTTAAATATATTCTATAAATATTATATAATGTATGTTATTATTTCACAATCATAAATCACAGTCATATGAACGTCAAAGCTTCCTGCCTATGATACCAACGTCTACCAAATCACTGAATATATAACATTGACTCTAATCAAGAAAAATAAATTAATGATAATCTATAATGATTGAGGAAAACAGAAAAATAGGAATGTACGCAATCTTTTTTGGGATTCGCTTGAAATTAAACATCAATGGCAACAAAAATAGCTTCGAAAATAGGACAGGCACTAAAAACTGATTGCTATAAAAGATGCTAAATTGACATCACTGTCTATATGAATATCTGCATAAAGCATGCAGCTGTTCATACAAAATATATTACGTATACGGAATTCGTCACTCGAATCTTTTGGGTTGTCATTTACGTGTCAATTAAAAAACTTGCTAAATATAGCTATTCTCAAATTTGTATGGCAAAGAGAGAGAATTTATTTAAATTTTCTCTCGAAATAAGATAAATATATATATATATATATATCAAGCTTTTCTATAAAAAGCCTTGTTCTAATCGAAATAATTTCAACTATTTGCTGCATGCGATTTAAGCTCGATTAAACTAAACTTTATACATGTATATTTATATCAATGTATATATATATTCCGATTGTAATCAAAACTTCTAGTTCGACCTTCAGTTTAGCATAGCTTTACATTTACTGGCTAATTAAAAGCCACACGCAAGCTAAGGTCAGCATTGAATTTATATAATAGACAAACTGGAGCATTCATTGATTTGAATAGACTCCAGGCTCAAGACCGAATCATTTGTATACTCTAAACATATATTTATTTCATATATACAACTATTTATAAGAACAGTCAACCCAGACGATGATTCAACGTTTTTGTTCACTCACTATTAGTTGTCATCCACCCGCAATGTGCCACAATTGGAGCTGATGCAAGGTGTTAGATGACAAACAGCTGATGATTGCTCAAATGCCCAGCCGTTGTTAGTGACTGTAGCTGGCAACCGGATCTAGCTAAAAATATGAATTGCAGCCAATCAAAACGTAACTCGAAAACTTGAAATGCCAAACACTTTTAGCCAGGCCAAGCAGTTGACGTGATTTCCAATTAGCCCCTTGATGAGGCAAACCAACTGCAATGTCCGTTGCATTCGCTACACAGTTTATTGAACTTTGTTATAAGTCAAGTATTATAGTCTTTGCGTATATGTCAAGAAGATAAAAACCACACGCTTTCTGCAGATAACTGTTATCAGACATTGAGGTTGCGAGCCAATTAGGAAATTCCAGCTCCTTTGTCACATAAGACTACAGCAAAAATCTTATAAGCAAATGTGGATTGTTAGCTTACGCAATTCTAACTACGCAAATAGATATTTGACTTTAAAAAAATGTGAATATGTCCAATGCTTTATAATATATGTATATATATCCATATATATATATATATATATATATATATATATATATATATATATATATATATATATATATATATATATATATATATATATATATATATATATATACAGTCTAGTCTCGACAGAACAAAAGCCTCTGCAGTTTCGATCACTAAGATTTATGTATCCACTTTTTCATATATTTAACTGTGAGCTTAAGCCTTATGACTTATCAACTAAGTCATACGACATAAAAACATATATTTATATACAAATATATACATATCCATACCCCCATATGTGCTGCTGCCTGCTAATTTAATTTTGCGGTTAAAAATTGTAAAAGCTGTTGGCTTTGTTCCACGCACAAGGAATTCTAAATAAAATATCTTAATACATTAAATGTGGTCAAGCTGCACTGAAAAAGTCTAACGCAATTCTCAGCTTAAGCTTCACTGTACCCGCTCTGAAATTGGCTTCGCCTGACTCAATAATATACTGATTAAAAGTGGATCTGCTTGGAATAGCATTTAGATCTAGTTTCCAATCAACAATAACTTTTTAGGCATTTCGAAATACCTCCCACAACCAGCCAGCCAATCCCAATCGGCACGCAACATCAATTAGCCTCGAAATAGCCATAAAAAATAATATAATTTTTATATTTTTATGGCACATGATCGAAAGCCTAAGAACGCAATTCACATTCGGCCGCAGACTGATCCGTATTTTATAAATACATATATGTATACAATGGAAACAACGAAAATTTGATTTTAATAATAGATCTTTTTATATTATGTTATCTCTTTTTTAATATACATAAATTAATGCTTTATTTGAAAAAATAAGATTAATAGGGGACCCATGCAAAATTTATGTAGTACATATATATGTATATATATATATATTGAATAGCAAATGTTTGCTGAACAATATTTTTTTTATTAATATGTTATTGAAAATTAGTTTACAACTATACATTCTAGACTAAGGTGTCCACTTCGATTTGTCACGCAACGGCCAGCTGAACTTAAGGTAACCAGGAATCCAGCTGGCCGTTACTGCCGAGGCGACGGCGTGTTTGGCTGTTGTGATGGCGGGCAGGTGGTGCTTTGTTTCAGATAACGGCCAAGACAGTTGGCCGCGCTAGCCTCGTGTGGACGTCCAGTATAAGTTAGGATGCTGGAGTCGATGCCATTTAAGAAAAATATACACGCATGACATCGGTGAAGGGTTTTCGGCAGAGCGGGCACTTTGTCACGGACGACGCGCACTTGGCGCATGCCACCACATGGCCGCAGGGCAAAAATGCGGTATTGTACTCGGCCGCATAGCAGATCTTGCAGAGCTTTTCCTCGGGCACGACAGATGGAGCGCCAGTCGCTGTCGCTGCCGTGGGCATGGCTGTGCTGTCGGAGCCGCATTGAGCCACTATTTTGTCGTAGATGCGTGTGGCAGCTGTTGGCGCCACATCGCCCTCGCTGGCAGCAGCCTCTGGAGGCCCAGCAACACCAACAGCAACAGCAGCAGTAGCCGGAGCAATGTCTGAGGCTATAGCACTGCTGGCAGCACTTCGTATCGCACCAACGCTTAGGCTTTGAAGCTGTTCCTGCTCTTTCTCCTCGTCTTGCTTGGCTGCTTGAGCTGCAGCTGCAGCGACGCCATCGATATAGAGCTGACCCTTGATCAGCTTCACGAAGCGACATTGTCCGAGCCATAGAGCATGCTGCTCCCAGGGCTCGTCGTTGTCGTCCCAGTCCTTGAGGCCACCGCCGCAGCTGAAGCAGCGTACGCGATCGCCGACCCCTGTGTAAAAGAAACCCGCCTCGGCGAGCTGCTGCGGCTTTTGTTTCATGTTGCGTGGCCAATCCTCGTAGCTGCGCAGACGTGCCGACTCGATGGCGTACTCTGGATACTCGGGAAAATAATTGCCACCATTTGAGCTGTTTGTTGATGCTGGTGTCGTCGACGAGCCAGGACTTGCAACTCGCGCGGGCTGGAAACTGTTCATGCCCGTCGACTGTATAGACGGTAAGCCCTCGGAATAGGCATTCTCGCGTATATCCAAAGATGATGTATCGTTCGATCCACATACATCAAAGCTGGCTTGTGGCAGGTTGCGGTCCAAGGCGTCCGCATTTATAGGTAAATTGTTGGTGGTGCGACGACGCAGCAGTGGGCAGTTAGGCGACCAACGTAAATGCTCATTCACGGGATGATCTTCGTGCACCCACCGTCCAATCTCCACCTCACAGAAATAGCATTTGCACTTGTCTTCCTCATTCGTATAGAACATGCCAGTTTGCGCCAGCACATTCTTATCGAGCCAGGGCAAAGGCCAAGTCTCGAATGTCTTCAGGCGCTCATCCTCCCGATGGTATTTATCACTCATTCTGTTGACGAACGCCTTGAGCAGAAGCGTTGCTGTGCTGTTCGTACTGTTGTCCACCTGATCCAGGGCTGTTGACGTTGCAGTTGTTGTTACCGTTGTTACAGGTGCATAAGGAATGTACCTCGCTTGAGTTGCTACATTCGCCATCTTGATGATATAGAACTGTTGCTGCTTGTCGCTGTGTTGTTCCTTTGAATGTTCAATTGCAACTGCAAAAACAAAGCAGTAGAGCATTTATTAATATTTATTTTGTTAATAAAAAGATAACATATCGCTCAGATAGGAAAAAAGGTGTTCACTTTCAAGCGTAAGGCGGCAGGTGCCGCCTCAGGTCTTAATTCTAACTGAGCACAATATAATTATTTTACTTAATTTAACAATAAGCTCACTAGAAAAATATCAACAAATTATATATAAACATTTGACGATCATTCATAATTTCAAAACCGCATTTAAAAATAACTTTAAAATGCTGTTTCTAGCACTTTCGGAAACTGGTAAAGATATAGATAAAGGCATTATTCATTATGTTATCTTTCAGGCATTCTTGACAAATATAAAACAGTCAATTTCACACCGTGAATATTTAAAGAACATTTTTGACAATTTTTAATTTTTGAGTTCACGTTCTATACATAAATAAAAATATACATGCATACATTTTATTATACATATGAATTTAGTCAACAATGAACTTTAAAGCAGCCCTTAAAAAATAAGGGAAAAGCGGCTAGAGAGAGCTGTCTCGCTCGCACCAGCAACATTTAATGAATAAGGGTAGTTTCTGAAGATTATTTTTTCTGGCGTACATGGGGTTGTATCCAACATGCAGCAAACGTAGCGTAGTGTACGCTATCTTACAACTGCGTGTGGATGCAATGCGCCGATGCGAAGCTGCAACACGAATATCCTTGAAGCAGTCAACACAGCTGCTCGATTGAAAAAACGACTGAATAAAAAATACTCTGGCTATGCATGACAGTGCACACTGTAGTGAAGTGGTGGCGCCCATTCGGCGCAGTCAGATAAACTATCGCTGAGTCAATATCATTTCTACGTAAAAAGTATGAAAGGAAATATAAAATAGAAGTAATCTACTTTTTCTTTATAAATATGTCAACTGAATTCCAAGTAAAAAGCTTTGCAATAACATGAAATTATTTTAATCAGATTTGAATTATTGTCCGGAATTGCATGCAATTTTGTTGAGTTAGATAATTAACATAGGCATATTCAAACGATAGTTTAACTTATGCCATTGGTGTTGAACTGTTTTGGTGGTCTTTTTTATTACACGCAGCCAAAGAGATTGTAAGCCGCTTTTTTCGACATTTACTTCACGATAAGCTGCGGGGTGGGCAGGGAACAGGAGGCAGGAGGCAGGAGGCAGACACCAGGCCCAGCAGCGAGCACGAACCCCGTGTCGGGACATTGTACAAAGTCCAAATTTTAAAGCCAGGCCAGAGCAGAGCAAGACAAGCCACAAACCAGCCAAACACGCCAAACAATTGCAGCTCGACGGAGCAACGACTGCTGCTGCGGCAAAGAGACAGAAAGAGAGAGAGAAAGAGAGCAGAGGGGGTCTGGGTGGTTGGTTGGAGCTGGGGCAGTGCCAAGCACTCGTCGTGCAGCTCACAGCTTGCCCGACTGTGAGAAAGTTTTAATGGAATGCAGTCAAACGACTTCGCGGCGGCAGCAGCCGCAAGCAGCGCCCCACAGCATAAAAAAGCAGTGCAGCATAAATGCAACGTTGACTGCGCTGCCTTGTCGGAGAGCGTGTGCGACTGCAACAGCAATAGGCAGCTAAAACCATCAATGGAAAAACAACTATGCACGTATACACTCGTACACACTCGCACACGTACATTTACACAATCACAAACACACACTTACACAGACTTCACACAGATGCACTGGTTGGGTGCAAAGAAAGAGTGCAAAAAAAGAACAGAAACGGGCGCACAGTCCAAATGCAAAACAAATAAAAGCATAAAATAAAAACAAAAGCAATTGTAAATTACAAATGCCCGAGACGTTGGAGCTCTGCTAGGGTAGAGATTGTGCATTGTTTTTGAAGTGGAGCAACAGCAGCAGCAATACAGCATCAGACAAAGATGATAGCTTCGAGATGCTGCTGGATGGTTGCTAGTTCTTCTTGCTGTTGTTGTTACTGCTGCTTTGCTTCAATTACGCTGTTGTTGTTCCAAGTACAAAGTGCAGAAGCTTGCAATTACAGCTGCTTGCTGCTGTTGTTTTTGTAGTTAGTGTTGTTGCTCTTATTGTTGTGGAATGCATGCCCATTAACAATTGTAATGTAAACGCTTTGCCATTCTGTGTTTTTGTTTTACTGCATCACTCTTAGCAGGAAATGCCAGCAAAAGTTCAATATGCAGTCAGAGTCAATAAATAGTGTTGCCATATGTCAAAAAAATTTGCATTTGTTAAGCATGCAAGCACTTACCAGGGCTGCAGCGACGTACTATACTATATGCAAAATATATCGATAAAGCAATTAAAGCAACACAATACTTAAATTTTTAAAGAATTTAATTTTTAATGACATCTATGAACATATGCGCTTGTGCGCAGCAACAAATATGAACTGACAGAGTGGAAGACTAAAAAGGGCCTCCCGGGCACATGAATGACATGAGAACCTAGAAAAATACCAAAGTGGAAAAACGCACACACACACAGAAAATCTACTGCAAAAGCAAAGAAAAATCATAATCAAAGGCCAGACAGACAGCAACAGCCTAGGAGGCAAGGCAACAAACGGAGTAACAGAGTGCGCCCCATGCAACAAAACACAACACAGCCAAACCAAAGCAAACCAAACCAAACGAACCCAACGAGGCTCGCACTGGAATGCAGTTGAACAACTTTTCTACAAACTCTGCGCCACGCAAAATGCAAACAAAACAACACCAACTGAAGTTGGCTGGTTTTCTGATTGGAAACCAAGCATAGCTATAAAGCTGGGCTTGGGGATTGGAGTTTCAATGCTGTGTTGTAAGTGAAGGTAACCGCAGCCAGCAAAGGTCTCCACTGTGTGAGTGTATATATACATATGCATGCGTGTGTGTGTGTAACCTCAGACTGTGGGAAACTATTATAAACACTTTACCATTCTTTTTTCTCGGTTGTTGTTGTTGTCTTCTAAACTGAGATTGGAATGCGGTGATACCAGATACGAACGAGTGGAGCAACATGCAACGAACGAGCGAGCGAGTGGGATATAAGGAGAGGGAGCGACAAACAAGCATGAGTCGTCGTCACGCAGAACTTGAAGTACAGAGTGGAGAAGGACATGGGGAGAAGAAGCGAACGACGCCAACAAGAATACACAAACACACATATACGCGCACACATGCACAAATAATATGATGCGCGTGTATGTGGCTGTGTGTCCTTCCAAGAAATGCAGCAGCCAGCAACAACTAAAACAACAAGAACGCAACGACCGCCGACGACGGCGTCGATAATAATAATAAAATACACAAGATGCTGGCTGGCCATGTACTTAAAGAATGCCCAACAAAGGGCAATATCATCCGTAATCATAATAAATGCGACTGAGCCGCTGCAAGCTGCTGAAGGAATGCATTAAAGCGCGGCCTACTGCACTCTCTCTCTTTGTCCCTTTACGTCTCAAATCGCTATCTCGCTCTCTCGCATATTGAACATTGATCGATTGCCCAAAAACTAACGGCGGCTCAGTTCAAAGACCCGTTGCCCATAGTCTTGTTCTTCATCTCAAACCTAAAGTAAAGTCGTGCTGTCTTCTCTCTATCTAACTGGCAGCATCTATGAGACTTGGAATGTGGGTACGCTCTCATGAAAAAAAAAACACACACACAGAGACATACATACATACACACGCATTAAATGCGCCTTGTTAGTGTGTAGAATGGATGAAAGGTCGTTTTTCACGCGGCCAAGACTCAAAGGTCGTCTCGCATTCGAGATGATTCAGCCCAGAGAATTCCGGGAATTCCAAAGTAAATTTTCCTTCATCTCTACATCTCTTATGCCAGCATTTGTTCTTCAACTTCTCCTACTCCTTCTCATTTATATCTCTTTCAAGGGCCGCCGCGCCCTGGTCCATTCATGCTGATTGCTGTCGCGTCTGCTGGCGATAGCAAAGGGACAAGCACAAAAGACAATATGAAATCTTTGGAAAAAGGAGAAAAGACTCGAAACTACGTTACAGAATTTCCTTACTTCTTCAGCTACACGTGAGAATTGTTTATTAAGCGGAGTTATCTATAGTTTTATTGGTGAAAAGCGTGGAAAATCTAGTCAACAGTCCAGTTGCATTGTGAGCGTAGGCGTTGCCATACCATCGACCACCAGCGTGGCCCCTGGGGCTCTGCTCAGTGTAGGCGTCGGCTTGATGCGGGCGTTTTTTATTGTTATTCCAATAACAATAACAATCAAGCGTAGTCTCAGCTTCAGCTGAAAAGCTTCAGTTGATACTTTCTCTTTGTTGCTGTTTTTATTTTCTTTTGCCTTCTCTCTTCCTCTCTCTTTTCTTCTGCGAATTGAGCGCAAAAGTTCAAAGCAGTGGAGCATAAAAACTTCAACATCCATTGTGAAAATTGGCAACAATGCAATGCGATGGCTGCTGGCTTGGTCTCTTTGGCTATGGTTTTTGTGTTTGCTGCAGAGTGAAACTCAGCGTACGCATGAGCGAACCACTTCCGCTGCAAACGGAAATGAGGAACAAAGTAAAGAAAAACAAAAACTCTAAATACTTCTTTGCTGGGCTTGGGGGATTATATGATTGAGCCAAAGGAAGTATATGCCTGTGTGTGTATGCACACTCATCGGATGTAATAAAAACTGGAGCCAGAAACGACGCGTCATCAGCTAAGAAACTATGTTTATTATGATGAATGATACGAGAGAGCAAAAATACTACGTAAATAAAAAATAGGGAGAAGTAAAAACAGAATAATTAATCTAATTAGAACAAGTTCGATAGATAAGTGTGTGTCATAGCAGTTGACCTTCTAGCCTGTAAATATTAATTGGGCAACATTGTTTTTGCATACTACAGTCATCGGTTAAATATATAGACAACAACAACGCCAAAAATGGCGTAGTCGAAAATTCCAACGCAAACAAATAAGTGTCTGGCATTGTGTGTATGTCAGTACATATACCCTAGCCCCTCTCACACTCTCCCTCTCTCTTTCATATAAATGCGAATGTTTTTTTAGCGCCAGCAGTGCTGATATCATTCCCAATGAAATAGGGTTGCCATCATTTTCAAAGTGTTTACTTTAAGACTCACAAAAGCTAATATAAACAATGTGTCATGCACCGCTTAATATAAATGGAAAATACATTTCACGAGGATCAATTTTAAATGATAAAAAAAGTAATTTTGTAAACAAATTTATATAAAATCAACAAGAGCAACATTTAGCAACTCTGCGGCCGCCATCTTTTTACGCAAGCGACCTCATGTCTCTCGGCTGGTGAACGAATGTGCGAGAGAGACCCAAAAACGGGAACAAAATAACAGCCGGCCAAATTGTCGAAAGCGTTTTATCATACATGAACATACTGCATTTCATGAACATACGCAGTATAAAATTTGTACCAGTTTACTAATTATATATTCTGGATTTTAATCTAAAATTAACTTCATGAATTAGATGACTCAAAACCGATGATATAATTTTTGTTTGTTTATAAGGTAAAATGATTTTTGTAGTTTTGCCTTGTGTACCACCAACAAAATACTCACTAGCACTCGTTTGATGGTGTGTGTGCGCGTGTGTGGTTCTGTATGGCTGTGTTGTATATTTGTAAGCTGTAGCTTTAATTAATGTACATTGTGCAGGCAAACATACATATATATATATAGAGGAAAAAAACAGCTTTAGCTTTGTGATGTCACGTTTTCGTTTTTTTTTTTGGGGTTATCTAAATTCAAGTTAATTTAACTGCCATATAATACAACTTCAACTCACCTTGACAATTTTTCTCTTTTTGTTGAAAAACTCAAGTTCCCCTCACTTCTTGTTACTGTTAATCTTATAGTCTTTGCTGAGATTCGAGACGTTCTGCTTATCTCGCTTTACGATTATTGATTTTTTTCGTTTTGAGCGACGAGTTGACGTTGACGTTAACGGAAAACACACAAATACAGAGACGCGGACGTTACTGTATTTATTTTTTTTATTATATTTTGCTTTCTTGTTGCTGTTAAAATACTTCCAATATCACAATTTAGATTAGAGGCCGTAATACCAAAATCAAAACACTTTTTTCCTTTTATATTTTTTATAGTTGATTTCTAAATGCATTAAGTGATCAAAATTGTTGCGTATCCATAGCTTCTTAACTATTCGAGCTTCGAGACTGAACTGAACACACACCAAAAATATGAACGAGGGCAGCCACAGCGAACGACACGAACAACCAGATACGACAAGCAGTGTCGGTAGCAAACCCGACAACGGCCAACCCCGACGACGAAAAGAGAGAAAACATATGTATGCTGCACACATACAAACAAATGCATGCAAACAGGCAGCATATAGATGTGGTTTGAAATTTTATTCTACATGTTTTTTGGCTGCACTTCTCGGAACTTTGCAATTTTTGTTAATTTGTAAAGGAGCAAAAACATTTAAGTGATATTTCAGTAAAAACTATTGCTGCTCATTGTGCTGGCTTGCCATCAGAAAAGCATAAAAAACATATGTATATATGTTTTTTGTACACATATACATACATATTCAATAGGAGGTCGCCAGCCCGCTCAGCTTTGCTCTCATCTGGCAGTCTGGCCGGAGGGATGGCTGCATTGGCTTCACAATGACGCCCCCAATACACCCGTACAACTTCTACTACGGCAAGTGTTAGTACGCAAGATGGCGTACCGTATAATTGTATAACCGTATAGCCGTACAACGGATTGCTGCACTACAGTTATCCTTTTCCAACCAGCGCTAAATGGCTCGCCTGCACTGCAACAGTCTAGGATCATTGATTTTTTGCCATTGCCCAGGAGCATGCGCCTGCCAAATTCATCGGGCTCGTCCACTGTTTGACTCTTGGCGCGTGTCAATGCACCGTCATGACACGTCGTTGCAGCCCATAATTAACGCGCACCTTCCAGACGCAGACGCTAACACGGACTGCGACGCCGGCAAAGCAACGTCGACAGCAGCTGCTTTTATGTTTATATACTGTGTGGTATGTGCATATACCTATACATACTTATATGTATATATGTATATATATATATATATACACGTGTGTTTTGTATGCACATATGCTCCACTGCACTCGCTTACCTGTCCTACGCCCGGCATAGCTTTTGTATATATTTCTGGCTTAGACATTGGCAGCTGCAAAAATTATCAATAACGCGATAGAAGTTACGTGCTGGACTTGGACTTTTTCTATTTATTTCTACATAAACAACCCGTGCGTATGCGATAACTGATAAGGATATCAATTCATACAGAATTATGTCTGAATGTATATACATAGACGAGACTTGCGTGTGCATCTAAAATTATCATGTTACGATATAGTCTGGAAATTCTGATAATTAAAGCCAATACACGATAGAATATAGATGTAGTTATGTTTGGACATGGACATGAAAGAAGTAGCGAATGAATCGATTGCGATTATTGTCATCGATAAACGATTAATCATAAAGAAAAAGAGCCAAACCATTTTACACTTAATCAAGTGGTTTGCAATCTTTAAAAAGAAAACAATTTGTGATATTTTTTGGTTTAATCGTAGAATGAAAAAATTTTAATTAATCTATAGCTGATATTGCTATAATTATCAGTTCATATAAATAATAATAAAAAATAGTCTTTGTTCTTAAATTGAGGCGATAATAACTCTATAGCTAAGTGAATTTTTCTATGTATACAGAATGAAAGGAAATGCCAGCACGTATTTTGCAGCTGACTAGAATTAAATAAAATAAATAAATAAGAAAATGTTGTAAAAACAGGCAGATTACAGTGCGAGTCATGCGCTTAGCAACCGAACAGTTGCAGTTTTAAAATTTGAACTTTGCTTTTCTTCTATTTTTTGGTTTGCTTTTATTTTTATAAATAAAACGCAGCTAAAATTAAAATACGAGACGACGCGACGCATATTCCAAAAAAAAAAAAAAAAAACAAAAAAAAATAATGTAAACGACGTCTAGACGCTTGGCAAATACAAAAATCTTTTCTATTTTTGTGATCCATACAAAAATCTTTCCATAATTCTGCAGACTCAAAGATCACACAAAGCCCAATCAGAATCGATTTTCAACTCTTGCAAATGTTACTATAAAAACGGCCTTGCAAGGCCTTTTAAAGTTGTTGCACTCGCCTCTGCTTGTGGTTGTTGTTGTTGTTGTTAGTCAGCAACAAATACAAATGCAACTCACCTGCGCAGCTTGTGTTTAGTAATGCATTTATACATTTTGTTTCTGTTTTAATTGACAGTCAAATGCAGCAAAACCAGTTTCTTATTGGATTTTTTCGCATTTACTACTTGCAAAAGGTGTCATAACAACAACAAAAATAACTGAGAGGCTTGATTAGTTTGTCTGCATTACAACATCTGTTTCTTGCCCCCTTTGGCAGCTGGCAGCTGGCAGCTGGCATTGGCTGCCTCAAACAGAGCGCAGGACATTGATTGGGACGTGTGCCGGCAGCTTAGCGTCGAAAAAGGATCAAAAAAGGTGCGTGCAGCTGTTTCTTGATCCTGTTGTATCCTTATTGTTTGCGTGTTCTAGGAACGGAGCATAAGACGTTCGCTGCCAGGCTGAACAGGCTTCGGATCCTTAATGATTGAAAGACGCAGCGCGAACAATTGACGGCAGGCCAACAAACAAGACAGGAGACGTAAGAGTAATTGATGTATATACCTACACACGCGCACATATATATATATATATTTAAATATATATTTATTTATTTATGTATGTGAAACATCTCTTTGTACTGCTTTACTGCTTTGTTCGGTACCGTGTACTGCTTGCTGAACAGCTTTGTCATTATTAGCGCAACGCTTACACATTGCACAAGAACTGCTTTACACTGCTTAGCTACCATTGCCGCAATGCAGCTGAAGCACTTGAAGCCAACTGTGCAAACTCTGTACACATGAACAGTCCGAAGTCGTGGCAGAATTTTTTTCGATTCATAGATAATTTAAAAAAGCAGCTGTCAAGGTGTCAGAATTTATGAACATTAGATAAGAAAAAAATCTGATAAGTGTGGAATGATATAAGAATAGTCGGCAAAAGTACATTTTTATTAAGTTATAAAATGTCAAGAAATACCGCTATTATTAAAATGTAATTACACGAATGCTATAACGATTTTCTAGCAGTGTAGAAAAATTCCGCCCATATTAGTTGCGAAAGCAGATAGTAAACACGCTTATAACTTAAATAATGAGGTAACAGCTGATTACAATAGCAAAACAAACAGTCGAAGCTGTTGTCATTAAGAACGTGTACAGTAACAATAACAACAACAATTAGCAGTATGACATTGGGCGGCAATTAAAAATGGGAAAATTCTGCGAAATGCGAAACTACAATTCAAGTCGATGTGGGCGAGTGGGCGGACAGGCGAGTGGCGAGTGGGCGGACGGGTTGCCTATTGAACCTAAGGGGCGGGGTATGTGAGACGGCATGAATGAAATGCAATGAGCTAAGCATGGCGCACAAAACTACGTGATGTAAGGCGAAAATAGATGCGGCGAAGCGAGACATAGACAGAGAGAGGAAAAGGGAGAGGGAGAGGCGTAGAGAGGGTTGAAAATGGAATTGCATGGAATTGGGAAATGAAATATGCAGACTTCGCCTCGTATGAATGAAGTGCATACGAAGTCAAAGCGAATATCCTTTTAAAAGTCACTTTTGATACACACAAATATATATACATATATATATATATATATATATATATATATATATATATACACAACTTATAATACGCCTTTTGCACTCACCAAATTCATTTTGATTTCATATCTTATCAGTGAATGTTTGCAAATTTGTTGTGCGCCTTAAAAAATTCCGTTAATTTCGTTTTTAATTTGCTTTCCTTGTTTTTTTTTTTTTTTGTATATTGTTGTTGGCACTAGATAAGTATACAATGCGTTAATTATATTTTTATGCCCGGTAAAAAGTGTTCGATGATTGCTGTGACCGTTGGGCCTGAGTGTCACGGTGCGACTAGCAGAGAAAATGTTACGGCTGGCGTAGCCTATTTTGTTTTTCTATTGCATAGTTTTGTTTTGCTTTCTATGAAAGCAGCGGGTTGGAACGAGAACGAATACGTTTTTGTAATTGCGGAAGAGAACTGCGCAATAATTTTTGGGTGGTGGGTTTTGGGGGAGATTGCGCTCCGTAAGGGGGTTGCTGGTTAGAAAGAGAGAGAGGGAGAGCAAATTCAAATAAGAAGGGTAAAAAGATATTCTTCAATTAAGTGCGCGGCAAATCGATATTTATTTAAATTTATCCAATGCAGCCTTGGAACAGTGTTGCCTCAGATTTTTAGTTTTAGCATTGTGCACACACTGCTCTGCGTTAGTAGGCCATATTGAGTAGATGTTGAGGCAACATGTGGCGACAGTCACACTTTTCGTTCACAAGCAGCGCGCATTCACCATGTGCAGCAACATGTCACACTGACAGGGTCGCTCTCTTCTCTCTGTTTTGCGTTGTCTCTCTCTTTCATCAGTTTCATTTTAACCTTTGTCGTGGCCGCACGGGATGGCACGGATTGGTGAACGAAATTAAATTATTAAATTTACCCGAAATATGCACAATAAATTGAATTATTGTGCATTGCGCTGTCAAGCATCTGAGCACTAAAACAGTGCCCAACAATTTGCGCGTGCCGAATAGTAAAGTAAGTGCGCTTGCCTCTGTGTTCGTATCGGTTTCGATGCCGTTGCGCTGTGAAAAGTTTTTACTGCAATTTATACATTTTTCTCAACGTTTGCGTATGCGTGTTAGTGTATGTGTGCGTGTGTGTGCTTGTGGATGGAAGCGCTGTTAAATGCCTTTACATAATTACGAGCAGTATATTTCAGCATTAAAATTGGACTACAAAATCCCATTATATAAAGAAAAGCGAATATATTGAGAATATCGGTTTCCATCTTTAGTGGCGTACTTCGTTCTATTTACCCGCGTACCGACGTCAGCGTCGCGGCTGTTGAATTTATGTCAAATTGGTAACATACACACATACACACACAGTGTTGCATATAGCGTGTGGATGTGTGCGGGAGAGGGATTGTGTGGAAGAGCAGCGAGGCTGAGAGAGCGCGTGAACATACCTGCAATGATAAACAAAGTGTGAAGAGCAGCAGCAACAAATGTTCTTTCTTTTCTATTATATGCTCCCATTAATATTTGAAACTATACCATTGTGCGTATTCTGTGCTAAAATTTAAGTGAAGTGCGACAACCCTACACTACGACTGCAACATTAAAATGCCAGCAGCGCCTTAACGTCAACGTTGTCAGCTGCAGAGCGGCAGTGTTGTGTTTAATGTCAAATTTATTTACGCGCAACTTTTTGTTAAATTTTTTTCTTTACAGTCAAAAGCAGGAGCAGCAACGCGCAAATGGATACAATGTTTGTTTTTAATGTTAAGCGAAAACTAAGAATAAAAAAGAAGTGTGATAAATGCTAACACGAAAATTGTTTTGCAAGCGTGTGTAAGAAAAACGTTGGTGAGAACGCGCCAGCCTGCATGCGCGCCTCTGTGTGTGTGTGTGTGTGTTTGTGTGCATGTGCTGTGCGACTCTCCTCTGCTCCCGGGAGTGTGTGAGTGTGTGTGCGTTCGTTTATGCGTCTGTAAGTGTGTGAGTATGTGTGTGCAGTGAAGTGCAAAAGAAACACGATAAAAAAAAACACGCCAAGCAGTTGCGCCCGTTTTAGCTGATAAAGCGTATAGAAAAACGTACAACAACAACAGCACACAAAGCAGTAGGCACGAAACGAGTGAAAATAGAAAATTAATAATTTGCTAAAAGAAGCAGCACCACCATCATTCACACACAGACAATTTGTAAGTGATCAGTGCTAAAAAGCAAAAATAAAAAGTTAAAATATCGAAATTAATGTGAAAATTTTTCTATAAATAGTGTAAATCAAAATTCTCGGTGCAGCAAACAACTGCGGTTGCAATTGCAATTGCAATAACAATTACAAAAGCCACAACAAAAACAAAACAAAACAACAAGATTAACAACAATTATTCTACTTTGAGCGCAACTGTGTGTGGCGCCTCAAGCGCCGTTATTTAATATCAAGCACCTCAACAATAAACCGTCAAAATGTCATCGCTGGAGGTGCGCAACAATTCGGCCATGATGAAGCGGGCCGAGCAGCTGAAGCGCTGGGAAGAGTCGGACACAAATAGAGCCGCTCCCTCCCCACGCCACGAACATAGCCGCAGGATCAAATTCAGCTCGGGCTGCGTTTTTCTGGCCGCCTGTCTATCAGGTGACAAGGAGGAGGTGGTGCAGCTGCTCGATCAGGGCGCCGATATAAACACGGCCAATGTTGACGGGCTCACGGCTCTGCATCAGGTGCGTATTACATATACACATACATAGATTGCCTGTCTCGCTCTCGCAAATGTATCAATGATAAACTGTGAAATATATAAATGGAGCACATTACGTCAGAGATTGCGAACACGCGACCCCAGCAGGAATTGTAGCACTAGCAAAAGTGGGTGGGGCGAGAAGGGGTTTGAGGTAGGGTGTTGTTGATTTCGAAACTGTTGCGCCGCCCAACTGAGTAGCGGAGCAAGCGTCGCAGCTGGCGTGAACGTCGGCGCATGCTACATTTCTTTGATACCCTTCACTAACCTAGAAAGGGTATGATGATTTTGAACATCTTTTGATAAGCTTTATTAATTGAGGGGTGGTACGTATGCCTTTAATAGACAGAGCTTGCAAAGCACTAATTACATATATTATATTTTTTATAAATTAATATGTTATGTATTATATTTCAAATTTCAAAACAAACCTTGTATGTGGAAAACCAAACATTAGACAGGGTAATCGAGAGTAAGCGAATTCATAGTTATATAGAGCGATTAAACTAAAGGAAACGGTCTTTTTCTCGTCTGCACTAGGCTATGCGAACAAATGGGGTATATTGTGGGGAACGACACAGAGTCAGGGGTCCCAAAAAGTTTGTTTAAGTTAAATTTCCTATGTGTCATATCATAAGTGTTACAGGGTATTGGCTAACAGTTCAATTTGTTGGTATTTGTTACGGCGTATTTCGTGCTCTCGCTGCGGTTTCCAAAGCACCGCAAAACCACTAAAACATTAACAAATACATTTCTAATGCAAGCCGACGATTTACAAGTCGAATGCTCGAAACAAAAACAACAACAACCACAGCAACAAACAGCAAACGACGGCGCAAGCATTAAATAAGAAAAATACAAAAAATTTTCTATTTTTAATGCCAAGAAAAATATACAATATACACACATATATATATAAATGCATATACATAAGTCTATATACATATATATAGATATAGACAAATGCGCATTGTATATAGAAAAGATTTTCGCAAAATCATTTTCATTTTTCTTTCAATTTCGTTCGTTTGTTCTTTGAGCCATCGCATGAAAAATTTATACTCAAAACAAGAGAAAGAAAAAAATGAAAATCTATAGAAGAAAATAAAATTGAAATCTTTGTTGAAATTTATTTCATATGGCGCCTTTCAATGTAAATACAAAGACGAGAGACAGTTCAATGTATTTTGGCGAAAAAATGTTTATAATTTATATAAGATTCATAGCAGTATTTTCTCATGGATAAATTGAAAAAGTTTAAATGTAAATTGAATAAAAATCTATAGGAAAGTTGTTAAAGAAAAAAAAAAAACACCTAACAAAGCTAAAGACCGTATATTTAAATTGCTAAAAACAATTTAATATATGTATAGCAAACATGCTAGTCACAGGTTGTGTGTGTGTGTATGTGTGTTCACATACTTTTAGCGCTAACTGTCTTTTTTGTATGCAGTTAATTGATTTTAATTATGCTGCGCCCGCTAAGAGTCAAAAGATATTTTCACCGTTTAGTTGCGGCGCACTTGTTAACCAGATGTTAATATCTACATAATCAGATATCGAGTAGGTTATAGAGGGGGTTGAGGGCGTAACTGTAATTATAGCAATAATAACAATGGGAACTGTGCAAAGTCTTGAATTACCCGCGGCCGTTGATGTTGTTGTTGTTGCTGCTGCTGCTGCAGGTGCTATAGTTGTTGTTGTTGCTGTTAAACCGCAAAACTGAATTTCTATTGCATTTATTATGTGCTGTAAGTATTATAATTAATTAATTCATCGCTGAATTTGCTGATCAAAGTCAAAGCAAAGGCTCCGCTTGTATGCTTTCTTTTACAAGTGAAAATTGTTTGTTTCGGCTTTCATTCATAAACAAGCAACAAGCAGCAAGCAAACAAGCAACAGCAGCAGCAACAACAAACAGAGCCACAACACCTGGCTGCCATTTTCAATGGCAAAATCCAAAACGGCTGCCACCTTCGGCTATGAATGATGATGATGACAAACTGAACGACGGACGGCCAATACGATAGACAGACTGAGAGACAAACTCTTGGGGGCGGTGCGTTGACATTCAACTCGAAGAAGAGAAAAACTGAGGTTGCAGCAAAATGTTTTATGAAAATTGTAATAAATTATAATTTGTTTATTTACACATGTTGTAGATTGTCCTTACACATTTTCCATTCCATACATTCAATGTTCTTTCATGCATAGTTCAAGGATAATGTGATTTATATAAATAAGTGTTTGCCGCATGGCCAAACGTATTTATTTCTGCTATAATTAAAGTCTTTTTCTCTTTTTAATTGGGCTGGCTATAAATTTTGTAAGCTCTTTGGACAAGGCAAAGGTCAGGGCCTAGGAAAGATCAAGTATATTATATATTTAATTATTCAATTTACATTACATCTACATTGTTCTCTTTTTGGTCTAAATGTAGCTTTTTGCCTTTTGTTGTTTGAATCATATCCTCTAAACACAATCTCTTTGTTTTATTTTGGCTTCCGCTGAAACTGTTTTATAAACTTGTAGTTAGAGTATTATAGGATTATCACATATGTTAAACAAGAGATTTTATATACAAAAAGTCTGGACGATAAGCAACGTCAAGCAAGATATTTTAAAATTGTCTTCTAATTGGAATTTTCTTTTTATGATTTTCAGTTTTGTTATAAACTTCTATAGAAGCAATAGTTTTGAGATATGTCTGATAGGGTATTGAGTCGTCGATGTGCTTAAGATATTCATTCTTTTTAGTTTTTTTTTCGCTACTTTGCTGTTTGTTGGATTATAAGAAACACGCGTTTGCACAACACTTGACCCGTTATGGTCACATTATAATTAAGATGTCTTTTAGATTTCGGTGACATGTGTCTACAACAACAACGACAACAGCAGCAACAGCAGAAAAGCCTTGAAATAATGTATCATAATTTAATCGTAAATGCTGGCCAATTAGTTTGATCCATTTGCAATTGACAACTGGCTGAGGAGCCGGGCTAAATAAATTGTCGCATAAATTAGCTAATTATATTGTCAAGCTTGCAAATTGAGCGATATCTCTAAGCGCATGCATAAAACATAATAATAATGGCAACAAATCATGAACGTGATCGTTAGATGACCCCAAATAGATTTTCAATGTGATCTGTCTCGCTCGCTCTCGCCTCGCTCTTTTTTACTCTTTCTGGCCGAAATCCTGTCTCGGAAATTGTTGTTCAGCTTGTGCGTGAATTTTCCAAAACAAAAAAAAAAAAAAAAATAAGCAAAAGCAATAATAATATAATATTGTTTTGTTGTTCTTGTTGTTGATATTGTTAACGCGCTTTATTGACGTGTTTTGTAACCTTGGCCCGGTTCTAACTCTTCGATCTCTCTCTCTCTCTCTCTGTCGGTCTGAACAACATGGCAGACGGACAGACGGACATCTAAACGCACAGACAGATACGCGTAATATACAGCAAAACAGATACAAATCGAAAACATCCTCAAGAATTCACAGCGCGTGTTGCATATATATATGTATATATATATATACCTGTATATCGTATCTATATACATATATAAATGGTTTGCTGGCTCTGGCTACATTTGATTTGATTTATTTCTCGTTTGGTGTTTTACACCCAAAATAACAAACGATGCTGAAAATCTTGCGAATTGAGCAAAACTGAAAAATCGTTCTATGCGATGCGATTGCAAGTGTGTGTGTGAGTGCGTGTGTGTGAAGAGTGCATTGCATAATACCATTTGGAGCAAAATCTAAAATAACAACAACAACTGCCAAATGTACATTTAGCTATTAAATTTTTGTAGATATTACAACTGCCTTTCAACTAGCTCCCAGTTCTCCTTCCAATTGTATTATTTGAGCTCATTTTATTGCTCACACACACGGCTAGGAAAAACTTTTGAAAAAAAAAAAAACATTTTTTTTTGAATTAGCTTTTGCTTTTAAGGCGAACAACAGAAGAAATCTTTTTATTTTTGCAATATCCATGACGAAATGTTTATAAAAATAGTTCATCATATATCATTATATATATATTATCTGTATATTAAGGGTGGGTGGTTAGATGAAAGTGTTTTTTTGAAGTGGACATGTGCTGCTGCAAAGATCTTTACAGATTGGAATTGTATATCAATTCTATAAAATCCATAAATATTAAACACACTCAGTCGAATATTTTTTATTCCTAATTAAACATATATTCTGTTCACAACTAAATTGTGCTGATTAATGTGGCCCACTCGGACATTCCAAGCTCCATCGTAATATCATAAACAAATTCTATGAGCTATTTTTTGCCCCTAATACACACAATTTGTGATCCAGAAAATTATAAAGAATTTGTTTATGGCCGTCCATTGTATACATTCTTTGTTTCTTAATCATGTCCAAGCATTTACTATGGCATATATATTTATACACATATATATGTATTCCTGTTGGATCTGCTGCGAGCAGGTGGCTCTGCTCCAGTCTAGCAAGAATCTATTAGTAAACCTAACTGAAATAAGTCAACTGAGCAAAAATTCGAAAAACCGAGTAGAACTAATAGACGCCGCCTCGTTTATATTGCTTCTAATTTGTAGAATTTTTTTGGCAGCTAGGCGAGGGCGAGGCATTCAAGTGGCACAAGAACTTTCGCTCAAAAAAAAAAATCAAAAACAAAAAAAAAGAAACTAAAATTATTTGAAACTATGAAGGCTTGCCATAAGCCATAATACATACCATTTAGCCATGTGCCTCGCCATTGTGTATCCAAAATGCGAATCTTTTGTATATATTATATAGTCGAGTCACATTGAATATTGGACAAATGCCTTGAGGCTTCCGCTGCTAATTCAAATTGTTTTAGGCTAAAAAAAAAGACATCTCTTCAAGCGATTTGCTCGCTTTGCCAGCGATTGTTCAATTATCGCAATGACTATTCGTTTAAGCTATTCATTAAAATTACATTTAAGTAAATGGATTGGTTTTTTGTAGCAATGGGCATGATACATTTAAGCTTAATATATGCAGAACTGAATCACATCTTTTTCATCAAACACAACCTTAAAATAACGTATTTATTATAATAGCTTTCTTTGCGGTTCTTATTAAATTTAAGTATGTGAAAAGGTTTCAATGCCTGATACTTTTCCGCGTCTCTCTCAGATATATTCCTAAATTCTCAATATATCACTCTCATTCCTTGATGAATCTTCATGCTCTTCCTTGCTATTTTCTTCTATTTCATATATATCTATCTACATTTGTTTCTGGAGTCTTCTCTAACACTGATGACTTTTTTCATTCTTCCCTGATTGCCCTTACAATGGGCATTCCCTTTCATTGTTCTTATTCTCTTTTTCCTCTGTTTTCTTTCTCCCTTTATTATTTCCCCCTTTATCCATCGCTTATTGTGCAAAACTATGCTAATTAGTTCTGTTGAAGCTTAGAGCTTATACTAGTTGCATAGTAATGAAAATTTCAACAGCACTTATGAAAAAAAAGGAAGGATGTTGGCTCTAGTTGATATGCAGCTTAGTGTAGCAAGAGGGCGCTGGGCCTATGAGTAGTTAAGCGGCTTGTTGCTGTCGCAAAGTCGTCTCAACAAGTTGCTGCTGATTGCAGTTGTATGCGGCGTATACGTAATGCGCTGGGGTGAATAACATTTCACACAAAAAATGGCTAATAGAGGGACAGAGAGTGAGTGAGTGAATGAGAGGTAAAAGACAAAATGCCGCTCAATGGCGTGCCAAAAACAAAAGGCTAAACTTAGCATGCAATTCGCAGACCGATTTTCGCGCTGGCCAAGAAAAAATTCGCTTTCAATGCAATGAAAATAGCACAGAATTCGCCGCTGCTGTTGATGCTGCTATTGCTGCTATGGCTGACATTAACACCAGACCAGAAATCAAAAGTCACAAATTGCCAGGCAAATAGCTCATGTCAAATTTCGCATGCCAAAGTTGTTGTTGTTGCTGTTGTTGCTGCTGGGATGGTCACGCGTGGGCGGGCCGCCCATCGCTGTCGTCGTCGTCGTCAGTTGTCGCTGTCGTCAGTTGGTCAGTTTATCAAAATTGTTCATAATTAATTAATTGGCTGCGTTCCAGATTTGCAAATTGTTCATTCTCTCTCCACCGCTTAGTTCGTTTAGGTTTGACTGGGTTTGGTTTTGTGTTCCGCCTTTTATGCGTTTTACTGCGAAATGGAAATTGCTTTTGCATTTGCAAACGGGCAGCCCCTTAAATATAAAACAAAATAAAAAATCAACTAAATTAACATATGTGGCGGACTATAAAAAAAAACTAAATAAGACAGAACCGAACCTTTGATTTTGAATACCCCACACGCGCTTATCAAATGACAACAATTGAGCGAATTCGTATTGGTATTGGAGCTTCATGTTAATGTTGTTCTCTTTTCTATTTTGTTGTTAAGAATTCTTATCGGCATTTCACTGCCCACTAAGCGCTGCATTGTTGTTGTTGGGCGGGTTTGTCGCTAGATAGCGGCATATAGAAGCCGACGGAGTTGCTCACGATGATATCATCGCCATCATCGGTTGTCGTTGTCGACGTTGTCGTTGTCGTCGTCGTCGTCGTCGTCGTCTTCATTCTGCATACGCAGACTGGCGATGTCTTCGTTTCAGCGGAAATCCGCATAAACAACGTTGCCCATGTGCCATAGTCGGTACCAGTTCCAGTCTATATATCTATCTATATGTAACACTGATCTATGTGTGTGTGTGTTTACTTTAGCGTTTTTAGCAAGATAAACACGAATGTAGCAGAGCTATTAAAACATGGCACAATTACTTATACAAAAACATGCCCCAGCAGTATAAGAGTCCAGAAACGACGGCAGCAGTCGAATCCCTAAAGATAAAAATAAATTCGCACAATACATTGATATTTCATTGTATTTAGTCGAATCTCTAGCATAAGCAATTGCCAAACAGTAAACAAGGGGTATATGTAAATTGATCAACTGTGAAGAAATGCAAATTATATCAAAAAGCAGCTTCAGATAATTGTTAAATTATTCATTTCTTTATGTCTGCGCCTCGGAATGTATCGAATGTAACATGAGAGGTTCATTGGCCAAATCAATTGAAAGTATTTGAATTTCTTAATGTTAACGAAATCATTTAACAAATGGATTTTGCATATAGTTTTTATATAGCATAGTTTACGGATCATGAAAACTAAACCAAACTTAATAAAAGTATTTGTGGGTCCAACTTAATTTGGGGTAAATTACATTATAAGGCAGTATCCAAAGTCCATTTGATATTTGATAAACCTCGGGAAAGTAATAATCGATGTATACAAACTATTACACAATTTACACAAACTCTTATGAGGATATCTTACATATCTCATATAACGACTTTAATAAATATAAATAGCCTAATACAATTATAGCTAATATTCTTATGTTCTGTCAATTTTGTGTACATTAAATGAAGAACTAGAAAATTTAATAATAAAACCTAATCAAAATGTTTTTTACAGGCCTGCATCGATGACAAACTCGAGATGGTAGAGTTTTTAATAGAGCACGGAGCCGATATCAATCGTCAAGACAATGAGGGCTGGACGCCACTGCATGCTACCGCCTCCTGCGGGTGAGTAACCATTCAAAGGAATGCAAAACACTTTCGCTAATCAACCACATTTACAGCTTTGTGAGCATAGCCTGCTACCTGGTAGAGCACAACGCGGATGTGGCTGCCGTGAATAGCGATGGGGATCTGGCGCTGGATTTGGCAATCGATGTGCAGCATATGCCCATGATTAACTATATGGAAAAGGTGGTGCAGGAGCTCAATATTGATGTGGATCAGGCACGCAGAGCCGAGGAGCAGGCCATGCTTAAGGATGCGAAGCGCAGCGATGCATCCGAGGTGGATCGACCGCATCCAAAAACTGGTGCAACAGCGTTGCATGTGGCTGCTGCCAAGGGCTATACGAAAGTGCTGCGTCTGCTACTCGCTGGTGGCAGCAATGTGGATAGGCAGGATAACGATGGCTGGACACCATTGCATGCTGCCGCACACTGGGGCCAGAAGGAGGCAGCTGAAATGCTGGTGGAGTCATCGGCCGATATGGATATATCCAATTATGCTGGCCAATCCTGTATCGATGTGGCCGATCGCAAAATGGTCAAATTCCTCGAAGAACTGCGCGCCAACAAGCGCAACAAACGGCGTCCATCTAGTCAAATCAGGTAAGTAACCAATTAAACAATCATATCAATTAAAATCAATTAAAAAACAATTCTTCTGTTCTTTTCACAGCAGAATCTCAGACGCGATTGAAAATCATGTGGACAAAACACGAACGAAACTCGTACGCGTTGAAGTGAGAACTGATACCGCTAAGGATGGTGCGTAAAATTAACTGCAGTAAAAGCTATCAATGATCCTCCCACTCAAACCAAGCGCAGCCGCTGATTTGTATATTTTATATAAAAAGCTTTCTTTAATTTCTATGCCAAATTTTGTGCGTGTCTTTGTTTGTTTTTCAATTGTGTCACTCAATTAGGTTCTCATGCGCGTTAAAATTTCGGTTTAAAGCATTTATTACAAACACACTTGTCACTGCCTTTGTCCATATCCATGCCCACACCCACGTCTCATCTCATATGCAGCTGCCTACTCTGTATGTTTTGCGTCTCATCTTTATGATTATCAATGTCATCAAACTCATCATCTAGTCAACAGTTTGTGTAATGCTCTCTCTTATACTCTCTTTCTCCCTGACTCGCTGCTTGTTACCTCTCTCTCTCTCTCGCCCGCCCGCCCGCACTCAATCTGCTATCTGTATTTGCTCTATTCGTGTCTTGTCTTTGTCCACACCGCACACTGCAGCTGCGAGCGGTTCGCTTAATGCTGGCGCTCAGTTGGCGCCCCAAGATGTTGCTGCCATTGTTGAGACTGCTGCCAAGGATCATAATGATGATGTTGATGTTGATGTTGATAATGAAGATGATACCGATTCAGAGCTCAGCGACTCCACAGAGAGCTCACACAGCACAAGTCTAACCGAGAGCGAAGGTAGTCGCTAAATTGTTTAGAGCCTCAGTTACTTACCCACCCCTCAATGTGCTTAAAGCCTGCATTAAGCAAAGACTAACCGATTATATTGATATGTTTGTATGGCGTATAGCATTATCTAATAGTTTCATATTTGCACTTGCAGCTGAAAATGTTAAGCCCAATCAGCATATTCATACCGCCGAGCATTCTGGCGAGGAGGAGGCGCCTTGGCGACGCAAAACGCTGCGTACGCCCAACGACAGTCCCACTAAGAATCGTACGTAATCCTCACGCTTAATGATATACAGTTAACAACAGTCTATATATCTTGCTTTACAGAAGTTCCTGACAAAGACCTAAGCGGCAAGAGCGCCAATGAGACCGCCAACGATGTCATCTTGCGACGCACACAAAGCTTTGAGAATGATCAAAAGTGAGTTGAGCACACACACACGCGCACACCTTGCATAACTAGACATAAATGCGTGCCACACACACATACACACACACTGTCACATATTCATACACACATACACTGCAAATTAACCCGCATTTTACTACTATTTTAATGTGTCACAATTTGCACAATTTCGGTTAATTTTGCCGTTTGTGTTTCACTTTTTGCTGATTGCGCGCCGCTTATCAATAAACACCTCACGCAGCTTACACACACTTATAGATACCTCATCACATACACGGACACAAATACACTTACTTATATTTGTATTGACCATTATCGAACTTTTTAAATTTAGCCACACTCTCAACTGTTCAACTGTTGCTCGAACAGCCTATGAATCAGTTATAGAATTTCGAGAATTAATTTATTGTATAAATGGTCAGCGTTTAGTGTTCAAATTCTCTACAGAGTATTCAAGTCTCTGCTGCAGCGCTGCGGCAAATTGTGAAGCATAAACTGTAAACAACAGAAAAGAAGCTTGAAATTTGTTATATATTTTTTAAAATTTGATTTGTTTTGCTATTTATTTTTTTTGTGTGTTCTTTTTCTTATGTGCAACAACAACAACATCTACTACTACAACAACAACAACTACAATTATTCACATCGCACCAATTCATCAAACGCTTATCAAAAAATCCAATTCTAACCCGCCCGCCCGCCTGACAACCACCCCGCCCAACCGCCTGCCCGTCTGTTCGACCTGATCCGCGCAGATTCTATCAAAAGTACAATGAGCTGCGGGCACGCATAAAGGCGAACTCATGTCCCATACTGCCAGCGACGACGGCGGCGAATGCTCTGCCCGGCAATAATGCTAATAACAACAATAACCAAAGTAGCAATAACAACAATAATAACAATAACAACAATAATAATAATAATAAGAGCGCGCTGCTGTTGGGAAAGACTGTGAGCACAACCAGCATCAGCAGCAGTGGCAGCAGCAGCAACAACACAACAACAACAACAACCACATTCAACACACACACCAACAACACAACCACAACAGCAACAGCAGCTACTGCAGCAAATTCAAGTCAAATTTATAGCGTACAAAGATCGGCATCCCTCAAAGATAACTCAGTATATTTCAGGTTTGTTTTGTGCTAAACGAAAAAACAACTCGGTAACACCTAATCACAACTCCTAACTAACTGTAATTAACTAGCAAGTAATTTATATATCAACTATAGAACTGTAAACTAAACTCTATATATAATCATTGCTTTTGCTTAGCTTCTATATGCATATATATATAGTCCACATATACCTATATATGTATATATATCCTCGACAAATTCTCATTGCACCAACAACAAAGTCTACTTAACATTTATTTTTTTTTTTTTTTTTTTTTTTTTTTTTTTTTTTCGTTTTTATTTCTTTATTTTGTTGCAGCTTATTGTCTTAGACTCTATAGCGCATTTAGCTCTAAACCTTAACTAATGGGAGGGCAGATATGCCAATTATTCTGCACTTGTAGCTACTATCTTAATTAGTTCTAATATTGTCTAGAGGATGCAATCTCTTCAGTCTTCGCCTATTGTTGTTTATAGCCAGGTTGCTTGCGAGATGGTTAGGATGCGCTGCAAGTCTGTCCGCGTATCTTGAACTGTGTCGCCCAATGAGTTCAGCAACTGTGGGAATTGCTAAATCCCTATGTAAGACTGAGTTTCTTACAAACCAGCTGGCTCCAGTCCATCTGCGTAGTGCTTTATTCTGCAGGGTCTGAATTTTGTTCCTTGTAGTCTTCGCCGAGGAGCCCCATAGAGAGATACCATATACGAAGGTTGGGACAACTATTGCCTTGTAGATGGCGGCCTTGCTGCTGTAAGACAACTTGCTTGAAGCTCTCAGCATCCAGTCGAGGGTTTTTAGCTTGCTTTTGCATTTTGAGGTTACTTGACTTATGTGCGCTTTAAAAGTCAGCCTTCTGTCAAGAGTGATACCAAGGTACTTTACTTTTGAGGCTTTGGGAATAGTGGGCCCCAATGCAACGCTTGGGCAATCTCCTCTTCTAGTGGCGAAGGTAGTATGTACAGACTTTTGTGCATTAATGGTGATACACCACCGTTTTGCCCAGCGTCCGAAAGAGTCCAGATATTTTTGTAGTGAGTCTGAAGCTTCTTGCGCAGATACGTGACGTGATAAGATGGCGGTGTCATCTGCATAGGTCGCTATGAGTACTGCATCTGTACTTCCTATATTTGGCTCGGGAGTTGGCATATCTCCTGTGAATAAAGTATAAAGTGTTGGGCCTAGAACACTACCCTGTGGTACTCCAGCCATAATTGGTCTAGTCAAGGATACTGTTTGCCCCCTTGACACTTGGAAGGTTCTTCCAATAAGGTATGAGGATAGCAACGCGAAAAATGGGGCTGGAAGGGTGGTCCTCACTTTCTGCAGCAGTCCCAGGTGCCAAACTCGATCAAACGCCTGTTTGATGTCTAAAAAGACGGCAGAGCAGTACATCTTTTCTTCAAAGGCTCCAAGGATATGGTGCACAACTCTGTGAACCTGTTCCGGTGTTCCATGCTGTCTCCTGAAGCCAAACTGATGGTTTGGAATGGCCTCCTGGCGTCCCAGATGTGTCAGTACTCGTTCCAGAAATATTCTTTCGAATATTTTGGAGAGTACTGGCAACAGGCTAATTGGTCTGTACGACTCAATTTCTCCCACGGGTTTGCCAGGCTTAGGAATCATCACAATCACGGCGCGCTTCCAGCAGGCTGGAAAGTGCCGGATGCGGAGCATGGCGTTGTACACCATAGTTATGTAGTCTATGGTGGAGTCAGGCAGTGCTCTAAGGACTCTGCCGTTTATTAGATCATATCCAGGGGATTTTTTTGCCTTCACTCTTCTGATGTGTTCAAGAACCTCTTCTTTTGTACATCCAGTTATCTGGTCTTCAGCTGGGAGGGGCGAGAGAACGATGTCTTCTGTTGCTTCGATTTCTGAGGCCTCTGCGGTAATCACCGGCGTGAATTGGTCTTGAAGGTGGTTTGCAAAAGCCTCAGCTTGAGCTTCGTCTCCAATGTGCCAGGAACCAGAAATGCTCCGAATGGGATGACGTCGTATTGGCTGCCGTTTGAGCTTTCTTGTAAATTTCCATAATTGAAACTCTGCGTCAGTGGGCGATTCAGCTCGTACCAGCGCATCGCTGATACACCTCTTTTGAAGCAGGGCGAGAGCAGCTTTAAGATGCCTCGTGGCTTCGTTGTACATGGATTTGGCATCAGGCGTGCGTAATCTTAACCAGCGTCTCCTGGCCCATCTTTTGTGTATTAGTAGGTGTTGGGCCTCCAAGGTGAGGGGGATGTTGTACGGAGACTGTTGTCTTGTTTGGCAAGATGGTGGGGCGGCTTGGTGCGCAGCTTTGACTATTTCTTCCTGCAGTTTGTTTGCTGCGTAGTCCACGTCTTCAGGAGTGTTAAGTTCCATTTCTATGTGCAAAGAGTAATGGAGCTCGCGCCTAAAGACTCCTAAATCTGATCCTGCTGGCAGTAGTTGTTTCCTAATGGGCAAGGGCTGTGGCTGCGCGTGGATTGTGACTATTAGTGGCAGGTGGTCAGAGGATAGGTCCAAGGATTCTTCAATGGTCAATTGCCGGTCACAGATGCCTTTGTAGACAGCGAAGTCGATTGCCGAGGGCCTGTGTCCATTAATTGGGTAACGGGTGGGGGCTCCAGTCGCCAATATGCTGAATTGTAAGTTTTGAATCGCCTCAAATATGACTTCTCCGCGACGATTCGCACTATTGCTTCCCCAAAATGGGTGCCATCCATTCCAGTCGCCGCCGATGAGGGTCTTATTCAACCTTTGGCCTAGAACCTGTTCCATGTGATGATCACACAGACCAGTGTTTGGCGGAAGATAAATTGACGCAACTTCGATCGCTCCAATAGACGTAGGCAGGGTGATGGCTGAGACCTGCATTGTTGCGTTGCAAATTGGCAGTAAAGGTGTATGCGGTATTGTTGCTCGTATGAGGATTGAGGATCCACCAAAGCAGTTTGCTCCTTCACCATGAGCCTGATAGTGTTCGTATCCGAAAATTTGTGTAGTGGGGCACTCATGAGTTTCTGTTATTAACATTATATCTATGTTTTCTTGTGAGAGAAACGCAGCCAGTTCCTGAGTCTTGTTTCTCAGGCCATTGGCGTTCCAGATACCCACACGTAAAGCCATTATTTGTAGGCAAGCTTGGTTATGATGGCCATTAAACTGTTTAGCATGGTTGCTTGTTGGGATTGTACTTCTCGCATCGCTTTGAGCTCGGCATTAATTGCGTCAAACTGACGTTGTTGTTGCTGAAGCATTTCAGTGAACAAAGTGTCACTTGTGGTATTCTTATTTGACGGTCCACCTCTAGCGGCCTGTGCGTAAGAAACACCACTAATAGGCGTTGCAAAGCTCGTGGCTTGGGTAATGCTCCGGGGCCTTGTAATTTCGGAAGCAGTACTCGGACCCGTAGACGGTGTTTGTGTGGGACTCCTTTTTTGTGCTGGGGATTGCAATTTGCGCAACCGCTTGTATACTTGGCAGCCCTTATAGTTGGCTGGGTGCTGTAACTCACAGTGCACACAAGTTGGTGCCTGGTCCTTTTCGCGGGTGCAGTCTTTGGATGCGTGTTTCCCGGCGCAACGCACACATCTGGGAGCTTTGTGGCAGTAGCGTTGTGTGTGTCCAAATTCTTGACAGCGATGGCATTGTGTCAGGTCGTTGTATCTTCTTGGCAGTTCCACTGTGCAGCGTTGCCTGCAGACAACTCGAATGTCCAAAATTTCTTTGTTGTTGGGGGCCTGAGCCACGTCAACAAAAAATATATTTAGCGGTGTTTTGTCCATACGGCTCAGTGGGTTGTGCACATTTGTAATTGTGTGGCCTTTGGTTTCCAATTCCTTTTTAATTAGTGTTGTATCAGTGCTGGAGTGAAGCCCTTTGAACACGACTCTATATGGTTTGTCCTCCTTAAGCTGGTAGCAGTGGAACTCCAATTCCAGCTTAGTAAAGTGGTCTATAACTCTGCGATAGTCCTCACTGCATTGGGTTAATACACCTATGTTATTCTTCTTTGGCTTAATTACGTATGATTTAGCATCAATTACTTTATCTATTATCTGTTGAAGTAGGGCCACAGACTTGATGTTTGGACACCATATGGGGGGCGGACGAGGTTTCGGAGTAGTTTGCTGGTCGGTCAATACTGGGGCTTCTGGAGCTACAGGTGATTCGCTGTAGTCTTCATCTTCTTCTACGAGCAGTGAAAATCGATTTTCTGATATTAATGCTGCATTGCTGGTGCTTGGTTCGTCGAAGATGAGCCTTTTCTTGATGGTTTTTGGTGAATTTGGCTGTTTACGTTTCGTGTTTTTGTTGTTAGTGATGCCTTGCACGGAGGCGATATCTATTTTTGAGTTTATTGGCATGATGGAGGCTTGCCTATTTGCCATCACAACGTTAAGCTGGGCTTGCATTTCTGCATTTACCTTTACAGCTGTAGCGAGGTTATTGACATTAGATGTCATCGCGGATTGTGCTTTTGAGTGCAGGCGCACTCGCGCCAAGCGACGAAATTTCGTAAATTGCAATTAAAGCAATTGAGTTACGCGGAAGCAAGCGATAAGAAAACGCTGCGTGTGCGGTTTTTGTTGCTGTTGCGTTGAAGAATGCACCGCAAAGTTCTATTTTTAGAACTCTGCAGCAGTAGAGCTTAAGCGAAGGCTGTTCGAATTCACGTCTTTACAGGTCGAACGACTGATCGCGATTGTAACATTTATTTAGGCAATGCGCACTATGTCGTCTATCTCTCTTAGATGTGCTCTTGAACATTAGTTAGACTCTCTCTAATGTTTTGCTCTCTTTCTCTCTCTCTCTTTGTCAATTTCTCTCAATTTGTATTGCTGCTCTCACAGGAAACCGATTGCTCCAGTTACGATGCTTACGGCAGCAACAACGACTACAACAACAACGACGACGCTCAGCTCACCCGCAACAACTGTGCTCACCCCACCTATTCGCAGGTGAGTGTCAAGTTATAAATAGTTCTCTGTCGATTAAAGTGTGAATTAGGAACGAAGTAGATTTAATAGAACATTTTAAAGTGAGCAAAACAAAGAAATATGCTAGTTATTAAGCCGAATATCGAGAATATCGTTATCGGTTGAGAATTATCGATCAATTTTAATGTAAATTTTTCATGAATTGTATACGATATTCACTGTTAATTAGCTTTAAGTTTTATATTGTATTATCGGTTTATTATATATACGAAAATATTTGTTAGCAATCCGGCCAACAGCAGCAACAATAATAATAGCAACAACAACAATGGCAGCTCTACGGCCAGTGCCAGTGCCAGTGCCAGCGATGTGGAGACCCCGAAACCCAAGCAATCGGCTGGCAATATATTCAAGAACTTTTTCAAGTAATGATTACGTAACATAACTGTTAATTGGTTAATAACTGTTGTTTTGCGCTAACCCGAAAAGCCGTTACTCTCTGTGCTAGCTCTGCTAACTCTCAACTCTGCCCCGCCCAACAAGACGACAATTTGTCTTGTGTAGCATGAGCTCTCAATATCTATTGCTTATTTATTGAGAACTTTAATCTATATCTATATTTGTTTCCTCTATGTAGATCCTTTGTGCCGCCTGTGCGTGACGAGGAGAGCGAAACTCAGCGCAAGGCTCATGCGAAGCGAGTCCGTGAGACGCGTCGCTCTACACAGGGTGTTACGCTCGAGGAGATCAAGAGCGCCGAGGAGCTGGTGAAGAAGAAAAACATGGGCATGAACAACAACAACAATAACAACAACAACAGCAGCAGCGTAAGTAGTTTGTGGGCCCAAGCCATACAAAATAAGAATGAAAACAATTTAGAAACAAATCTCACCCAACAAATCCACACACATCGAAATCAATCAAGAGATCGTTAGCAAATATCGTAGATCAGCCAGAGCCATACACACGTAATCATCCAGCATAAATATATACTAGATGTATATACAATATATAGTTATTATACGTAGTTGAAAAGAGGTTTTCATTTAAGCATTTATACAGACGATGTCATACAACACCACCAACACCAACACCAACAACAACAACAACAACTGCTTATGGTTATGGTGTTCCCATTAATGTATTCGTTGTGTTTTGTTCCCTCCACAAATAAAGAGTGCCATATTTATGTGTGCGTGTGTGTGTGTGCCTGGGTGTGTGAGTGAGTGTGTGTGCAGTTTTACACCTCACTTTCTCGCGCTCAGTCTCCGAATTCCTATCTCATATCATTGCAGTCGTTTAGTGTTCTCACTGCGCACATATCAAATTTGGTGTTTGTCAATTTCATGTATCCCACCCACTATATATGCGTGTGTGTGTATGTGTGTGTGCGTGAGCATGTTTGTTCAGCCTAGTTTTAAAGAAATTAAGCTTTATGGTAGCACTTAGTGAAAACCAATCCAATTCTGTTTCCCAAACACTATGCAAGCAAGCGACACTTGAGACTTAAGTTGATGATAAACTCTTCAAGTACTTTGCCTGCTTGCATAGCGTGTGTGAAAAGCAGAGTCAATCCGAAACTGTAGTTTAGTTGTTCATATTCTCAATCAGCGTGTTCACTCATCAATCAAATCAAATCAAAGTTGATCAGTCGATCAATCAATCAGCACTCATTTAGCCTGCGTTCAGCTGCAACAAACTTAACAATCAAAACCGAGCGCCAATCAAATTGTGTGTTTTACTGCGTTTGCGTTTGCGTTTGAGATCGAGTCTGCATCCGAGTTCGTTTTCTTTGTATTCTTGCGCCGCTGATCAAATTGAAAGTAAATGCCTCGCAAACGCCGCCTTCGCCTGCCACGCCCAACGCCCGCCGCTCGCCCAAAACGCCGCGTTTGCAACGGTTCATCACAATGAAAATCAAAATTAAAATCAAAATTTTCATTTATCTGCAGATTTTATACTTTTGATATAAGAGTAGCTCGTTTTATTAGTCTGATTTCATCAAAGCGAATAGTGTAATTAATTGTATGTATTTTAAGTTAACTTATTTATATATATAACTGATTGCTCAGTTTATTATACTATATATACATCTTATTTATGTATTTGTGCATGTGACAATTTGCATGCGTTTAGAGTTTTTTTTTTTTACAAGTATATCAAAGTGCCGGCGCACACTACGTATGTCGTATGTATGTCTTCTATCGTTTATCGCAAACTGTTTATGATCGTTAGCGTGTCCCTCAGCCCCTGTCCACTGATTACCCTCTAAAAGAAAAGAAACTCATCCAGAAACGCCATTTGATTTTTGTTTTTGAAGACAACGCGCAGGTCAACTGTTTTTTTATTTGTTCCACAACTAATATTATTAACAGAATGAAACAAGCTCCACCACAACAACAACAACAACACCAGCTACAGCAACTCCAAGCACAACAACTGTAACAACAACAACAACAATTACAACAGCCAACAACATCAGTGAGAACGACATTGACGACAGCAGCCAGCAAGAGGCGCAGCCCCCACCACCACCCACAAGTCCGCCACCAGCCATAATACCCAGGACGACAACCACAGCGGATGATTCTGAAATAATTGAAGCTGTGGTTGGCATCGCCGATACCACCGCTAGTTTCACACTTGCACCGCCAGCCACACGCGTATCCTATGATGACTGTGATGATACAGCTGTCGAGGATGACCAGCAGACGGCGGTCAGTGCCAGTTATACGATAGTCTCTCGACGGGAGAAGCCCGTCGAGGCAGAGACTGATCAGGACATGAAGAAAGCAGAAGATAATGAGTCGAACAGCAACAAACAAGTAAAGACTGACCCAGTAGTTGCCAAGCAAACTCATGTGACGGATACCGAGACCAGCAGCGAATCGACATCAAATCCTGCTAGGCCCACAGAGTTGCCGCTAGCCTCCGCAGCATCGGCTGAGAGCAAACCGGCGACAACGACGCCTGCAACAACGCCTGGTAGTCTAGAGAGTCCTGTGCGATTGCGTGATAAGCGCAATCTAAGCAGCAGCTCAGCTGCCGGATCTGCCCAGGATGCGGATGGCAAGTCGGATACGGTCTCGCCAGTGGCTGCACATGCAGATTTTAATGCGCGCGACTCGTTGCTCAGTTTGTACGCACGTCGCACTATGGAGAGTGGTGCAGGTGGTGCTAGTGGTGCGGCGAGTGCTGCTGCTGCTGCTGCTGCTGTTGTGGCGCCATCAACGTCTTCCTCTTCAAGCACATCCATATCAGCAGCTGAGCGACGTCCGTCTTGGCGTCTCAAGTTCGATGCGGGCTCAAAGGTATGCACACAACAACAACAACAAACAACAACAACAACAGACAATCCGACTGACCGTTAATCGAACAGACCTTAAAGAACAGCCGTTTGGTACGCTCCACAAAACTATTTCGACTTGCTTCTATAAAAAACCAAACAGTGTGCGATATTGTTAAGCTTTAAGTGTAGCATGTTTTCTTTTAGTGTAGAGTATATAAAATTATTAAACCAGGGCTGCGCAACCCAACTGACATGGAAAGAATTCTGTTCTAAATCTGAGTTCAATTCGGTTTGCAGCCCTAATAAATGTTATCTGAACAAATTCATCTGACTTCGGTGCACCGAAGCTGCGTGTACCCTTACAATAAAAGCGCAATTACTGAAGGTGATTACCATGCGAAATTTAAAATATTTATAGAATTATATAAACAATATATATTTATAGTATTATTCATAATACCGTATTTCCATATCAATATAATTGCAATTGTACAGAATTTTTCATTGTGAGGGTTTCGCATTGAATGAATTTGTTGTTTGTATTTTTATTGTAGCTGTTAAACATTGTTTTTCTTTTTATTTTCTCATAAGTTACATATTTGTTTTTTAATTGAAATTTTTATTTGATTATTCATGATCGCCTGTCTCGATTGCTATGCATCTGCCTCTTAATGTGAATAACTATCCTATGTATAAATATGTATATGTATGTATTTATGTATTTGTTTTTAATTGTAGCATATATATATTTACTCTCCGAAACATGATATCGCACATTCGGCTAATGAACATTATTTTGTGCATATATATTATATATACATGCCTAAATGCGTCTGCCCATTGAATATTATTCATTAATTAACGCTTATTAACTTTTTGCTATGTATGGCTTGCTTTCTTTTGTTTAATTAAGCATTTGTATACCGTATGTTTTATTAATATTTATTGATGGGGAACTTTAATTGTTTATAATATGAAAGTATATGAATATTCTTGTTGGACTGAGATAACGTTTAGGCACAATGCTTCGATAAAACAATTTATTTAATATTATTTAAAAAACAATTGCATGCTAGCTTAAATTAAATATTAAATATAAAATAAATTGAAATTGCACCATTTGGAAACTAAAGTAAATGAAGGTTGAAAGGAAGAAAAACTATTTTGGAATAATATTTCAAGGTTTCTGGCGTTTTGACTACTAAATTTTGTACTAAAAAACAACATTTTCGATAATAATCAGCAATGTATTAATATACAACAGATAAAACAACATTACCAGCATAGCTTTAAAATGAAAAACAAAAAATGAAACAAAAAACACATGCACACAAACAACCAAACAAATGAATGAATATATATTATATAAAGATGAACTATATCCAGCCTTTTATAGAAAACTTAATTAATACTTGCTTAATTTTACAAACTGTGCAGTTCAAGCTGGAGGACATCACCAGCGGTGGCACCTACCCGCCCAACCAGAGCACCATCATACCCAGCGCGCCAGCTGTCATGGCAGCGGTCAATCTGGCCAGCACTGCGGGCAGCCAGCGTCGCATCAGCAGTGGACCCAATGCGCGTAAGTTAACTGCCACTAAACTGTGCTAGATTCGCATTTAATATAAAAATTCTTTACAGTCAATGCTTCCAATCAGTCGCTCAACTCTGTGGGTCGTCCTGTCTCGGCGCCTAGTGAGAGCATTAATAACAGCGCCTATGTAACGCCACCAGTGCGTAGATATGAGACGTCTACGCTGCCGGCAACTGCCACAACAACAGCAACTGCGACAGCAACAACAACTGCCACGACAGCCAACAACTCTGCAACGTCTGCATCCAGTGCCAACCATGCGACGGCAACCAGCCATGAAGATAAGGGTAATGCAACAAAGACGCAGCCAAAAACACACAGCTCAACTAGTTATAATTCACTCTATTTCCTTAGATAACGACAAGGAGAATGATAATCGCACACAGACTGTTATACAGCGACGTCGCAAGCCCAAGCGCAGATCCACGGGTGTGGTGCATATCGATATGGATGTAAGTGAATCTCGTTCTCTATATCTCTTGGCATCTCTGCCTGTCTGCTAATTGCCAGGCCATCTGTCAAACTAAATGAGCCATGCGCTCATGTCAACTATATTTAGATCAAATGCTAATTAGTCAAACTAATGTGTGTAAATCTTTTGCTAGGAAATCGATCCAGAGCGACAACATGAAACGGCTAACAATGACAACGAGGATAAGGAGAAGGAGGTAAATTGAATAACTAAAAATAATTCTATAAATAAATTCAATTGTTATAACATACGTAAGCCTGTTCCGAATTGTGTAAGATTTTAATATAGACTAGCTTAAAGATAGATTAAATCAGTTCCAATTGATTGCTCTTTCAAAATAATGAAATCGAAATGAAAACCCATTTAAAAATAGTGCACATATGTCGAAAATTCAAAAATCTTAAACAATTTGAACAATTCTCGGAATACGTTGAAGCTTTTCAGTTTCGTTTGCGAGCGCTTTTCAACGAATTCGCAATTCGGAACATGGCTAATTATATATTTGTAAATATTTTTGACTATATACCTATACAACAACAACAACATCAAGAACAATTGGAACATATATTTTAGTACATAATTATTTTCGCACCTTGGCAAAAATTGGGCGCACAACAGCTGCCCTGTCTTCTACCTAAATGCGTAGTCAATACTGCAACTGACACATACACGCCACACACTCACACACACTCTTATACACACACTTATATATTCGTCACACCTTGTCACAATTTTAGACAGTCCCGTGCGTCCTTCAAAGTAGCTGCTGCTCTGCCCGAGCTCTGTCTGTTCCAATTAGCAGGCGACCCATTTGTGCAAAAATGAAAAAATTAAATTATGATTTCCATTAGAAGAAGCGCTGAGAAAAAGAAGAAGAAGCCGCATCAGTACGTATGCACGTGGCATTGTGAATGCCATTGCTCCAATTGTGAATGATAAGTGTGCAGAGACTGCAAATCCTTTCATGGCCGAGGTCAAAACTATTAGTGCACATCCAATTTGTGACAATATTTAAGAATTTGATTTTCATTTCTGCTCAGCGAACCTGTTAACAATTTATTCAAAACATTTGACCAAATGCCGTTGTTGACCATTAATAAAACTGTCACATTTTCTAAATGCATCTCTTGGGGTCTGCTCTTCGGCAGACAGTTTGTCTGCCTGCCTGTCCGTCATAAAGTCTGATAGATTCTATATAATATATATATATGTGCGCACATGTGATATTTGTTTCATATTGAATTTCTATATTCTTTGCTTGGCTTAATTGATAGTTGAACTTTATTAAACAAGTTTGGCCTATTTTGAGTATTTATTCCATCATATCAAATCAATGAGCATATATTCATCATGCTTCATCAACTGTTTTGATTTGTGACATTCAAGTTTGTACTCAGTTTCAAGCATAAAACTGATAGATAAATGAATTATTCCCGATTCCCTTTGAAGAAAAGGTAGACCTTCTGATGGACCTTTAGAAGTTCTTCTGACCAGTCAGTATTATATGACCCCACAAATATTATAGAGCTATAAACTTAAAATAATTGATATAATCATGTAAAAAAATATCATATTTTGTTTGTACTTTCCTGTCTCTAAACTTGACCCGAAGTATTTCAAATCCATTCAAGCAATAAACAGATTTATTCACAACTTTTAGAGTATGGTTGAAATCTCCCAGATTAACAATTAAGAGACAATATTGAAGACATTTCTTTTGCTTAATGGCTAACTAAATCCGTTTTGCCTAATCGTGTCAAGCATTAAAACTGATTGACGATGTCAAGTGTTCTTTCGACATATATATAGCCACGATTTAGTATGAGTTGTTGCTAAAAACTATTAAGCACTTTCACAATGCGCTTTTCACACAACAAATTGCCCACTTAGAGGTGCCGCACGCCCCAAACACAACGTCGCTCACACGTACATTGAACTTTGTTTTCCCCGTGGCATGCTGCCTGCCTGCACCACTCTTCTGTCTTCTAGCCGGCCACAGTATTGTGGCAAACGAAATGTGTAACATTTGCGCCGCATTTGTCGCTAAATTTATACATTTTGCAATTTTGCATTTCGTAGTTCTCGTTTAAGCATTTGTTTCCTCATTCCCTGCCGGCTGCACTTTCCTCGCAGAGAGCATCTCGTCGAGGAGGTAGGAGCAGCCTGCGCTGGGGGCAGCCGTCATGTGCTATATTTAGAAGGAACGTTTTCCCTCCTCCTTTTACTTTTTGGCCTAGTTATGATTGTGTTCTTTTAGGGTAGGAAACGCTGCAACTTTCAAATTTAAATTTAGTTGCAAGCACTTCACTTTCCACTCTCCGCTCTCCAGTTGCGCCTCTTGCAACTCTGTCGCTCTCTTTGACATGTGTCACGTGTCGTTGACTGTTTCGCCTTTTGGCCCAGTTGTTGCCTGGGGGCTGACCCCAGCATAGTTTAGCACATTTGCTTCTCGGACATTGGGCCAAATAAGTGTGCGATTTACTAAATTTAGCTACCACACACACACACACACACACAGGTAAAACACACTCACACACCTGGTGTGCGCAATTCAAGTGAAACAAATAATGTCCATTGCTGCCAAGGCTTTTTCCTCCCAGCAGCTGCAACTCTTTGTTTTCATATTTGATAGACGCACATACGTGTATCTATATAGCTATATAATAATCATTTTCTTCAGTTTTGTCAGCGCTTTTCCGGCTTTTCGTGCGTATGCTGTGTATTCATACGATTTCTCTTAAAGAGAACTTCTCTTAACTTGTGACGTTCGTTCTCTCTCTCTCTCTCTGTCTATTTCTCACTCTCTCCCTCTCACTCTCTCTGTTGCGTCTTACTATTTCTGATCGTGCGCCAAGTTTTTTTTTCGGTTTTCGAATAAAACATTTCAATACTTTGCTTGGCTCGCACAGTTGAGTTTTATACGGCTAACGTAACGGATCAATAGCCACAGCAACAATTTAAACAGCAACAAAAACAGCAACAAATTCAAATAAATTTATTATTTAAAAGTAAATCACAATTGAATACGGACGAGTGCATTGATTTAATCTAACCACAAGCGTCTGTCAAATGTGTCAAAAGATATTTGCCATATTCGCTATCAGTTTACCAGAGATCCGAGATCTGAGAGACTCAAGACTCGAGACTCGAGACTCTTGAGAGTCGCCACAAGGCGGGGGCAAGTTGTATGTGTGTTGCCAGTTGTTGGTCTTCAATTGAACGAACGTCTTGTTGTTCCCATATTTGGAGTATTGCGCACAAATTTCGTTTTTTATTTAATTTTTGCTTTGGGCATTTCAAGTTTTTGAGTTTTTGCTCTCTATATATGGTCAAATATTTTGATCAGTTTTTAATTTGATTGCGTTCGTGCGCGTGTTAAAGGTCAAAGTTCGAAAAGTTTGCATTGAAGCAGCAACTATTTAACAAATGTTAACAATTTGCACACAAATTTATTGCTATTCGAAGTATCGCAGACGAACCAATTCAATAGAACAGAATTGTTCAATTTATTCTAATGTTATTTGTTTCTTCATAAAGCTTTCAAACATTTTCGTACGTTATTATTTATAAATCATTTCATAATCCCATAGAACTTGCCCCCTGATCTTGGCATCAATTTATTTAGCGCCCTGAACTGTTTTTTAAAAATGTTTTATCTGCTGTGTTAGCCAAGTTTACTGTGAAATTACTACAAAATTGTAAAAAGTCGCGTCGTAAAAAAACATTTCCATATTGATGCAATAGGTCGTAAAATGACTTGTGCCTGGCAGCTAAGATTCATTCATGGACAGAAACTAAATTAGCTTGAGATAGCTCAATATATGAGGAGACAGCAGCAGAGTCATAAATTAAATGCACTCGACATTTTGATTAAATGAAACGATGTTGTACCCTCTGCTTGAAATCTGATGGGGTATGCTAGGTGAAAGACATATAAATATTAGAGAAATGTGCAGAATTTTAGTTTTATCAGAAAAAGATCTTTTATCTGAAAGCTTCTTAATTAAATGAGTTTTGATATGAAATATTTACTGTTATTAGTGGCGATTGATAACAGTTCAGATTGTTTTATAAAAATATAGTCGAGTATTAGTGAAAGGCGCAGACATCGGCAGAAATACATAACGAATTTTTGACCATTTATTAATGATTCTCATTTTTTTACTTAATATATTCCTAATACCAGAAATTAATAGAATTATACCTAACAAAAATTTCTAAAAATCTATCCATTAAGTTAATGAGCTACAGATTTTTTAAAATACATTTTCATAAAAGGCCTTTATTGCCATATATTTATACAGGGCATTTCTGAGTTGCATAATGCTTATAATAGCTTCTTCGACTAGTTAGCCCGCTGTTCCTCATGTCTGCTTCACACTCGCGTGGGTGAAGCATCAACTTAAGACATTAACACCGCACAGTAAATAAACAGAATACGCCAGGGCGTCTCCTGGCCATAGATTAGTGCCTTTTGTATGTCTTTTCAATATTATTATAAAACTTATGTAGGAACAAACCGACAAACGCAGCAGACCTCCCCAAACACAACCAACAACAGCACACACACACATACAGGCACACACACACCTTGGGGAAACGTTTTTCCTACCGCATTGCGGCAAATTTAAAACAGAATGTCAAAATTTATGTCTTGACGTCATTTTGTTGATCGATAGAGGATGGCAGGGAACTGAAGCGTTGGCGGTTGGGCTTTCCATATATCAATACTGCGTTTTCCTTTTCGAATTTAGAGATCGTTTCACTTTATACAGCAAAATTTGTTTGTTTTTCCACTTTTGTTTATGCCAAAAGAAGAAGAAAGAAAATGAAATTCACGAACATTTCGTACGCTTCTTAATACTGAATTGTACAAATTCTTTAATGGAAATTTTGAAAATGGCAAAAGTTCTGTTGATTCGGTTCTGCTCTGGTCTTGCAAGCTGTTTTTGAAGCGTAATTGCAATTTAGCGGTGTCGATTGATTTATGAGATTTTGTGGTCAATTTAGCGTATACTAAAGACCGATTTCTTTATAGCCTCTGTAGAGTGAGAGAGGGAATTAGTGAGATCGTGTGTACGTCATGTCCTTTCGCTCGAGACCGCGCACACAGGCGCCGCTGCCCAGTCGACGGCGTTCGCTTTCCTCCAGCTCCCGAATGGGTGCCACTGGTGTGGGGGGCAGCAGCTCCTCGACTGGCGCCTACAACTACAATGGCAGCAGCTACAATTCACGGCCTCTGAGCACGGGCTACTATCCGAGCAGCAGTGCTGGAAGCAGCAATGGCAGCTATCAGAGCCCCTATACCAGCATCTACAGCTCACGCGAAAGCCTCTACGGTGGTGGCGGGGGCAGCAGTAGTGCTGGTGGGCGTGGCTCGTCAGGCAGCTACTATACAAATGGTAATGGAAGCAGCAATCGCTACGATTACATCAAATATCATCAGCCTTATCAGCCGCCTTCAAGCAGCTGCTCATCCGCTTCTACATGCTCATCCGGAGGCAGCGCCTCCACATCCAACTCGAACTCAGCTAAAAGCAATCATAGAAACGGCAGCTACTACCAACTGCACCAGTTGCAGGCTTCCGCAGGCAATAACCAGAATCACTACCACATCGTAATTAGCAAGCATAACGGCAATAGCTATGGCAAATCTAAAGCATCTGCTCTTTCCAACTCCACTTGCCCCACTTCCAACTCATCCACTGGCTGCTCGAATGCCACAGCCGGCGGTGGCTACGAGAGTTCGCGTTATGGCTATCCCAGCGCCTCGACATCCAGCTATGGCAGCGATCATCGTTACGTCAGCCCCTACTCTAGCAGCTATGACAATGGCGTGACCACTGCCTCGCTCAGCTTCAAGTCACCTGGACTGAGTTCCTCCAACTCGTTCAAGGGCTCGGCCAGTGCACGGCTGCTCAAGACCAAGTCGTTGTCCACGTCCAACAGCAGCCTCAACGCGGCCAGCAACACGCCCACCAGCGCGGGCGCCACGGTGGCAGCCATTGCAGCCACGCGCAGCAATTCGCTGCGGGAGCAGGAGCGCAAGTCGCGCAATCGCACGCGATCCCGCAGTGCGGCGCAGCGCTCGATCAGCGCCTCATCGGAGAAGAGCGAGGGCTACGAAGTAAGCAAATGGGTGAAATGTTCTTGATTGTTGTTGCAGGTGGTAAATTTAAAGATTATTATTATTAATTAGTTCATACTCTATTTATAGTTAACAAATATTTAATGCAATCATTTGAATTTTTGCTTTGCAGAGCGGCAGTGAGCGCACCTCACGCTCGCGCACTGGAAGCACTGCGACAGCGAGCACCGGCAGCGACTCAAAGAGTTCCAGCAACAGCGACAAAGCGGAAAACGGCGATGCCATCGATTATAAGGCGCTCTGGGAAGCCGCCAGGTGAGTATGAGTAGCTAAAGCAAACAATGTGGAGAAGTGTATATTAGGGCAAGTACATGTTTTGGAGACAAGTCTAGAGAAGCAGTTGGGAACGAGATATAATTTTTATGTTTCTGTAAGAGGAAGGCAAACTCATTGCAGCGTCTGATAGGGCGAATTCCTAGAAGAGAGCTTTAGAATTGAGAATCTAGGTTAGAGAGTAGCTGCAATCGCGATCAGTCGTTCGACCTGTAAAGACGTGAATTCGAACAGCCTTCGCTTAAGCTCTACTGCTGCAGAGTTCTAAAAATAGAACTTTGCGGTGCATTCTTCAACGCAACAGCAACAAAAACCGCACACGCAGCGTTTTCTTATCGCTTGCTTCCGCGTAACTCAATTGCTTTAATTGCAATTTACGAAATTTCGTCGCTTGGCGCGAGTGCGCCTGCACTCAAAAGCACAATCCGCGATGACATCTAATGTCAATAACCTCGCTACAGCTGTAAAGGTAAATGCAGAAATGCAAGCCCAGCTTAACGTTGTGATGGCAAATAGGCAAGCCTCCATCATGCCAATAAACTCAAAAATAGATATCGCCTCCGTGCAAGGCATCACTAACAACAAAAACACGAAACGTAAACAGCCAAATTCACCAAAAACCATCAAGAAAAGGCTCATCTTCGACGAACCAAGCACCAGCAATGCAGCATTAATATCAGAAAATCGATTTTCACTGCTCGTAGAAGAAGATGAAGACTACAGCGAATCACCTGTAGCTCCAGAAGCCCCAGTATTGACCGACCAGCAAACTACACCGAAACCTCGTCCGCCCCCCATATGGTGTCCAAACATCAAGTCTGTGGCCCTACTTCAACAGATAATAGATAAAGTAATTGATGCTAAATCATACGTAATTAAGCCAAAGAAGAATAACATAGGTGTATTAACCCAATGCAGTGAGGACTATCGCAGAGTTATAGACCACTTTACTAAGCTGGAATTGGAGTTCCACTGCTACCAGCTTAAGGAGGACAAACCATATAGAGTCGTGTTCAAAGGGCTTCACTCCAGCACTGATACAACACTAATTAAAAAGGAATTGGAAACCAAAGGCCACACAATTACAAATGTGCACAACCCACTGAGCCGTATGGACAAAACACCGCTAAATATATTTTTTGTTGACGTGGCTCAGGCCCCCAACAACAAAGAAATTTTGGACATTCGAGTTGTCTGCAGGCAACGCTGCACAGTGGAACTGCCAAGAAGATACAACGACCTGACACAATGCCATCGCTGTCAAGAATTTGGACACACACAACGCTACTGCCACAAAGCTCCCAGATGTGTGCGTTGCGCCGGGAAACACGCATCCAAAGACTGCACCCGCGAAAAGGACCAGGCACCAACTTGTGTGCACTGTGAGTTACAGCACCCAGCCAACTATAAGGGCTGCCAAGTATACAAGCGGTTGCGCAAATTGCAATCCCCAGCACAAAAAAGGAGTCCCACACAAACACCGTCTACGGGTCCGAGTACTGCTTCCGAAATTACAAGGCCCCGGAGCATTACCCAAGCCACGAGCTTTGCAACGCCTATTAGTGGTGTTTCTTACGCACAGGCCGCTAGAGGTGGACCGTCAAATAAGAATACCACAAGTGACACTTTGTTCACTGAAATGCTTCAGCAACAACAACGTCAGTTTGACGCAATTAATGCCGAGCTCAAAGCGATGCGAGAAGTACAATCCCAACAAGCAACCATGCTAAACAGTTTAATGGCCATCATAACCAAGCTTGCCTACAAATAATGGCTTTACGTGTGGGTATCTGGAACGCCAATGGCCTGAGAAACAAGACTCAGGAACTGGCTGCGTTTCTCTCACAAGAAAACATAGATATAATGTTAATAACAGAAACTCATGAGTGCCCCACTACACAAATTTTCGGATACGAACACTATCAGGCTCATGGTGAAGGAGCAAACTGCTTTGGTGGATCCTCAATCCTCATACGAGCAACAATACCGCATACACCTTTACTGCCAATTTGCAACGCAACAATGCAGGTCTCAGCCATCACCCTGCCTACGTCTATTGGAGCGATCGAAGTTGCGTCAATTTATCTTCCGCCAAACACTGGTCTGTGTGATCATCACATGGAACAGGTTCTAGGCCAAAGGTTGAATAAGACCCTCATCGGCGGCGACTGGAATGGATGGCACCCATTTTGGGGAAGCAATAGTGCGAATCGTCGCGGAGAAGTCATATTTGAGGCGATTCAAAACTTACAATTCAGCATATTGGCGACTGGAGCCCCCACCCGTTACCCAATTAATGGACACAGGCCCTCGGCAATCGACTTCGCTGTCTACAAAGGCATCTGTGACCGGCAATTGACCATTGAAGAATCCTTGGACCTATCCTCTGACCACCTGCCACTAATAGTCACAATCCACGCGCAGCCACAGCCCTTGCCCATTAGGAAACAACTACTGCCAGCAGGATCAGATTTAGGAGTCTTTAGGCGCGAGCTCCATTACTCTTTGCACATAGAAATGGAACTTAACACTCCTGAAGACGTGGACTACGCAGCAAACAAACTGCAGGAAGAAATAGTCAAAGCTGCGCACCAAGCCGCCCCACCATCTTGCCAAACAAGACAACAGTCTCCGTACAACATCCCCCTCACCTTGGAGGCCCAACACCTACTAATACACAAAAGATGGGCCAGGAGACGCTGGTTAAGATTACGCACGCCTGATGCCAAATCCATGTACAACGAAGCCACGAGGCATCTTAAAGCTGCTCTCGCCCTGCTTCAAAAGAGGTGTATCAGCGATGCGCTGGTACGAGCTGAATCGCCCACTGACGCAGAGTTTCAATTATGGAAATTTACAAGAAAGCTCAAACGGCAGCCAATACGACGTCATCCCATTCGGAGCATTTCTGGTTCCTGGCACATTGGAGACGAAGCTCAAGCTGAGGCTTTTGCAAACCACCTTCAAGACCAATTCACGCCGGTGATTACCGCAGAGGCCTCAGAAATCGAAGCAACAGAAGACATCGTTCTCTCGCCCCTCCCAGCTGAAGACCAGATAACTGGATGTACAAAAGAAGAGGTTCTTGAACACATCAGAAGAGTGAAGGCAAAAAAATCCCCTGGATATGATCTAATAAACGGCAGAGTCCTTAGAGCACTGCCTGACTCCACCATAGACTACATAACTATGGTGTACAACGCCATGCTCCGCATCCGGCACTTTCCAGCCTGCTGGAAGCGCGCCGTGATTGTGATGATTCCTAAGCCTGGCAAACCCGTGGGAGAAATTGAGTCGTACAGACCAATTAGCCTGTTGCCAGTACTCTCCAAAATATTCGAAAGAATATTTCTGGAACGAGTACTGACACATCTGGGACGCCAGGAGGCCATTCCAAACCATCAGTTTGGCTTCAGGAGACAGCATGGAACACCGGAACAGGTTCACAGAGTTGTGCACCATATCCTTGGAGCCTTTGAAGAAAAGATGTACTGCTCTGCCGTCTTTTTAGACATCAAACAGGCGTTTGATCGAGTTTGGCACCTGGGACTGCTGCAGAAAGTGAGGACCACCCTTCCAGCCCCATTTTTCGCGTTGCTATCCTCATACCTTATTGGAAGAACCTTCCAAGTGTCAAGGGGGCAAACAGTATCCTTGACTAGACCAATTATGGCTGGAGTACCACAGGGTAGTGTTCTAGGCCCAACACTTTATACTTTATTCACAGGAGATATGCCAACTCCCGAGCCAAATATAGGAAGTACAGATGCAGTACTCATAGCGACCTATGCAGATGACACCGCCATCTTATCACGTCACGTATCTGCGCAAGAAGCTTCAGACTCACTACAAAAATATCTGGACTCTTTCGGACGCTGGGCAAAACGGTGGTGTATCACCATTAATGCACAAAAGTCTGTACATACTACCTTCGCCACTAGAAGAGGAGATTGCCCAAGCGTTGCATTGGGGCCCACTATTCCCAAAGCCTCAAAAGTAAAGTACCTTGGTATCACTCTTGACAGAAGGCTGACTTTTAAAGCGCACATAAGTCAAGTAACCTCAAAATGCAAAAGCAAGCTAAAAACCCTCGACTGGATGCTGAGAGCTTCAAGCAAGTTGTCTTACAGCAGCAAGGCCGCCATCTACAAGGCAATAGTTGTCCCAACCTTCGTATATGGTATCTCTCTATGGGGCTCCTCGGCGAAGACTACAAGGAACAAAATTCAGACCCTGCAGAATAAAGCACTACGCAGATGGACTGGAGCCAGCTGGTTTGTAAGAAACTCAGTCTTACATAGGGATTTAGCAATTCCCACAGTTGCTGAACTCATTGGGCGACACAGTTCAAGATACGCGGACAGACTTGCAGCGCATCCTAACCATCTCGCAAGCAACCTGGCTATAAACAACAATAGGCGAAGACTGAAGAGATTGCATCCTCTAGACAATATTAGAACTAATTAAGATAGTAGCTACAAGTGCAGAATAATTGGCATATCTGCCCTCCCATTAGTTAAGGTTTAGAGCTAAATGCGCTATAGAGTCTAAGACAATAAGCTGCAACAAAATAAAGAAATAAAAACGAAAAAAAAAAAAAAAAAAAAAAAAGAGTAGCTGCAATGCTGCCAGCAGAAGACGTTGGCAATGATAAAACAAACTTCAGAGAATATTCAGAGTATATAAAAATAAGCATATTGACCTAGAAATGTTCGTTTGGACTGGACTACTATCTACAGCGCAGAAAGTATGTAAGATGTCATTAGCTATTATTTCATTTGTAATGTATGACTTCAGGCTATGCTCTCTTTATATACAACTCGATTTACTCTTATCTCACCTTTAGATTGGAGAACGACAAGCTCAAGCAAATGCTCAAGCAAAAGGATGACGAAGCGGTGCAGACGCGTGCAACGATCGAGCGCTTTGCCAATGCCGTAAGTAAAAAGCCCACTAACATGCCACGCCCACTACAACAACAACAAAATATTCTGTGCAAACGAAACAAAGCAAAACTCTCAGCAGTAACAAAGAAAACAACGCACAAACAAACCACAGCTCAATTTCTGTCTAACTCTATCTGCCGCCCGTCTGTTGAGGGCCAGGCTGTGATCTCTTTCGCTCTTTTGCTATCACAAACACACAGACACACTCATACTCACACAAAGAAACCCTTCTTATACACTCTCCTCTTTATCAACGCAGCAAAATATTGCTGAGTCGCTTTAGGACATGGCTCAAATCAAAATTTTTGCCTGCTTGCCGCTCGCGCTCTGTATCTTTCGCTCTCGCTCTCTGTTTCTGTAATAAAAACAAAAAAAAAACATCCAAAAATAAACAACACAACAACTGAACAACAGTAACAGTATGACACGATACCGTTATCCCACATGCTTTAGTATATTGAAATGCAAGACCAAACGCCAAAATTTGTTCCATTTCCACATTCGCAGACCACTAAAAATTCACTCTCTGAGATTGAGAAACGTGAGAGAAGAGCTATGGAACGCAAGCTTTCCGAATTGGAAGAAGAGCTCAAGGTAATTACAAATGTGTTCCAAATCCAAAACATTCCCCAACGCCCACCCACCGATAACAGTTAACGTCTCCTGCCTGAATGCTGTTTGTAATTTGATTTGACTTCCTTTTTTTGTAAATGGTATCCCAGGTATCGCAACCCGTTTCGTTAGATGCCAACCATTTCAGGACTGTTTTGATTTCTGATTTCTGCTTTTGTTTTATAATTTGGCCGAAAGTTCTACACTTCTTTTTACTGATATTTTAATTAAATTTTATTTTAAATATCCATTCACCTGCCGCATGTTGAACGAGTTGGCTTAAGCGGCCCTCTTAAGAGTCCCCTGCTTATCTTTTTGATCCTTGCCTAACTGTTAATTTCCTACTGCAATAACCTTAACATAATTTCTTAAGCAATTTTGTTATAGCCGTACTTCGTTTCGATTTCCCCGACCATATGTATCGCACCCAGTTAAAAGGCATCTAGATCGTACAAACGCTACAGATCGAATAATATATGTATATATTTTCATTACCTCTCGCTTTATAATTTTGGCCACTTTTACAATTACGACGGCACAGTTGCAATTGTTTATAATTTTGTTTATTATTTTTACTAGAGATAGCTGCACATAAGCTGCTGCCTTGATTAATTATTGATTTTCTTGAACCACCCAACCGATATCCAAAAACAATCATCTGTACTATATCATCAGCATACATGTATCTCCATTGTGTGTTTTGTTTTCGTAGAACAACAAAACTATTCATCCATATCTCATTGTCTCATTGTTTCATATGTCCATATTGTCTCGATCTCATTCGCATTCTCACTCACTCACTCTCACTCTCTTTCTCGCCAATCACATTGTCAGCTATTTGTTGTTATGATTTGGTCACACACTATCCATGCGTTATACGTTTATCGTTATACGTTATACGTTTTACGTTACTCATTTGGCGTGCTCTTATTTTTTGGCACGCCATTCTCTTTAATATTAACGCAATGCGCTCATTTCAGAAAATACGCTCACTCAAATTTTGTTTTCTTTTCTCTCTCTCTTCCCACGCGCGCCTCATCCATCGAATCGAAACAAAACGAAACGAAACGAAATGTATTGATACGAAAAACAATCATATTTATTTATTTATACAACAAACATACAACAAATATTTGTATGTATTTCGCTCTCTTCTTCTACTCGCTGTTGTTGTGTCGTTTTAGCTCATGCAGAAGCTAAAGACTGAGAACGACCGACTGCGTGCCGAGAATCGTGCCCTCACGCGCGTCGTCTCTAAGTTGACAACATCGGCCCAAAGTCAGCTGGCCAAAAGCAAATAGGCAACAGTTTACAGTTACTTAGCTCAACCCACAGCAAACAAATTCAAATAAAACTAAAATACATACATATATAACCTAACAAATAGTAGAAAACAGCAAAATCAAATATCGTAATCGTAATCGTAATCGCAATCGCAATCGCAATCGTAATCGTCATCGTTTCTATATATGCATACATCAATATACATAAAAGAGCAGTACACTTAGCATAGTTAAAATTATTTATCTCAAAGATACACGAACAACAATTGATGTGCCAGCAGCAAGCGAACAACTAATCAAAAAACTTATTAGATTCTACTATTATTATTATTATTATTATATAAAAATATTATTATTAATGAAATAATTTGCATTGTTATATTGCGCGCAACGTGTAACAATAATTAAATGTATTGTAGCTTAAAAATTAAGTTGACACACTTTTGGCGAGGGGCAACTGAGCACTTTTGCACAGCTGGCACCGCTGGCACCGCTGTTCTCTAAGGCCTACAGCTCGATTGATACAATATTATATATACATCGCATACACTTTAGCCAATATACTTGTTAATTGAAAGCATTCAGCATATACACATATATATCATAGCACATATATCCACACAAATATCGCATATACTCGTAATCAAAATCATCGCAACTTCAAGGATTATAGCCAAAAAGCTCAACAAAGGCTGCCCAACAACAGCAACAACAACAACTACTACTACATCAGCAGCAACAACAACACCAACAACTGACAAAGGGTCGCGGCACCATCAGCACAGATCTAGTATCCTTTCTTATATGCAATGAGCTTAACGGTAATTGATCCACACTTGCACTGAGAAGAAAACCTGCATCATATATATGAGCTGGCTGTTGTTTTGTTGTTGCATAATACCAATAAAAAATATATATATCAATATAAAAAAAGAGCTAAACTAAATTTTCTAAGCAAACTTAGTTATAAATATTGTTTTATGTGGGGAGTGTTTCAAATGTCTTTTTACAAAATTATACTGCTATCGTGTTACACACAGATTATTGGACTACTTTACGGTTTTGAAACACTCGGCTGTATATATATTTATATACCTACTTTAATGTATAACTATACTTACTTTACTATATGCCAAAATTGTTCCCTTGTTGTTAATATTGTTAAACTGTTTTTTGCCAAACAAATTTTATACTCATGTGTCTGTGTGTGTTTTATCTCAACTATCTATATCTATATAACAGTTATATCAGAGTTACGAAAATAAACGTTTGACCATTTGTAATTCCTTGCAAAAATTCTGTTTATTGTTTGTTGTCCTTCTCTGTGAATATCCACCTTTGTCAGTTAGACAAACTGTGTTCTATGCTCGACATTTCGTATTCGGCCACAGGAACCAAGCATCCTTATCGTACATGTGCCTCACACACATATAGAAGCATATATATCTGTAATCTTAAGTATTTATGATTCGTTTTCCTGGTTGTCATTCTGTCATTCTAGGGCGTTGTTTTAAAGAGACGAGGTTCTAGATATTAAAGACTTAGATATGGATATATATTTATCTATATCTATATCTAAATACAGTTATGTTTCAACTAATTGTTTGTTTGTTGTTCTTGTTGTTGCTGAGTTGCTTTCAACTAAATCGCATGATATATATTTATTTATAGATAAGCTATCTAATATCCATATACCCCCTCAATTCTATTCTTTCAATGTGCTGTTTATTTTTGTATCATTTATAATTGTTTTTACTAATTTAATTTAATTTTCTTTTACTTTTGCTGCACTTTCTACCAATCCAAATCCAGCAACTCGATGCCTACAAATCGGACAATGACCGCCTAAAGGAGGAGAACGCAGCGTTGATTAGAGTAATTAGTAAATTAAGTAAATGAAATTATGTCTTAACTTAAGTTTACTCAAAAAAAAGAAGAAAAAACAAAAAGAGTAACATAAAAAAGAAAGAAAAAACAGAAACAAGTAAACGTCAACAAAAAGTAAATTCAACAAAATTAATATAAAAGCAAAGAAGAAAAATTCTGTTTATTATTATTATTATAATTATTATTATTATATTTTGTGTGTTAAGGCATTTAAGCGCAAGTTGGAAACCATGTTTCGAAAATCGTTGAAAATTGTTTGTTTTCTATTCTTTTTTTCAAAGCCCTCTCTGTCTCTCTTCCAAAATGAATATTATATATAATATATGAAGAAGTTGAAGAATGGAGCGTAAATTTGATTTCTATATATGTAAACACGAAAAGAAGATAAAGAAGAAGAAAATGCAAAATAGTAAAAATTATAAACATCAAAAAAGAAAAGTTAATTATATATTATAGATGTTGTATAACGGTTAATTTCAAACGAAAAAACAAAAAGAAAGAAATCTTAACGTGAAAACTGAGAAACATATTCATCAAATGAGCCCCTAGTTACAGATTAGTTTAACTACATATATACTGCATACATATAAACATATATATTTTTCATATATACATATAAATTATATATACACACACCACACACCCACACACATACACTAAAACTCATACAGCTAAAAAGTAAGAAACAAAATTGTTTGTGAGAAATGTTTTTGAAAGCAGCCCACGCAATGTCAACGTAATTAATTTATTAAAGCTGTAATTGTTTTTACAAAAGAAAAGTGACGATAACTTAACTCATTTAGTTATAAATTGCAAATTTTGTAAACAATCAGTGGATATTCATATGAAAGTTATGCATATGCAACAAAACAACATATGTGTATAAATATATATGTATATTTCGAATATCAAATATATATGAAGCATGGCGCTACAAGCTGTATATATATATATGCATATCAATATATATATATATATATATATATATATATGGTCCTAAATGTATGCTACAGAATGTTGCATATGCATAGCGAAAGCCCGATTTAAATCATTATGTTAATTTTAAGTTGTTCACTCTTTGGAAACGTATTATATATATTGTCGTACTATACTTATTTGATTTCGCTTATATATCATTATTAAAAATTCGTTTAAGAGATTTTTGTGTTACTCGTGATGAAACGACAAAACAAACAAACTGAAAACAAAACAAACAAGTGAATTGTGTAATATGTAAAATTGTGAGAAAAAAAATATTCAAATACGAAACTTAATAAATGTGATCGCAAAGTAAATGCCAATTGTATTTCATTGTTAATGTTTTTAGAATCAAAGGCGTAGCTTTGAGCTAATCAAAATATGTGTGTAAATTGATTGTAACATAATTCTTGACAAATGGAAAATGTATAACTTAAAGTTATTGTTTTAAATATGATTCTCCGGGTCATATAACTACGTCTGCTGGGCACATGGCAGAACGGAGCTTATACTATCTACTGGCTTCTTCAGCTTATCGACAATAATATATAACCACGCCCACTTGGACTGTTGCAATTAAGGAAACAACTATATCTGCCTCAACCTTTGAGCTAGTATAGCCATCGATCTTCAGATATCAGAAATATATATTATACGCAATCTGTTGCGCTCGACTTCTTTTGATTAAAGATGCAAGTCAAATTGCATAAAAAGAGCACACTCAAGGCTGACAAATGGGAATAACCCTGCGTTTATCTATTGTAATTAATCTAAAGTATTATATATTTTTTTATAAATTTAAAAATATCAGATAAATTTGTTATTGGCCACGTTTAGTTGCGCCAAGTGAAACGAAATGATGCATGAGCATATTTGAGGTACTTACTGAGGCAATGACATCAATGGACGGATCTGAGCAATTATTTGGCGATTATTTGAGCTTATTTTAAATGCAAATTGCAGAGTCCAAACGAAATAAAGCTCGTTATTAGCCAAGAACAAGTGTCAGCTACCTTTATCTAATAAATCTTGTTTACAAGAAGAGGCAGCATTGCACGTGTAGTAAAACTCTTAGAACATGTGGAAGCAGATTAGCTAAGTTTAATGCCTAATTAGTATGTCGTTTAGTACAGAGCTATAGGTTGCAAGACGGGTTAATGGAAGTGGCCTTTGATATGCCCAATTAGGAAATCGACGTAAAGCGTTGTAAGTGTAACTAAAACCTCCTAAGTGTTTTTAATAGATAATAACCGAGATATTTTTATGGCGTAAACAGATTTTTTCTATATATATGCAGGCAGAGCTATTTCTATGTATAATTTAAGCTGATGACAAATTTATGTTCTTATTATTGCTCAAATTATGTTAATGCATGGACGACGTACGTAGTTTGATTGTGTTTAGACTTAAGCACGCACGGGCGTATTCAGTGGGGGCTTATTGTTAATTTGGCCTTTGATGTCTAACCTGGTTAAAAATATAAAAAGCAAAATGATAGACCTCACGTCATCGTAGACCAGGAATAGAAAGGAGGAGTAGCTATATTTAAAGCAGTCGCATGCTCGGCCCACGGTGCGTTTCGGCTGCTCAGTCAGCCAATGTCACTCAACTCGCTGTATTGGCCGCCAGCTGCTCAAAAAGCCAATTGAGTGGAAGTGCGTTGAGCGCGGCTTAAATACGTTTTCAGTTACCCAAAAAGCGTCAGTTTCGCTCAAAGCGTCTCCACGTTCACAACGTTCGTCGTCGTCGTCGGCTGGGCAGAAAGAAGAAATAGTCAAGAGAAAAAGCAAATTTAATATATTTAACCTGGCCCATTGCAACGCCGCGTCGCACAAGTAAACCATATTTATATAAGTTTTTGGCGAAGTTGTGAAATCAAAGTGTTTTAGCCAAAACCAAAAACCAAAAGCCAAAAGCCAATCACTTTGAAACGGATTTCTAAAAGTGAGTTCATGTTGAATCAATTACATAATGGGGAAAGGATATGGACAAGACCAAAATCGCATCTACACATAAACAAAAAAATACAAATACGAGCAAATTCGAGCCGAAGAAAAACTTTCGCTTTCACCGAAGCGTCGCATGGCTTGAGCTTTCCTCAAGCTCCAGGCGAATCAGTATTTTCGATCATGCTGCGACGCCTGGGCGAGATCACATCATATATCAATGTAAAGTTCTAGGCATTTTTATGCTAGTTCTGAGCTTTCACTTTCGATATGGCTATACGAAATTTCTTTAAGTGTATTAATCGCTTATGTAATTTGGTGTTTCTGCATATCTGCGATCTGGTATTGGGCAATCGCAGCGGCGCGCCGCGCTTGCTCAACCGACAAGTCAATTAAAATTACGCGCTAGTTGGTAATACGTTATACGTTAACTTTTTGAATGTTAAGCCAAAGGCCCGTGAGGCAAGGCCAACGCCATTAAAAAAAAAGTAAATAAAACGTACGGCCAGAAGTGTATGCAATCAACGTCTATGAGACTGTTCAGTTATGAATACCCATATGTATATAGATACATGCGCGATGTTCATTGATATTCAATGGCGATCGCAATTTGGCAACTGCATTAACGGTCACACCATTGTGACCTCGCTGTGCGCACACCATTCGAATACAGACCCCCAAAAGAAGAGTCTACAAACATTTAACGTTTCATATACAATGTCCCTTGGGGTTTTTTATAGAGTTCCTAATCAATAAATGTTATGAATTCGTACAGTCGAACGTGTTGGGACTTGACAATTAACACTTTTGCTAATGTTTTGTGGGTTTTCTAATGATGGCGATTCATTAAGTTGCATTCTAATGATGCGCATTCAAGCTGCTTCTACGCTTAGCATTCATGTAAGCTCGAGTATTGTAAAAGGTTTCCCACTTGATTGACAAAGTGCTAAATATTAGTTTAGCTGCATTCGATATGTTAAGTGGGAGCTTACATCAATATCCGGCATGTGCGATGCGAGCTACAGTTTGAGTGAGTCGCAAGTCTATGGAGTTGAAAGCTTTGGCACAGCCACAAACTCGTTTGGAGTCTGTTTTCTTTCGCTCGCTTCCGCTCTTGCACTCTCACTCTCTCTCGCTCTCTCTCTGTCACTCGCTCGCTCACTCTTCTTTTTGGCTGCTGGCTTTTATGCTGTACTTTAGCTTTGTCAGATTTTACGCTATGATGTAACCACGAGGCTAATTGGTTTAGCGGATGCAGAGAAAGAGCGAACAAAAGAAAATACAAATTGCACGTCTCAAAGCTCAGCTTGAAATGTGCGCTCTGCTTCTGCTTCGGTTGCTGCTGCTGTCTCCTGTAGCGCATTGCATATGGTCATATGACCCAGAAACGCAATCGTCAATAACTACACACACACACACACACACACACACGCACACACCCATATGTACATAGGTATGTAAACTGGGCATAGTCAAAGCAGGGCATGTTACGAATTTCATTTTTTTGAACTGCCTCGGAGCCCCGCACTCTTTCTCGCAGCTCACATTGAAATCTGTGTGAAGGCCATGAAAGTGAAAAAAAAACATCAAATAAAACTTGATTTAACGTCGTCCACTGTTATGGCCATAGTTATGGGAGTCTGCTCATAAATAGTTTGTTGACCAAAAACGGTTCGTTTTCTTTCTTTCTGTGCTACGCCGAGCCAATTAATATGGCCATTATTGCTGTGCAGAGCCAACTTCAATTGGCCATGTTCAAGTGGCCACTGGCCAGTGACAGTGCCTGCAAGCAGTCGACAACTGCTGCAGGTGATATAATCTTCTGCTGCTGCGTTGCCTTAACTCTTCACTGACCTTCCAGCTAAATGGGTTTTTGAGCATGTAGAAATTTAAATAAGCGATCGTATGTTGTCTTCGAATCGGTGTTCATATGCAAAACGAACTGTCCCTTCATTTTGGGTCATGGTCAATGGACCGGTAGCTCGACAAAAACCAGCCAGCAGCCAGCAGCCAGTCACCTGTGGTTGTGGCAATTTCAGCCAGATGGAAATCAACAGCTCTCTTTTTAATCGATGCTTTGGTTTTTTCGAATTTGCCAACTCTGAAACTGATCAACATATGTAGATATATAGAGATACCGATGATGTTTTGACACTGACTAATGCTCAGCAGCTGAGCCCACGCAACATTGATTGCCACAAGCCACAACTTCAGCGCACAGACAAAGCCAATGACCCACGATCCAAGAAAAAATAAACTTGAATGCAGGTGGGCCTTAAGCGTCTGTGTGTGCTTGTGTGAGTGCTGGTTAATGTAGGTTAGTAAACAGTAGTTAAGGCCCAGAGTTCGATGAATTTTAGCATTTTAACAACGGCTTCTGTGGCTGACCAAGGCCAACCACACAATTATCTGCTGCATACACTACGTATACGTAATAAATCGTTTTTAGTTTCGTTGTTAATGCACATTAATTGGCTTACAGTGGGCATAATAAACATAATTGTATCTGTTCTTGCAGTGCTGGAAACTGAGGTGCTGCAACAACCCAAACTCGATGGACCCACATCCAATGACAAGGACTTCGATCCCTATGTGTGCTCTCTGAGCGCCGATTTGAAGGTGGTGGCCAAGGAGGAGCTGCACGAGGATGAGAACATACGGCGACAGGCGTTGGCCCAGTTTCGCGAGTGGATTGCCAAGCATCCGCACATCAAGAAGTGCCGCACGGATGCAATTTTCCTGCTGCGCTTTCTGCGCACCAAGAAATTCTCAGTGCCCGCAGCCTGCGAGATGCTCGAGCGCTATCTGACCATTCGCCAGCTGTTCCCCCAATGGTTCCAGAAACTGGACATCAATGATCCGGCCATTAATGAGATATTCGAGGCTGGCTATCTGGTGCCGCTGCCGCAGCGTGATTCGATGGGGCGTCAAGTGATCTTCTCGGTGGCCGCCAAGTTTGATCCCTACAAGTTCACATCGGTGCAGATGGCGCGCGTGCATAGCCTGATCTGTGAATCGCTGCTGGACGAAGAGGACTCTCAGGTGTCGGGCTATGTCTATGTGAACGACGAGAGCGGCATGAACATGGGCTTCGTTAGCCTCTGGTCGCTCACCGATCTGCGCAGCATCATGAAGTGCATCCAGAACTCGACGCCCATGCGCCACAAAGAGACCCATTTCGTGAATATACCCCACTATGCCAATCGCATCATTGAGCTGGGCGTGTCCATGCTCAGCGATAAGCTGAAGAAGCGCATCATTGTAAGTTAACGTACTGCCACAGACAGTTGTCAGTCATATTAAACGCTTCTACCTTCGACAGGTGCACAAGAACGTGGAGGCGCTGAAGACGAAAATGGATCCCGCTATTTTGCCGAAGGAATACGGCGGCACCGTGCCCATCGCCGAGATGATACGCGAGTTCAAGGCGAAGCTGCTGCAGCGTCGTGCGGCGATTCTCGCCCTGGACGACATGCAGATCGAGATCACCAAGGAGGCGGCCAACTTTGCGGGCAACGACGTGGGCGACATTGATGCCGGCGTCGTGGGTAGCTTTAGGAAACTGGAGGTGGACTAGTTGTAATATCCAGTTGGGCTTTAGATTAAGCTAGGCTAGGTCAGAATACCATTGAGACATTTGACAACCCACACACACACACACACACACGAAAGGCAATCAAAATTGTTTCGCCTTAAGGCAGCATAAACCCTAAATTATAAAAATACAATTATTTACGGCAGTGACTGCAGCATCAAATTGGGCACAGATACAGGTACCGGAAACTGAGCTTGTAGTCAAAAAGTTGTTGCTAGTTACACACACTCACACACACACATGTTTTCCATTCATGCACACCTCTAGTGTGTGCATGTCTGCTATTTAAATATATATACCTTGTTCAAATGACTGCCCTGGCTCTTTTAATTGTTTGCTATAAAGAACTCGTGTGTATTTCAGATTGCAGACGTTGCTCAAAGAGGTATGTACGCACACGTTTCTATTCCCAGAACATAGACATCTGGCAATTTATTGTATTATTATGACAAGAAATTCCATTAGCAAATGTTTAATGAATTTTGACAAGAAACCCAAATGAAAACTAAAGCTAAATTATCTATCTAGAGTTTGCAGCTCTATTTGATAATTATAGAAATCGAAATTAAGTTCGATATAGCATAATCATATTTTAAATATTGTTTTAAAGAATGAGAGAGAAATTTTGTCTATATATCTCTCTTAAGCTGCAGCAACTAAGAGCAGCTTTAGCCCAGTTATAATAGAGGCATTGAAAATGCAAATAATTTTTATTTTTCAACTTAAATAAGAGATCAATCGCAAAGTCAATCAATGGCTAAAGATACATCCCTCTTAAAAAGCAGTTAGTCTTGACCAAGTTATAGAAGCTTGACGCATAGGAGTGGCATTGGCTATAGACTTGGCATATTTATTTTTAACAGACATTTTGGCAAGACATTCAAATACTTGCTCTTCAAACTTAAAAGTAAATTATAGATAAAGACCAAATCAATTAACGTCAAACCAATTTTAATAAATTTATAGCAGTTAACAGCATAGGATGGGCATATATATTTTTTAATTATAATATATATCAAACTAAAATAGAAAAGAAAATAATTGTAGCATTTTAAATAAGAAATTTGCAATTAAAAATACTGAAAGAAAAGGCGCCAAGACCATAATGAAATCTAATCAAAATCGTTTCACTTTTGATCAAGTTATGAATAGCTTAACTACTCTAGAATTGGTAAGATTCATTGTTAAAAGAGTTGGGAACTCGACGACCCAGAACCTGTCGAACTCATTGTAGCGTATTAGAGAGTCGCGCAAGCTCTAGCTGAGTACTTTTGTTGTGCCCATAATTGTTGTTGCAAGGCGATAACGGTGACACAGACGACGACGGCGGTGAGAGAATCTTATTGCATTTTTGAGCAAGAAAGCGACGACAATCAAAGCTCGAGGTACGAAAGTTCATGTGTGTGTGTGTGTGTGTAAGTATGCTTGTACTCAATGTTTATGTGAGAGAATGTGTGTGTGTGTGCATGTACTTCTTCTGTGTGTACAAAGTTGCGAGAATGTGTGTCGGCATTATGATTGTGTATGGTTTATTATTATGACCGCATACGAAATAATTTCCAAGTTTACATTTCAGTTGAGCGTTGGATCAGCTGGAGAACAGAGAACGGAGAACGGATAACGCGAGCAGTGAGCAGTGAGCAGCGAGCGTGGAGTGGCTAGCGTTGATAGTTGATCGTTGATCATCTCGAGTTGTTAATTGTTGCGCTTTGTGACCGTGCTAAATGTTTCGCTTTGTGGCCCGGGCTTAGGCATGTCGACATCAGCTGCCGCCACCAGTTGTTGAGCAACTGCAGAACATAGACCGACACAGTTATTCTATATATACAAACATATGTATATAAAGTCTAACAAACGAGCTCTTCTTTAAACTCTATCTTTGACTTTCACGCCACTCCAGTGTATTCACAATTGTATTGATAAAGTGTAAGTGTGACAAGCGCCACGTGCGGAACGTTCTAACGGCATACGGGGGGTATGAGCAATATTAATAATGTTAGTCACCAGTCGTGTGTGCGTGTGTGTGTGTGTGTGTGTGTGTGTGTACTTTATTATGGGGTCAAAGACTTTTGGCCAAAATCAGCAGCTAATAAACAGCTCAGATTCTAAAGATATTGCCCGTATGCATATTGCATTCATTTGCATACGTTAAATACAAATATACGTATGTGTGCTTGTAAGTTAAACAACCTGCCAGATGCATATGGGCAGCTAATTGGCTACTGGGCACTTGCACGGCGCGAGCAGCTGCTCTCTGAGCACTGCATGAGAGCGCTGCCGCTATCAGACTGTGAGCATTTGGAGCGAGGCGAAAGCTTTGCCGCGAACAGCTGTTGGCGTGTAAGCTTCTCTGAACGCAGCTTTTAACTGGCTTGCGCTCGGAGCATGTGATAAGTGGAAGGCGCACTGGAAGTACACACACACACACGCATACATATATGCACCTACTTTAGTTAAAATTGAGAGTGTGGGAGAGAGCGAGAGAGCGCGTGTGTGCTTCAATTGAGCATGGGCGGTCGAAGTGGCGTTGGCGGCTCGCGTCTCCCGTTTAGCGTTTATCAATACGGAGTACGCGAGTCGTAGATAAGAACTCTGAAATCATTTATATAAATTGAATTATCACCTCTTTCCCTCGCACATTCATGGAAAAGCACAGAAGTCAGCGGTGCACTGCAGTTTAGCGGCTGCGTTAACTGGAACAACATGAACAAATTGCGAACTCTGCTGCCGGGGCAGCATGCCAAAGACGCTGCTCGCAATTCGGTCGCCCTGGAGCCGGAGATTGGCTTCCAGATCACCATCGAGACACATGACCCCAAGGAGGGCAGCGAGCAGAGCTTTGCCGCGTCTAACGGTTCGTCGGGAATGCCCGAGTTGAACGTGCACCTGATTGCGGCGCGACACCTGCCCTCCCTCTTCGGCTTCAAGATCGTGCAGGGCTATCTAATAAAGGTAATTAAAAGCTTTACGGTTTTAGCCTTTGATTGTATTTGTTTATTTAGAGTGGGAATGGAAACTTGTATGAAAAAATATTATATACTTGATATAGACTCTATAAATGTTATGGCATTTCTGTATTCTTACAGGTAAAACTGTTTCCCGGCACAAAGCGCTTGGACAGCAGCATTCAGACCAACACATGGCCCAAGTTCAACGAAAACTTCAAGTTTCCCTTAGTGCCAGATATTAAGTAGGTGCCCTTAGATGGCCTTAAAATCACAGCTACAAAGATCTCTTCTGTTCCAATAGACCATCCCTGAAGCATGGATCCGCCTTCTCCTCCAGACGCCAGGTGCAGAGACGCACAAGTGGCGACATTTCCGCACCTGATGAACTTTTTGCCGGCCAATTTGTGGTGTTTACTGTATATGCTCTGCTGGAGCTGCCTGCCGCCGTAAGTCAACAGTTTTCGTTGGTTTTGTCTAGTTTGTATCTATGTAGGTTAAACAAATAATGCCTTTCAGAGTTTCAATCGATTCAACAAGACCTATCGTTCCCTAAAAGATAAGAGCTCTACCTTCGTGCAGCGCCTCTCCTCGGGTGAAACCCAGACTGAAAATGGAGCAGCGCAAAAGAACGGAAAGAGCAAGAAGACCACAGAGAGTCCCAGGGATGCCATGCCGCCCCTAACAATTAGTGAATCACGTCGAAATATAGGTATATCTAATGTAGAATTATATGACTAATATTTAAAAAGAAGTTAAAGTGTTTGTATGCATATTATATATTAGTCGATGCCTCTATAAATATTTGATTTGATTCGTTTTAGGTTCCGTCACTTGCTATCTGGAGCCAAAGCTGTTCAAGCGCAATTCTCGCACCGGCTGCTATGCGACTGAGGAGCTCTGGCTGCCCATTAAAGATATAACCACAACGGTCTCAAAGACAACGCCCAGCAACAACAACAACAACAATAGCAGCAGCAGCAGCAGCAACAACGTAAGCTATCAAAACAGACAAGTTGACAGCCAGATTTGACCGAGAGTTGACTTAACTAAATTTCATATGTATGACACCCGAGTGTGGAGTGCATAACTTCATAACTTAAGCGAGTATAAAAGTTTAATTTGGACTAGTGAAAGTTGGCCAAAAGTAAATTGCGATGACTGCGTAACACAAGACAAATATATAAACACGACGAAAGCAAAGACTGACCCTTGACTCGCTGCTATTTGCTTTTACAGCTCACGAATGCGCCAAAGGGCGTGGTGGAGTTGGCGCTGGAGGTGCGCGATCTCAGCGAGAGCGACTCAACGGGCCCAGCGCAGGCCGCGGAGACGAAGGACATTCCCGTTGCAGCGGCACCAGGTGCCAACAATTGGCAGCGCATGAGAGCCGAGGTGAAGCGCAAGATGGGCATTAGCAATGTGGCAAATGGTGTGGGTGGTCCGCTCATGCTGCGGGTAACAACGGCGCGCATGCGCTGCTCCAACAAGGTCAAGGACGAGCTGGAGGCAACGGCCAGCGGCGGTGTCTATGTGAAGACCACTGTGTTCGAGCATGGCATCTATGTGGATGCCTGGAAGTCGCCCGTATTCTTTCCGTCACTATCCACCAAATGGGACGGCTCCGGCGGGGATGAGGCGACAATTTGTGTGCCGCTGCGTAGCGTGGACCAGCTGGAGAACATTGTGATACGCATTACGCTGGCCACGAAGCTGAAAATGGCCAAGAAACTGGTGTTGGGCACGGTTCTAGTCAGCGGCGCAGACAATGCCTCCGAATCGGGCATGGAGCAACTGCGTCTGCTGAGCGATTCCCCACTCAACGAGCGCGTGGCCACGTGGCACTGCTATCACTAGCTAAGCTACCCAATTTTAAGACTAGTTCCAAATTGTAGTTTGTTTTTAGCTATATGATTAAATTGATATGCTCAACTTTGTGTTAATGAAATAGTTTATGGATTCTCCGTTAAGCGCTGTTTATGGCCATGGCCATATTGAGGGACTGGCTACGGAACCAGGTCGACGCTCTGAGCCATTTCATGCTCAGGGGTTTTCACACTTTTTGCGCAGTATTCCCAAACCGACGACCGATGAGCAACGTCTGCGGCCCACTGTGCGAGCGCTAAAAACTGTCTGAGTGTGAGTTGCATGTGTGCGCCTCTGTGTGTGTGTGTGTGTGTGTGTGTTTGTGTTTGCGAGGAAAATAGTCGCTGGCAGCATCGAACGCAACGTTTGAAGCGCTCGGCGTTGGCGTTCAGTTCTCGAGAAGACGGCGTCGCGATCGGTTGTGTGTGTGTGCGTGCTTTATTTGGGCAGCGAGGCTGAAGCTGTAGCGAGTTGTTGGTCTATATATGAAAATTCAACCAATGTAAAAATATATCAAAAATATTTAAAAGCCACAAAACCGAATTCGAAGCGTGCGAAACTAAAAAGATTCAAAAAAAAAGTTCAAAAATAAAGCTAAAAACTTTGCAAATTTTTGGCGGCAGTTTTCCCGTTTTTTTTTGTTGTCAATTGGCTCAGCGCACCCTGTTTGCAGGTACACATTGGCCAGGTAACCGGCAGGCAGCCTTAGCCTCTAATTGATAGGCGCCTTTCATTTGATTAGCATGCAAATAATAGCAATAATAGATCATTAAACGTGCGCGCAAACCAACAAATTGTTCAATTGAATAGCGATCAAAATCGCAGCGCCAATATAAAGATGCGGCCTTAAATAGATGTCGTCATTCCATTTCATTGAGTTGACGGATATATGTATATATTTATAAATTGATATACACATGCGGCTATGCATGTATGCATGTATGTGTGTGTGTCTGTTTACATATGTCCCAAGTGCAGCGCCAGTTATGATTGCAACAACAGTTTCATTCATAATAAAAAACAATATGCAAAAACACACACACACACACACATACATGCACACACATGTATATAGAAGATGTGTGCATTAAGCGCATGTGTTATAAATATGTTGCCTGGGCGGCTATACAGGGGGTGGCGACGCATTTAATGTGGCATCTTAGCGATTGCAGCGACAGCGGCGCCGAATCATGATTTATGGCCAACAACATCCGCCTTATATACTTACACAGCCACAAATACATAAATACATAAATAGTTGTGTCACCCGTAGTGTATCTAGTGTATTTACTAAAGGAATCGAATACCGAATCGAATTCGAACTCGAACTCGAATATAAACAAGTAAACAAAGTGCAACTTCGAGTTGACAACTGCTCAACTTCCGTTCTTTGACTTTTCCATTGACTGCAGCTATTAAATTCGAATTCGATTTCGAATTCTTATTAGAATTCGAATAACATTGAGTTTATTTCTCTTTCTGTAAACACGCGACTAATAAATAAACTGCAGTCGCGACTTGACAACTGCACAACTTCCGTTGCGGCTGCCCATCTGCACATAAGTAGCAGCTGCGTGTGTGTGTGTGAGTGTGGACACATATAGTAAGACGAGAACTGCCCACGAACACAGCAACCGCTGCCCACTCGAGACATAAACAACAACAAACCCCACATACTAAAAAAGACACAGTAGCGGCGATTCGGCTGACTATTTTTTGTATTTTTCGTAAGCGTCATTAAAATTGCATTTCGTTGAACTGGCGCCCCGCTGTGCCGCCGGTCCCCCCCGCCATTGGCTGCCACGGGCGGCTGTGCCAGACTTGGCGGCTGCTTCTAGTGGCAGGTGGTGCAGCCGATTCCGTTGACTATCGAGCATTTAACTAACGCGCTGCTGCTACTGTTTTTTCTCATTTTTATTTTTGTTTTTGTTTTTTCGCTTTTGGCTTTGCGTAAATTTTCATTCATGAAAAGCTCATTCGAGCGAGAGTGAGCTGGCTGCGTGTATGCGACTAGCTGATGCGCTTTGGATTATATATATTAATAATTATATATTATTTGGCAAGTAGTTGTTCAGTTAGCGAATGATTGGGATTGATTTATAAATTGTTAAGCTAATGAAAATCGCAAAGAAGGGCGAACAAATGTTATTTAAGGAAATTGTTAAAGAGGAATATATATGGGGAAGGAATGTAAAGTAGGGAGAGAGACAGAGAGTAAGAGAGAGAGAGAGAGAGAGAGAGAGAGAGAGAGAGAACGAAGCAGACAGACAGAGAGAGAAATATAGAGAGGATTAGAGAGAATGAAAAAGGAGAAAAATAAAATTTTAAAAGCAGATAGAGACGAAGTAAGAAAGAGAAGGATATGCATGTAAAAGAGAGAGAGAGAACCAGCTTAATATATTTAAGCATTACCCAAACTTTTATCAATACATATCACATTTAACATGCCCAAACAGTCGTAGCTACCCTATGCTTTCCTCAATCGTAATCAAACTAACTGAGGGCACAACAAGTGGTGTCAACTTGTCCACAATCTCCGTTCTTTTAAGCCCGATGACGACATGTCAGGGAATTTGGCAAATATTTTTCATTGTTAATCTCGCAAAATTGTAACATTTTAATCCCACTTAGTCTAGGTGGGGTATTCAGAGGTGGGCGCTGTTGTATAAAATGACGAACGGTTTGTTTACACGACGGCTGCTCATCCGCGTCTGCGTCGCCAGCGAGTGCTGCTGCTGCTGCTGCTGCTGCGGGTGTTTTGCGGTCGCGCTGCGTTCTAAATTAAGAAGAGCCGTTTTTTATGTGCATAGCTACATACATATTAAATATGTACATACAAACATACATAGATAGATAGATAGGCATGTCGTCAGGTGTTTAAGAATAGTTTTCTAGTGGTGTTTTTTCTGATAATGCTGAATATTCCCCACACACATGCACACACATACACACACACACACACATACTCACGCACAAAATAATAAAGTGCTGCTCTGTTACTCAACCTTAAATTATGAGATCGCTGCACATATGAGATGGACGAGCTGACAGATACATAAGCATGTTTGGACCGCCAATTAAAAAATGAACCCGTAAACTATGTTCTGTTATTTATGATCCACACATTTTCACTCTATGCAAGTATTATTTGATTTAGTGAAAATCGCATAGAAGGGCGAAGAAACTTTAAAGCGAGGGTTAACGACTAGCGGGAGATCGACATGGGAAGAGATTGAGAAAAAGAAAGCTGGAGCAAGGCAGAAAGTGTTGGCTATAGAGCGATAGAGGAAAATAAGTTCTTTCTAGAGAAATCAAGTAACAGATGGAAAAAGTGCAAAAGGGTATGGAGTTGGAGATGAAGTTTGGAATATAGAATTACTGGAAAGAAAACGATATATTAGTGGCATTTACAGAGTATGAAGTAACATAACAATAAATTCCTTCAGCAGAAATCAGACTTATTTCGCTTAATTTGATATTAAAGGCTTTGGTCAAAATCCTTGAAAAAGTCATTTATCGTGAGAGGAATTCAGGTGTAACAAGCAGGAAATACTCCATGCCTTGAAGGTAGCAAGTGGACTTGCTGAATATGATAAATGATAAAGCAGCTTTTAACGCCCTGCTGTGGAATTTCCAATGCGATACGCTCACATTTCTATTGTTTAGCTGAAATGTACTATGTGTATATAGCCAGCATCTATTTATCGATTGCACATTGACACATGAATGGCTCGTTCATGGATTTTATGGTCATTATAGTGGGGAGTGGGGAGTGGGGCGAACAGCAGAACTGTGAAGCACGATTGTTTTAGCCAGCCGGGCAGGGCAGGCTGTCTGTCTGTGTGTCTCTCCCTAGTGCCACTTGGATGCACGTGTCGCCATAAAGGGCCAGGCAACCCGTTACCATATACGCTAGCGGCCAAGATTCAGATCAAGTATATGAATGCATGTGCAGGCAAGAGAGATGTGATTGAGCATGGGCATCTGAAACTGAGGCTGAATCTGAATCTGAATCTGAATCTGAATCTGAATCTGAATTTGGTAAGCATTCAGTATTCAGTTTTCAGCATTCAGCATTCCGCATTCACTATTGACGTAAGATCGATTGTACTTGCTTTTATAAAAAAAACAAAAAAAAAAAAAAACACAAAAAATATACATTGTTTTTTGGCATTTACCAAGTGCTTCTGTTGCCACTTTAAATTCCTCTGTGTAACGCAAAGTCGATTTTAATGGCGAACTTTGGCTCGGGTCCGGCAATGTTGCTTTTGATTTTTTATAAATAATGAATTTATGTATGTTTTTGATTTTTGTTTGCTGCCTGCTTGTAATTACATGTACATGAACATGTAGCTAATTAATTTCACTTTTATTTCATTTTCATTTGATCTGCTGCCCACGCGCTCGATTGCCGTTTGCTAAGGTCTCTTGCAAGTTCAAATATTTGCTTTGTAGTTGCGTCAATCTGCTCTGCAAAGCGAAATAAAATATAGACAAAAATCAGAGAAAAAATAAACTATTTCGGAATTGTTGAATTGTGCGTAGAGCGACGATTGTGTCTACCTCTGTTGTACTTTGTGCTCAAATGAGTCGATTAGTTGAGCCAAATTAAACAAGTTAATTGCCTCGAAAGAGCATTTGCGAATCTCTCATAGGCGACAGCATTGGATCTACAAATGGCTCATTGCGAATTTAGTATATTGCCCCATCCTTAGGCCACTCAGAGAAATTAGATTAAATTTTAATTTGGCATGACTCAACATTTATATAATTCAATATTTAACTTTATTATTCACAGAGAGAATACCCCCAATCTACGGGAATGCGCCTAATTTGCAGCTTTATCAAATGGCTGGCGCTGCTGCAGCTGCTGGCTCCCTGTCAGGTGGGTTTGATTAGTTTTTTATTAATGATATTATATATACATAAATGATTGGCCTCTCCCACTTGACACACACAGACAAACACATACACCTATATATAATGATGTCAATCGACAACAATTCCCTCGACAATTTGTCGATTGACTGCGACTGTGAATAATTAACAAATTTGTTTAAGCAGTGCGACAACAATTATCTGTGGCCAAATAAAGCCAGGCCATTGTGACCTTTTCCGCAGTCGTTGATATAGTTGACATGACCCCGGACAACGTAACGGTAAACATATGCCCTTGAATCATTTTGCGTACAGCTCGTATTTCCGCTTGATTGCATTTGTTAGTGTCACAGTTAGACAGTTACTTAAGCGCCACAAAGTGGGTTTTGACTGCCGAATATGTCTCAACTAGGGCTGATTTAGTGGTGACAGTCAAACGGAATTCCAGGTGCAACCTTGTGGAGCCAACTGTAAGATGTGTATATGCAGCCAGTTCCTTCCATTGGCGATCTACCGCAGCAGTAACGACTGAGCCAAGTCCTATGCTGGTGGTGGTGGTGGTGGTGTTGGAGGCGTTTGGCTGACGTCGAAACCTATTTTGGATAGGAACGAGACAGGAAGAAGGGATATGCCAGCCGACGCTGGCAAAGCGAAATTGATGTTATTTTTAGCGATGAGGCAGTGGGGAATGTCTTCGAACTGGAAGCATAACTGCAACAGTCTGAGCAGACGAGAGCAATGACACCTCAAACGAAATGCAGCCCCTGCAACACACACACACACACACACATGTATATATATTTATGCGCTCTGATTTATCCACTGTGATAAAAGTGTGTGTGTGTGTGTGTGTGTGTGTGTGGTGCAGCGAGCGTTGGCAGACAGATTGAAATGTTGGCGACTCTTTTCAATGTTTGATTTCGGAGCCGGCTTTCGCTAATTTGTCTTTGTACATTCGTTTCTTGACAGAGTGGACACGTGCAGGAGGCCAAGCGTCACCTACGCGCCGAGCTCCACGACGTCTTGGGCCATCCCAGCTACTATGGCAGCCACTGGCACAACGGGCATCGGGTGCACAGGCTGCGCATGGCGCACGCTCATCAGAGATGGACTGGCCGACGGCGTTCGATCAATCATCATCATCCCTTCAGCCGCTGGTCACAGTGGACAACGTGCGATGAGGATTGCATCAGGCGGCGCGAACGCTTCTGCAAGGCCAAGCGAAAATGTGGACACACGAAGCACGTGGAGCAGCACAAGTGTTTGCAGTGAGTGCTAATTGTGGTTGACAGAAAGTAAAAGTGGCATCAATTTACCGCACATATTTATGTTGCCTTGCAGTTGTCATCCGGCAGTTAAGTGGCATGCAACAAGCAATTTGCAACAGCACAATTTTCCGCAGCATTATCCCAATCCACCAGCAATTGTTATAAATGCTGCAGCAGCTGCAGCGAGTGGGCCGCCCTATCAGCCGCATCCAACAGCAGCATATGCCCCACCACCGCCCCAGGCACATCCTCAGCCGCATCCACAGCCATATCCGGAACCACATCCCCAGCCACATGCTCCGCCCGAGTTACAGCCTCACCCATATCCTCAACCGCATCCTCTGCCTGATCCCTATCCCGTTTCAGATGAGGACTCTGTTGAGATAGTGCATCGAAAGCCTCCAAATTTTTCATCAATTGAATCCAGTATAGAGGAGGAGGAGGAGGAGCAAGGTGAAGAGCAGCCGCCTTTCCATGAAGATGATGGCGACTTCTTTGTGCTGAAGCGACATCGACGCAGGCAGAGACCAGGACACGGCTCGCAGCACAATTCCAAGCAGAGGAACAGACAAAAGCCCAAATTTGATTACATTGATGACGATTTTGAGGACTATGTGGAAGGCAAATCCTTAAAGCTTAGGCAACGTTCCTTGGGCAGTGTTGACAATGGTGGTATAGAAGGCGATATATTTCAGTACGAGGATTTCGATTTCGAGCCGGAAACCCAATACCCAGACTCGGAAGAGTATACGGATGCGCGTAACATGAGCTGGCAGCCGCCGCCAAAGGAGCGCAATACGCCAGATGGATTGACGCCGCGTCACAGACGCCTCTACTCCAAGTGGAGTCGCTGGACCAAGTGCTCACCAAAGTGCACCACGAGGCGCTATAAGTAAGTGCTGTCCATCCTTCTACTCCTTCATCTAAGGTAAACCCTTTTGCAGAAAGTGCCGCATCAGCGAGCAGTGTGGACGCGAGGTGCTGCGAGAGATCGCCTACTGTTACACAGAGAACAGTTTCTGCCAGCAGTGGCTGCAGGCCCAAGTCCAGAAAACGCCTGCCTATGAATCCAGACCTGGTCCAATTACGGCCATGCGGCGTATGCACGCGGAACCAGGCTCTGGAGCACTGAGTCGAAACGAGGTCAATGTCATTATGAGCGGCAAGGGCTATCGGGGACCGGAGTACGCTCCGCTCAAGCTGCAGTGTGGGCTGGTGCGCACTGGCCACCGCAACATGTACAACTTGCTGAAAATCATAGGCGGCAAGGCTGCACGCAAAGGTGAGTGGCCCTGGCAGGTGGCCATCTTCAATCGGTTCAAGGAGGCCTTCTGCGGTGGCACTCTAATCGCACCGCTCTGGGTGCTGACCGCCGCTCACTGTGTGCGCAAGGTGCTCTACGTGCGCTTCGGAGAGCACAATCTGGACTATGAGGATGGCACCGAGGTGCAGCTGCGCGTACTCAAGAGCTATAAGCATCCGAGCTTCGACAAGCGCACCGTGGACAGCGATGTCGCCCTGTTGCGGTAAGCAAGCCACTGGCTCTTCAATATATAAATTTATATATATATTTACTCGATATTCTATGGCAGTCTACCCAAGCCGGTTAATGCCACTAGTTGGATTGGCTACTCCTGCTTGCCGCGCCCTTATCAGCCGCTGCCCAAGAATGTGGACTGCACAGTCATTGGCTGGGGCAAGAGGCGCAACCGTGATGTGGTGGGCACCAGCGTCCTGCATCAGGCGGATGTACCCATTATACCCATGGAGAACTGTCGCAGCGTCTATCATGACTATACCATAACGAAGGTGAGCCTCTAGCTTCGGAACTTGTACTAAATCCACTTAATCTGTGAATACTCTTAGAACATGTTCTGTGCTGGGCATCGTCGTGGTCGCATCGACACCTGTGCAGGTGACTCGGGCGGTCCGCTGCTGTGTCGCGACTCTACCAAAGCGAATCATCCCTGGACCATCTTCGGCATCACCTCTTTTGGCGACGGCTGCGCCAAGCGCAATAAGTTCGGCATCTATGCCAAGGTGCCCAACTACGTGGATTGGGTCTGGTCGGTGGTCAACTGCAATGGCAACTGCAAGTTGCACTAGTTTGGATGATCGTGATTCGTTAATCCTTGCCAACATAGTTATATTCAATTAGCCAGTAAGTCGTTATGTTTCAGAGGCTGTGAGATACTTATTAACTTTTAAGCCCACAAGCTGGGCCAACTCATTCTGTAAATACAATTAGGCACTCATTTAAGTCACGTTTGAATGTTTTCTTTTCTCTAACTAAATATAATTTATTTATTATCTCGACTTTATATAAAGCCTAGATTAATGTGAAACAGAATTGAGTGCAGTTTGTGATTTCTATAGAAAATTCTGTTTAAATTGTTACTAAACAGAGACACTCTTTTAGAATGCAAGCAACAGGCGTGTTTACTGCAACAAAATATTTCATGTTTATTATCGGATTCACGTGTAGTATGTATCCGAACAATTGGTGCTATTGTTGGTCTGCAATTTCTGGGAAATCAGATATGGAAAACAACCTTTTAACCTGCGGGTATATATCAATTCGAATAAAAATAACAAATGGGAGAGTCACAAATCAAAGGTACGCATCACATATAGTAATACCCTATACAAGGTTTATTCTGCATTAGTTTAGTTTATTACATTAGTATTAAATGCTGCCCGTTCAGGCTTTAATAATATAACTATTTAACGGGACATTTTTACATTTATTCTACTACAAGTAAGAGTACACCTTGGTTTATAATATAATAATAAAAAACCATCACAAGATTTATGTTATGCCATGTATAAATGGATTGGGTTGTGTGTATGTGTAAAGGTGTAAAGGTTAGTCGAACATGCAACCAATAGCCAGCTTTTAGCTGCCTGCACTATCCGCTCATTGCGTAATGGAGAGCCATCGAGGCAAGCAGCACTAAGAGAGCCACCGCAATGCCAACCATATAGAGACTACGCGACAATTCGCGCTTTGGCATTGTGCTAGTCAATCTGAGTGAGTCCTCTACTTCGGTGTCTGTTGATGTAGAATTAAAATTCACATCATCTGGCAGGCCCTCAGCATCCAGATAAATTGTCTCCGGATCCAGCTCAACATCAAGTACTTGCTTGGCTTGAGATACAACCACAGTGGGCGCTTCACCACGGAACAAATACTCGGAGAACTGAACCGAGTTACTTGATGTATTGCCACCATCCGAGGGTATGGCGAAGAACACGCGTCTCGGTGGTTCGCTTATGTAGACCGCCTCGTTGCTAATATGCGGATCGGTCAGTCCATCGCAGTAGACCTGAATCCGAGTGATCAATGAGCGCAGCACGTCGTCGCGCAGGTAACGCTTCACGTCTGCCATGCTGTTTCGTGGGTTGCAGTAAATTCGTGAGAAGATCATTCCGCTCATGCGCAGAGTCCCACTGAACTCCCGAACTTTTATATCTATCGGATTGTTCACCTGACACTTGACAGGCATTATAATGTTGGCTCTTATGACGCCTCCATTGGAACTATCAATGGCTGATAGTAGATGTAACGTAGATGCAGTCGCAGATACCGGCGTGTTGGCTGCACTTCCGGCTGAAGTGGTCGAGTTCGTTTTAAGCTTATCATCCTTAAGTTTTTTCTTTTTAATATACGTCTGCAAGTCCATTGCGTCGTCAACCAATTCGTTTTGCAGGAATACCTCGCTGGCGATCAGATATTTGCGAATCGTAGATATAATGTTTTGAAACTGTTCTTCAATGTTAATGCGCCTGGTGGTATCTACAATGGGTATGACGTCTTCCAAGTCGTAATTGCACTCAAATTGAATCCACTCAAATGGTTTCTCAACAAAGCGGTAGTCCATGCTCGAAAAGGTGCCGCCACTGAAGGGGGATTAGAGATATTGAAATATATTAATAAAGTAGTTCAGGGCACTGACTGGCAAAGCTCTACGAATATACAACATACATATGTATCTAGAGATAAACCGAAACATGTAAAATGCAATCCATAAAAAAGTCGTACAGCTACGAAAATTAACTATGATATACGAAAAACATACGCCAGATATGGCCGTAAAACATTCAAAAGAGATGTGTAAGTACTTGAGTTTCAACATTTGTTATTTACCATATGATGCATTTAATGTTTGCCGTAAAATACGTTTTTTTGCAATGTCTATTTTAAGCAGGTGGCCAACAAGATAATTGATAAAGAAAAGATACATAAGTCAACAGTAACAGTTCAGTGACAACCTAACCCGACCCGATTAGATTTCGATATATATCCACAGATATTAATATTCTCACTTACTTTCCGTAGGTATAGTTTTTGCAGAGCAGAGTTTTATCGGCCAAAGAGTAGGATAGGAATATGAAGTCAGTTTGTGCCAAGTCTGTGGTGTAGACTCCAAAGGAGTTGTTGCTCTTGAGCAGTAAGCTAAAGAAATACGAGGTGAGATATGTACATTAAATTCGCTGTATTTAGTTGATTTAGACACTCACTCGTATACATCGGAAAACACTTTTTTGGCATTCTTAAACTCTTCGCTGCGTTCGTTGGCTACATCAGGACGCACCGAAGCAATGAATATACCTGGAATTTAGAGACGTGCATGTAAAATGGAGTGTATTACAATCGATATCACCACTGCCTACCTATGACATCGAAGGATCCGGGACACATTTTACTGGCGCTCAGCCATTGGGAGGCCAGAGCCTGGGAGTTGATGTCGCGTATTGTTAATCGCACGTCGGTCAAATCCTCCAGGTCGGCATCTTCCTCGCTGTTGCGGGCCAGGTGAACAACAATGCTTTTGCAGACATCTGCTTGCTGAAAATTGGGGAGCGGTCAGACAAACATATATATGTATATAAATGCATGCTGTCAACAAAATAAACCTACGTGGCGACGGTCGGAGCAGCAGGAGCATACTTGTACTTACGTGACCAACGATAATTCCGTACGTGAAACTGTGTTCCTGAGCGCACTTTTCCAGATAGAGCTCATCGGATTTGCTCAAAAGCACTGTGCGCATTATATATTTTTAATTTTTTCAACAATACTAAATTTTTTAGCACTTCTGGGCTGACTTTAATGTTGATGATATACGACTATCGATATTACTATTTTATGATATCATGTCAAGCGACGCTATCGATGTTTCCGTTTAACGATAGTTTCGTTCACTCTTAGGGATGAGAGTGTGAGTATGTTTTGGCGCTCAATTAAAATTTAAAAATACACTCTGAATTATATTCTAACAGGTGTTTTGTAGCAGGTGCAATTTATATCAAAAATAAAATGTAAAGCTAAAAGAGTGATGAATCTTGTTATTGAAGGGAATAGTTAAAAGATGTTTCTAAAGATTATTTTGATCAACATAACGACCCCAAAAAAGAATTTAGTTCTTACTTTTATATATCAAAGTTAATATGAATGAAGTGAATATCGTCTTTACTTGACTTAAAATGCTTTGCATAGTTGTACTTACACAACTATGCCTTACAATCACATCTGCTCTCAATTAAGATAAATGTGACAGAAATTGAAGCAAAATGGATTTTAAATTAAGAACTGCACCTTAAATTTAATGATAATTGCTTCTGCTGCATAAAAGCGTATTTATTAATGATTTCAATAATCGAGATGCACAGCTGTTTTAATTTTTCATTTAATTGCATTAAGATACAAGAGGAATCTCTGCATCTCCATGTCATGCACTCCCTTCCAGCTGAGGGTTTCCACTTTCGAGCGCTTGAATTAAGTCAGCAACCTTATTACTCTGCAATGATTGCTTGCTCGAGGAGCACGACGATCTGCATATTCGTATATATATATGTGTGTGGGTATGTGTGTTAATATATGTGCCACCCAAATGGTCAAGTGTTTTGTGGATTATGGCGAACGGACGCGATCGGTAATCGAATTAGGTAAACAAACACTCAATAAAGCGAGTGTTCGTTGTGCATATGCATACACACATACATTATATACATAAACATATCGTATGCATATATCTATATAGATATCTACATTCAGGCGAGTCAGCAGCAACAGCAGCGATTGCGATTGCGCCGTGATGACAGGCGAAAAGTAAATGAAATTTCGTTTAGGTGGTCGCTGGCGGCTACGAACCATCTGCTTGTGTGAATGCTTGATTGTTGAAGTGCCACTCGATGGCGCGAGGGCGCACGCTACTCTCGAGCCCCGACTCCAGCTCCGACTCTGACTCCAACTCCAACTCCAACTCCAGCTTCGACTCACGTCTTATTTACATAGTAAATTATTCCTGTTCGATTGTTTGCGTTTGCTCTGGATCTCTGGCATAAAAGCACTCGAGCGTCATCGTCAGCTTTCATCGTCGTCAGTTCATTCATGATTTGCCTTTCACAATTTGATGTATGTACGTATGTACGAAATACAAGCACATGCACATACTTGTGTGTGTGTGTTATTGGTTAACCGTTAGCGAGAGAACTTGTTAGCCATTTGGAGCATTATTTAAAGCATTTGCCGATCTTTTAACTGTGCAGATTTATGTTCTACGGAAGACAGGTAAGCAACTGGTAATTGCTTTTTAGCTCGACTCGACTTCGAATTACGCCGGCAGCTAGCCAATTCCCAATTCACAGGTATCGATGCAATTTGGCTTCTGTGTAGGCACCACTGTTGCCACTGCCACTGCCATTGCCCCCAACGGGCATTCTGTGTGGCTTGAACATCACGCCAAGTGTAGCTTAGTTGCAGTTCCAATGCAGCTTTGAGTCGCCTTGCCCAGGCAGCGCATCAATCATTCAGCACGCACACCAAAAACCACAAAACGCCAAGGAAACACACAAATCTGAGCAACTTCAATGTCTGTATGCACATATGTGTGTCTTTATCTTTTTTGTGTGTGTGTGTGTGTGTGTGGCAACTCATCAAAGTTGCTTATGAGTTGTCAATCACGCAAATTCCCATAAGGTAAAAGAACTTTACAAATTTATTTCTTTGCTTATTAAACTCTTTCAAAGGTAAATCTGAAATATGTAAGATTATCTAGTTAACTTAATTTTTAATAATTTTCTTTCCTGAAGAAAGTGTAGTTGTAATGTTTGGAATGTATTCCTTGATTGTTGAAATGGGCAACAGAAAACGCTCTCTCTGTATTTGCATAATCCTTTCGATTAAGTTCTTTGATTTAATCAAGGTGTTTGGGATAGTTACACTTTAAAAATATTTTATATCTAGAAACTATCTTTCGATGTGACTTATACTGCAGCGGAAGTACAGTACAGCCTCGTTAATCCAGCCACGATTTGCTTATGCGAATAGTTATTTGTTTTCTGAGCAGTCAAAAAAGTTACCCTTAGAGTCTTTAATTAATTTTTTTCAACTAAAATATATAATTCTATTCAATTTCAAATATATTTGACCTATGTCTGATCAATGTCTTATTTTTAACTAATGTAAAGTGAAGAAATTAAATTAGAATTACCAATAATGTACCATAAGACATCAATATAGTAATTTTAATAAATATTTTAGAAACTGAGTCTCAACTAGGCAGTAATTAACAATATAGATTCTAAAGTAGCTCGAATTAATTTAATTGTTATACAACAAATGAGGTCTTCAGACAGCTACAAGTTTGATATATTCTCTTGAAATAATTGTCAAGTACAGATATAGGAAATCGAATTAGTGGTAATGTCTGTAATGAGTCGATTATAAACTTTTTAAATACGTAGTTAAATATGCACTAGTTCTTGTAGAGACTCCATGACACTACTTTAGTGCACTTTGAACATAAGCAAGGCCTTATCATAAATAAATTGCACTTCCCCTTGCACAGGCGGACGGGGGTTGCCTTCCTTTTCCTGAGGCTGGTTGTTTATACGCTCGGACGCAGTCATGAGCGCGTTGGCCACTGCCTACTTGGCGCGCTCCGTTTCGTCCAGTTATTGGTGTGAGGGGGAGAGGCATGTAATTGCTTGAACTGTGTGCGCTAGTCGCATACTATATTGTTGTCCCGCTCGCACGCTCGCGGCTCATCAGACAACGGCCGCCATTATGAATGTGCGCCGAAGTTGAAAAACCGGTTGGCATGCCAAAAGCACTCAACGGCTTTGAGTGAAACGCTAGCTGAGTGGAGAGGCTGACAGCAGCAGCGGCGGCAGCCAGTTCCAGGTGAAATTCAAGCCACTTGCGGCTGCCACTCAGTGTGCTGAGAGCGGCTTTCACGTGAACAACGTTCAAACGGAACAACGACGACAACAATAACCAAAGTAATTTTGAACCCATCATTTCGGTTGGGCTATGTACGCGGGTGCAGTGAGGAGCACGTTATGAATTTAATTGGCCGCATTGCGTTTCCGTTTGCCACCGAGTCTGTCTCCATGCCCAGAGATTTGCATGTACGTGACTGCTCCACAATTAATAATTGCGACGCGTCTGTGACTGTCATAGTGGCCGTAACTGTGTCACTTAGTGCTGTGTTGTGAAAACTCTCGAAACTGTAAAACCAACTGTATCAAAGCTAAACGAATCGAATTTATAGCTAGGCGACCAAACGCTGCTGACATGTTGATAGAGCCGAGCTTGAACCGTGACTTTGGCTCGCTAACTGCTGCAGGTTCTAGCATTGCGGCTGCACACTGGAAAATGGAGCCACATCCCCAACGACTGTCATCGCTGGCACCGCACCCATCCAGTGGTAAGATTTGGACACAATTTGAGAGTCAGCAATTGCCGACGGCTGTTCAAAGAACTTATTTTTTGGTGAATAAAGAGATTCTGGTTTGAGGTTGTTTATAAATGAAAATTCAACTAAGCAAATTTTAAACAAATGCTTTAATTTAGCAAAAGCTCTTCAGATAGCTTCATTGGCAGCTACCTAAAAATTCATTCATTCCATTAGCTTTATTAAGTATATCTTTCAATTGTACAAACATTTTTGACAATATAATGAAATGTTTTCGATAAGCAAACGCAGCTTAAACGGAAAGTTTTTTGCTTTTGCCGCTAATTGACAATTGGAGGGAAATACCAAAATACGAAAAGCTGGTAGTACGGGGTACTGCGGGGTGTACGAGCGAGACATTAAGTATAAATACAAAAAAAAAAAAACAAAAATTAAAAAATAAACAAACAATAAATATTCGCGTTAATACTATAATATGTGTAGCTTCAATACAACAAAAGCTGCACAGGTTCTGCGACAGTTGATTAAATATTTTAATTTTAATTTGGTTTTTATGACGCCAAATTATGTCCAAAAACAAAGTTAAATCTGTTAAGTGCTGTTAAAGTTGCGTTTCACTCAAATATTAGTTTCTTATAAATATAAAACACGTATTTGCTTTGGCCCATTGACAATTGAGCAACGCCATTGCTGCTGTCAGCAGTTGCTCGGCGGCTTTGGCTCAGTTTAGTCAACGTCAACACAATTAACCGTTAATTTATCATAATTAATCATTGTGGCTGACAGTGACAACGGCAAACCATAACAACAACAGCAGCAGCAGCAGCAGCAGCCGCAGCAATAACTAAAAACACAACAGCAACATCGACTCCTAAAGGAATAATGATAACAATGGCCAATTATCATTCAATTCGTTCAATTGCAGTGGCGTCGGCTTCACCAACAGCCGCAACGACAACAACAGCCCCAACAACTGTGCAAATACCACCTGGTTTCGTTGCTGGCAACAGCGGTGGGCCAACAGCGGCAACAGCAGCCGCCGCTGCCGCAGCAGCGGCAGCAACCGGCAGCACGCTCGGCGCTTTGATGTCGCAGCATCGCCTATTGGAGTTCTCTCGCTTTGGCGGCCTGCGCGGCTACGACATTGCCCAACACATGCTCACGCAACAGGGCGCTGTCTCCAAGCTGTTGGGTAAGTACATTCCACATCCCAGCCCCCGCCTCACCCCCACGCCATCCGCCTCCTTCCAGCTTCCAGCGACTCGCACAATCAGTTAAAATATTTTGTTTTCGATTTGTTTGCCAATTTTATTGATAAACACAATTATTTATAATGTTATTATCCTTGGCCGGTGCCCCTGTCTGGCTACGCCTGCTGCCTGCCTGCTGTGGCATGCGTAATTTGGGCACTTAAAATTGCATAAACGCCTCGAACGACTCGAGCCGAGCCGCGGCTCATTAATCAAAAAGGCTGCCCTAATCGACGCGCAGAAGGGAGCAACGGGATCGTGTTGTGTAGGGTGCCGCGTTGCCGATGTTGCTGTTCGATAAAGCTATTAAACGAGCGCGATAAGCCGGGGCAGCTCGCTAACTACCGTAAACGAAAGCGAACTGACGATTGTGGGTTGCATCCTTGATTACCCAAACATAATCCATAACCCATAAGCCATAACTCATTCCCCTTCTATCTCTCGCTCTGTCTTTCATTCGCTCTAACAATTGTCGTCTCGCTTGCACACAGGCTCCTTGCGTCCACCTGGTCTAATTGGTGGCTCCAAGCCAAAAGTGGCTACGCCAACAGTCGTCTCCAAAATCGAACAGTACAAGCGCGAGAATCCAACGATCTTCGCCTGGGAGATACGCGAACGCTTAATCTCTGAAGGTAAGTCGGCCAGGGGTAATTGCCGTGGCTCAAATCAAGCCATCCGGACCCACGCGGATTATCTCCATTGGGATCCAATGATCAGCAGCAGCGGCGGCGGCAGCTTTTGAGCTGCGCATCCGCTTCTGCTCTGCTGCTGTTGACTACTAATTGTGCTCTCTCGCCTTGCAGGTGTTTGCACGAACGCCACTGCCCCGTCGGTGAGCAGCATCAATCGCATCCTGCGTAATCGCGCTGCGGAGCGTGTGGCCAGCGAGTTTGCTCGCACGGCTGCCTATGGCTTGTATCCGCCGCCGCCGCATCCCTATGGCAGCTTTACCTGGCATCCGGGCAATGTGCCTGGCGGCTCACCTGTGCCGCCGCCACCTTCTGCGCTCTGGTCCGTGGCAGCGCCCACGCTGGCCAATCTGCCACCCAGTGCGGGCAGCGTCACACCTGGGAGTCTCAGCTTGAGCTCAGCGAATCTGCTGGGCAGCGCAGCTGGTGCTGCTGGCGCGCCTCTGAATCGCGCCATCTCACCTGGCTCTGGCAGCCACGAGACGTTGGAGTCAGCGGATGAGAATCGGCAAATCGATTCGGATTACCTGGACGACGACGATGAGCCCAAGTTCCGACGCAATCGCACCACTTTCAGTCCGGAACAGTTGGAGGAGCTGGAGAAGGAGTTCGACAAGAGCCACTATCCGTGCGTGAGCACGCGGGAGCGACTCTCCAGCCGCACCAGCCTCAGCGAAGCGCGGGTGCAGGTAAGTGAAAGCTGCAGAGGCGCCTCCAAATGGCAAGCCTAACCATAGTCGCTTCTCTTTTGCTTGCTCTTCTCAGGTTTGGTTCTCGAATCGTCGCGCGAAATGGCGCCGCCATCAGCGTATGAATCTGCTTAAGCGCCAGCGTTCCAGTCCCGCCAATCCCATGCACTCGCAGCAATCGAATGATGGGCCAGCGAACAGTTCTCCTACGCCGAGCAGCCACAGTAACGCTTCAGCGCCGACGACCCCGCATGCCCATCAGTCGGTGATGTGTGCGGACTCGCCGCTGGCAACGGCGCAGTCGCCACCATCAGTTATGATGCATCCACTGCATGCGCTTCCGTCAGGGCCGCCAGGACACCATCATCACTTGCCCACGCATCCCGCTGCGCTGCAGCTCTTCAACCACTACCACCAGCAACAGCAGCAGCAGCAGCAGCAGCAACAACAGCAGCAACAACATTCGCCTACTTCGGGTGGCGTCTGTGGCAGTCCAACGTCCAGTCTGTCCATGGGCGGAGAGCGCAGCGCCTTCCGCAGCCTGGTGGGCTCGCCCTCGGCCGCGGCATTTGCTCTGGGCTTGGCACGTCAGTATGCCGTTGCCGCCTCTCTGACCGTTGCAGAGGAGCAACGCTCGCGCCTCCATTATGCCGGAGAGTGCGCCACGGTGGCATCAGGTGCGACGGTCAATGTGGACAATTCGTCGTCGGACTCTGATGAGGAAATCAATGTGCACGACGACTCCGATGCTGAAATTGAGTCGCCAGTGGCAAAGGTGGGCCGACTGTCATCCTCCGATGCACCCACCACGATGCAGCTCCTAAAGCATGACCGGTAGGGCATACAAACAGAGGCAGAGACAGAGACAGAGAACGAGAGAGAGCGAGAGAGCTTCTAATTGAAAACTTGAGTTGTGTGCGCGCTTGTGAATGACAGCGACAGCCAGCCAGCCTCCCCAGCAACCCACATCCCTCTCCACTCCTCCATCCCTCCAGCCCTCCCTCCCACTGCCCGCTCAGCTGACAGGCGGGGGCGGTGACATTCGTGTTGTGCTCTGTAATACGAGACTCGGCGACGCTGGCAAAACAAATCGAAAACCAAAGTTAAAATGCTGCTCACCCACTTGGTTGCGGATCGGGCTGCAGCAGCGAGCTGTATTAAGTTGTGCGGCAAGCTGCAACATGTAATTGCAACATGTTGCAATTACCTGTGTGTGTGTGGTTGTGTGTGGACATGCCTAAAATTAAACTCAAATTGTAACTAATACTTACTACTAGTTTGCACCACTTGCTCCACTTTGTTCACTCACCTTTTTTCCCCCTCTATTCCGGCACTCGACGACGAATACAATTTTATTTATATATTTTTTATCCATTGCCGGCCGTAGGTCGTCCGTAGCTGCTGCCCGGCTTACCTCATCACCATTTAAGGCTATAGCGTATGCAATATTTATCTGTAACTTAGCCCTAGCCTAGGCTTAAGCTTAGCCATGTATGCTCAGATAACTATATACATATATATAGTTATATATATGCATGTACGTATGTGTCCGTGGCGCGTGACTGTCAATGTCTATATAGGCGCTACTATTGTATATAGACACCTATGTACTTGTGTTTGGTTGCGTTTGAACTGATATTGATACACTCCGATATAGCGTAAACTTAGCTTAAGTTGTCGTCACACGTGTGCGATGTCTCAATTTAAATATATATACATATATAATGTCTCTCTCAGCAGAGACGCAATAATAAACTGTTGAAAAATTACATTTAATTGTTTTCTTTAACTAAACTGAGATGGATTACGGAAACGACTTGATATTTTGATATATATTTTATATCAGTTAGGTACAGATCTTAGAAGTATATATATATATTATATTAGAGTAATATATAATATATTAAAGTAAGCTTCGACTGCATAGGCACAGATAAGATTATGATGATATATTATAGCTATATTCCTGCTGGAACTCTTCTGCACTCTGAGCTAACACAGAAGCAGAAGCTATATAAAAGATATACATTCGATATTCAAGGCCATAAATATGGAAGCTATAGCATATTGGGCCAATATTCAAGTTTTCGATCACATTACTAAATCAGCCACTTGATATTTCATAATTTATTTCAGAAATGCCTTAAACACAGCTATTTATGCCAGTGGACAGCATTAACACGTGAATACAAGCAAAAAGCAAGCTTAAATTCGATATGTGTGTATGCATATAAGTATTTTGTTCTAGGCACACACGATTCCAAACAATCCAAAATAATCAGCGGCACGAATGGGGTTGGGGTAAGATATATATGACAGCTACGCAGAGCACGGCCAATGAGCATAAATAAACATTTAACACTCAAAAGCTTCTTAAAACGTTATTAAATATTAATTTAATCAATATTCATTGTGTTGCCGACAAGCGACTGAAATAGAGACATAAACAGAAACAGAAACTGGAGTCGAATGGAACAGCGCACGAACTGGAGAAAGAGAGGGAAATGAAATCGAAATCAAAATCAAAATACGCGCATAGAAATCGCTTAAATTTCGAGTGTAATGGCCAATATGTCCAAATCGGGTTGATAACATCGACATTTTAATTATAACCAAATGAAGCCGCGCACACATATACACATAGACGACACGAGAGCAACAGCAACAGCAACAGCAACAGCAACGAATTCGAATCGGAGTCGGAGAGCTTGGAGCTGGGCCAGCTTCGAGCTGGGTTGGCGACGGTGACGATGCCCGGGCTAACCGATTAAAAATGCAGAGTCAACTAAGCACATAAATCAATGTAAATTATGGTGTTAACAAAAGGCAAACTCGGCGCGTTCGGATCACAAGCATTGCGACTGCGGCTGGTTAAGTTCTTTGGGCTCGTTCTGACTCGGCTCTCTGGCCGAGATTTAAATGAGGAGTCGCGCGTTGAGTATGTTGTGCACTCGTATATACGCATTTCTCAATCTGATAAGAGACCGCTTTGCCGCGTTGTCGATACTTAGATGCAAATGCTGATGAGGCGTCTCGATTCGAGCTGCCTGATGGTCCCAATTCAGATGCTCGCTCAATCTGATCTGTGCAAGCGTGCGCCCAGTCACACACACACACACACACACACACACACACATGCATAGACACACACTGATTCAATTTGCTTGAGTTTTTATGAGCCAGCCATGCCCCTCTCTGCCCCTCGAATCGGACTTATTCTAATTTAGTGCTGTGTGGCTGCTCGTAAGCATTCCTTTAATAAATTTAAATCACCTTCTATTGAAAATATTTTCACCTCTCGCTCCATAAATTATACCTAAATAATACGCACACCTGTGTGTGTGTTTGAGTGTGCATGCATTTATGCTGTACACACATACCTATGTATGTGTGTGTGTGTCTCTCCACATATATATCACCAGACAATCTGTTGTCTGCTTGTTGTTTTCCAATTTGTTTGCCGGGCTGTGGCTCATTTCATGTTTTGTGGCAACCCCCTTTTGGCCAGAGACCAAGTCCTAGCACGCCCCTGGGCTGATCGAGTCCAGTCCATCAGCATTTGAGCTCGAGGCCATGACAAAGTGGCGCTCTCATGAGCGCCATATAATCGCAGTCAAACATTTTTACGATCGGCGTCGCAGTCACCGATGCTGGAGTTGGACAGTTGGCTAACTTTCAGGATGTTTGTTGTTTGTTGTCTGTTGTGTTTTTACAGTAAAATTGCTCAGCGCTTGCAACAATGTTGAAAGATCTTTTTGCCATTCGTCTGTTGATCACTGCGCACAGTTTTTATCGTTTGGGTTGGCTGAAATCGATGAACTTTACTCAGGCCCAGGCTAGCGCGACTGCCTCGCCCCGGCCAGTGGCGCTTGGGTCCTCGGCTTCGGCCAGCACACCACCCGGTAAGGGGCCCGGTGATAAATCTGTTGGCAACGCCGACACAACATTTCCATCTCATAGCCTTAAATGGACCATAAAAGCACGAAATCGCAACACGCGCAATAACTAAAGTTAGTTACGTTAACTAATACGACAACATTGTTGCCAACTCCCAGCCCTTGCTAGGCTTGCCTACAATTCCACACCTGTTCACCAACGAAGCACTTGAAGCTCATCGAATGATTTTCAACTTATAACTTTATGTTTTTGAAATAAAACGAATATTGCATCTTAGTGGAATTGGAAATTCTTAGATTTGTAATTTTGTGCATCTGCATAGTTTCGACATTAGTTCGGAAGCTGTGGAGCTTTTGATGCCCCAGCGTGGGTTGTTCAAACAGTTAGAGACAATGGCTCGCCGTGGCTTTGTAACTGCCACAATAGTGAGCAAACTGATGAATACTCTCCTCTAAAGGTTTCTCGTGCTGCTGTTGGCTGTTGTCTGTTGACTGTTGTTAATGAGCAAAGTGATTAAAATGTGTGCATTTGTATTTGTCCGCTCCTTAAATGAGCTCGCGCTTTCAACGCGTTGCGACCGAGTGATTTTGTCTCGTTGTCATCTCATTAGGAATCGGGCGATAAGACAAATTTGTTTTCTTTGTTTATAACTTTATGCAGATACAGGTTTCCAGTCGGACTACGCTGCACGCAGCGGGCCACTCAGCACAGCAGAGACGTTGGCAATGCACTAGGGTGTAGGGCATCAAGAGTGCGGCATGGCCGGCCAGAAAACTCTAAGCGGTCGACCAAAAGAAGAGTTATATATTTAATCTTTGTCGCTTTGGTCGCTACAAACAGCCACCACAAAAATGGAATGCTAAGCATTGATTTTGGATTTTGAATTCAAATTGGTTTTGTTTTGTGCGTCTTGTGTTTCACTGCGCCGCAGCAGCAGCAGCAGCAGCAGCAGCTGCCTGACATCTTCATTAACGAGGAGTGTGATCAAAAGAGTAATGAGGTGTTGATAGTGCCCCAAAGCCAAAGACATTCTATGCATTCCCGTAGGCTTAATTAAGAATAGCAGCAACTCCAATAACAACAACATCTTTATGAGCAGCAGCAACTGGGACTTGGATTTCGATTTAGACTTGGTCATTGAGTTCGACTTGGCTTACAATATTGCTGAAGCAACTAATATTATTACTAAAATTACGCTTACAATGATTATAATATAAATATATTATTATTCATTGATTGATTGATTATTACGAATGGTGCTTTAGGGAACGTAAGCAGAGCCTATATCTTCTGGAAAATGTCTATATGAATATATAGAAAAATCTTTATACATCATAAGGAGCACTCCGTTGTCTTCCTTCAAGCATTAAATGATGTTCCATAGTAACTTTTCACTTCCATGAAGCCAACTTCAATGCGAATTGTTAGCTGAAGCCTAAAGCTAAGGCTTTATACATAATTTAGCTTTGATCCAATAAGTCTTTCTGTATAATCAGGGGAAATACCAATCTGTAAATCAATAATAAGGCTTAGAGCACAAATAAAAGCTCAGGTTTTGTCAAGAGTTTAGCCATCTATAGCTTCTACTCATATTTGAATTTAAATTCTGGAATTTCTCCTTTTACCGATTTGAATTTGATAAATTTGTGTTAATATTTTGTTAAATTTGTTTATTGTTCTCGATCGGACCGTGTTCAATTCAGTTGTATTGTAAAGCGTCCAATTAGCGGACGGCTACCGAATTATGATCAATTATTACGAATTGATTTTGGGGACTATTATTAAACAGCTCTTTGTTTCTGTATACTGATTTTGCAGTATTGTGCAGGTTAACTGGAGAATGTCTGGGCTATTGACAGAGAGCAGTGGGAAGAGAGAGAAGGAGAGAGATAGCGAAAGAGAGAGACATGAGTTATTAGCGGGATTAATGCAGACTCGAACAATGTCCAATCAAAGAGTTAAGGCGGCAGCTGTCACTGCTCCACTTGGAACCACTTCGAACCACTTTGTACGCGCATAAACCTGGGCACTCTAATGGCCTAGGCGGAGGCTGGGTCACAGTGCGGCGCAATTAACCAAAAGTTATGTCGCTGTGCGTAATTAAAATGCATTCCCGTGCCTCTAAACTACGGCCTATTGTTCTCCGTTTGCCTAGTCTGGTGACAATCTTTAGGCGCGACTACTACCAAAAAAAAACAGAAATCAAACAAAAAAAAACGAAAAAAATGTTAAATGGCATTTTTAGGTTGCTTGGACGTAAGATTTATGGCCTGTCCCAAAATCACAGAAGACCGTTGTTGATATGGCCTGTTGTTGGCTGCCGCGGTCAAATCAAACCAAACAAAGGCCAGTTCGAGTTTAGATGCAGCAGATCACGTTCCAGCAAATCACGCATAAATGAAGCTGCCTCCTCCTCCCGATACACATTAACGCCAACAGCCACAGCCACAGCCATCTTAGCATTAGCATTAACATTAACGCTAACCTTAACGTTAGGATCATGCGCCTTACTCGCCCACTAATTGACCCAGCGACAACGACACGGAAACCAACCGACTGATAAGCAACAAAGCAGAGCTCCAGCTACAGCTTCAGCTCTGGACTGGATCTCGACACTTGGCCGATCGTTATTCGTGCTGCCGTTGGCTAAACCCCCACTTAAATGGAGAATGGAGCTTAGAGCGGCGGCTGCAGCGGGCTCTGCTCTTTTTTCCTCGTCTTGGTCTGGGTCGGGGTGATGATGCCTCATAATGCATACAATATGTCTCTATAGGATTTCAGTGGCTTCATTGATTCTTATCACCCTATAAAATACATTTCGTTTGATTATTTGTATTTCTCTCGCTTTTTATAAGTCTTCCACTTTGCTGTCATGTCGTTCCTGTTGTCGCCATTGTGGCTCAACGTTTTATTTTTTATTTTATTTGTATTTTTTCTCTGTGTTCTGTTCGCTCATGAGACACACATAGTTGGTTGCTTTTTATTTGAAGCTGGGAAGACGGGCAACGTTCAGCGGGCAAGGGGCATCGGGCCTCGTCGTACGCATAGTGCGATTCGGTGTGTAATTTATGTCTTTATTTAGTAAAGATTTCGTTTCCTAATTTATTGTGATATCTCTTTGGGCAAACGGGCATCAACACAGCCGCAGCCACAGCAACAGCCTAAACTCCTCGTGGCCTGAAGTCGTCTTTTGCTGCCTTTCTCGACACCTTGCCAGCCGCTCTCTCACTCTCTCTTTCTCTTTCTCATGCGCCATCACTCTCACTCTTTCGCAGGCGGCTGCTGTACTGATTGTGCGCATGCGATGTCGTTTGTGCTCACCTTTTTGACCACTCATTCGTTGGCAACCTGGTCACCATCACCGTCACCTGTAGCCGTGTCAATGCTTGGCTACTTTAGCCACTGTCCCAACGACCGGCCCGTGTGTGTGTGTGTGTTGTGGCTGCAGGCTAAGGTTCAGCGTCGTTCCCATTCAGTTCCCATTAAGAGCGTGAAGTGATCCCAATTTATCTGCTATCGCCTGATAATGCTCATCGAACAAAGTGAATTAAATTGAATTTGAAAATAGCCGCAGCGCAGCGGAGGAGGAAGAGAAGCAACGGTACTGGCAACCCATTCTATACCTATAGCCAAATGCAATTCCATTTCATATATAACATTTTTATGTAGTTGTTCTATATGGGCAAGTGCAGCTTTTTATTTATGCTCTGTCGCAATTTATTTATTTTTTATAGCCCGATCGGCCATGAGTGACGTCAATATTGAGCGGGGCCGCCACAATGCCCGGGGCCAATCCCGAAACGAGAACATCTTCATTAGGAAATGGAACTGAAGCCGTGGCCGAGCTTGAATCTGTGTCCTGGTATTGGGTTGAGCTGGGCTGGGCTACAGCCGGACTGACCGGCGACAAGTGCTTTTTCTTGTACGAAACGTCGACGGGGCTAATTGGATTACTGGACAGGGAGCAGCGGCAGAGTCAGGCGGCAGAGGGTTTTTAGCCGGCATCGTGTCAATTAAATCTGCGAACGAAATGCTTACATAAATTCAAAAATTGCTTACGGTGCGCATCGATTTAAATGGAAGAGCAAATCGCGAATGCAGTCGAGACTCTGGCAGAGGCTGAGGCAGCGCAGCTTCTGCAATTTATATGCAAATTTATTAAATGCAGCCGATAGCTTTGACTCTTGGCCAGACTCTAGCTAGCCAGGTGATAACGACGATATTATGACGTCGATTATGATTGCGCCTCAGCGAAACGCTGGCAGCGACGTCGACGTCCACATCGACGCGTCGCCGGAGACAAAGTAATTTGCATACAAATGGTGAATGCTCGTGCTCAGTGTCGGTTGCGCTTCGTGATTTTGCGGCAAGATTTGGCGGGATCGGCGCGGTAATTAGATTGTTAATTTATGCGACGATCGGGCAGCGGCATATGAGAAGGCAGTCGCTTTATTTTTTACCTTGTAAGCTTTGCGGAATTCGATCCAGATTCTTCGACACCAAACAACAAGCGTTAACACAGTGGGCAGCAGTGACCACGTACTCGAGTAGTTTGCCCAGCAGCCAGCAGCTGCTAGCTGTTAGCTGCTAGCTGGTAGCTGGTAGCATTGCAATCCTCATGATTTATAGCTGAGACGGCCCGTTTTATGTTTTATTTGCGCTCTGTGACAATCGCGCGACACCGACATTTGCATGGATCGCTTGTTGCACCAGTGCAGCACTTGCGCAGTCGCCACTCGCCAGTCGCCACTCGGCGAATGCGACATTAAAGGGCATTCTGCTGTCAGGTTTGCTGCACACTCGCGGCTGTCCAGCTGCTTGACACCTGTGAGATTCGCCTGATGTGACTTTGGACTCGAATAAGTTAGCCAACAGACTTTATTAGCAGCCAAGCACACAGATTGGCAGCCAGCAGCCAGCAGCAAGTGCGGCTAGATGAACCACTTCCCCTCTCTCGCTCCCACTCGCCCTCTGTGCCTCTGCTGCAGCACCTTTGCTTGCTGCACTAATTGTTGGCAATTAATTTACACGCGTGTATTTTACACATTTGGGTTATGTGCTAATTTCTACACAATGTGCATGACGGATGGCGATAAAGAGGCGCTGATGATGCAATGACATAATAAAGACGACAACGACACACACAATGGATATACCCTGCCCGGCACGGCACGGCACGGCCCGTTGTCCCTTGCTCTGACTGCTGGAATATGCAAATACTATGCGCCGATAAAGATCACGCCGTACAAACAATAAACAGCGGCAACATCAGCAGCAAGCACAGCAACAACGATCGCTGCTAACTGTTGTCTGTTGCTGTCATGTTGACAATTGGTCGTTCGCTTTGTTTTGGCCCCGTTGCTCTTATTGTTGCAACAATTAACACACAATGCTGGCTAAGCAAAGGGTTGCCGCTGCTGCCACTGCTGTCGCTGTTGCTCTTGGTGTTTCCCCTGTGTGCAGGTGGTCTCTTTGCTGCTGATAGTGCCACTGCTACTGCTGCTCCTGCTGCTCCTTCCACTTCCACTTATGCAAAACGAATTCAATTAACACCTTAGCATAAAACATAAAATGTCTACGCTCGATTTGAATGTGAATGCTGTGCGCGGTGGCACGCAGGTCTCGTTGCTTTCGTCACCCTTGTTCATTGGTCAATGGCGAAACTGAGGACCTGCGCAGCGGGCGGCAACAACAATGCGAGGAGAGCAGAGAGCAGGGGTAATCGGCACGCCAACGCCAAGCCGCGTCCGCTATAGCGGCCACCAGGAAGACGAGCTCACCTCCGCACTGCTCACCTCGACAGGTGGAAACATGAAAGGAAACTTCAACTTCAACTGCAACTTGAGCGCAAACGCAAACTCTAGGGGCGCCGCCTGGCCATTGGTGCTCGTGAGCTCCTCGCCTAGTTATTTATGTGACAAAATTTTGCAAATAATTGGATTGACTGATCAAAGCGATAGGCAGGCGAATGTCGAATGTCGAGAGTGGCCGACGAAGTCGAACGCGCGTCTCTCTGAGAGCGAGGAACAGGAATTGGAATTTAATTCAATTAAATGCGTACTGCGCTGCAATTCCTCAAATGGCCTGCCAGTTGTTATTGTTAACCAGTTAACCAGAGACAGCTGACCCAGCTGACCCCAGACAACGTTCTGCGATGATGTCTTCATGTGGCCGTTTCCGTGATGAATGGCCAGCTCCTACCTGAATGATGAGTGCTCATGTTTAGGCTGACGCTTATTAAATATGTGCAGCGGCTGCGACAACTAGCAGCTGATAAGCTTTCGAAGATCGCAATCGGCTCAAGTAACGACAAAGGCATTCCCATAACTCTCTCATAATACGCGGCCTCTCAGCTAATGCAGCCTAGCCTAATTGGATTAAATGAATCCAATGAAACCGAAAACAAAATCTAATTCAAAACTTTGAGTTTCTCTTTCCATTGTTGTTGTTGTCGTTGCTACGCGAATCATGTTTGTCATTAGGTTATGCGGATGCTGTGGCAGCGGCAGCGGCAGCGGCAGCGGTTGGGCTCCAGTGCGTCCCGACATTGAGTTTTACTTAGAAGTGTCTCATTTGAGCCCATTTGCTCAGTTGAGCGGATCGTCGAAGATGTCGAAATCTATGGGATTCACGTTTGACTTCAGCGTAATAATGATATCCATGGGAAAACATTTATAGGCTCACACCGGGACCATATGGATGACCACTGAGTCACATTAGCCGTATTCGAATCGAGTCGGGCTTACATATAATTAAGTCCAAGAAGTCGCCATCAATATTTTAGAGTTGTGTAAATATCGGTTGGACATACCTGTACAAGCGAAGGCCAAAGCCAAAAAGCCACTTGAGTGTATCCCCCGAACTCAATAACCCACAATTTGTGGCCACATCCCAAGCAAATGTACGTATACATATCTAAGTAAGTGTTCTGCCATATAATTTGTGTCTAGAAACACGTATTCTTGTATTTCTGTTCTTCACGTGCAGCCAGACTCTGGCTCTTCTGATTTTCTTCAAAATGCAAATTATTGAATTTCAAATGCAAATAATCATTAAATTTAAATTGTGGTAAGCTCTGCGGCAGGGTCGAAAATTAAGCCAACCAAAACGACAAACGAAATTTCAGTTCGGCTGTGAATGGAAATGGAAATGGAACTCAAACTGGAGCTAGCGCTGGGGTAAGTTGAATTTCCATTTCGAAATGCCATTTGGGTCTCGCCTCAATTATACGCTCGGTCTGCGTTTTTTCGAGGGGCGGTTTTAGGGTTTTGTTTTTTGTAGTGCTGCGTGCTTCTGTGTGGAACTCGGTCAAAAGTCTGTCAACCCTTTCGGTCAGCAGCCGAGTCAATGGCAACACCTACCGAATTTTCATGCAGCGCTGGGGGACGAGCCGCAAACGTAAACCAAAAAGTGGTTGCGCTTCACTGGCAATCATAATTAGCTGGTCTTCGTCCACCGTGGGCGCTGGCTTGACCTCTTGCTGGCATCAGCTGGCACTCAATCCTGTGGCAGGCTTTGAATTGTGGAGCTCCGCAATAAATAACTGGCGCATGATTACACTTGCTCCGGCTACTGCAGTGGCAATTGCAGCTTGGCTGTTGGCAATTGCAGTTTGACTCTGCCTCTGCCTGGTTATGGCCGTAAGCTGTAGTCGCACTCGTAAGTGCGCTGATCGCCATCGCGAGTGCTTCCTGTGGCGGCTATTATAGTCTACACACACATACACTCAGGCAGCTAGAATGGCGGATTTGGCCCAGTCGGCGCATTGGGTGCAGCTCACCTGGACACGAAGGCGTTTGCGCCTGTTAGTGGTCGTAATCGTGTTCGCTTGGCGGTCGCGTATGCGGCATATAATGACCACATTTACCATTTACCATTTACCATTTACCATTTACCAATGGTGCATGTGCTTCTATGACCATGTATATATGACTCTGTGTGTGTGTGTGTGCAGGTAATTACGTGCAATTTTCACTCCTTTCCAAGCGCACAGGCACAGGCTGACTGGCTGGGTTGTCCAGCGCCAGATGGCCAGATGGTTGGCAACTGTGGCCCCTCCCCTGACGCATTACACAACCTCCATTGTTTCCGTTTTCCGCACAATTATTACTTATACAATATGTATAAATTTCAAAATGTTTATTTTTTTTTACTAAAATATATAACACAGTGAAAAAAAGGTGACAGAGGCGCAACCAAGTGCCGTTGCTGCTGCTGCTGCTGCTGCTGTTGCCGTTGCCGTTGCCGTTGCCGTTTTTACGGCCACTTAACAAATAAATAAATGGGCTGCAAATTGCCGGGCTAAAAAGCGTAGCAGGAGCAGAACACAGCTAACCACAGGTCGACCCCAGTTTGGACCAAGATTAATAGCTGTAATTGTTATTCATTGAGCGCCGCGCTCTGCTATTGTCTCAACACTTGGCCGGCAGTTTGAGCCAGGACCCGTAGCCGGCCTAAACAGCTGCCTTTTTGGCTAATATCTTAAACCGCAAAGTCTGCCAAATTGCTGCATCTCTGGCATTGCCAAAACCAAATTGAAATGTTCTGCCCTAACCGAAGCGATAATGTTTAATTTTCAATTTTATTTACATAATTTTGAAGCTATGAAGCCATAGCTAAAGCTGCTACCACAGATCGTAATACCTCAGGCAAGTGTATAATTATTGGAAATTATTAAGTATTAAAGGAAATTAATTTTAATGTCTGCTTATATATGATCATTCTCTACTTGTTCTCTATCGCTTCTCTTTGCGCTTCTCATTCAAACAGGGCTTACCGAATGTTTTGTTATCTGAACTGCTTTCTGTGCGCCTTTCTATGCGATTTTCATAATTTCAAAATGCCATTCGTTCTAACTACTGTTCATATAAATTCAAAGAGGTCAACAGAAATGGCAGCAAAAAACCTAAAGAGACGAGCAAAGAGACGGGTCTGAGTGGGGGCACAGCGAGGGGGTTACGCAGGGTCGACTGTGGTTGGGCCGGGCGTGGATTCACGGACGTGCTCGGCTCAGAGCCAACGAACAATGTGCAAGTGAAGCCCCATAAATATTGTTTAATCGATGTTTGCTCTACGTTTTATTGCATTTATGGCGTTTTTAATGAGCGCGCCTCTTCGCTCGTTGGCCGGCAGCGGCGGATTGGGCGGCGCGGGACGTTATAGTGCAACATTTTAATTTTATGCCTCGTATGGCGAACGGTTATGGTTGCCCGAGCGGCCAAGGGGGCGACTCGTAAGCCGCTAACGAAAGCGGTCGCCGAATGGGGCAGAAGGGTGCCAGCCAGGGGCTGTAGGTGGGTGCCACAAATGCGGCCGCGGTCGCTGTTGCCGCCGCAGTCGCTGCCAATGGGCTTACATCGTTTTTGCCAGTGACTTTGAACCGAAGCTCCAGTTGCCGTTGGCAGTAGGTGGAAGATGGCGGGACAGGCAGCGGTCAGGGGTGGACAGCAGCGTCAATAGGCCGCAATGTATCCATGTCTGCGAAATTGACATTCATCAGCAATTAATTTTGTGCGCCTCGGCAACAATGTAATAGCCAGCAGGGAGAGCCAGTTGGCCGTGTACCATGGTGGAGATTGTGTTGCCAATTGGCTCGTAAAAAGCAGATTATGCTCGCCGCGCTTGCTGTGTTGTGGATGCTGCCAGAGTGGCGGCGGGTATTGGCCAACTTAATCTTATCGCTTTAACGGTGATTTAGCACGCCAGAGAAGCCAACGTCTCCGCCTCCGCCTCCACCACAAACTGTGGCTCCAACCGGGCTACGTATCCTGCAGACGCGGCCATTAAAGTATCTCATCAAGTTTTATCGACCATTAAAATGAAATCCGTATTTAATTAACCAGCCCAAAATGTGAGCATGAATTGGCCTCGCCAGGCGCGCACAATTCCAATACCAAGCTCAATCCCAATCCCCAAATCGAGTCTCTGTTGCTCCTAGTTTGTTGCTGCTTATGGTTATGGCGAGTGTTATGGCCAAACATGCGCGTTGCTGCGCTGCGCTTTTGGCCAAGTTGGGCAACACCAGCGCGGCAATTTGGAGTGCTCGTATTTCCAGCTCCATTTGTGTAACCCCTGGCCCGGACATGCCAAATTGGTTAACCTTAACAGGGCGGACGTCTTGGACCATCTGACAGGGTGTTGAGTGGCAGATTACATGCATTAGGCTGCCACTACGCAACCTCCCGCTGCCCCCCCATGCCCCCTGCTCCGTTTGCAGCCGCTCCATGCACATTTATCGCGCCTTGACAAATTTACGGCATGTAATTGCAGTCAGCTTGAAAATGAAACCGTCGAAAAATCCACAACTTCATAAACACACAGACAGCCCCACCAAGTGCCCCGGCTCGCTCGTCAGACAACTCCTGCTCGATCGCTGGCCAATTGTCGGCCTCTGTCTTTTTGGCCGCTTATCGCCAGTTGGTTTTCCGCGCGCGCTACCCAGCAATTTGTGGCTTTGGGTTTCCTGCAAGCCCTGCGATCTGACTGCAGATTCCAATTTCAATGAACCTCCTTAGTCTGCGCCTTCCAACTCCGCGTAGTTCATGCTTCAATTTCCAGTAGGCTTGATGCTCACACGCCGCCTTTCACTGCCGATTCGAACTGAATTGGGCCCGCATTCAATGGATTGTTGTGGCAGCGGAAGTGTGTGTGTGTGTGCCATAATTTATTTGTCAGTGTAGCTGGCCAGCTGGCCGAGCAGCCAACCTAAGCCAGCGCCAACTTCAGCAGACCCACAAACACACACACGCGCGCACACATACCTGCCTACACACCCCCTGGCTGCGACTGTCTGACTGGCCAGCAGCAGCAACAGTAGCCACACAATGCGCCCACACACACCCTCAATTCGGGGATGCGGGTGCGCGTGCTGAAACCGGCCATTAGAATGCGTCAGCCATGTTTCGCCCATTTGCCTTTGTCACGGGTCCACCCTAAGTGGCCACTCCAACTGGACCTGCATGCAATTACTCATACTTGAACATAACTCAAAGATAAAGCAATATGTGTACCACAAATAAAACATTCTTGACTACTTAATAGCATACAAATTTCTTTGCTTTAAGCCAGCTAAAGCAGAGGCCAGACCAACGCAGCTGAATGTATTGATAAAAGCAGTCAAGTCAAGCGAACTTATTTTAGACTATGCATCGCAAATAACTTTCGTTTATTAATATCTAAGGGAATATGACTTTCTAGTTTGGGCATAAAATAAAACAGAAAGTGTTATAGCCGATAATTGGTTATGTAGTAGAAAACTCTTTGTGTTGAATGCCGCAAGGTGAAGCGACTTGTAGGGCGACTGCGCATCCTGAAGCGATGCTATCTTGAGCTGTCCATGGTCTAGTGCTGGCATAAAAAATGAAGACGACGTGATCCACAAAAACGTAAAGAGACCAACAAATGAAATATGAATTGCAGTTTAAAATGTGTTTTGCTACGTACAACACGGCGCTATCTCCGACTACGGGCTGATTGATGGTTGCGCACCTACGCAGCAAAGGCCAAAGTGAGCGGGGCAAATTAAATGGTATTATTAAAAGGTAACAAGCTAAACGCCTTTTACAATTTTGGACACCGAACTTCAAGACGTAAGGGAGAAAAAAAATGAAAGAGCTGCGCGCCCGAAGCCGAATGCGTTATTTATGCATTAGCAGCGACTGGCGCTGCACCTGCCAAAACGAAGGCGACGAACCCCATTGCCAGTCGGACTCTGTGAGTGAGTGACTGGTATACAGGAGCATGCAGCCCTTAGTTGCACTACTGTAGATTTAAATAAATTCCAAATTAAGAAAAACACAGCAGAAAGGGTTTCCACAGCCAGATCCACATCCACATCCAGACCCCATCATCAATTCATCAAAACCGGAGCTCGCCGTATGCAAGGGGTAAGCGAGGGAGCATAGCGGAGCAGCTCGACTGCTGATTAAAACAAAAAGGACGATAACCAGCGGAAAAAATTAGAGCAATGTGCATAAGGTCAATATGGCATAAATTTTCGAGGCGCGTCTAAAAAAAAAAAATTAAAACGGCGCAGGAGACGATCAACTTGTGTTTTTGATAATGACGCAACATTTGAGGTTAATTTTTGTTGCTGTTGCTTCAGTTTTTTTGGTGGCCGGCGGAAATGCCACGACAGACAGGTGAGTTTTTGAACTCAGGCAAAAACACTCTGGAGTGATAGATGCGTATCCTGGTCCTGCGCGTGTTCGGCGTGCGCTGCCCATGAACATTTGGCCCCCGGCCTCCAAGGCGGCTGCAATCGCGTGCGGCCAGCAGCTTCCAATGTGTGACATGGGCAGCCGCCAACTGCAGCAAGGTGTGGCCGTTAGCTTCACGTCTAATCGGCTGCTCTAATAACCTATCTAGCCCGGGACTGGCCTTGCATGACGTCTCATCACCTGCCTGTCGGATGAAGCAATCGACCTTTGTGGCCTGACTGCCTGTCGCGCTCTCTCTCCCTCTGTCTCTGCCTCCTGCCACATGGAGATCATATTTGAGTTTGTTTGCGTCGCGTGATTTAAGCATTTGTTTCCTGATACACTTTAATTACGGGTTGCTCTGCGCCTCGCCTGGCGCTTTGTAATTGCAGCATCTGCAGAGTATAGAATCGAAGCTGCAACACGAAGCATCGAAATTGAATTCAATGAACTGCAAAATCATCTGCTTGATGAGTTTGAAAACGTGTCCAATTGCAGCAATTTTATGAGCTTATAATACCCTGTAAGCGCTGATGCTTTTGAAATTGTTATAACAGACAAAGAGGAAGATTTATGTTATACAAATTATTATATGAGCTACATTCTGTTGTGGTATTTTGTAAGGCTATATTTATGTATATATAAGTGTAGATTCATTTAAAGGTGAGCTTTTTATACCCTGTAGTTACTCAAAATAGTGATTCAGGTATAGTCCACAAGAGAAGTAAATAGTTTTTATGCAAATTTTATTTTAAAATAAATTATTTCATAACAAATAATTTCTCTACGCTTCAGTTTTTTATACCCTTTACTCAGACAAATAAGAGAAAATATTTCATACACTCTTCTTCAGTTCTAGAATTATAATTTGTGAAATACTTCCCTCACATACAAGCAATACCTAAATTCTTATGGGAGTCTGGTGCTCTGAGAACGTTTTCATTTGCTCATGTAGTCCATTCTGTTTGATGTGCTCTACGTATTTATTTACCGTGCATTTATTAGCCTGTTTATGTTGTTAATTCGTCACGTCTGCGACTAAATGATGAATGTCTGTCAATTTGTGTGCATGGCGATCGTGCTGGGGTCCTGAGACGGTTGACGACAGCGGCAAAGGTAGCCAGAGTCGCGCGACCCATCGATAATCAACGTCAATCGGTTAGTTAACATATATGCATGTCAGAATGTATGTGCCTGGGTGTGTGTGTGTGTGTGTGTGTGCATGGGTGTGTGTCACGTAGCTCATAAGCAGCGGCATTATGAAGATTAATATGAGACCTAATCACGTGGTAACATAAATGAATTGTCATTATATTATAATAGCAGTCTCCCTCTCTCCCTCTCTCTATCTAGCTCTCTGTCTCTCTCTCTCTCTCTCTTTCTCGCCTGCTCTTAAACACACAAATACATGTGTGGCGACTAGGCGACAAGTGCGGCAAACACTTTAAAGCGACTAATTCCATTTTCCAGGCACCCCGCGGCCTGTCCTTCTTCACTTTATTCTTTTATCAGCTCTGACGGAAATCTCTAGCTACACCTTGCTTAACCCACACACACACACACACACACACATACACACACGCGCGTTATGCCGGCTTGTCCTTTGTAGCCGCCTGCTACCTCAGTACGAAACATCGATCGCTTTTTGATGATGATTTTTGATTAAGTGGCTGCGATTTGTCAAAATATTTCACGCTTGCTGAGCCACAGAGTCAGAGTCGGAGTCGGAGTCGCAGGGGCTGGGGAGACGCACGTGAGCGAGAGTTGGGGTGACGGCGGATGATGCTGTCGATGCTGTCGATGCTGCTGATGCTTCTGGCAATGGGACACAGAGTAATCAGTACTCAGTACTCGATGTCATCGTCCCATCAGCGTTGGCGTTGCTCAGCTCTGGCTTGACACGGCAGCAAAAACAAAAACAAAAGCAAAAACCAACTGCAGAGAGTGACAATCGGAGGGCACTCGGCTACCTGCAACTGTGCGACTCCCAGTTGGTGGTTGGAATTGGATTGTTGGTTGGCGCAGTTCTAAGTCGCTTAGTGCACCTGACAGCGACAGCAAGTTGTAAGCAACGTTCTGGCTTCTGTCAGAATCGCAGTTGACATTAAAAAATGCCCACAATGCGTTATGTTTCAATAAATGGCCGGCAAGACAATGTCGAAATAGTAAACAGTCTACGGCAGCGACTGATAAAGATAAAGATTTCGTGAGCAGCGTGTCAGAGTGACTAATTGACAGACAGACAGCGAGACAGACAGAGAGACAGACAGCATTGCCGTATTGATCTGAATTATCAACAATTTGTACGAATACGTGTTGCAGACGTGAATGGAACTTGGCTGGTTGGTTTGGGCCTGGTTGATGCCCTCAGCTGGCAGCTAATTGATGTGCAATAATAAATCTGACAAACTTTTCAAATAAAAATACAAAAAAAAAAAAATAAAGGAAAATAAAATAAAACACACACAGACAATTCGCTGGAAAACCATCGCGGACTTGTTTCGTACCAAGTGCTAAGAGACAAGCCAATCCAATTACGAGCGTCTCGAGAGCTGCAGCTAAGTGAAGCTAAACTAACTTCAAGTCTATGGAGCCACAGCTCCAGATCCGACGCCAGTTGCAGCTCCAATCGCGGAGCTGCAAAGGGAGCGCCAGTTGACACATGCGAGCAACTGCAACTCGTCTGGGCCCCCAGGCCGCGCCCTGCTGCTGCCCGCACTATCTGCTGCCATAAAAGCAGCAACAGCAACGTGGATAAGAGTTGGGAGAGTGAGCAGTGGGAAGTGGGCAGGAGGAGTAGCTGCCTGGCTGCCTGACTGGCTGCTTGGCTGCCTGGCTGCCTGGCTGCCTCGCTGGCTGACTGCGGCGACAAAGGCAGAACGGCAGAAGTGATGACCGGACAACAAACTACATTCAACAGATAAATACTGAATTTATGACTTAATTTAACTGCGAGCCAACGACAATTTTGATGATACCGAGCTGGCTGTCGGGCTTTAGCTAAGGAGGCGAACATGAGTGGGCAGTGGCAGTCACAGCTTGGCTGTGGCCTGGCATTGGGATCGTACATTAGCCAATCCTGGTCGCACATCGCTTCATTCACAGCCAGCGACAAACATAACTCAAGTTGAAAGTGGGGTAGAGCTGCGCCGCGGCTGCGGCAAGGGCCAGCAGCTGTAAGTACTTGGCTCTGGGTTTAGGGTCTGGCCTGGTTTGCTTGATGTCTCTATTGGCGCATTGACTAAAATAAGAGAAGCTCAGCGCAATTTGCGTCACAGCCAGCAGCAAATTGAGGAATTGAGAAGGTGGAGCTGGGGGAGCGGACAGAGGCTGCCGATGGTTATCAATTGAGCAACAATGTCGCTGTAAGAGTGTGTGTGTGAGTGTGTGTGTGTTGTTTAATGTGCCTGCATTAATTTATCGCTGCACTACGCGCACAAATTGTTGCCGAAGGACATCAGGCGATGCTAGATGCGACCACATGGCAACCGAAATCAGAGCGGCTCAATGATGGAAACTCAGCTCAGCAGATGCGCAAGCATCAGACAGCTGTCCGTTTGGGCAGGCAGGAAGGAAACAGCACTTGCACAACAAAATAGGCTCTGCACCTCCGGCTGAACTTGCGTGTTTCGCTCTTAATGGTATTACGCGTAGCTGCGTACAAAAGATTTCCAATTGCCAGGCCCAGCAACTCGACCTCAACACAGACGACTTTGTGACAGCAATTAAACGTCTCGGTCAACCTGGGTTTGCCTTTCACCCGGCTTCTTCTTTTGAAAACCAAATGGTATACACCTTCAAGTTGTGCTGTGCGTGTTGTGGATATCTAGGCATCCATGAGTAGCTTTGGAGTTCACACACCAAGCCAAGCCAAGCCAAACGAAACGAAACGAGACGAGACGAGACGCTAGCGTTTCGTGACCCAAACAAATTATTAATTATTAATTGGGGAAAATATGCTATAATTGTGGCGGTCGCTTCTTTTTTGGCCCAAAAATTAAATGAAATTAGCCGACCAGGTAATTTCACTTTGCATGTGACGAATTTGAAGCGGACTCGACTCGGCTCGAGTCTCGTCTCTAGTCTCTAGTCTGGCTGCGTGACCCGGTTCGCTGGTTACTGGTGGGTGAACCATTTGATTGGGTCAATGCGGACAGCTGGAATGCATTTTCCTTGCAGGCGATAATTGCAGTGCTAAACGCAATGACCGAAATGCGAGTCAAGAAACATTTTGAAGATTTTCTTTCTACACATCGACTTCAATTTGGTTGTGCAGTTGTCACATGTGAATGCCGTTCCAGGCCAGGCCGGGCCGGGCCGAGCCAGTCCAGCTCGGAACAGGACATTCTGACACACAGACAGACAGACAGACAGACAAATCAGCAGTTGAATGCATTTAACACTTCGCAGCGGTTAACAAGTTCAGCTTTGACCGTTGCTTTGGGACCCAGAACGATTCCGATGGAGCGCATCGCGGCGCGACGCTTCGATAATTTTGATTTATGTGGGTAAATCATGAAGGGAACGCAAAGATTTACGACAGATCAGCCGCAGATTTATTACTTTTTGATAGCGCTCCAGAACAGGCTGCAAAAAAAGGATTCGCGGCTGCACCGATGCCGATGCGAATGCCGATACCACATACAGCATAGCTGCAAAGAACGGCCCAGGTGTACCGGGGCAGGTAAATGCGCTAATGCGTGCCGCCGCGTTTTTAAGTTGTTCTAATTTGCCAGCGCCTGTCCTCCAGCCAATTCCCATACAGCTAAAAGGTGTCATCGACATCACTGGCCGCTGCCGCCTTCGTCTTCAGCAAATGGCAGCAATCTCTTCACATGAACTGCGGTTGCATCAGTGTTAGCAACAATGAAACAGAATTGAACTGTTCCAAAAACTAAGATCAATGCTTAGGTATATGACTTGAAATGTCTAGAATGGAATTGCTTGCTTAAGCCTGAGCCATGTAAACCCTGTAAAAATCGATACAAAGTTGACCAAGCTTTGATTACTTAAAGCATGGCAAAAGCAGTTACTAGGGAGCTGGACTGTTCCGTTTCGAGAAGAATAGCCAAAAAATATTACATAGTTTTTCCAATTTATTGCACTTAGAATCTGAGTATGAAATCTTGATCGAAAAAGCTAATCCTTATTAAAATCTGAGCAGTTTTGGTCAAGTTGTGTGAGCCTGTAAAGCAGGAAGAGCTGTGACCATGGGGACCTAGCACTCCTCTAATTGAATTTATTCACTTAAATTTTGACTAAAATATCTAAAAATTGTTTTTATGCTTTTTTAAATATATATTTCATATAGAGTTTAAGCCATGGTCAACAAGTATCCTTTATAAAAATAATAATTTAAAATTTTCCAAGAATTTATTTTTGCTCAATTTAATTTCAGAATTAACCTAGCATAACAGAAATACTATTCATGTTGACTAGATTGTAGAGCTCTATATAAGATCTATATAATATTCCTAAGTCAATAACTAACTAGCTTGTTTATTCACAGCATTCATTAACTGGTACCATAAATAGCTTGTATTAAGTATATGAGAGTTTAGTATATGAGAGTTTATTTTCCTGCGATGAAATCATTTTGCAATGGGAAAGTTGGATTGTGGATTGTGGGGCCATCTTCTTTGCCACCTGGTTGCTCTTGTTGGCAGTTTCGATTTACCTGGCGCAAAAAATAAGGCAAACGCTAGACTGGAGCTGGAGCTGGAGCTACAATCGTGATTCGTAGCTGGGCTTCGAGCGCAATTATAACGGTGCAGCGTGGTAATTACCTGTGAATGGCATTTGCATAATAGTAGCAATCACCAGGGCGGCCGTCCTATGGCGACGGCGGCGGCGGTGGCGGTGGCGGCGTGTGGCAGCCAGCCAGCCAGCCAGACTTGGCCCGGCCGCGTTTCTACAGCTCGGACAGAAGTTGAAAGAAAAAGCAATGCAATTACGTGCATAGAGCTCTGCCATCAGGTAACGCCAGCTCCAACACCAACATCTCCCAGTGCGCTGCCCAACCAGCCCAACACGCTTGATGGCACCACCACAACCACCATCAACACCACCTCTAACTCCAACACCAGCGACGCCGCCGTCGCCATCTCGGTCTGGGTCTGGTTCTGGTGCTGTTGCCACGCTCTGACGGCTCTCGGCCGCCATTTTGCTGCGTTTTCCGTGACCGTCGGCCTCGTCGCTCCTCCTGCTTACCTCACTCAGCGCTCCTCAGCGCTGGCAATTGCGCTTTGCTACTCGTAGCTCGTAGCTCGTAACTCGTAACTCGTAACAATGTAACAAGTCGTTGTTGTAGCTGTTGTATTTGGTACGCTTTCCACACGCCCTGCTCCGCCTCCACCGCCTGCTGCGCCGCCACCGCTTCGCACTGGCTGCCCTGCTCCTTGGCCCTCCCACGCCAGCAGCTTGTCAGGCAGTCGACAACAATGTTAATCGGTCTTATGGTTTGCTCAAGATTCGGGTGACTAAAGACGTTGCTACGTCCATTTATATGCAAATTGCGGTATTTATCGCCATTTTGTTTTTCATGTTCGCTTTGTTTTTTCTCTTATTGCGCTTTTTGTGCAACTTCTAATTGCAACCGCATTGGAGAAACTGCCGCTCGCTGGAAATGAAAGCGTAGTTGTAGCTACTTTTCCGTGAAGTGGAGCCGCACTGGGAATGGCCCATCGGATGGGCTCGGTGTGTGTGTGCTGCATAGACTGTGTTGCATTTAATTAACCTTATAACGGTTCGCTAACTAAAAGTGCCTTTCGATCGTTTGAATTTGAATTTGTGAATTATACGTTGCGGTCACTGGACAGCCTCGATTTGAATGTGAATGCAAATGCCGCCATATAGTGCATACATAGCAAATTGGGAGCTGAAACTGGCGCTGGTCCAAATGCTGATCGGGTCATCAGCACAATCATCAGCGAGACTCGAGTCTTACTTTGAGCAATCGGAAATTGGTTCGTGACGTGCGGCGCTCCTGTTGCAACCTGCAACCTGCCGCCTGCCGCCTGCCGCCTGCCCCGCCTGTCTACCGCCAGCCAAGTCAAACAGTCAACATGTTTTTGAGTGCATCTCGCTGGGGACCGGGTGCAGGAGCGCCTTTTGTTATCGAATGCAAAACTATTTAGCCATTGCATGTTGTTAATAATTTTAAAATCAGATTTCCGCAAGTTTGACGCAAACACGAAGGTAGCCATAGCTGCAGGAGTTTTGTTTTGTTTTTACTTTTTTCTCTGCTGTTTTGTTTTCTTGTTCATGACGTGTCCGTGTCTTGATTGCGGTTGATGCAATGCGCCCTTAAAGCCAGCGACAGCGCAGCAACAGAGGCTGCGACTGCGACAGAGGCTGAGACTGAGACTTTGACTGGGACTGGGACTGGGACTGGGAGTGGGACTGGGACCTGACAATTGTTGCGCAATTACACAGAAGACCTATGGGCACGCAACTTTTCGACGGTTTTGCGGCTGCGACTGCCAAAGAATATCTACAGAATGCGAGTCCAATCCCAACTCTTAAACTCGGATCACGCCTCAGAAAACTGCTGCTGTTGCTGTTGCTGCTGTTGATGTTGATGTTGAATGTGTCTGCTGCTGTTGCTGCTGTCCTCAGCTTTGGGTTCGTCCTCAATCACGCCATGCACATGAACTACTTTAGTCCGTCTTCGATTCCGTCTTCGACTCCGTCTCCGTCTCCATCTCCGTCTCAGCTGCTTTGCCCTTCGCTTCGTCTGCCTCGTCGTCAGTTGTTGTTTCTGCAAAATCAATGTTGACGCAAATACGTGTATGTAGAATCATTTTACCGACAGTTCGGACTTATTTCTTTCGCTACCGAATTTAATTGGATTTTCTCCCTGACTTAAGGGCTTTAACTGCTGTGGTATGTGGAAATCATTTCTGCCCCAGACACGCAATGCTTGGCTTGCAGCAGCAGCAGCAGCAGCAGCTGAATTAGCTTGTCGCAGCAGCACTGCATTAAGAACTTGCCCCGCGTGGCTGCCCCAACGCTTCCCCATCCGCAGTTAAATAAAAACTCACTTAATTTAGCGACGGCGAGGAGTTAATCATTGCATTTCGCCAGTCCCCGGCAGCCAGAGGAGGTCATCTCTGTGGGTGCGAGTCTGATATGAGATGAACATGGATTCTATTCGATTTGTCTATGGGTGGCTATCAAAAGTCAACCATTGGATGGGGCTGGATGCATCGTATATGACATTTCCATTCAAAATAATATGACATATGTTATAGAAAATGATATAAAACTACATTTTACGGTTATCGCAGTTAATTGAAGTTGCTTAAGAGTTACAATGAGCTTTAAAGCTTCTTAATTTTTTATTATTCACACAAGATTTTATTTGTTTATTAAGTTTGTTTGTTTCTATTAATAAATTTGTTTATCAATAAATTCGTAAAATTCAGAAGCAAAAATATATATTTATGTGTTTTTTACTGTGTTTTTTTATAGACTTGTAAAACTCCATTTGTGTCCGCATTAAAAAGAAGACCTCAATAAAAACAATCGATTAGTTAATATTCAAACTATAAGCTTTTGGGCACCTTTGCCATTTAGCTGTGGCCAGACAAAGGGCGGAACTTATAATTCTGGGCAGGCGCTAAGCACTTCCTCGGATGGCGGCCATTGTCGAGCGGCGACAACAAAAAAGAGAAGCCCGAGCTCATTTCCGCCGACTGTGGGTCGAAACGCCGACGAACTTTGACTGTAATTCCCCAAATGAGCTGAGATGTGAAATCTTCTATAGGCCGTTAATACCTCTGCCTAAATTCCGACTGCAGCATTAAGTATTTCTAATTACAGTCGTGTATAATTCTTAAAGAGCTATGAAAAAATACAAAAATGAGAAAAAAATATTCATCAGCGGCGGCAAATTTCATTTTTACGGTTCAAAAGGTTTGTGGCCATTGTGTTATTGCCCAAAGAGTATCGCTGGGGAGGGGAATACATATGAATACTGATGCGGATAGCCGTATAACCCCTTGTTTAGACCATTACACACACCCGCAATCGCAATCAGCATATGCATATGCCTACATATGGGTAAACATCACCGCGCCGCTAACCAAAGGCACAAAAAAAGCCCACAGCGGGCACTTCTTGTCTATGTCTATGTTGCAGACGGACAGACAGCCGGACAGGCGGACAGCCGGACAGCTGGGCCCGCCAAACAAACAAAAACAGGAAGCGTGGCTACCACAAATATGCGCGGGACTGCGCAGGAGGGCTTTGACTTGGGTTTGGCTTTCGGCTACGTCTTGGGTTTTGGGCTTGGGCTTGGGCATTGGGCATTGGCTGCCACTTGCATGTAGATACTAGATTGCTATCTGACTAGGAACTCTGCTACAGAAATAATAGTGAAATAATGTTAAAATAATGGCGGCGGCAACGGCGGCGACTGTGTGTCAGGCGGCCATAATTAATTCCCCATACCCGAAAAAAGGCGCACGAAACGCAATTAGGCGCGAGCATAATTTGTTGGCGACGCCGGCAGCGACACAATTGGCATGCAAATGGCGCATAGAGCGAGCTCTTTGTGAGCCCATTAGATACAGTGATAAATGCTTAATTAGGCGCGTAATTAATGTAATCAATCATGCTGGCCGAAAACAAAATGAAAATCAATCATCAAGGGGCCAGGAGGTGGCTGGCGGGACGGTTTGAATCGACCGAGCGCCATTATCCAATCTACGGCAATCAACAGTAGTGAGAAATAAGCCAGAAATAATGATTTTCTATAGCATTACAAACTCACACACATCCACACGTACATATTTTTTGAGAGGCTCATTCGGAAGCGTTTACATTCCAAATGAGAGCCTACAAATCGTCTTTAACCGTTTAGCGGGGGTTCACTGAGCGACAGTCGCCATCGCTCATTGGCTGTTGAGCGCATGCGAGAAATACAGATGTTAGAGCGAGATGACTGCTGTGCAGGCAGCTGTAGTGACATTAGTGTGACTGGCACGCCTCTGCCATATGTAGCGCTCTCACTCAAATTGAGTTCGACTCAAACTCAATTGAGTCCGTAATTATGACATGGGCATTTTGATTATGTAAGTTGAGCTACAGTGTGAAAATGAGAAAAAAAAACAACAAAAACACTAACTAAAGACGAATTTTGTGTTTCTTTCTCGCAGCCAAATTAAATATTTTTCAGTGAAACGCAGTCTTTTATCTTAGGAAATACACAAATGTTAATACTTGTAAGCAATTGTGCGCGTGCGTGTGTGCATGTGTGTGACTGTGTATATGTGTGTGACTGTTGGTGTATTTGCGGTGGCATTTTGCCGGTTAAAGTTTGCCTTTTAATTTGAATTATTGTTGCTTTTGCGGTGGCAAATTACAGCCCATTAAAATTGATTATTTTTCATTATCTGACAGAGGGCTAATTAGCAATCATTCGAGCTGGTAATCACGCCCCACTGAGGGCCTCCATGTTCTAATATATGGTTTCGACCAAAAATTGCCATGTTGTTGATTGCGGTGGTTGGCTTTGTGGAAGTGCGGCCTGTGCGACACTTTTGCTGCATTGCGACGCCTTCAAAGTGGACAATTGGCTGCCAAAACAAACCAGAGCTTCCGCTACATAACTGTATACATGTGTACATGCGCGAGGCAAGAAATGCGCCGTTTTCAAAGCTGCACAGGCCTACACAGAGTCACGCACGATGAGCGGCGCTCCATTTGCCATAATCACAACGGCGAGAACGAGAAACAAGAGCTACCGCAGTTCGTCCGACAGCCATTACTTAAAAAATACTCGTACTCAACATACAAACTTACAGACATACAGCCATGGGCCGCAAGGGCACGGCAATCCAAAGCAAAACCAACCAGCGTCGTTGCCTTGCTTACATACATACAAACATATGCATATGTATGTATTGGAGAGTGTAAGACTTGTGGAATGGGCAACGGCAACGGGAATAAGCTCGGGAATGGGCAAATAAATCAATTAGGCGCGTCGCGTCGTAGTGCATCGCCTACTGTCTGTGTAAGTGCGTCTCGCTCACACCGCTACTGGGCAGCAGGAGTAGGGTGGATGTAACACCATGATTTTTGCGCACTCGCTCTGGCCAGCAACGAAAAGTAACTGCATCCCACTCGCACTGATTGTGTGTGTTTTGCGGTGGGGTTGGTTTGAGCTTAATCGGTTACTGTTACTGGCTAGCCAGTCGCGAATTCTTGGCTTTTTTGCCTGGACCTGCCATTGATGTCTGCCTTAATGCGTTTTTTGCTCACCCTGGCCCGGCCTTCATGCAGTTGGCTGGCTCCTGCACAGCGGGCGCCCACGCTGAGCCATTGCAAAGCCCGTCCGCAGACAGCCAACGGACAGTCGGACGACGAAGTCCGCAGTGGCAGACAAGCAGCAACCATGAATGCCCTCATATATCATAATCAAAGTGTGCGATTAGCAGCAACGGCTGCCCGGGCTTCCGTTTGCTTTGCAAGTTTCCTACCAGCTCCCCCGTTATGTGTGCGCCAAAGCAAGCAGTTGAAAGAAGAAGAAAAAAACAAAAAAGTTTTACCCTGTCACACATACGCCCCGTATTACCAAACAAAATCACTCATCAATTAAACTGGCCGAAAAGTTTCTGAGCTGTTCGGCAGCGGCTGAGCTGCTGCTGTTGGTGCTAAACAAAACAGCGACTGCTTAGGTAGTCAATTAATTATTGAACTTTTACTACTGTTTGAAAACTGAGACTCGCCGAAACGCTCAATTGTGCGCTCTCTCGCACGCACACACTCACTGGTTCACTCACTCACTCACTTACACACGTGCGAAAACGAGTAAAACAAGCAGAGCCCAATGCTCGCTCGATGGCAACCCCAGCTACAAGCAAACCAACAGCGACAGTGGAAGAAGAAGAAGCAACAACAATCGAAGAAGAAGAAGAAGCTTGAACTGTAACAGACCAGACCCCGATCAGCTGCTGCAGAGAGACAGGCAGGCAGGCAGGCGAGCAAGCAAGCAAGCAGGCAGGCAGGCAGGCAGAGGCAGCAAGCGCGCCGAGTCAGTTTCTGTCTCAGTCTCAGTCGACTCAGTCGGCGTCAGCCAACAGCGTGAGTGAGTGCGCGTCGAACGGGAACGTAGCCCGTTCGCGTTCGTTTATGTGTTCTGTGCTCCTCTCGAGCGTGTTTGACTGTGTGCATGCGTTTTCATGTGTGTGCATGTGTGCGTGTGTGAATGCTCAAAAGGCCGACGGTTAAGCAAGGCCCATGTATAATTTGACTACAGCCGAAATTATCAAAAAAAAATAAATAAATTGCATTTATCAAAGCACGCGCTCAAAATTCCAGATAATTGAAAACTTTTAATCGGCTGCTTAAGGATTAACAAACGTTCTAGATAACTTAAAGCGGTTACTGTGTTATTTTGAGTTATTGTTGTGTAAGTGGGGCATGGCTACAACAGGGGCAACTGCAGCCACCACAAGGACACCCAGCACAACAGCGGCTCAAGCGCCAGCCGTCGATTATTCAACAGCCACGCCCACTTGCACCACCGCCACAGTAGTCATGCCCACTGTAGGCATAGCGACTGGCTTGCCCCTGGGCATGGCAGCTGTGCCCCATCTGCCGCTGCTGGGTGGCTGCTTGGACAGCGCGGCCAACAAGGCCATTGCAACGGGCAGCGGTGCACAGCCGACGGCAACTGCAAATCCCAATCTAACGGCCGTTCTACCCACACCCACAGGTGAGTCTAACAATTGGGCATTGCTTGACCCTAGCCCCACAAAAGCTCGCCAAATCTTACCCGGCTCAGCACCTTGCTGGTCCAAACAATTCCCTGAATTGTCAAGGATATATGTAGCTGCCAAAAAAAAGAGCCCAGGCGACAGTCCCAAATTAAAAATTCCTGACCGAGCCTGAGTCTGAGACTTGGCCATTGGAAAAGCGCAATGATTTGGAAATTTCACAACAGCAACAACTACAACAACAACAACAGCAGCAGCAACAACAATAAGTTGACTGCCAACTGTTTTGGTCTTTCGCACATCAGTGGCAATTTGTTTTGCACAAGTATGGGTTGTCAAATAAAATTAGTTCATGTCGGCGGCCATCGAGTGGCCACGTCGAGATGCGACTGCCACTGGCGGCGTCGAGCGCAAATGCTGGATGGTTGGAGGCGCGGCGGTGCAGTGGGCGGGTGAGCAGCGAATGTGGTTGCAGGCCAAAGCTTTGACTTGTCTCTAAAAGGTGTTGGAAGTTGCACAATAAATAAATAATTATAAAAAGAGCACAGAGACGGAAAACCAGCAAAGGCACACACTCACACACGCACACACACACACACACTAGCTGCGACCGGCCTGAGCATGGGTACATGGCATACATTGATGTTTAAGCACTGGGCAGAAACCATACTTAAGGGTTTCGAATTACTTGATGCGTGTATTCGCATTATTCTTAGAAAGCCGACCGTATAAAAGGTGTGCACAATGATTTTCAAGTGTACATAGCCCCGGCTAAACCGATGCTCATGATGATGGCCTGCATTTGAGTGCCATCCGCTTGGTTATGATGTTTATGCCATTTATGTCACCCGACTTTGAGCTATGTGCCAAGCTCTGAGCCACTTGACCGGAAATTAGTTGAGGCAACCCTGCACGCTCTCTCAATGCCCATCAATCCCAATGATGTATGGAAAGAGATATTAGATTTTGATACACATATGGCTAAGATGTAAGCTAAATCAAGCACATGTAAAAAAAAGGAATTGGACTCGAATATACTGATCATATACTACTAAAAATATAATAATAGGTCAGAGAGTGGAACCTGAAACTTTCAAAATCCAAAGTGAATCCATAAATTATAGACAGTGCAGTTCGACTAACTTCCTGGCCAACTATATATAATGTTGTTCAAGCATATAGAACATATTTTATGAAACGACAAAAAGTCTCCTGCTTAACAAAATTTGTTTTATATCATTCTATAAATGATGCAGATAAAATAAGAATGTCCCAAAGAGCGCAGGTGTTTTGAGCTTAAAAATAGCAAGTCAATATTATTATGCCAAATCGAGCGATTGAGGACAATTATAATCAAAATAAATAAAGAAGTGAAGTGAAAAAATACTCTCTAAAAATAAACACAGCAAAATAAAATGAATTTACAATTGACGCACAATGAAAATGCCAAAATTTTATGCTTAGACGATTCAACTACAAATTTGATTCATAAATTTTATAAATTTTATATGAGTTCAACTTTGCACACAGCTCGTATAAGTAATATAGACACTTACAAACTCTGTTGGTAATTAAGCCTTAATTAATCCAGCTGGCTGGCAAATCTCATGGCAAGTCGATCATCTCTCTAGCCGAGCTAAACGTGTGAAGATCACAATATTACGCATTAAAAACCAGAAGCCCCAACGAGTAATGTGCTGCGCGCGACAAACAAGATCAGCGAGCAGTAACTGTAGAGGCAGTGGCAGAGAGAGAGAGAGAGAGAGAAAGAGCACAGCGAGGATCTGCTGGAGTGGCAGAGCGCTTAGTGAGGGCTGCACAAAAAGCGGCCAAGTTTAATTTATATGCAGTGCTGGCAGCCGCTGCGGCAAAAACTTTACCGGTAGCAATAAATCAAACTATCAATTGAATTCCGAGGCGATCATCACTTGTGTTCGCCCTCTCTCACTCTCACACTCTCTGTCTGTCACTCCTTTGCTCTCGCTCTGTTGCGGCGTCGCTTCTTGTTACAAGCTGCGCCAAGTCGTGCGATTTTAAGCCGATTTTGCAATTGACTGAGGTGCGTCGAGGCAGCCGTAGCTGTCGCATTGCTCGCTAAGATCGGTAGTAAATCATTTGCTGTAGCCAAGTTGCAAGTGGCAAGTTGCACGTTGCTAGTTGCCAGTCGCAGACTCAGCCAGCTTTGGCCACAGCCACTGTTGACATCCGTGGCATAAGCGCAGGCAGCGTGTACTCCTCGTCTCTGCTGATTGGGCTGGTCGTCAATTGTTTGGAGCGCAGCATAAATCAGGCATAACCATAACCAAGCGGCGGCAACAATTGGTGCAACATGCTGGCTGTGCAACGTGTGCAAATTGTCGACTTGCCCCCAAGCAGATCAGCTACACAGCTTTAATTAGCCCAACTAGCGGCCTAGTCGAGGGTCGCCGGGCAGTTCGCATCGAGCCAGAGCCTGCCTGTTGGGCATACCAACGCATCTGCAACTGGCTAAATGCCATTGCCACACACGCAGTGGTGCAGCGGTGCAGGCATGCCAAAATGGAAAAAATAAAATAAAATAAAATAAAAACAGAGGTGTTAAAATGTGTGCAGTTCTCGCGATCAGATAAAATGTCAAAATGAACATAAAAGCTTCTACATCTGAGGAATTGCTAATCGGTACAGCTGCCCGAAGAAGCAGGCCATGCTCGATCCTAACAAATTGCCAGCGGAGACATCGGGAATTTCATAAATTCCAGCTCAAATTAGCTGTTGGCAGTTGGCAGTCGGCAGTCGGCAGTAGTCGGCAATCGTTGGCCGTGCCAAACTGATTCATGGACGGGACGGTAATGGACCACACCACGTCCACTTGACACGCCATTATGACCATAAACGTTGACACTTCCGCCAGCAAAACGGCAAAGCTTGTAGCACTCGTCGTCTGCGCTGTGCCAATGTCTTCGCTTCAGTCTTGACGTGTTCGATCAAAAACAGACCGAAATTTGTCCAATCATTGTCACTGCCCATCCCGCCCGCCTGCCAGCCGCCCTGTCCTGTCCACTTGACTACTACAAATTTCTTGGTGTTTGGCTGCCATGCGCGGAATTCTGGCAGCAGCTTCGTTTAAATTCCAATTGACATTTAATGATTTTGATCACCTCTCTCTGCCTCTCTCTCTATCTCTATCTCTTTCCCCTTTTCTTTCTTTCAGCTCTGACGCACAACCACTGCCCGTCTACGGCGGTGCCAGCGGCTCCCACGTTGAGCCTCTTCGGCAGCTCGGGCAGCTCACCTCAGGGCACAAATCTCAGCGCTTTGGCCTCCCAGCATCGGCTACTGGAACTATCAAGGTTTGGCCTAAGGGGCTACGATCTGGCACAACATATGCTGTCGCAACAGGGCGCTGTATCCAAGCTGTTGGGTAAGTATTTGGGGGTCCATAGGGCTACTGTATGGGTGGGCGGTTGGGTGGTAGGGCGTGCAAGTCCAGCCTGACCAATGCAATCAGCGACAGCGTCTGCATGACGCGGAACCACAAAACACGCGCTCCAAATCCAATTGCCATGTGTCCCGCTGAATTAGGGGCTCAAGCGTCTGTAATCGATTTGGTCAACTACTGTAACTCCCGGCGAGACAAGTTGGCCGGCCACGTATACACGACAAATCGATTGCACCTTACCATGCCCAATGCCTCGACACCTGGCCAATAGCCAATGCTCAACAGCGAGCCGTCGCACACCTGTTGCCAATTACACACAACTCTTTGCGCTCCAAATTGCAATTCTGCGCGCCTGGCGTCAAGCTAGACCGAAATTCCAAGGGGGCACTCGACCGCGGGAGGTTAGCTGTAACTTCGGATAGATTAAAGCCAAATGACATAGGCCAGGTGTTGGCTGCAATACTTGTATCCAAGCCTCAATTGGTTCCTTTGTCAACATGATCATCCCACCCGAGCATGCTAATTAAAATAAATCTTTCGAGAATCCACTGCTCTTCCACCTCGATCACGAGTTAATAAATGCGCTGCTCAATTCGTTCACTACAGCCATTCATCGCGCTATCTCTGAATCATACTCACAAACTGTCTGATCTGTGTGCAGTCGGTGGGGCCATAACTCATTCACAGTGCTCAAATAGACGACGAGGGGCGTGGGAGGGCAGTTGGGGCTTTGTCGCTAGTTAATTTAAGCTGTGTAAATGTGTAAATAATTTCCGTTTTACTTTTATTTTTTTGCAAACTCTAATTTACATAAGTGTATAGAGTATAGGTACCTTTGCCACTCTGACAATGTGCAGTCAATCAATGTGTGGCATACATACTATTGTTAACTACACTGAGAGAAATGCAACGGAAATGACTAAAGTTGTGCAAAAATTGTGCTCACTGAGCGAATTCTGTAGTAGGCATAGCCAGTAGCAAAGATATTGAAAATATTAGCAGACAATTATTGAGTAGTTTAGTATAATCTGATATATCAAAATGTTATTGGGGCAAAATACATTCAGGCTGTCATTTTACATCTTCAGCTAACATGATTGTGTTTATATATTAGTATATATATCTTTTCATCTTATATATAAATTCATGAAGCCCCTAAAATAATCACAGACTTTAAATTAGCGTTGCTTACTATCTTCTTTCTATCTCTTTATCTTTTTCGCTATAGTTTTCTATATCTCTGTATATGTTTCTATATATGTCTCTCTCCCGCTCTTTTTCTCTCTCTCTCTCTCTTTCACCCATTCACACTCTCTCATTCAACTTTACCACTCTATAGCAATCGCTCACCATCTCTCTCTCTATCTTTCTCTTTCCCTATCCCTCTCTCTCTCTGTTTATTTCTCTTCCTCTCTCCCTCTCTCTATCTCGCATTCTCACTGGTCGTTATATATTCAAACTCAGAAGTAATAATGATGTTCGCCAAGCCTGACAGAGTCGTTCCATTCCCCTTCCGGCATTCCTACCTGTCTCCCTCTCTCTCTCTCTCTCTTTCTCTTTCTCTTTATTTATCTATCTCCATCTCTTTGTATATATATCTCTATATATCAATTTCTCTACGTATCTATCCATATTGCTGCCCTTCTGCATATTTTTCCCCCTCAATTTTTCTGGAAATGTTATCGCTTCCCTAGTTTAACTTGATTATATATATATATATATATATATATATATATATATATATATATATATTTTTTTTTCTATAATATATTATGTATATATCATATTATAATATCAATAGACTTTTTCTCTAGGTGTGACCCTTATTTTCTAACGCCTAATTCACAAGATAAACAGCGTGCGCCTGTCACTCGCTTCCGACAAATTATCAGCCAGAAGCTGCGCTGATGCTGCTGCTGACATTGTTGTTGTTGTTGTTGTTGTTGTTGTTGTTGTTGTTGTGAGTTGTAGAATTGTGTCGTAGCCAAATATTCAAATTAGCGCGCCATTGAATGGCGGAACGCGCCTTCAATTGTCTAGTTAGTTCGTCAGTCGGGCAGCAGGTAGCGCGCATTGTGTTGGGTCGCCGGCGGGCTTTTTGACCAGTTCGAACGCCCACACGAGCCCCCAGTCGACGCTAGTTTGATAATGTGAAAATTATGCCAACAGCCCCAAGGCAGGGGTCAGCGTGTGATAGTAGAATTTTGCATAAAAGCGGCTTTGGATTCAGTTAATGTTTCTGTTTGGTCTTCTGCATTGCAGGCACTTTGCGGCCGCCGGGACTGATTGGTGGCTCGAAGCCAAAGGTGGCCACGCCGACAGTTGTCTCCAAGATCGAGCAGTACAAACGCGAGAACCCAACGATATTCGCGTGGGAAATACGCGAGAGACTGATTAGCGAAGGTGAGTACCAAAAGCGGGGAACAATGCCAATGCCAAAGCCAAAGCCAATGCCAATGGCAATGCCAGCAAACAGATGGGCAATTGGCCAGGTAGCAGGGATCAGTCTACGGACAGTTGAGCTAATTAAAATTAACTGATGGCAGCCCCCCCAAAAGCGAAATTGCAGCAGGCATTGACAAGCCACAGCATCAATGAATGACTGGTCCGAGTGCGTCTGGGCGGGCATAGGGTTACGCGCAGCTTCAACTCGCCAGTTGAACTCGGTTGCATCTACAGCTCCTTGAGCAGCTGACAGCATCAGCTTGATGTGTTTATGGTGCGGTTGTCAGTACTCGAGCTCGTAATGCGAATTAGCCAACAAAAGAGCTGCGTTCCTCGAGAGTTTTGTGGTCGCAGCCTCATTTAATGTTGTAAGCGACTGCGATGGCAGCGAGTGTGTGTGTGTGTGTGTTTGGTCTCTGTGGGAGAGGGAGATTTATCGATTGGCTAATTTATGAACATCCGCTCCTGGCCAGAGTCAATTGATATGTAAATGTGCTCACATTTGTGTCACTCAACGTTGAATACGGCAGATACCCGCCGCACCAGTTGCCTCGCTCTGTCAATCGCTCGCTCTCTGTGCGATGAATCGTCCGATTGCCATCGCTCACATGAGACGCTCGAACACACAGCAAGACGAAGCTGGCTACGACTGACTACTGACTACTCGAAATGTAGATCGCAATCGCAACTGGTCTGCTCATTACAGTCAATCTAATTTGCGTCAGCCGGCATTTGGGTTCATGAGCAGGTCACGACGCACTGCATCACTGCATCCGGCGCCAAGATACTCGTTATAATACTGCATCTCTCTCTCTCTCTCTCTCTGGTTGCTCAGGTGTTTGCACGAATGCCACTGCGCCCTCGGTGAGCAGCATCAATCGCATCCTGCGCAATCGCGCCGCCGAGCGCGCCGCTGCGGAATTCGCTCGAGCTGCCAGCTATGGCTATGCTCTGCATCCCACGCATCCGCATTCGCATCCGTATACGAGCTTTCCCACCTGGCCGGCCACGTTGCCGGGTCATCATCCGCTGTGGGGCGCTGTGCCGTTAGCCGCCAGCGGCGCCTTGCCGAACAGCAGCAGCTACAACAGCGACGGCAGCTCCAATCCGAATACCAACAACAACAGCATCAGCGCAGGAGGCGGCAGCAGCGTGGGCAGTGGACGTTTATCGCTGCCAGCCCTATCGCCGGAGTCGGGCAGCCGGGACAGTCGTTCACCCGACGTGGATGCCAATCGCGTGATAGGTAAGTCAAGAGGGCTGCTTCCATTCAGCTGGTCTTGTGAATGAGCTTCTCCGATTTCGCAGACATTGAGGGCGAGGACAGCGACTCGGAGGACAGCGATCAGCCAAAGTTTCGTCGCAATCGCACAACGTTCAGTGCTGAGCAGCTGGACGAGCTGGAGAAGGAGTTCGAGAAGTCGCACTACCCCTGTGTGGGCACACGCGAGAAGCTGGCGGCACGCACGGGACTGAGTGAGGCGCGGGTGCAGGTGAGTCTTGTCTTATCCGAAGGCCGTGTACGATGGACTGTGCCCAATTAGACTATTTTATTATTTTGTTGCCCTACTAACCACACATCGACATTGACATGGACACAGAGACTCGCTCGCTCCTTTTTTTATGAACTAACAAATTGTCTCTCCGTTGATTGATCAATTAGGTTTGGTTTTCCAACAGACGTGCGAAATGGCGGCGTCATCAACGGGTCAATTTGCTGAAGCAGCGCGGCTCGACCTCGACATCGCCCATACCAGCTCCAACGCAGCAGGAGCCCAGTCTACAATATGCTACCCGTTCCAGTGCTTACCACTGCGAGGGCAACAACAACAGCAGCAGCACCACCAACAACAGCAACACCGTCACCACCACAAGCTTGCCAGCCACCACCACCCACACGAGCATAAGCCCTACGGCCCACGACCCCGACCCAGTGACAGCAACAGCGCCGCCGCCTGCCTCAATCACAGCATCAGTTCCATTATTAATGGGCGGTGAGCATAGCGCCTTTCGAGCTGCCCTGCCCTCTGCCTCCGCCTCGTCGGCGTCGGCGTCAGCGTCGGCAGCTGCATTTGCGCTCAACTTTGCCCGCCAGTACATCTGGCGACATATGGGAGGAGTGCCGCCAAAGGAGCCCCAAACGGAGCTGGACGAGGAAATCAACGTGGATGCAGAGACAGAAACGGAATCGGAGGCTAACTAAAGAGTGCAATCAACCTGCTGCAATTCCAGCACCAGATACATACATAGAGACATATATGCAAATGCCCACATCTAATCCCAATCTAAGAATCATGCATGTCTATGGATTTGTCAGTTTCCTATCGCTTTAAACCGAGAATTTAGTGCAATTTTTAACTTAATTTATTCAATTTTGCATTCCAAAACACGTGCTGAGTACAAATAAAGACGGAATCGATGCATGCGATATATCGTTATATGTCGTATATGTATAAGACAATATATAAGACAGTGCTATAATTGGTTGGGATGTGTGGGTGGTGGGAGAAAGGGAGAGGCAGAGAGATGGGAGAGTTGAGAGTGATGAGAGGAACGCATCCGGGCGCATTCATATATATCGATACATGAATATATCGATATATATATATATATATGCATATTTATATATATAATTTGTTAAATTCTCACGGGTTTCTTATAATTGGTTGGGAATTCAACAGTTGACACCCATTGATGTGAGAGAGAGAGAGAGAGAGGGATAGAGAGGAGAGGCTGAGCGTGCGAGTGAGGGAGCTCGACGCGCATTCAAAAATAACTCAAGTGGACAAATCTGACAATTTTGTGGCTACCAAGACGGTCAGCAGCAACAGCAACAGCAACTGCCAGAGCAACAGCTACAAATATAAATACAAATACAGAGGCTCAGAGTCAGAGAGAGGCTCAAGTGGCTGCGAATGTGCTTGGTGTTTGGTGTTTGGGCCAGGGTCTGGGCTCGCGGAGTCGGCTCTGGGCCTGGGCCTGGGCCTGGATGATTAATGTGGCTTTAATTACATGCGCTGAGAAGTCGTCGACGTCACCGTCCTCGTTGTCGTCGTCAATGTGTATGCTCGGATGGATCACTATAATTATATAGATGGCCGAATTAAATTTTAATTTAACGCCTGTCAAATCAGAAAACCACTTGTATAATCGTTCGCTTAAGCGAGCCACAGCTCCGTGCTCCGAGCTCCGAGCTCCGCGCTGGCTCCCAAAAAATCGACTTGCTCGACTCCCTAACAGTTATTCATTTCACTTTACTTCGTTTACTGTCCGACCGCGTTCATATTGAAAGACAGAATCAATTGAAGCCACAGCGCCAGCTGCTATTATTGATTGTAATGAGCCACCGAAGGCGTCAACTTCACCAGCTCGACGCGAATCCAGCAAAGAAAGAAACGAAACTTAAATGAAAGAAACCTCTTGCACCATCCACAGAATGAAAACAATTAAATCCATGAAATTTACATACCTGCGGCTTTCGATGAGTCGCTGAAAAGCATTGTGCTGCCCAGATTCATGAATCTATACATATATTGGGTACAGAGCACGCTTAACTACAAAGCGTGCGACTACAGTGGCTGTCCGATGTGGCCCAGTTGGTTGGCTGCTGCTGCAACTATTGACTATCAGAGCTGGGTTATTCAACAAAGACTTTATGGGAATCACTATTCAATCAAATTCTGGCTATTTACCATTGCAAAAATCTTTTAGTTTAGCTACCTTAAAGTTATCCAACTTAGTCTAGGGGGATATATGGTGAAGCTGATGTCGGACGTTTGCCTTCGGAATTATCATAAGAACCTTTAAGAGCCCAATTAACATTGCAAAAACTTTAGTCTTAGATGGACAATTTGTTGCTGATAATCTTGATTTTAAATATGATAAAGATTATATCAGTAGCTGGCTAACTTTATAAGTCGCTTAAGATCCTTCATTCTTAAGATCCTTCATTCCAAGACTCTCAGCAAGTTAGCTCCGATCATTCACTCCAGGACAGCATATATCTGTAGCACTAAGAGAATTGATTCCCAACAACTGTAATCACGCACAACATAATTGACCTCTTATCGAGTATAACTAAAGCCAAGACATAAGCCATGACAGGTCAGCAAGCTCGTCAAGGCTCATGATATGCAAACAGAGGCGTCTCCAATGAGACCAGGAACAGATTTTGAGCCAACAACACGTACATACATATGCGGATATATATGTATATACGTATATACATATATGAAAAGTAAAGAACTGAGCTATCCGCGCATTGGAATGTCTCTGGTTGCATCCTTGCCATAGCTGTGGCTCTTAATTGCCAAAGGCGTTAGTATTAAGTGGTTTTCGTGCTTATTATAAATATCTCTTAATTTTTGCGATCCTCTCAGTGTGTGTGTGCGTGTGTGTGTGAGTGTGTAAGTGTGTATGGCAAAATCTTGAAATGGCAATCACCGACTGCTTTAGTCTTACTCCAGAGCTAACCAGACAAGTGGAGGACGTCGTCGCTCCTGTCGTCGGCTTTGTTGTCATTATGTTGTGTTATTTGGCACGATTTGTTGAACTAAGGAGCTGACGCTGAATCGTCGTCGTCGTCGTCGCCGTCGCTGTTGTCGCTGCTGTCGTTGTCTGTGCTGCACAGACCTGTGGCTGAGGTTGGGGCTGTGCGCGGTTGCATGATGCTGCCGATCGATTGAAAATCGATCAGCAAGCGATCGGCAAAGGCGGCAATGAAAATGGGAACTGGTCAACCGGCAGCAGTAGCTGCTGTCTCCAACTTCAACTCCAATTCCAATTCCCATTCCAACTTTGACTGTGACTGTGCTGTAAGTGTAAATATCATCCTTGAGTCTTGCTCTTGCGGCAGCTTCAAATGCCCGCAACCGTTGTTGCATGGTGCACGGTGCATGGTGCATGGTGTTTGGGAGCGGGAGCCAAACTGGCGTCGCCTCAGTGGATATAATTGTCGCATGCAACATCGCGGCTATCGCACACATTTATACTTTAGCACGATGCGAAAGAACACGGAATTGGCCAGGTAGGACAGGTAGACATGAAAGGTAACGCATTGCGCTGCTTGACTTGGCTTCGCGTTGCTTTCGCAGCGACTGAGAGAGAATAAGTAATTCACTTAACGCTTTAATATCGCTGATAAATGCCACAAGGATTCGCCAACACATTGCCCACTTAATTGGTGCAATTTTCAACGATTTTATTTTATTTGCATGTGTTTTATTTAAGGACAAGGCGAAGAGAGCAGAGCGAGAGGAGTGCCATCTGTGTGCCTGAGCAGACTTTATGGCAGCGGCGTGCGAACCGAACTGTAGCTCATTTACATACCTTCTCGTTTGTCCATAGCATGTTCTCTCTGTCTCCCTCGCTCGCTGCCTCTCGCTCTCCCTCTCCCTCTCTCTCTCGCTCTCGCTCTCTATTTATATTGATCGCGTTCGCATGGCACATTGGAGACAGCTGCTGATTAGTAAATGCTGCGGCAAATGAAGTATGAATCGCACAATTGGACCGGATGCCGGGCACAAGATGCGACGCACATGCTTAGCCAAGATCCAGGCTCAGATCCAGCATTTGGCATCGACGTCTATGCGAATTTAATGCAATGGCTAAGCCTATAATTTGATCGTATCCACACTATAACTCAAAGCCTGGCCAAAGCTGGTGCAAAATGCCCAGTGGCAACGACCACGAGGCGTGCCCCACACCAAGTGCAGGGCAGGCAGTGACAGAGCGCGTATAATGGATGCGCAGCAATGCCATTTCTGGCAGATCGGGCTGTAAGCAACGGCTTCTGATAAGACCACCAGCAACCAACATTAACCACCGGCCACCACCGACCACCGCCAAGACTGCAGTAGTTGTTGAAAGCGTCGAGTGACCAGTGGTGTGGAGCCAAAAGCCCAAGTTGCGCTCACTTAGCGGGCATGCGTCATAACTTAGGCTGCGGTCAGTGGTCGATCGGATTACCCGGCAGGCATTTCAATTCAACACATCCTTTGCTCGCCTGCCCAATTATACTACGGAGCCACTGCCACGCCCATACCAGCGCCCATCGCTTGCGCAAGGGGCGTGCGAGATGGCGACGCAAATTATAGCAATGCGCTGACTTAAATAAATGCGCAACTTTTAAAATTGAAAAGAAATTAACGGTGGGCAGTGCATCGATTGCCTGGGCGCGGCTCCACTGACTTTTCAGATTCCCATCTCTAACTGAATGGCAAAAATATTGTGCATAATTATATGCTAATGCTGCCATTGAATTATGGCTGTCTGCATGCAGCTATTCCCTCCCTCTCTCTCTCTCCCCTTCTCTGTCTTACTTAGCTGTAAGCCTCTGTCCTAATATCATTGAAAATTGCTGCCCCCGGCACCATAGCTGGTGGTTTTAAAGTAAGTGTGACCACACACGGTCCGTTTATATTCGAATCACTCATGTAATTGCACTATTTAACTAAAATAAATAATAAATTGCAAAGAAATTAGCGCTCAGTACAGCGATGGCCAGGGCGCGGCATCATTGACTTCCCATATCTGACTGAGTGGCAAAAATACTGTGCATAATTATATGCACACTCATATCCACATTGATTTACTACTCTCCACATGCCGTTATTTCCATCCCTCCCTCCCTCTATACCTTTCTCTCTCATTCATCCATACAGTAAGCATCTGTGTCTAATAGCGAAGGAAATTACTGCTCCCGGCGCCATAGCTGCTGGTTGGATTTCCAACAACGGGACCACACACGGCTCGTTTGTTATTGGAATCGCTCATGTAATTCCAGTGTTTTTCATTTACCGACAGTGGGATTGATTATTGTTAGGAGTGTGATAAATCTCTGTTTTTTATTAACTTTCGGCATGACGCGGCGGAATTTGTGCTTCGAGTCGGAAGAATGAATGAAATTAATATGAAAATCAGATCAGCATGATTAGTTATAATTTGTAAAATAACACAGCCTTTACGTAGATCAAAATTCAACAATAATTAATTAAATTTGTTCGAGTGCTGATCGAAAAGGTATGCAAAAGCAAATCCAGGTAACAATTGATTTCAAATGTGGATTAAATATATATATATATATATATATGTATATATATATATATATATATGTATATCTTTTTATAAGAGTATGTCGCTAAGGACCTTATCGTAAAAAAATTTGGTGAAAGTAATTAAATATATTTAAATAAGTTTCTTACGTTACGTGCATTACGTATTTCAACATATGTAAGGATGGATGTACGTATTTTTACATGTACGTATTTTTTACTATGTATAGTATTTTCTTGGTCTCTAATTAAAGCATAGTGGAGACACTTTAAGATTAAAAACAGTGTTACCACATGTATTTTATGTTTGATTGCTTGGTATTAGTTTTGGTATATTTTATTTTATTTTCATTCGACGAATTGTTAAGTTTTTAACATAACAACAAGCTCATTTTAACCATTTAAATTATGTAATATTTGTAAATGCAAGATAGTTATATTCTTTAAATTGAAGTTATTTAAAATTTGCTGCACTCACAACAGGTAAAGAGTAAAAACCGCATTTTTACTGTGCTTTGGTCATTTTTGCAGTTTCTTAAGTCAGTCACACTTACAATGAGCATTTCAAGTGGAATTCTGTTTTAACAAATTTTTTGGCAATTAACTTTTATGACTGTAGTGAAGGCGGAAGAAACAAATGCACAAATTCATTAAATGTGTTAATTTAAGTGAAACAAATCAGCGTTAGCTCCCCGTAGTTCCAATTTGTATGAATGTGGCACAATCGCAATCAAACGATTGCAGCCAACGCCAACGTCAGCAAAAATCTTTGATATCAACTGTAAAGGCAACGCAGTGTGAAAATCAGTTTAAAGACGCTACTTAATTCGTAATAATGGCTAGTCCACGAACGCGACGTGTGCTGCAAGAGTTGAAGCCCCAGGACGAGAATTCGGTAAGATTAAGGCAGAAACATGTTAAAAGAAAATTACGTATTGAACAAGTTTTGACGTGTCTCAAAACTGGATTTTTATCGTTTTATAGAAATGTTTCGAGTGCGGCACTCACAATCCCCAATGGGTGTCGGTTACTTATGGCATTTGGATATGTCTGGAGTGTTCGGGCAAGCATCGCAGCTTGGGCGTTCATCTCTCGTTTGTGCGCTCCGTAACCATGGACAAATGGAAGGACATTGAGCTGGAGAAGATGAAGGCGGGCGGCAATCGCAATGCACGTGAATTTCTAGAGGATCAGGAGGATTGGAACGAACGTGCGCCCATAACGCAGCGATACAATAGCAAGGCAGCAGCTCTATATCGAGATAAGATTTCAACGCTGGCTCAAGGAAAAAGTTGGAATCAAAAGGACGCCGAAGCGCGCTTAAACAGCAGTAACTCTTCTTATGGCTCCAGCAGCTATAGCGGCAGCGGCGCCAATAGCAGCTCGCAAAACCGTGCAAATGCAACAGGTTACAGTGGCAACGACAGCGGTGGAGGCTATCAGAACGGCGGAGGCGCTTACAACGAGGCTGGTGGTTATCAGCAGTTCCAGACACAAGAATTCAAAGACCAGAAGGAGGAGTTCTTCAGCCGTCGTCAAATGGAAAATGCATCGCGGCCAGAGTGAGATCTTAAGAATTACTGATGCCTAACGAGATTACAATTTGCATTATTCATACAGAAACTTGCCACCAAATCAGGGCGGTAAATATGCAGGATTTGGTTTTACACGTGAACCGCCACCGAAAACACAATCTCAGGAGCTGATCGACTCCACGCTAACCACTTTGGCATCCGGTTGGAGTTTGTTCTCCACAAATGCATCCAAGTTGGCAAGCACTGCTAAAGAGAAGGCCGTAACCACAGTTAATTTGGCTTCGACCAAGGTGCGTATAACAATATTGAAAAAAATAACAGCTGTTCTCTGTTTTGTTATTTATTTATTTAGTTTTGTTTGAGTTTTTGTTTATTTTTATATTTGGTTGTAGATTAAAGAGGGCACCCTGCTTGAATCGGTTCAGAGTGGGGTTACAGACGTGGCCTATAAGGTCGGTAGACACAAGCGTAGTCTTGTTTTAATTACATTTACATTTATACTTACATTCGGACAAGTCTAACTGGACTCTCGTTTAAATCCCAAAGGTTACTGACATAAGCAAACGTGGCTGGAACAACTTGGCAGGTGGCAACAGCTCGGCGTCTCAAGGCGGCTACAACGATCCCAGCTTGGATGACAACGGCTATCAGCGTTCCAATTCGGTGGGCGGCAATTTGGCTGGTGGTCTAGGACAACAGAGTGGTGTTGGCGATAGTGATTGGGGTGGCTGGCAGGAGAATGCCAATAATAAAACGCATCTAACTAGCTCCAGCTCATATCAAAATCAACTTAGCAGCAACGCCAGCGGCACACCAACTGGCGGCCTCACGCAAGACGATGATTGGGCTGGGTTTAATTCCGCAAATTATCAGAATTCTGAGACATCGTATCAAAATACACCATCTGGTGGCCAGTCCGTTCGCCGCAATATGAAGCTACAGGAGACTTCGCAGAAATTGAGCGAAGGTTTCGATAATCTGGATGTGAAGAACGTGAAAGCCAAGCCAGCAGCCTCGTCGAGTGGCAAAGCGAGCGCCGAGGATGATGCCTGGAATTTGTTAATGAATTAGCAAATAGAATGAAACCATTATTGAAGCGTTTTTGTCAAATAACTTGATTTGTTTTGTATTATTTTTTTTATTGTTGTCAACTATGTTTTAAAGAAACTTCAGTTTATTCGTGTGCGCATTTAATGTAAATTTACGAATATTATGTTCCAACTTATTTTTACTGATTTCCAACGAAGAGAAGTTATAGTTTACATTATTATTTTTACAGGTTAGACCAATTTTAAATAGAAGTAATACAAAGTGAATTAATATGCAAAATATATATATATGTGAATTCAAATCTAGCTATAACTTGTATTATTTATCAAAAAACGGAATTTGAATTGGAATTTAAATTAAAAATCTCGATATCGATATAGTTCGTATGTTTCCAACTAGATATAATGTCTCTTAATCGATATATCGATATATAAAACACGAAATTTTCTGCAATGATTTCTCTTTCATTCTTTTTCGTTTGAACAAGCTGTGTGGACGCATTTTTATCGTTTTATCGTTTGTCACGACAAACGAGTTGGCAGTGCGCGCAGTTTATTCGGTTAAGTAGGACCCAAAGTGAATTCAATCATTAAATTTTAAAGTTTTTCATAAATATAAATTGGTTTTATAAAATTAACAACGTAGGTAAAAAAAAACCACTCGCTGTAGCTTCGCACAAAACTCTCGAGTTTGCATTAGCATTTCAGCGTGCTTGTATGTGTGTGTGAGTGAGCGAGTGTGTGACTAAGTGAGTGTGTGTGCATAGAAACGCGTACGTAGAAATTTAATTTTGCCAATTTGGCAAACAGAAAGAACTTATAGTGAAATTTGAGACTTCAGCTATACAACAAAGAACTGAAGGCCAATCTGTTTAAATGAACGCAGTAGCAGCTGTAGCAACAGCTCGTACACACGCATAGAAAGAAAGTTCCAGCATCGTCCCTCCACCCACCCGTTGTGCTGATTGCGTGGGGAGTTGTCAATTTTCAAGGCTTCACCTATTGAACTTCCGTTTCAGTCTTTAAAGCTGCAAAAACCAAAATTAATAAAATTAATGATTCACTGGCAATCGCGACTGCCCAGCTGGCAGTCGTCCGTCAGCAAGCTGCAGCAGCTCAATTTTGTTTAAATTTAGTGAAAGTGGGTTCATCCACGAATGACTTCATTTTCATGGCAACGATTTTTGGTGCGGGGTTCACAGCTGACTCGCTGCTTGGGGGAAATGAATACATTTGTAACATAATTTATGCTTGACTGCCATTAATGTTTTCCTTTTTACTTTGTTTACTTCTGAATAAATACCTTTCAATAAACATTCAAGCGCCCGATATACATATCTATATATATATTTATATTCTGTACAATAACATTTATGTGAATAAGCAGCAAAAATTTCAATTTCTTTATTTATAGACATTATAGAAAGTGTGACGCCACGCCTCACTATACAACGGCCCATCAATTTTCAGTTCAGTTGTGTTTTTATCTAGCAAACGTTACCGAGCCCAAAATCAAAATGTTTCAGCCATAGGAATAGACGCCCGTTCGAATATTTATGTGTATAATCGAATGTGAAACATTTGCCGGGCATTCTTAGGGACCTGACAAAAAAAAAAACATAAAGCAAAAGAAAAAAAAAAAAAAAAGAGGTACTCTGCATTGGAGAAGAGCGTCTGCTGAAGCAAGCAAAAAAAACTTGAACAAACGTTAAGACGAGTCTGGAGAATGGTTAAAAAGGAAGTCGGTTTAGAAAACAACGCGTCCTTAGTATTAAGTCAGCAATCTGAGCAGCAGCCGGAGAAGCAGCAGCAGCAGAAGCATCATAAACATCAACATCAAGATCATCATCAAGCTGAACAAACGCAACGCATTGATATCGACTTGACACCGGAGGAGCCGAAAACTGATTTCAATTTTGCTCGCCAGGCAACTGTCACCTATGCACCATTAAACCCAGCCAACAGTCCAAACTATGAGAGTTTGCACAAGCTGCAGCTGCAACATGCGCATCTTGCCCCAACAACGCCCTACAATCTCGACACTATATCGCCACAGAATACGATGGCAATGGCCGTGTCGAGCGTGCCGCTCTCCATCATGCCCAATGAGATTCCTGCTGAGGACGAGGAGCGCCTCGAGCGGATCTTCAATCAATTGGACCGCGACGGCGATGGCAAAATCGACATACACGACCTGTCGGCGGCACTGCACGAGTTTGGACTGTCCAGTGTCTACGCGGTGGTGAGTGAGAGATGATGGCATAAACAGCTGGGGGGTTGTCATCTATATGTATACCAACTGGGCACTATTCCTTGCAGCTGCTTAGCATCATCAAGCACAAGTTCGCATAAATTATTCGCTAACAAATACCGTGTAAATGATTTGTAAATCTTTAGTTGTCTGCCAACAAAATTTCGATCTCTGCTCACCTCATTGTCTGTCTGTCTGTCAAGAGCTAGATATCTGATGTGCATAAACATATAACGAAATTTTGCATAATTGGCCTCTGGGTGGCAATTTTTATGGTTTCAGCTAAAAGAAATATGCATAACGTCTCACCCGATCCACATATTGTCTGATTCTATTGATTTTGGCAAATGGGCTGCTGCTGTTTTTTTCCGACAATTGTCGGAGGCCAAGGCTAAGCACTGCAGATGCCAACTAACTGGGTCACGCGTGTACAATTTGGCAATTGTCGGCTTTTCTTAGAATACAAATAATTTGTAAATATGCTTTATTGTTTGATTTTATATAGAAATTCCTACAGCAATCGGACAAGAACCAAAGCGGGAATGTGGGCTTTGCTGAGTTTCTTCATTATGTGCGAGAGCACGAGAAGAATTTGTGTCTGCAGTTCTCGCACTTGGACAAAAATCGGGATGGTAACTTAATATGACACTAATTCAATATATTAAATATGCTATAATGCCTTTTGTTTTGCAGGGAAAGTGGACTTGGAAGAGCTAATATCTGCGTTCAAGGATCTGGGCCTAGACATTGACATTGACGAGGCTGCAAAACTGCTTGGAAGGTTGTAGCTCTTCTTAATTTATATTGATACATAGTCATGCCGATTACTCTCTCACAGAATGGACAAGGATGGCAGCCTAAACATAAGCTTTAATGAGTGGCGGGACTTTATGCTACTGGCGCCTTCAACGGACATTCATGATCTGATCAAATTTTGGCGGCACTCTACTGTAAGTGAAGGGGCTCGTTCTTCTCGTTTAGCTTGTACTGTAGCTGCTAGTAATTGAATAGTGTAAGCTTTTATCGCTTTATATGGATTTGTTTTGGCTTTGGAAACGGAAAGCGAAAAAGTATGCACAGGCAGCTGCCATTGTTTATATTGTAAGCGGAGCTAGTGCAGACTTGGCTCAGTTTCCAATTACAGCCAATACCAATTTGTACTTTGCTGTGCTCCTTTGTCTAGACACTTAGACACATTTATTTAGCTGTTTATCTTATCGTATTGCATTTGAAACTAATCGTTAAACCTTTTTACCCTCCTCGTTTCGTTAATATGCGTCTAAAAAAACAAAAACAAAAACATTTTACTTATATACCAAACATACCTGTGTACTATTTTGCTTAAAAATGTAGTTCCTGCATACACACCACTCCTGACTAACTGAGGAAGATTTGAAGGTACATATCGTCAAAGTTATCTAATTACAATTAAACATAAATTACTCCCATAGTCGTATGTAGTCGCTAAAGGGCACATATGTACATATCTACCATACATACTTCTCTCACATCTTTATACATACACACACATATCAGCATTTCCTCTTCCTTTCACCTTACGCTCACGTTATCAGCACTTGACATTCAAAACTCAGTCATGGCAGTTTCCCGTTGACCCAATGAGCACTTGTATCTTTGGAGGTCAGAGCAACGAAGAGCGAAAAGCTCTGATAAAAGCTCAGCTACTCTCTTTGCCATTTACACACGCTCTCTTTCTATCGCACTCTTTTTCCAATTGGCTGACGTAAGAAGGGGGCATATTTCATCATTTAGCTAAAGCTTTTGACTGACTAGCTTTTAATGATCGTGTCTAGGTTGGCAGTCAACTGATATTTTATCATGCGCTTATCAGTCAGTTTTCACTCTTATATGATGATCTGGCTGCTCTTGTGATTGTTTATGAGCCAAGCGAGGGTAATTCATTTAATTGGCTTTACTTTCTGCGTAATCATTTTGTTTACAAGTATTTTGTTGATTTTGTTCGCATTGGCAGTCGTTGTATTTTATTTCTGTCCTTTATATTGTATACATATTTGAAATCGGGTGGTTATGATTTTCCATTGGCTAAGCTGCTTTCGCTCAACGGGGTTTTTCTAACGTATCAGATTTTTGTATATAAGTAAAATGGGAAATAAACCCCAAAGTTATTGTTCTTTTCGTCTGTCTGTTCGCTGCAGTTAATTGCCCGCTTTGTTTAAATTTTAAGGTCAACCAGTTTAAACAGTTCATTGTTGTTCTTGTACCTGTCTGGCAACAGAGAATGCGACATTGGAGGAGATAGATAGGAACGGGATCCGTACAGTCCGGTTCTTGGTTGCTACGCAGTCTTTTTGCTTACTTAATGAGTAGCCAGAATTGAGCTTATCTTGACATTTGCATTTTGCACAAGCTAAGGCGTACCTCCCGAATACCCTAGAAAATTCATTAAAATAAATGCTGCAGCTCATACATACTTATAAAAAAATTCCATAGCAATCGAAGAGCATTTGTTCGTAAGAGTATTGAGTGTATTTCTGATAAGGGTATTTGCTATGTCGCTTGTATTTGAGCAAAATATTTACGCTATAATTGTATATTATAAATAGTTCCGTTGTTGATTAAAGTCTAAGGTTTTAAGAATCGTCGCGTGTCTGGCAACTGCAAAAATATTTCAGTGCAAATGCTGTTCAAGGTGATTAATTATCACCTCTATGAAGTCTACTCTATATTTATAGCTGAATATTTAAAATCTATTACAGAATTTATGTCGTTATGTTCATGCAACAGTTGATACATTTCCTTAGCTGTCAAGTGCAATTGTTATTTATTGGTATTTGATTCTTTATCCATGTGCCGTAGATCTATGTTTGTGTCTTCTGCAAACAGATAAACAATGCAATTGTTGTTATTTTTACTACATATATTGAGAGCTATTGCAGAACATTTCAAAGTTTACTGTGCAAAGACAGTCACAAAAAAATTAAAGAATAGCATTACTTTTTTAATTTAAAATTGATAGTAATTTTCTGAAATTCCCGAAAATTGTTTTAGTTTATACAATTTACACAATTATAGCTATATTGCAGATTGTTGCAAAGTCAACTCACAAAGAATACTATTTTATACTATTTTCGAACCCCTTTCTAAATTTAATTATTTTTAAGTCTTAATATATTTATATTATATATATAAAATATATATAAATATATATAGCAAAATGCAACAGAAATTAATTGAAGTAATTAAATGTTTTATAATATCTTATTTTTATACCGGAAAAAAAACGGAAAATACGTTTTATAGATTTCATATTATGTCAGAGATCCGAATAGTTAAGCTTGGGATACTTTTTCTTTTTGTCAACTAGGGAATCTTAAAGGCACTTTGCTTCAGAAAAGCATTACTTTGCACCTGCAAGCGCAAGCTGTGACGTAGTATTGCAATCTGTAAAGTTTCCAGTGCCGTAGATAAATCGCAAACGTGCTGAATTTTCGCTGTAAACATTTTGGTCCGCTGATACGCAATAGTCCGGGTTGACAGAGCGTCACACGCTCGTCATGTGGCTATCAGCAAAAGCGTCTGGAATCAAATCTTTCGTGTGCGCCCTTGATTAGGTGTGAAATCGGCGTAAACTGGTTAAAAATGCGAATTTACCGAGAATGATAAAGAAAGGCATCCAGTAAACAATTCAATAAATCGGTGGGACAATACAGTTTAGTTAATTTAGCTGTCGCGCTCTCCCACTGCATAGTTGCGCTTGTAAGCGACAAATTGACATTAGTTATGTTGCCAGAGAGAGAGAATGAGTGAGAGAGGAAGAGAGAGGGTGGGTAAGCGATTGTGTTTGGTTGGCTGATGCTTGGGGGCCTTACCATTTGTGCTCAGCACAGCTGCAGCAGGCTGAAGAGCGAGGAGAGAGAGAAAGCCACGCGCCACAGCTGTTTGATTGAAGCGATACCGAACATGAACGGCGCGTCGCGACGACTTGCACTTTGTGCGACGCTGGCAGCGACGTCTTGCTACGATCGGTGAGTTGAGCGCAAAAGCTCTCAGTCTTGTGGCAGCTGGCTCACGCGTAGGTTGTGCGCGCGTTATTCTTCGATTCGCTCACCGTAGCGACTATTATATAACTATACTGAAGCGGGTTAACTGCTTTGCGTTCTTTCGTAGTAACAGCAAACGCGAATTTTGACCAAGCGTCGTGTTTTTCTGTGTGCGAATCAAGCAAAGTCTGAATTCCGTTATACTCAACCTATTATTAATTAAATAAGAAATTTGTAACCGTTAGTGCGAGTTACCAGTGAAAGTTTGCAATTGTTTGAAACAGTCTGCAACAAATTAGTGAAAGCCAGCTGAGTTGCATATTAACACACTCGCAAACCGCAATTATACAGCGGAAATTGGATAACGGAAACGTTGTAAAGAGATTTCTACATAACTGTGACTCAATCCTCACACACGCACCCGCATTGGGTGTCACTGATGAGCAGAGTGTTAACATAAAATCAAAGACAACTTGGTCAAAATGTTTCGAAACAATACCTACCAATACAATTTGCCAGTCGATTACCACAACATACAACAAATGGCAGTCGCTGGCGACATGATGGAGGATTTCGTTGTCGTATTCCGCGACATGATGGGACGGGTAGGTCGACATTTATATGATACCTAATATAGCAAATTAACTAATGCAATTAGCAATAACTGATAGCGCGGCGGGGAATGTTTATCCCCCAAAACATACACACGTACATATCATATGCATATGCATCATACTTTATGGTCTTTCCATTTCTAGAATCGAATGCTGACTCACTTCGCGATTTATCTTATCGATTCCAGTGAATTCGTGCTCTCGAGCTACGCTTAATCTGTTGTGTGTTAATCTTGAACATTAGAAATTGCCAGCACATGCTGTACTTCGTTTTGTTGTTGAATTTTGTTTGCAGCTGCTGCAATTGTCTGCTGCACTTGTCTTGTGGCATCTAAATTCAACTCTCGACAATTCGTCGCGACTCGCTTTCCGTTACGAGGCAAGTTGAGCGCATGGCAACAGCGTGTCGAAAAACGAATCGAAAAATGCGACGTTGTTGAGCAAAGCGCTGATATGGAACCGGTTGACTCCCTATTTCTTTCCCTCTCCCCGCGACGCCATAGACATGGCTTCGCCCGCGTCTTCGTCTTCGTCTTCGTCTTCGTCGTCGTATGCGTCGATCGTGTCTACGACATACTTAACCACAACTACAATCACACTCTCTCGCTCTCACTCACACGCACTTCGCGTTGATTTGGTTCGCTTGACGCCTTGAGGGGTTTCGTTTCGCGGCGGCGGCGACAGCGGCTGTTGCCAAGCGCTCAGCGACGTCATTATGATTTGCTCTTGGCCAACTTTAGCCAGTTATGTTCACTGAGTCACGGCTGTCTGTGCACGTGCGGGGGTGTGTAATAGACGCTGTGACGTCAAGTGTTTGTAAACATGTTGATCTTTTATTGCGTGGCAGGCAATCCGCCTGACGTCTGCTGTTTGCGTCATTGGTCAGGCTCATTGCATTCCAGCTAAAAGCGCACTCGTGAGTCAGCTAACTTATCTTAAGCTATCCGGTTTCAAGCTGCACCTTCACGATCGTCATCTTCTTTGTCGCAGCTGCCTCTTCAAGGCACTTGCATTGTTTGGTCTAGTTTACCTTCATGCCTTGCATTTGTTGGTGGGCCTTCGCTTGGGGTTTTCTCTACTATTTAAATGCTGCCCTCGTTGTGTTGAGTTGTGTAAACTGGTAAAGCCCGCAGGGCCAACGAGTTTTATGAATAAGCCAACATTGATTACTTCTTCTATTCACAGCTCAGTTATACATATATACACTTCATTCAGACATTCCACGATAAGCATTTTGGCAATGGTATAAATAAACTTAATTTATAGAAAGCTTTTCACTGTCATGTGCCTCGTTTATGTATATATATAAATGTTTCCGAACCCCTTGGAATTAAAAATAAATAATACGATAACAGAAACGTAAATTGACGATTTTCTAAAAGTAAAATTCATAACGTCAAAGTCCATGGCACATATACATTTTCCACATGATCAAGGAATATATTATATTCACAAATTAATTATCAAAATTGAATATGAAAGCAAATAAAAAAAGTAAAACACATTCGCATTGTTCCGTCAATTTACAAAAGCAATGCAAACATTTTTGAAAATATTCCAATGGGGTGAGAAGATGCTAAACATGACAAATAAAATTTTGTTTTTAATATTTTGTACATCCTCATTTGGCTGTCATTCATTCGCACATACACAATAAGTGAATGTACATGCAAGACGAAAATGTGATCGTATACTATATACAATAGATGTTTAGTTTGCTATGCAAATAGATAGATAAAACACGTAGAGTTTAGCAGACTTTTAGCTTTTTTGGGCCACTTTGACCTTCTGTGATATTTGCACTCGCGGATAGATCACATTCGGAATGTGTCATTGAAGTCATTTTGTTTGTCATGCGCTCGGAGGCGACTGAACTTTGAAAATAAAACGACTTCAATTGTTTTATCCTTGAACTGCGGTTATCCGCTCATGCTTATGGGTAATTGTAATACAGATTAGTGTGAATATTTTGTTTTAAAATATTCTTTTCACTTCCATTGTGATTATTCGGTTTCTTTTGTTATTTCATTGTGCAAAAAGAAATAGCTTTTGAAAATCACAAGACTTGGCAAAGTTCATCACCCTCAGACGGCTTTGCTGACACTTTGGCCAGCTTTGATGGCTTATCAGGCACTTCTTATCAGCGCCACGCAAAAATAATGAAAGCAATGAAGCCTAAGCGAATATTGAGCGTATAATAAGCAGAAATTGAATTACACGACATGCGCTGGGCTTTCGATTAGCTAATTACGTAACCAACCCAGTCGTAACCCAGAAGGGGGCACGTCTCTCTGACAAAACAGAAACTAGAAAATAGAAATCTCGCAAATTGGTATTACATACTATTGCACAAACATCCCTACATACATATATATATATATATATATATATATATACTATAAATATACTCTCTCTCACATTATATATGCATAGTTGGCAAAATAAACGCATGGGGGTTAGTGGGCATCGGGAATTGAGGATTGGCTGGCACATGTGTTTGCTGTCGCAGCTTTTTGCAAAATTTTCTTAATTTAGAACTAGTTGCGTGTTCGTATTGAAATGGTCTTCCGCATTGCGTTTTAATTTGTTTATTGGCTTTGGCTTTTTGTTTTGTTGTTGCGTAGAGGGCGCACGGAGGAGGACGCAAGAGTAACAGCTTATTTGGATAATCTTGTGGCAGCAAGATGTGTTACGTTGCCTAGTTGTTGCCGTTGCTTTGGCAACTTGCAGTCATGAAACAAAACTAATGGAATACTTACAGGCGGGCGTGCATGGATCTCTGATGTCGGTGATGTTGCTATTGGGGAAATATATCAAGTTCTCGGAATCGGAATTGGTCTGACTTGAATCTTAGTTTGTTTTTTTGTATGCCCGTAGCCCGATTCAAATTCAGTATCTTTTCTCATAATCCATGACCCCTTTTAAATAGTTATTAAAGTCTAGACTAAGTATTCTGCCGTCATTCGTGTTATTAATCGTTCACAATTTTAATCTGTTACAGTACCTCGACATTGGCGAGGATATGAACGTACCTGACGACTTTACGCAAAAGGAAATGCAAACAGGTCTCTGGTGGCGACACCTTGTTGCCGGTGGCTTCGCTGGCGCAGTGTCACGCACATGCACAGCTCCTTTGGACAGAGTCAAAGTGTTTCTACAGGTAATATACTCAGTGAAAATGCAGCAAGTGTCGATTAACACTAATCAAATTCTCTTCCATCTGCTTGCAGGTGCAATCATGTAAAATTGGAATCTCAGAGGGTATGAAAATGTTGCTTAATGAAGGTGGTGCGCGCAGCATGTGGCGAGGCAATGGCATAAACGCTCTCAAAATCGCGCCCGAAACTGCGCTTAAATTTGCTGCATACGAGCAAATGAAGCGTCTAATACGTGGCAATGACTCGACACGACAGTTGACCATTGTTGAACGCTTCTATGCGGGTGCTGCGGCTGGAGGTATTTCGCAGACTATTATATATCCAATGGAAGTATTAAAGACACGTCTAGCGCTACGCAAAACTGGCCAGTACGCGGGCATAGCCGATGCGGCGACCAAGATCTACAAGAACGAAGGCGGTCGCAGCTTCTACCGTGGATATGTACCCAACATTCTTGGCATACTTCCTTATGCAGGCATTGATTTGGCCGTCTATGAAACGCTCAAGCGGCGCTACATAGCCAGCCATGACAACAACGAGCAGCCCAGCTTCCTGGTGCTGTTAGCATGTGGCAGCACATCGAGCGCGCTTGGTCAACTATGCTCCTACCCACTGGCCTTGGTGCGAACGCGGCTACAGGCACAAGGTAGGTTTTTAATTGCTCATATTTAATGTGTGTTTCTAATTGAATTGTTTTTCTCTTACTTAGCCGCCGTAACGGTAGCGACCCAAATGCGCAAAACACAAATTCCATTAAAAAGCTGCGATGCGGGGAGCAACGAAGAGACAATGTCCGGACTTTTCCGCAAGATTGTGCGGCAAGAGGGAATTTCGGGACTGTATCGTGGCATAACGCCAAACTTCCTGAAGGTGCTGCCCGCCGTTTCCATTAGTTATGTTGTCTATGAATATACAAGTCGAGCACTGGGCATCAAGATGTCGTGATTTGTTTACCCCCTCACACTCTCTCGTCCTCGTGGCCGTCTGCAGTGCGGATGGCGGTATTATGTGCGAAGTGCAAGTGAAAATGTGTGAGCACTTGAGTGCTGTGCTCTACTTATTATAGTAGTAGTAGGTGGAAAGATTCGCTCTCTGATTCAATGCCAGACTTCTCTATAAGTTAAATGATTAGATGCTTTCATTAAGTGTAGAAAACCGCCTCTTCCATGCTCTTGGTATATATTTCTGATAATTTATAGTTAAATTAGTTTTGGTTACTTTCTAAAAATACAAAATAAGTGATACTATGGCTAATTTATTTATAAATATGGAATATGTGAAAATTAAGATTGTGGAACAGGGCACGAAGCAAACCCCCCAGAAGTTTCTTAATTTATCAACAGTAGGCTTAGGCCATTGTAACTTTAAGTGCTAATTTATTTAAAAGTGAAGAAACAGGTAGACGGCGTCAGAGAGCAGTTTCGGATAAGTCATGCGATTGCAACGCTTCATTTCAAAAATACCAAAAAGTAAAGAAAACTAATCAAGCAATTGCAGCTGTGAGAGATGCCGACGAAACAGACCGAAGCGCAACAAATGGTTTGAGTGGGCTTTTCATCTCCGTTAACTCTGTAATCTGTACCGTGTCTAGACAACTATAATAGGCTACAAGGTTTTTACCGAGTCCAAGTGCTTAAGCTGGGGCAGGCGTAACAAATAAATGCATAACAATAAAAAAAAGTAAACAAAATGTGGGGAGAATCAAACGAATGAATACTTAGGAGCGTTTTAAGCTTGTACACAAAAGACATTTGTTTAGCATAAAAATACAGAAATAAAACTTAACACTTAACGTTTGAAATGTGATGATAATAGTTTATAATATACATGCATATATATACCTACACATACACACATACATATAATTCAAGTACCGACCTATGCGCTTCTGAAAAACAGTCGCAGATTTTTGTTCGACGGCGAGGCTGAAGTTTTGTAGCATTTTATTTGTTAAGTTTAGTGACATTTTTTCTTAGATTGTATTTGTGAGGCGCAAGTGAAGCCAACGAGATAAATTGTGACTAAAATTAACAAACAAAATCATATTTATTTTATATACATATGTAAATGTGTATCACAAAGAGTGGAAAAACAGTTTATCTATGCAAAATGTAAAAAGCAAACAAACAATAAGTTAAAATATTTCTAAAATTTATTATTTTGTACCTTACATTTAATTAGTCAATTGATTTTTGTTGTACATTCTTAGTGAAAATAGTACTTCATAATCTGAATTCTCTTTATCAATAACTTACGCATTTTTGTCTAATGTAACTGGAACATCATATTCAGGAAGCAAGAAGTAAACTCAACCATTTCACCTATTTAATTAACACACACCTTTTGAAATCAAAGACAAGTTCATATGCATTATTTAAAACAAACAAATAAATACAAACTTTAAACTACAAAATATCCTTTTTTGTTCATCGTTTAGTAGAATATACATAGTTCTAGTCATGGAAAGGAAACTCCAAAACAAATATCTAATAATCCGAGTTAAGCTCAATAGGATTATTTTTTTTTTTATTTCCTTAGATAGCAAATGTATGTTAGAAATAATTCCAAAGTAACTATTCTTAAAAATATGAAGTCTCTTTCCAAATATATAGTTGCCGATTATAGGAATAAAAACTTGTATGTTTAACATCTATCTATATATGGATATGCCAGTCTCTAAATATAATTGATATTGATATTCCGCTAAATTACTGAATTGAATTCAAAATTTACTATTTAATATACGAATATTATGGCATATATGGTACATGCATACATATATTTATATATATACATATATATATTGTTATATTTTTGTACGTTTAGCTAATTTTTAAAAACATTATTTAATGTGATTTATATGCCCTACTCGAGTTACAAATATAAACGACATATAATAAATGCAAAGCATATTCGTATATACGTATTAATTTCTGGCATACGGTCTACGTGGCGTATGCGCAACGCCTGAGCACTTTAGCGATCTCTAGCGGCGAACTGGCGTAACTGTGGGGCAGAAGACCGTACTCAAACAAAGCGAAAATGAACTACAACCGGTTCGAATACGAATCCGAAACAATTATTTTTAACGCGGCGAATCAAACGTTCGGTGCTATTTTTGGAGGGCATCCGCCCGCCAGCTGTTTCCAATACTCTTCAGCGGAAAAGCAAGACGTCTCTGAAAATCTTTCAGTTGCCACTGCAACGAAAATTCATATTGCATTTTTATATAATTCAATTCAGTGAGAAAGTTGTCTGAGAACTATGGAGTACGAACCGGACTATCAGAAGATCTGCTCGACTCGGACTGTGCAGTCCGATAAAAAGGGTTTCTTCAACGAATTCTATTTGGATGTGAAAGATGCATGTGGCGACAAGTGGCTGCAAAACTATTTCGGGAAACTCAAATCGAATGCGGCACGTATTTTGTCTATATTCAGTGATCGAGAGATCTGTGATCCAGTGCTGGGCGTCTTGGAGCATGTGCAGCCGGTTTACAAACAGAAAGATGTACTCCTCTCCTCTCAGCGACGTGCGCAGGCTGATAAGTTTTATTTGATGAGCAGCAATGCGGAGGTTGAGGAGGATCGCAAAGAACTGCTCAAGCAGGCACTGATGCACGCCAATCTGGCGGTAATGCGAGCACCTGCTCCAAATTTGGATACGAGTGTCGATCATGGATTAACTCTGGCCATGGCCTATTTAACGCGAGCGAACATTCTTATAAGCCAGGGCGAGGGGGAATCTGCTCTAAATGATCTCAAGCTGGCTGCCAATTTCGGAGTGGAGTCTAAGCAGAACGTGGATTACTACTGCAAAATGGCCAAAGCTTATGCAGGCAAGTATTTGGAAGTCCCTCAGTTTATCGTTTCATCAACTGATATATCTTGAAGCTATGGCCGAGGGCGCTCGCGCTGAAATCTCTTTGAAGATCGCTGAGAAACTGGCAGGAGCCAATACTGGCATTATTGTTATGACTCGAAAGGAGATTGCTCTGATCAAGCCAGCCAAGCGCGAGCTGCTAACAGAGGTGACCCCTCTATTGACGCATGGCGAGAATCCTGAGCTCAGCGGTGCTGCCAACGTGGTTAAGCTGGTGGAGACAAAGGATAAGGGCAGATTTGTAGTGGCCGATCAGGGCTTGAAGACTGGAGACGTGGTGCTCGCTGAGAATCCCGTGGCAGCGTGTCTCTTGCCCAACTTCTTCGGCACCAATTGCCATCATTGCTTCAAGCGGTGAGTGAAATTTGGCCTACACCATTTTATCTGACTAAGCATAATGAACTCTTTAGCCTGCACACTCCTGTGCCCTGCCTGCACTGCTCGGGTATTGCCTTCTGCACTGCTCAATGCATGGGCGAGGCTTGCGAGTCTTATCATCGCTTCGAGTGCCAATTTATGGACCTGTTCATCGGCTCTGGCATGTCCATACTTTGCTTTATAGCTTTGAGGATCTTTACACAAGCCGCCAGCTTGGACGATGGCCTGGCAACGGCAAACTTGCTTTTCGAGCATCTGTGCTCCCATCAGGATGTCCGCGAGGCGGATGATCATCTACAGCGTTCGCTCATGGCGGGATTCTTAATGCGTATTCTACAGAAGGCTCAGTACTTTGGACGACGCAAGACCGAAGGCGTCAATCCCACTGCTGTGGAGCTGCAGGTGGCCACCGCCCTGCTCGGATTGCTGCAACTGCTGCAGTACAATGCACACGAGATATACCATACCATGGTGACCGATGAGCACTGCTTCGAGGGCTGTAAAGTGGTGTATGTGGGTGCGGGTTTATATGGCACTGGCTCCTACTTCAACCACGAGTGTTGGCCCAGCGTGGCGGGTTACTTTGTGGGCAAAAAGTTGGTCATGTCTGCCACCAAGCCACATCGACCTAACGAGATAGTTGCTGTTAATTATGGACCTATATTCACCAAGATGAATCTAAAGGAGCGTCAGCGATCGTTGCGTGGACGCTACGCGTTCAATTGCAATTGCTTGACCTGCCAGGAGAATTGGCCCTTGCTACAAAAGATCGACAAACAAGTCAGATTCTGGTACGATGCATTTATAAATATAAAAAATAGTATTTGTAATTTGTTTACTTGCTCCAGGTGCACTTCGGCCAATTGCGTGAATTTGCTCAAGTTTCCCAAGGACCTGGCTAAGGACGTACGCTGCCCTCGTTGCCGCAAGAATGTTTCGCTGAAGGAAAGTGTTGCCAAGCTTATTAAGATAGAGGAACTTTACCGGGAGGCTGCGGAAGCGATGCAGGCTCAGAAGACTAGTGAGGCAATTGAGCTTTTCAAGGAGGGCATTGATGCATTCTTCCAAATAGCAGCACTACCACACAAGGATACTTTGATTGCACAGCAGGCTCTGCTCAAATGCAATGCCAACACGGGTACTACGTTCAAAAAGTAAAATTTTAAAACAGATTTTTCCTTTTTATGTGTTGCATATGAGTCCTTAGTGGCAATAAGTAAGTTTTATATGAAAGATTATAGATAAAAATATTATTTTCACAAATTTGTAGATATTCTTTTGAGCAAAATCTCTTACACAATGTGAACTAAACGGATATATTTAAATTAAGCCCAAAAGTCAAAACAGTGCTGCAAAATGATCTAGAATATTTTGCTCGTCGATAGATTGCTTATCGACTTTTATATATCGAAAAAATTCACTTTGAATTTGCATTTACAAGTTAAATTTAGAGCTATTTAAGATGTGTCTATTGTTTAATATGCATGTATTGTAATTTAAATAATTTAAACCTTAAAATTATATATTTTATTGCAATGCTTTCTCTTCGATTATTTACATTCAACAACATTGTTTGCGCTCATCTCTATTGAAGCATCTTGCAGCCAGCTGATTTGACATTGGCATGCGGCTATTGAGAGTTTGTTTGGTTCAGCAACAAAGGTAAAATGTTTAAGAAACTTAAGCCTGGGGAAAGCGAAGATGATGTTCTGCGTATGGCCGCAGAATTCAATGCGGAGCGGAAGAAAAATCCAAATTTTCAACCAGCAGCAACAGTTGTGCGTGTGAACAAACGTAAGTCTGTGAATGTGAAATAGGAAGACATAAACAACCTGAATTTCATTTATTAAAAGCTGTTGGCAAATCATTGTTCGCTCAAAAACGAGAACAAGCGAAACTTAAGAGTCAAGTCAGTGCCACAAATTCCTCAGAAACTGAGCCAAAGTCGACACATATTGTTGACGATGCAAAAAGTAAACAAATTCTGTTGGATGAAATCCACGAAAATATGCTGGGAGATGTTCGTGGGACTAAGGTAGATCTTGAGCTGATAAATAATGTGGTGGGTGAAATTGTTGAAAGGAGAGAAGCAGCGCCGCGGCAAGTGGTCAGAGATCGTTATCTAAATCAGGTATGTATTGAAATAATCAGGTCTTGAACTGAACTTAAAATATATATCTTCTTCAAAGCAAAACAGCAACAAGTCGAAGAGTATTTTTGCACAAAAATTTAATACAAATGGAAAAGTTAATAGTAACAACAGCCAATATGATTCACAAGAGAATAAATTGCCGATGGAAACTAGTTCTATTATACAAGATGCAGAACTGTCAAAGGAAATACATGCAGAAAATCTGAGTCTACTATCTCAAATGCGTGAAGAAGAAATCCAGGCAGAGCGACAAAAGTTGCTAAGCTCCTTGGGTAAGAAATACCAATACGTTATATGATCCCATAGATGAAATTAATTTCTTCTCCATTAGATCCCGCTCTAATTGAGTTGTTGACCAAAAAGCGTGCTATCCAAGCGGCTAATTCAGCGAAGTCAAAGCCACTACCTAACAATCCGCAGCAATTGCCTGTGCTAACTGATTTAAGCGACTCGAATCCAGCACACGGGCTCCTGCAGCAAAGTGATGAAGGCAATTGGTTGAATTTCAATTTAGTTGAAAAACACAAACTGGCTTGGATGCGTGATATACCCGCGAGAATAGCGCAGCTTAAGCCTGGGCAACAATTCAATGCACGTTTCGATTGGAAGGGCGTCTTGTTGCCTCATTCACTTGATGAATTGCCGCAAACTACCGATGATCGTGATTTGTATTTGCATGGCGAGGAGCCTGAGCGCCCGGGCTACACGTTGCAAGAGCTATTCCGATTGGCACGGTTCGTTGTGCTTCTTCATTCAGTTTAGAGCTATTACAAATTATTCTGTTCCAGTTCAACTGTGTTGCAGCAACGTATTTCGGCATTTGGCGCAATAGCTGGTATATTCAGCATTTACAATCAAGGCTTCTACGATCAGGTGCTTACATTGCCCATATCAAAAATATTCTTTCTGCTGCGCTTTGGCCTAGATGACAATACTCCTGCACAATTAGAAGTGGTCAGCAGGGCGTTGGCTCGCCTGTGCTATAATGAAACCGATGAAGTTTTGCTCGATCATATCTATGAGAACGCCTATTGTCATTGGCAGCCAATGCTGCAGGTGCTGACAGATGGCGACGACTCGAGCGATCCCAACTCTGTGGCCTTTCTGCAACGCTACATGTCGCTGTTGCGCACCAACTCGAAAGCTGTAAACGCAGATGTTGATGACGATCAGTCAGATCGTGATAGCCGCATGTCTATGGATGATTTTCAGCTGGCCGAAACTGATCTAATCAGTTGTCTTCTGCGGACGAATATTCTTCAACGCATTAAGTATGGATTACTTCCATAATATTTTATACAATTTAAAGTATATTTTCTGCTTACAGTTTTATATTTAGCTCTGTGCGTCCAGAGAATAGCACTGTCGAGTCTTGTCTTAAGCTGCTCATACGCATTGCAAGAACAAACTTGGCTGCGGCAAGGCAGTTGGCACAGGAAAAAGAATTGCTGAATATAATTTTGGTCAACTTTATGCCTAAAGCACGTAAGATTACACAACCGATACAACTTATTTGTTCTAAACATTCTTATTTTAATGTAATATTTTTTTCTATTGATAGCTGCTACGGGCACAACAGAGTCTTCATTCTATGGTTATCCTCAGTATTTGTGCTTAAAGCTGTTGCGTGTTTTAATCTGCCAGCATTTGGATATAGCTAAGCAATTGGCGAATGAAACACTGATCCAGAGATTGAAGGAATTTTTATTTAATCGTGAAAACGTGAAGGTAGGACTCTTGATTTATTCTATATATTAAACATGTTTTATTAATATTCAATTTTTATTGTAGGGTAAATTAGTACGTGTTCAAATCGAGGCGCTGCGTATATTGCGTTGTCTGCTGCTGCTGGGCATTGTCGATCGGGAATTGTTCAAGTAAGTTTTCTGCTAGCCAAGTAAGTCAGTAACGGTAGATTTAATAAAAGGTCCATCCGTATCGATGTAGCATACAACCGTCTGATAAGCAGTATCGCAGCCGTCAACGCCCTCTGTAGTCGAGTAGATGAAACCAAATACAAAGTTTTAAAGTTAATGAACATTGCGCTATGAAATAATTGTAATTACTTTTCGTGCCACATGCTTCCACCAACGTCATAATCTTCTCATGTATTTCCTCTGGTAACATTTCAACCAAAGACTCCAAATGCATAACATTTTCACTGTCGATCTATTAGAAATATACTCATATATATTTAAATATTGTATATATTCTACATACCAATCCGAACACATCAAACATGCAGTGCAGAAAGCATTTAAAAGATGGATCGTTTGGCAAAATACCCTTGTGCGCCTGGGCCATTAGCTCTGCAAGCGCATAAATCCTCTAAAGCATTCTTTTAAGTTAGCGTTTCACCTGTTGCTTACCTTCACCGGCGCCTGTTTTAGCCATGCAGCGCTTGTGCATTTTGTTCACTTGTTTCCTTACCATTTCAGGTATATCCCACTGTGTGGGAGTTATTTTTATAAAAAAATTCGTACTATAAGCTTTCATTCAATAAGAACTTACGGCTTGATGTGGCGTAATCGCGCAACACAAAACAAGCAATGCCAATGTCACGCCTAAGGTTTTAGAGTACATTGCAAAACACCGAAGTTTTAGTATTCTTCAAATTGTCCGGATTAAACACTCAAACACGTAGCTATTGCGCGCTAACCACAAACTAATGCTTGCTTGGACGGATGCCTACTTATATAGCTAATCATCTTGGTACTGTCAAAAGCTGATATTATAATACCTATTATTCTACAGACAATTCCAGCCTGCGGTACGTCAGATTCTTGACTGGCACTTTAATCATTGTGTATTCGAGATGGGCGGTTCGGCGCTAATACGGCAGCACGCAGCTGCCCTGGTGGTGACGATTGTGGCGAGCGGTGAGTGCGGTGCTTGCGACATTGAGGCGCAGCAACTATTCTTGGAGCCATTGCACAACTGCTGCTGCAGCTGGCTACACAAGGCGACGCGTGGCGATGGCCTCAAGGATGTGAGTCAAGTTTTGCCGATAACATAAAGGAAATTTCTCATTTTAAGTCTATTTGCTATAGTACACTCAGCTGACGCTCTTGAGCGCTGTGCTGTATGCTGTTGGTTGGTTCTCACGACATGGTTACCTGGGCACATCGTCCTTTCAACAGTTTCTGCGCAAAATTTTGCCTGAATTCGTTTGTTCCGCTGGGTTTGTTGCATGTGTGCAGCAGTTGACGTGAGTACATTTGACAGGCAATGTTTTGATTAGTTAATAAAATTTAATAAATACCTTTCAAACAAACACAGACGGAGCTCTATAATTTTACGCAGCTTCAGTGATAGGCGCAATGTACACGCCCCTTTGCCGAATGTGGGGGCGGTCTTGATGAACGACTATGGGCCGCAGTTGATTGTAAGTGACACGTATCCAGTCCAGCTGCTGAGTAATATCTGGGCTCTGCTTGAGAAACCACTGGAGGATGACATGAAGCCACTTTTTGAAGCACTGCTTCAACCGGCAGTGCTGGAGCCCTTGGCAGATTATTTAAAGGAGTTGAGCACACGTTTGAATCGCTTTCTGGCGAGCAACTTTTTTGCACGCAGCGAACTGAAGTTTGTCTATCAGCTACTAAGCACCGACGGCCTTGAAACTTATTTGTCACGCACGCAGCTGCTTCAGGTGGTTTATAACTATCTATGCTCCTTAAGCGCCGCTCAGGCCAAGCAAATGAAGAGCATATTCGAACGGTACATCTTTAGTGGGAAGTATGTGGAGTTAGATGAAAAGTCTTTGCAGCTGCTACAGCAAACCTGCATGGAAATTGTCTACTCGCATTTTATTGCCGTGAGTACTTATCGCACAGGTGTCAATGCTTCGTTTAACTATTCTCTTATGCAGGAAAACAGTGATCCCACGTTGACACTCTGCTATACTCAAGCGCCCGTGTTGATGCCAGACTGGCCTTATTTTCAATTGCGTCTGCTCCTTAACAATTATTTGCAAAATGTACAACAGGTTCCTGCGGTTATATATTCAGGTGAGTCAATACACAATTTCCTTTTACTTTTGTTTAATTAAATGCCACTCACAGAAAATCAGGTGGTACGCATGACCTTCAGCTTCGTGCAGCAGCTTGAGCAGCAGGGATTGCAAATTGTCAGCCCACTTGAAAAGTTAATGTATCTGATGATAGCCTTTATGGGTCCCGACAGTCAGTTCTTGGAACCAGAGCTGCATAAGCTACTACAGACACAATTGCTCGATTTCTACACGCACAATAAAACGCATAATTTCGATTTCGAGGCTACGTTTGAGGACAAGGCCAATTTCGAACCGCTGTACTATCTGTTTGTAAACCACTTCGAAGCGGCCAGCTATGGCGACGAGCTATTTAGCTCGTTAGTGCTGCTCCCGCTGGCTCAAAAGTATGATAACAAGTGGCGTAGACGCATCTGGTCTGAGCATGTACAGGCAGTGCGTTTTTTAAATTGTGATGAGAGTTTGGTATGTGCTGGAAATATCTTGAATTTAAATGTTGTTTAATACTGTTGCATTTTCCAGTTGATTGGAGGACTAGATGCTTATCTAGAGCCCATCGAGGAGGAGCCCTCGCTTGTAAAACTCTATGGAGATGCACTGCAGCGACAGTTAGTGCGTCCTGGCAGTATTGCCCACACAATTGCTAAGCATCATTTCAATAATTCACAAGCGATACAGAAAACCAAGTTGTTTTGAGCATCTGCAGATAAATCGATTATTTATGAATATTAATATTAGCTTAAGGCTAATTTTGTTGCCGTGATATAGCTTGTAATTTATTCAAAACGGAATGCATACGTATAATTAAATCATAAGCTTTTATATCTTAAGTCCGCTTGAACTGCGTTTGGGTGCCCGCAAGGCCCACATAGATTATGGGAACAATTAATATTGCGGTATAGTGTTTTTCTTGAGCTTTGCTTGAGTCAGGGATTGTTATTCAATTACATGCTCGAGTGGACCTAATGAACTGTTGCGTAAGAACATTTGTACATCGACAGATATATGTTCAGATAAAAATATCTGTCATTCTTAATTGTATGCGCGTTAACTATTAACTGTTTCTAGCAGGTTAACTGTGGACGACGGCACATAGAGAGAGCTCCACTATCACCCACAATTAATTAACATCACTTGACTTATTGACAACTGAGAAATGCCGCACATGGGCCCCGTCTTGGTCGCAGCGACTGTCGTCTATAGTTACCCACGACTGCTGATAAAATATATGTAATTATAATGAACGCAATTGAAAGGCCACAGCTAATTAAATTATATGCCGTATGTTGGTATGAGTGCGCCGTGAGTGTGTGTGTGTGTGTACGTGAGTACGTACAAACGTGACTACAAACCTACAGTCAAATGTCAAGTCATAAGGTCTTTCGTGTCGCATGCAGCGTATGTGTAATATATAACATGATTTCTACACCCTTACATTAAGTACTTGTTAGTAGCTTTTCTAAGTTAAAACAGGTTTTCCAAATAAATTTAAGATTTTCGAACGCTGTAAAGGTCATTAGCATTTAATTAACATTTTGAAATGGAAATCCCTCAGACCTGGCCTCAGTGACATATGAAAATTATGCTCCTTTGTACACCGCACCCACGCACTCTATGCACATCTGTATGATGTATGTGTGTACACATATGAGCTCTGGGCCCCTCTTGTTTGCCAACGTGAATTGCAAAATAACCTCGGGAGTTTTGAGAATTATATTGCCTCAAATTTATAAGGGCATAACTGATTTTATTTTGGGCTGCTCTGACTGGCGCCCATTCAAGCGTTGGAGTTGGTTCAATTTGAGTACATGTGGTGGATGTTTGGGCATATCTTTTAGGTTTCAAATGTACTGAGGCGCGTGCACCAGTTGGGTCTTGTGCTTAACATGAAAAGTGTATATGTAATATGTGTAAACATTTTGAGTTTGATTTATTACCATTTCTTTTTTACTTTTCTAATTTTTTATTTTAAAAAATGTGGAGCTATCACTAAGAGGTTGCATCGCTAAGGGGGTGAGAGAGTGACCTTGATCTAGAGATTGATATACTTATGTATATTTTAATTAACAGTTGCATGCATTATCTGGCAAACTTTATGCCACAATTTATCGAGAGCAAACAAATTGTATAATATAAATAATAAACACTTCAGATTCTATTGCATATTTATTTGCATTGACACGAGCAATAATATATCGTACAATATTAGTTATTAAATTAAATTTTCCCTAACGGGCAATGGGTGCATCAATTATTTGAAGCCTCTCTTATATGGTATTCAAACAGGACTCAAGTGTGAGTGTGGATTTAGCTTTCAGTACACAAATGACTTTACATGAACAACAATGTACATGAATGTTTGCAAGGGTAAAATTAAACTAACCACCCTAATGGGTAGTTGGAATACATTTATGAATCAAAGTGTAGACGGGTAGTCGCAGTTGTATGTCTGGGTGTAGCCGTGTGGCATAGAAATATGTACAGCTGTGAGGGCACATCTTTTATCCATAACTTCATTCACGTTTAGTGGAAGTTTCAGTGGTGTTGCACGTTTCAGCGATTTGTCATCGATCACGTCACAGCTTTGGCGGCGAGTAGTTGCCAGCTACAGCTCAGTTTTTTTTTGTTTTAATGTGTTTGGGTTCGTCGGTTCGGTTATGCCGATGGCACCGTCCGCTATATTCAGTTGTTTTTGCTGATCGCGCGAACGTTTCGTTTCAGTTGCTCTTTGGCTCTCTGCACGTGCGGTGCCTCCGGCTTGGTGTCGCCTCTGCCAACGTCTGAGTTTTTTTGGCCACGCTGGCTCTATTGTGCTTGAAGTACATTTTAATTTCTTCCAGTGAATAAGAAATCATATAAATAAAAACGTTTTATTTTGGGTTTCTGCTTAAAAAATAGCCACACTTACGCTTCTGCATGTGCTCTAGCGCTCCATGTGCAGATGTAGCTAGCTAGCTATTTATTTTCGAATCGAGCCCTAGAGTCGTCGGAGGGTGCTCTGTGTGTATTCTTAAGTGTTATCTTGGAAACATTTTTAATTAGTGGAATATGCATTTACCTATTTAATGCATGAGTAAAACTCTTAAGTGAGACCGCGTTCCAAGAGTTTGTCGCGTTTCTTTTTACAGTTTCGTATTTCAAAGACTCACGTCAACACAAATAACATCATTTTACTTGCACATGCATCTACAGAATAATAATGAATAATAATAATAAAGAATAATTATGCATATTATAACTATATAAATGTTTAGCTGATCCATTGATCCATTGCCCACTGCTCCTAAAGGGCATTATTCGCTTTTAAATTGTGCCTCATTTGGACAATTTGTATATATATATTTAAATATAAATATATATAAATATTTATCTTGCCATGCAAATAATTCAATTGTTTGCATTATTTCTTGTGTTTACCTCTAGCTGAATAGTTTATTTACCATATCAGTTGTTACACAAATGAAAAGGTATACTTAACCGCCTTCGACTAAGAACACGATAAAGATAATTCTCAATTGGATTTTAAATGCTTTTTATAGCTCTTGGTAAGTTGTTTAAGACTTAAAATATTTAAATAAATTAACAGTTAATGAGTTTTAAAGATATGAATTGCCATATATTATAATTTGCTTAGCCCTTCCTATTATAGTCATGTGGCATTCCATCCGGTGTATGCGTAAGAATGTTTATCTTTGACTTTTTGAATTGAATGTTTAAGCTTTTTAGTTTGCTCTTCAGCACAAACAAAAAATATCTTTTTTTCTCACACAAAATGGATTTTCGTCGTGGCATATAACCTCGACACGAAAAAGTTCGCTTAGCTCAGCGCTGTTATCAAAAACAATATTCTGTGGACAAACACCGCTATTAAAAGAAAGTCAATTCACGAAAATTATACATACTTAGGCATGGGTATATTTGCTGATGTACATAAATGCATTTCTATATAGTAGATATGTGCATTTTGTATTCCGCTTTAAGTGTCTCTTAGTTTAAGCGCACTTGAACTTGAAAGCAAGTAATACAACTGTATAATGTTCGCGCTTTGGCGCTCAGCTCAGATTCTCCCTGCTGAATGTCTCTTTCGCTTTGCTAGTCTGTGTTTGGGATTAGCTCTTTGCTGTAGTCAATGTCTGGCATAAATCATCGCAATATATGGCCGTGGTACTCTTTGTACGTGTCAGAGTATTTGCTAATCGGACTGATCTTAAGTGCTTCTAATGTGTGGCATAAGACGGGGCACAGTTTACAGTCACTTGTTGCAGGAGAGACACATATACCATATCTGTTACATATATATTTATATATATTTACATTTATTCATATATAGCTTTATATATTTTTCTAGTATAATCTAGTCTCCGGTTACCTCGAATTCTGTGCACTTTGAAATGCAGTGTAAGCTGCGGTCGCGTGTCTAGTTACATTTTGACACTATCCGAAAAAAACAGTGTCATATCTTTATGTATCTATATTTGATAAATGTGTCAGATATGGTGCTTATGTTAACTTAGAACATTACAATCAATTTGGGTCTGTAATATTACTTTTCATCAAGGAAACATAATAGTGATAACAAATTTCCAATAGATAAAATTGTTGTATTGATAGCTAGCTTGTTCGCCTTGTATAGTGTTTCTGATATTCATGTTTCGTAATGATTTAAAACGCCAGCTCTGGCTTTTTTCAGTGTATGTCATTTTGAGAACATAGCGCCGTGGGTACACCTGCTGTAAACAAAGTTGAGTTTCAAGCTATCAGCTTTCCTGCTTTGACGGCATCTGCTGCTAAGGGAGTTGCGCATGCCTTGTACATCGAAGCAACCCTCGTTCTCATTGAGTATAAACCTTTTTAAGGGGTTGCACTTAAGGGCTGCGGCCAGCACATGCATGAGAACATTTATGCCCAGCCAAGCAAATGTACAGTGGATAAGGGTAAAAAAAACTTTGCTGACAATAAATGCAACGTGTTCCACTGTAGAAAGCAGAGTCAGAAAACTGGAATATGAATTCTATATTAGATAGAAACTAGGCCGAAGCCGATTCGATGTGCATTCGTCGACCTATCGACAAAATAAACCAAAGGCGACTGATTGTCTAATAGTTTCTGACTTTTGACTTTTCAAGTAAACTGGCTGAAAACGGCAGCAGAGCGACAGCGCTGGGAAAAGACGAACAAGTGGCGCTAGTGTCGTGGCTTTTCATGTCAGTAGCAGACAATAAATAATGAAAATATGACATTGCGAACACAAAGAAAAGTCATAGGAATGTTTAGGCTCTTGGAGACAATGCAAAGCCGACTACTAAAATATTAAATCATTGACCTTGTGAACCTTGACAAACAGAGACTACTGAGCAATAGCCAGTCGGGGCGCAAAACAAAAAGAATAGACTGCAATCGAAGATAAGTGAGGTGGGTGTGTAGCAAAGTATAAAGGGAGGGGCGGCGAGGGGGCAGGCACAACGGAAATGCTCAGAGAACGACTTGGAAATTATGCAAAAGCCTTCAAACTACGAAAATAGCAATCGCTTGCGCTCGCTGAAACGCGAACAATTTTCACCTTTTCGCCACATTTTCCGCTTTTAATCAAGATTTATGGCAATTGACAGAACAGACAGAGTCCAGGAACATGAACTGGGGCTAGGTGGTCAGCAGTCAGCAGTGCCAGGCAAACGGCTCGTGTTTCGCTAAACAGAGCGGTGCACAAAAATCAAATCTTCTGGTAGCGGCTATTAATTGAATACGACTTTAATTAAAAAACGCGTAATTCACGAAGACTTAAGGAACCTGACCTCAGCGATTGCCCAGACCACTTGAAGATTAGAATTTGGTGCTTTGATGTGTGTTGTGGGGGCTCAATTTGCGTCTGATTGAAGGGGCGAATTCTTTTTTCTCAGTTGTTTCTCTGTTTTGTGCTTCTAAAAGAAGGTCTGCCGTCCGCAATAATTTTAATAAAAAATTCACTTTAACTCTAGCGAAATTTTCAAGCGAGCTAGTCTTGTTTTGCCCGCTTATAAGTATGTGGTCCGAGCGGGCGCATTTAAAATTAATGAAGAGCTTTGTGCAGTGGACCTAACCATTGGACCTAACATTCCAAATTGTGTGCTCAACTGTAAAATTATACAATGATGTGAGTTAGACCCAAATATAATACCATAATTAAAAGAGGATAGCTGTCAAAGATGCCAGAACGATTTACGAATACAGCCAGCTATTATCTGCTGAGCTATTCGAGCAGCAGCTCAAGCATAAATTGTGAATAGTTCAGATTGCTTAGTCATTCGAAAAGTATTTTGCTATTAACTACTTGAAGTTCAAGCAGTTGATTGGCTATCTCAAGACCAAGCTTTGAATTAGCTAACATGAATTTTGAAGCTCGTGCAAATAACCCAACTAACATCAGTTTGGGCATGATTACGACTAAGTTTGTTGCATGCTTGGAATTATGCTTGTTGCGTGCTTCAATGCAGTTTCCATTCACCATTACTGGCCCCTATTGTGGGCAAAGTATTTAGCAAGTAATTAGTATATAATGCTTAATACTAATTAAGTTATGAAAGCTGAAAGCGAATTCATAACGAGCTGCGGCACATGACTGGATAGCAGATGTGTAGATATGTATATAAAAATATATTCAACATACATACATATATAAATATTTGGTTTAGTATACGAGTTGCATGGGTAGTTCAGTCTCCAGACCATATTCGCGTGCATGCTTCAATTCAGTTTTGGCTCACATGAATAAAATCCATTTTAGATACTTTTATATATTTGCACCATTTTTTTTATATTGTCTTAGTGTACATGAAAAAATGCATATATGCATACGGGTTACGTGCGCCCTTGGGCTTTAAAGATACTTAAAATAATCTGAGAATTAATAAATTCACCTTTCGTTTGCCTTTTGTGTGAACATTATTAGAGGTGCTTCTGGACTTGAAATGATATTTTAACTACCAATCGGTTGAGCTCATATGTTTGCGTTTTTACTGTTAGTTGCAAAAAAACTGTCGTAAAAACGCCGTCAATAATATTTACTGTAGTCGCACAAAAGAATATTCCATAACTTAACCCAAACTTGACGGTGATCGGCACGAATATGCGAGTAACGCTTGAGACGCTGGCGTATACTTAATTTATTTTGTATTAACGACTATAGTTTCTTAAGTTATGGGTAAGTTGTGTCGAGTACATTGTGGCGGCCGCCTAATCGTTGGTTTTTTACGATTCCCCACGAATTTCGTTAAAATGTTTTTTTTTTTTCGAGCGAACTTTCTTTATTGCGAAGCGTTGAAAGTGAACATAAAAGTGAATCCGATTCGCATTGACATTGATTTCGTCAAATCAATTTTCCTTATGGTCGTAATACTTTTTTTATTGGCATTTTAATGCCGACAGCATTGTTTCGTCCTTGTGTTACTTTTATATGGATATACGAAGTACATATATATTTGTTTTTGTAGATTTTTGCACTTAATTTATGTTGCCGCAAATGAAGCAAATAAAATCTGCAGTCACAGCAAACACCCACACACAGCTGAGCAGTCGAGCAGTTGAGCAGTCGAATAGCCCGCATCCGGGGACAGCCGGCTCTTGGGTACTTACCGAATGGCGTTCCATTTCTGAGTCGTAAATATATGCTGCCACAATTTTACGACTTTAAATCATAAAAGGAATACATCGCTTATTGGAATCCTGCTCTCCCGAAAGACCAAAAAAATATACATACCGACAGGCGGCCTCTTGCCCGTTTCCCGCCAGTGACATAAAAACTCGCGAAATAATATTTATGGCACTTTTCAATGCAAATTTACAGCCCAGAAATAATATGAAATACTTGTACTTACATATACAAATGCGTGACATAAAAAGCCCCAAAACTTTTTCGACTTCCGACTGGGCATAAGCCCAAGACGCCAGCAGCTTTTATGTCCCTGCGGTTATTGAAAGAGTTAAAACTAATGTTACATATCGGATGACTTGTCAGGCTGGCACATCTCGACATATTTAAAATTCCCTTACAGACAGTTGTCTATGGCAGAAACGTCTTGAATCTGGATTTAAAGAGCTTGACCCAACAAGTTTTTAAGTTATTCAATATATTTAAAAGAAAACTTAAAAATTTAAATTTATTCATTGGCATTTGAAGACCAATATTTGCTTCTCATTTTTGGAATTGTAAAAGGTTAATAAACTTAATAAAATCTATGAAAAGTTTTATTTGAAGTGCTTTGGAATTCTTTTTATGAATTGGCTTCTGAATCGAATTTGAACTACGCAATTAAATTTTGTTTGCGGCTCAAACCTGCTTAATGACTTCGTGTTTCTTTCAGATATAAAAAAAGCTCATCTTTATTCAATTTCGGGGAACATGTTTGACTCGTAACATATTGAATCAATTTCTCAATATACTCAAAAGAACTTGGCAAGCATTTTGTTGCCCTCTACGCTGCTACGGGCTGTTCAAGAAAATAAAGAAACTTGAGTGCTGTGGTATTTCTACGAGGTGGTAACTTTTGCATGAAGAAGCTTTCGCTGTGTACTCCTATGAAAATTATGCTGCTTATGAGGGTGGCAATAAATATTTGTCTTAAAGACTTTAAAGTCTTACACAAAAGAGTATGCTTAACTCTTTGGCTTTGACTAGTTTTCCAATTCACTTCCCTTTCTAAGCCCAAACTAATCGTCATAATTTGTAGGAGTCAATTGAAATGCGTATTGGATTTCCAGATGTTAATTGGTCGAAATGTCAAAGGATTTCACTTAAGCTCGTCGCTGAACTTTGACTGGCTTTGCAGGCAAATATAACAGGATTTATGTATTAGAATGTTTTTCTCAGTATTCGGCGCTGCTTTGTTTAATATTAAAGTTGGCAAGCATTAAGTTTATCGAGCCACGTCCTATGCCCCTGTAAGACTGTCCAAATCAGCACACGCTTGACTTGTTTGACTTTCGTTGTATGTTTTTGACACTTTTTTTTGCCATGCTGCCAGCTTGTTCTCTACGCCGGCACACAGGAGTCTGGCTGTTAATCAGCTTTGATGTGCATCACGGATAGTCCTGCCCATCCATACAAACACACACACACATACACCGTGGCTTATGTGGCCACAGCGCCACATGGAACATTTAGTTGCATGGGTGGGCACTAGCCATTGTAGAAGTTGTCCCTAAACAACCGATGGATGTCGGAAAGTTTTCTTTTTGTGCGTGCCGTATTACTGATTACCATTCAGACATGTATCGCTTCTCATCTAGTACAAAAACGATTGATATCAATATTAGGCCATAAACTTTGGGCATCAGTTCGACACGGAAAGCACGTTCAAACGGTCATCACAATACACGATTATCCATGGACCCGGGTCTATGTTTTCCCATTGTGATGATGTTTTGTCATTAAGAGCTGCTGCCTCAGCATTGACAGGTCTTTACATCAGCGTCACCATATTTTATTGTTGCTCTTTTTGTATCGTCTTATAATTGAGGTCGTGCAATAAAATTTATATATATAAATATATTCTTTATTTGTGGCTGCCCATGGTCAAGGTAGAAGTATGTACTTGCAATTTAATAGCGTGTATTCTCATTTTTGATGGTGCGAATACCAACAAACAAATGCTCTAAGTGTTCTGCTCTCGGATGGTATGGACGAGGCAACTTTTAGCTTTATGACCATATATCCTTTGACAGGGGCTATTCTAATTTCGTACCCTTGGAAGAATCGCAACTCTTTACGACTACGTTACAAAGTTAAATTTATCTCATGGCCATTAAGCAGGCAGCTCCAAGCGTACATTTAATTCGGTCATATAGCAAAAGGCGTCGAGCCGGCTTTATACGGAATATCCATGCCTTCGGGCGTAGAGACCACCACCAAGTAGTAAAAATCTTGTTTTATTGTGGCAATTGAAATGCGAATGGGCGTTGAATTGAGCCATGAAAAGAAAGCGTAGCAACGCTTAAATACGCATAGGCATAGTCCAATCAGAGCGAAAATAGCAACAACAACAACAACAACAAGAAAGTTAAAAGCTTGAGAACAACAGAAAAAGTAATACATATACAAAGGCAGCGCGAAATCACCATCGGAAGCAATTGGCCCATTGTAGGGCCATTAAAAGGGGCCCGCCTGGTAGTCTCAGCCGCCTTCGTGGCTCGGACAATGGCAACAATTATTCAGATAAGTTTTTTACAACTTTTTCTTGTTTATACGATGCCTTTTAGCAGCTGTCAAGCGATATCGTGTGGGGGAGTCAAATGGCCGGCTGGTCTATCTAGCCGCAGCCCAGCTGAGAGAAAAAGTTAACTGCCCCATCCACATATTTTGGGTTGCGTTGACAGAATGCAAATGAATTTGTTTATGGCGCAATTCATCAAAACTAAGTCAAATCATAAATCAAGAATCTCCATTTAATGCCATCATTAGAAAGTGTTTTCATTACAAAGAGGATTCCCCGCCAGCACGCTTGCCTAGCTGCTGCAAAAGTCTGAACTTCTGCGCGTTTGGCGCTTATCAAATTTCCACCTGGCTCTTTCGACGACCGTAGGTCAAGGTAAGACTTGCCTTCTGTCGGTATCGGATAAGCGTTCACAAAGTTTTTGGTTTTAAGGCCAAATCCCGTAGGCCTTGTTGCTTGTTGAACTCAATGCGTGTATATCTGACTGCTTGCCACCAGCTGTCGTTTGTCCCTGGTTTCAGGCCCCAAGCCCCAGGCCCCTCTTGGCGTGTGCTTATTGAATTAAGCACTTAATTGCTTCAATAAATTTGTGCAAATTTTACGTTGCTCGAGTGCAAAGTTCCCACATATTTCGCAAAAATTGCATAATTGGCGTAATTATCTCGCGTTTTTATTTAGGTCTCTCATGTGTCGCGCGGCTTGCCTTAGTTTGGCTCTGACATTTCGTTTTACAATTACTCATTCTGTGTATCTCCTGCATTGACCCACTAGCTAAACTGATGCTGCAGATGAAGCCGGAAGACTGTGTGAGAAATGGTCGACGCTTTGCAATCATGTGCTGTAATCCCTTCTTGAGTTACGAGCTGCCGCTTCATATCCAGGTTGTGAAAGCATGGCGCATAGCGCATACGACAGGTGTGCCCGAGTGGGCTGATTCACATGGCAACCATTTTCCCTTAGGATCACAGACTCTGTTAATCATGATTAATTTGCATCAATTTGCGTTTGTGCTATATTTAGCAAGCCAATTTGTGCAGGAACTTCGACACAGCGAGCTTGGGGCTTAAAAATTAGAAAAGGTAGGAAAACCACATTACTTGGAAATGCTTTCACTGGTGACATGGGTAAAGAAACGGCAGATGCCACGAGCATGCCAGTAAGCTGCATTTGAATAGTTTGCCATGTAAAATAAATACAATTTTTATATTTAGCAGAAAATAGTATATGAAATAGTTTATATATAAATACTTATATAAGGAAAGAGAGGCACATTCAGCTTGCCAATGTATTTTACGGGAACGTTGTCATATTGGCGACATATCCAATTCACATTGTATTTATTTTTGAAATTATTTGTACTCTATTTGCAGAAAAGTATTTGTGGTAAAGCTGGAAAATATTTTCGTTGCACATAAATTGGTTGAAGAGAGATGACAAACACCAAAGTTTGTCCTTGATATAAATAGACAAAGGAACTAATATAGCTGAAGTGAAGTGCTCGTGTTAAGACAGCCAAAAAATAAAATAATAACACAAAAAGTTGTGGGCATTAGCTAACCACAGAAACCCAAAGCGAAGCACTCAAAACGCTTTTTCAAGACAAGGATCGACCTAAACGCACACACAGCAACATGTCGGATACAACATCGTTTGAAATGGCCTCGGTCGACCGACCCAACCGTTTCCAAGTGAATCCTGTTAACCATCACAAGAACAACAATGACAACGAGGACCGCAAATCACACGCACCCCCAGCTGACGAGGTTTACCGCAGGCTGACCAACATCGATGGAGAGCTGCTCGAGGACGACAGTTTCGATGCGACACAATTGTTGAACAAACAGCAGCCCAGGCAGCAGAGGTGAGCCCTTATCCAATCCCACCAAAAACATTTGTGAACATTGAAACTTTTAAGAAATTGTCCATTTTTTATGAAAAAGTTGTGTCGTTTACTTTGCCAGTTACTTTCTTGTTTTGATTATGTTCTGATTTCATAAATGCTCTTTTTGTCAGACTTAAGCCCATTTACTCATATATATGTGGGGGCGGAAGGGGTTTTATACCCTGGATATAGCAACAGTTGCTTAGTTGACACAGTACAAAGTTCATTCTTCTCTCTGTCTGCAGAAGGCGCATATAAAAAAATCTCGATTGCATCCATGTTGACTCAATTGAAAATGATTTCGATAAGAGAAAATTTTTAAATTATTATTATATTTACTTTAGCCCATGGTTGACCATCCGATTCGATACCAAGCAAATTGTTTGCCTGGCCATTGGCTTCGATTTGAACTTGTTGCATCTGCTAGCTGACTTGAAAGTTTGTCGACCTGGCTCAGTGGCCTCAACTTGGCAAGTTCAACAAACAGGCCTTGTCTTAATGCTTCCAGCAGCAACCCCCCGAGAGAGAGAGACACAGGTCCCCTAATTGAAATGGGGCACCGTGCACCAGTCAACAATGGAACCAATCAAAGCAAAAAAAAATAATAAATAGCAATCTGTTTATATTGGTGTTCGATGGATGCAGCTGATAGAAGGAACAGCTTGGCGTCCATTTGCATTCCCAACGGCGAATTGAAAATAAGTTGTATTTCGGTCCTTCACTAAGGTCACGACTGTTAATCAGAGCCACGGAGGATTGAGGTGTAGGGTGTAGACTTTGCCAGTTTATTGGTCTGCTGTTAGGGCAATAAATTACCAAATATAAGCAGCAGAAACCATAAAATGAGAGCCGTTTGTATCATTCATTTTCAAATTTATATGCGGAATGAATGAGGCTCTTAAGAGTCCACATTATTTCTCTAATTGCCAATTGCCATTTCAATGATTGGCTGCCTTCATCCTGCGACAATATAAAATGCCAAGGTAATTAAATATGCATGACGATTGAATTTAATATTTTAAGGCAAATTTTTAACTAAATAAGCTAAGCCTTAGCTTTTGTTATTGCGAATACGATTTCACGAATTACAACGATAATTTTAGAATTACATTTAAGCCCTATGAAGCTGATTCCCTGGAATCAAAAGCTATTTTCAATATTGCAAAATTACATATTGATACGATTTATATTATCTGCCCTTGACAGCTACCGTGAAGTCCATATAATCGAGTTAAAGTGTAGGGGCAGTCGGGCTGCTTCTACTTTTCTCTCATACTTTGCTTTGTCGCGTTCATTCGTTTAAAAAAAGCTTCAGGCTTTAAATGCATTTCTTGAAATCATAAGTAAAGCAGACGAAATTGGGTTTTAACTTCGTATTCTTCTTCTACTACCTTGATCTTAGCTGGTTTAGCTGAATTAATTAACTGCGCCAACGGACAAGAGGGCATAGCATAGTTGCTGGCACAATCGAATTTTCGAAGTTACTTTTTGTAGCTACAATTGCTTTAGGTTGCTGTTAAGGCCAATTGTTAAATCCACGCGAGTGCACATTAAGCAGAAATCAGCAGGGATTTAGTGAGTCAGTCATGCAGCGCATCATCAACAGCAACAACAGTGGCAATACCAACCAGCATGATAATCAAGTAAGCCAGTCGCTGCTTTGAACTGCTGTCTGCTCGTTTGGCTGTGTCCTACGGCTATGTAGAGCACATGTGCCCAGTACACCTTGGCTGAAAAGAGCAGCAAATTGAAATTGGACTTTTGTTCAACGAGTTCAAATGGCGTATAATGAAATTCGATTCGCTTAAATTTCGAAGTTGAGCTGCAAATGAAATAAAAATCAGCGAAATTCGTCGAACAAATAAAACGGACAACGTCAGTTTCCAACAGATATGGTTACAATTGTCTACATTTAAGAGAAAACTTTTTAAAATTCGCCCGGGGCTGACTTTCCGTTCGGTCCAACATTATTATTTTTTATGTGAAAGGGCAGTTATCATTGCGCAATGACCAGAGACCTTTTTAATCTTTTTTAAAGCGAACTTTGCTTTTGTATTGTAGGCAATCCATCAAGAGTAGTTTTCGCGATAAGGATAAGCCGTCGCGCTTTAAGGACTTGCAGACAACAACGCGTTTTCAGGTGGAACCACAAAATGAAGAATCTGACGCTTCAAATGACTCGCAGGAAGAGCGCGAACTGCTGGACAATGAATACGATACGAAATATGGTAAAAGTTTTAGGTAAGCCCATTAAATTTTCTAATATTTATTATTCTTGTTAATTGAATTTTCTTCATTCAGGCACTTTACGCGCGAAGCTTTGCCACGTCTGGATAATTATCGCAACATGATGTCCATACAGGCCGCGTACCGTCCAACGCTCGACGAGCTGCACAATGCAACGCTGGTGGGGAAAGTGAGTATCCTTTAGTGCTACTTCGCCTCCTCTGCCAGGCTATCTCAATTTATATTCATATAACGTAAATTTATTGCCCCATATTAAGTGCTCGGGGAAAATTTAAATTTAAACCAATTCGTGAACAATTTAACACCAGGCAACGGCCTGGCATCCAGACGGAAAAGTCACAGCCATTGCCAGAGCTTTTTAACCTACTCTTGTGCTTGACACTGCAAATTGAGACTGCCACGAGAAGTGTCAAGTAGCCTGTGGCAATGTGCTTTCTTCTGCTGCTTCCCATTCGTTTTGTGAAAATTGTACAGTGCCAGCAAAGTAGTCAACAGTTGGGGTCATTAGCATAGGGCGTGGGTTCGAGGAACGTTGCGCTCTGGCGCGTCCTCGGTAAGCAGACGAACGCTGCAGATTGTAAGAAACCACTGCAACCACTGAAACCGCTGCAGTCATCCAGACTGAAATGCAGCTCTTTTGATTTTAATTAAATGCAAACTAAATACAACATTGATTGCCATTTTTTGTGGTTCACGTCTGAGGCGAGGTCTCCGAGTCTCTCGAGAAACTTTTGGGGCCGCTGACTTTTCAATTGACTTTCGCGCTTGGCTTTTGAGTTCACACGTGTGGTTGGCGGGTAAGACAAAAAGCATTACAATATGTCACTGCTTGTTATTCTAACAGAGACTTTTTTCTGACGCCTTTCTTTGAGACTGACGGGAGGCTGAATTGAAAGTCCTTTTGTCAATGCCAACAGTTGAGAAGCGAAGACACGTTTCCTTTCTTTTGTATAGACTTAAAATAGATTCATTTGTTTGCATTTGTATTGGTAGCCATCGTCATATAAACACAATTTGTAATGAAATAAATTGCCACTAATTGCTTTTGCACTTTCGAATAATTGGGTTCGCGAATTCGCCTTGTAGTGGGCGTCAATTGAAATTGAAATGAAAAAGATCAATTGTTTGAAAGTTGAAAATTTGTGCAATTGTTTTCGATGCCATGAACCTTGATTAAATTGTCTTAAAAGTTAGCAAAATGTGTCCTTAAGTGTTTTTCAAGGAGAGAAAAAAGATGGATTATGCGCCAGATGCGTCTGCGGTTGCGTTGGAGTATGATTAATTTGACTGTAACTGCAAAGCTGTCAAGTGCTATAAGGCAGTTGACCTGCCATTAAGCTGACAGGCAGCGCTTCTGGAGCTTTTGAGGGGCAATCACACATTCCACCCACGAGCCATCATCTATCAACCGTATGCAGCTTTATTAGATCTGACTTTGTCTTTCCTTTTTCGCAGAACACGCACAGCCTACAACGCAATCGAGATCCGGAGGCAGGTAACACCAATGGGCTCCTCAAATTTGGCTGGATCAAAGGTGTACTCATACGCTGCCTGCTAAATATATGGGGTGTAATGCTCTTTCTGCGCCTCAGCTGGGTGGTGGGACAGGCGGGCATCATAGAGGGCTTTTTATTAATACTGACAACGACCGCTGTCACGACTATAACAGCGCTGTCAATGTCGGCGATAAGCACGAACGGCGTCATCAAAGGAGGTAAGTCCTGTATCATTGTCAGCCGCATCTGCCTTGTTGTTTTTAACTGATTTCTAATATGTTTACTAAGGTGGTACCTATTACATGATATCCCGCTCCCTGGGTCCCGAGTTCGGTGGCTCTATCGGACTCATTTTTTCACTGGCAAACGTTGTCGCCTGCGCCATGTACGTAGTGGGCTTCTGTGAGTCTCTGCAGGCCATGATGCAAGCCATGGATGTGTCAATCGTAGATGGTGGTGTCACGGACGTGCGCATAGTAGGTAGCACCACCATACTGCTGCTGCTGATTATCGTTGTCGTTGGCATGGAGTGGGAGGCAAAGGTGCGTATGATTAATTTTTGCCGTCTAATGAATTCCGCTCAGTTGCGCCTCTGTCCTGAAATGTTTAGGCTCAAATCGGCCTGCTTTTCATTCTATTGGCTGCGATTGCTGACTTCGTCATTGGCAGCTTAATTGGGCCCAAGAACGAGGGAGAGCGGGCCAAGGGCTTTATCGGCTACAATGGTGAGTAGCAGCCAACGCGTTGCCAGTGAACAAGCTTTTAATCAAATCTAATGTAGCAACGCTATTCCATACAAATCTGTTTCCGGACTACCGCACGGAGGGATATGTCAGTCACGATTTCTTCTCGGTATTTGCCATCTTCTTCCCTGCCGCCACTGGCATTTTGGCGGGCGCCAACATTTCGGGCGACTTGAAGGTGCGTCACGGTTTCGTCTAAGACAATTTATTAGCCATTTGCAGCTCTATTGTATTTTAGGACCCCCAAAAATCTATACCCAAAGGCACAATTCTGGCTATCGTTATCACTACAGGCACCTACATGTTCATGGTTCTGATCTGCGGTGGCACTGTGGCTCGTGACGCCACCGGCTATGTTGTGGATGCTCTGAACGGTTCTTTTGCGTTTCTAAACTGCTCGTCAAGTAGGCAACATTGTAGCTCCGGTTGGCTTAATGAAGTATTCTAATTAAATTTTGCACAGCGTCCACAGGTACTTGCCTCTATGGTCTGCAGAATTCATTTCAGGTAATCGAGCTAGTTTCGGGCTTTGGGCCGCTAATCTATGCCGGTTGTTTTGCTGCCACATTGTCCTCAGCCTTGGCCAGCTTGGTTTCGGCCCCGAAAGTTTTTCAGGTTAGTGTTTGTTATCTTTGCTGTGAGCCGTCCCATACGCTTCACAATTTGCATCTGTTGACAGGCTTTATGCAAGGATGAGCTGTACCCAAAAATTGTTTGGTTTGCCAAGGGATATGGCAAAAATAACGAGCCCGTGCGTGGCTACGTGCTAACTTTCTTTATATCCATGTTGTAAGTAACTCGATGGATATGAAAGAACGCAGAGTTTATAATGGATTTGCATGTGCATTACCATCCTGTAGCTTTATACTGGTGGGAGACCTTAACTCGATTGCGCCGCTCATCTCAAACTTCTTTCTGGCTGCATATATGTTAATTAACTTCAGCACATTCCATGCCAGTCTGGCCAAGCCCGTTGGCTGGCGGCCAACATTCAAGGTGAGTGTTTCTTGTTGACTTGATTGCAGATGTGTTCAATGCCTTTCACCTTTCCACCCAGTATTATAACATGTGGCTGAGCCTTTTGGGCTCCATACTCTGCGTTGCTGTCATGTTTTTGATTTCGTGGGCCACTGCACTCATTACCTTCTGTGTGGTGCTGGCGTTGTACTTAATTGTTGCCTATCGTAAGCCGGACGTTAATTGGGGCTCCACAACCCAGGCGCAGACCTATAAGAACGCTCTGATGTCCGTGCAGCAGCTGAACAATGTGGAAGATCACGTCAAGAACTACCGCCCGCAGATACTTGTTCTGTCCGGCCTGCCCAATACGCGACCTGTTCTCGTGGACTTCGCCTATATGCTGACAAAAAATCTTTCCCTGCTGGTTTGTGGACATGTGCTGCGGGGATCTGGATCGCAGAAGTATCGTAACTATCTTAAGGACCGCGCCTCCAACTGGTTCCAGAAACATCGCGTCAAGGGTTTCTATGCACTGGTTGACGGCGAGGACTTTGAGGCTGGCACGCGCGCCCTCATGCAGGCGACGGGCATTGGAAAGCTGAAGCCCAACATCATACTCATGGGCTACAAAACCGACTGGCAGACGTGTGAGCGCAAGGAACTGGTGCAATATTTCAATGTCATGCACAAAGTGGGTAGCAGCTGGATACTTTTTTCAGTTTAGAAGTTTCCATTTAATGCTGGTGTAATATTATAGGCTTTGGATATGTATCTCTCAGTGGCCATATTGCGTGTGCACCAGGGACTGGACTGCGCGCAGCTATTGGGCTCTCCGGATAGCAATTGGCCAACAGCCAACTGCAGTCTGGAGGTGCCTCGAACGCTGCAGCCCAATGAGAGCTCCAACGATCTGCAGGCTAGCGATGCACGCCATGGTCTCAGTGGCAGCGTGGACTCCTTGAGTCGCAATGTATCTCAGGGTAAGTTGGCTCCGGCTGATGCCAGCCACTTATTAATGCTGAAATTTTTAATTACTTTTGCATGGACTTCCAAAAACCAAATGCGCACCTGTGCACAATTAATCAATTATAATGTACAACCACCATTTATCAATGCACCACAAAACACAACCCAACTGCAACTGTAACCACAAACTCTTAGATGCCGCCAACAAGTTGGCTTCCGCTGGCAATGGCCTGAAATTTGTCAAAAGTAAGTATTAGCTGCGAGAGCAAGGATGAGAAACTCATTGTTTATTATTTCTATAAATGTTCGCTTTGATGCTGAGTTCCCTTTGCGTGTGCCTTACCTGTTCCCATTCCATTTTCTGTTCCATTTCCACTTCCGGCTCCGTTTCTACTTCTGTTTCTTTTTCGTAGTACGTTTCAAGCAAAGCCTGCGTAGAATACGCTCTTGGGCAGGTGATGTTGAGTGTAAGATCTATTTTACGTGTTTTAAGGTAATTGATTGGAATGTGAAGTGATGTTATAGTAGGTTTGCTGCCAGTAGGTAACTATATGTATGAGCAGACTTTACGGCAAAAAGCGCCAACTCCCAGCCCAGTTCCACGCCGCGCACTGTGCATGTTCTGCATGCATAATGGCTTAACTTCTACCCTAGCCTGGTCTCATTAATTGCTATTGTCGCATGCAACCAATTCATAACTAACTAAAAACTATGTAAAGATTGACCAGCCGACCACTGACTGCCAACTTGTTCTTGGGCCAACAACGAAGAGGAATCAACGTCGTCGGTGCCACAAACGCAGTCGCAGCCGCAGCCGCAGTCAACGCCAGCTGTGACAAAACCCTTTCGGCAATTTGTTGCGCCCAAATTAGGGAATGCCCGTAAATTTGAATATAAATTTATACAATGTCCCCTAAAAGCACGAACCCAAAACTGTGCGGACTACATGTGGAGTCGTTTCAAGGCCGCAGCCTGAGAAATGGTGCCGTGGGGTGGCAACGGCGGCACAGCACGTGCATGTTTTAAGCATTGTTTTGCATAACATTTCCCAATTTGAAAATAAATTGTGTAAATATGCGAATGGGCAACAAAGAATAGCATAAAACTGTATTGTTTATGGCATTTACTGAAAATTGTTACTATGTGGCCTGGTCTTAATAATTTATGCTAGTTCTAATTACCTTCGCATGGGCTTTGTATAGCACTCGATACCTCTATTTATGACTTTTGGTATATTGAGATATTATTCATTTTCTATACAACCCACAGCATCCAGTACGAGTGACTTATCATTCATAGCAGGTAACCAGGTGAAGGACGTATCCGGATTGCCCGATCCCCTGGATGCCAAGACCTCAAATGAGCAGGTAAGTGGGCCAGATCATTGAGAGATAAATTGTGCTCAATTTGCCGACACATACACCTATGCACATAGCCCAATTCACTAAGGAAATCGAAGGCGAAACACGACGATCCCGTCTCGCTCTACAGAGGACCAGGCGGTGTGGAGCTACCTAAAGATGTGCTGGCTGACTTGACTCAATTTACGCGTAAACGGAGCCATGCCATCATCGACGTCTGGTGGCTGTACGACGATGGTGGGCTCACTTTGCTGTTGCCTTACATCATAAGCACTCGACGCACCTGGCAATCATGTAAATTGAGGTAAGCCGCAAGTAAGGGCAATTCGAGGGGAAGCCAAACCATGCCCACGCCCATGCCCATGCCCAGTACAAAAGCCGAATTGTTTACCTCCCAAGGCGTTTTGGAAGCCTGCAGATATGCGAGTGCGGATTTATAAGGCATGAGTTGAATTTTATTCAAATATGCCAAAGCGAGGCAGGAATTTCTCTTATGACAGGATACTTTTCAGCGAAGTTCCACGGGGGTTGCTCGTTGAAATACGAAGACCGGGCAGGTACAATAAGTAGCTTCAGCAGGCTCCAGAGAGTAGTAAGCATGCCTAATGCAAGTCTCAGTTCGACTGACTGACTGACAGAGGCAATGATTGCTTGTGAGCAGATGCCAGTCAAATAGGTCATCACGATAGCTCTCCATAGTTGTTGTCTTCAAAATATACGCAACCAATTCCGGCAAAGACTGACAGAAAGAGGTTTGGGGCACCCATACCAACTGGACTGACGCAATGATGCGTAAGTATAACATTTGGCACGTCAAGTGTATCGAATGGTTTGACTTCTCGTTTGGCACATTTTATACTCTGTTTTTCAATGGGTGTATGGGTGTATGAGACTTGCGTATGATTTCATCTTTAAATATCGATAAAAACATTCTTCAATTTGAGATATGTTTCATAACTATCCATAATCGAGTGGAGGTACAGCATTTTTCTCTCTGTAACAGAGTCACAGTTAGTCGTAGCTTTCCGCAATATTGCATTTTTGTGTTTCATTATTGACTTTCTGCGCGAGCGAGTTCTTTACAGATGAAAGGGTTTCCGGCAATATTTGAAAATTAAAATCGGTCACTATCAATACATTTTATCTAAATTGGAATTGCTCTGTCACAAACAAAAAGTTGATACGGTTTCCTTTTCTATTAACTGCACAGGGTTTATGCGTTGGCGAATAAAAATTCGGAATTGGAGTATGAACAACGGTCTATGGCCAGTTTGCTGTCCAAGTTTCGCATTGATTACTCTGATCTAACATTGATACCGGATATTACGAAGAAGCCTCATGAAACATCGACGCAGTTCTTTGATGAGCTCATTAAGGACTTTGTTGTGAGCGATAAGGAGAATGGCCACAGCAGCAAGGCGACGCTGAACGAGGACGAAGGTAATGCTCACTGATCAGCAATTCTGAATTGTATAAAACAGACTTTTCCATTTGTTTACCCCAGCTCTTATTAGTGACGATGATTTGCTGGCCGTTGCGGACAAGACGAATCGCTATCTGAGGCTGCGTGAATATCTGCGCGAGCAGTCAACCAAGTCGGACCTCGTGGTGATGACGCTACCAATGCCACGCAAGAACATCGTCTCGGCGCCCCTCTACATGGCCTGGCTGGAGAGTCTCAGTCGGGACATGCCCCCCTTTCTATTTGTGCGAGGCAATCAGACGAGCGTACTCACCTTCTACTCGTAGACGCGGTCCCCGTCTGTTCTGTATTTTTGCTTATAACCGAAAACTCACTCTTCTTAGTTATACAAGTACAAGAATTTTATGTTATTCTAGTTGTACCATAATTGTATTTATATTTATATAGACATAAACATATACGCGCAACCGCCAATCCCAATACCAACTCTAAAACCAAACAAACTCCATGACGCACACAGACGATTAAATTTTATGCAGACTTTTATTCGTCCCTCCTTTTGTATTATATTTGTGAAGAATTTCCTAAAAAGATATTTTAGTGTTTTTCCTTTTGTTTTGGCCAGTTACGTGCGTGTGCTTGTGGCTATTAAACATTGGCGTCTTATCCCAAAAACAGTTAGCTCCCACGCAGTTCACGTTTGACTCTCAATTGCATTGGCGTGTAATTGAAATAATGTCTACCTCAATTCACGCTCGAGGGCTACGAGGCCGATCAATGCTTAAGGCTTTCGGCTTGCCACTCGGCATATTAATTTCTTCATTTTGCATTTAACTGTCGCGGTTGTTCTGTTGACCATGCCCCTTGACCCGGCACAGCAAATTCGAAATGCGATTGCGATTCAATGAGCGTGACAGCCACAGCGGTCGACCCCAAAAGGGCAGTTTGGTTACGACTCGTAAACTCGCAATTCAATTTATTACAGTGTAACTTTGTTTTAATTTTAAATGAGTATGTCGCCTCTGGAATATTATATTAAAGACCGGGGCAGCTAACCTCACATCTACGCAGCTTTAAGTGTACTTTTCCTTTTCACTTATCTGCCGTTCAGCATTTATCATATAGATCTTTATGTGAGCCTAGAGTTTTCTTTAGATTAATTTAATTTATTGTTTGTGCTTAAATTTAAATTGAATTTATTTTGTCATGCATCTTGCTTTATGTTCGCTCGTGTTCATTTTGATAAAGTTCTTGACCCGACATGTCATCTACCAATCAATCTATCTGTTAATTACGTTTTGCGCATGTCATTGTCTATTTTATTGCAACAATTCCTTCGGTCACGCTATCTGAAGAGTTCATTCAGTTGGAAATCATTTTTCTTGTTGTCTCTTTAAATATGGCGCCGATGGCTTTCGCATATATAGCATAGTTTATTTATTAAATTACCAGCACATCACCATTTCATAGTTTTCGCATCGTCGAATAGAAATGTAATATATTTTGTATTTTTGCATAAATTTCAGTTTTGCATAACTCAATAAACTTGTTTCATAGCCTTTATTTAGTTACTGCACTAACCGTTCCGTCCGTTGATATTCATTTAATTTTAAAATTTACTCTGTTTTTTTCAGCCGAAATTCAATGCATGAATGCATCACTGACAAATATTTTAATTTCTCAAGGATGGCACTGGTTCGTTTGTGTATTCATTCACACTTTTCGAGGGGCTCGCATATTTCATACACGTCTATCGCTCGTTAGTTCTGCACATTACTGTAACCCAAACAATGTGGGAAATCGCAGTATTATTTATGTAACACTTTTTCTACTATTCGTTTTTCTGAATTGCTGATTTGGTGCGAGCGCAGACAAGCTCAATTTATATTAACATCAAACTAGAATAAACGTATTTCATCTCACTTCAGACGAGCACATGCCTCGTATACGTAACATATCGCTTCTAGTGCAAGTGACGCTGAGTAATTACCACCAATGCTTGGCACCTCAAGAGGTAATTAACTGCCGCTTGGCGAAATGCTTGACTACATGCGTACGTACATGATACTTGTATTTGAGGGTAGCTAAATGCCTAAAAGTATGCAGCATATAATAAATTTGGCCACGCCCAATCCGCAACACACAGAAACTTTATTACAACAAGTATGAGCATGTGTGGCTGTATGTTCTGGCGTCTAATGAGCTAAGTTTCACATGCGAGCTACCGTCGCTTAAATCAATTAAGTTTTTCCATGGTCCAAAGTGAAGTCGTGCGTGCCAAAGTGTTTGTTGTGTGCGGCTGAAGCCACTCGCCCATCAATTTGGATGGCCGCTTAAGCATTAGACGTGATGTATTTGTCGCATACTGTTAAAGTTAAGGCAAGTTTGTTGTTTGATTTCTCACGCATAGCTGCTACTTGATCCAGATAAACCCTCTTATAGCAACTCAAAGAGTTCGTTTCTATAGAAATTTGATCCACAATGACAGGAAGCTTAAGAAACTAACAAGCGGTAAAGTGAAGAATTTTGTTTATGCTAACATTACAATCCTTTTATTTGCAAATAACTTTACTCCTATTATTGGTTGTAACGGGGGAGTCCTTAGACTGAAAGTGATGACAGCCTCCAGCAGTTGTATGAGACGCAGACACACAAAAGTTGTTATTCTTGCTTAGTTGTTCGTTCAAACGTTCAGACAACTGTTGCCCTATCGGGTTTTTCGTATGTATATCTTGAGCCTTCTTCATAAATCGCATTGAATTGCTGCTGCTGCTTAATTTAAACGTGTTGTACACATGTCTATGGCTGAATGGCTACACGACTCTGGCTTGCTGTGTGGCATCAAGTGCTTTGGCTTTATGGCTTTTACGAACGAAACATATGCGTCCTTAACAAGAGAGACTTAACGTTTAAATTATATGCAAAAAGTTTTCGAACAACCATAGGAGAAAGACTTTACTCAAATTAATCGCTGTAGGCTGGTTAATTGTTCTTTCCCATCAGTTAGCTGTTTGTATTTTAATGATTTGCCTATCGCCAAAGTATAAGTATTTAGCCGTAAAGCCGCTTACCTCGAGCCCCCAATTGTTAGTCGTCGGTTTTTTTAACAACGTTTTAATCTTTTTATTGTCACAAAATTGTTTTGTAAGCCGCTTTCAAAGACTTGTTAATGCTAAAACGACAAATTTTCTACGCATCAGAATGGAAAACTCTTCATACTCATGAACTCTCGAAAATTTGATTGTAGTCGTAGGACAGAACGAATCTCATAAGCCTTTCTACCGCTTGTTCAGTCTTAGCACTGGATCAGGAAGATAACTTCTAACTGGGAACTGTAACAATGAAAGGCCAAAGCGATACTAAGTTAATCCTATTAGTCAGCTATTATTGCTATCAAGAGCGTATATGTTGAAGTACTTCACATGAAGAGCTGAGCTACACTCACGAACTCCTGACTTTACCAAGAAATTAATAGCTTATCACAAAATTCACGGAATGCTGCCATTAACTGTTTTCTTTCCTTTCCCAAAATTTGGGCCAAAAATACGCCGTTTGTTGAATTCAATGTTTCAGTCTCTCCTGGGTCCTACGCACGAATGCCCAATAAGTTTGAGCACACTAAAGCTGCTCGACTTGAGTTGAATTCGTTCGACGGTCCGGTTCATGCATGTCCTCTGACCTACATCAATAACTCAGTTTTGTGGTTGGCACGGTAATTAAAAATTGAAGGCACTCATGTACAACGCACTTTCAGTACGAGCTTCCAGTACATAAATCAATTGGGTACGCCAAATACCACGTGCAGCTCGTAAAGGCTACCGCCGCATTAAGCTGTCAGCACGACGCGTCCGCAGCCATAATTACGAATTCCAGGCCACACATTGTACTCCTAAATCAAACGCAATGCGGAAACCTTAATGTGACCGCAATCGCGGCGAGTTATCACGCAACAACGTCGAGGGGGTTGCGGTGACCAAGGGACACTGCGCGTCTACCGCATGTAGCACAACGCGGCGTATGCGTATCGGCTAAGTGTTAAAGGCGAACGGCAGTCTGCTAAGTTGGACGCCACAGTGCAAATTTTGCCAATGACTTATGCAAAATTGAAGCTTCAGCATATACTTCTGAATACTTTGAGCCGTAATTAATTGGGTGGCGCTGACTTGACGTATTGCCAGCCAAGTGATTTGGCAAAATTTGCTCGTAGTGTTAAAGTGGGTCGGAACAAGGAAGCGCTTTAAATTAAATAAATAAACATTCTTCTTTGTGTACAAAATTTGCCTATACCAAACACAGTAAATAGTATGAGTAGGGGTATTCATGAACTCAAAATCCGTGGCTTGCCTTAAGACGGCTCCCAGGCTCTCGACAACGCTATCCCCAATGGATGCCAGCAAGGCAAACTTTTCATAGCAGCTATTCTGGGGTTGGTTGGCTAACACCTCCACGACGGCTCGTGCAGTATTGTATATTCCTAGGCGTAGCATTATGTTTTGAAAATTATATTTGACACGCGTTTATCGCATAAATATTGCGCGTGTATCTGGCTGGTTTTATATGCGACGCAGTGAATACATGTACATATATATATATATATAGAGTATATATAGATCTGTATATATATATAGACGTGTACTTGTATGTACTACATATCAGTACTTGGACATTCCCGGCCGCTCAAGTGGCTGTCCATAAACGTGCCTTTATTTACTGCCACCATCATCGAAGGGACGACGGGCAGAGTTGCTCTCTAACCTCTTGTATCTTGGCTACAGCAGGACAGGGCCTATGTCCTGCAGACGAATGGATCGATAGCGAGCATTCGCGACGCATCGTCATTTGCTGCCTCATAAAGCAACGTAGTTTGTTTGCTAAGCTTAAGCATCGCCGCAACAAGGCAGCCTAAATTATTAACTAAGCAGTTACATCTTGCTGTTGCGGCCATAAGAAGCATTGGGAGCTCTGGCTGGCACAAGCCATGGTTTGGTTAAGGGCCCGCGGCTGTTGCTGAAAATAAAGCACTAAACATTTTTAATGAAGCTCGAAAATCGAAAGTTTACATTTGGCTGCTGTGGACAAGAAGACTTCACGCCTTCGGGGACTATCGCATCGAACAATTTCCAAAGACAGCGACAATTGCAAAATTGTGTGTCACGTGTATACAATAAAACGTCGTCGCCTGAGCAGCCAGTGGACGGGGCGTGGCAAATGTAAGCATGAAAATTGTAGAGCTTACTTTTCAAAGCAGCAATTTGCACGGCTCGCATGGGACGTGAAATGAAAAAGTTGTAGCCAAGTGTTGCTGGCAAGAGGAAGCGGAACTGGCATTAGCTAAAAGTTATGGCAAATTAGCAAGACGAAGACACAGTTCTCTTATTTAGCGTATGTATGTGGTGTAGGCAACTTCCTTGTATACGGCGACGAGTTACGGCTACAGCTCAACTGTTAAGCCTACTCCAGTTACCTATCTTTCATTTACTTGGCTCGGCTTTAAGAATTTAAAGCTGCAGCAGCTACTGCGCAGTCTAGTCTAGAGCACGAACAAATGAACACCCTTATTTAATTTACTACCGTAAAACTCAATTACTTTCCATTTACACCGAGCTAGGAATAGTTAGTTAGAGAAGGGAAGCCGCTGTTGGCAAAATATGTGCCTATGCTTAAAGTGTTTCTGCTTTTTATTGATATAGTACAAGTTGAAATAGTTGGGTACTTAACAAGTCGTCTTTTTCTTGTTTTATTTAAATTTGTTATATAATATTTAATTTTTCTATTTAAGCCTTCCGGCAATGTCAATCAGCTTAATTATAAAATTATCACTTTTACAGAATTTGCACCACTTACAGTCCTTAATAACAGTTCTATCTTGCTGACTTGTAATCTTTAAATGTGTTAAGGCTAAATGAAATGTGCTTAAGCAGCGATTTCAACAGGCTAGCTAGAAATATAATGGACGATTTTTGGTAAATGAATGAAATGGCTCACACCTTTGAGAAAGCTTAAGTCGGCAATAAATTGGGAATAGTTGCTTCAACAGTAGAAGTAGTTTTGATGCCCACTAATTACCCAGTGTCACGCGAAACTAGAGCTTTACCAAATATTTGCTGCGAAATTTCTGCTAAACCACATAAATAGCACCATACACAACAACAGCAAAAATAACCCGGAACAATGGCTTTGTGGTTGTTTCATTTAATTTCATTTAATTGTGTGCCAGAAATGAAGACGCTTCCGAGTGGCACTCAGGGCGTATGGAACAAGCCACAGACTATCCTTGGGGTATCCATACGTCGGGTATGCAACTATTCTTCTGGATAAAGTTCCCTTGTGTAATTTGCTATAAAAATAATGTAAATTAATTGCCTTTTGACGGAAATGTACAGAATCTGCTAGTACGGACTAGTTTAACATGCTTTTGCCATCCTACAAGCCATGGTAACAACCATAATTTTTTCTGGTAACATGCTTATAGTAAAACTACCTTAAATGCCCTAACAAAATTCCACAAATTAAATTGTTGCACTTTAAGGCAAGTAACAAGTATGCACCCTCCCTAAACATTGTAATATTTAAATAATTTTCATTAAGGCAAATATGCGACAAGACATGGAAGCAAGGGCAAAGCTCAAAAGTCGCGCATACAAGCGGGAAATTATTGCCATGCAAGTCACGTTACCCTGCAAACTTTCTTCAAGGCATTTTATTTATTTTAATTTCACATTCGAGCTTCCTTTCTTTCACATCCGAGCTTCCTGACTTTTATATATACGCATATATAAAAAGGTCCTTAATTTCGCTCTCGCTGGCCCCGCCTAAAACTGCAAGCGCAATGCTTTTCCATTTCAGCTAGCACAATTAATAAATATTATTAATTATTGTGGTCTGGTTTATTTAATTAGCAATTAGCATTGTCTTTGACATAAAATGAGTGGCCGGAGCATTAATTACGCCCACAGTGCATGCAGGCGGCCGCAACGTATTTATTAGCTTTTTAACTAAATGCCACTAATTACCACAAGTGGCTTTAACCAACTGACTTGGCTGCCTATTGCCTACATTTTTATAACGCATAAAATATTTATGGCTGGCCAAGCTAATAAAATGACCGATGTCGGAGGCGCCACACTTGACCAAATACCGAAACACTCGCCGAGCTCGTAAAACCCCAATCCCTAAGTCCAATGGGTAAGCTGAAAAGCGGGCGTGGTCAATATACTGTCAGCTTGTTGTGGTTGCTGCTGCTTCTGCTACTCTTACTTAGTATGCGTCACGTTGTCGCCGTTTTGTTTGCAATAAATGTTTAAATTCTGCATAACTTCTTAATAATTAAGCAATGGCTATAAATAAGAAGCTTAACCGAAGGGACGACGGCAGCGCCAGAGTCCGCATTCCATTAATTAAATCACAACATTAAATATTATATTATCATGCCCGTTTTGTTTCTCTCAGAATTCTGCCAATTTGCATTCAAGCGCATTTGTTGGCTTATTTATGTGTTTGCCTAATTGGCTTTGAGGTGCTAATCAAAATGGTTTGCGGCGAGCGGCCGGCACATGGTATAAACCCATATATCATCTTTATACATTTATATGTATTTGTTGACAAAGAAGTGCCAACAGCTGTCAGGACTTGAATGAGCATTCTCATCATACTCTACCCAGAATTTTCCTTAAATAATCTGATTCGCATGTGCGAACGGGGTATTCGACCCTTTGACAAACCGCCAACCACCACGCTGTTTGTCTTCTGCTCCGCCTCTAGCGGGCTCTCAAGAAAAACAAATTCAAACACAACAAATTGTTTAAGTAAGTCCACAAGTTCAACAGCAGCGCGAAGAGCTTGCCGATGAACAACATAAATAACAGCAAAGCAACAGCATAAACAACATGTTTTACGTGGCTTTGTTCCGTGCACCTGTTTACCTTAAATCCTAACCAGTCACGGGTTGAGCTCTTGCTTGTCGGTTTGTTGTTTTGTCAGCTGACGAATGTCTTTTCATAGTCCTGACAACTTCTGTTATTAATGTTAACCTGCACAAATGTCTGACAAATATTTGCTTGTGTAGCATACTTTTCAGCGCGCGACGCATGGTTCTGAAATCTGTCCAAATGGGTTTATTTAACTACATATTGTTCAAATAACAGTTAGAATACAACTAAGGACTTCAGCCAGAAGATTATAACGTTCAACCAGCATAAGTCCGTAATCCGCTTGTTGCTGCAATAATATTTATAATATTTGAGTATATGAATATATTTATACTCATAGTTTTTATTTTAATATCCTCATCTTATTGGGCTAATGGTCTTATATTTACGTTTGTAACAGCTGAAAGAAGGATTTTCTTAATAAAATTTGGGTTAAAACTACGAGACTTACAGCTTCTTCAGACTTTTGCCAATTGATGCTGATGGAAAACAATTTTTCCAAAATTCGTAAGAAAACCCAATCCTTGCGTCGAAATCAGTTTAACTCGTTGATACCAAATGGGCAATATCTACTGGTCGATTGCTTCTAACTAGCTGATTTTTTGTGCTCTTGAATTTGAACTCAGGTTCCATGAACTGGTCTGCAGTTCAAGGCGCCGCCAAGCTGTAAAAGAAGTCTCACTCACACACCTTGTCAAAGCTAGGAATTTGGCCATTTGCTGAGCATGCAGACAAAATTGATTTCCACATACGATATACGCATGATAATGGTACATATATTTCTATAGCTTTGTTTTTTGCGAGCTACTCGAGTCAATTTGATTGCTGGTTGTGAGTCCTTTGTCTAGTGTGCTTTTCCGTTGGCTACCCAGCCTGCCAGATGGTAAGCAAATAAAAAGAGCCCCTCTTGCAATCAATGTTCACTATTTACAGACGCACGAAAACTCCCACACTGATATAGACATAAGGCACCATCCTCTATACAGGCACATCAGGTATGCGCCGGTATTCGTCGGATTTAATGGCTGCTTTGGGCCGAGCTACGTCGCTTTAGCTGACCGAAAAGTGTTTTATTAGTGTGTTTATTTTCTTGGCTTGGCAACGTGTTTTGATTTAACACCCTTACATGTGCTAAAAAGCAATGCGTTCGTATTTGCCGTAGCTGCTTGGCTTCGCTTTTGTTCAGTTATCGTGATTCCCAATTTTAATGATGGAGTTTGCACGTAAACAAGCTCATTAAGGAAGGCAACTATCAGAGGCCCAAGTACAACATATGCGTGGAATGCGTTCAGATCTCGATTACCTTGATTTGAATAGCATATTTGGAGTGGCATTTATTTGGCCAGGACCAAGGCTTGGCTAAGATTTACATAGTATGCAAGCATTCGATTTGCTCATGTATTTTATTTATTTTGCCCCGCTTCTCGATATATTTTATATTCTAAGAATAGGTGCAATCGGTGCCATCCCTTAATGGTAGCTGTGAAATTGATTCAAAGGAACACCGGAGGATTTATTTGAAAAAAAAAAACATCCTTAATTTATTTTCTCTTCACAGCCATTGCTTTGATATCAGTTTGACTTGATTCAGCAAAGCGAAATTTAAGTGATTTTCAATTGATTTATTTGCTCTGCTGTCAAGTGCGACTGGCTGTTTCCCCTTTTAAATCATGGCTTTAAATCTTAACGAACGGACGGACAGTTCAGCTAAAGTATTTGGGTTTAGGTCGCTGTAAAAGTTTATCAGTTGAGTCTTATCCACTTGGGGGCATCCGAACTATAAACATTTATGTTGACGCGATTGGTTAAAATGGAAAGTTTTGCCGGACTGAAGCTCAAAGGCAAAGGCTTATTGAAAATCCGCTGTCCTTCGACTTGTTGTTTTTCAAAAGCCGCTTACAATTGAAGATTCGGCTCGTGTGCCATCATCGAGTTATCACATGTCCCTGTTTCACTCTTGACCTGACACTTGAGCTCACCTACATTCAACTAGGATCCACTTGCAGTTTGACGAGCTTTCTGAGGACTTGGGTCCTTGTTCAACTCTCATAAGTCGGTGAGTCCACGAACTTTTGGCTCAATTTTTTCATTCAACTCCACAGAACTGATTGACTTTAAGCGCATTAAATACGTTTGCAACAGAGTTCGTTACTCGTTATGGGATAATTGTATTTGTACAGAATAAAGGTATTAAATATTCACAGTCACAACGGTTAGCTACGTCTTCCCAAAGCATATATATGTACATAATCCCGTGATTGAGTGAGGTCTATGTATATTTATATATATTATTGCAAGTCCTATTATTCGCTAACTTCAAACATATTAAAAATTTAAAGCTGTGCGTGCTTCCTGAGCTTCTTTGAGCCCGGATAAGCGGTAGCTTATAGAGTCCTAGCATCAGCCAGCTAGTGGTGATTTGTACTTGATATTAGGTTTTGTCTGTTAGCCGATAAAATTTTATATGCACTTGCTAGTGCTGCGTTTCCGTTGTTTCCACTCGTCAGCTGTCTTCCGAGCAATTGTTGCTTTTGTTGTTTGGATTTGGTTCTCAATGCCCGATTTAGCCCAGGCATTGTCGCACCATTTTCGCCACATTGGGCAGCACGTGATGCGTGCCGCATCATATTCCAGCACAGATGGCTTGACACAATAGAGGGCATACCATATGCACGTCGCCATCTAATGCCGCTTAAGTTGGTCGAAATTGTTGCGTTAGTTGGGCAAAAATCTCAAAGAAATCGAAATAGAAAACAAAACAACGAGAATAAAGGCTCCATTTGGGCAGAAAATCAATACGCAGCCAACCTGGCGCTGGCGATAAAGAAAGCCATGGCTTACGCCCAGATAGCTGCTCAATAATTGAGCATATAAATGCCGGACCGGGAAGCGGAGCACCCAACCTGCCTAGACATGGATTGTAGTTTGCCAAATGGTTTACTGCTGTCGCAGCTAATTCTTTATTCATTTGGCCTTTCATTGAATGTTTTCTCTGAGAGTAAAGTGGGAGGTGAAAGTGAAAGTAAAAGTGAATGTGAGGTGAAAGTGGTACTATTTTATGTAACCATGTTTGTCTCTCATACTTAGCTCAACCTCTCAGATTTGTGTAACTACGGCACGCATTCAATTATGTATGCTCCCCCGTCTGTCCTGCCACGCCCCACCACACCCCACGCAAAAATAATGTCAAACGCCACATGAACACATGCCACTAACATGTGGGGTCCAACATGGTAAAATGCGACAGCCCTTCACGTTTTTCCTTAATTAATACATATGGCCCGGCGACTGCCTATTAATGTTCTCTAATTGACGAACTGCTTCTTCGTGGGCTGGGGCAGTCAGACAAGGCCATCATTAGAGCGAGTTAAATAATTGTTATTTATTATTGAGCCATAAGCTGCTTAAGCTCGTGGCGACGTTAAGTGTCATATTTGCTTCCCGCTTGGCGGCCAAGTGGCCCCTAATTACGGACAGGTTATCTGAGAATTTGGGTCATGTTCTGTTTCAGGTGCGAGAATAGCGCCTGCAACAACATTAAGCTTAGATCTATTATCTTTTAATGCTTCAACAAGTTTCCGCAATTCCTGGAATGGTTTCAGCCAAAGGCAAATATACGAGCGATACAAAAATATTGTTTATTTCAGGGTTTCTGGGCTACAGTACCAGCCTGATATTTTGTTGGCTATATGTTAAGAGCTTGGTCCCATTTTCGGCGTGAGCTTAAGTATTTGTTATTTTCTTTTGTATTCGATTGAGACGTTGACTGCAAGTACAATGAATGGAAAACACGAAGCGACGCAAAAGAAAGCAAAACACAAGCCTGATTCTTAGCTGAAGTTCATTTAACAAAACTCCCACACCGAGTGTTGTTCGTGGCAGGTGAGAAAGCTCTTAGCTTAAACAGCAGGCAAATGGGCGGCATGTGCTTTGCATCGAGATTTGCGCATTTGGGCTTCTGTTGTTTGCACTCCATTCAATATAAATTCAATATGCTTGATCACAGTTTAAACACGGGGCGTATGATTAATGAGCAGAGTGAATAATGAGAATCCAGTCATCGATATCATTACCGTTGTCGTTCTCGCAGTCGTTGTCATGGAAACGTGTTAATTTGCAACTATGGGTGTTAGTTAAAATTGATTTGCCAGCTGGATTTAAAGCATTACTCCAAAGTCAGCTTGATCCACAAACCCACTGAGGTATCAAAATCTATTCCGTCAACTTCGTTCAAATAGATTGTCCTTGAAGTGGGTTTATATTGAGCTTACATCATAAATTTGTTTTTGTCCTCCTAGACGAGGCTAAGAAACCCTTTTGTTTTCGAAAAAGGTCAACGGGACCCAAATGAGGCGCAGACAAAAATTATGAATGCGAATTGTCAATTTAGCCCACGTGCCGTCGCATTTGCTGTTTATTGACTGATTTGGGTAAGTTTGACATATTTAGAGGGTTGATTGGCCGGCTGCCCCAGTCCAAGCCCAAAAAAGGAAACGCTGTACTTATTATTTACGTATGTATTTAAAGTTCACTTTCGGTTGCGACATTGCCAAGGCTCTTGCAATCTGGGCACGCACTCCACATGCTCTGTAAATGACTCAAAAATGTTATTAGCCAGCATTTATGACGACTTTATGTGACGGGCCTTAAAAATGTTTAATTAGCACTTGACAAGTCAGTTAAACAAATGTTTTTATGAGCATACACGTCATTTAGCCGACTGGCAAGCCATAAAACACAAAAATTATAAAGCCAAAATGGCCAGAAAATCCAAGAAATGACGCAGGATGTATTCTTGAAAAGTCAATATGATAAAACGCATAATTATTTTTAGACTCTGTTACTAGTGGAGGTGTCATTATCGCACAGAATTATACAAATGATTTCACATTTTTGATTTGTGTAAGAGGTGAGCGTGACGGCTGAGCTCTTCGTTTTAATTATGTGAGTGTCGTTAGGCTATCAACTGTTTAATTGCTTTATAAAGACGAGTTGTGATGACATCAAGCAATTCGTTTTGCTTGTGACAGTTTTTAAGTTGATCTAGAATGTATGTTTTGCAGCTAGTACACATGAATGTGAGAAAATGTAATTAAATTTACCAAAGCATTTCTGAGCACATAAAAAAATTACATACGGTAAATATCCTCATATACAGAAGGGTCCTTTGCTATACATAGCAATTTCCTGACAAACTGCTTGAGGCATTAATTGTTGTGGCTGCATTTAATTTTTGTCTTGGTTTTATTTAAGATTTTAAAGCAGGGTGGAGAGAGCACAGCATTTTATTTGCTTATTTTTACCAAAAAGAATCTTTCTTTTTTGATGAAATTTAATATATTCAAAGCTGTACAAATAATAAACAAATAAGCCAGATTCAGTGCAAGCATTCGATTAATATCAGATTAAATTGGAGCACGGAAAATGTTTACACGTGTGGAATAATATATGGCGTTAAGCAGGTATCCATAGCAACGCCCATGTGTAAGGTCTCTGCGGGTAATTGAAGTTTTTAATAATTTTTAAGCCACGCGTGAACATAATTTGACTTAATTCCTCTACAAGTAAGCTGGGACAAACCCAGTTAAATAAATGTGTATATAGTAAAAGAACCGTTTGCCATTTCGGCAAGGTTAAGCGTGTTTGCTTAGACTGTATTTTCCTTGCTTAAAGCTGGCCGGCACTTCAAACAAACAGTTAACCAAATAAAGTAGTTTGAATCTTGCAAAAGAGAAAAAGAAGCAGCCCAAATGGAACCAACAAATGAAAACAAAGTAAAATCCCGCTTGGGTGGAATAAAAATATGTTGAAATACTTAACAAAATGAGCAGCATTTGTGCCGGAATGCTTCCAAATGTGCGCGAATGGAAGATGTCAGAAGCAAAGGGGAAGTTATTTCAAACGGAAAGCGAAGGAAGAAAACAAGAAAAAATCATGATAAAAGCGAAAGCCCAAGTGAAAATCATTGCTTACTCAATGCAAGAAGCTGTGGCTGCCACACCCAAGCCCCAGTAAGTGCCTGCGATACCAACAGTTACGGGCTAACTAACTTACGGCCGGACGCTGAGCATTCAGCTTGGTAAAATCAATTTGTAGGGGTGTAAATGATGTTTAGGGTTTGGGGTTTGGGGCTGGAGTTGGGCGTGTGTTTTCAGCGTAAGCCAATTTGGAATTTCGCTACTGGTCATGATCTGTATTATTTACAAGTGCCTCTTTGACAGCACGTTAGTCAAGTGCAGCACGTGGCAATAGCATTATGAAAAAAGGTTTCAGGGTGTGATATCCCCCGTTCATGAGTAATCAGTAAACTTTGGCATACATTTTTTAAATCCAAAGTAGACACAGGAGCCCACACACTCGGCCCGGGCTTGGCTGGTAATATTTGTCATCACATAAATATATACATAAGAAAACAAAAATCTGCTTTGCATGAACACTCTATAGATTACGCAAGACTGTCAACTTTTTTCCTACTCATTCATTCATTCAGCATACGCCCATCTCCCGAGGCTCTTTTCCTGCTTAGGCACAAAGCAATAATCCGGGGCCAAGTCCGAGTCAAGAGCTGTGTCAACTTTGGCCAAAAAAGAAATAAATCACCCGAGAAATTGGATGGTGACTAGAAGCGTCTCCATTCCCGCCCATAATTCTGTATGCCAAATTATGCATTTGTCCGCGTCCCAGCCGCACACACATGGCAGGCCCTTTTGTGCTTTAAGTTTAGATATTCAAAATGGAATGCGGAAGTGGAGGTAGCTGCGGATGCGAATAAGGTTGCCAAGAAGTTTGCGCCCAGGGATCTTAACCGCGCCTACTACTGCTTATGATTTTAAATATTCATGCAGTTTAAATTTAGCCTTGACCACAAAATAGTTTTGGCTTACGTAACGGGGGCAACGGGATTGCCAATGGGTAGAGATAGAGAGAGAGAGAGAAACCTAAGTCGACAGCATAAAGGATTAGTGGGGCAACTTATATGCGGCTGTCAGCTCGCTATCTAACAGTCGCTGCTGTGGTTGACGCAACTCTAACCATTCGGGAACAGCTTTTAGCGATGATAATAGCGGTTGCTTACACAAAGGTCGGGCATTATCTTGCTTGCTTGTCCAGCTTCCCAAAAGCATAATTTGTCAACATTGCATGGCGCCTGCGAAAAGATGTATTTTGACGAACAGTTGTCTGTTGACAGGTGTGTCAAACGTAATCCTATTAAAAGTAAATATCAAACGTTGACATATTAAACAGTATCCGTCAAGCAAAATATCAGCAAGATATTAAGTAAGGGATGTTTGAAACATACTGAAACTGTATTTGCAAAATAATTTGAAGCTTAAACGATGATCAAACATACTTTCCAAACCATGTTATTTCCTTCCTTAAGAGCTCCTAGAAGCAATTGATGTTATTTCTGTACACTTTTGAGGGTATAAAATGTAATTATGCACGCTTGGCTCTGCTTTATTCTGCTTTACTGAGCAAAACGTGTGCCACTCCATTGTGCAATGCCCACCACAAAAACAACAGCGAACAGCTTTTACTATTTAGCATGTTGCCGGGATAATTCAGTTTAGTTAATTAATTTGAATGCGCGTGTGTGGTAGATAGTAAATTGTTTGCGCAGCGCTTTAATTAGCTGAAGAATATATGTATATTAAGCATGCCAGAATAAAATCAACAGCAGTTGCAGCGCTAGACAATTAAATAGTTTGTTTGCTACTTAATTTTGTGATACAATCATAAAGGAACAAAAGCAAATTAATTTTCACCTACGCTCCTAAAATTCATTGTCCTCGAACGTAGGCACTCGCCTATAAATACGTATGTAAGACTCATACGTACTTACATATGCAAACCAACAGTTATTTTCGTCTAACAGGAAGCTCGACATTGAGACCTAGAAGGTAGCGGATGTACGGTGCGTATGAGTTACGTCCGTCGAGCATTGCCCTTCAGTAGTTGCCTTTGTGAGCGTGCAGAAATGTAATTGAAAGCAACGCCAACATGTTGCGTGTTGTCTGAGCTGCTGAACGAAGATTCCTGCCGATGTTTGCTGCCTGTAGCTGAGATTTTATGAATGAAAGAGCTTGCGACTTGAGCATGGCAAACAAGTTCGAATGGCGCGGCTAACCGACCGAGTCTCGTGTGCCCGAAGAACAGTTCGCAACGAACAACTCAACTGAACGGAACGAAACGGAACGTCAGTTGCCAGTTGCCAGTACTCGATGTGGCGCAACGGTAGTCGTGTCGGTTTTCAGTGATATGCAGAAGTAACGCGCCAACTTCATACCATATTGAAGTTGGTAACACCAGCGAAGACAGTGATAAGATAAGATTTCGACGAGTGCCAATAAAGAAGTGAAAGTTGTCAATAAATGATTGTGCGTTAATACAAATTTAAGGAGTTGTATTTTGTTGATTAAGTGTACAAATACCTACAATATATATATAAATAGTTATTGAATGTTAAAAGCTTCTTACTTACTTAATACCTAAGAGCAAGTTCTGAAAGTTGTGATTGCATTGACTTAACTTTATTGAATCTAAATGTAATATAAATACAGTTTAATATATACTCAGTTAAAAATTTAAATTCAAATTCGCTTACACAAAGGCAAGTGGATCAAGAAAATAAATTGAATAATTAATAGGTATTTGAAAAATTATTAACTGCTTACCAGCTGTATATTTATGTGTGTGAGTGTATGTGTGGCAGTGGCTTTTCAAAGCTTTATGTGAATTCGTATTTGTTGCGCAGAAAAAGCAAACGGAACAAATTGTGCAAATATTAAAACCTCACAATACCAAATTTTAAATTCATGTCGAAAATTATTATTTGCTATATATATAACATGCTAATATTTGAACTGAAAACACACGCCGTTTTTATTCGATCTAATGCTGAAAACACATTCAAAATACTACATATATTATCAGTATATATACACATATAGTATATCATTTTAACTGCGTATATGTGGCTGGTACTTTGTTATTTTTAAGTGTGTGTGTGTGTTGAGTGCATTTGTGTGCGAAGCGGGACAACTGTGCAAATAAACCGCAGTTTCAACTTAGACAAAGCTAAAAAGTCAGAGTACATATCATCCAGAATGTGAGCAAATAAACGCGCAGCTTTTGTGTTAAAATTAAAGAAGTTAATATGCTTTTGTCAGCTCGACTGTTTGCCAAAGGCTAAGAGAATATTTGACAAGCATCATGTTTTTTTCTCAGTGTGCTTGACAGCGAACTGTTTTAATGCTTGTCGAAGCCGCGAAAGCACAAACAATTGACGCGCTGCATCAGTTTGAACTTTTCTCAACTTGTATTCCAATACGAAAAGAGAAACCCACTAATAACAAAAAAGTAAAAACAAAGCAAAAACAAAAAAAAATTTCGAATTAATTCAGTCTCAGCTAATGCCCAAACTTTTTTCAGACTAAGACAATTCAATTCAAAGTTTCTCTCTGTCAATTGCTTGTATATTTAGTCTTGTATATATTCTATCTAGAACACAATCGCGTTTAATGTAAGTAGATACCTGCCCTTACTTACTCGAGAATATTAATTACTTTAAAAGTCCTAAATTGTGTATACTGCGGTTCTAGACAGCATCAAGTCTGATTATTAATAATTTCAGCTAATTTTCATTTCAAACTAATTAATTAATTATTCAAACCATTGAAAATCATGATTCAAATTTGAAATGAAAGTAGTCATGTAATACTGAAAGGTCATGATACCCACATAGTTCTATAATATCAGCTTATCAATTTCAACAGATGACTTATGGAATGACAGTGGGTGTCTGTGTGCCAGAAGAGCCTTTGCCCATCAGCTTGATTTTTTGAGTTTTAAATGCAATCAACTGATGCAGATTTACAAAACTTTGTGGTTTGTGGTTGACGTCAGACCATGCTAAATGTGCTTTGCATAGCTTAAAACTTTCTGTTTACAGAAGAAGACCGCATATAATCGCCACACGAAGTGTCCTGCGGCTAATCTATTAACAATAACAATGCCAATTTTGCTACCCACAGCATAATATGAAAACTTTTCAACAGTTATTTAAGAAATGAGTTAGTTATCTTTAATGAAACACCAGAACGATGGGCATGCCCTTTAATTATTTTCAGAGCAGTGACAAAAAGCAAGTTGCGTATACGCAGTGGTAGCCAGCTTCAACAAAAGAGGCCTGCAGCAATACATGATACTGGCAATAATATGACTTCTGCTGCACTGATTATTAATAATTATAATTATTGGTTATTTATCATAATTAATTGAGTGAAGAAATATGGTCTTAAGTCATTTGATTTCATGGAAAGTATCTACCCTCTAGAGTTCGATTTGGATGTATAATACATTACATACAAATAGCCCTAATTGTCGTAAGTCCTTTTAATGTCCTGTGCCTTGGCAGCTAACTTAAAATGCAAATACCGACTGGTCCAAGGGTCGTCTAGACATTGGACTGAAAGAAGTTTCGCCTCATTTGGTGCTCTTGGGCCTTCAATTTTTGACACATTATATGCAAATCGCATTACTCTGGTGCATGTGCTGCTCAACCTCTCAAACGATGACCCCGGGGCTCATGTGTATTTCATTTTGACTGGGCGGCTGGCTCGATCAATCAAATGCGCATTTGTATATTAATCATGTTGATTAAGCGCTACAAGAATTTTAAACCCAAGCACGCGGCCAACGTAAACTGATTGACAATAGAGGCTATTTTGCACTTATATATCTATATATACATATATGTATATATATAAACGAAGTGATTAAAAGGCAATCTAGCATTTTAGCAATCTATCAATATAATGAAATGCTGGCGAGCATTAGCTGGCAATTAAAGTCAATTAGAAAGAGCCAATAGTAAAACGTAAGCATCAATTATATTGAAGCTAGTACGTTGAGCATTAGCTTTTTAATTAAAGCAGTTTCTTTCACATTAAATCTACTTTGATTACAATCAATTTTGTAGTACCTCTTTCTAAGATAATCGCATCTACGTCGATACGCCAATTAGCAATTCCTTTTTGTACAATTATCCATTATAATCTAGTTGTAGCTCGATGCAACACACTAAGACAGGATAATGAATCCAAGTGGTCTACTGTCATCAAAAATGCACACATCTCTTATGGTTTATTTTAAGCTTGAAATAATAGTGGCCCTTGTATGTTTTGCTTGGGATTGTTTTTTGCTTTTCATTACCATATTGCAGGTGAAATAACATGACACGGTCTCTATTTAATTTATGTTCATAAATTATATGAGAAAATTCAATTTTATGGAATTTTACTTGGAACTTGCACTGCAAAACGACGCTTTGAAGCTCTGTCAATGGCAGTGAAGCAAGCGCAACGTCGCATTTAAAGGTAATTTGTGAGCTTTGGACTGAAATTCTCGGTGGACGCGCTTAATCGCTATATGTCCCAGCTATCAGAAACCAGCAACCAGTAACCAGCCACAAGCTGACCGCAACCAGCAACCGAGCTGAATGGCATTAACCACTTTTACTTAATGAACGGCTTTGTAATTACGGTCATTTAATTGTGTGGCAAGGGTCAACGACGGCTTCGATGCTGTAACAGTAAGATTATAAAATTCAAATTGTCTGCATCAGCATCAAATTGCCCGGAAAGTTAGATCAATAAATGTTGTGCAAATTAGAGTTTAGCTACTAGAGTGGCAAAACCCACAACTAGCAAATGAGCAAATGATATGCTGTCAAAAACATTTACGTGTTATAGCTGCAAAATGTTTGATGTGATTGTGTGGATTTAAATTAATATATAAAGTCGATTTATCGTAAATTTCAAAAAATTAATTATAGCCCATGGTAATTTGCATGAAAGATGTAAACCAAAGTAACAGCTTTCGCATTTATAATATTTATAATATTTATAATATTTATAATATTTATAATATGCTGTAATCCTTTTGCATAACAAATTAATTTAATGTGAATTTAAAGCAAAATGTTAACTATTTTATTTTCAGGGCGGTACAAACTGCTTTCCCAACTACAATGGGGAGCCACACTCATTTGCTGCCAGAACATGAAAATAGAGCTTAACATCGAGCGCGGAAACGGAAAAAGCTCACAGGAGCACTACTAAATACCACCGAAACCACCAAACTCACTTTGCAACCAAGAAAGTATTACCCATATACTAAATAATGGACGATTTTGAGGATTCTACACATTTGCGACTGCTTGTTAACAACTCATCTTCTGTTGTTGGGACAGATCTGTTGGACAGTGCAGCATATAATGAGATAGAGAGTAATTGGTCAACCGCAGCGAATTTCACACGACTTTTTGTTGCAGCCGCTACCGAAGTGACCCCCAACATTGCCAACTACACGCTCAAGATCCTGGATGCTGGCCTTGCACTGGCCACTGAAGCTAGCACCAGCACAGAAGCTGCAGTGGTTGGCAGTAATAGTCACCTTGAGGCAGCTTATGCCATTATGACAAACTCACGCCTGAATAGCTCAGCGCTCGGCCCCATCAACAGTCTGCACGAGTTATCGCCGTTAGCGGAGCAGGTCCCGGAGCATGTAATGGATCATGCACCACAGCTGTCACGCTCCGGCATGCTGAAGGTTTATGTGTTGGCGGTAATGGCACTTTTCTCAATGCTGGGCAACCTTCTGACCATATGGAATATATACAAGACGCGCATTACGCGGCGCAACTCCCGCCACACTTGGAGCGCCATTTACTCGTTGATGTTTCATTTGTCCATTGCTGACGTCCTGGTCACTGGGTTCTGCCTAATCGGCGAGGCAGCTTGGAGCTACACGGTTCAGTGGTTGGCAAACGAACTTACTTGCAAACTTGTGAAGCTGTTTCAAATGTTTAGCCTCTACCTATCAACCTATGTGCTGGTTCTCATCGGTGTCGATCGCTGGATAGCTGTCAAGTATCCCATGAAGTCGCTCAACATGGCCAAGCGCTGTCATCGGCTGCTCGGCGGCACCTACATACTCTCTCTGGTGCTCAGCCTGCCCCAGGTAAATTATTATTTAGCTTATCTAGCTCAGCTCTGAATTGCAAAATACAGCGTCAAATCCAAAACCAAATAGAAATCAATTCACATTGATTTCATACAAATTTCTAATACTGTTTGCTCTTTATCCGACGCTTTCCAAACATTCCGCCCAGTAAACAATTGGCAACTTATGCAGCAATTTGTCGCCTGCCATTAAGTCAAGCCAGACCAGCAGTTGGGCCGCGGGCCGATGCTTTAACTCTGCATGTGCGCCGAAGTTGGAGTAATATGTTTGCTTTATGGCATACGGAATACGCCCCGTGGCTGCGCGTAAATATTCCGATGAGGGCGTCGGTGCGTGGGCTGGCATTAAAACTGATTGCCCGTTGGATGTGAGTTAGCTAAACGTTGCTTTGGGTATCGGTACGCCTACCACACGTGCTCCGGCACCACATATCTCTCACCCACTGTGCGACCTTTCCGATAGAGTATATTCAGCTGTTCGGGCAAAGGGTTTGCCAACGAGAGCAGTAAACATTCGTGCACTGACAACAGAAATGAAATATTTATTTGCTCGGCATACTTTCCGGGAATCTGGCAGATTGCTTCAGATTTTTGTCCTCTGCTGCGAGGTGCTTATCTGCTCGAATACATTTGCTTTTGCTCATCTTTAATCATAACGGAGCCAAACAAAAAGTCAAAAGAAACGGAAGCGGATAAAAAAATAAACAAACACATTTGACCATTTTCTTTTTTTTTGGTTGTTCTTTTGGCTGTTGCCGTTTCCGTTGCTGCTGCTGTTGTTGTTGTTGCTGTTGTAGTTCTTTATTTTCACACTTTTATTGCATTATTTATTTGGTGTGCTTCGGCTTTTGTTTGTCGCTTGATTGCATATCTAATTGAGTTGGCCGGCAGATTTATGGCCCACTGACACTTTAATAGCCTTTGAATCTGCAAACGCTACACCACAATCTGCAGATTAGGGAAACACTCATTTCAGTCATGCGAGCTGCTTGTTTGGCATATCATAAAGGATTATTTGGCTACGCCATGAAACACTTATAATAAATAGTCTATCTGAGAGGTACCAGTTGAAATTATATTCATATGGGAGCATTGAGTGAGTCAAGGCAGTTGTCAAGGGAACAACTGACTGCCAAGTTCTGCGGTTTTGTGTTGCTTAGCTGGCATTACGTCTTCAATGAACTAGCTGCTTGATTAATTATAGTCGCTTTCTGTTTGTGGTACGCTTAAGCTCAAATCAATTAGCACTGTTGCCAATTAAATATTTTTTTTACAATTTATCAATTACCAAAATAAAGCCTGCCGCTGAAGGCTTGCGAATGAATGGGGCAGACAAAGACTGCCATCAGTTCCTGCTTCATCTACCATTCCTTTGTAAATGAATCTGTTGCTTTCGTTAACATTTGTTGAACTATTTGATGAACAAGAAGGGAAATGAAAAATTCATGAATAGTAAATACAAGCATTGTTAGAAGGTTGTAGATGCTTAGCTTTGCAAAGGATATTCGACTGGTCTGTGAGGGCGGAATAAGATTGTATCTAATGGTAACTACGCACTTGAATAAACTCCTTGATAATACTATGCATGGGAGTCAAATAATACTTACTTAAATGCCACATCAGCAGACAACTCTTGGCTCCAACAAGCACGAAATTGGCAGTTATATGGAAACTGACATATTTTTTTACAAAATTGCTTTTCAGGTAGGCTCTTTGGGTATCTAGGGCGCCTTGAAGAGGTGCCCAACATTCATGCTTTTGTGAAATACAGTAACAGGACCCTTGACAGGAGATTACAAAGAATGTGACCTTTCTTCCTTTCAAGAAGGTGCCATTAGGCTATCTGCATACATATGTGGGTGCTCTGGCAGGTGAAGCTTGGGTGTCAGTATATTCCATGGAATTCGCATGCTTCCGATGGCATTTTTCAAACGTTTGGAATATACCTTTATCTGGTTTGTAAAATATTTATGAGATGAGCATTCAGTTACAGCGCTGAAAAGTATGCTACGTATTTGACTAAATACGTCTTGTCCGCTTGCCGCCAGCAGCAGTGCATATCAGCCAGCTTTATCTCTAACTATATGACCATGCATGCGATACCTAATTTGAGGCGTCGTGATTATGTTTGCATATAATTAGGCGGCAATTTGCATTATGTGGGAGTGTGAGTGTGTGCTTGCGCACTTACTTGTGTAAAAGCTATACCACGCATTAGGAATAATTATCTTTTTTATATCTTTGTGTCTTCCGGGCGTGGGCGCAGAATCCGCTCAGAGATTATGCTAAAGTTGAATAAATAAACACACTCGATGCGACTGCTTTTGGGACGTGACAAATAGCTGCTTACATGAAGTGCTTGTAATTCAAACTTGTTTAATTCAGCTATCACACCCGCACACACACGTAATTAATGTTTCGCTCATCGAATATGTTACATAAAAGTTAATGCGATATTAAAACGTGATACTTGACACTGCGTCTCCAGCTTGACGCCATTTGCTCTTACTACTATGGCATCATTTGAAAAGTTCCTTGCGAACAACTTTTCGCACTTTTCCACGTTTGCCCCGTTATTGAGAAACTCACGCATTCAGTTCGGTAATCAATAAGCAACGTTTCAAATTCAATATATGCGCCCCGCTGCGTCGATGCTCGCTCTCTCTTCTCCAATTCACGCGTCTCAAATAATAAAACAAAATGAAAATTTACTTTCACTGCCAATAAACAACAAATGTTGATCCCCAGCCCCAGCAGCTGTGCACATGCGTGTGCGTCCTTCCGTTTCTTGTTTTTTCTTCCATTCGTTCCATTTTCGTTTATGCTTACGTCTTCCATCTTTTATTACACTATGCTACAGTATTTTGACTTTATAGAGCTGCAGACTTTTCATTTTAACGTTCCCCCAAAATGTAGCTCGTATGAATTGTGTTTTATTGGCTCATTTTCACTTTTTGCATCAGCATACGAGAAACATCAATAAACTCGAATACATCACATATAGGACAGGCATGACAAGGTGCGATTGAAGACCCAAACTAAAAGGGAATATATGCTCAACAGACACAACAGGCATCTGAACTCATAGAGTATGCATTCATCTATGGTCCAACAGCTTTAGCAGTTTTCTTTATTGTATGGCGAAGGATCTTTTTGTCTTCGCCCTGTCATCATTATTCTTCTTCATTTTGGCACTTTGTGTCGTTCAATTGCGTGGAAGTTATAAATGTCAGAAATTAATAAAAATCAGTCCTAATACCGATGCCAAAGCTGATGCTGACTCTGATGCCGATGCTGATACTAATGCTAATGCCCGCCCACATGCTTTTAGTGTTTTAGTTTTACTACTTTGCCGCTTAGTCGTCCGAACACTCGCGACAGCTGTTGACACATCCAACGCGCAGAACTTCCAGGAAGTCATAAAATGTTCAAATGAAAACACTTTTAATGCATTTGTTATAAGCACAACTGCCATTCACACGCGCTGGATGTATTGATGTTAAACAAGAAAATTGCATAAATGTCGTGTTTTGTTGAGACTAAAGAAATTAATGCGTGTAACACCTCATGTTGCGTTTAAAGGCACAAAGTGTTTAAACATATAAAGTAATTAAAATTAAACAGTTCAATAAATGGCAGCTAATGGTTTTTGGATGATTTGAAAACATATAACTATCATCGTAATGTACTACGCTAATGGGATTAATGAATTATTGATGAGCTGGTCAGACTGAACGTGTTTGAAAGTTATTATTATTCAAATTATCTATGCAATAGACATGTGAAAACGAGTTCTCTCCCTGGGGCATACAATTTCCAAATTTGAATATCCAACGTAAGCGTTCTATGGGAACGCAACTACGATTACAATCGACAATCAGACGAGCACAAATACATGTGCCTACTGAAACATTATATTCAGTCCGTTGTTAGCTCACTCTTATTGTTGGCAAAGTTACAAACTAAGTTCTATAGAAACTAAAGACGCTCAACATGACGTAGACTTGTGAAATAGATTATTAAGATTATACGATTACAAGATCATTGTGGGAAGATATTCTTGAGATATTGAAAAGTAATCAATCATAGAAATATTTCTATTATTCCACCTTTACAGTATTAAGCCGTCGGCGTCTTTCGCTTCTCGTGAATTTACTTTCGCATTTTGATTGATGCAGGAAGAAGACCTGATATTATTCAATCAAGAAAAACTCTTGAATATTTGTACTTTTGTGTGAGCGAATTTTAATCAAACTTCTTGTGTCATCTTTTTTAATGCTCTCCACCCACGCCGCTACTGTCAACCACAATCTGGCACCCGACATCTCGCGTCGGCATTCGGGATTCGGCATTTGGCAATTCGGCGTTTGGTATTTGGCACCCGCAGTTCTTTATTTTCCATGTGGCGCGAGGTCCTTTCGTCGAGGAGTTCTATCAGTGTGTGACTCACGGCTTCTATACGGCGGACTGGCAAGAGCAGATGTATGCCACCTTTACGCTCGTCTTCACATTCTTGCTGCCCTTGTGCATACTATTTGGTAAGTACATATATACACATGTTGAGGTAGAACTGGAGCTGTCCATCTGGATGCTAATCAAATGCAACAAATTTAAATATTTCAGGCACCTACATGTCAACCTTTCGAACCATCTCAAGTAAGTGGATTTCCAAATGGACATGCCAGAATGTGGTACATTTCAGTGGGAACTATGTTAATGCCGGCTGGCATTTATTTTTTTTCTGTGCGTTTTCTTTTCCACCTTATCAGGCAGCGAAAAAATGTTCCAAGGCTCCAAATTGGCCAACTATTCGACGACGAAACAGCTACCCACCCAGACCAACCGGCAGCGTCTAATACACAAGGCGAAAATGAAATCCTTACGCATCTCGGTGGTGATCATTATCGCCTTCCTCATTTGCTGGACACCCTACTACGTAATGATGATTATCTTCTTGTTCTGGAATCCAGATAAAAAGGTAAAAAGAATAATCGAAAGCGAATGCGATAGCATTTGCCTGCTTGGGTCACTTCTGTGCCAAGAAACTGACAATTTAAAAAGGGTTATTATTTCAGTAGGTTTTCCTTTAAGGCTGGCGGCTTAGTTGGTGCCTGCAAGGCAGATGAGAAATATCTGCCAAAGCAAAATGTTTTGTCACACGAATACCAAAACAAAGTAACATAAATAAAAATCTAAACTTAGCAGAGGTGTTAGGGAACACCTCGTTTTCTGCTGGCTATGAGCAATAGGCTAATTGGAATTTACATTTTTCAAATATCCCTCACGTTGCGTTTTCAAATATTTACGCCGTAGGCGTTAAAATTTGGTAAAAATGTCTTTGGTGTCCCTTTCATATGCTAAAATATATATACCCTGTAACCTTTGCCTCATGCTTCAGAGCTTCACCGAAGGCATTTCACAACATTTTGAAGGCACATCAATCAACTGTCGATCCCTGGTGTGGGCGGGTTGAGCGAGCTGATTTTTTGCTTGGCTTGACGTGCTTTATGCTATGACGGGAGCCAGTTGAAAATAAAATGAGCATTTTGCTGGGAAATGCACGGCACGGGGCTGCTCGGCTGCAAAGCAATTGGTTCAGTCAGCAGCTGTTCCAACATCCTTTTTTATAGCTACATTTTTACGCAATTTCTTGCCGCGCTTTGCTGGGCTGTAAACAGACTGGGGCCGAGAGCACATCACAATTATTTTTTATGCACAATTTTTAATTAATGGTCTGGGCATATGGGCTAGGCCTGCGGGCTGTTGACTTGGTTACGGTTGACCGTAAAAGCATGTAGCATAAGGTCTTACGACAGCACAATAAACAAAAAAAGGTAAAACCAACAACGACTCAAGCTGCTAGCCTGGTCAGGCTGGCAAACCACAAGCCATAAGAAACTTACAAAATAACTGCCATATTGAAATGCTGTCGAAGGACTTGAAATTAATTTGTATTTGACTCGCTTGCATGTAGCTGGGCGACGAGTTGCAGGATGCCATCTTCTTCTTCGGCATGTCGAACAGCCTCGTAAACCCGCTCATCTATGGCGCCTTTCATCTCTGCCCCGGCAAAGGCAACAAATCTGGAACAGGTGGTGGAAACAACAATGCATACAGCTTAAACAGGTAAATAGTCTTCGGGTCGAGGTCTCTTCTTTCGAGCAAACCGAGTATTAATGCCCTTTTTTTATAGAGGCGACTCGCAGCGCACTCCCTCAATGCTGACGGCCGTGACCCAGGTGGATGCAGGTGGCAGTGGGAGGCATCTGCGCACCTTTCGGCAACAGAGCTACTACCGCAGCTCAAGCAACGGCACTGCCGGTGGACCCTTCAAGGAACAGGTGGGCCTGTTGCAGGTGGGCAATGCCTCAGGCTGCGCTGCCACGCCTCAGATGATGAGGAAAAGCTCAACCGTGCGCAGCCCACATCCTAATCACAGCTCAGCAATCGCTGCCAGGCATTCGGGCTGTCTACGCGAACAGGAACAGCTGCTGCTACAGTCCACGCCATCCACGCTCGTGCTCAACTACGACAGCCAGCGTGGAGGCGTGGGTGTGGGCGTGGCCAATGGACACAAGCTGCTGGCGGGTGCCAGCCTCCTGACGGACAACAACGAACGGGTGTCAAGTGTGTGAGCAGAGCTAGCGGCGATGGTGACGGTCGAGGCAGAGGTGGGTGCGACAATGCGCGCGGTGGAGGATGCTTGCTCCTGCTGCCGTTGCCTGAGCCAGGAGCTAGTGCGGCGCCAACAGGGACTCCTAGAGGCCACCGGTTCGCCCGCACACTAAACCAGTCTAAGCTGCTGTGAAATGTACAGTTAAGACGCGACCACCGTGCGTGATACACGACTCTTCCAGTGCTCGTGAGGTTGTTCAAGTTAGCGTTGCCAGCGAGGTGGAGCGAGGCGCGGCAGGACGTTGCCGATGATCAGATCATCGAGCCGTGCAACATTTGATTAGTTAAACTAACTGAGAATTAAGTCTTTGAACACTGTTCGTGTGCGTAGTCGTAACTGTAGGCTTAGTTGAAAATGGCTAGACATTAGTGAGTGTAGGACATAAGAGTGTGGCTGACAGCTAACTAAAGGCGAGAGATGCGTGCCGGTCCACTTACATATTCAATTATGTATTTATGTGTGTGAGTGTGTGTGTCTGTCTGTAGAAAGGGGAGTCTAAATGTAAATTTGATGATATTTTAATCGCCATAAAGCTCAGCTGCGCGAGAGCTCATTTCGAATGCGGGGAAAAAACACGTTTTATGCGATACCAATTTATGTATATGCAATTTTAATTACTTAGTAGCATCGCTCTATATATATAAATATAATATAATATAAGCAGTATCAAATGCAGAGCATAGGCAGAGTAGTTACTATGTGAAGCCGGACAACGAACAGAGCAGAACACCGAACTAGCTACCGAAATTAGCTGTAATGTTATAGCTACCTGGATTAGTGCGGCAGTTGTAATCCAAACAGGTTAATTACATCGACTAAGTCCCCATAATACTTAAGAGGCGTGTACTTAACTTTTCTATATATGTTTACTTCATTTGTGCATACCGACAAACATTTATATACACCTACATACATATATACATGAGTGTTTGTGGCCAAAATGGAAAGCTATATGTAACAGACTGAACTTGTTGGATGCTTGACAAATGCCATGGGATTTGTTTGAACTTTCAATTAACTTAGTTTTTGACAAAAGCATCCATTATTGAACATGGTATTACGAAGGACAATATAAATGTTTGTATGTATGTGCATGTGCTCCAGCTCTTTCTATGTGTGTGTTTTTTTTGTACATTTTAGATAATCTCTGTAAAATTTGTATAGTTTATTTTTTAATAAAAACCGAATGAGAGCATTGCAAAAAATTTTACGAGCAAACTTTTACGCAACACGCACAATTCAACACGTTGATGAACTAGCGCCCGGAATCCCAAAATGTCTATGCCTATGCCAATGACAATGCCTGTGCTTAAGCTCGTAAATCTAGCTAAACTCCAACCCATCGGCTGGCATATTACACTTTTATGCACAGCTCAGTTTGGCGGTTGGGTGGTTGGGCTGTTGCGTTGCTGCGCGCTGCCTTGTTATTAGTACCCCAACCCAACGTGGCACACTCACAGTAAACGACAATCTTCTCCAGTTCACTCCCTAGCCAACAGTTGGCGGGCTACATATTTTTATAACTGCAAAGTTCGTGTTCAAATGCAAAACAAAGCGTTGTGAAACGAGCAAAGGAATCAACTTCACTTCATCCAAATATTTGCTGCGAAATTTTCGTTCGCTGTTGTTTGATAAAAAAAAGTCGAAACCAATTTAACAAAATAATGGAAAACGTGGAAAGCTGGCGGATGCATGGGGCTGGGCCTAACACAGGCACTGACGCTGATGTTGGGCGTTTAATGTTTGACCGAAGTTTGTTTTTATTTATGCGCACTGAAAACTCCACAGGAGGTGCGCTGGACACACCGTGGTGGCCATGGTCGCGTCCACGTTCTCAACGTTGGGCGACAATTATAGCCAGGCAGACAACAAAACAGAGTGACACGTCCATCATTTGATGGCACGATATTTCACCAAATAATTCCCTAAATAGGGCATCTGTTTGGCATTTGAGCACCGCGTTGAATATTGTGAGCTCGTGAATTTAAATTCGAATGTCATAAACTGTGCACCCCGAAGGCGACACTCTTTTTTGTGTTAGCCCACAAGTTCCCTTCACACAAAACAAATTCCTAATTCCAATTGACAACTTCCAGCTACGACACGTCACATAGCTTTGCAGCCACTGTGATAAATTGGCTCGGATATTTAAAGTATTTCGATTGCCCACCCAGTTTAAATGACGATTTAAAAGCGTGTGCAGGGACAGCTGCTACCTCAAGTCAATAATGAAATTGAAAATTCTAGTTAACAATTAATGCCAGCGCAGAAATCAATAGATTCAATGGAGCACAAGTACACATATTTTAAGTCTGACTTCCCTTGCAATACATCAACAAAACGTGTTCCTTGATATCAAAACAACAACAAAACATGAATCGTTGATTCCCTTTGACCTAAAAACATTTTGTTTCTTCTGCTCATGCTACAAGCGTCCTTTTATAATACAATTCTCAACGATTAATGCCATTCATGCGTAGACCAATAATGATTTCGTAGCTCATCAAAACAAAAACATAAAAAATTCGCATATAAAGGTTGAATGGAAAGCCCCAAGTGACTCATCAAAAATTTATGGCCCGTACATAAACTGAATGTATTACATATGTACAAGAATGCCTTCATTACACCACAAGCCTCTAACATATTCCATAAATAGAATATCGTTCGACTAAAAGGTCGTACATATAGAAAGTAGTTGTTTTTGCATTTTAGTAAATAATCTATTTTCAATTAAATTTCTTGACTTATTTTTTCTTTTTTCTTTAACAGTTTTTCACTTAGATGTAGGTCAGAAACAAAGACAACTCAATGTACATCGCGCAGTGGGGGACTTTCTTAGGCATGGAAACTCAGCTTAACATATATGTAATTCGTACCGCAGACTTTCTGTATCATTCTATCTCGTGCTAACCACTGCCTCTTTGCGTGCTGCGTCCTGCAGCAGCTGTGTGTCCACCTCGTCGCCGGGCAACTGGACGTAGCGTACCACTGAGCCGCGGATGAAGCAGTTTTTGACGCTCAACATGTGCGGGTATTTGTCGGGATCTGTGACGCTGATGTCTGTCAGTTTAATGTTTAGATACTGATCCACAGAGTGCAGCGTGCCGCAAATGCTGAAAATTTACCGGCTTTAGTTTTATTTTTATGGATTGACACGCGCCAAAAGCGACTCTTACCTGAGGTCATTTTTTAGCTCGACCACGACTTCTTTGCCCACCAGCGATTTGAAGAACGAATAGAATAGCTGCATACATCATGAATTTATTAGTTAAATAGCGTTATTCACATATATTTCTTACTTACCATTGTAAATTAAATGTTTCTAGATTGTTTATTAAATCTGCTTCTTCTTACGTCTGGCACTGTTGATTCTCAACACTGGTACAACTAAAACTGAGGGCACCCTAGAAACTTAACATAAGCTAAACTGTTATTGACATTACACAATTATGATAACAGTGCGCTCCGCCATCTATCGGCCAGAAGACAAAGCTTCACTGCCATGAAGTTGGTTGAAGGTAATGTTTCATACTCGAGAACATTTTCTAAGTCACGACTCGTAGAGAGCGCCACTAGCAATCATAAGAACTGAAAATGCATTCATTCACCACTAGTGCGCTAACAAAGCGATACCAGCATCAAAAACTTTGAAAGCGCGTAACAGACACAGCCCCTAGAGAGCGCCACCAGCATAAATATAAACTTTTACACTGAGTGCAGATTGTTAAGCATCAGATAGTGAGGACAGTTAACATAAGCTCAAAAAATGTGAACCAATATAAATTGTTATATTGGTATTTAAGAAATATGGATAACAAGCTGTTTAAATTGCACTTGCTAATACATAATTTATTGACTGTTTAATTTAAATTACATTTTCATAACAATTTTTTGGTTCTAAAACTATTTACAAACATAGGCTCACATTGATTTTATCTTTCGGTTTCTCTACTTATTTACTTAAGTCGAACTAACAATAATTTTCGCATTACGTCTCGTTTATATCGCTGTAATGCAATTTTCTTAAAACTTCGTTTAGCTTAAAAATCACATTTGATCATTTTTACTTAAAATCTCAACTTTCCCACCAAAAAAAAGCCGACTGGCGAAATGACTTAGTTGCCCGTTAACTAATGAGTTACAGTGCCTACCAACATATGCTCGCAACTCTAACGCTAATAAATTCGTATGACTACGACTCCGTCTCTGTCTGTCTGTGTCCGTCCCTGTCTAATGGTCCGAGCTGAAGTACGAGTTCTGCATGAGATACAGCTTGTCGATGGGATTGATAAGGCTCGTGTTCAGATTGGCCAGCATGTCGTGGGGATTCGAGTGCTGGTTGTGATTGCCCGACGAACTGGTCGACTGCAGCTCCAGATTGTTCAAAGACAACGAGTCGGCGTCATCATCCAGCTGGTCAAAGTTGCTGCCGTCCAGCGAGAGGTCGGAGCTGCAGAAGCTGTCGTTAGAATTGGCCGGATAGTCTGCAAACAAGAAAATAATTAGTTTAATTAAACGAAAATAAACTTAAGATGAGTTAAACTTACCATCCGGTGAGAAGGGCAAGTTCGGATTAAGCGGCTGACTGGCGAAGGCGCTGTCCATGCCGCCCAAGAAGCCCACATTGTCGACGCCATGCTCCTGTTTCACGCATTTCTCATCCTTCTCGCTGGCATCCTTGTCATCGGAGGCGCCAGCATTGCTATTGCCTCGGCCACTGCCTGAGCCGCTCGTGGCGCCACCATTCTGCTTGGCCTTGCGCTGGATTTTCTTCATCTTAGCTCGCTGATTCTGGAACCACACCTGCACTACACGCACAGACAGACCCGTATCCTTGGCCAGCGCCTCGCGTACCTTGCGACACGGCTTGGGCGACTGATCGAACGAGGCCTTGAATTGTTTACGCTGCTGGGAGGTCAAAATGGTGCGCGGTCGCTTTGGTCCGCGTCGCCCGTCCCGCGGCCGCAGCAGATCCTCCTCGTCCAGGCCAACGAAGCCACAGTGCTGGGCAGCAGCGGCCGCCAGAAACATCTCCTTATCCAAATCGTGGCGATAGCAGAAGAGCTGGCCATCCCGCAGCATGAACTGCTCGCCCTTCTGGAGCGGCAGGCGGCAGGCGTAGCATACGAAGCAGGGCAGATGGAATACATAGTTGGGTATGGGTCGCATCACTAGCTCCTGAGGCAGCACGGCATGGCAGCAGCCGGCGCACTTTACGCCAAATAGACGATCGTAGTCCAGCTTACAGTAGAGCTTCGAGTTGCGCACATAGCAGGTGTGATGCAGTTGCAAGCCGCAGTAGCAGCAGGCGAGGCACTGCTCATGCCAGTTGGCATCGCCCACGTTCATCAAGTAGCGATCATGGATCTTCTGCCCACAGCCCTCGCACAGCTCGTAGTTCTTCTCGCATTTTATGTGGCCAACCTCTGCAAGAGACAATCACAATAATGGTTGTTAGCGAGCAATAAAATCGATTTCCTACCCCACTGTAAAGCCAAAAGGAAGAAGGCAGAGCTGATCCCCTACGTGCTGGCAGCATATGTCGCTGCTGAGTGTTCAAGAGGACGCGAATGAAGTATGAAGTATGAAGGCGAGTACGTTGTCAAATCGTGTGAAAATGTTTTTTTTTGTTGTTTTTGTGCCCCGTCTGTTGTTGTGCTTATGCTCATTGTTTCGCACTTCTGGCGCCCGGCAGTCAAAAGTGAAACAAAGGAGAGAAAAAAATTATCTGTCGCTGTCGCTGATGCTGTCGCCGTCTCCGGCGCGGTAACAGCTTGTATTGATAGCTCCTTGATGCGTAATTGAAACGTAAAGTTTGCTAAAATTTTGCCAGTCTGAAATTGATGAGCCCCAAACAGCCAATAGAAGTGCACTTACAACTGAAAGGAGCTGTGAGTGGCATTACATGAATATGTGTCGAGTGCAAAGTAGCGTAGGCCACAAGGCTAGCAAGTATGTCTAGACTTGTATTGGTGGAGGTTACTCTAAGACTATTCCACTGAGAGTCTACTCAAACTTGGCCGTTGCTCTCCAGGATGACTTTAACTGTGCCTTAAATGTGATTGCATATCGATGAAATCACTTTATAAATCCAAGCTGATAAATAACCTTAGCTACTCTTTAACAGCTCGCCAGCTAATAGCCACCATAGCTCTTCTAGCCAGCTAGCCAAATGTAGCTTAGACTCTAGTACAACAGCAATGCCTAGCACACACGAAGATTAATATGGGTGTAGGAGTAAGTCGACTAATCTCTGCACATGCACGCACACTTCAAACTGTAAACCAGTCATAAAAAGTGGTAAAAAAAAGGAGACGCACAACAAAAGCTGCAGTAAACATAAAAAGAGAAATGACGAGCGCCACGAGAGTTGGTTGAAAGCAACTGAAAAATAAACGACAGGGAGTCAGGGAGTCCGGGGAGCGAAGGCGACAGGACTCAGCGGAGCTGCTCCCATATTATATGACTGTGGCTCACTGGCAGAAAAATGTGTATGATTTATGGTTGGCACAATGGCAGCCCCCAGCCAGATCTGCGTGTGTGTGTGGGTGTCTATGTGTGGGCGCAAAGCGAGCAGTGAAAACAGCTCAGAGCCTGGGCTGTGCAACTGCCTGGATTGCTAAGCCAGCGCAGCGTTAAACTGACAACAGGGGAAGCAGCGAGAGCAGCTACATGCAAATGGGGCAGGCAGCAGCTCTGCTGATGACAATGATGCGAATAGCTGTTGGTATAACGTTTGCTATAACGTGCGCCCTCAAAAGTATGCTATAAAAAGCAGCTGCAGTGCGATGCGCTGCTTTAAATGTGTGTTTGTGTGTCCATGTGTCTATGTGTATGTACGTGTATGTGTGTGTATCAAATCGCATTGGTGATAACGCGCAAATATTGCTGCAGGAAAGTTTTAGGCCGGGGTTTTAGGATCATTTGATAAGTCCCATTTTCCAATTCCTTTTTGACAATTCGACTGTGTCCTGCGAACATTGTGAATGCGATATCGTGGTGTGTTTTGTCTTTTTGTGGTGCAAAAACCATTGACATTTCGCTTTGTGTAATCTAATCGGAATTTATGACCTTTGCTGCAGTTTTATGGAGTTACGTTTTTTACTGTTTCGTTGCAGTCAAAGGACACTTTCTGTGTATTTGACGCATTTGCGAAATGTGATCAAACGCGCTGTGCATATGCTATTCAAATTGAAAACAATACAAAAAACAACAGAAATGTATTTGCATTGTTCCCATTGGAATGAATGTACACATGGAAGCGCAACAGAAGCTGACGGCGGGGCTGCTGATTGATTAGCACTCGTCCCGATCGGGCGAAGCTTGTCGGCATGGCAAAGGAACAGCAAATACAAACACAAACACAGCTAAAACAAGTGCGAGACACTCATGTCAAATGGCGCGATTAAACAGCAGATAATTCCAAAATCAACTCGTTGATAAACGCGGGCACCCATAAACATAGGCAAACAGTTAATAGACGACAGCAACCCAGGCTGTTATCGGCTGTGATCGCGTTATCATCATTTGCCTTATCAGGGACAGCGAACGGCGTCTCTGATTAGGACAGAGGCACTCCTAGCCCTACCATCCAACTACACCCGTAACTCGACTTTATGGCCCATTTATTGACACATTGACAGGCGAGCGCAGGTCTATGATGATAAATTGATGACAGAGCAGCAGCAGCAAATGTTGTGGCATAAATTTTGGGCTCAAGTCGCGGCCAAAAAGTCCACGTGGCACGGAGATTTTGGCAGACAGCTTGTGACAGCTCATGATACGAGGGCTTTAATTACTGCGGCCGCAATTTAAAGCTCGCCCAGCCCAACTCCACGCAAATCTGCCAGCTATGCATATGGCACACACTAGCTGACATAGCTGACATCGGTGTCAGCTTCAGTCTGAAAGGTGGGCCAGATTGTAGCTAGCTGATTGCAAACTCCTGACTCTGATTCTGGCTCTAGCTCTTGAGTGTTTTCATTTCCGTGGTTGGGGGCTGCCAAGCGCCTGGAAATTCCTGAACCATTTGCAACTGCTGCTGCAGCTTGACTTCGGTTTTCGGTTTGGTTTTCGGCGTCAAATTCAAATTCAAATTCATAGATGAGCAATGCTCCCGAAGTCTGGCAGTAAAGTGATTGGCAAACGGAAACTATTTGCTGCCATTTTAGCCAGGCATTAATAGACATTTCATATGCAAATACAAGCATAAAGCTAGCCCGCCCCACAGCACAGCCGTGTGGTTGTGCATACGTGCGTGTGTGTGTGTGTGTGTGTGGCGAAATATTTGCGTGCTTGACAGAGCTCGCCCAGTTTGTCCGGGTTCGCATATGCATACACACATTGTTTGCACACTTTGCATTTTGGCCAGAATTTCGTAAAGTTTGCCAGCAACACTTTCGTTGCAGCTGCTAAAAAGTGTTGCCTACTTCGAGGCGCCTGCAATGAGTGGGTGTCTGTGTGTGTGTGTGTGTGGGTAAGTGTGTGAGTGGGAGTCTGTTGCATGCCTTAATCGCCTTTTATTGGTTGCATGCACACTCACAGCGTGTGTCAGTGAGGTTCATTGTCAAAATTATTTTGTGGTCAACTTGCGTTCATAGTTTTGGTTATGCTTTTGCCGTCGGAACAAACAATTGTTATTATCATTCATTTGCTGGAGCCTCAAAGCTCCATTTGCATATCTCTTGCAAATCAATTAAATTTTATTTGGTTTTGCCCTGGCCACAATTTCGGTTTATGTGTTTTTATTAGCAAACGTTTCCTAAGCCCAATAGCCAATTCACAAACTGTTTGAGCATTAGTATAGTTTGTACAGAACTCAATTGAACATAGTTCTTAAGGTCATTTAAAAGAAAATTCAATTCCAATGCCAAATGGTTTTAGTTTTTAATTTGAAATTAAGAAAAATTGTTTTCGATCAAATTATATTTTTAAATAAATTTTATTATTCTCTGGTTTCTAAGCTCATCATTTTCAAAAATCATTTGATGAACTGATGAACAAACTGAAAGTGAATTAAAGGTTTCAAGCATCAGCCACATCAGCGGCAAATGCGAGACGCAGCCCCAAAACCTAGAATATCACACGCAAATTGCGAAAATAATTTGGGCCAACTTTGAGAGTGGCCAGGGCGGGGGGAAGTGTGGGGAGTGCGGGCCAGCAATGCAAACTAGCCGTAAGTTGAACACGTTGGACGTAGAGCCAAGCATATTGGGTCTTCGAGCAACGCCTGCTTGCCCCAACGCACCGCTAGCAGCCAGCAGCCAACAGCCAGCCAGCTGCCAGAATCTGGCCATGCCCCACACGCCAGGCAGCACACACAACTATGCCAAAAACGAAAAACGTGGCAGCCCCCAACGGAAACGGAACGAGCCGGTAAATGCCTCAACTGCCGGTGCAAAATACTTTTGGAACATACCTGTGCGTCCACTGCAATCGGCAGACAATTTCGATGCTGACGCCAGCGCCAAAGCCGACGCCGTCGCCGCTGCCGCTGCTGCAGAGGCTGCCGTGGCTCCACTTCCAGTTGCTGCTGCTGATGAGGCAGAGACGGCTGCTGTTGCTGTTGTTGCGGCAGCAGCAGCAGCAGCTGTTAATGTGTTGCAGGCGGAGTTTTGGCTCTTGCTGTTATTATTATTGTTGTTGTTGTTGCTGCTGCTGCTGCTGATGGGACTGTGACCTGTGGGCGTTGGGCAGCTGTTAATTGGCGCTGGTGAGACCGCGTGTTGCTGCTGAAGTTGTTGTTGTTGTTGCGAGGAAATTACAGATGCCGTTAATGAAGCTGTTGCTGCTGGATTGTTGCTGTTGCTGTTGATGTTGCCGGAAATGTTTGCTGACAAATTGCTGTTGCTGTTGTTCGCGTTATTATGGCCATTGTTGTTGTTGCTGTTGCAGTTGTTGCTGGACAAACAGGCGGTTGTCATGTTGCTATTTACGTTGGCCGTTGCACTGGGACTGTCCAGGAAACGTGCGCCCCCATGGTTCTGCTGCAGCGAATATAAACTGCCACCGACTTGATTGAGGTTCGTGGGCATTGGATAAAACTCCAACATTTTATTGACACAATTAGACGCGCGCACTCTTCCTTTGTTTTCAGTTCAGTTCAATTTGCAGTTGCTTTGAATGTTGTCTGTTGCTTAAAGCACATGTAATCGGTATAAGATGCTGCAGACGTATAAACAAAACTCTAAACACGAACACTTGCACGAGTTGAATACTTGTATCGGCCAGATGCTGTGGCTAGCGCGCTGACAACCAGCTGAGTCCGCTGTCAGTTTGCGTGTGATCGAACAATCAGCGAAATCAAAGCATTTCACTTTGCCTTCAGTGCTCGATGCCGACTGCTGACTGCGGCGGCCAAAAGTCCCAGCCTAAAATGTACCCCCGCACGCAATACAACACACTCACTCACTCACACTCGGCTAGTTGGTTGCAGTGCGCCTGCGCATGTTTACAAAAGCAACGGCGGCGACTGAGAATGAGTCTGGGAAATTCCCAATGCATGCGAAGGGTTGCATGCAACAAAGCCAGCCAATGTCCAACCCCCAAACCCTGTGCCCCTGCCGCGCACTGCGCATGTCTCAAGTGATTATTAGCAGCGAGGGAAATTTACTCATGCGTAATTTCCCTTTGCTCGCAGAGGCCACACCTCAGCGACGCTCCGATTGGCTGGCCGCTTCCCCGGCAACCATTTTCCCTGGTGCGCATGCCGTCGAAGCCCTTACGCAGGGGAATTGCATGAATCGTTGCCGTTGTTGTCGTCGTTGTCGATGTCGTTGTCGTTGTCGCAGCCGTCATCAGCCACCGACTTGAACTTTTATTTTTTTATCGTCTTGGCATAAATTTCTAGCAAAGTTCTCAGCTGGGCGGTTGGTCTGGGGCTGCTGCTGGAGCTGGTGGGGGCGGCTGTGGCGCTTGGGTGTTTGGTGTTTGCCGTTTGGTGTTTGCTGATTGCGCACAAAGACATACTTAGAGTCGCGGCAACTTTGGTGTGTTCGTTGCACGCTGCATTGGCCATTTCTTATGGCATTTTCTTTTTTTGTGCTGCTGCTGCTACTTTGAGTGGACCAAATACATGCTGCTAACGACGGCCTTGTCTTTTTTGCCACTTGCTTTCTACTTTTTGTTTGGCTGTATAAGTTGGGCAGCAGCAATGCCAGTCGCAACAGGGTGTTGCAAGTGGCAGAAGGCGCAGCATAGCTCTGGGACAAAGATATCGGCACTCTGTATAGTTGTATGCTTACAAAAACGCAGCAAACTGTCAGTCGAGCAGTCAACCAGCTTTGGCTCCTTGCTGTCGCACTGGCTCACCCACTTACACACACACACACACAAACAGACTTGCAGGCTGAACACAAAAAGAAAGCCGAAAGCAACAACAACAAAAAGGAGATGGCGGAAACTGCCAAGACAAACCAAACATGGCGCTGTGCACAAAAGTTTGGCTCTGCTTCAGCTGCTGTTGCTGCTTTTACCGTTGCCTTGGCTTTGGCTTGGGCTTGGGCTTGGGCTTGGGCTTTCTTCTTTTGTTTTCTGCTTTTGGTAACTTCTAGTTGGCTTTTGGCTTAAGACTGGGCTTTGGCTATGGCGATTTTGCACAAAACTTAACGTCTTTCTCTTGTTTTCTCTACACTTCTGCCTGCTGTTTCTTGTTGTAACTGCTGCCAATGCAGTGTATGCCAAGAAACTGTTAATGCCATTGAAGCAGGCTATGGCAGGACTTTAGAATTTTCCGAAACTGAAGCGCATTTCAAGCTCAGATATTCATTCAAAAAACTTTATTGTACTCTGATTAACTTTTTATGTGGCCCATTTAAAATATTTTCCTAATTATGTTACGTAGTTACGTCAGAGTTATACATGTAAATAATCTATAATAACCTGAACAAAGTCCACAGCCACATGCGAAGTTTTATAGCCCATTATTACTACTATTTTTTGGAGGGCGGACTGTGTATATAATTGGGCTAGTTCAGGCCAAGATCCTGGCTAAACCATGAAGTTATCGTGCAAATTATTATTTACGGCGTGTCATAAAGATTAACTGACTCATATACACATAAATATGCGTTTTGACTCATTGTGTATCAGCCAGAGATACGAATCAGCGCGACAATTCAATTAGCCCTAGCAACAATCGCATAATACCCTGGCCAAATACAAAACCCTACTTCTCTGAATAGGTAGCTATGATGATGACGGCGGCGGCAGAGGTAATGAAATCAAGTTGACAATGGGCAAAGAGTGGAAAATGTCACAGGCAGCGGCCGGAACAGGATTGCTTGTGCCCAAGCCAAATGTTTGGGTACTAGAAACAAATTTAATAAAATATCTAAAAACAAAAACATAAAAAACGGCAAAGGGTAGCGCGAGCCTCATTGCACGCATTATTTATATGTCTCTGTGTGTGTGTGTGTATGGGAGTGGTTGTATTGTGAGCAGAGTAATATTGAATAACCACAAGAACAGCAACAACAACAGCTAGAAGAGTACGCTCGACAGCCCGAGGATAAATAGTTTTTGTGTGGCACTTCAATTATCATTTGAGCATGATAAGCGCTAAAGAGGCATCGAGAACAAGTAAACTGGCAGACCGAGAATGGAAAGTGGTAAAAAAAGAGAAGCCACTGGCAGCCACATAAGACGGCTTGAAAATGTGCCCAAGGATGCACGCCGCATGAAGCATGAAGCAGAGGGCAAAGCGAAGACGATCCAGGGACCACCTCGTGGCATTTGTGTGTGAAATCAAGCAGCAAACAGAGCAGAGCCAAGCAAGGAATCATCGATATATGATTAGGCATCGAGGCATTGAGGCATCGAGACATCGAGCGATAGGGGTCATTAGGGGCGGGCTCGCCGACCTAGGCAACTATTCATGCCCATTGAGGAGCAGTCAAGTAGAAGGACGTTCTTGTTTGGGGCGGGTGGTGTCATTGCTTTTGTTTGTTTGTTTTACCAAGACGCACGACCCACTCCAGGCGTAGGCCAAGTTATTTTTATTTTTATGGGCAGCCAACGTCTTGGCAACAATAACAACTGCAGCTGCAGCCTGTGATGACTCGAAGGGAGAGAACGAGTAGAAGAGATCCATCAACAACACGCGCGCTGACTGCTGGCCAGGCAAAAGCAAAAAATAAGAGCTATAGAATAAATAGGAAAAAAGGACACTGCCAGTTCTTGTAAAGTGTGTAAACAAAGGCTGCGGAGCAGTAGTTGCACCCGCTATGAGCACGCTGCATGCCACAGCCTGAAGTGGGCTAATTTGACGAGCCCCTGCGTGGCGAGTGCAACCCCCAAGTCCAGCACAGCTCGGTCCCAGGGTCCAAAGACAAAAGTGTTAAAGGATTTATGCGCGTAATTTTGCAGATGTTTAGATTTCAGATTTCATAAACTCGCTCGCTTCTGCCAAATTAGTTCCTGCCCGGTGTGCAGGCTTGTGTCAACAGCCCCGATCTCAAACACCGATCCACGATTGCCCGTTCCGGTTTCCCAGTTGCCGTTGCTGCAGCAGCATTGACAGACATGCTGTCTGCTCGACAGACAGTCAGCAGAGTGAGCAGCAGACCCTATGTGTGTGTTGCGTGTGTGTTGTGTGTGTGTGTGTTGTATGTGAAGTGGCGCAGCGTGTGCACAATTCACTTTTGGGCAGCATTTCTCTCATTGAACGCTATGAAAAAATGCTCTGTTTGCTTAATGTCAACTTTGCTGCACTCCCATATACAGGCCGAACCACAGCCGCTTGATCCGAACATATTAACTTCGATTCCTTTTCGTATCCAAAGTGTGGGAGTTTGCATGCTGAGCTGCATTGTCTTCGGTTGTTTGTTATTGTCGCACCCACATTTGGTTTGTTTAACTTGCGAAATACCATTTTTGCTTTTGTTTATAATTAGACTTTTGGAACGACTTGTCTGATTCAATGTTTATGCTGAGCTGTGAACCCAGCTGAATGCGGCATAATTATGTACAGCTTTCATAGCGTGAACTATCGAGATAATCTTTATACTCCACTCTCCCAGTGTGGAATTGAAAATGATTGTCTTTATTTGCTGGATTCTTTTGTTTCTTTTTAATTTGTGGCAAAGCCAAACACAAACGCGAAATACAAATATTGGCAATAGTTGCCAGCGCTGGCAGTCGGCCCACTTTGCGCTTGGCCAATATTCATTTGGCGTGCGTCGAAGCGGCAATAAATTGTTGGGCCCACTGACAATCCATCCCAGTGGAAACTGGTCGCATTGGCTTGGGGATTGTTGGGCTCGTAATTCATATGGGCGCACTTTGAGCCGCATAAACCATAAACGCATAAAAATGATTTTTCAAACGGTCGCCGCTGCGTATCGATGGCTGCTCAAATTGTTTGCGTTCGGCGTTTCGGAGTTCAGCGTTCGGCGTTCGGCGTTCAGCTTGACTATTTTTCATTTCGGTGGCCATTATGGCCATCCGTCTGCACCGACTGCTCATATTTTCTTTTCGCTTGCCGGCACATTTTCCAATTTCATTTGCGCTGCGGACGCGGAATGTTAGCGCGTCCCCCGCTTCCCAATCGCTTTGAGGGTCTTACTGCGCGCATTCATCATGGACGGCACCAAACGGGGCCGGAGCCGGGGCCTGGAGCATCCAAGCGCAGTCATCATCATCGTCATCGTCATCGCCATCGCCATCGACATCGTGGCAAGGCAGGAGTTTGGCTATTTGGCTATTTGGCCGTTTGAAAAAGCAACATTTCAGCCATATTTTTTCTTGCTTTCAATTTGGCGCTGCCAGCTTTGGTCATTTTTCATAGGGCTTTTGATGCGTAACCCGCCAATTCTCGTGGAACGCCCCCTCAACTACCGACCTATATATATATACTTCTTTTTTTTTGTGTTGGTCCAAACGCGTCGGAGTTGGCATTAGTCGTTGCCTTTGAGCGATTTGAAGTCAAGTGTAAAAACCGTTTTGGCTAACAAAAAGCTGTATGCCGCTTAGCAAAGTCAAGTGTTTTTAAGTTTAATTTGAAAAATATTTGAATTTTTGCTCATTTCTTGGTTCACTGCGCCAGCTTCATCTCCATCTCCTCCCCTGCTTGGGCAACAATTGGTGCGAAAACTGTGCCCCTTAGCAAGCAATGACAGCTATCAATGGGAAAATCCATTTCGCGCCGACTCTGATATTAGTTAACTGTATGGACTAGTCGGCCAACATCAACTGTTGAGGGCGGGCAGCTCAAAGATCCGTTAGATACGTAAGCAAACAACCCTTGTGCCCAGTTTCCAATTCCCACTCTTCAGTTCCCAGCTCCAATCAGCCACACAATCTTTGATTTTCTGACGCTGTTGCGATTGCCCTGCCAAAGTTTCAATATTTACACAAATTGCTCGCAATTCCGACCGTACTTCATGGCCAATCTGCTCGCCCCTGAAAACTGTCATTACGAAGCATTTGATGTGTGCTCAAGCCCTTGGGAACAATTTTGAGGTATGTCCCGAAGTCCCACAATATGATAACAATATAACTGCGTACGTTTTCATCAGATATAAGTTTTTAATGGAAAGTTACTGGGAAAACAACAAAATATATTTCAAAAATACTTTTTAGATGTATATTTAGGCCTCAAGCATATTTCCTAAACATGTTCAAAGTAAGTTAAGCTGCATTTGGAGTAAACTACCATTCGACTTTTTCTGTTGACCAAAATCCATGCAAATATTGTGTAGCCACATGTTCACAGAGAACACTCAATGGTCAATGGGGCGCCATAAAAGCTAAGCCATCTTTGGGGTCAGCAGCATCCAAATACTGACCAAACAGTGCATAAAAAAATACCAAACCAAATACTTATTTTTTTGACAGTAGTTTTTGCTGGGCATCTTTTATGTTTGTTGTAGTCGTAGCTGTTTTTATTGCCTACTATAGCTGGCGACAAAGCAACAAATACAACAACAAATGCCCAATATGCACACACACACACACATACACCGAGGCTATCTCATACATATTCCGTTTACGTAGCCCGTTCGTTTAACTGTTGTTTTTATGCGCTGCAGACAAATATTTGCTTTCCGACAATAGTCATAAATACCAAAAGCTACATGCTCGGCATACTTAGAAATACACACACTCACGTGCACACACACACACACAGAGGCAAACACACCATTGGAGCGAGCGGAGCAAATAGAAATCGGGCAAAGCAAATAGCGTACAGGATATGGTTTTTGGCAGCAGCAGCAGCAGCAGCAGCCAGTATCGTCGGAATAGTGGCAAAAGGCGAGACATAAGAGAGGCAAAGCCAGCGAAAAATGCGACTGCCACTGGCCCATTCAATGGTGGCCAGTCGCACCACAGGGCCAACAAAATGGTTGCGCAAAAAGCGTCAGCAGTCGCCAAAAATATTAGAAAAAATGTTTCAGACAAAAATTGTACCAACACATACACACACACATATGTTTACATTATATATATATATGTATATATCGAGTGTGGCCGCAGGGACATGCCAGGACGTTTAACGAAATGGCGACCAACAACTGTGACCAAGCGGAAAGCGCCTGTGTTTGTGTACTTGAAGTAGCCAACGCGATGTTGGCAACTTCAAAGCCTTGCAAACTTTTCATTCGCGAGCTGGGAAACGGGTAAGAGGACGAGCCCAGCACGAAGTCACCAACCAAAAGCTTATCCATGTGAAAAATCTATGGCACGTGTAACGAGCACGCGCTGGTTGCCATCGCTGGGTGCCTTCGCAGCCCGTTGTTGGCTTTAACGCATTACACCTTCCTAGAGACGAGAACGAGCCAATAGGCAAACAAACAAATAAACAGTGCTCACGTGCCGCTCCGAGGATTATCCGCGCATCACAATCAAAACAACACCAACAACAAACAAACTACCCGCCGAGCATGTGCCTCCGGCCAGGGTCCGCGCACCGTGTCCTGCTTCGGCTGCTGGTCTGTTTGCCAGTCCGACGACCTGTTTGATTTGTACCATACCCTGACCCACTCTTTTAGAGGCCGCTTTTTGCGATGCTAATCTACGCGAAATGTTACAAAATGTTTAACAATTAAGTAGCGACACGCGCTGCCACGCTTCGAGAGTGTGTGTCCTTGCTCTACCCTCAAGCGTTTTTTATTGACAGATATCGCTTTCAGATACGCGCCACTCGACGCAATTGAGCGAACAAAGGCAGGCAGGACAGACCACTTGATGTTCATGTAGATCACATCGATGAGACATGCGAGCAGCTAATTTACAGTTCAAGTTATCCTTGCTGAACTTGAGTCCAAGTGCTGTTGAGCATGTAGAAATGTAAGTGAAACACATTCGGTATGTATTATTCAATTGGGAGTAGTTCACAATGCACATGTGCTTGAGTAGCTAATAAATTAATAAAAGGGCTCAAGTATCGTAATTGTGTTTAGAAATGCATTAAATGTCTTTAAATTACGTTCTGAACTTTCACTTTCTTCAGCGAACGTAATTCTTCGTAAAAATGGTAGAAACGCTTAAGTCAATGGATCGTAAAGTTAGCTTCACGTCTTGTGCCACATTCTCAACTTCTGGCTTAGATAAATGCAGGTTTTAGAATAGTTTTTTGTAGCATGTTTCGGGCAACCGCAGGAAATGTGAGCAACGAAAACAAGAAAAATAACATGGCGCTGATGGCTGGTGCGGCAACATGGCGTATGCCGAATGTACGAGCCACTTATTAAAAATGGAAAAAGTGTCTGAAAAGCAGCAAACAAACTAGTACGGTTACAACATGCACCAGCAGCAGCAGCAACAACAGCAGCAGCTGCAGCAACAACTAACAAAGTGACTACCAGAACGAGGACCAGCTTCCAGTCAAGAGAGAGGAGGTGGACAAGGAAACGATGAAAGCACCAAACGACAACGATGGTAAACGACAAAGTGCGGGAAGTTTGCACAAGGACATTGCAGCACTCACCACATGCATGCACACAAGGATATGAAAGAACACACAATGCCACAGAAACACATAGAAACACACACACAGAGATACGTACACTCTCATGTAACCGCACAACACACACCAGCCAAATGACAATAACAACAAAGAGACGGAAAGAGCGGGACAGCTAGAGTGGGAAAGAGAAAGCGAGAGAGAGTCATCACAAACGAAGTGTTGCAGAGAAAAAAATCAACATGACAGCAGTGGAAAACAGTTAAACGGACACTTACACTCACGTACTACACATAGACAACTGGTGGGTGGGTGTGAGTGTGGGTGCATGTGCTTGTGCTTGTGCCGAACGACCAATTGAAGCCTCATCTTCACTTGCTATGCACGCACGGACATGCAAAGAAACAGGCAACTGAAGCACTTCGCTTGCGTGCGTCCAATGTCAATGAGCCTGGCCACTTTTTGGCGCACCATCGGCAGACCCTAGCCGCCGCATCTGCAGCCAGCAGCACCGTCGCACCGTCGCACCACCGCATAGCCCCAACAGTGCCAACAGCCGCAGCCCACCCCACAGGCTCAGCCCATTGAGCGTGCGCTTCACTGCATCCAATGACAAACCAAATATGTTTGGTGGTTTTTACGCAAGACTCGTTTCCAGCAGCTCCCGCATGGACAATGACCAAACACACTCACTCACACACACACACACGCAGAGCTCACACAAATGCACTCGAAATCAATCAGCATCACTGTCCACAACTCCAGTGCTGCTTCCGGAAATCATTCAGTCAATGTAAATGTAAATTTGCGCCTCGTTGCATGCTTTTCGTCCTGTGTCAATTCTGTGTCTGTGCCGTGACTTTTGTAATGAACTTGAAGTGCATGTTGCATGCATGTCATGTGTTCTCTTGTGACGGCCTCTGTTGACTTTTGAACGTTGCTGCAAGCAGTTGCCCACACACACGGGATGGCCATAAAAGGCCATAAAAGTTGCAACTGCAACTCTAGACGCAAAAGCTGCAAAGTCAATTAACAACTCGTAGGCAGCAGACGATATTTGCAACTTATCCAATGATCCTGTCGTCCTGCAGTCCTACAGTAATTCTTTATGGTTGAGTGCTTTATGTAATCGAAATTTCAAAAACCTGACTCAAATCGAGGACATATCACATGCAATTCAGGTTGTTATTTGCCCTTAGTCCTGCAGAAGTTACACAAGCTATGCAGCTCAAAGTAAGGTAAATATATGAATAGGCTCCCAGAAATACTTCAATATAAGTTTATGTTCGTTCGTTCGCCACGAATCGATGAGATTTAGTAGAAGTCAACTAGACAAGTCCTTTAAGACAACCTCAATGCAGTATGAAATGTTATTAAACTCATTAAAATTCATAGCAGAACGCCCCAGACGTGCAGAAAGGAAACCCATTCGGCAAACTAATGTTCGAATAAGCCAATTAAAGCACAGCCCTTGGGCTGCTACGACTTTCGACTTGCGACTTTCGAGAAGCGAGAGCTCGAGACGCCACAAAGGCGCCAACATAAACAAAGTAAATGTCTTGGCTCGACGCAAAATAAACATAAATAACAGCTAGCTAGCTGGCAACTGTGTGCTGAATGAGCGGCTCCTGGGAAAGGTGCGGATGAACAGAGCAGCGGCAGCGGCAGCGGTAGCAGCAGAAGCCAGGATCAAAAGGTTTGCGCGCACACCATGACATCCTAATGATGATGTCATGAATAAATTAGTTGAGTTTCAAAGACTGCTCTGGCGACGCGTCTGTGGATGAAAACTACACGCGCCCCGAGCAAAAGTTAATGGCAAAGCCAAAGCCGATGGTTTATGCAACGTCTTCACCATGGGCGTTGCTAGCTAAAAAATAGGCGTCACCACGCCCACATCCACTATGTGGCAAGGCAAGTTTTTAACGCTAATGACAAAAATGAAGTGAGCCGCAAAATGTGGAATGCGGCATGTGAAATGTGGCATTGCGGTTACTCTGCTAAGAGCGGCTAGGCGCTTCGGCCGCAAAGCTCAAAAAATGTGGCGCACGTGTGTGAAAAGTGCGTTGAGCGCACGGCTGAAACATTGAATTCATTTAAATTAAGTTGCAAATTATGCAAATGAAACGTGTTTTACAAAAAAGTAAAAACAGGCAATACCAGTCGCTTCGGCAGCCGCAGCAGCAGTTGCACGTGCGTCTGCTCGTTGCAGGTGGCCAGCAGCCACGCCCACTTCAACGCCCGATTGTCACACACATAATTTAATTAGTTGCGCCTATTTTTGCGATCAATCATTCAATTTTCTGCGCCATAAAATCAGCCAAACAACAGCAAAAAAAGATGAATTCAAGGGAAGGCAGCCACTTGTTATGCCACCTTGCTGCAGCAATGCGTAGCAGGAACGCCCCTTTCAGTCCGCCCCTGTGTCCAAGGACAAACTGGCTTGTCATTTATGTGCTGTTCGCTTTTGTTACGCTTTTTACCAAGCTGCTGCACCCTCCTCGGTCAATCTGTCACACGCTCGTATGTAAGATTACGCTACGCTCCGGGCTCTGTGCCTTGGACAGTGGTTGTTTCTTTTTTTTTTTATTTTAGCCAAGGTTGCTTGGGCCGCAAATTGTTTTATATGAAATAATCTCAAATATTTGTGCCCGCAATGAAATTAGCCAAATTAACACCTAGATCCGAGAAGGCTTAGCCAAAAATAATTGAAATATTTTTTGTTTTATTAAAAGGACCAGACTGAATAAAGGCAAAGGAGCAGTAGAGCTTGTTGCTGTAAATAAACCAAAAACAACAACTACAACAACAGAAATAACAAGAAAAACTTGTATGGATTTTGCGACTGTCCTTTTCTGCTGTGTTCGCTTTTTAGCCCCACTCACTCAATTAGGCGGACATTGGGCAGTCCATTTGGGCCAAATGCTTTAAGCCATTTTAACAATTTCCATTAACAAATATGCACAAATTGCCTTTTGGCGGTTTTACAAATAAATTGTACAAAAAATATTTTGACAAAAATACTTACATACCCACACGCATATATACATATACATATATATATATATAAATATCTGTCTATATATATATATATATATTCGGCAGAGTAATATAAAAAGCTGGCGAAACAAAATGCGTGTTTCAACCATTTTTTGTTCGACCAAAAATGCATGAAATATTTTTGTAAATTATTTTTATGCACTTCATTAAATATTTAAACAATTTGGGCGCCAGCAAGAGTAGGAGTCAGAGGCCCAGAGGCATAGCCAAGCCATAGCCCAGAGCCACAGAAAGAGCACAGCGCACTTTAATCAACCGTAAAATGTTGACCTTTTTGTGGGGCGTGGGCGGGGGTGGATAGGCGAACGGTTTTGTAGCTGGGCCGCAACATGCTGTTGAAATTTCAACAGCAGCTTGCCGCGTGTGGTGGGCCTAATGGGCCAAAGCCTAGCCCGAACTCGACGCCATGTACACTGTACACTGTACACTTTCGAGGCCAAGCCAAGTTGTAGCTTTGGTGGAGCTTGAGGTGGTTGTGGGGCGTGGGCGTGGTCGTGGGCGTACACTGGCCGTGTGTGCATTTACATAATTTATGCCCGTGGCGGGCGTCCGATCTACAGTCTGCAGCCATCTTTGGACTTGCAACCAATTTCATTTGTGTTTTCCACATTTCATTTTATGACATCCTGTGACATTGCCGACCGCTACTCCGGCTGCTGTTCATAATTTCCACGTGCCAAGCCGGCGACTGACATTTTGGCTTTTAATGGCAACTACCAAGAGTATAAATGTGTTTTACAATATCAAATTTCTGACGAGGCCAGTGCCAGAGTTTGACTGTAACGCATGCATTACATTTATATATATTTATATAGATCTAAGGTTATATATTTATCATTCACTTATTATGCGCATACAAATGCATAAATTATTTCATATTCAATGGCCATGCACACACACACACACACACACTCACACTCGGGTATTTTATTTATGCATTTATGCCAACGAAATTCATTCACATTTGTTGTGCAAATTTCTAAGGAGAGAAAGAGATTCGAGTCGAGTCGTTTCTCACGCCTCTGATACCCTTGCCACACCCACCTAAGCAGTGCTGCTTGTAGTTTCGTCCATTGCCAATAAATTCACATCAAAGGTCTTTATTTGTGTTTGCTTAGCAGCGAGAGCCAAAAAGGATGAGTATAGCCCAGCGTCCGTCCGTCCGTTTGTCTGTTTAGGTCCCCGTCTTTGGCGACGCCTCAGCCAGCGGCTGGGCCTGTGCAAATATCATTTTCATTTCAATTGAGCAGCTCGGCTTTAAGCATTACGGCCTGCGCCTGGGATTGGGCGCTAACCTACGACACGCGTGTCATCGGCTAATCCCGGTGCTGCCGCTAAATGATTTTCTAGTTGCCAGGCAGGCAGACAGCAAGGCTGGCACTGGGCGCACGTGTCAGTTGTTTTGGACCCCGGAGCGGATGTGTGGCCGGGGTTGATATTGTTGTACTGCGAATTGCCGTGCGCCTTGCATTGCAATGAACTCGGCACTTGAGCCGACGCTCTGACAAAGTAACTCCCCGGCATTAGCCGAGTGACCGCCAATGGATTTTTAAATACTCGGCACACGCGTCGCCGGAGCAGGCGAACTGCTCAAATTAAACGCCTCGACGGAGCAGCTTGAGCTTGCTTCTGCACCATTGCCAAATAAATAACTCAATTGTTTTGTTGACATTTTATTTGACACGTGACTTCGGCTGGTTAAACACAAGGCTACAGCGTGGCCGGGACCAAGACTCTGGCTTAGTGCTTTGTTCTTTTTGCGGTTCATGTGGCCGCCAACGTCGCAGCGCCGTCGGCAATTAATCTGAAAGGTGTCCATTAAGGCGTACACGCGCTCGGCGCCCATAAAAGATAGTTGCCCGTGCCGATGGTGGGCGGGTCGTTTGGCTGCTGTGTAATACGTGTAATAGTGTCAATTTGGTATTTATGGCCCAGTCAGACAGTGATTTGTGCCATTGCTGCGAGGCTCTTGCTCTCGACTAGGTAAGAACCTATTTACACCTTTGCGAGTACAAATTTATTCATGGAGCCCGGCCCCCTTTTGGAGAGCGCGTCAAGTGAATTGCGTAAATCTGAATGAGTGTTCGCGAGGCTCAAATGCAAATTTCCTCAGGAAGCGTGTAAATGACAAGAGCGTGACACGACCAAACCGCTTTCGACACGACTCTCACGTATGCGTATGGTAATTACAGACACACACATACATACATACTCATATAATCATATATATATATATTTACAAAGATGTGTATGTATGTATGTGTACTGTATTCTGAAACGAAAACGGATATAAGAAGCACATCACTAAGCTACCTCACTTAAGGAATATGAACGCGAGATACCCTTTAGTTGATATCAGGCATATTAAACTAAGGTTGGAATACACTTTTAGAAAAGGTTAATAATCTGTGGATGAGCTTTGTGTTGGGCAACCTTTTCTATGTTGCCTGCATATACCCCTTACGCATGTGGAATGCAGGGTATTGCAATGTGCATGACTTGTTTAGTTTGAACAACTTTTGTCCCAACCACTGAGCCCGGTTGCCTATTTCAGAGCCACAGCCCACTGTTTGTTTGCCTGGCTGGCGTGCAAGACTTTTGACTTTCTTCTAAAACAATTTGGCTTTGTATAACGGGCTGTGTGTGTGCGTACGTTCATGTGGTTGCTGACACAAACCAAAATTTAAACAAAAGAAAAGCTCGAGCAGTTCAGCTCAAGTGCTCAGCACGAGACAAACCTACTAAGACTGTTGGCTAACGGAAACCGCACTCACACTCACACGCACACCCACGCATACCAATACGTGCCCACACTCACACACACACACACACAAACACACATATACTAGCTGCTAAGTGACTCTTGGCTTTTGTTATTCTGGCTCCGCCTGCCTTTGAAGCGGTAGCAGGCAACGGCAGAAAAACTGAAGTATATTGTTAACAGGATATATAATACACAAAATAAAGTTTTCAGCCAAAGTTACACAAAAGTATTTCGCAAGTTGTGCGCCGCCCCGTCAACAATATCCCCAGCCCCCAGCCCTGCTCAAAGCCCAAGCCAGAGCCCGAAAGCTGCATCACCTTTCACTTGCTTTGTGTGTTTGATTTTTGGTATTGTTTTACTTTTGTTGAAATAGAAATTAAATACAAAGGAAATGGCCCCAATTTTTCCGGTCTGTGTATTTAACTGTGCCCGCCCTCGCACACATTTAAGGTTTTCAAGAATTTTACAATTTTCACTAAAAGAGATTGAATGAATTTGATTTGACTTGGATTTAAATGTAGAATAAATAAAAACTTTGATCAGCTGAAAATTCTAACTCAATGTCGATTAAAAAACGTAAAATGTAAACTAAATCAAAAAAGCAGAATCAAATGTTAATTCCGGACTGAAATCTAAAATATTCGCATTGAACTGACTCAAACTTAGTGAATGCAAAGTTGTAGTAAGTCCGCTTATTGGGACACTGCTTTCATTTATCTTGAGAGTCCGCCAACAACAATGCAAGACGCTGCTAACCAGCAATAGAAACCAAACTACGGCAGGAACGTCAGAAAAAAAGAAGGGAAAGAAAGGAAAAGAAAAGGAAATGCTCGTAAAAGAGGCAATGGCAAAAGCAAAGAACTGTCAGTGGTGTTATACGAGAAATGTAGCATTTGTTGAGGGGCAAAAATAAATGTTTTCAAATGTTTGACGCGTACTGACAACAAATAAGCACACACAAGCACACACACACACACACACATACACACACACTCAGGCATACTGGGCGGCGAGTGGAGGCTGCTTGAGTAGCGTACAATACACTGAGAGATATGTGCATACACACGCATTTGTCTTGCTGTGTGTGTGCGTGCATTTAATGTCTGTAATTTACCGTTAAGTAGACAAGTATTAATGGTGAAATACCAACGGAATGCGTAGCGCTGCGCAACTTAACAAACATACAAAACGGCCACAGCCGGAGACAAGACGAGCGTGAGACGAACGCCCAAAGGCAGCCATGGAGGAACCGAAAAAAAAAGAAGCGAAGGCAGCTGAAAACAAAATGGCGACGACGACATCAGTTTGACTTGACGTTGAAGTTACATGTTAACTGTGGCAGTCCACCCCCACGTACAAGCGGGCACACACACACACAGGACAGACACCCACACATAGACACAAATAAGCAATTGTCAATGTGGCGCGCGCATGTTGCCTCCCCAGCAGAGATGTCAAAAAAAAAGAAGAAAAAGAAAATGAAACGAAAAAAAAGCGAAACGGAAAAAAGAAAACGCCAACAAATTCCAAAGAAAACTCAACTTTGGATTGTTGGCATTTTTGCTGTGTGCTTTGAATGCTGAAAGCGTAACGGAAGCAGTGGGGTGTGGGCCAAAATCCACCAGGGCTCACACAAGTCGAGCAGAGAGCAAGTATGAAGTTGCTCAAAAAGGGATGAACCGCAAGCAGATACTCCGTAAAGCAAACTAAACACATACACTGCAGGGGAAACTATTTGTCAAACGACTTAAATATTTATATAGAACTGAAAATAGATCTGGCATTATAAAGAGATTATATGTATAGCAGTACTTAATTGTCTGGCAATGCAATTTAATTGTGATGGTAACAGGCATTGACTCTAGTTGGTCAGGCCCACTTTGTGGCATTTTCTGTGTGCTGGGTATAAAAAAATATTTGCGCGTTAAAATAGTAGATAAGGCGAATGGTAAGAAAGTGGGAATGACAAAACAAACGCGCCATTTTCTTGACGTTCACCAATTTGACATTTTACGTGATTTTTGGACCAGCAGCTAAGGCAGAGGCAACGGCAAGAGCAAAGTCACACAGCTCACACCACACCCGCGAGCCATGTGACTTGCCATTTGCTGAAAATTACAAACTGCCAAACTCTGTCTGCGAGTGTGTGTGAGTGTGCGTTGCGCTTATGTAATTGAGTTCGAAAGCGGCCAGTCCAGAAGCCACCGGAGCCACGTCGCAAGGCAACCCAAACCAACTCAAGCCAAGTCAAACCAAACGGGCCAAGCACGAGCACATTTTTCACAATTCATTTCATTTTGCTGCGCGCTCGCTGCAAGGCAACATTATTACAAAGAATATTGTGCGGAATAGATGAAATGAAAAAATGGCAGCATAACTTAAGGCGCTTTTCCATGAGCACACAAAAAATAAAAATAGAAAATAAAGCAAAAGAAACAGAAATTGGGAGCATCTTAAACAAAAAAACGAACAAATGCTGCACAATAATTTGGTTTTGTGTTTACATTTCTGCTTCTCGTTGTGCTGTCTGGCAACATTTCCAAAGTCCTGCCAACGCTGCCAAGAGCCCAGAGCCAGCAGTCAACAGTTCTGGCCAACTAGACTAAGATGGATTAAGATTAAGCCCAAGTAGCCCGCGAATTGCAGCCAGCAGCCAGCAGCCAACTGCAGCTTCAAACGATTTTTCTTGATTTCTTTTGCATTTTGGGCTGCCAACTTCCGTGCAGCTTTCAACCATTTCGCTCCACAGCTTTGTGTGTCGGCGAGCATTAGAAAATAATATTTTATACGCTTCACTTACAATTTTTCTTGTAGTGCTCGCGCTTGGCTGCGCCATCCATTGCGCCTTCATCTCTTCGCTGTTGCTGTGCCACTGCCAGTGCCAGCTTGAACGTGTGTATTTCTTGCAGAGTCTGTGTGTGGTTGGAGTAACGCCGCCATATTGTCGGAGTTGTTGATGTTGAAAAATGTTACATGCCAGAAATTGCTGGTTACCCACATGGAAATTACGTTGCATGTTTCATTGAGCCACCCGACTGAGCAATCGTCTTCGACTTCTGCTCTGACATTGCCTGCGGTGCGATATGCAAAAAGTTAAGCACAGTGGTGCTAAGAAAAATGATCAGTAAAGTAGAAGTGACTGGAGTTTGCACAATATTTGCATTGCAAAAGTCTGTTGGCTCAGAGATGCCTCATCAGCATTTCAAAACGATTCAGAATGTTCATTTGATCTATTATCTAAATTAAGACTAACACTCACAGCTGCGTCAGTCTACTCTGCCACATTTAAACTAATGCCTCGTCAGGCTCTGCTCACACTCATTTCGATCCACCATTCGCTATCAAAGGTACGCGTATGCCTTTGGCATGTAACAAAAACAGCGTAACTCCTATTTGCTGGATGCGCGAGCAAAAATCAATTTTATTTGAATTTTACAATTTAACCATAAAACCACAGAAAGCATTTTAAACGCATTTTTAATAGACTCAAATATGTGTTTTATAAAAGGCGGCTGGCTCGTCCTCAACCGCCCGTGCCGCTGCCTGCCCACCGACCTCGGCCGGTCCTGTATGTTTGTATGTATATTGCTGCTAGTACACATCAATGTATCAATATATATTTATATTGTGTGTAACAAAATTTGCGCATTTACAAAAGCCATTGAATACAGCGGCAAAAAACGCGCTAAAATTATCGTTGGCTTTTGGCAGCAACAACAGCAACAGCAGCAGCAGCAGCCGCTTCGCTTTACTCTGGCATTTTATTTTGCTGATGGAAAATTAGTTTTTGCATGTTGTATAGATTTATCTACCATGTGTATCTGTGTGTGTTTGTTTGAGTAACTGTGTTGAATGTTTGCAAATAGTCTGCATACTTTCAGAGCTTATACAAAGTCGCGTGCCTTTTTTGTTGACGTGCATACGAGTACGTTGCTGGCAAATAGCAAATAACAAACAGCAAATATTTGCAAAGACCGAGCATAAATTGTTTACGTGAACGGAAATTTAAGCGAACGATCGAGCATTAAATCTATGTGCTACTGAAAACTCAAATATAGCCAAGTTTCTATCCACTTTCAACGACGATCAGATATCTGCGCCCAATGCCAGGCTGTGCCCCGCATCAAATAAAATCTATATAACAACAAGCACAACTCGTCGCCCAATCCTCTGGCTGGCTTTTGTCATTGAGCACACATGTCGCTCGCTCGACCCCGAAAACCATAACGCCAACTGACCATGAAATGGAAGTGCATAAAATACATCAATGGGGCTGTAGCCGCTGCCAATTGCACGTTGTGTGGTCAAATAGAAGAATGTTGTTCTAAGTGCCATTGGCACTGCTGGCGACGGACATCGATGTGGCCATCCGGCTGACCCAACCTCATGGTTGGCCAAACAACGCGACAATAGTTGGTAGCCGGGGCAACGCGATAAAATGCTGCCACATGGGGTTGGAGCCACGTCTCCATGGCTGAAGCACGGGCTCAGTCCAATGCCGTCTCACCTTTTGTTCGAGCATCCCACTCGCTATTTGGGCTGCTCCTGCTGGGTATGCTCAAGGTCTCCAATTCCTTAAAAACAGCGCCCCCTGGTATGCCAGCTATTGAACATTTTCACTGCCGGACCTCGATACCAGCTTTGACATTCTGTACATAAACTCCAGCAATTTAAGCTTATAACAACTGTTCCAAGGCATTTTCCTCTTCTCTCTTTCTTTTCGGCTGGCTTGCGCAGCAGCTGTTGCAGGGTTCGATGCAAACATATTGAAGGGACGCATCCACAGTTCCGGCCAATGCTGGGGGTATCGTCAGCACCCCGTGTATACTGTAACGAGAATTGCTGGCTTGCTTAGTTTTTTTTTTCCTTCCTTCAGTTTTCAATTGTTTTAAGCATGGGGTTTGGGTTTTCATTTGGTGGAATCACTGCCACGCGCAATATGTTCGCCAATGAGTATCTGTCAAACAGGAAATCGTTAAGTTTGAAAGGCAGATTTTTATCGAAATTGCAGTTTTTATTAAGTTTGATTAATAAAATAATCAGACTGTTCCATAAAAGTTTGAAAATCGAAATTTGGTTGATGTTGGGAGTCCGTATAGAGTTTATATGTATCTAATTCTTAAATGTATCCAATATCATTCTTATGAATTTCAATCAGAGTTCGAATCGATACAAAATTCTCATAATAGTCTCATAAGAATATATAGATAGAATATATAGATAGATATAGATATATAGATATACTTTCTGAGAATGAAGACTTTACTTATTCTAGCTGCAGTCACTCTCTTAAACGACTAAGTCACTAAGTATTAAAATCTTCTATCAATCGCACGCAGAACATTCTTTAATTATATCAATGAAAAATCAAACAAAAATCAAGATTTATTGCTTAACCACAAGAGTATTAGAGATTTGATATGCTTAAAGTGCAGAATCCAATCGCAACGAATCGTTAAAGCCTTTGCTGCGTCAATGGCATCCTTTATAACGTCAAGTGCTAGCTGCCTGAATATGTGGCCAAATACGTAGTCGCTGCAAATCCGTTTACAGGCACAATCTAGGTAAATGCTTCCAGCTTACACACTGACACTTTGACTGGCGCCCGTTTGCTCCATATCCATTTCCATTTCCAGTTTCCCCATTGCTAGATCCATTGCCATTGCTATTTTCTACGTGCCCGGCCAACTGCTGCTGGGATGCCAGCAGGTGCAGATGCTCTGGCCTGCTTAGTTGTGTTCGTGCGTCCGTACTTGCGCTACTTTTGGCCAGTCCAAGACCAAGCGAAAAAAGACTGTTTGTGCTCCTTAGTTGAGATTGGGGCCGGGACCTGCCTGCCATTGGGTGGCGGTATCAGAGTCGGAGTCATGGCCCTGGCGTCACGTGGTCACAACATAAAAACGTGATGAAATTTCACAAAAATAAAAGTACTCTCCCCCCCAACCACCACCCCCAACAGAGGCCAGTGACAACGACAGCGGCCAGCATTTGCTGTCGATGTCGAATTGTGGGCGAGTGGGGCTGGTACTGGGACTGGGGCGGGACTCTGCTTTTACGAGCACGGCCATGCGATTGCTTGACATGGCTAAATGTGCCTTAGCAGCGTAAATAAGTAGTAAAAAATTTATAGGATTTGCGCTTTTGGCTTGGGAACAACAGTTGCAAAGGTTTTGGTGTGAAACAAAAACGCGCACAATTAATAAAAATTCTTTTTGGTTTGATAGAGAGCAGGCGACGAGCCACTCTTTAAAGCCTGCACATCCCGACCGCGGCATAATAAACAATTACAAATGTCGCAAGTCCCCAAGTCCGGTCATGCAGCCTCTGCAGCCCATCATCTGAGCTAAACTGCAATAAAGTCGCAGCTGCCCATAAGCGTGCAGCTCATAAAAGCCAAAGGCAACAAACAGCAATGGCCAATGGGGCAACATGAATAAGGCAAAAGAGTTCACCAACGGCATCTACAGTGCCTTACCCTATGCCTTCGTCTCTGCGCCGACGCTCGTCCATTTTTATAATCGCATTTTTATGATTAAGACGCATTTTATGGGATTTTAACTGCTATTATTTTCGCTTTTAACTGTCACAATAAAGTCAAAGTTAAAGACAGCAAGAGCTCCACACAGCACTCTTCTTTGTTTATGCGGTCCAGAACGTTTTGTCTGGCCCAAACGGCTTTCCAAGTGGAGGCCACAGAAGAGAATCATTTAACCAGAGCCGTTGCTAAAGACAGAGCATTCTTGCTTGTTGGGGTAAAGTTTACTATGCAGATTTTAAACGAGAGATTTGTGTCCGAAAATCACAATGGAATCATCACATTGCAGCAGGCAAACAGTTTACGCAATGAATTCATAGTTGAAGAGATACTTAAATAGGCTCTATAAGTGTCTTAGCCACCGGCACAGTGCATGGGGCAAAGCGCTCTCTAAATGCCATACTCGATTATTCTACACATGATCGATTTTCGAATGGCTGTAAAATTAACATCGGAGGAGTTTATTTATCGCGTTTTAAGAGGGTCACTAACATTTATAGACAACAAACATTGATAAGTCTAATAAAGAAATAAACTAATAAAATGGAATCTGATAAACTAGGAAAATTATTAAGAATTTGATATAACTATCGATATTTATCGATAGCTATTAGAATTTATTGTAATTTTTTTTTTAATTATTTTTATAATTATTTTAGTTATTTAATTATTTTCTCTTCAATAAGTTACATCTGCTATATTATCCTGTCCTATCTATCAAGAAATTATCGATATTTATCGATACAAGATACATCTTATAGAAATGATTCTTCCCTCTACAATCCATTTCATTTCCTGCTATATTTTGCTGTCTTATAGCCCCATCGCTTGGTAATAAATCGATTAAGCTTGGCCACAATTTACGGCTATGGGCCAAAGTCAATGCCAGCCATTACTGGGTTAAATTGAATGCCAACATTGCTGCAATGGCTCAACTCAAATACACAAATAAATATTGTTGTAAAAATTGATAAGCCCATCAAGCGCCGATGACTCCAAGGGAACAAAGGACATTAGCGCAAAGTTTACGGTTCAGCATCGACTTTTATGGGGCACAGGGAGGAAACAGTCAAAAGCGGGAACTCAACTCAGTCAAACTGTTCGGATATGAACTCTTTTTTAATGAGGTGCTAAAAATGCCGTTATTGTTATGACAGTCGGACGGGCATTAACGGCTGCTGGCCCAGGCGATGGCTTCAAATGCCGGCACGCAGAGTCTTGTGTGCTTTTCGCCAGGACATTAACGTTAAAGCCAAAGTTTTAATGCAGATGCGGTAAGTTGGCCCAGCGGACAGCTCAAGCGCAGTTTAAACATCGATTTGTAAATTGTTAAATGATTGCTGGCTAAATGCGCGTGGCTAATGTCCCGTTCCGCACGGTTTGCAAGGGTTGCTCGCTTGAACGGAATGTGCGAACAGGGCGAGGGTGCGGGCGAGGATGAGGGCTGCGGGATGCGAGTAATGTTAAGGGTATATGTACGTCTGGCTTGGCAGAACTCTCATGTATGCAGCCCCATCGAATTCCACGCATATTCGAGCAATGCGCGTACATTTTTTCCTTACGTACGTTGGCCTAGCAGCCGACGAAGTCGGAGATGTCGAAGTCACAGCCAGCAGCCCTTAGACATTAAGCCCTTTCACGATTTAAATACGCTATAGAGAAATCATAGGGTAGATTTGGTCTACTGAGCCTCTCATTTCGTTGCCAATAGGTAAATATGTATTTCAAATGAAAAGATAAGCTAAGTTAAATAGCAATCAAATATTTCAGATAACTGTTGAAGTTAACTAATTTCCATCCTATTTAAAAAGTATTTTAATCTTGTTGCCGAAGTTGTCATACTTATGCAGGGTATTTGTGATGCCAACTATTCGAATTGGAGACTTCAAAAATATTAGAATCGTTTTTATGAATAGCATATCTATGATTATGGGCAGTATTTCTTGCTGAGACCTTCTGAGATTACCCAAATTCCACTGGTTGCCCTTCATTTGGCGTGTCTTGAGTCTGTTCGTGCTTATTAAAACACTTTACCCACCGCTCGAGCGGTTTGGCGGCCCAAAGTGGGGCTTCAGTCCAAGTGCGGAAGTAGCCATTGAATATTCAAGCAGCCAACACTTGCGGCTCTGCGGATGGATGGGGCAGCGATGTAGTTGTCGCATGTGCTTTAGAGGGTGCCTGTTTCATTGACGATTTTTATGAAACTTGAGAACATTTTGCCGTAGATTTGGCCTTTTTGACAAACATAACACTTTGGCAGGCCGAGACGGCAGCAGTTGGCAAACAAATTTGAATTTATATTAATTTATTAGCATAGCAAAAGCGCAGCAGTAAACGCCACTGGACAGTGTGGCTAAGCCGAAGTCCCGTTGCCGCAGTCCAAGCCTAGAACTTCAATTTTTGGGACAGCAAGTGGCAGCCGCAGCCGCAGGATCAAAACTTTTGCAAGCCGGCCGGCCCCATAATGAAAATGAAAATGAAAATGAAATGTAATTTCACAATTTCTAGCAATGAAGTCGCTAATTTGAAATGTAAATTGCCGTGCTAAGCAGTCGGAAATAAAAAGCGAGAGGCACGAGTGCTTGCCTCTAAATGACTGCTGGCATACGCCCACAGTTAGAGCGAGGGTGTGGCTCATCTACACACATTTATTAATACGCGCATTTTTCACACCGGATTTGCATGTGGCCAGGACTAGTCCGGAAGCCGAGCGACTTCATTTTGAGTTTTAAGTGTCGCCCACACAAAAATATGCAGCACTTGCGTGAAATATGCGAGCGGGCCAAAGTAGCTGGCGCTATGCAAAATTATGCTAATGCCGCGCCCACAGCGCCCAGGTGGGCGTGGCGCCAGTTGCAGAGCCACCTGCGTTTTATGCAACGAAATTTGCCAAATGTCAAGCGGAGTGGGGCGCATGGTGCGGTGGCTGTTGACTTTGGTTCGCATGCAGCTGACAGCTCGGCAGTTGGCAGTGCCAAAAGTCACAAAAGGGGAGCAAACAGTGTGGAGCCACACACAAAAAATATACAAAAACAAATAAGTGCCTTAGAACTTAAAACAAACGCGCTTGCACTTTAAAGGCAAAGCAGAACGGTGCCTCCCGCTCCTTTCTGCTGGCAAGCGATCCACGGCAGCTTAGCGTTTACCTACACACTCATAAAATGCGCATTAAAACATACAGCGCTGGCCGGGTAAAATCCAAAAGGATTTAGTTGCGCCACAGGAGGTGGTTACTTCACGTCTATTGCGCCATCTTTGCATACACACACACACACACACACACAGTGGCACACATTGAGCGACAGCCAACCGAGCAACCTCTGCGCCCCAGCTGGTAACATGAATGGTTTTTTCATCCATCAAACATGGCGTCAAACGTCACAAGGCTTGGGAGCACAAAAAGGCAAGCCAGAATTCCCAACCCCAAAGCTCTATTGTCGTCTAATACCACAGCCCCGGCTCCAGCTCCTGCCCCGGACACGGCGCCAGCCCCAATCCCAGAGCCAGAGCCAGTTTCACTGCCCCGCATAACCGACGTACCCCATCAGAGTCATGCATCACTTCCGCAGCCGCTGTTGGTGGGTGCGGCTGCCACCACGCCGTGGGCTACATAATCTTTCGAGCTTTATGTGCTGATGACTTGCTGAGCCTGAGCTGGCGATGCCATTGCTGTTGCTTTTGTTGTTGTTGTTGTTGTTGTTGTTGTTACTGTTGAGGTCGGAGCTGTGTGGGCTGTTGGGGTTTACTGCGTGTTTGGTTGTTCCGAAATGTGCTGAGTCGGTTTTTGTGCTTGGTCGGATTTTCTACACTTTTGTTGGCATCACCCAGAGTGCTGTTCTTGCCTATGTTGTTGTTGGCTCAGCATGTTGCTGGCTTCTAAATACATGGACACACACATACACTAACATAAGCATAGACATTCATATAATGCTTGTAATATTTGCGCTTAGCCTTTACAGGATCAAGCGGGCCTCTGCCCGGCATCAACTAGCAAGCGGCAAGCAGAAGGCATCGGGCAGCAGGCAGCAGGCAGCAGGCAGACGACAGGCAGCGCGAACGCCCCAAGTGTCCTTGGGGCTGCGCTTTCACATTTCAGTCGAGTTCAAAATGTTTATTTTGTTGTCCTTAGGTTAGTCGCTTGCTCATTTTCTGTTCCTAACGCTTGTTTGCTGTATCTTGCCCAAGTGTATGTACGCTAGTATATATAGATATATATCTGTATGCCTGTATGTGTGTGGATTGCTTTTTACAGCGTTTTTGTGTATGTTATTTGATTTGAACTGTTTACATTCAGTGCTGTTTACATATCTCAGGAATATCTAGCCCATGCCTTCGGTAAATATCCTTGATCCATTTGCAAACAGCAGCAACAGACTTTTTAGCAACAGTAGCTTTAAAATACGATATCTAAAGGTACAACTGAATTGTAAATATTTAAAATATGTATTAAAATATTGAAAAATATTAAGCAAAATCGTAGAGCTCATAAATTCCACCTGCAATTTATTCTAGTTATGCAAGGCATTATTCAACTCACAAAAGAGTATCTTAACTACCCACACAGAAAATATCATAAAGGTTAAATAAAAAGAGTTTACAGCGCAAAATACAAAAGATTGCGCTGACGATGATGGAAAAAGCCTTTAAGATGGGATTTGCCATAATCGTCAAAACGAACACGAGAGAAATTGAGTGAGCTAAACAGCAAATCGGCATCCAGGCAAAGTCGCACAGGCCTTCAAATCTTATAAATTGAATACAAAACTCAGATCCTTGGAAGTCACATGCTGAGCGACAGACATGTGGGCAGGAGACAGACGCAACTCGTCTGACGTTGGTGCTGATGTGACCCGACTCCCCCGAAAAGTCGCCCTTAAAATGGGACAGTTTCAAGGAAGTGTTGTATTTGTAGTGTGCGAAACTATTTGTTTTTGCCCGCTGTGCGAAGCTGTGCGCAAATTTTCGCAATTCCGTAATGGTTATTGGAAACGCAGTCAGCCAGCCAACTGGCGGCAAATATTGACGCTGGCTGTATCCAAGTGCAAATCCTTTAATAGCGTTAAACGTTCCCATACAGGGATTTCCGCTTAAACTGCCGGAGCCAAGCTCCGGGCATTGTTTTGCCAGACCACACGAAACTCCCCAACAGTGGCGTCCTCTTTATGTATATTGTCAACCATAAACTTTTATTATGCCTTAAGGTGAATGATTTTGTTTATTTTTTAGGCCTGTTGCCGTTGGAATAACAACAAGGATACTCTCGACCATGTGGCTGCGTCCTTGTGCTGGTCAGCAACGCACGCATAATTCTGCGTTACTTTTGCTCGCCACGCGTTGCGCCCCACAGCGTTTGGCATCCTTTTGCAATTGGAATGGGGCTGTCACAGGCAAAATCGCAGCAATTTGTAATGCCAAGTATTTTATTTATTCTGCGATTTCTGGCACTGCGTTTTTGCCAGCGTTAATAAATACATATAAAATACATGAAATGGCTGCCTGACACGCATTAAATGAATATATCAGGCATGATATTTGTCGTGGCTCACAATTTTCATTAAATTTACATATTTTATTGAATCATTGGCAGGATTGTTGATCAAACTAGAAATATATGAACTTCTTACAGCTGTTTGGTAAAGGGAAGCGCAGTGTAAAGGGAAGCACAGTGATCCAAATATAGCTTAGCAGTTGGCGTGAATATATATGTAGCTCGAATGACAGGCTCACATTTAATACCTTGCCTTGTCTAAAGACTAGGCTGCGTGCCAAAAATATTGTTGCTGCTGTGTGAAGACAGATCGAGGCTCGACTGACGACAGCCACTGTTGTCGAGCAAGGCGTTAAAAATGATAAGTTACTTGCACAACGGCTTGGCATCAGTGGATAAAGAAAATGATTTAAGTAACTTAAGAAACCATTCTTAGCAAAACCACTTCTTAATCTATTTAGACAGATATCTCGCTCAGCTAAAGTCCGCACAAAAATATATAACAATTATATTTATGACTTTACAATGGGCAGTCAGTAATTACATGTACGTATCAAGTCTCTATAATCAGTTTACAAATGCAAGTATTTGATAAGAAAACAAAAACAAAAAAAAAACATTTATCTTATATATACATTACATAGTTTTGATAACACCTCTATAAGTAAAATTTATATACAAATTAAAAAAATAATCGATTTGCTTCATTTCTCCACGTCGGTAAACTTGAAGCGGAAAGCAATGGCTGGTTCCATTAGGAATAGCGACTTATACGGCTTGGATGCATCGTAGTTGAACTCCACATAGAAGTTGCGAATGATTTTGGCCAGTGTAGTCTCCATTTGAAGATCGACAATACGCTTGCCAATGCACTGGCGAGGTCCAAAGCCGAATGGTAGATACGTAAACGGAGTGACCTGGATCTTCTTGTTGGTCTGTGGATCACGTAGCCAGCGCTCCGGCAGATAGTCATTGGCACGTGGGAAATACGCTTCATCCTTCAGCAGAGCATTGGCACCTAGTAAAATCTGTGTGCCTTTGGGTATATTATAGCCCGAAAGGGTAACGTCTGTCATGCACTGGCGGAAGGTGCCCACTCCATTGGGATAGTAGCGCAAAGCCTCTTTGATAACAGCCCGCAAATAGGGCATATCCTTCATATTTTCCTCGTCCAGTACGGTATCCTTGGTCGGCATAACACGCAGCAGTTCCTCTCGCAACTTCTGCTGCTTCTCAGGATTTTGGCTCATGCACAGCAAGAGAGCAGACAAAAACGTGGAACTGCCGTCGACACCGGCCATAAGCATGTCCAGGCTCATAACAACAGCTGCTTTCGGATCAATACTCATCATTCGATCCATCATGCTGGCTTGGGAGATCTGTTCTCCTGCCTGGCGGCGACGCTCCATATCCAGACGACTTTCCTCTATCAAGCGCTGGGCAACGTCTAAGCTCTCATTCAAAGCACGCATTAATTTGCGATAGGTGGGCGTAGATACAAATTTCCATATTGAGGGCTGTATGTCCAGCTTAAAAGATAACTGAAAAGTCTGCCTTGCCGTTTTAAACAGTATCAAGGCGTCGTTGTTATCACGCTGCTTGCGTATGATGCCCAGTTCGCGATTGAAGGCAATCAGAGCAATCGACTCGAAGACCAATCGGCTCATTTCCTCCTCGAAATTGGCAGGCACTTCTAGGGTCTGTGGATCGCGTATCTCTTTGATGCTTTACCAGCAATTTATAAATCAATTATTTTTGATTATTGTCCAAAGCGCTGTGTACTTACCGCTCAATGAACTCGTTGTTAATGTTCGACAGCGGTTGGTAGTAGACCTTGAGACCTTTGGGCTGCATGAACACCGGATTCACAGCTGATCGGAACTTGCCCCACTCCTCGTGTTGCCTGCATAAGAAGAACGCTTTACCGGATGATTTGATATAAGTAATCCGCAACTCACGAAGCTATAAGGCCTTTCCTCTCGGCAAATACTTCCGGTCTTATGTGCTCGCGAAAGTAAACCAACGAATCGAGACCCTCGCGATGTGGCCAAATGCCTTCGTTGCGAAACACTGTCTCAATATCTTTGGTATTGAAGGTAGCCACCCAATCCTTGCGTCCCAATGTGCCGGGTATTATAAAGATATTGCCATAACGCTTACGCATAGCATCGGTAAACTCCATGAATGAAGTATCATGAAACTCTCCACCTGGCATAAAGCCGCGCATAAACTTCAATTTTCCTGGCCTAGGCACCTCTTTAAAAGGTCGCACTTGTACAGCAGCCACATCATCAGAGGGCTGTAAGAGAAATTGCATTCATTTCATTTCATCCAATTGTTTTTATTCCACAATCATTTGTAGCTCACGTTCATCACAGTCGCCGTTTGCACCGATCTGGCGCCGAGCAGCGCAATTTGTCGCGCTGTCAGCGGTGCTTTGATAAGGGCCATTTGAATATTGTAATTTTTAATTAACTGTTATCAACTGCGACTGTTCGTAACCAGCGCGCAGCTAAAACTAAAAATTGTTTAACGTTGGTGCCGTCTTTATAGGTGATCGCAGCTCAACGAGTAAAGCATCGTAGCTCATTCGCTCTCTCTTTCTCTGCGCTTGTCTCTCTCCCTCTCTCACTCAATCCCACTCTCTTGCTTATCAACACATATATATGTATACAGTAAGCTGCTGCTCATACTCGTCAGGTATGTCTTACGCGTGGCAAATATAAGAACTGGTTGCTTCATTCAATGGCGAAGCAAAAAGCTGCTTGGTCAGAATGATATAAAAATGCTTTGTTTATATGACTCGGCACATTCGATCCCTTTTGTTACATACATAGATCGAAATACATATAAACATCAATGCACTTGTTTGTAATTGTATTAAAAGTTTTCTGCTTGATAACAAGAGCTTTGTGTACTGAGCAAAATAGGCGATCGCTAAAGTGTTCTTGGCAGCTGATGAAATGCAAAAACGAATGGTCGAATAATATATATTATAAATATATAGTATATATATTTTTATAGTATACTATGTTTGTTTGACCAGCCACTAATTGTTGATGATTACCTGTGCATATATTCCAATTGTAAATATTGACTCTGGTGTATTCAAACGTTGCCATACAGAGATTTCCGCCACACCACACGAGCCGCCCTAAGAGCGCTCCGTTTATGTACCTTGTCAACCATAAACTTTGATTATGCCTTAAGGTGAATGATTTTGTTTATTTTTAGGCCTGTTGCCATTGCTTTCGGCCCTGGTTCTTGGTCCTTGTGCTGGTCAGCAACGTAGGCATTACTTTGGTCGCCACGCGTTACGCCCCACGGCGTTTGGCATCCGCTTGGCATATGTATACAGATATCTCAACAATCTCAACAATTTGTAATGCCAAGTATCTTATTTATTTTACGATTTCTTAAACATTTTTATTTTATTTTTGTCAGCATTAATAAGTGCATAGGCGCAGCAGCCGATTAGCTCAACAGGTTTCAGGGTGGGGGAGCATGAAGTGCTCGCTTCATAAATCAATTTAGCCTCACACAGTCAAGAACTTGGTGGGTGTTGCAACCGCTTCATAAATGCATCAGCGGTGGCAATCGCAACATAATGAACCGACGCGGCTGGTAATTTGTCTATTATGTAGCATTGTTTAGCGGCCGAGGCTCCAGCTGCCGGAGCCTATTCACACTTGCGGGCGTGCGCCGCCAAACTGGAGTCGGAGTCACAGTCGCAGCCACAGTTGCTGCACAAATGCATACAATGCCACACATGTCGCGCTTAATTAACCCCAAACAATTTCAGCTGTTTGGCTGCCTGACACCAATGTGCACAGAGATACACACGCGCACACGAGTCCACTACGTAATATACAAGTATCCTTTACACTGTTTATGCGATGAAATACAGATTTTACTTATTCTGAAAATATATCAAAACATATCTAATATTTAATTAAAAGTTAGTTGATGATAACTACTATTACCATATATAGTTACTGCTGGAAATAATATCTACTTTAGCAATTATGTATATAAGAGAGAAATGTTAATGGCATAAACGCCAGGGCAACTGCATTCATTTTAAATTTGAAGGCACGGGTTAGGCACTCATAATTTCGATGCACGTTTCAACGGCAGCACTCGCTGGGGTGCAGCTGTGGAGCACAGTGACCCAAATTAATCTTATTCATTGGCGGCAGCAAGTGTGTGTCGGCAGCAATCTAGAACTCGGCTGACAGCCTCGCATCCAAAAACCTTGACTTGTCTATGACCAGGCTGCGCGTCGACAAAGTGCCACAAGTTTTGTAGCGGCTGTATGAAGTGGGAGCGAGAGCCGCCTGTCGACAGCTGAGTCGGAGCGTGAAAAATTAAAGATACAAATTAAATATTTGATTAGATTCTTTAATGAATTGTAACGCTAGACTCATACAAATACCTGAAAGATAAAGTAAATAAGCAATAAAATACTGTTAAAGTAAATACTTTTCTTTTCATAAGACCCAATCGTCATATGCCGCGGCAATGATAATGAATCATAAAAAGTAGCTAACACATAATTATGGTGATTATCCAACGCCAGAGCGAAAAGTGGGGCAGAGCTGGCTAAGAAACTGCCACGCAAAGTAAATGGCGACTAAGTGGCTCGCCCGCCTGCACTAATTGTAAGTAACACGTTCACGTTTACAACTTTAAGAGAATTTCCCTCGGAATACAAGAGACTGGCATGCAGGCAGCACCAGGCAAGCAGGCAGTCAGGCAGTCAGGCATCCAGTCAACCGGCTAGACCAAGCCAGACGAGACACACAGCCATTCCAGCTTAGACATTAAAGTTTGGCCAGCCAGCTCGTTAAATAGACCAAATTCATTTGGCCAAAGTTTAAAGTGTCGGCAGCGCGCGCGCACGCCGACATTTATCAGTCATTAACACGGCCAACTACACAAAACAAAAACAGCTGGGCAGTGGGCGTGGCAGGCGGAAAGCGAGCGAAACAATTAAAGCTGAGGAGTCTTTAATTTGCTAACGGGTCTTGGCAGCATTAAAAATCAATAAATTTAAAACATTGTATGACAATAGAAAAAGAAATCAGCAAGAACCCATGGCCCTGCCATAGATTCGAAGCTAGAGAAAACTCTCTTCAGGGATGTTCATGTAGCGGCTGTTGTTGTTGTTGCTGTTGCTGTTGCTGAGACGCAGCACGAAATCGCCGAGCCAAACATCCTTTGTCAATACAAAATACGTACAACAAATCAAATAAAAGCACGCCAACAACAACATCGACATCAACAACAATGGCAACAACAATTCGAATGGCAACAAAGACAAAAGTCAAAAGTGCAAAAACAAAAGCAAAACGAACCGTTGCGCCCCCAAAATGCAAGCCGAGTGCCCACCAGCAGCCAGGAGAACGAGAACGTGGCCAGGATCAGCGCATGCGCCTAACTGACGAATCTCACGAAGCGGGGAAACCCACTTGGCTCTGTTTGTCTGTGTGGCCATGTACATGGAGTTGGCTTGGTGTCGGCTGGGTGGAAGGGCGCATAGGAAATGTTGCTACAAACGCCGCATAAAATGGCGTTGGCTCGTTTTGGGGGCGCACCACCCAGTCGCACACACACAGAGATATTTCTCCTCCATTTTGAGAAAATTTCCTGCTTTGAGCAGGCAGGCAGCAGTCGATGGCCACGTCTGGCCGAAGTGAGCAAATGATTTTTAACAAATTTCATTAACATCAGAGGTCCGTAATCATTCAAGCATCGCGTTTCGTAACTGGCCTAACAATACCTTTCCCGCTGGCCACTCTCATCCATTCGCATGACACTCGATGCACATTTACCTGCACTGCACCTGACGCGACTACCATTTTAGCTTTAATAAAAGCCACGTGAAAAGTGCCAAGAAAAAGTATTAATAAATTGTTAAATCAACTTGAAGTAGCGTATTTCTAAGCCACCTTTGATCGGGTCAGCCACGGACCTGTGATTAATTCGTGCATGTGAGCTGTTGTTGGCCGTCACAAATTAGCAAAATGATCGACGAACAGCATCCAATGCAAATTGGCCTGTGTAAGTATTTGGCATAAGTTGAAAAGTTTCTAGAGAAAGTGCCGTCGGTGTTTCAAAAATATTTCTTTTACCGACGGGTTTTCATATGCTATTTAATATGAGTACATTCGACTGTTAGTAATATAAACAAAATTAAGAATAGTCAGCAGTTATTTGTATACTTAACAAGTTTTCTATTGGATCATTATTGTATGAAACTATCTGTCATCTTCGAGAGTAAATTATAAATATTTAAACGTGTCATTGGTATGTGTAAGTTTGTTTAATTAGAGCAATAGATATATAGTTGAAGGCAGTTATAAGCACTCATTAGAGAAGTTTGAGCAATAACTTATTAAATATTTTTTAGAAAAAGCCAAGTTCAATAAAAAAATATCTATCATTCCAACTCTTGCATCTAACCACAATTAGTAGATCACAAAGTTTAAATATGATAAGCAAAAGTAAGCATTTTTTATTTAAAACATTTTCAGTAGAATGTGTGCCTTATGTTAAATTTATAAATATATATTCTGTCAACAAAATAAAACTTATCGAACCAATCCAATACTCAACCCCAAGTTAAGGTACCAAAATGCATGCTAAAGCAATCATAGGTGATGGAAACTAAGCACAGTTTTAAATTATGAAAATCTTAAACTGTTGATTTGAGTGAGAAACACAATAAGCCATATATATAAAAATCCTGATCGAAATGTTTGGTACAGGAAAATGCCAACAAAGATTTCATACAACAAGTAAAGTCCATTATTAATATTAAAAATAAAGATTTATATGTCTAAATTTAAGTTTATGTTCAAAAGGTTTTAACTAATATTTACTATACTGAACTATAGCTCAATCAATTGTTCGATATCGAAACTAATCAAATAGAAACTTTAAACCATAAACAAAGCTTAAGAGAAGATAAAAACGACATTTAATATTATCAAATTAATGTTTATATATTTTTCCACTGTTTCTGCAAGCTGAATCATAGCCCTAATCGCACCACTTCGAACTTATATACATATATTTATAGTATTTATTTAAGATATAAATATACCTGATGAAATTCACATATTTTTCGGTATACTTTTGTTTTGTTTTTGTCAAATAGTTTCGTGTACTTATTGTTCGAGTACGAGCGAAGGGAAAACTAAGAACCACTTGCACAACTTGGCACTTGAGCTAAGTGTGCTTAAGTCAAGCTGGCAGCGAGCCAAATGCCAAAAATCTGGACACATTTTATAGTGGGCAAAACAAATGCTGACTTCTGTCAGAGATTAGGCCAAAACAAAGCATTTATGTTGTGTATCGTTGGCACAACAGCAGCAACAACAACAACAACAACAGCAGCAGCAATGCAAAACGGCGCCATAATTTCTTTGTCCGCCCAAATCCGATTAAATTAAACGCCAGTCGCCGGCAACAACTCGGCAGCGACTGACAAACGGCGGCAGCGGCTGCACACAGTATCCTGGCAAGGGTTTCCGCTCGCCCGCTGCTGCCGAAGACTGCCAACATATGCCGCCAGCAGCCAGCAGCCAGCAGCCGTAACCGACATAATATATCCAAGCCCCTGCCCCATGCCCATCCCTTGACAGACATGGGAGTGAGGTGTAGCGTGCCCTGGTTAGGGGTTGAATCTTCAGCTACTGATTCATTGCAGTGCCTCGCTTAGACCGCGCACGCACTACTCGTAAATTCTATTATAATTTAGTTATAAGCAGCGCAAAAGTCGCCCTGCAGGGTGGGTGCCCGCAACCGCCCCCCTGATTTCTGCTGCACATTAGAATCTAATTAGTGTGGCGAAAGGGCGAAGCCAGCGCTATCAATGTCGCCTCTGCCGTGACACTTGTCCTCGCAAATCCATTGCTGCTAAGCGCTGACATGTCCAGCCAACATGCTGACATCCTGATAAGCCTTGCGGCAGCCAAAGGCCAAAGCACAAAAGACAAAAGTCTAACAGGTGCGCCAGCTGAGCGGATTAGCACTGCAGCAATTCAAAGTAGCTCACATTGAAGGAGGTGTCCGAGGTTAAATGTATCAAAAAGGGAAACGGAACGACCTTTGATACAATGCGCCAGCAGTTGCGCCTGACAATTGATGTGAAATGCGAACCATATGTTTATGTTTATAGAAATAAGCCCATTCACTTAGTTATACTTCAGCACGAATCTCTAAGCCAGCAGAATTACTAGGGTAGAAGAGATGAAGAGCTAGGATATCGCACTGTGTGACGCCCAAGTTATAGACAGGACAAACTCAGACAGTTCAATTTTTAAATAAGATTGATAGCTTTGAAAAGAGTCTATTCTGTAAAGCATTATATTTTGGTATCTATATACATATATTAAGGTGAGTCAGGGACTAGACTTGACTTTGCCAAGCGTTTTGAAGTCTTTTAAGAATCGCACGTAACTCTCCTATAGCTGATATATGAACTGATAGTACACTATTCTTTGACTAGCTGCTTTAATAGATTATAAGCATCATTGTTCTATGACATATAAACTTAAATTGCTTGCCCACTTGTCATCTGTCTAAGCAGTGGGCAGTCGAGTAGCTTGATTTGAATTGTCATTTGTGGCTGCACATGACAGAAATTGTATTTCTTACACGTGAGACCGCAACACAAATTGATAAAGTAAATTACTTTAAAATGCTGCACATATTTCTAGCATAAATTTTGCATGCCACAGAAATTGTTGTGAAAATTTAATGAAATTACGCACAGGCGAAATTATTTAAATACAAAATGACAAACGCTGAATGTGAAGTCCTCTGCACATACAGAGGACTTCACACTGTGTAAATAAAAAAGAACCAACCTATGGATAAGGGCAAAACAATAACAACTGAAAAAGCGCGTAACGAAACAAGATAAACGGCACTCACGCACACGCACACACACAAGCACACTAAGAGGCAAACAAATTACCGTACAATTTCAACAATTTGCCATAAATTGAGACAACAAGCAACAAAAAGCCAACCATCCAGCCAACAGCAGCAGCACAAATGCCACAAATGTACAGTCATTTTTTGCCACCAACTCGAACAACCGCAATCGCACAAATACAACACGGCCCAGCAACACGATACGCATACGCAGCGTATTGCCGCACACACACACACACACACATAATATATATAGAAAGGCAAGTGCGTGGAATTTGCAGTTCGTCCAGCGGGACAGACGAATGCGTACGGTCACGCACATATTTCGCTACAAAAGTCATTTCAATAATTGCAAAACCACAAATTTACTACAACTCGAAATGGTTGGCAAATGGTCACAGTCGCAGTCGCAGTCGCAGTCACAGTTACAGTTACAGTTACAGTTTCAGGGCGCAGAGTGGGCAAAAGTGCAGGAACCACAAATGCAAATCCCGTTTGGGACATAGTTTTTGCCACGAACCACTGGCCGCAGTTGTAAATTGCGAGGAGGGCACACGACCAGCCGCAATTTGCATGCCAATGCGAAAATAAAAATAACTGAAATGTTTCTCATTTGCATGTTTGGGGCCTGGACCCACGACAAACCGCAAAAACCAAAATAGTTCCAATGGACATCAAATGTCAACAGCAACAGCAGCAGCAGCAGCACCATCACCAGCAGCAGCAACATTTAGCTGGAGCTGGACACACGCAGCACCCGGCCGCAGCAGCCATTGCAATGGGGCACAGCCAACTGCTGTTGCACGGAAATGAGCGCATGTTAACAACACCAGCAACAGCAACAGCAACAACAACAGCAGCAGCAGCAGCAGCAGCTTCAGCTGCAACAACAACAACTGCGACCTGCCAACAGCCAACAGGCAGCAAGACAGCAGCAGGAGGAGCCACCAACTCCCACACCCACAATGACAAAATGGCGTCAGCTAGCCGAAATGTCAACGGAAGTTGTATCAACCACAGTAGCAGCATGTCCACCGCACAGCAACAACAGCATCAACAACAGGCGCTGACGTTGACAATGAGTAGACAGGGCCCCGGGCCAGGTCCGCCCATGCAGCTGAGCAACCGCATCACCTTGGGCGAGTGCAGTCTCAATGACTTGGATGGTTTTTCAGCAGCACCACCGGCGCCGCCGACATCATCAATCGCACCACACACACCACAAGCGCCTCAAATACTGCAGCAGCACACCGTAATGGGCATGGCCATGGCCGGAGATGGAGGCATGGGCATGGCCATTAGCATGGGTCCAGCGCTCAACCAATGCACCTACTGCTGCCAGCCAATTTGTGATCGTTACATCATGCGCGTGGTGGACAACTCGTTTCACGAGGGCTGCCTCAAGTGCTCCGCCTGTTCGTTGCATCTGGTGCACTCGTGCTATGCGAGGGACGGCAAACTCTATTGCCGCATTGACTACGAAAGGTACGAAAGGGCGTGGCAGCGGTTCAATATGGTTGTCATGAAACTCAATGAAACTCCCATCCACAGACTCTACTTACGCAATCGTTGCCTTGGCTGCGGCCATAAAATCGCCGCCGATGAGCTTGTGATGCGCTCTCAGGAGAATATCTTCCATCTGAAGTGCTTCGCCTGCGTCGTTTGCGGGGCGCTGCTGAAGAAGGGCGAGCAGTATGTGGTCAAACAGGGACAGCTTTTCTGCCGCTTCGACTACGAGAAGGAGGTGGAGATGCTGCAGGGCTATGGTGAGTCATTAAATGCATCTTCTAGTTTCCACTGCTCTCTAATAGCATATGCGCTTAGACTATTATGGCGATGACCTGTTTCCACCCAAAATGGATGGGCGCCGAGGTCCTAAACGGCCACGTACCATCCTCAACACACAGCAGCGACGTGCCTTCAAAGCATCCTTTGAAGTGTCGCCCAAGCCGTGTCGCAAGGTCAGGGAGAATCTGGCCAAAGATACTGGCTTAAGTCTGAGAATTGTACAGGTAAAGCAGATATTATTTATATGTGCAATATATATAATATCATTCTGTTCATTCTGATTTGAATTTTCGCTCAGGTCTGGTTTCAAAATCAGCGCGCCAAAGTTAAGAAAATACAGAAAAAGGCCAAACAGGAGCCGCCCGCTAAGGGTGTCAGCGACTCGCACTCGCAGGACTCACAGGAGTCGCATGACAGCAGTCTGACAGCCAAAATCAAGGACGAAGCGCAAAGTGATAGCGAGTCGCAACAAGAGTCGCCATTCTCCACAGCCTCTGACGGACTGACAAGGCTGCGTTGCAACATCAAGGACGAACAGGAGCAGGGCACTCTCAGCTGCATGGAGACCAACAAGGGTAAGTACCAAAAACACAAAGTTCCAGCACAGGTCAGCTAAACATATTCTGTGATCAATAGAAAACTGCAACAAGAACAGCGAGCCCATACTGAACACCATTCTTGGCCTGAGCTATGCTACCTTCCAGCAGCTGATGGGTCCCTTCACACAGACGCCAATGATCAATCCGATTGATCGACTCTATAGCATGCAGAGCTCCTATTTTCGGCCCGATGAGCTGGGCGCCTACGGCGAATGCGGTGGAGGAGGAGGCGGCGCCAAGGAGCCCATGGACCACTAGTCTCGCCTGCAAAAGAAAACGTTTTAAGCCAAAATCAAAATTAGTACTTGTAAAATAAACAAAATGTTAATGTGCCAGAAACTCGATTTAGACAGTGCTACGAAGCCGCTTGCCACATGCAGCAGCACGTGCAGCAGCCAGCAACCCAGCCCATCCGGTGCAACCACCCAGCGCAAGGTTGCGAGATTTCGGGTTGTCCTGCAGGTGCAGCCTCGATTCGTTCCACTCAGTTGACAAGAACAAAGCGTTTAACACAACAGCAGCCACAGCCACAGCCACCCCGAGTTGGGCAAAATGCCCAAAATGGGCGTAAAATACCGATTCGTCATGCATTGTTCGCCCGAGTTCTCGATGTGCAGCCGATGGGCGACCCTGTTGACAGCGCCGAGCTGTCAGTATCGCTGTCGCTGACTTAAACCGACCCCCATCAGCATCCGAGGGCTGCCATCGAGGGCGGCTCTGTTATCCATGGCACGCAGAGGCCACAGCTATCTATTGGCATGCGAATTGTCTATGGGGGCGGAGCCAGAGCAGCGCAGAGACTGCGGAACAGTGCACTAAAAATATATAATAATCCATGAAAATCTATTATAAACACTACGAGCTTATATTTTATTAGTTGAGTGAAATTAAACAAACTAGCAAATACATAGACTATATTTAGTTAGTTAAATTATCACGGATTGAGTTTAGTTAATTAAAAAAGAATCTGTTATATGAGTATTTCAGGGCAAGAAGCTTAGGTAAAATTATGCTAATGAATAGAGATCATAAAAGATAGCTTTAGCTTCTACAAACCTGATCAAGATTTTGTAGCTAGTGAATGCTAAAGCAGAGGGACACGTGTTTACACAGTCCTATGTTTGCCCCATTCTGCGGCCCACTCCACACACAGCATCCGCATGCAATTTGTCACAATATGTGTCACATTAGCCACAGCAATTGTGCTTAAATGTTGTCGTCGTCCTCTGCCCTTACTCGCTCGTCATCATTTGTGCCGCTAACCAGATTATACCCCAATTGCGACACCGCGCTGCAGAGCAGGGAGGCGCAGGCTGATGCTGTAAGAGTAGTTAAACAAAGGGAAACGCGGCACCACCACCAATTCAGCTCATGGCCAGAGCATTAACCACCATTGAATCCTCAGAGCAGTCCTACACACACGCACACACACTGACAGAGGCACAGTCACACACATAAGTAATTTCTTTTACACGCTTTTAAAATGCACATCAGCGAGAAGTGAAACTTCTCTTCGGGCGGGCCCACATCGTTAATCAAATGCTGAAAGGACCAGGCAGCAAAACAAGTGCATGAACCACTGTGCAGTTGCGAAGACCAAAAATAAAAGGACGCCAATGCAAATGACTGGCAAATGTGTCTTGGGCATTAAGTCCTTCTGCCCATGTCCTGTCACTGAACTCACTTTTTTTCCACTATAAATAATCGAGTGGCATTTCCACATGCTGCGACAGAGTTGACCGCGTCGTTTCAAGGATCTTGTCGCGCTTTTAAATGGACAAATTACGTAATTAATTACCGCCATATCGAGGAGCAATGAACGTACTTTAATGGCCATTCAGCCACTGTCTGGCCGGCCACAATGCAAAATGAAAAGAGAATTTTATGTAAATATAACAAAAGGTAAGCTGTGTAAACAGCCACGACACAGGACCCAACAGCATCGACATTCAAATAGATAGTCGAGTGCGAAGTAAAATGCTTTAATGAAATAAATATTTAGTTTTATTTTTAAAAATAGTAAAGACAGTTAAAATACAGATTTCATATGCGACTAAAACATTTATGAACCTACAGCGAAGTCGTTTAAGCGAACATTATGCAAATTGAATTGCCGCAAAGCACACTCAAAACATATAAAAAGCGATTGCTCTTTGATTTTATGGACAAGTCAACAAAGTAAAGGCTTTCAAAAGCCAATCAGCAATGGCAAATGGTTGACAAAAAGTCGCTTTCAATACGCTTTCATAGTCATAATACACTCTTTGTTGAGCTGCAGCCCCTGCTGTTATGGCTTTAATAAAATCAAAAGCCAATTGTGTATTGCCAATAAAAACAGCAAAGAAAGTGGGATAGAGAGGGAGGAAAACGTGTACGCATTTGTTGTAAAAACAAATCAGAGCCTGTCAAATGTCTCTTGTTTTATTACTATTTTTAGCTCGAAAAATGGCTGGGAAAATTGTGTGAAAATATATGAAAAATTATGAAAACATATTGCAGCCTGGGAAGTTTTTCACAAGCGGCAAAATGATCAGCCATTGAGGCTGACCTAAGTGCACATGGCTTAAATAAATAAACTTGAGCAGGGCGATGGTCAAATGAAATGGAGAATTGATAGGAGTCTAGAATGGAATATATTCGATGTTCTTCTAAAGTGAAAATAGATACATAAAAAGCAAAAAAAATTATTAAAATAAATCTTTCTTTTGTTAAATCAGATATTTGTTAAACTATATTCACACAGTTGTGAGCCCACTCTCTGAACTTTCAAATTTTAATTATTTATGGCCTATTCTAGAGAGCTCTAACTGGCACAGATGTAAACTGATGTTTTTATATATCTATTCTTTATACATAAACTAAATATGTTTGATCAAATATGATAGATTGTCCTTTAGTCAGTTCGTAAAACTTGTTAGACAGCAACTTGTACAACGGTTATTTGCTTTATAGAGAAACATATTGCCCTGACGGGCTGGGGGACACAGTTTAAAGTTTGCGCTCATAATTATGTTAATCGAAGTCCGTAACATGAACTGCGTCCGGTTGTTGAGTTGTCGCCGGGCCTACAGGCCTTGGCAGGCAGCAATCGTAAGGCACAGATGTCACCCGATGCTGCTGTCGATGGCCGGACGACAGGTTCTGGCTGCACAGTTTGCCGACGCAATCTAAATGCAAATGGTTGGCTCAAAGGACCGTTTTTGTGCCCAAAAGGAGCCACAAAAGCCATAACCAAGAATCTGGCGCATAATGCAGCCGGCAACGGGGCCGTAAATGAGTGGCCCAACTCATTTGATGTGTAGTTGTGCGTGTGAGTGTGTGTGCGTGTGTAAGTGTACTCGCTTTAGTGTTTGTGGTGGCACATAAGTAAGTACAAAGGAGCATTTCGACTGCGACGTCTGCTTCAGTTCCATTTCGACATTTGGCACAAAATTCATAAATGCTAATTTCAACACATTGTGCATACGTTACAAATATGAATATTTACCATAACTAGGCACGCACAGGCACAGGCACAGGCACATGCACAGCCAACACTTCGATTGCCTGCCTTCGAGGCTGGCAACAGCCGCAACGGCAGGCATAGATGCAGCCGTTACCAGAATGCCTGGCCCTCAGCTCACCCCCTCGATTGCCACGCCAGCCTCGTCTGATTCGCCTGCTAGTCATCTTTATCGACAAAAGGTTTGCCATGGTTTTAGCTTTTAGCTTGAGTTCGTTTCTGGTTTAATAAAAGCCTTTTGCAAAATGAAGCAATTGTATGAGTGTGTGCGAGTGTGTAGGTGTAGGTGTGTGTGTTACAGTTTTCGAGCGCAGGCTGACGCTGTCTGACTGGCTGGGCTCAAAACCTCAAATGTATCTCGCAGCTACATTTGTAGCTCACTTGTCTGCCAACTGTGTGGGCTTGGCAAATATGCGTCAAATCACACAGACGCACTGTTTTTGAATACCAAATGGAGACTACAATCAAGCGCACACGCCCACTGAAACTAGTCAGTGCATAGGCAGAGTCTATATTTGTCTACTTGATGCCTTAGATTGAGATTGGTTTTGCGCCTGGACGGTGTAATTGGTTGCAAGTGGCGAGCCACTTGTCTGCCAACATGTTCGCTCACTCACTTTGTCATAAATGAAAATTTTTCAATTGGAATACAAGCACAGGCCGGCGCTACATTATTAGTTTAAACTGGGCCTAATCGAAGCAACTAATGAGTTTCCAATAGGCGTTAAAGTGGCGAACAAGTGCCGTAATGAGAAAAATCGCTTCTTTAGCTTCTTAGGTGCCATATGCCACAACGCCCACGCCAGCAGCTGGCTAACAATCCCAGTCCCTGCCCCAGCTCTCGTCTCTCTCCCCCACTTGCGTGTAGATAATTTGAATTGCAAAATATTTTGAAAATTGTGGCAACAACTTACACTCAGGATGCGGCTGAGGGGATGTCGAATCAAGCATCGGGCATCAGCCAGAAACCAGAAGCCAGAAACCAGTTAACATGACAGACATCAAAGGGGCGTCGCAGTTCACGAAAATGAAAGTATCTGTGGCCACAGTTCACTGCAGATTGACTTTTGCGCCTGGCCGGGTCAGAAGCCAAATGCAAATGAGCAACATCATGTTTCTAAGGGGGCGTAACGCCTGATATGCAAATGCGAAATGCTGTCTATAAATATTTAAGGCGAAATGTTGCAGCACATTTCGAAATTTTGTATCTCAAAAAAAGCGAGCAACAAAAACAAAAATACAAAATGCATTACATATTTTTGTGTGTATGTAAGAGGAATGTTTTTCATTATGCTGCCAATAAAAGCAACAAATTTAGCACGCACATACATATGAACATATATATGTGTGTCTGTGTGTGTGTGTGTGTGTGCAAGCGAGCAAAGTCGCGTGCATGTATTAAAAATATCTTGTAGATACTTCTGAACCAGAACCAACAACAGCAGCAGCAGCAGCAGCCGCTGCCCCACTGACTATGACGGGCTTTAGTAGCTCCAAGCAGTAATAGAAATCGGCTTTAGTAGGACGATGAATAAAAAAAAAATAAGACGTTGGCTGTCCAACTGCTGTCGCCGCTGCCGTTGCCGCTCTTCGTGTTCTGCAAAAAATGTTTTTATTACATTTCGCGCTCGCGTATTTTGCGCTACTCACGAAATACTTGATGCCAACACAGCCGCAGCTACAAAGGCAGCGCTGAAAGCCAACTCAAAATAAATATCAAGCACTCGCTGCGGGTCGAAAGAGTGAGGTATAATTCCAGGCGCAGCTCGTGCCCCCTCAGCCCGCGCTCTGCCCATGCCGCCATCTGCACTTGCCTCTGAGCCGTGGCAAGACGACGCCGGCAGTCACACTCGCACTCAAAGCCGCGCGCATCAAAGCGTATTCACAAGTGGTCCTTTGCGCTTTACTGATTTCGCAAAGGCTAAAGGATATTTAGCAAGTCCTTCTTGCTTGTTTTTTTTTCCTTTCTCTTCTGCTTTCTGCAGATACTGCGCTGCCACTAAAGGAGTTGTCTTGGAAACTTTTCTGCGAGCTACTCAAGTCGAGCTGCTCAAGTTATTGTTGTGCCCAACAGCGCGGCGGGCACGGGGAAAAACCCCATCAAAAATCCGCGCGGAAAAATTAAAAATAGGAAATTGAGAAGCGAGCAAAAAAAATTGAAATGAAACGAAACCAGATACTTGGAAATGCCTGCCAGCTTGTCTTTGAGTAGCTGGCAAGACGGTTGAGCTTACAGCTAACAAAATGCCAATTTTGGAGGGCTTGAGAGTGAATGTATATAGCACAGCTTATTGATCTTATATAAAGCAAAAAAGAGAAAATCTGAAAAAGATTGTGACTTTATAGATGTAATCGGGAAACTGCTTAGGTGCTCGGCAGTAAGTAAGGAGTTGGTAATTACTCTGACTTAGCCCACTCCTTTCCCTTTCTATTCTTTATTTAATTTTCAATAATATCAATCTGTATATGTTAAATGTTAAAAAGCAGGCAGTCTATATAAGACTTGGACTCATTTTGCATACAGGTGTGAGCAGTTGGAACAAAGGATCTTAGTCTGAGGCATTCGTAAATTTCTCTGACTCCCTTAAAAAGACTTTATAGCATCTGTATAACTTTTTCATTCACAATCTAATACTTTACAGTCTGCTGCTTTACATCCCGTTGCTTTACAGTCTTATTCTCTACAGTCTGCTGTCTTACGGTCCAATCTCTGACAATGTCTACATAGTTTATATCTTTACAGTCTGAATAGTTACATTTGTATACTTTACAGTCTGTACTTTTACAGTCTTTAGCTTTACAATCTGCTGCTTTAGAGTCCACTGCCTTACAGTCTGATCTGTCACTCACTTCATAAAATCTTCATAGCTGCTACTCAGTCTGAACCTTAACAGTTGGATACTTTACAGTCTGTAGCTTTACAGTGTTGTGCCTTACAGTATGCTGCTTGACAGGTTGCTCTTTACAGTCTTCTGCTTTACAGTCTGCTGCTTTACAGTCTGCTCCTTGATATATCTACAATATCTCCGCATGTTCTTATGATTGTAGCTATTTAATTTCTTAGCTTTTGTCGTTTTCTATAGTCTTGAAGAAATGCAATTTGGAATTGCAATCAAGCGTAAAGAAAACATTGTTCGGTTAACAAAAAGTCGAGGAATCTCTCAAAAAATAAAATAAAATGAAAAAAGAATAAACACGCATTTAATAAAATGCTTGCCATGCGCTTCTCTCTCCCCCGCTTTCCCTCTCCCGTCTCTGCCACTCTCATGTTATCAGCATGAGTTTGTGCGTTTTTTATGCATGCAGATTATGTTTTCATTAAATTATGGTAGCTATGGTTACTTTTATACAATCCAAAGCTACTTCAAACGCGAAAGCGCACGACCCCCATCGCTGACACCCCGACCCCATGCCCCCCTCAGAGCGCCCACTCCAAAGCGAAGCACAACAAAAAAAATATCGCAACGGAAAGAATGCGCATAATAGAAAGTAATGTATATCTGGCTGTGGGGCATGCGACGGAGCCGTGCGGGAACGGGAGGCGACTCTGCATAACTAGTGCAAGAGTAGTCAAAGAAAATTGTAGTTTATTTTTATTGCGTTTATTGTACGCTCGACTAGCTAGCAGTCATATGAGTACAGCCGCGGACATGCGTGCATTTGCATGCAGCGTGACATGTGCGCGTGAGGAAAAGCGGAAACGGAAGCGCGCCATCTTTTTGGCTCTAAATTTACACGTATGCGTTAGTGTGTGTGTGTGTGTGTGTGTAAGCGTAGTTTCCATTGCTATTGCCATTGCTGCTGTTGTCCCTGTTGTTGTTGCGCTTTAGTAAGGCACGTACATTTATTACTTTTTGCACTCACACACATTGGAGACGCCGGCACATGCATGCAAAACGGTTTTCATTTTTTATTGCGAGAATGTAACGTGCCGCATGCGAATTACTTGCTTCTCTTGCCCCAATCTGTGGCACTGCCACTGGCTCTGCCCCCAGCCACCGCTTCTGCTGCGTGCTCTGGCTTTTCGGCCTTTCGCCACGTTTAATGTTAACTTTTTTTTGTGTTCCTCTGCTGCGCAGAAAATATGAAAAATATTCGTAATAGAGTTGTTTGAAATGTACAATAAGCTTTCAAGTGGCTTCGGCGACTGCCAAGTGCCAGATGGTTGCCCCACCCAAGAGCAAAATGGGAACGCCAGCAGCAATGAGCACTGCTTAACTGCAGAAGCATCTTTTCATTGTTAACGATCTGCCAGCAGCAATGAAATGGGCTAAGATGAGATACCCATTGAAAAGTAATGATAGCTAATGAATATGTGTGGAGTATAGAATCAAATAAATAAATCTGAATTTAGATGGGTTAAGTTTAAAAATATATAGCATACTTATCTGCGCTGGCACAACTAGAATGATCAATTATATAGTAGAAAATTGTCTTTGATTGAGTTGCCATATAACTCCTAGACATATTCTGACTGTCTTGCTATCTCAGTTAGCGTGTCACTCAGTCTATCATAGTCCACATCGTTATACTTCTTGCCACTCTGCTGTTACATATGCAGAATTTCAGTGTCTGACGATGCGAGTGCCTGATATATATGCACTGCATGCAGCTATAGGGCTGCCAAAGGGGTGGCAGATGGAAAATTTTAATAATTTGTGCATCTTCCAACACTTTGAATAAAAATTGTTGCTTTGATGGTGGCAGCAGTGGCAGAGCAGCGTAACTAACAATAAAACTTTTTAGTGTGAAGCGCCAAAAGAGACGACAAAAAATATGGACACATATGAAGTCATAAAGTCATATTAACACGTACGAGTGCGCACAGGATATTAATGTGCAGCACACACACACACACACACACACACACTGACGGAGGCGCACACAGTTTTTATGCGCCAAGCTGACTTCAATGTTAATATAATTTCAAATATTGCGGTTAATTTTTCGTACGTGCGAAGAGGGCAACGGAAATGAGTTGCAAAACTGTTGGCACAACAATAACTAGCCAGCTTTGCAGCATTTATTTAATATATATGCTACAAATATGTGAAATGCATTCACAGTAGAACTGCAAAAAACTAATTTCGGCCATCGCCCCAAACCCACCTTCAAAAGTAGGCACAAACTTTATGAATTCCGCTAGTAGCAACTGCCAAATGGCAGCCACAGCGCAGAAATTGCAATAAACAAAACGGATATTGTTGCTGCTCTTATTCTTTTTTTGGCTTGTCAGGTTGAGGGTTGGCGCAGCACACACTGGTCAATACAATGCCACTTAGCTCATCCTTCGGCGCGTTGGGGCCCTCCAATGATTTTGGTCAATTGGATGACACCGAGTCGCACTGACAAGAGTGTAAGCACAAGCACACTCGCACACACACACTGACACACACACACAAACCGGCACCCACATGCACGGGTTACATGGTCATAACCACAACCAAACTGTTCCGGCTGCAGCGCCGCGGGGCTACTTATGGGACATGGATGTCGTTACCGATGTCGATGTCGAGCCGTTGCCGTTGCTGGTGCTGCTGCTGCCGCCGATGCCAATCGCCATGGCAATAAATTGCAGTGCGTCCAACGTCCGCTCACCAGCGGCATCCAACTCGAGTTGAAATTGGTCAAAAGTTTAACATATTTGCGTGTGTGCGGAGAGGGCTTTACGGTTTGAATTGCTTCATGCTGCATGCTGCATGCTGCAGGCAGCGTGGGAGCAAAGGGTTCAAGGGGCCCATGCGACTCCAGCGGCTGTCGTTGGCCTTTTTGGCGCATTTTTTGGGTAAATAAACGAGCGGCTGCACAGTCGAGTGCCAGCCGCGGGCACATCCTGCCCGTTGGTTTGCTCTCATGGGCTCCGCTTATGAGTTTCGCTTTGTCGAGTGCCGTCGCCCAACTGCCGATAGCTGCCATTGCAAATTGCAAAATGTTAAATATTAAAGAACTAAATATATATACAAATAAATATATATTATAAAAAATAATAGATTTAACTATTTACCGAAGCAAACTTAAAACAACAAAAATTCAACCAGCTTTAAACTATAAGTTAGATATAAATATAACAATTAACAACTGTTGTTCGCACAACACTATTAAATATTTATGTATATGTATTTACTGCTATTTAATATTATTCACATTCAACTTTCCACTTCATTTATATATTTGCACTAAGTTATTAGCTAATAGATTCAACTAGCCTATACACTAATGCTTGGGCTATAATTAGATTCCATTATGACTGCGCCTCTATTTCGTAAGGAACGTTTTACATTAAGGCCTCAAGGCAACGGCAGCGCCTATCAACTAAATATATATTCGAACATGGTATCAAGTAAAGTATTTGGTATTCGACTACACAATTTAACGACTAACTAACTATATGCTATAAAGGCCACACACAACCGTGGTAAAGCATTGGGACAGCTCATAAGCTGATTTGGTATAGTTAACATGACTAGTATTTTCGAGATTTTTCACTGAATAGATTTGTATATATATATATATATATATATATATATATATAATTATATACATATATATATACATATATATATATGTATATATATTTATGTTTATATATATAATTTGTAGCTTTTACTGTATGGCACAGACCGCGGAGGCGCCGGTATATTGATTATTCAGACGACGACGCATGCCCTCCAAGTAAATGTCACGACTAAACAAGCCAGCAGCAAGGGGTATACTAAAAGAAATAGAGATATTTGAATTATTGTTGTTTTCAACTACTTGGCAGCCACTCACGCATCAGTGCCAGCACGAATTAGTGTGCGAAATAAAGCCCACACTGGTTTGTGATCAGATGTAGTTATAGACGGTACGGAATCATAGAGCAGACATTGGACGTAAGGCTGTGTGGGCGTAGACACGCCCGGCACAGTGCTCTGCCGGCGTATTACTAATCCCTGCACTTGACGATATTTGTAGAGAATACGATCCGTATAAGCGGGCGCACGCTGCTTAGAAGAAGTATCGAAGTTCTGACTTCCAGGATCATACTGAAAATGAATACATAATTAGATATTGAATACTGACATGTCGCTTCTGAAGCTCACTTTATATGTGGGAGGAAATGTAATATTTGCCTCCATGAAGCCACGGAAAGCAGCGCCATCGGCCAGCACAGACGAGAGCTGATCCGTGTGCATGTATCCATGTGGCAAATGCGATGGTAGTGGAAATTTCGTATTCTGTATCCACTCGAGCAGCTTCTCCCGTGGCTCGCCCAACCGAAAGTTGAGATCCCCACACCAGAACACATTGTCAAAGTTCTGCGTAACATCCTTGTTCTTGTGACGCATGTTTGGCAGATTTTTGGGCAAGTCCAATGCGTTTATAATGCGCTTAACATCGGACACACGCTCTTTCACCTTCTGCTGGTGTGCGGTTAAATGGGAAGTCACAAATAGCATGGATGTGCCGAACAGACAAAACGATATGGCCACAGCGCCCTTTGTTCGAAATGCCGAGCCCGTGCGCACCGACATCGATGCATCCTCTGGTGCCGAACAGTACCAAATGAGATCACGCCGCATGTAGACAGCCAAATGAAGCGTGCCGAGTGTCGTTGAATGGAAAAGCACATGGGATGGCCCCAACGTCTCCTGCAGCGTGACTTCCCATTCAAAGCGATCTGGACTGGACTCCTGAGTGCCCATAACAACCAGGTCGGGCACATGTTCCACATTGGAAGGTAACACAAAGTCGTTCATTTGTCTACAAAATAGATATTTATATATATGGAAATTTAGTCTATTAGGATTAGGACTCACTTGGGTGGACTGTGGCCATTCATATTCCAGGTGCCTACGAATATGGTGACCTCTTTCTGGGGCAGAACCCGACTCAGTTCGCTTGGGCCCAGTAGCGAGGATGAGCCCAGTCGCCCATCCAGGTAGCTACGTTCGCGTGCTTTGTCCGCTGGTATAAGATTCAATGCCTGCGCCGCCATCAATGTCTGACGAGCCAAATTGGATCCAGATCCTTGGCGATGCAGCGTCATGTTCTCGTGCGACATGAAACGCATACCGGGCGCCTCCTGGATGACAGCGTCGAGCGTATCTGGCTGTGTGGCAATGTTCGGCGAGGACATGTGCTGCGGCGTTGTAGCACGCTTCAATGTTTCCGCACTTTCCTCAGGATGTAGCGGCGGCAGCTCCTGTCCTGGTGGAAACAACTTGAGACGCAGCCGCGAACGACATGCAGACACAGCGATGGGCCGTATGGGCGCTCGATTCACAGTGTCGCTCTTGTTGGACGAACTGGATGGAGAGTAGTGCAAATTGTGATGCGTGGAGCCGGTGGCGCTTGCGCCACTTGGCGCAAAGAAGGTTTTGCTAGCCACTGGAGATTCGGGGGCACTGGCGCACTCGCTGGATGGTCGTGGGCGCTGGGTGGACGGGAGCTGAAACGAAGCAGCTCCTTCACTTGAGTGCGAATTTAATGAACCCGAATTATCCATCATGCTCCAGCTTAGCGACAGGTTGTCGCGCCGAAGCACGTTGCTGGCATTGACCACGGCATCAGGTATCGAATTGTAACGCACAGAAACCGGCGGCGTCATAGGCTTCTTCTCTGCCTTGCAGCACAGGCTAAACTGATGACTAAATCGATTGTGATTAGGCGAACGCTTCTTAGGCGATTTGCGACGCATGACTACATCCGCACCTCCATCGCTTTGGGAGCCCGCGTCGCTATATCGATGTGTGTGCGCTTTGCTCTTGGATGTAGGATTGCCGCGTCTATGGAAGCTTATTAGTCCGCTGTGAGATTTATCCAGCATCTGAGCGACATTACAATTGACGGCGTTGGCGGGCAACGTTTGACTCTTGTGATTGTTGCTCGACTCTGCCGAGCATTTGGCAAAACTGACATCATATTGGCCACAGGCAGACGTTGGTCGTCGCTGAGAATTTGGCGAATCAGGTGTTACAGGATGTGGCTCTACCTTGCTGGGCCGCTTGCTTAACAGTCCAAACAACGTGCTGCCAGTCTTTTGTGCGCTGCGTGGACTGCTGGTAATGCGTTCCTCACTGCCAGCCCCACCCTGCTGCATGATTTACAATAATTTGGATGCAGCGAGGTAAATAAATTTGTGTTCGAGTCGTGCTTCTAGTGGATCCTAGGTGTTAGCTGCTCATGCAAGTCTCAGCAGGTGTAATACTGTGCTTCATCAGCTATTATCACATGTTTACAATTGTGCTTTGATTGTGTTTACATTCGGCGTTTAAATTTAGGCTCTTGTGCGTATGAGCTGTATCGAAAATCTGACTACAATTTGTATAGGCTGGCTGCACTTCCATATGTGATGTTTAGCTGCTGCTATGCTCAGCCCATGATGAGCAACAAACTGTGCTGTGCCTTTCTTTACCTGCAAATATGTTGAGACTTTTATAATTACTTTTCTTTTTATAGCTAACCATTCACGCAACTCACCTGTGATTTAGACTTGTGCTGGTCATAAAAAAACCACAATTTGCAGGAACAGCTGTGTGGGTGAGAGCAAAAAGGAAAAAATCAATACGTGTATATAAAGTGTAAGCACATATCGTAATAAAAAAAGCTGTCGCGGAGCAAAACACTTAAATCCACCCTTCCCGCTTGCTATGGCGTTGCCCACAGCAATGCTTGGGGCGCCAACAGACGTAGGCAGGAGTAGTTGAAAGGGGGGCGCGCAAATGGCATACAAACGGGGGGTGGAACAAAAAGAACTATATAACGACGACGTAACGAAATTGGCATCTGCAAAGCATGCTGCGATGTTGCGGCTGTGACGTCCGCCCACGCACAATGAAAGCGCAAACAAAAAAATAAATAATAAAAAAAAGACTTCTGGCGACATCACTTGATTTGTGCGCCGGTGCGCTCTTATGCTGGGATTTATAATTAGCAGCCTATTGTTGCCGCCAAACGTACGCGCAGTGTCTTTGCCTTGAACGCCTATGAGGCGAGGCGTCTGGCGAAGTCTCGGCCAATAGCAATATAAAACAACAATGACAGCAGCAGCAAAAGCACACATTTTTTGTCACAAGTTTTTTCAAGTTCAGGTTCAGGTAGTCTACAACATTGACACTTTACTTCACGACCTTGTACCTTTTAGCACATATTAAGTCCGTCCGGTGCCCGCAAACACTAAAGCAAAATAAATATTGTTTATTTGCTTAAGTTACTCGATACCACGGCAGTCAGTTACTCGATTCCTTAATTCTAACAATTATAGATTAATAAATTGTATATCGTCTATCGGGCACACAGACTCAACATTGCGTTAACATAAATATGTTAATTTCACACAATGTTTAAATTCAAATAAAAAAATTGAGAAGGCTTTGCTGTAAACTTTTCTTTTTGATTTAACAACTTATTATGTGAATTAATTTTATAATGCATAATATCAGTACAGTAAGATTTTGCTAACTTTGATTCATGATTTTAAGCTAATTTAAGACGTAAACAAATCAAACAGCTGACTGTGAGTGAACACATTACTTTTGGGAAAGAATGTGCCCAGGCTTTTCACTCATTGACAAATATATCGATACTAGCATATTCGATATAAATCAAATATCGTTATAATAAAGGCGCATGCAGCACTAGTGAAACCTGCATTCGTATTTTGCACATTCGGCGGGCTCAACCTCAGACAATTTCGCCATGGCTGCCCAGACAATACTCTTTGATTTTACACTGGATGCTGGAAAAACAGCGACATCAATACAACGCCAAGAGGTGGCCCGTATTGTTCGCAACGAGCTAGAACATGTGTTTACCCAATTGGAACTTGCTTATTCTATGGAATCCATGGATAATGGATACTTTTCGGTGCTGCACGAAAATAAGGAGACGATTATAACGTGCCGCATCTTTCAACAGGGTTTGTTAACCATCAATGTGGAGTATTATTTGGCCGCCGGCAAGGAACCAATCTTATCCTTTGATGTATGTATGTATGAAATACACACTAAATTTATTTTATAAAACACAAATTTTTGCACACACACACATATTTATATATGTAAATATATTTTTATGGCATCCACACGTGTGAAAGTAAACTCACGGACACAGTAAGACTGCGACTAGCTGTTAAAAGTTTGTGTGAGTGTGTTTGTGAGGGGCTTGGAGAAGGGCTTACAGGGACAGCGGGAAGTGAAATTGATTTTTCGTTACTGTGTGTGTACGTGCGTGTGAGTGCGAGGCCCCTTGGCGGGGGTGTGTCTCATGCACTTGACCGTTTTTTTCCGTTAACATTGTTTTTGCACTCTTCGAAAGTGGAAGTGGGATGAAATGGGCGCATCGGATTTCAAGGCATTCGAGCTCCATGTGGCCAAGACCTTAAAATTGAACCATGTATGCGTCTAAATTTCGATTGCGACTATTATATCATACCGCGCCTCTGTTTGATACGCTAATAAAGGGTATATGTACTATGTGAAATTTCCACTTAGTAAATTCAAATGTTGCAGATTAGATTGCAGATAGCTAATTAGCTTGCCTTAGCATACTTTTATTATCTTTGAAATACTGTGCGTTAGCTTGATTAGGGTATGCGTGCATCGGCCCGGCGGCAAACATAATTTCTCGCTCTCCCTCTCTCTCGCACTCTGTTAGAAGCACGTGGGTGCAAGTTTGAGTAAATTCTTAAAATTATTTCTAGACGCTCTGCATTACCGGCTGCGTTTTCTCAGCAAAGTTTGCTATTGTTTATGTTTTTACGTGAGCAGAATATATATAAGTGTATATAGAAACAGGCGTGCAGGTCCGTATCGAATGTTGCGTTGGTCTAGCCGGCAATTTGCGTTTCTCGTATTGCATTTACTTCAGACTAAAGACACATATATGTAATAAGATATATAAACATGTACTTGTCTACAATCTGAACTATAAATAGTTGTTTGCGGGGCTGGCTATAATACATATATAGATATATATATATGTAGTTTCCACACACTAGCACGGGCTACTCGAAAAGTTTTTGGCTATGGGAAATTGGCTCTTACCGATTGTGTTTTATTGTTTTCTTTTTATTTGCTTGGCTAATTTCCTTCATCACAGCATTGACATTTGCAATTTATATGCTTTGATATACGCAGTAGGTAAATAATATTTAGGAACTTAAATAAGAAACATTACAATTGCAGACCATGCGTACAATGGAGCTTATTCTACGTCAAAAATTAGATTCCGATCGATCCAAGTATTTACCGCCGATAAAACGTGGTGGATATATTGACATATACATGACTAGCTCAGGTTGGTCAAATATATATATTATTAAAACAAATAAAAAAACAAAAAGTTTAGTTTTTGCTAGTTCTATATGCAGTATCAAAGAGTTTCGCAATCCTTGTATTTACTCGTATATATCTTCCTATTCCGAATTGTCTCTTCAAAATCAATTGCCAAAAACTTGCAACCCAAGCAGAGCAAAAAAAAAAAAAACAAAACAAAACAAAATTTCTGTTCACTTTATATATCAATTCGACAAATATATAAATTCATATTCATCAACTATTTGGTTGCACGGGCCCTAGCCATTGTAGTATGGCTCTATAAATTCGCAAACGGCTTGTCAGTCACTCACACTACAACCAGAAGCGTTTTCCTTTTCGTTCATTGTAGCCCCCACAACATCCATGTAATATACAAATTATATAAATTGGTTTGCTACCTTAGCTTACCCATAGAAATAGCCTTCTAATTTCGGCAGTTCTTGCATGTTTGTTCCGTCGTGCTAGAAATCCAATTGGAACCGAGAAAAAAACAATATAAAAATAAAATAAAAATGAACAACGTATTATTTGTATTATTTTAAGAATTCTTAATTATTTTGATTTTTTTTCTATAAACTCTTTTTTATTTTCATATCCATGAATATACACAAACGAAACCTACACGATGTCTTTGGTCTTCTCTTCATCATCAACATCAACATCATCACCTATCATCAATCACGATAATCTTTTACAACCATGATCAAAATTTCTTCGATTATAATCAAACAAAATGTGTAAACCAAATTAAATTGTACGTACGCCCAATGCACCTGTGTCACCTGCCCCGCTCGCTCGCTCGCTCTCATGGTACCAACTACAACTACTACTACTATGTACAACAACTCCACCTACCACCATGTACATTAACCACTCGACAACTGAGCAGACGGGCAAACGCTTGGAAAAAGCCCTAGCAAAAAGTTTGCAAGCCCTTTCGGGTCAAAAGATACCAACATTGAAGCGCGGCGATGTCGCTAGGTATTATCCCTCCGCAGGTAACGTATACCGTATACTCTATTATCATAATAAAAAAACTAGAAGCTAAATCATAAGTCATAAGTAGTTGAAAGCAACTTTCGCACTGCGTACAAATACATAATAAAAGCACAAAGCATGTGGCATCCTTTCATTTGAAATTCGAATAATTAATTTAGTTTGGAACAATTTTTTATTGAACATCTGTTCACTTTTCTGTCTCCACAATTTATAATTGAGTTTCTTTAATGATTTATCATTTTTTATTTCAGTTAATTTTGATGCATGTATGTAATACTGTATATATAGGATCTCTAGGGTATTTGATTGCAGTTCTTGTGAATAGTTTGCAACCTTTATCTATATTATATTTAATCCGTGTGAACTTTTGAATATTGATTCGCAGATGAGCGCATTATTGAATACGATATTGATACCCTTGTCTATGAGGCGCGGTCGCCGTTCCAGAAGATTCAAATCATGCACTCCAAGACGCTGGGCAATATGCTAATTTTAGACGAGCTGCAGAGTAAGTAGGACACATGCATTCGATAGCTCGGTGGCACGTTAATTTACAACCCCTGCATAGGCTGCAGACCATGCCACACAGATCAAATTAAGGTCAAGGCCTACTTGGTGCACGTCACGTGTCGCTGTTGCTGTCGAGCTGAAATAAAATCAATTTCGAATGCTTGCTAATGTCTCACTATTGCAGATATTGCCGAATCGGATTTGATCTATACGGAAACTCTAATGGGTCGCGGCGTTGAGAACTACGAAGGCAAGGAGATATGTATACTGGGCGGCGGAGATGGCGCTCTACTCTATGAACTGCTCAAGGAGAATCCCAAGCATGTGATCATGCTCGAAATTGATGAGCTTGTTATGCAGGCTTGCAACAAGTATTTGAACACCATTTGCGGCGATGTCCTGGAAAAGCGGAAGACCGAACAGTATGAGATTATAGTGGGCGATTGTGTGGACTATATGAAGAAGTTCATTGCTGAGGGTCGCAAATTTGACTATGTCTTTGGGGATCTTACGGATATACCCATTTCGGATACACCGATTGGCGAGTGTTGGGATTTTATACGCACCATCTTTGAGCATTCGTTTCAGCTGCTGAAGCCAGATGGTAAATATTTGACTCATGGCAATGGCACCAGCTGCTTGGAATCGTTGCAGTTGTTCGAAGATCAGCTACGTTTGCTTAAGCCGAAGGTTAAATTTACTACAACCAAAGCTTTTGTACCGTCCTTCATGGAAGAATGGCTCTTCTATCAAGTAACTTTCGCTTGACCAGCTCAAATTGAAACAGCTATACGACGACTACAAGCACCACAATTACAACTAACAAGTAGTACCAACTCAACTACAACAGCAACAATAACATCCACATCGTGTCTCCAAAAAGCTACATCCAGCACGCAACTTGTTCTCACACCCACAATGCAAATCGATCCACTTGAGCTCATCACCAAGGAGCCGCTGTTACTGCACAGCTACACCGTGATATTGCATGCTGCCAAGACGCAGCAGCTGCCACAGATTCTACAAAACAATGTGCCCCGTAAGAAGCAACGCAAGAAGCGTGTGCACTACCACCATGCCCTGGTTTCCTAGTGGAGGCTATTCAAATATAACCAAAAAGACAAAGAAACTACTTAGCATCACTCAAAGCTCCCGAAACAATAAAAGAAATACACTTCCAAGGGCTGTAACTAGCATCTGATAACCAAACCAAAAAATATTTAAAGTCCAATTGATATAATTTAAGTTAGGATTTAGTTGTGTTTTACGTTCATTGATTTTAAAACTAAAACTAAGTCAGGGTCAAAGGCGTGAAGACAAGACGACGAGAACAACATGTGTTATGTATTTATTTGTGCTTATTTAACATTATTAATTAATGTCTAGTATTTTCATAAACATACATAATATACTTATATATATATATAATTAGAATTCATGTATTTAATTTTCAATTAGGCGCACTCAACTGCGAGTTTATGAGAATTGAGTGTTAGGAGTGTAGCAGATGGATGATGTCACTTGATATGTTTGAACAAAAACAATAATAAAATGTCGTAAGCAAAATAAACAATTTTTTATTTTAAATATTAGCTCTCGGACTACGACTGTTCAGTAAACGGAAATTGAATTTGAAATGTTCAATTTTGCGCGCACGGTCACAGAAGCAAATTAATCGGAACAGTATCGATATGAAGTAAGTGCAACAATCGATTGGTCGAGTGCGATTTCCATTCTTCAGTGGAAAGCAAAATTTCATTCGTTTGACGTGCGACGCGACTGCGGAACAAATTAGAGTAAAAATGGATCGGAAACTGCATAGTGCTATACATCATCCTACGCTACGACTGCTACAGGAGTCTGGCTGCGAAATACTGCCATACAACTTGATGTATCCTGTGTTCATAATTAGCAACGACGATGATGTACAACCCATTGCGAGCATGCCGGGCATATCGCGCTACGGGCTGAACCGATTACGCGAGCACTTAGAGCCTCTAGTCAAAAAAGGTTTGACCTCTGTCTTGCTCTTTGGCGTGGTGGAAAGTGAGCATAAGGACGATCAAGCCACAAATGCTGATTCCAGTCTGAATCCCGTGGTGTTGGCATTGCCCAAGCTCCGAGAATGGTTTCCCACTCTGCTGCTAGCATGTGACGTGTGCATCTGTCCGTATTCGTCACATGGCCACTGCGGTTTGCTGGGCGACAATGGCTTGGAGAACGAGCCGAGTATAAAGCGCATAGCTGAAATATCCGTGGCCTACGGTAAGGCTGGCGCACATGTCGTCGCCCCCTCTGATATGATGGACAACCGCGTTCGGGCTATCAAGCAGGCTTTAGTGGACGCTGGCCTCACCAGCGTTTCGCTGCTGGCCTACTCGGCCAAGTTTGCTTCCAATTTCTACGGACCCTTCAGGGAAGCAGCACAGTCGGCGCCCGCCTTTGGAGACCGTCGTTGCTATCAGCTGCCCAGTGGGTCCCGGAACCTGGCCATGCGGGCCGTACAGCGAGATGTCAGTGAAGGTGCAGACATGCTGATGGTTAAGCCCGGCATGCCCTACTTGGACATATTGCGCCAGACCAAGGACACATATCCATACCATACTCTCTATGTCTACCAGGTGTCGGGGGAGTATGCCATGCTCTGTCACGCTGCGAAAGCGGGCGCCTTTCCACTCCGCGAAGCTGTGCTGGAGGCAATGAAGGGCTTTAGACGTGCGGGCGCCGATTGTATTATAACCTACTTTACGCCCTACATGCTGGACATAATCAGCAACTCAGCTTAAGCTAAGATCACCCTCTCTATATCAAGTGTACTTAAATGGGATCAAGAACATAATCTAGTTTTTAAGACAAAAGCGTGCAAATATTAGTAATAATTTCTTAATTTGTGTTTAAACTTCAATTTTTAGCTAATCATGATGACAATTTCATTAACTTATTCATTGCAATTGATGTCCATAGACAATAAGCTATTTTATATAGTATTCGCTGGCCACTCAACATTCAATATGCTTATCAGCCCAGCACATTTGGAAGGCAAATGCAGCCCAACCCCGTAGCGAGTGTTTCCAACTTTGGCATTTCAATCGAGTAGCGCGCACAATCAGCATGACGAGGTTATTGGTTAAATGTTGAAATATATACTTACTACAGTGAATGCTCGCTAATGGAAACTGTCACAAATTTGACACTTGTGACTCACAAACTTCGATTTTAATTCAACTTTTGATAAACGTTTTTTATTCATATTGGTTTTTAAACTTTTTGAAATATATAAATAATTATTTTATACTTTTTAGCAAGTGGATTAAATTGATATTAAAAAAGTGTAATACTATTTTATCTGTATCTTTCTGAGCTCTTGGGAATCTATAGAACAGAGCTTTGTTTAGCGAGTGTCCACCGTACTGTCCTTCAACCGGTTAACACGAGTGAAATTTGATTTGTTTTTTGGGCTGAAAACATGTGAAGCGCGCAATTAAATCGTGTTTAGCACTCACTTTCATTAATTATACAATTTGTTTTTGTTCTCATTATTTGGTTTGCAATATGGTGACAACGAAATTGGCCTAAATCTTAGGTGCTAAACTTAACGTGTATTAGAATATATTGTGCGAATATTAAGTCTTGGAATGTGATGTAAAAATCACAAAATAAAGTGTATTTAACTGTACTCAGGCTAAGTTTAAGTACAAGAAACATTTCCTTCTTTCGGGGGTACATATTTGAATCTTAAATGCATAGATTTGGACCACAAAAGCCGTGTAATATGTGAGAGAGTAATGCCAGTTAAGGAAACTACAGATACTATATATATGCTATATGTAAATCTATGAAATACTGTGATGCATTTCGAAACTCTTTGTGCTTAGGTGCTTTCGCTGTTGTGGATTTTGCTGTGCTCGAGTATATCCCGATTTTGCATTGGCTCCAAGTCAGTTTCGGATATTATTTCAGCCAACCACTGTTCAATTTGCACTGGATGAAACGTGTCCTCATCGCCGCTGTTGGCCTCCAAAATAATTTTCAAGTTCTCGAAATTCTTCAATACCAAACGCTTGCCCGGCTGCAGCTGCGACGATAATGTTGTCTTGCTGGCTTCACTGCCCTGCGTGCTGGAGACATGGGCCGGCCCGTCTCCTCGGCTCTGCTGCTCGCAACTTGAATCAGCTGCCACTGTAGTTGGCTGCACTGCATCGCTGCTTGTGACTGTTGTTGCGGCGGCGGCGGCGGCGGCGGCTGCTGCTGCTGCGGCTTCTTCCTGTGCAGCTTCATACGTGCGCGTTGGCTTCTGCTTTAGACTCTTTTTGATTTCGTTTAACAAGCGATTATAGAAGTCACAGGTTACTTCATGCGTATCCGTCGAGGTAGGCTGCGTGGGCGTACTTTCCACGCTCTCAGAATGCGGTTCCCTCTTGGTTTTAAGTGACTCCTCTTTGATCTCCGTCCTCTTAACACCTTTGTGCTTCTTGGACTGCGAACGGGAGCTCGCATTGCTCGAGTAGTTCGAGCTGGTGGGCGTGCAGCTGGATAGTTCGGTGGCGGTGCTGCTCGAGTCTGCTGACAGCGTTTGATGCAACTTTGTGTGAGCTGCAGCAGCTGCAGCGCCATCGGTTAAGGGCAGGTCAGCGCTGACAGCATCCTCGCTGGCACAGTTGATGGTGAGACTGGCGATGTTGCGGAGGTTGATGGTACCATTGCAATTGTTGATTGTTATCTTTGGTTTGAAGCGGGGTTTGCGCGTCTTGGGCTTCTGTTTGGCAGACGTCTGCTCGGGGCAGCTGCGTCCCAGGCTGGACACTGCATCGGCTATGGACGATTCCAGCTCGTCGTCCAGCTCTTCCAAATTAAGCGGTGGCACATATGTCTCGCGCTTGATTTTGGCTCGTCGTATCAGATCTTTGGCTTCCTGCAAGGTAATATTGATAATGGAGCGCTTGGCATTGTCCTCTAGCAGCGCCTTGTTGCGCGAAAAGTCCACCACAATGGCCTCTGGCTGCACCTCATCATTCAGATTGTAGTAGTTGCTGCTGTCCACCCGATCTTCAAGGCATTTGTACATCGTCTCGTGGTCATCGATGGGCTCAATGTAGTCCTCGTTTCGCAGACCTGCTGTTCTGTTGTCCTGCAGTCTATGAAGCGCCAGCTGCATATTGCTATCAAGTTGAAACTGTCCAAAACTCCGAATAGCCGTCAGTAGCTTCTCCTCTTCGTCATCGTCGCCCGTGACGAATCGCACCTTGCACTTTTCTTTATCATTGTCTGTGTTGTATTCTATGTAAACAGGCGCTGATTGTTCGCGTTGTGTATTTGCAATTACCTCCAGTTGTCGCAGTAGCAACTTTTCACGCATATGTAATGCGGCGCGTATTTCGCTGAATTTTTGCTGCACATTTGTTTTTACCTAAACAAAAAATACGTATTAAAAAATCTGTTAAGCTTCTGTAACATACTCAAAGGCTTTGGTTTGCTACTTTACCTCGTCCAGAAGCTGATCCATGTTAGCTATATGTTATTCGCTCTATTATGTGTTAAATGAAAAACATTTTTATCAATTTTCTTTAAGGGTAAATGAAAAATATGCAAATTCTGTTTCTGTTTGATCGAATTAGTGGAGCGAACAGCTACGGCGAATAACGAACATATGTTACACGGCGAAAAATACCAACGATAAGCTATCGATAAATAACTGGCTGATTTCGCCCAACTCATTTGGCGAGAAAATTTTGGCGCCAACAAGTAAAAACAGATATATCGGAGAAATATATCGATACAAAAGTTATTTGTTATCGACATGGACAGCCGCTTATGCGCTCGCATCTCTAATGTCAATTTGCCTTTTGCTGGAATTGCTTGCTGTTAATAACAGTCAGTCTGCTTCTTTTGGCCGTCGTGATTTCTAGGCGCGGATAAATTTTTGTTGATCGCTCAATTTGCGCTAAATTCGAAAACAAGATTTCAAGAGTATATTTACGAGTTTTTGACAATACGTCCGACATCGACAATAAAAAAACAATATAAAAAAATAAATATTAATAAGTTCACCGTTAATGCATTAGCTTTCGCTGTGCAGCAGCCGACGCCGCTTGCGTCGCATCACATTATTGTAATTATAATTGTTCTGTTCTCATAATTAGTGTATATTTTGAGTTTTTGTTAAAATTCTGAATTGTACATTTGTTTATATAAAAGCAACACTCGCCGAAGTGAATCATAGGCATCGAGCGCTGGCTGCCGTGTTTTGTTGTTGCTGTTGCTGTTGTTGCTTGCCTCGCACAACTAATCTAAAATAGTGTCAGTGTGTGTGTGAGTGCGTTTCTGTGTGCGTGTGTTGTGTCTTGTTTGTGTTTGCCAACGTGTTTTTGTTTTTCTTTTTACTTTGTTCACATACGCGTAGGCTCTAAAACAAAATTCATAAAACAACTCATTTAAAAATTGATTGTGCATGTCAATTGTAACCATTGTACAAATGCAACAGCAACAGCAATAGCAACAACAATAGCAACAACAACAACACAATAACGGCGTCAGCAACGTGGAGTGCAAAGGCATAAAAAATAAAGGCAAAAATCAAAAACAAAAAGAATGAGAGAGCGCGAGCGAGAGAGCGCGAACTGTGTCAATGCGGCAACAGCAGCAATGACGCCAAAAACTTGAGAAATATGTATATTCCAGACGGGCTATTAAACAAATGAAGCTATTTCTTTATTTAAATAAAGTCGCTTTAACTATTTTTAATTGGATTTGTGCGACATTTGACATCGCTACGTCGTTATGCCTACGTTCGGCGTATCGTCAACGTCAACTCTTTTTTTTGTGTGCTTCGCTCTGTCTGCGTTTTTATTGTTGTCTGTTGTCTTTTCATTTCTTTTGCTTTGCCTTTGCCTCTGACTTTGCCTTTGCATGAGTGTTCGAGCGAGGCAGTGATATGAATTGTATTTGTCTTTGCTTCGTGACTTGATTTTTATTTTAATATTTGAATATGAAGGCATATAATTTGTCAAGAAAAAGAAGAGAAATTAAAAGAAATATGTATTAAATCTAGGCTTTCTTGTGGCTCCGGCTTTCCGGTTTCGGTTTCAGTTTCGGTTTCCATTTGCCCGCATTGCAGCGCTTGTTTATCTATGCCTTATTACATACGAAAAGAAAACCTGTTTAGCCCGACGTAAAAAAAACAATTTGTAGTTGTACGTTTTAAATAAAAATTACCTCATTTCACACTGTGCCTGCCTGCCTTCTGTCTCTTTATCAAATTAAAACTAATATGCTCTATTTATGTATGCTTCCAGCAAAACGTATTCGAATCGAAAGTGAAATGTTTTAAAAACATCAACAGAAAGTGTCGCGAATCAAATTCAATTAACACATTCACAAACCCGTTTTACATATTTAAATTCCCAATTCAAAATTCGCGTGTTTCCATCAAAAAATACAAAAACGCATAAAAAAATTAAATATAAATAAGAAAAGTGTTTCGGGGTCAATGCTGTTTATTTATTGTGGCTGCTGCTAGCAAGAGCGACAGAGACAGTGGGAGAGAGGGAAGAGAGATAAACTCAAACTACGCAAAGCAAACGTAAGTCAAGAGTTTTCTTATTGTTATTTAACCGTTAATTCACACGTTTCAGCAGACAAAAGCGTGAGACGCCGCAGATAGCTGCGAGCGAGCAGCTCAGACTTAGCTGATCATAAATTAAATACTCATTTTGTTCAAATATTAAATAGAAATGATTTACATGCGAGTAGCAGATGTTGTGACTGGGCTCTCTGGCAGTTAGACTGAAGCCATTTAATGGCTTCCAGTGGGTTTATTTTGTACTTCATAACTTTGCTTTTCAATCGCGTCATGTGACTCATTTCTTATACTCTAGCTTGAAACTTGATGGAGGTTTTAGAAAATATATTTTTATTTTTAATTTATGTTAGTCATTTTTTTTATCAATTTAATTTTAAAAATCAATTTGGTATTTAGTATATTATTTAAAATAAAATTTCATTTAAATTTTATGCTCAAATTTTTTATTTATTTCATGTCCTAGACTTGCCCCATAGAAATAGATAAATTTGTAAATTAGGTAAATACATGGATTGATCTAATTGGAGTCAAATCCATCCTGTTTTGTAATATTATTGTTTAAAAATTTGTTTATTGTTTAGTATAAGACAGATTGCAAATAAAAATAGAAAAATTAAATAAATATATATATTATTTGAGCTCTACTTTGATATAAATATATAGTTTATTATTATTACACTTCACTTTAAGTTATTTAAGCTTCATACAAATTTTAAGCTTCAGTTTTTTATCAAGTTAAGTCGTAATAGAGCTAACTATGGAAAGTGTTAACTCGGCCTATGCATAATTAGAGCCTACACATTAAAATTCGTAGCTCTCGGGCATATAGTTTTCGAGTCAGGGCCAAAATGTATAAATAAATATTTGAGAGAGCAGCTAATAAAAATGGAGATTTATTCTACTCCTGCCGGAAGCTAAACTGTCGAAATAATTATATACATTTGCGAAAACTGAGCAAACATAAACTTGGCAATTACAAATTGAATTAAGCCGCTTTTGACACTAATTAACACCTAATAAAGTGCAATAGTAAATAAAAAGTTTTCCTTGATTTGAGTGCCAATTAATTTACTTTAATTGCACAGTAATTAATCACAAAGCCATGAAATTGATATGACTAAATCCAATATAAATATATAAATCAAATATATATATATTTAAATTTGACTTTTGTCCATGTGAGATTATCCAAACGAAATCATTATATGACTTTAATTAATACTAATTTGCATTATGAGCGCAATTCAGAAATTTCCCATTAATTCGAATGCACATATATGTATATATATCTGATAATTTAAATTGGTATTTAGTTTGCAGTGTTGTGATTCGTGTGAATGTGGAAATCGCTTTGAGCGCAGAAAAAGTAAATTGGAAAAACGCCTGAGCAAATTCTAAACTGTAAATGCAAATAAACGAAATTGAGCACACAATAAAAAGAGATATAAATTTCGATATATAGCTATATATATATATATTTTGAATGTGCATTCATATTTATAAATGCATTCTGTATTTCTAGCAATAACTTTTGTGCACTCTTCCGTTTAACATGCTTTGTAAAGTGGCTTTCAAATGTTTTGCCAATTGCTGACTTTTGAACTTCTGACGTGTGAGCGTCGCCCTCTGCCTCCACTCACCTCGCCTCACCTCACCTGACCCCTTCAATAAATTTGCATGACAAAGCCGCTTAGCCCAAGTGCTGTTAGCATATTTCAGTTTACATTCATGTTAGATAGTTGCCTAGCCAAATAAAAAATTGCCAAAATAAATATAAAAAAATGTATATAAATATTTTGTGTTCCATTGATGCATTCGCTCACTATACAGAAATAGTATTCATAGCGTGCGTAAATATTTAGATATGAAACTTTTACCGTTAGACGTAATTCAAATATGCATTTATATATAGGTTTTTTATTAGCAATACGCAAACGATTTACTGACCGCAAATAGTAAAATAATATTTGCTATAAATGCGTTATGAAAGTAATTAAACATTAAAGGTTTATTTCAGACTGTTTGAGTCGTTAGTTGATGCAGACTTAAGCCCTTGAAACCTTTGCCAGTTTGTATTTATCTCAAAGATTTCATTTGCTAAAGATGTTGTTTTCTATATAAATGGGAAATACATGAAAAGCATATTTTACACTAATTACTCATAGCAAATTCCAATCAGCTAAACAGTTTTGTCAACTCATTATATATATTTTTTTTTCATGAATATATAATAACACCTTATTGCTTTTACTTGCCTTTCTCTTTGAACTACTCAGTCGCAGTCATCTTCTGTTAATTTCGTTAAAACAATAACCAAATGACTGGCACAAATAAATAAAGGAATATAAATTGTGGCAGAGCTGGCCATCATAGCTGGGCCAGGTCGCACGTGTTTAGCCTGCAGCATTTTTGCTTGTTATCTGTTGCAATTAAATTTAATCACTTGCTCCAATTAGCAGTGCAACTGCGATAATTTCGTATGTTTGCGCTTAACGCAATTATGCGGCTGTATCACGGCCGTTCTGAAACCCACCAGACCACCACTCAGCAGAAGCAACAGCAGCGGCAGCAGCCACCCACCCACAACTGCCCCGCGCATAAACATCAAATCAAATTACATTGCTAATACGCCACGTTGCGCGCAGCGAGATACCGCCGAGTTGTCCGAGTCAGTGCGAACGCATTCGTTGTGCAATTTGCTTGCATTTATTTACCCACTTTATGCTTGTCCCATAAATGGTCGAGCTTCGCGGCTAATGAGTGGCTCCAGCTCCCCAACCTGGACGTGGACCCCCGCTTTCGTATTCGTCTTACACTGCGCTCTCTGGCTGTATTTAAAGCTTTGCACAATTTGAATTCAGTTGTCCTTTTTGCCCTTTTTTTTTTGTTGGCTTTATTCGCGTGCTTGCGAGCTGCCACTCAGCTCCAGCCGTGAGTCATGGCTGGGCAGTCCGCGCCCCCTTCGCTGGCAATCCCCGCGCTCTGTTTTAGTGCTTGTGCATTATGAATTTTTTATAATTTCTTGCGTTTTTATTGGTCGTTTATTCGGCTGGTTATGTTTGGGTCGCTTAGTGCGTGTTTTCCTAGCTCCTGTTGGCATTTTTTCTTCCTTTTTTTATTTATTTATGTGCCGTCGCCTGCGAGCGTTTGTAAACAGTTTAGGGCAATATCATTGCAAATGTTTTTATTGGACTGTTGGGACAATTTGGTGCCAAAGTGAAGCTGAGCACTGCCGTTGCCTCAATGTTTATTAAAATTACAATTTTAATTTCTAATTGCTTAAAGTTGGGTACGAAAACAACCGAAAAACTTGCCTTCATCCAAGCCTCTCCAAACTTAATGTTTCTTAAGCCGCTCAGTAGATGTGTTTTGCCATTTATCTTAGCTTCATTTGCGAATCTCAGCGTATTGACTTCTGAGCAATTGGGCTTAAGCCCAAAGACCATTTATAATAACGCAGTTATGACAAGGTGCTAATGGAACTGGCAACACTGTGCGCCAGGCCAAATGCCCCATGATTTATTAATAGCACAGGCTGCACACACTCAGTCAATCCTGACTCAGATCTCAATGGGGGTCAATACGTAGTGAACCTAACGAACGAGGGGCACAGCGAGTAATCTTCTTAAAATGCAATTTGTTTTGTTGCAATCAACGATTTTTGATGATGATGTTCGACCAAGGACGATTGCCCACTGGCAGCTTCATCAACTCGATGATGACGTTATCGGTGCTGTTGTTGTTGCTGATGACGACGATGATGATGACGATGTTGATCGAATGCGAGCTGAGTAACAATTTGCAGTATAGCCAAATAAATTGCTTGTTATTTCTACCCTTAACCCCACCAAACACAAAAAAGTGAAAAAATGGGGAAAAAAATAGGAAGCGGAACGAAAATAAAATTTGTAGCGTGCTTTTTGGGCTCCGTTTTTTACGTGCGCACCACTTGACTCAAATTGGTTGGCTGCCACTCGTGATGCATGGCCATGCCAATGCGGTTTGAGCGCTGCGACAGCCCTGACAGACGGATGGACAGATAGACGGTCGGACAGACAGGCGGGCAAGCCGAGTGACCAACGGCCAGTGCAATGAATGAATCACAAGCTAAACGGGAGCTTTAGTGTGGGGTCGGGCGGGAGGCGAAGGGTCAGTAACAATGCAGACAGACACACACACACACAGCTGACTCTTATAAAAGCGCAGCGCTTGCATTTTCGCGTGGCATGAGGCATGTGGCACGTCACTTGGGGGTCAGTTGATCAGAGTGATGCTTTGGCTTTCGCTTTGCTGCATACTTTATGGCGTGCTGGGCGCGTGCTGCGTGTTTGCCAGTAACAGATTTGTTTGCATTGCCAAACCCCGTTCACTTGCATTTTATTTGCTCGCACGTATCAGAGCCGTGTTTCAATTTGCACACACACACATGCACACACCCGCACGCACACACACACACATACACACAGACGCAAGTTGCACATGTCGATTGCTATGCCATCGTTCTGTGTGATTGTAAGGATTGATTTCTAGCAGTGACTTCATCTCTCTGTCTGTCTGTCCGTCCGTCCGTTCTTCTGGCTGCTTGTTGCCATTTGGCTTGCATATTTTTGCATATCTATCGCGGCGCCATCAAAGCGTACTTTTATGCAGTTTTTCTTTGTTTCTTCTGTGCAAACATTTCGGCAGCCCGCTGACAAACTGGCGTCTGAGATGCGCATTCATTATTTGGCAATTGATTAAAGAGCCAGCCTGGCCGAGATTAGCAAATGAATCCTTTGCCCTGCTGGGGCGCTGTGCGTGCCTTTTGGCGCTTTCACTCGGCCTTGTTGAGTGGCTTGTTGTTATTTTAGCTGGGCTGTAGACAGTGGCATGTACGCGGCTTATCAGCGACAAGCAAACACACTTCCACACAAACGTCGGGCAGAGCGTTTGTTATCAACCATTGCGTAGGTAATTACCCCTGGCCCGGCAGGTCCGTCCGTTTCTCTACCAGGTACGGGCGTAATCGTGGGCTTTGTTTTTGCAGCTATTTAAACAATTTGCTGATTAGATTTTCAGCATTTCTCTCTCTCTCTCTCTCGCTGTCTCTTTTCTTGTGTGCTCTCGCCCACACTTTAAGCAGAGTATCGATGGGAAAAAAGTTGGTTTAGCCTCAATTTGTTTAGGTTGTTCGCATTTGTGGTCTTGTGCGGAGGGCGTGTTCACTGAAATATCTTTAAAATTGAGATTTGCTTGTTTTTTTAATTAAGTGCATATTTTTTTTTTTAATTAAATGCATTCTTGCCTTTCGTTCTCTGATTATTTGCAGGCACTGTTGCATGTCGAGCTTAGAGCTTGTACGGCAAAACCTGTTTAGATTCTGTTTGTGTGTTTCTCAATTATTTGTTCTGTACGCTTGCTGCGTTCTGGATGGCCTGTTTACCTGTGCGCACCTTGCGGGCAAGCGAGCAAGCCAGGAGCTGCCAGAAGTGTCCACATATATAGACACTTTCCTATGTCTGAAATATGTATGTACATGTTGCCGTTGTCGTCATACCTAATCTCGGTTCTAGTCAAACTCAGCCAACACAATGCCATGACATTGCTCTCGTAGATCAACAACTGCCTTATATGTAGACACTATTTGAATTTTAAGCAAATTATATATATATATATATATATATATGTGTGTGTGTGTGTGTGTTTGTGTATACCCTCTATGCCTTGAGTTACGACTAGACGTTAAATTGATAATCTAAAACAACAAAAAGTGACGCATATAACATTAACCCGACCCTCAACTTGGGCATATAGAAAGCGCTGTTCGAATGGAAAATTACCTTAGCTAACAGTTAGTGTGAGTAAAGCAAACAGTTCAAATAAGCTAAGCTATTCGCATATAGCTTTGTCAATACCATAGAGCCTAGTAGTAAAATTCTTTTAAGACATTTACGACTCATCTAGCTAATCAACTAAACGACTTCGGGTTGCTCTGGCACAGAAGCCCATTTAGTGAGCTCGTTAGGCATTAACATTATCTGCTCCTACACAGCTGTGTACCTGGCTATTATCTATTAGCTGCCATTAAAAGGGCTCATTTTGCATTTGTGCAGGAGTTGGCGAGCCAGTTGAATGAGATGACGAGCTGCCATTTGGGGAGCAGCGTATGGGAATACATGTCATACTTATCTAATCATTCATATGCCAAATAAGATGACTGATTACGTCGCCACATGCAAGCCACACAGTGTGTGTGCTCGTATGTTTCTGTGTGTGAGATGTGCCCGATAAGCAAGACAAATGTGCTGTGCGAAATCTATAAAGCTGTATGCCTAATAGCGACATGCACATGTCATAAAACATACGCCCAAATGAGAAATGTTGCCAAGTCAGCAGCCGGGCCGCAGGCTGGGCCGGACAGGAGCTACCAGCTAGCAGCTAACAATTTTCAATCTCAGCTACGTTGCGTATACGTAATACATTTGCTAGCTTAGTGAAATCCGCATGCTGCATGCCAAAGATTGGCAGGCGTTGCCTTTGGTTTATTCAATTTATTTTATAACATTTTCTAATGCATATTTTGCGCGCGTGCCTGAAAATGTTTTTTCATTCCATGTGCCACTGCCATGGAATAATGTTTGCCCCGTTGACATTTTCCATCGCCCATTTCACCTGAACTTTTCTCTCTCTTGCGTGTCGCTGAAAACTTTCGTCCAACTATTTATCTAGTGCTGTGCATTTTCGCCGAGCCTGTGCAAATTTTTGCACTATGCCAACTATTTTTTTATTTTGTATTTTTATTTTTATATATATATATTTTTTTTGTTTGTTTCTTGTCGACAAACTTGGGCTGACAAACATTTTGGTTACAGCTGCCAAGCCGGAATTCAGCTGAGAGATTTCATACCTTTAAGTTGGCCTTTAGTCGAGCACTTGCATGTTCTGACGTCTTTTTGGATTGACTCATCAAAGGTCAAACGTTTGATTTTTAGTTTCCTTTCGTTAGTTTCTTTCCCCTGGCTTGGCTTGCGTTTTCGCTTTCAATTTGCGTCGACGCCAATTGCCCAAGAGTTGGGCGACAGCTGCCAGAACCTTAGGCATATACGTGTGTCCGTGTCTGTGTGTGTTTGAGTGTGTATATGTGTGTGTGTGTGGTTGCCATTATGTGGCCATTTCCAGAGCAACCATAAAGCCCGGTGGCCCGCTTTTGTCTGCTGCTGCTGCTGCAGCAGCATTGCGGGTTCGGAGGGGCTTTATGCCTTTTTAATATGGTCTTCCACCTCGACTACCTCGTTGTCATTGTCCGACTCTTTTGTTCGCCGCAGTGGCTGACCACATTTAGTTGTACATTGCTGTTATTCTCATTGTTGTTGTTGTCATTGTCTAACTGGAGGCCTGGGGGGATCACATTCTATTCGCATCGAGAGAGTTCAAAAGGTTCTTCCTGCGGCCATTGTTCACTAATTTTGTCACGTTTGCAGCTTTTTGTTAGCATTTTTGCTGCCATCTTCCACTTTCACTTACTTTCCCTTCTTCGCGTGTTGTTCCGCCATTTCCATTCATTTTGCTTTTCTTTTTTGTTTTTTGCCCTGCAGCGCTTTGCTCTTGTGTCGCCTAATCCTCGGCTAGTTGGCCGTCACGACGTGTCGTTGCGATGCATTTGATTGATTATCAGGCTGGCCTTAACGTGCTGGCCAGCAACGTCGCGTCTCTGAGCTCTTCCACTAATCATAAGCAAATACCTGCCGAAAGCCACAGCGCAGCCAAAACGCAACAAAAAAATGCTTGCGGGCCATGCGGGTCATTTTATAACAAAGCGTGTTGCCAGGTGGCGGCACGTGACTCGCACGCCTCTTGCCCCACTAAGTGTGCTGCATATTTTAGCGGCAACTTTTGGCCCCAACAGCAGTTTTTTTTTTAATGTGCTCCGCTGCTGCTGTTGTTGCTGCTGCTGTCGTGTGCTGCAAAATACTTTTAAGCGCATGTTTTGAATATTCCTGCAATATTTCGCTGTCTTGCAGCACACACGGTTGTGTTTTATACCCTGTTATTAAAAGTCGTAGCGGGGGGCCTTGCCTGTGCCATAAATATAAACGGAAGCCGAATAGCTTATGCAGCACGCGTCCATACCTAATGTTTTAAACAGCATTTAATGTGCTCAGATTTTGACTATGGCAAAACATGAGAGAGGAGATCGACTAGAGTCTGACCAAGTCTGTTCATAGGGTATGCAGCAATTTAAGCTTGAGGCATACGCATTCTCCCTTTCTTTTTTTTTGGGTCCTGTGGCATTTCGAGTAAGTTGACGCAGCTTATCTACATGTCAGGTCGAGCCTTCCGTCAGCTCTAGTATGTGCAGCATATGCGACAGCTAGCACGTATGTGTGCTGTGTATATATATATGTGTGTGTGTGTTAGTGTTTCTGCACATTTTTTCGCTGCTGTTTTGCAATTTTGAACCATTTACCAAGGGGTATTACGAGTTGGTAACAGGCTTTGCAGCAAATGGAACAAACAAATCTTGCAAAAAAGTTAAGTTATAGATCCTAGTTATACTTGGTTGAGTTAAGCTCAATTTTGGCTTATCCAAATTCGTTCAAAATTAACAAAAAAAATTGTTGCATTTTCAATGTTGTTATGATAAGGTCACTTATGCATATTCTATTAACTCTTAGCAAGAATTTTGTTTGTTATATTTCTTTAGTAATTTGCCTAGCTCCTAGACTTTGCACATTATGCGTTATTTATGGGCTTACAACTTGAATATTAGATTTGCAATAGGGTATTAAAGTCTGACTGCTTTTATTTTGTGTGTATTTTTTTCTGCACGTTTTTTTTTTTGCTGCCGCGATGCTTTACATCTTTTTAATGTTGAAAAGCTTTACTTACTTCCGTTGGCAGCGGCAGCAGGAAACGGAAGTTTAACTTTTGTGAACATTTTAGTGACTCGTGCGCAGACACTCGCCCACTGTGGTAGCAAATGGGATTGGCTCTGGCTAGAATTTGGACCAGAGCGACGCTGTAGATGTGGGCCAGCGCACCCACATGGCCGCAGAATAATGAAGTTTCTGTTTAACCTGGGCCTGTTAACGACACATCATGGCCACAGCAGCTGCTGTATCGAAGGCGGCCACGAAAATCAAATATTATTTTAATACACTGCTGAAAGGTCGATGCCGAAGTTGAGTGCCTTTAACTGGCCGTGGCTACGTGGCAGTAATAAGCCTGTGCGCTTTAATAGTTTCTGTGGCAAAACATTTCGTAATCCTCACCTGCTGATGGTCTGAGCTGCTTATAACTTTGCAATGTGCAGTGCAGGCGTCGGCGCTAGTTTGGCAGCGTGCCTGGGCACCCATTGCTATTGCCTTGCCACGCCCGCTCGTTGGTGGCAAAAGTTGTGAAAGTCGGACCAAACGGCCAAACAAGCAAACTTTCGAAAGTAGCAAACTGCCGGCGCTCGTTATTACTATTATTATCTTTATTATTATTATTATTTTTGGCTTATTTAATGCGTGCTCCGTCCGAGATCCTGCAATCTCTATCTATATATATACGTATATATGTATATATAGCACGCTTTTCTGCTCACCGTTCAACTTTTTTAGCTTTTAAACAAAAGTAGTCTGCGATTCGGATTTCAATGGACGTTCATTGCGTGCTGCACGTCGGTAGCTTTTAACGGTTGCATGTTTGCAACAGTCACGCCCCCTTCGCTAGACACACACTCGTATAGCCACACACACACACACATGCACACACACATATGGCGGAAATGCATTTTCAGTGGCCGTCAAGAAAGCAAGAGAAAGCAATTTCAGTTGAGTTTTATGAGCATTTGTTATCCGCCTCGCGATTGGCCGTTCCATTTCCTCGCTCGCTGTTTCAATTTGTACACAGTTAAGGGCAGCATCAGCCCTACAGCTGCTGCTTGCTGCTGTCGCCCCTCTCGACTGCTCAACTGCTCAACTGCTCAACTTTATCCTCGCATCTCTGACATCATGACATTGCTATGCCGTAAAAGCGTTATGGCAAATTGTTTTAAGCTGTGCGAAAATGCCATCAAAATCAGTTGACTATGCAAAGCAGCCAGTCTGTGCAGCTCCAGTGGAATGGCCAAGCGCTGAGTGGGAGCGCTGCAGGAGAGCTGGGTGACGGTGGTGGGGTCTGTGTTGGGACATTTGTTGCTGTTGGCATTGCATTTTATGGCTTGTGCTTGTCAGCCATTATTGTGGCCCATCTCCTAAACGTTTCCTTTTGCTGTGGCTCTAACTTGAACTTTAGTGGCTCCCAAGGGAAACGCGTCGCCAATGGTCGCCCAGTGGTCGCCGCTCTGGTCAGTGAGGTCTGCCCCAAGTAGCACTAAACAGACCTTTTGCAATATGCTGCCGCTTTGCCACTGCTGCAAAAGCAGCTGCTGCGCATTCGGGTCGAGCTTGTGTTGAGGGACACAAATTTATTCAACAAGCCAAGGCGAAGGCAGAGACTGGATATGGTTATAAATGGGTTGTCGTTAGCTCAAATTGCGTCATTATTTTAAGCGATTGACACACTATTGATAGAGTTGCCGTCGACAAGTTCCTTTCGGGCTGTCAGTAGGTTAATTTTTAAGCAATTTATCTTGATAAGCCAAATGAGACTGTGCTCTCTACTTGCGGCGCTTCTTTATTTGTAAATAATAATGCTGTGGGAAATCAAAATGAGCTTCAGTTGCAAAAGCAATCATAACTATCCGCGTTGTCAGCTACAGCGTTATTTGTTGGAATCATTGTTGAGGTGTGGGGTTCCCTTGCTTTCTTTTGCAGCACTTCAATTTAAATTGTACAAATTCTGCGCAACGGCCACAAAAGCTGCTGTGGCAAGCCAGCAAGCTGCATGTGGCAGCGGTTGAAATGCCCACGAGGCGGGCCCTTTGCCTTGACTCAACAGCTCCCGGGTACCTTTTTCACGCGATCCCCTCTTTGTTTGCCCTTTGTTTGTGTGGCCCGAGTACCCGCCCCAACGGAGGCGGCGTTCGCTCGCGGCGTGTGAATCCGCGCGGCTGCTGACACTTTGTAAATATACCTTACGAGCACAGCATTGCAATGGGGCATATTTTTGAAAAGCAAACATAAAATGAAGTTTCACAAAAGAAATCTAATTAAGAAAGGTTGGAGTTCTCAGTCTTAAGAAACCACATAGCTTCAGCTCTACTTTAAGCTCAATTACCTTTGGCTTTGTCATATTTCGCGTACAGGGTGTCATAAGGTCGACATACTCTTCGGCTTCTTAAGTTTTTTCACTTGCTTTTTGACGCTTCGCCGCCTGCCAAACGTCGCATGCATAATTTAATGCAAATAATGCACTTGTTTCGTTTCGTTTCGTTTCGTTTCGTCTCGTCTCGTCTCGTTTCATTTCACTTCACGTGTTGCCTTAAACACACGCGTTCTGTGACCCAACGCAGCAGGGGAATGCGTGGCTGTGGCATATAAAGTGCACAACTCCATTTAGCATTAACTTGGCTGCAACTTCTGCTGCTGTTGAGGCTGCTGTGACTGCTTATGTTGCTGTCGCATTTATTCAGCATATTTCTCGCTTGTATTGCATTTCCGCTGCTGCCGCAAGCAGGCGACGCGCGACGCGTTGGCATAAACTTAATTTCCTGTTTGGCGCCTGCTGCCGCTTGTCACTCGACTGCTCCATTTTTTTAATTCCTGTGCTCGACTCCTGCTCTGGCCCTTACAACTTGTAGCGCGTTTTGTCTTCGCTTTCTATTTAATTTCCCAACCGAAAGCGCTCGCCTTCTTGGCGGCTGGCATTTGCCATTTGCGGTTGCGCTCCTACACAGCGCTGCAATTTCCATCAACAGTTGAGTTCCTTTTTGCTTTGCGCGTTTTCTTTAATGGTTGAAATTAACGCCGCCTCCAGCCACCCGCGAGAACTGGGCGAGTCGCGGGAGTCGACACTTTGCTTGCTTGGTCGCTGCCTCGCGAAAATTGTGTTGCAAATTTCCTAAGTGCCATCATCATTCAGCAGCCACTTTTCCTCTTTTGCCGCCTGATGAGTGTTTTGTTGTTGTTTACTTCAGCTCTGAGTAGCTGCTGTTTTGAGTGTTTTATTTTTGAATAATTTATTGTCTGCATTTCTGACTGGGCGTCGCGTGGGGCGTATGCGCAATGTTAAGTACGCCTAATCGAGAACATCGCTCATACGCCGCGTGTGCTGTAGGCAATTAAAAGCCAGTCAAACGGTTACTTTGCACTGCGCGTTGAGTTAATTAAACCGCAATATTAGCATATTTCACATCTGGCAAACGGCAAACTCATCGCCCACACACCTGCCCTTTGTGTGTGTGTGTGTGTGCTTGCGTCAATGTGTTGCAAGCTTTATTGCTCAATTTTCCCAAAAAGTTTGCCTGCCAGCCGACCCCCTTGGTATAGGAGCTGGGTGCTGTGGCAAACCAAGGCACATCGAGTTAACATGCAACTTTAAGTTGCGTTCGCAAACTTGAGCCGAGGCAAAGCTCAGAACACACTGATAGCCCCCGGCGTGCTGTAAGCTCAGATAAACCGAGACAATGTTCAAACAGAAGCCAGCGGGGGTCGGCAGCTTGACGCGCTTGTGATTTTTATTAACGCACTTTGCGTACCAGATTTTGGCTAATAATAAAGTTATTTGCCTTTGGGCCCCAAGGCGGAGGTTTGGCTGCTGCGCGTTTGTCTGCCTAGCGATAATAATTTATAAATTTAATATTACTGCAGCGGCGTTTGGTCACTTGCCTCTGCCCACCTTTTTGTGTTGTTCTTGGTGGTGGTGGTGGTGGTGATGGTGGTCATAGTGGCAGTGGTACTGCTGCAATGTCCACTGTGATTTACAGCTATGCCTGCAACGGATTCCATGCCAGGAAGTGGGCGCCCAGCAACGTGCGCCAAAACTTGCCGTTGTCGACCGCTGGCCGCAGCAAGGACATTTATATTTGCTCGCACACACATATACCTCTGCGACCTTTTCGAGCAGGGTGTTTTATATTATTTGTGCCATTTACGAGTGTTAAAAGTAGATGACACTCGGCTGATAACTGAGGCGTCAAAGTGTCGACTTTGTCACTTTTTCCCAGTTGCTGCGAGTCTGTAGAGAACTTTTAAACCTGCATTGAGGACGTCAAAAACTGAAAACTATAAGTTCTTCCGCCCTGTCAAAGTGTTCATGTTACAATACATTGATAAAACTATTTATTTTTCAAGAAACTTTAAAAAATATATATAATTTATATAATTTATATAGCTCAAATAGTTTTGTGGTTTGTTGTTTTTTTATTTTAAATAAGTCTTTATACTACAATAAGTTATGCCTATTCGATCTGCAAGAACTCCTCACTCGTAAGGATATCTCCTGGTCTAGCATATCCTAGTTTGTTTCCTGAGTGCCTTGTGAAACAGATGCTGTTGCTGAAGTTGTTGCCAATGCTGTTGTAGTTGTTTTTTCATTGAAGGCCACAATTACAAGGGTGTATAATGCGCTTTTATGTTTTAAGAATTTTGGTTTGTCTGGAGGCCTGTCCTGGTAGCGCTAAATAGGGCCAAGCCTTGGTCTGTTTGTAAAAAGTATTTCGTTATTTATTGTTCGGTTATTATGTAAGGCTTTGCTGCTTGGCGAGCCCCGTTTTGCCCATATATATTTATTGCCATCTTATTTATGAGACACGGGGCCACTGGAGCTGACCCGACGATGGCTTTGCGCTCACAGTTGCGTGGCTTGCTGTGCGCGCCGTGGCTACTAATGAGAAAATTATTGAGCTGCCACTGAGTCGGTAGTCGCAAACTAATCGGGATTGGCCACATTGAAATGCAACTCCCAAAATCTAGTGGCTATAAATTGGTCTCGAGCACTGGGTTGCCAATTTCAATAGCTAATATCGCACCCCAACAAATAAGCCAAATCCCAGCCAATTTGCCGAACGGAAGAAGAGCGGGAGGACGGCAACAGAGCCACTCGGCTAACCGCAAATGCTTTGATAGTTGTACATTTGCACTCCACGGCCCGTCCCCTGAGCACTCTTCATATTTGTTTTTAGCCAGCTACAGAAATTTATAGTAGAAAATTAAATACCGCACGAACTGCTGTAGCTCGCCCTCACTGCCACACAGAGCAGGGCTCTTGTTGTCCTTTGCCCTTCGGCTCTGTTCCTATGCTACAGTTTTAACACAATTTTTATTTCAGTTTATTTTCTCTGTTCCTTGGTGCTCAGCATCCTGGAGCTGTAGTTATTGCTACTTTGCCGTTCCACTTGCAGTTTAATTTGTGCATCGATATATTTTCTCAGTTGTCAGGATACGCAGCTAAAGACACACACACACATGCATATATATATACATATGAGCATGTGTATATGCTCAACTGAACGTTGTAATTGCTGTGGATGTAATAAATTCTATGCTTTACCCTGCGATTGTCAGCCTGATATATACTTAAACTTTGTTCCTGGCATGCTTAAGGCATGACTAGGCCTGCTGCTGGCTGTAGGCTGTAGGCTGTAGGCTACTGGCTACTAGCTTCCGTGTCGTATACGTAATGCAGTATTTTATGATAATGCAGTTTGACATAACCAGCTAAATGATCTGCCATTTCCGTAATTAACACTCGACAGTAACTTACTCGTTACTCGACTTCATTCATAATTTGCACTGTCTGTAACATCAATCAACCACCTAAGCAAGCAGAGAATAGTCTATGGCTTTTGCCAGTGGCGCAAATTCTATCCGCCCGCCCGCACAGCGCTCTCGTCTTGTCGACGTTTTTGGCGTGCTTTGTGCCAACAATGAAACTTTTGAATCAATTCAAGTTGTCCAAAGTTAAATCCGCGCGCTGCAGCGCCAGCTTTGCACTCAATTAAGTGTGTTGCAGGCGGTAGAGGGGGCGTGTGCGGGCGCTAGAGCGGCAGGACGAGCTGTGCGGGCTGTGCGTGTTGCAATAGCAACAGCAGTTAGGAAAAACAATTTTGTTGCTGCTTGGAAAAAGTGAAGCAAGCAAATCCACTTCAACGGCAAGTTAGTGCCAACAATTGCAGCAGCAGCTGCCACGTCAGAAGTTGCCACTTTCTTGCCAATAGCCCTCACCACCGCCCAAGTCACCTGCCCTTCTCTCTCCCCCTCCCTTGCAGTAGTTATGTACGTGCACTGGCAAAGTTTTGGACCCTTGCTGCCGCCACTCGTTTCTCGTTGCTCTTCGACTTCCGGCTGATTGACTTGCATCGAGTTGACTTAGCACAGCTTCTCTTTCCGGGGCTCACTTGAAGGATGCAGCCTGGTCTGGCAAACGACAACGACGGCACTTGGCAATGGTTGCGTAAACTAATTTTCCATGTCGTCACTCGATTGTTTTAAAAGCCAAGTTTGCTTTTGTTGACACTCGGCCCACACACGCACACACACACCCACCCACACACACATATGCTCACAATCGTTTGGTCATAAAATATTTAAAGTTTTCTATGCGAGAGCCCCTACGTTGCTCGTCGCCTGATACTTTCCGCTCCATTGTTGCCGTTTAATGGAGTTTTTGTGTTAAGCCCAACACATCCTTCTATTGACCTGAACTTCTTCTATCGCATACAAGTAAACAATTTGGTATTCCCATTAGTCCCATTTGACTTTCGCACAGTGGGCAAAGAGTGTTTGAATTTGCTGTCTAAATTCAATGAACAACAAAACTCTAAACTTGAAGAGACTTTAATGTGTGCTGACTTAAACAGTTCAATGCATGATTGATAAATCTAATGAAATGTATCGAATTTACACACAAGCTTTCGCCCCATCTGTAGTGGGTGTAGTCGCTTTCCGCTTATGCATGGGTATTTGTGTCTGCCGCAGGCATTTCCGCAAAGTATTCTGACTTGCGGTCTTCGGCACTATGATGGATAATGGCATTTTATGTGAAACGTAATCCACTCGAGCTGAATTCCCTATGCACGCTTAGACGTCCCACCTTCCTCCTGCCTCCGGCCACATGTGGAGTCGTGTCTCTTAAATTGCTACATCAATTAATGCACAAGTCATTGTCAGTTGTCATGTGCATTATACATGATTTGTGTGCGTGAGCAGCTCTTCATTAGCTGTCGCACATGTTCCGAAGGCGTGCATTTATGGGTCAAATGTTACGACCTCATTGGTGGCAGCCTCTTAAACCGGCTTCACTGCATATTGATTTCGTGTGTGTGGAGGGCGATGCGGAAGGAGTGTTCGCACACTTCAGACTATTTGCAGTGGTTTGATTTCATTGCATTAGGCGAGTGACTGCCACGCCCACACAGCTGTGGTGTCGACACTTAAATATTCATTGGGCAAACTTAAAGTGAGCCCCACATTTACAGCAGCCACATGCACCGATAGCTAGGGAGGCAGAGACGGAGAGAACGAGTGGCTGTAAGAGGCAGAGAAGTCACTTGCAACGCTTTTATCAATTATCAATTAACCTAAATTTTAGCATCTACGTTTTTGGCACCGACTGCGACAGGAGGCAGCCACGTTGTCAGCGCCGTGTGCCAGTTGAAGCAGAAATGTCGCAAGACAAAGTATCGTTCAAATGAGAGCTGACAGCTTTGGCTAGCGGCATTTGCGCCCACCGTGGACGGCTCCTGCAGCTGGCTGCTGTTCGTGTGTGCGTCATTAGTGTGAAAGGATTCTTAATTTTTAATAGTGGTTGAAGTCGTATAAAGCTGCTCTCTGCTGCTAACTTCTTCCTCACTTATCTTTGCCCAGCTGCAGCCCTCTTAGCTGAGAATTGGGTTTGTTATTGCTGTCGACCCTTGACAATAATCATTTTCATTACAGCAAAAAGCCAGCAGCGGCAGCCAGTTGCAAATGATGGCAACACAAGGCTGCCGCTGCAGGATGTGTAGTTTCAATTTGATGTTACTGCCAAATTCGCAAAACAAACAAACAACTGCAGCGAGAGCGTTTTCAAGGCGACACAACGCCAGCAACTCCCACTGGGCGTGCCCCGTGGCAGCGTTTTGCAGCTACTTTTATGTCTTGCAGAGCGGCTGACGGCTGTGTGGGTGGTTCAGTGGATGGCTGGATGCAGTTACTGTCTTTAAGACGTGCACTTGCTCAAGTGGAAATGAATTGAACTCAGGCAGCGCCGCCAGAATCCAATCTCATTCTCTTGTCAACTTAACCCCGGCTGAGACGTCAGCGACGTTGCGCCAATTGTTGTCTGTATCTGTATTTGTGCATTTGAAGCTCCTTCCCATAGCTGATGCCATTGCCTAGCTACCGAGCTGCTGGCTTCTCTTTGTCATCATCAGCAGCAGCAGCCATTTAGTGACTAGGTCGCACAGTGGGAACCAAGTGATTGTTCAATAAGAATAAGACTTATTTTGCTCTTCCTAGAATAATATTGAAGATAAATTCGGAACAACGAAACTATGAAATATTTACCATAAATTTTGCTGACTGTAAACTCCAAACAATTATTTATCTGAAACTAAGAGAAACTTGCTTTTATCATTTGAAAAGCCAAAACAAATTAAGCAGAAATTGAATAAACTTTAGTTTTGAACTTCGATAAAAATATTTTATATGCAATAACACGAAACTTTTTCCACTGTCTTCGACTGGTTGTTTGTGTCGAGGTCCGTTTGTCTGCTGCTGCTGCTCGATTTTTACTTTAAACAAAAGCTTGAGCATTTCTGATTGTCAAATGTTTGCAGAGATAACATTTACTATTGCGGATTTGCAGCGAAGCGCAGGAGATGGTATTCTAACGATGGCGACGAAGCTGCAAGTGCCGTAAGCGATGTTCACTCCCCGCTCTGTCACATCCTTCGTCTTTGGATGCGACACAATTGCCATCAACTGTCGTCTTCAGGCGTCTGGCTGCTCGACAGGAAGCATCAATTTGTAATGATCCTATAAGTGCTTGTATTGTCCTTTTGTGCACGGCTCTCCACAGCTAGCGAAGCAAATGTATTTTTAATTGTTTCGAGCAGTTAATAAAATGGCAATTAGTTGCCATTACCCTGCATACTTAAGGACTTGTAGCTCTTCGCAAAGAATATAGAATTGACGTTTATTATTCAATATTATCAAACCATTAGCATTAAATCATAATAAAGAAATTTGATTTGCTTGGCTTTACGCAACTATTAAGAGCACTCTTTGAAAGACCTTTTAAAAGTGGAAGTTCCTTTGGCTCCTGTTGGAGCGTGTAGTTGCAATCACATTTTCCGGTTTGCATTGCACGTAATTCCTATTTATATCAGCGTAGTTTGACCAAATTAGTCATTTGCATTGTACCGCAAGTGGGTCTGCCATAGCCTTTGCTCGAATTTTCAGCGCATTTTACGCTAATTGAAATCGCAATCGAATTACATGACTACCTGGCCAACCGCCCCGATCACGCCCCTCGGCCCTGCTGGCCGGCATAAAAGCCAATGAAAATATAATCACATTTATGCAGTTTTTATGCCTGCAGTGTAAATATTTTTGCTGTAAACACGCGGCAGCCGGGGCACATGTCCTGTTGACGCCAGCCAACAGCCAGCAGCTGAGCTCTCATAACGGCGACACACACATACACACACGTACATAGAGAAAACTCGCTGATGCGGCGTCCATTCTGCGCATCCTGTGCATTGCAGTCAGTTAGCCAAGCAGACAGTCAGTCAGTCATTCGGTTTGTCGGTTATTTCGATTCCATTTCGAGTTCATTGAATTTGCGCTGATTTCTTTGCTTTTTGGTAGCTTTTGTGCATATAAAAATTGCATTAAAAAAGATTGTAGCATAAATTTTATGCAGCTATGCCAACGGGTAGAAACACAATTACGTTTATTTATTGGGTGTGTGTGAGTGTGTGTTAAAAGGATGCGCATAAATGTATAAACTTGTTTTTGATTTAATTGCATTTGCTGTAGGGGCTGGCCAGCCAGGCTGCCGACCCACCCGTCGTATGCGTAATTTAATAGTTTTTCAATTGCTGCGTAATTGGTTTTAGTTAATATTGACAAGCACACTGGGCACAGCTGTTGCATTATTAATGGCCACGAAATGTGGCGTTTCCGGTTATGGCCAGTGAATTAATAGCCCACAATTCAACGGAAATACGCGCAAAGTTCTGCTGACAATTTTTACTTTGATAAACGATGTGCCATGTGTGTCTGTGTGCCTGTGCGTCTGTGTGTGTGCTAGTTTGTGTGCGTAAATGTCACGTTCGATCGATTAATTATGTGATTTTTTCTTGTCTCTATTTGCAGTTCAGCGAGCAAGCGCCAAAACTACAAAAGGTAAATAATTGTTCGCCTATATATCGTATATTTATTGACGGAGCGTGTTAAATTTGACAAGCTCAACATATCTGGGCTAAAATCTATGCCCAGGCATGGCTGATTAGCCAAGCCATAAAGTTGCTCTAGACTGGAGACGGCATAAGCCAGTGACAACGTGAAACTTTTAACGAAAACTGACAACCGCAATGACCAGAGTGTCATAAATCCATAACCGAGCGTCAACAACATCAACAAACATTTTGTTTGACCTACGACATGTGAGTGGAACGACGCCACGCTTGCCGGCCAATAACCCCCAATAGCCGCCGACCCGCCATTGGGGATAAACAGCGCTAGACGACAGCTCTCATGTCAACCGCAGGCCGACGTATCGGACAGAATGGGACAGCACATATCACTGAGGGCACGAATGGGGCTATGAAAGATTGACTGTCCCTGCACTCTGACAACCACTCAACTCAGCTCCACTCCACTCAGCTCAACTCAACTCATCCATCCATCCATCCACTGCCACCCACTCACTCTCCAGCGCGCGATGTCGCCTCGCGTCTGTCAGATAAAATGAAGTATTTGGCGAGTGTGTGTGGATGTGTTCAAGACATGCGGAAAAACAAAATTCTTTTCAAACGGCAGCTGCTACAGCAGCGGCAGCAGCAGCTGTAATAACAAATAGCACCAATAACAACAACGTCGTTTGTGTCTGTGTTCGAAATTTATCGATAATTCGTCGCGGTTGACGCGCGCGCGCTCGCAAAAACAATGGTGCATAAATTCATGAGCTCCCAGACCGCCCGCAGCGCCAGCCATCAGTAATAATCATATATTAAAATGTATAAATTTTTTATATATATTTATTTATGTAGTCTACGATCGCTCTGAATTTTCGCCATTTTTTGCGTAGCCGCAGAACAACGGCATTGACAGTTAAATAAATGACTTTCGCTGGGGCGGGGGTTCACAAAGTAGGGGTTGTATAATAGTCCTGGCCTCTGACTTGGGCTCAACATATTTTCCTTGTTTTTTTTCGTCGCTTGGTAAATTTATGCAAATCTCTTAAAGTAGTGCCGTCATCGGAAAAGTTGTTGGCGCAGTCTTTTGACTAGTTTTGTTTGCGTTGTTGTTTTTAATATAATAAATATAATAAGATGCCAGGACTCGTATTTCCCCTCGGCAAACAAGGGTAGACAATAGTTTCCTTGTTGTTGCTGCTGCTGCTGCTGCTGCTGCTGATGCTGATGCTGTTGACATGAAATCCGTTGGTCTGAGGGCAGTTTTGTAATGTTTTTATGCTGCTGTCGGGCTCTGACTCCAAAGCTTTGTGGTAGTTTTGTTGAATAGCTTCATATTTATGCAAAGTTATGCGGCTTAAAAGATAAGTCGAAAGTTTGCTCTGACAACGGTGCGACAGACAGGCCAAGCACAGGCGTAAAGAGAACTGGTAACAGCAGCTAAAGCAACCAACTGCCACCAGCAACTAGCAACCAGACCATAGCATAGCACACCACAGAATAATAAAACTCTATCGATACACATGTAGGAAAGTCTGTTGGATTTGGCATACACTTTGATTTGCATTTCACTGAAAATTGTTTTAGGAAATTCCATTTTCAAGCCCTTTAAAGCAAGACACTCAGGCAGTGCAGGGCAGAGCAACTTTCATGGCTGGCTTTCAGCACTCTTAATTCCCTATGACAAACTGTGTGTATATGTAAGCAGTATGTAGGCCAAACTTTTAACTAGCCCCACACTGCGTATACGCATCAACATGTAAGGCAACATAAGCCGCTGCAGCAAGCGTGAGCTGCGCGCAACAAAGAGTGCCCCCAACTAATAACTCCGGCTTGCCGCTGCCACTTTAGTTAATTCCAAATTAAAAATAAAAAACTTTTGGGCTTTGAGCTGGTCGTTTTTGGCTCGCATTTTCATTATCTGGGCAACAAAGTAAAATTTGAAAAATAGCTGCATGCGAGCGCTAGTTAAATGTAGTTACGGTTACGGCAAGAGCGGCAACAACAACTTGCCACGTCCGAAGGGTACGTATTTGCATTATGCCGCTTGTTGCTGCAGGCTCTGCTGCGAAGCTGCTGTCCTTTGTACACCGTCTCGTTGTTGCCTTGTCGTTTGTTGTGGCCCAGCTCTCTTTGGCATTAGTTGCCTCTGAACTTCATTTGCCCTGGCGCGAGCAGCGTAACTTGGCCAAGGCTCAATGCCTGCTTGGGTCCTGTTGCGGCACGCTTGAAGCAAGCTAAAAAATAAACTGCAACGTGACACTTGGGCGTTCATTTAATGTGACCAAGCAGCAGAAGCACAACCAGAAGCAGAAGCATCAACAGCAGCATCACCATATTCAGCTCTTACCTCGCAGAGTGGGTAAATAAACAAAGGGAGTGACAGCAGCAGAGGACTTGACTGCTGCCTGCCACAGGCAGCACTGTGCCAGTGGGCAGCAGGTAGCATGGCCCAGCCATTGATTTGCGCCCCTCCCAGCTGCCGCCTCTCTCTACTTCCCGAGACTCTTGAGCATCCTCTCCAGCTCCCGCGCCCTGTCCGCACTTGACTGACCTCCTAAATTCGTTTAATGTTTAGTTAGGTCGCATCGGGTCGGGTTTTGGGCTGCAGCGGTTGACAGGTTGCCCGCAGCTGCCTCCTCCAGCCTTTCTACCTTATTAATGGACAAACTGAAGTGTACTAAATTATAATTTTTTCGCTGTCTATGCGGAACGGCGCACATTTCTTTTAATGAGTTTCGGTCCTAGCGTTCGTTCGGCTTCAAGTGCGCTCGAATTATAATTACGAGACTTTGTTTATGCGCGGACTTTAAACCTTACATCAATACGGCAATGGACATTTATTTAATAATCTTCAGACTCGAAAGCCATTATCCAGCTTTGGATGTTAAGCCGGTCCAGCAAGAGTAAGAGCGTTGCCCAGAGTTTCAATTATTTCAGAGCTTCATTAATTCAGTTGCTGTGCAAAACTTAATAAAACATAAAGAGGAGTAATTAAAATTCAGAACAGAAGACGGTTTATATTTGAAAAAAGATAGAAGGTGTAATTACAATTTTTGATTATATATTATCCCGTTTTATGAATTAAATCCCTGGTTAATTACAAGCTATAGACGTTATTTTTAAAATCCTTTATTATGTTGATACAACAAAGAAAACAAAAGGGTTTTTAATATAGTCTGACGACAATTTTAATACAATAATCTTGACTTTAATTAATGTCCTTGCATTGTAAGAATCTGTGTGAGCTCAAAGAAGTATATCATTTGATCTGATGATCTCTTTAGTCTCGAAGCCCCAGTTAGAGTAGGCAGTTGGCCAACAATTTGTGGCGAAACCAAAAGTATTTGCAATACGCTTTTGGCCAATGCATAAATTCTCTATTCTAATTATAGCTCACCCACATATATTTGAGCTTAGATTGTAAAAATAAAATGCAAATTTAATAGCATTAGTATGCGCTGAATGCAATTAAATAATTCGAAACTATGAAACTGCGAAACGAATGAGATATGTTTGTGGCGGGGAATGCATAAAAATTTTAACTGCCCGCCCGAAAGTATGCAGCAAATGAGAGTGAGAGTGAGAATGCAGCAGCTGCTGCAGCTGCAGCGTCGCTGACGTCGCTGTCACTGCAATGGCCGCCATGGCGTGACCTAATAAAAAAATTATGCCAAACGAAAGCGAAAAACCGAATGGTAAACGGTAAACGGCAAAAGGACATCGAGCAGGAGCTGAGGGCGAAAGGAGGCAGCGGACACCGTTAATTTTACAACCGGCAGCGGTTAGCGGAAATGTGAATGGGGTGCCGAGTGCTGCAAGGGTGGCTCCTGCTCAATATGCACACTCGGCACTTATGAGATATTAAGTTGAAAACTTTGCCGCAAACTCGAGTTAAATTGAGCAAAATAATGCGGTCAATTTATAACGGAACGCGTCGGGGACTAGGCTCGCCTCCAATTGGATATGGGGTCTCGGCCGGTGCACATTCAATATGGACACGATGACCGAGCTGCTGGCATGAGCCTATACCCATGCTCACACTCACTTGCATCCATAATGTATAGAGATGTAAGTGCACGAGCATGTGTCGTAGGATGTGGCAGCGCCATTATGCCAGCACTTGCCCCACCGTTGGCCAGTTTGAGGCAAGCTTAAACAAAAGGAAGTGGCCCGGCTGCTACTTTGTCAGTTTTCCAACTTGTTGGAGACACACGGAGCAAGGGGTATTTTGGCCATCCGGCTGGCTGACTGCGGATGTGCGGGCGTCCGTACCCATTCATGTCCCACCCGCTCGTCTGCTGGTGTCAGTTGGCTGTCTTTCTGGTCGCACGCAAGTTTGCCAAAGTATGGCATCAGGCACGCCCCGCCGCACTCCGCAGCGCTGCGCCCCGGCCCGCCCAATTTATAAGGTTAATATTATAATGGAGGCCCCTCTCGTATTCGGCTACAACTACAGCTACGTGCTTCGGCTGAACGAGCAGCCATTGAAAGTGCAAGTGGCATTCTTGCTATTGACAAATGACCCAATTTATAGGGCCGCATTCCGGTCAGCAGAGGACGACATGAACATGACTTAATTCCTAGCATAGCTGACATTCGGCTTTCACTTTTTAATGAGCTCCGATAAAGGACAGCTTAAATATTGGCTTTCTATTGAAAAGTTAGCTCGCTCGCTCGTTTATTAATCACGAGTCAAACAAAACTCAAATGAATTATTAAAGCATATTTATTGGGGCAAATAGGCAAGTGTGAAGAAACTTATGCGTTTGTATTTGCTGTCCTCTCAAAACACGTTATGCTACTCAAATTAATTACGCATGAAATTGCAATTAATTGGTTTAAGAAGTTTTGCCAAGTTTATTTTAAAGTTTCTGTTGGCCCCCACAAAGTAAGCAAAGAGCTTAAGTACTTGGTTAAACAAAAACTCGCATCCTCGCAAAGTGAAGAAGAAGCTGCGCCAGGCAGCTGCAACGACCGACGGCAAGTAAACAGATAAACGGCAACGAAATCTTGCGAAAGCAAAAACATCAACAACCAGCAGCCAAGTGCGAAAGAAAGAGATAGCGAGAGAGAGAGAGGAAGGGAGCGGGAGCGGGAGCGGGTAAGCCAGAGAAAGAGACAGAGAACAGACGGGTTAAAAACAATGGCGCAGGCAACGGCAATAAAAATGGCGCACAAGTTCAACCACGTGGCACGTGGCACGTGAGTCCGAGGGCCAGAAAATGTTTATTTGGGTCTTGCTTATGTGTGTGTGAAAGCTATGTGTGTGTAGGCCATGCTGTGTGCAGCCAAAGCAAAAACAACAATAACCACACACAAGCACACACGTGAACAGCAACTCGAGGGAGGACTGTCACAGTAACCTAGATAGATGCACAAATTTCGCCCAAAATATGCCACTTTCGCTTTGACCCAGAGCCGTGGCAAACGAAGGGCGGCCAACCGGCTGCGCAGCGCTGCGTTTGGGGGTCAATGTGTCGGTCGGCGGAGAAGCAACAACAACAGCTGCAGCCGCAGCAGCAGAGGCAGCAGCAGCTGAAAGCCATATAAGAAATCATGCTTGAAATATTATACTCGGTTGCGGTTAAGTGCGCAGCCCAAGGAGCTCTGCCAGCAGCTAAATTGCAGCCATGCGTCACACACATACACTGGCTATTGTCCTGCCTATGTATAGGAGTGTATGTGTGTGCGTGTGTGTTTGTGTAATACATGCAGCGTTGTCATGTCTGCTGCCTGGCTTTAACAAATGGTTTGATTTTCTGCTTAAGCCAGCAGCGGAAGCGCTCTGTGCCGACCCAATGCCCGGTTCGAGTCCCCGTCGTTGTCCAATGCCAAGTTAAACAAGCTACCTTTGGGAAATTTTTTAAATGACACCAATTTATTTAGTGTGTATGTGTATGTGTGTCGGTCCGTGTGTATGTGTGTGTATATGTTTGTGGCTAGCAAGGATTGCAGCCAAGGCCTCAAAGTCAAATATTTAATTTCGTTCGCAATCGCGTTTGTTGACATTCGACTCGGCACCCAAAATGCCATGTCAAAGGCGCCTGTTCACGCATAAATAACTTTCGGATTTTGCCTTTGGGCCCCAAATTGGTATTTGTAAATTTTTGCCTATGGCTAAATAAAAGTCCCTTAAATATTTAACTGTCATTATCTTGAAGAAAATTAAATTAGAAAATTGTGCCAGACCTCACAATATTTTTCTTAGATTTCAATCTAAATTAGTTATCGTATAATTTCTGATTTGTGAGTGGAAGAGTTGAATCGAGAGGCATCTTAAATTAATTATGCAAAGTGCGACCTAATCCAACAACGGCGAGAAGGACCTGTCGTACTAAAGGACTTTTAGGTGGGGCTAAAAGCCCACGCTGACTTAACCTTTTTTGATGGCGTTATAAACGTGCTAAAAATAAACAATTTGCGTCGCATTTTAGACCCATTGTTGCTTTTGCTATTGTTTTGTGGCATTTGCGTGTATTTTGTACATTTTGGCAAAGCCTTCTGACACTTGGCGTGTAAATATTTTATGTAATTTATTCCTATGGGAAGGACCCTCTGATTTGGGTTGGCAATTAGCAAAGCTTCGACTTTTGTCCTTTTTTTTTGTTGGTGATGGTGGGCGTGCGCCCTGGCTGAGTAGCAAAGCTGAAGGGTTTATTAATATGTATTCAATGATGATGACGGAGCGCTGGACAAAGAACCCAAATATTTTGTTGGTTGACGGCTTAGGCTGGCTTTTAGTTAAGCTGTTGAAGATAATGAATAACCACATAACAAATTCTTGTCCTCGGTCTATGACCTCTAAGTCAGTATATGTATTTTATGAGTACTCATGAAAGTCATCAAGCTGTCGGGGTTAATATTTGACTTACGTTTCACACAATCATTTCTTATTTACACTTTTGTAGATTTTGCCCTTTGCCCAGCATTTAGTCTAAAGGTAACCGCTAAAGGCCAATCCAATTATACCGCTTTTAGCAGTTTTTGGTTAGCCACCGGCCACTGGACATCACTTACAGCGTAGCCCTTAACCAACTTTGCCCTGTCAGAGCCAAAATGTCACGTGTAACTCATGGCAGTGTCTGGCTCAAACACCTCTGACCTGTCCAGCTGTTCGGGTCCGAGTTGCTCCAGCAGCGCTTTGAGTGGAGCAGCTAAAAAGCTTTTCGCCCGCATCAGTTTTTCTTTTTTGGCCGCACTACCACTCAAATGAGTCAACAGTTTGTGGCCACCAACGTTTGCGCCGAGTTTTGTTTCTCCATTTATTTTTTTTGTTCTTCCCGAGGTTTGAGTGTGATGGTATCCTGGTCGACTGCCCGATTGGCTTCCAGTGCGACGCGTTGCAGACGCGACTTGACGCTTGGCTAAACTCCAATGTGTTCGTCTGGCCATCCGGCAACCAGCATTCAGCATGCTGCATGCAGCATGCAGCATGCAGCAAGTCGAGCTGAATTTATTGTTTTTGTTGTGCGGAATTAAATAAAAATTGAATTATGTTTATATCCGCCAGTTGATGTTATTGTTGGCACCATAATAACGCGCATTGTTTGCGCTCTCTCTGTCACTCTGCTTTGTGTGTATTTGTATTGCCCGTCCGGATGACTCTATGTCGCTGTGGATCTGTCTGCGGCTGCCTTTGCTTGTGCCCGCACTTCGAGTGTTTTTCATTTTGCATAATAAATTGCATTTTCCATGCCAGTGACTCTCCATTTTCCCGCCGCCTCGTCTACTGCTCGGTTCAGTTCGGTTCGGTTTGGCTGTGGAAATGCGATTCCCAACTCCGCATCCGAGTTTGTATTTGCCACGTGCTTTGTGCTTTGCTCTTTTTACGGCATCTGTGCGCGCTGTTTTGCATTAATCTCATTTCATTGCCTGTGCGCTCAGACAACTTTTGGCTCCATGGCTAACCCTTTAAGGAGCTGCAAATTGAAGTCGTAAATCTGGGCGCCCACCCACGCTTTCTGCCTGCACGCGCTAAATCAATTTGCTCTTTAAGCTTCAAGCCTGGCTGCCATCGAGTGGCGCCCACCTTTATAGCCTTTGCGTCAGCGTCACCTGCTCACCTGCTCACCTCAGCGCCTCGTCAGTCACTTGCCAGGTGCATGCTGCTTCGTTAAATGATTTTCATGAGCTTAACGAAGTGGTTGTTCTGACTCATAGTCTTCACCTTCGAGACCCTTACAACAACTGCATCCATCTCGAAGCAAGCCGCAAATAAAGTAAATCAACGAACGACTATTGAATACCCTAACTAAAGCTAGACATAATTCAATAAATAAGGAAATAATGGGAAATATAATTATTAGCTAGAATCTAGTGAAGAATTAATCAAAGTCTCGCAGGATAAGCTTATATTAAACAATACATTATATATAATGTATAAATTATACATTCATTAAAAGTTAAAATCAAAATCTTTATTTAATTAGTGAGTTAAAAAGAAAGCTTATTAAATTTAAAATATTTCTTAACAAGTTTTTTTAAAGTCCCTTAAACTCTCTTTAAGACACCCTGCCTAATAGGCACATTTACACGAAGGTTAGGGCGGCTTTGCTTATTCATGTCGCTGATTTTGATGTCCTTTGAGGCTTACACGACAATGTTGAAAAAGTTGTGTGTCCCTTCTGTCTGTCTTTCGGTCCTTTCTGTGCCTTTCTTGCCTATGCCTGGCGGAAACAATAGATTTTTGAGTGTTGCCACTTTGTTTTACAATTTTATTGCGCGAAATTTTGAGCAACAGCGTCAACAAAAAGCGGTCCCAACAACAACAGCAACGCCATAAAAACCTAGTAGCTGCTTCAAAGAGTTGCCCTTTTTGCTGTGCGTCTGTGTGTGTGTGTGTGTGTGTGAATGAGTGAGTTCTGCGGAGCTTGTTGTGTGCCTCGTTTGATGCGCACATTTGAGCAATCTTTGTTATGTGTTGTTTTTGTTTGTGGTGCGTGGCGCGTGCCAAAATTGGCTAAACGTGAGTGGCTTTCACTTCCAACTGGCTACCCGGCGCCCGTTTAGGCAAATTCTTGCAGCGTGCATCATCAATCATGCCAACGTTTGCCGTTTGCGCTTTGAGCTTTTGTTTAATCAGCCGAATTATGTGACCCTAACGAGCGTAGATCAATTTATCTATATATATATATATATAGATATATACATAAATATATATATGTGTGTGCATATATTTGGACTACTTGGACGTTTGTTGTCCTGTTAGCAACTCAAATTGCTGGCCCATGCAGAAAACTTGCAGTTGCACAAAACTCAAACAAAGCCTGTCAACAACATGTTGCAGAACAAAAGGCATCGGGCCATTGTGCTGCAGCGGCAACTGCAACTGCAACTGCTGGCTGAGAGACAGGAGCCACCACTAGCGACTAGCAACTAGCAAGCTGGCAAGCAAACAAGCTAACAGGACAAACAAGCGCCACATAAAATCTGTATGGAAGCAGTTGACAAATGGCGTTTTGGTCATAATGCCGTCGCAGCTGGTGGCGCAGACGTAGCCCCAGCCCCATCCTCATCATCTAGGCGGTGGCTAACATATGTTTGTGTCAGTCTCTCTGTCTTCCTCTATGTGTGTGCATCAGCGGCAGACGCGCCGCTGCCGCCGTTCGCTCATAAAACTAAATTTCTAAACAATCTGCGTTTGGCAATCTTAGGGGCGCTGCTTGCGTCGCTGTCGCAGCTGGCGTCGCTGCTGCGCAACTTTATTGAAATGTTTGGCAGTTTTTCGTGTCGTGCTCAATTTGTGTCACATACATGCATAAAGACACTCACACACACACACACACACACACACACAGTGATTTGATATTACGTATATGGCTTTGCAATTTTGATTTTTGCAATTTTGCCATTGCATACTTTTTAGGGCCGCTGCAGCATGTAAAACAAAGTTTTTGATTACGGCACAAACTGTGCCACATGCCACACATTTCACATGTGCATGTGTGCTGAGGTGTGTGTGTGTGCGTGTGTGTGTCTTACATAGGCAATTCATTGATTTTTGATTGAAATTTAATTGAATCATAATTCAAAATCTCAAATGCGCCAGCAAATCTGCCTTGAGCAAGTGTAGAGGGTGGAAGGAGCCGATGCTCTGCCAGTGTGAAATTGCAAGTGAGGCATTCAAGCGTAAATGAAATAGCCAATGGCCATTCAGGCAATACGATTCGCATCAGAACGATGCCAAATCGATGATATATAAAAGCTTGTTAGAAGCAATAATCCAAAGCATCGCAGCCAAACAAGTCGTTTGTAAAAATCTCTCAAGAACGCCGTCGACGACTCGCATGTTGTTGGGCTGAGCACGTGGGCGTGGCAGTGGCAGCCCACCAAAATGGGCGCGTGCAAGATAAGCAAACAGCCGGCAGCTGAATACACATTTGCACATAATAGATATTGAGCTATAGCTAGAAACATATATACATATATATATATATGTATAGATAGATAGATTTGTGTGAGGGTAATATGCTTTATGTATTGTAAGTAAATCGAAAGTGTTTTTGAAGAGCGCTAGCAGCAGATTGAAGTAAATGTTGCCTAACACGCAGCTAAATAGCGACTTGCCTCACTTCGATGGCATCTAATGCACAGTTCAAATAACACTTAAGGCTCGTTGTCCTCCTTTCCCTTATCTCTCTCTATACACTTTGCATTGCCAGCACAGGTTAATAGTCGTTTATGTATCCATTATTTTATCTTATCTTAAAGCACATTTCGTGTTCATTTTAGCCGCAGCAATTTCCTGCTTAATTTATGAACAATTTGTGTTGTGTGCGAGAGACTACTCTTGATGTTCATGTTTAATTAAAAAAATTAAAAAAATATTAAACATTCTGAGCAAAATATACAAAGAGGAGCAACAAAAAGTTGAAGTTAAGCTTCAAGCTCTAAAGAGTTTTTCTTTATGTTTTTTGAGGGGGTTCCTTTTCAATTGGCTTAAGCTCAGCTCTCTGTGAGTGCGCTCGCTCTAAGTATTAATAGTGGAAGCAACAAAAAAATAAATACCCTGCTCAACGTGTACATAAATAAATTGAATTATATTGAAAATGTTTCTGCCACAAATGAAACGATATTTTTCGCTAGGCGAAACTTTCTGAGTAGTGGCTTTTACTTTAATGCTGATGCATTTAATATTTTAACGACTGCTGTTTTTTGTCTAATATAACAATTGTCAAGGTTGTTGAGGGTGGAGAGGAAGTGCCCGGTGGCGATATTAAATTAACGGCAACGGAGATAACAAATCGGACAACAATTGCGGAAAGTCTGTGAAAGGCAAAACCAAACCAAACGGCAATTAATTTAATGCGCCCCAATGGGCATTGCAGAGATAAAGTCGTAGCAGTAGGAGGCTGGGGCATCGCATCCGCAAATAGAAATAGAGCGAACCGAATGCCCAACAGTTCATCAGCGGAAAATAGTTGAATAGTTTCGAGCACATAAACTGAAACCGAAACTGAAACCAATGGCAAATGGACAAACAAAAGTTTGCTATCTGCCAAATGGACAGGAATTTCGAAATTAAAGCAAAACAATGCCCAAAGATTAACAACAGCTACTAATACACAGACTACACACACACGCGACACAAACAACGGATACAATTTGCTGGTTTACGGGAATCGAAGCGATAGTTTTCCTTTGCCTTGTGCCCTGTACAGTGAAGCTGGAAGAGGTATGCCTGGTACTCTTCAGCACTAGTCAGAATTAGCTTATCTTATATATAGATGATCCTTAAACGATATGCCATGACTTTGCAGGGCATCTGCCAGTCCATCAGTTTGGCTCAGTTAACTTTTGCCTGTTTTTGTCTTTGTTTGTTTGTTTCCATGCGCAAGGCAGTGAAATAAAATGTGCTACAAAACGTGGTCCAAACGCTGATGGTAACAGCGGCAATGACCACGGCCATGCCGAGCAAATCGTTGGCGGCGTCAGCAACGATTACAACGCCAGAAAAACTCACGCCAAACAACAAAAGCAATCTAAGTAAATGTGTTAGTGTGTGTGTGTGTGTGTGCTGGGCGCGACGCTTTGTTGCATTAACGGAATTGAACGCCATGTCGGAAGCGAGGAAATGTTTGTGCTGTTTCAACGGAATTGTTATAAATATGTTCTCAGATTTTGGTCTCCCCTGCACAGTGTGTGCCTGTGTGTGTATGTGTGTGTGTGGGTTTCCATGCTGCAACATGCTTACGCGCACGTTTAGCCAGCATGTCACAATCAGCAGTATTTGAAAGGATATAAAACAGAATAAATAAATGATTTAGATTCTATTATGATATACAGTTGGGCCTAGTTATGGAAACAATTAGCATACGTTAGTTTCACTGTTGAATATATTGGGGAACTATATTAAAGCTGTTGACGTTGCAATATCCTTAGGCCTATATCAACTTCTTAAATACAAGTTGCATATTTTTTGTGTTTTTTATAGTGAAACGATCTAGCAAACTCGTTTTATCTTTCTCTCTGCTCTGTACAGCTTTCTCTCTCGTTCTGGTTCTGGCTGTCTGTTAATTATTTCTCTGTTGAATCTGTATTTCTATCTACCTCTTTAACTGAAGTTCGTTTTAATTTACTATTATTTGTTTTCTTATTCTTTCCCTGTCTTTCTTTTTCCCTTAATCTATCTGTCTATCTATATATCTATCTCTTTTCCCTTCTATCTCTCTCTCTCTATCTCTCTGTCCATCTATCTATCATTCTCTTACTCCATTTCCCTCTTTTCTCTCTCTCTCTCTCTTACACTTTCTTTCAATCAGATCTTAAGACTTCCAGTTTTCTCGAATCGTAAACCCAAATTCGTATAAAATCTGCAAATTTCATATTAAACCAAATAAATATTTCCATATAATTTATCAATAAATTACTCAATATTTGTAATTACTTGAAAGATATCAAATAGGCCTAATGATCGACTAATTGGGTAACAGAAACCTGACCAGCATATTACTACGCAGTTTAATGGGCATGAAATGCTTAGCCGGCTGATTGCGTATGCCAAGCGTGAGCAGTGTAAGTTCGTATCAGATCGTGGCTTACAGCTGCTGTCTCGATTGCCAACTTCTGGGCATCTGCTTAGTACTCATGGAAGTTGCTTGCAACACTTGCCGCAGCCAAAGCAACTTAAACTGCCGCACACTTACACACAGAGACTCCTCTACACTACTCTGCTCACTATTCATTTGCAGGCTAGCCGAGGCATTAATGTGTCTGCGTGTGTGTGCTTTGTTTGTTTGTTTGTGTAATAAGTGGAGGGCAGTGTAAATGGTTTTGAGGCGTGTTGCGTAAATGAATAAGCGCAGTCGAGCAGAGGCTGAGTCTCGCCCAGCGACCGAGTCAGAGTTGGACACGTGGCAGGCGAGCGAGTGCACTTGCCACATGCGAGTGAATGCCAACGGAACAGAATGTTGAGTGTGCTCGCCATGCATGCGTGTGACTAACGGTAACCGTTAGTGAAAGTGTGTGTGTGCGTGCTGTTCGTAGCATCAAGTGCACACTGTGTGGTATTCAAGTGTTTGATGTATTACAAAATATACGACACGCATACGCAGTCACAACTGCAATTACAATGCCAAGTGCTTTGGCAGTACCTTCGCAATCAGACAAGCAGCGTGTGAAAGAGAGAGAGAGTAACTAATATATGTTGCGCTCTCCCTCTCTCTCTCTCTCTCTTGTTGTCATTTAATAATACAAACATGTGCGCGACCCGCTGTTGTCTTTTGTTTTATTACATTAATAAACATAAAATTGGCATATTGTTTGCATTTGTGGAGCCCACATATAAACACACACACACACACACACACACACACACACACTTGCTCAGATACTCAAACACACTCCTGCAGGCATATGCAGACGTAGTCAATGACTGTTTCCGCTCCGCCCGCTGGCCCCTATTGAATTGCTTTAAGTGGCCATTTATTACATATTTGCGTTGAGCGCGGCGTCGCGTTTGCCAAGTGCTCCTCAACCTTGCAGCGAGCTTGTTGTTGTTTGCTGTTTTATTGTTATTGTTTTGCCATAGTTGCCGTTGCTGTTGTTGCTGTTGTTATTGTTATTGTTGTCACTGGCACTTTGCGTCATTTTGTGCAATTTATGAGTTTATTGACTGTTTTGTGCATAAAGTAAAATCGGACAATCAAACTGCGTTTTGTTGTGGCTGCCACTAATTGTCGGCACTCGTTAGTTGTGCCACAGATTGTATACACACACGTATATGTGTGTGCCTGTATATAGTAAACTTGTTCTTATTTTTTTTAGCTATTCCCATTGCCAGTGGATGCCGTTGCCATGGCTTTAATTGCAGCTCAATTTGCATAAACTTGGCGCTATGCGAAGCTCGCTATTTGCCCCTGCAACAGCTCCTCTGCCACTTTTAATGGACGACGTGCGCCTAATTAACGTAGAACAGCAATGGGAATGTCTCTGCCACGCCTACCCCAGCACCCAGCACGCCCCGCTCGCTGGGTGGCTTGGCTCATGCCATTTGTTGTTGTTGTTTGCATGTGTGCTAGTTTATGGCATTCTCTGGGTCTGTTTGCCTTAAGATAACAATTGCCAGCACGAGACAGACAGAGAGAGAGCTAGCGCAAATCGCAGTTGTACTACGGTGCGTATGGTTAACTTTATTAGTGCAATTTATGTGGCAGTCGAAAATGTACAGCGCATAAACGCATTACTGCTGCAACAGCAATCTGTGTGTGCCTGTGTGTGTGTGTGTGTGTGTGTGTGTGTGTCCTCGCGTCTATTTGCGTTGTCAACCTAATTCGCTTAATTTATGGACTGTTTATGCACTGTGCAGCAGCTTATCCAAAATAATATATATATTACAAAACGAAATAGATTATCCCAGTATTTTATCTGTCAGCCAATCTAGTTGCTTATTCAAACCACAAACAAGTTGTCTCACTCAACAAATGACTGTTATGATGAGCCAATGAGTAATTTGAATAACTCACTTTACTATGTTCACTCATTCAGCTATTCAGACAGACAAATGAAGTAGAATGGATGAAAGAGAAGTCCGTGCAGAAAAGTAGCATTAAAAAAACATTTGCTTGCGTTCGTGTCTCGTCTACTTTTTCGTTTTGCTTTTATCTGAATTCCTTTTGGCAGTTTTGCCAAAGTTCTTCTTAATCAAAATAACTTAATGATTATATTTGCTTTCACCCGCTCTCAGTTTCTAATTCAATGCACGGTTCGCTCTTTTCTTTGCAGCTACGCAGCTGCTGCGACGATCTGAACTGCCTTTGAGGCGCCGGGCAACGTGCAGCGGATAATTGAATCATAAACGGACAGCGGCCGACAGACGAATCTCGGAGCGAATTGCGGGCAATGTTAACAAAGCCAAGCGAATAATTGTTGCAGAGCGCCAGGACGACGACGACGCAGACGACGAGGAAGAGTAAGAGCAGCGGGCGGCGACCAGGAGGCTAAGAAATGACAGCCGCGCTGCTTTAATTAAAGTTGCGCGCGGATGAGGCGCGTGGAGCGGCCAGCACAGACAGAGAAGAAAGAGTGAGTAAGCGAGCAAGCGTGCGAGAGAGAAGGAAAACGCAATGTGGCTGATGCCGCCGCGCACTGTGCACAACAGAACAAAGTGGACGAAATTGCTTTTGGAATTGAATGAGCGTTTACCGGACGCGGGCATCTAGACAGCGCGAGCAGACATTCATTTTGATTACATTTTACCTTTTACACTGCGCTACAAGAACTGACACGCAACTGAGAAATTAGCCGAAAACAAGAAAACACGATAAGAGCAAAGCCAGCCAAGTGGAAGCCAAGGACCAACTACCAAATAGCAGCCAAAGTTTTGCCAAAACTCTGCTGTTGAATTTAACGCATGAAATAATCGCAAACGGGCCGCACTTGCAATTGGGGGCGTGGCCAGGGCAGCACTGAAATTTGCATGCCTCAGGCCTTGGAAGAAGTTGCCGCCATTGCCACCATTGCCGCCCATCAACAGCTACACATGAGCACGCCGCTGTGACACGACGAGCTCGAGCAGGCGGGGAGGCACCGGTCACATTTTCGATTCGTCAACTACAGCAACAACAGCAGCAGCAGCAGCAGCAGCAGCTTCATCCTAGCAAAGTGTCAACGTTTGTCCATTAACGCAACTTGGCAGGCTCGCAACGAATCGGCATCATCACAATCCCGCACCAGCCCCGGACAACGTTGGTTCACATTAGCCGCACCAACAGCTGCATAAGAAGAAGCAGCACCAGCAGCCGCCGTCGCCGCCGCAGCAGCAATAGCAATCTCCTCTTGTTACTGCAACTCTGAAGATAACCCATTGGAGCCACCCGCAAGCAGTCGAAATCATTCCCCAGTCCTAATCTAAACCCGTTACCAGCAGCGATCCAATGAATCTGCTTTGCTGTTGCTGTTGCAGTAACATGGCACCAAACCAGCGCGTCACACGCAAATGGGAACTGTTTGCCGGACGCAATAAATTCTACTGCGATGGATTGCTAATGTCCGCACCGCACACGGGTGTCTTTTACTTGACGTGCATCCTGATTACGGGCACCAGCGCCCTCTTCTTTGCCTTCGAGTGAGTACCAGATGCATGTATATACCGACTATCCACAACGAATTGCGTGTTTCAGTTACCAGCTGCCATTTGCCAGTTTCCAGTTGCCAGTTGCCAATTGCCAGTGGCCGTCCGTCCGCTTCTCATTTGCAACCGACTGTGGTTGCATTGTTTGCAAAATGAATACGTTGCTAATTAAGCATCGCCAGGATGCCATGCCATGCCATGCCATAGAGCCAGCCCTGACCCTGTGTGTGCTCTGGTCTGCTTGGTTTCCAATTACGCCCACATTAATGGTCACTGACTGTCGGCCCGGCCGTCTGTAGCTCGCTCTCTGTTGCGCCTTGGACGTATCCAATGGCATGTAATTATTGCTGTGCAACGTAGCGTATGCGTTATGCTTGGTCGGGCAAAGGATATTCGTTGCTTTCGAAAAGGGATTAAAGTCTGCATGTTTTTCGGATTTGGTTCCACTGCGGTTTATCTATTACTCGTCTAAAGACTGTCAAATAAATGCAGCGCTTTGTTTTGATTTGTCATTCCTGTGGCATTGAAAAGGATAACGCAAATTTAATTTGGAAAGCTCGACGTTAAGGATCAACTGAATCAAACGTCCTTAGTGTTCCAATCCGATTAGGAGCGAGTTTCTTCGATTCGCTTTGAGCATTTGAAAGCAAGAAGCGTGACAAGCACCAAAATATAATTGGATTATCGATGCTGCACTTAATTAAACTTGGGCACTTGCATCGTGAAATGCTCAAAACTTTGTGCCTTTAATCAGCTTCTAGTTTAATAATAATGGCACGCTTCTACGGCACAAACGCTGCATATTCGAGTTGTTAAATAAATATTCGTTGCTAAACAAATAGATTGCTGTGGCTGCCACATGCGTTTATCTTGATTTTAGTTATAGACGTGGCGTATACGCAATGCCTACACTGTGGTAGCCTGGCAAATAATGTATACGTCACGTAGCGCAAATACAAATACACATAAAATCCCGTATTGGCAGGGCCGCAGGGTAATGCAGCGTGCAGCTGGTTTCTGTTCTGTTCACATGTGGGAAGGGGGAAACATAATGATGCGATTTCCAACAGTGCACGATTAGAAAAAATTATGCTCAACATTTTCTGCACGAATTCGTTTCAATAGCGCCAAGGAAATTGCATGTGTGTAGGTGTAAATACGCACACACACACACACTCATGCTCAAATAGCGAGCATAAAGAAATGGAATTGGAGTACTCGGTGTTTTTATTGTTGCTGTTGCCGCCTTAAACTTACAATCCAAATTTATGCGCTGCCGAAAAGCCAAGAACGGCAACTGCAATGACGCGACGTGGCATCGACTGCACATACCCATCCGTATACGCTTTGCTTAGTGCATAGAGATGCTGTCCAGGAATCTGGGAGATAACATGTGTTGCTCTAAAGTATACAAAATTCATGAACAGGATCAAGCGACGTGTTGACGTAGTCTTAACTGCGCCTCCATCAGCCAGAGAATTTTTACATTTGCAAATATAGTCAACATCCAGCTATAGCTGTGTAAGGGCATTTCCGCTTCGGCATTCTGTTGCGAAATCTTTTTTATTTTTGGGCTGGTAGCAGGATTTTTATTTTCATTGCATGCCTTATATTAGCGCACAGTCGAGCTGGCAACGGTGGCAACCTATGGGCATTACAATATCTTCTATGCTTTTAAGTGCTGTTGGTTGTGGGGAGTTGCCATGTCTGTTCCTATTACAGTTACCTGCCTGCATCTGCCCGTGGCTATGGCCAAATTGTATTCCGTTCAACGCGCTCGCAATGCAAATCGCTAAAAGGTAGCACACACAATGCGATGCTGGCTTCCTTTTTTATGTGCCATTGTCAGCGATTTGCCAGCTGAATGCGAGGAAAAACATTTTCTGAATGCTTTCCCGCTGTGGATGTGTGTGTGAGTGTGTGTGTTTGCTTACGGAAGGTGTGAGGCGGGACGGTCTGTTAGCCATTGTCATGACAAATGTATTTAACTATTTTCGGTTAGTTTTGCTGACGGTCCCACATTCGACTGGCCCCAAAATGCAGCTGCAATTCAAAGCTGAGCTCTGGGGCTTGTCACACATTATTTTCATTATGCTCGCATCTCTTGGGAGGCAGTCAGCGAGCGGTTGTGCGGGTGTGCGGGTGTGCGGGTGTGCGTGTGTGCTGCTATTCACAAATCGGTAGCACGCATGGACGGCATAATGTAACAATGCTGGGCAGCAGCATCATTGTCGCTAAGCGTTCCACAGCAATTCCCGCTGGGTTGCACATGCTTCGTGCTGCAGTTGTCTTATTTTTGGCGCCTGGACGGCGCTCAATAAAATTCCCTTGTTGCATATTTGTGCGGGCGAGCGGCATTTGGGGCATTGCCAAAAAGCCCTCTGGAGTTATTTGCATGCATCTTTGAGCAGAACTGGCTGAGCTGGAACTTTAAGAGGAATCTCCATGGGCAAGCAGACAGGGTGGGTACAGAAATGTAAGCTGAGTTCATCAAAGCTTATATTAACTCGCCTTCATTGTTGTATGTACATCTTATGAATACCTTTGTTGTGCTGAACTGTAATCAGACTTGGTTGCCAATCTTCGTTTCCTTTTGATACGAGGCCAAAATATATATACTTTAATCGTGTCATTCATATCTTTTCATGCAGCTGCCCCTTTCTGGCGACAACCATCAATCCAGTTATACCCATTGTGGGCGCCGTTTTATACTTCTTCACGATGAGCTCGCTGCTGCGCACAACCTTCACAGATCCAGGCGTTATACCGCGTGCCTCCAATGATGAGGCCGCCTATATTGAAAAGCAAATTGGTGAGTAAATTCCCCCTTGCCCTGGCTATGCTCTCTTCCCAGGTTGTGTCCACGTCAAAGAGGCGAATGTGGACAAGGTCGTTTTGCCTGTTGAATGGCTCATGACTGCCACGCCCACAAACAAACACACACACACACATGCATTTATGCATTTGTATATATTTGTTTTCACTTCATTAAGTTGGCAAGTGTGTGTGTGTGTGTGTGTGTGTGTGTGGCCCCACATAAAAAGTAATGAGCGTGTCCTGGCATAGAGAACTGCGAAAAAAGAAGAAAATATGTATGAAAATCATCAAAGGCGAAAGCTGTGCTGCCTTTACCCTAATGAGTTGTTGTTGCTGCTGCCTCTGCTGCTGCTGCTGCTGCTGCTGCTGCTGTTGGAAAATATTTAAAATGAGAAAACTTTTGCTCTTTCTCTCCCTTTTACTTGCATGTCAACAACGACTTTGTCGCTGTCGCTGCCGATGCTGCATTTCCGACGCCAACGCCAACGCCGACGCTGACGCGCACATCCGGTTCCGTTTGTTGCCATGTCGCCCGCGCAGAAGTGCCAAACTCGCTGAACAGCCCCACATACCGGCCGCCGCCCCGCACCAAGGAGGTGCTCGTCAAGGGGCAGACGGTCAAACTGAAATACTGCTTCACCTGCAAGATCTTCAGGCCGCCGCGTGCCTCGCACTGCAGTCTGTGCGACAACTGCGTGGATCGCTTCGATCACCACTGTCCCTGGGTAAGTGCGCCGTGCTGCCATCTGACATTGCAATGCCAAAACGCCGCAGATGTGGGCCATCGAAAACAACTTTCACTGACTTTAACCCAATTCCTGCGCCAACTGCTGAGCTAGCTGAGAAAATAATTTGTGTTCAGCTGCACTGCTGCTGCGACCACAGAGCTTTGCCAGCAAAAAAACTAACACACACACACACACACAGGCGCACGAATTCAAACACAGTCGCCCCGTCGAGTACTACCCAATTTGAGTTTTTTTTTTCTGTTGCTGTCGCGCAGGCAGCACAAAATGCGAATGCCCCGCGAGCGCCTAAAAGATGCAACAAGATGCGGCGGGTGGTGGACCGAACAAACAAACCGCTGCACACAAAGCAGACACACACACACACACAGACACACTTTTATACGCATACTTAAGTAGCCGCACTCTGATTTTCTAGCTTGTGAGTCTCTTTCTCTGTGTGTGTGTGTGTAAGGGGCATGTTACACTAAGTGCAACGCGCTTTTTCAGGCAACGTGGGCGTCGTTATTCTTATACCCTCTCGAATTAATAGCAGTTAAGGCTTATCTTAAAATCTATTCAAGCAGCTGCTTAGTTAGTCTTTCTAGCATTTAATCACAGTTTATCTTTTGGCATCTAAAGATGCCAGACTTAAGGCCCTAACAGCTAGCTATGCCGCCTTGACAGGCAAAACTCGTAAGTTTTTAAGTTTTATACAATGTTAAGAATCTTTTTGGTAAAGTTTTGCTTTCATAATTGAATCACTAAATACAGGGTATTCTTTGAGCGTGGCAAAATATTGCCGCTGACTTAAGCTCGCACCACCCACATACCGCTGTAGAGAGGGCTTTGAATTTTTCATTTGCTGAGCGTTTCGTTCGTTCGTTCGTTCGGACGAGCCCGACCCGAGCCACCCGACCCCTGCTAACCCACAGCCGGCTTGATTATGAGCTGTTGGCACTGCTGTCAGCGCTGAAGGTCGCCTCGTGCCTCGTGCCATTTCGGGCCTTAAAGCAGCGGGTGGTGTTGCTAAAAAAAAGACGAAATTGAGGCATTTCTCGGCGGTGCACGACGCGTAATTTCATTTTGGCGCCAATTATATTGCGAACGGGGCGTGGGGCTGACGAAAGGGCAATTAACCTTATTGTGTGACGGCGCATTATGCAGGCTTTGTGCGATGTGAAATTTTCCAATAAAAAATTTGTCTCTCTTCGCAGGTGGGCAACTGCGTGGGCAAGCGAAATTATCGGTTCTTTTACTTGTTTCTAGTCTCATTGGCATTTTTAGCCGTATTTATATTCTCGTGCTCTGTGACGCATTTAGTTTTATGTGAGTAAATCGAGCTATTGCGATAGTGTAAATGAAATTAATCAGATAATTCAATATGTGTTCGAACAGTGATGAAAACGGAGCAGGAGGTCTTCAAAGTAATAAAGAAGGCGCCCTTCACTGTGATTGTTGTGTTCATTTGTTTCTTCTCCATTTGGTCGGTGATTGGACTGGCTGGCTTTCACACATATCTGACCACCAGCGATCAGACAACGAATGAGGATGTAAGTGATGCCCCTATGGCTATACTAACCTATAAAGTTAACTGTTTATATCCACATTCCGTACAGCTCAAAGGCTCGTTTTCCTCGAAGGGCGGGCCTCGCACTCAGAATCCCTATTCACGCGGCAATATTTGCCTGAACTGCTGCCACATTCTGTGCGGCCCCATGACACCCTCGCTGATTGACAGGTAAATTAATGTTATGCTGCCTGCCGTGAATTGCATCATTTGTTAAACCGAACAATTTGTCTCTGCATCCACACACCACAGGCGCGGCATAGCAACGGATGAGTACATACAGCAGATGCATCATTCCAGTCCGCGGCATGCGCTGAGCGATGTGATCAGCGCCTCCCAAATGGTAACCACAGCGCAACCGATGCTGGGCAGCATGAGTGGCGTTGCTGGTGCCGGCGGTGGTGTAAGCATTGGTGGCACCGGCGCTGAGCTGAAGCCGCGCTTCTATGATGAGGTAAGCAGTAAATGCTGCACTGCATTTCGAGCACGTCCATCCAACTCCATCCTAATCGAAGTCTAAATGTCTCGGCACCTGTGCTTGCTTATCAAATCTCAATCTCAAACTCAATCTCCTCAATATATATCTCTCTATCTCTCTCTCTCGTACGATGAACTTTTGTGCACCTCATATTTGACGCTCTGTTTTTTCTACCTCTTCTTTTTTTTGATTTTTGGTCAATATTGATTTTGGTAACAACTCGTTAAATATATATTTGCATATATATATATATAAACACCAACAACCATATATAAACAACTTCAACAACAACAACAATCAACAATCAACCACATTTCACATAATCACACCGACAACAATCAGTCAAATCCCTCTTCCTCGACGTTGGAGAGCAACGGGGTGGCTGCCGCATCTGGTGGCGCTGTCAACGGCCATGGACATGGTCATGGCCTTGGGAATGGGAATGGGAATAGCTTCGATCGCCCGCCCAGCTATGATATGCTCCAAAACGGTAAGTCCAAGTCGCGCCGGCAGCAGAATCAACGCTGCTCGCTGCAAACACTGCTGCCAGCCAGTGCACAGCATCAGTTCAAAGCCAACAAACACAAACAACTCAAACACCAATCACACCAACAACAACAACAACAAACACAAACACAACCGCATCAAAAGCAGCAGCTTTTGGCTGCAGAACTGCAGCTGCATCTGCAGCAAGAGGCTCTCGCCAGTGGGCTGGCCACGCCGCCCTCGTTGCAGCGCTCGCCTGCGACTTCCTCCTATCGGCTGAACTTAAAGCGTTCGCTGCATCTGCCGCTGACACCATCATACGATGCACGCAACTCGCCGCTTCCGCTGCTGCATCATCACGTGCACGCCCAGCAGACGACCGCCATTGGCAGCGTGTCGGCGGCGGCAGCGAGTGTTGGTGGTGGTGGCGGCGGCTCTTCATCGTCGGCCACAACGGCGCCCACCTCGGCCTCGATGGCAACGGCGCCGGCGCTGGCGCCACGACGGCCCTCGACGCTGAAGCTGCAGGGCAGCGCCGTGATCTCGGCCAGCAACAGCACAGTGACCACAATACACACATCGGCACCACAGCCGCCGGCGCCCAGCGACTTCAAATACTATTCCCCGCAGCGCACCACCAACTATCCGTTTCCGAAGGCGGCGCGCAGCATGCGCCGCCAATCCACGCAGTCGGTGGATTCGCAAAAGGTTAACATTGCCGGCTATCATCCGCTGCCGATGCGTTCGCGCTACAAACATCAGGAGGTGATGTTCGAGCTGAAGTCACCGACCAATCGGCTGACCATTCGAGAGTGCGACTTTGGCGGTGGCGGCGAACCCTGCGACGACGATCAGTCGATCAAGGATAGCCAGATCTTTCGTGTTAGTAAACGAAATCTTTATATGAATCACCGATCGCCATGGAAGGAGCGCGATCGTTACTCGAATCTGTACGAGTATTCGTTCAACATCGATCTCAATTCGATTATCGAGGATGCCGCGGGCAGCGACTCGTCCTAGTACGCAGCTCGCAGCTCCCAAGCAAACACTGCCGTCAACTGTGACCGCCGCCTGGTCGCAGTTGCCACTGACTACATTGATTGGTTGTTAAACGCTGTACGCTCTAAGGGCTTGCCCCTGGCAGTCTGCCTCCGATTCCTACTGCTGCCAGGCTCGGGCTAGGTACGCTGTTCGAGCAAATAGTTAGGCCGTATCGGAACGGATTTTGCAAAAGAAAAGAGAAAACAAAAGTAAATTCAATAATATAAAACAAGTTTTTGAAATTGCAAAATTGCTAAAAAAAAAAAAATAACAAAATATATATAGTCTGATGACATACATATACGTACTGTATGCATATATCTGTACAACTCCTTGGTTATTACCCAACACTGGCTTTGGTAATTTCACAATTGGCTTCCGTGACGCGCTTTTTAGGGTAGATGATTGAATTGATTTCCCCTAGTTCTAGTCTAGTTGGCATTGCCTTTGTTTTTATTTTGCACGCCTAGCTGCAGCTCGCGGTTGTCGCGTTTATGATTTGATTTCTATTTTATGGAAATTTTGGACACCCAGCAACCAACACTAAAGCCCCCTCCCACCCAACCCTCCGTTGTAACAGCTCGTAGCACCCGACCCAGCTCTAAACCCGGACAAAACAAAATAGAAAAAAGAAAACTTGGTTCATACAAACTTTTGCGTTTATGTAGCACCTATATATCATAGGCGAGCCACGCTGCCGCGCCGCATCTGAGCCAGCCGCGGAGCGGTCAGTGTGGCCATATGTTTTCAGTTGTCGCAGCAATTAACACACCTAACACACACTTAAATGTTGAAAGTCCATATCCCGACGCCGCCACCTCCAATAGTAAATAAATTCAACAAAAAAACCGAAACGTAAAACTTTATAAGAGCAATGCATTTTGAAGACACTTGCATGTTAAGACTCGATTCGTAGTCGATTGAGATTTTAATTTATTAAAAAAATATACATACATTATATATATATATATATACTTAAATGAAAAGCCCTTGAATTGTGGGCAGTCACTTGTGCAGTTTAGTTGAAATTTAATTTGTGAGGTTTCAATTGAGTGAACTCAAATATGAAACGCAAACAGCAAACAGCAAGCGAACACTTAGCAAACAATTTATAAAAATAGCCAAACAACTGCCATTTATCGAGAGAAAAGAAAACACATTTTGTTTTTACAACGAATATTAAGTAAACAAATCTTTAAAAATTCACCAAGAATTTGGAATTTGATACGTGTAGTGTTGTATAACAAATTTTAATAGATCTGTAATTTTTAAAAACCCTAGTCGAAAGCAAATCAATGATGCATTATTAGTGCGAAATGCATGCGAAATATTGGATAAAATTAGTGTTAACAGATTGCCAAGTGACTGCAAATATGTCATAAAAACATATGTTTAAACAACTGAGAGACAAATATTTATACATAAACACATAGTTGTAAATGTTAACAGAGCAAGTTAAGAAGAGCAGAGCAGAGCAGAGCAGGGAGGGAGCGTACCCGGGCATAGAAGAGACATACCGCAGCATGCTTCTGGCCAGCGGGTAGCTTAGTTATTTAAGTGACAAATTCAATAGAACAATAAGTCAGCTTACTGTAAAACGGACGGCGCACTAGCAGCTCGTGCCCAGTCTTAAAGGCTATTAATGTTACGCATTAACAATATTATATATATTATATATACATAAATGAGTTCCTTTTAGCAATGGAAGAGTTATAAAATTGTATACATACGTATGTTGAAGATGTTCAGAACACGCGTGTTGAATATATATATATATACATAAATATATATATATAAATGTGTACTAACGCATATATGTGCTTATGTATGTTAAGCAGCTGGTATATATACACACACACAGACACATACAAACATAATAATAAAATTATACTTAAATGTTGGGCAATAAAATGTACTCTAGCGTATCTATGAAAACAATTGAAATGTTAAGGAATTACAAAACAAACAAACACAAACACACACACACACAGCTACTATGTTACGAATAAATAAACTTTGTGTGCTTACTGACAAAACTCACTTGAATGCAAATGCTGTAGACCAAGCGAAATCAGAAATTGAATATCTTTAAATTTGCCAGCGTTCAGCCATGAGCAATTGACCAATTAGAAAACGCCTTTGTTTCGCCGCAAAGTTTCTGATGGGCGAAATACTTTCCTATGCCGCGTCGAATTGCTTCCCATGGAAGACGAGCAAGACTTATAACAGAAGCATATTGCTGAAGTGACGATCAAGTATGCACACACACAAACACATACACAACAGAGACATACACACACACACAGACACCTTGGCAGCTGTACTGCACAGCGGCCAATCAGAGTGGACGCCATTTTGTTAAGGTTTGCGCGCTTCTTCTTAATCCCCCACTTCGCTGCCAATCGCCGCCATGTTTGAGTTTCCATTTAGCGTGATCTCATTTCGCATGCATTCAAATTGCAGGCGCGCCACACAAGCAGACGCACCAACCAACCACTCACTCCTCTATCCGAGTACTCAAAACAAAATAAATAAAAAATAAAAACCAAGCAACCGCAACAGCAACAACAAGTTAATACTATCAAGCTATACATGATTTTTCTCTTGGTTATTATGCACATATAAACACAATCCCTGTACACTAATGCCAAACTCTTTTTTATGTCTTTCAATACAACTTGTGACTATGGAAACTAACAAAAAAAAAAAAAAAAACAAACAAACAAATCGAACATAAAACTTTTTGTGTCTTGTTATTGATCAACTCGAAATAAACAAAATTGCAAACCAATCAAAATTGCAACTAAAAACTAAATGCAATTGAGGGAAAGCTTTCGAGTGCCGCTTAAAACTAGAGTAAAACATAAATGCCTCATGCTAAATGCCTCAATTGGGTGAGTTGCCTCCACGACACGAAAGTAATAATTCCCTTTTCTGTTGTTCAACTTATGTAATAGTAAAATAAAAACAAAAAACAAGTATTGAATTCTCGAGTAAATTTAACAACGCTTAAAAACGCTTTATTTCAAAAGCAAAGATTGTGCTATATATAGATATATTTGTATAACAATCCAATCCGATATATATGTACTTTGCTTTTTTCATTTTGTATAGCGCAATTAGCTAAAGATACAAGTGTTCGACTACCCTTTAAAGCCGTCTTTTGTTGCTTAGCCTTATGTTTATTTGTTTATATTCAAAATGAACCCAATTCACACAAATTGATTATGATTTGCCTGAATAAATACAGAGATATACAAAGCCCATAACATATCACACGCTCCAGACACAGCTCATCAGATAGAGATACATTTTTAATCTTAATTTGTCTATTTGAAACATTGGTATATTTAAGTTTTTTTTTTGTACAAAATTTGTAAAATTGTTGGAGCATGCTTTGAATTGTTTCATCTACTGCAATTGGCACCGCATTCAACATTCATTAAGCGTTCTTTATACATATATAAGAAGACACCAATCATAACATGGCTCATGCGTTTATTTATTATTCATTGCCATTGGCCATTTATTGATATAGGCGATTATCAAATTGAATTATATATTTTCAATTATGTTTCGACCAAGGATGCCGCCTCGACAGTGACGTCAGCTTAAATCCCATATAATTTCATTTGTTTGAGTTGTTCTGTGCATTGGCAATATTTAATCTATTTAATTTTTAATTTGCCGCCTTTTCAGCATTTTTCAATTGTTTGCATATTTGAATAGTTTGTTAAACCAGCAGCGAAACCACCAAAAAAAGAGTAAAACCACCAACCACACGAGCAGTGAACACTAGAGAAAAACTATTTCGAAAATTAAAATACAAATTTTTAATTAGTTGTCAAATTTGTTGTAATGAGAGTTTTAACATTATAAATGTTTCACATTAATTATGTATGCAATTTCCATATACATATATATGTTTTTGTATATATATATGTATTTATAAAAAGAAGTGCAAGTATAATTTGTGGACTAACCGCTTGGACATTTCGTTCGCAGGTAATTCCAATAGTCTAGCCCAGCTCGTTGACAACGAGATCCCCTTGGCCCAGATGGACATGCCGGCCTACACACAGCCAACGGCCACACAGACGCGTCAATTCCGGCACCACAAGCAGCGACAGCTGTCCAATGGCGCCTCGGCAGTCGAAGATCTGGCCTATGAGAATCAATTGGCCGCCGCCGGCAGCGAGGATGAGCTGGACAACACGGATGTTGTTGTGGTAGGCGGCACAGAGGTAGTCGCTGCGGTGGCTGCCATTGCGGCTTCCAGCAAGGCGCGTGAGATGCGCAACCGCAACCGCAGCGGCAGCTATAGCAATCTGTTTGACGTGGACTTTGATGCAGCTCTGGTCAACTCACCGCTGAGCGCCAACCATAAGCCCTCTGCGGGCGCTGCTCTACTGGCCGCTGCCATGAGCGGAGAACAGCATGCCCTGGCCAAGTCCGTCTCACAGACGGAGAACATGTACAGTAATGTGCCCCAAGTGGCCGTGTCGCCGTCCACAGATGCCGCCCTGCACGTCTACTCGAACATTATCGACGAGCAGGCACAGCAACAGCGGCAGCACAACGAGCGGATGCAAGCCTCGACGGTGCTGTCATCCACGCTGCTCAGTGACGATCTCGACCTGGACGATCCAGTGAGCGCATCGTTTGTGGGCGGCGGCAGTGGCGGGGGCGTGCACAGCCATGGACATGGGCATGGGCACGGCCCCCGCAAGGCTGGAGGCGATGGCGCCGAACAGGTCAAGTCAGCAGATCGGCTACGCATGCTGCACGACACGACTATGATTGATACAGCGCTCGATCTCGACAGCCTGGACGGGTCCAGCATGGGCAACAACTCGCAGTCGTGCTTGGTGAAGACGGCCAAGGCAACTTCCAACATCACTGGGGCGCCCATTGTCTAAATTACAGTTACCACTGTCATTAGTCGCGTATACCCTGTAAATAGCCAAGTTTTATCCAATATGCTTCAGCTTCTTTTAATTAGGCGATCCAGCAGCAGCCGGAGAGAGATAGTATTATAAGGCCTAATACTTGATCTGATTACGTTTATTTTTGTTGACATTTAGTTTAATGAGCGGACACTTCAAATATCAACCTATCAAGAAGCAACTAAAATATTACCTTAAGGCGTTACGCATTCATAAATATAAAGATATATATACAAGTTAAAGAAGATAACAAAAATTAAAGCAAACAAATACCGATACATATACAACAAAAAAAAAAAAAAACAAAAAGAAAACGTGGTGAACAATGTTAACAATTCAAATGCATTAAAAATGAATGAATAAATCCATACTATATTATTAAATGAAACTGTTTATACAATACACACACACCCACATACATTCATGTAAGGCAAAAGTATATACATATATTAAGACATATATATATATATACATATATATATGTATATGTGTTGTATATATATGGTTAGTTATTAGAATATATAATTTTTGTATATTTAAGTTTTTACAAATGGCAAACGACGAGCGTGTTTTCCGTTCTTCAGAGTTTATTACGATTTTTCTGTAATAGCAACAAATTTAAAACGGAAAATTCCATGCAATATATTTGGATGGAAAGCATGTTAAAACACACACTTGCATATATATATATAAATATATATATGTACAATAAATAATAAACTAATAAAAGGTACACCACAAGAGTTGTTAAGTGCATGCGAGACAAAGAGAAGTGCGGCGTATAACTGTTTATTTACATAATATATTATACTTACTATGTAATTCAAGTTAGGAATATGTGCGTGGTGTACAATGTTATCTGAACTTATAAGTCGAGGTAAAGAGTTTGACATGTTAAAAGAAAAAACAAAAACAAAACAAGAGTATGTTATGCGAAACTAATGAACTACAATTATACAAAGAATACAATTTATAAATAGAAAAAATGAAAATTCTTGAAGTTTTTACTGGCAAATTGGGTGGCTTACACAAAGTTCCAGAATTCCAAGGGGAAGTTACAGAAACTGACCAGTTTTGGCATAAAATAAAAACAAAGAGTGTACATATTTGTGTTTAATTTTTAGATTTTATTATTACGAAATTAGACTTGGATGTTATTGATCAGTTGATAAACACATATGCATATGCCCTAAGTATACAGAGTGCATTTTTGCATTTGAAGACATTCGCAGGTAAATTACAAAAATAATTATAGATGCTGTCTTTTTATCATTTAAATTACTATTTTGTGTTTTGCAGCATTGGAAAATCAATTTCTACATTTAAATATCATTTATGATAACCAGTCACTTCTCAAAACAAACTGAACTTGAATTTAAGATGATATTACTGGACAAATGGCATCGCATAGCAAAGTGTTTGGACAATTGTGTAAATATTTACATAAATATTAGAATATTCTATTCGAAAGCTGCCAAATAGTTATATATTTACCCGAATATTACATATTTAAATAACTAAAATATTTTTAAAAAATATTTGGCAAACTAAGTGTAATTTCGAGTTGCCAATTAAGTGCACGGAGCATGAGCAATTTAGCAAGGATTAGCATTAGATTAGAAATAAGCGCCTGCATTCCTTTTGGCCATGGAATCCAAGTATTATTATTACGATTTAATAAAAAAGGCAGAGCATTCGCTTAAATTTAACTCTCCGTCCCCTCCTCCCTCCATATGTATAGTTGTCTGTGAATTTGGGTGTGTGTAAGTTGTGTGCAAAGCAGCAGTAGAAATTGCAGTAATTTATCGTCGATAACGTCCCAAATATGCCTTGCAGTTGGGGCACGTGTGATGGACGTCCATGCAATCATCGATGCAACAAGGTATCAAGCAGCAGCCCAGCCAACAACTGTAATTAGAAAAGGTTTGATGTCAGCTAGATCTGGGATATATCAGTGAATACCTCTGGCGCACTTACCCTAGCAATGCGATTACAAAACCGGAAAGATAGGCAATCATGCCCGGTTCTGTACGTGTTGTTGACTCGATCTCTGCATGGCATGAGGGGCATATCATGTGTGTGGAAGTCCGTCCAATGGGCACCACTGTCGTCAATATATTTGTGCCCACGGTTGCAGGCGCCACAACTGGCGTGTATGGACCCACTGGCTTCACCCCGCCAACTGCCTCCAGATAGGACGGAGGCGCCGATGGCGGTGGAACGTATGTGAACGGCGGCGCATTGCCCGTAGACTTGCTCATATTGTCAATCGCCAAATAGTCCTATAAATGCACGTGATTGTAAGAGCTGCACGAAACAGAGCAAATCAAACAATTAGAAATGTAAGATAGAAAATTACCAGCATAGAATAACCCTAAACTGACAAATAAGCTAAAAATAGCGTGATGATTCACATACAGCTAGCCGGAGAGCGAGAGAGCACGGTCCACGGAATTTATGTGCCCGCATTTCGAAATATGTGCACGAAACATCAACAGAGAGCAAGGCCAGACGATTAATTGGCATAGTTATGGTTTGTTTGGAGAGCATAGACGAATTATACGCATACTCTGGGCATTATAAAGAATATTTATATAATCATTTACAATCTTACAGAAGGAAGCGTCATGTCTGCAAAAATACATGTGTTAATTGAGCGCTGCTCATGGAGCATTAAGCAATGCCTGTGACAATTTCAATTTAAATCACCATTGACGACATACAATGGACAATCATATATATATATATATAACTATGTGGGTATACCCACATTAATTTGTTTGTTGCGCTGACATGCGGCTACATCAATTAGACGCTTCGTCAATAATTGCCAACTTGTTGCGCTGATAGCAGCGGCAGACACGAGGATACAAATATACAAGTATGCACATCATTCTGATAATTACGTATATGAAGCAACGATGTCATGTGCTTGGTCGAAATCGAATGGGAAGTTAACAACAGTAACAACAACATTGCGGAGCTTAACTCGACTGTTGGAATGCAGCTTTCCCCACCCAAACAGAGACAGACTGTCAGCAAGTGGGCACAGAAACCGCGTCGCAACCACAACCGGAAGTATTTCAAACTCGAGCTTAGGAGACCGAACAAAATGGAAATTCAATCAACTGTCTGTCTAACGATCGCCAGTTTAAAGGGTATTTCCCAGCACAGCAACCGCAAAAGCTCGTTCAATTTGCTAATTCCACTAGACAAAAGTCGTAGGCTTGTAATTTCAGTCAAGTTACGCCTGATTTCTGTTTATTTGTTCTTCTGTTATTGACACTAAATTAAGACATAATTACTACAGAGGCCAGACACAACAAAAGTTTGAGCAAACATTTGTTTTCTCTCAAAATGATGTCATTGGGCGGACAACAAGTTGCAACTCTTGCAAGCTGCGTCATAGCAACACTAAGTAGAAGCCACTGTGCTTATTCCCATGGCATTCGAATACAGTTTGCGTGCAATTGTATCATAAAATTAAATATTATAATCAACATATGCTAACGTATTTTTGCCAACATTATAACAAATGGATTTTTCAAATTTTAATTATCTTAGAGCACCGTGGCAAAGCTGTTTTGTCAGGTTTCAAGTCATTTAACTGTATAAATAATAGCATTCACAAATCTATTTAAATAATATTTATTTTAAATTGTTGGAAGCACATTCGAGGAGTTGATTTAAACAGATGTTGCTGCTCTACCTACCAGATGACGTCGCTGTGCTATAATCGGAGAATATATAGCTAGTGTACATATAAATATACATATATTCATGTGTGTGTGTGTGTGTGTGTAGTATTTATGCTAAGTTGTTGTTGTGCAGCAAGCATATTTTTAGCAATATATACATACATACATAAACAGAAATATAGTTTTTATATGATGTAATCTAGTGAACTGTGTGTATACGCATTTAGGGTTCAATTATAATCAATGAAAATTAGATAGAATTTCACTTTTTTGCTTATCGAGCAAATAATCATTTAAATTAGATTCATACATATGTATATATGTACATCGAACGTTGCGCCTGTGTTGGTAAAGAAGCTACTTTTATTGCAAGACGAAAATTTAAAGCGAAATGTAATTTTTGCCTAAATAAAATAGTCCCGAAATAGACAACAAAACACATATTTTTTGTATTGAACTTATTTCCAAGGAAATCAGCGAATGAAAAATATATACATATACAAATATATATACACATTTACATACGCTTTTACCATATACACTTGCTTATAGAAATATCAAACGGCGGGAAGTTGTTGAGCACTCGCGACCTTCGCATCGAGCCTACCTGCCCTCATTTATAATAAATATATATAAACAAATCAGTAAACGCAAATTCTTGCTAGTTTTACCTCAATAATTTGTCGAACCGAGCTAACTTTCGCACAATAACACGACACGGCAACACGCTAACTAGTGATGCAACCTAAAGGCAAACTGATCCAGATATCGAACTATCGATAGAGAATTGAAATAACAGCGATGAGAAAATTTACAAGTTACCATCACTACCTAATTATTGAGATGGGCAGGGTTGTCTGTTTGTTTATGTGATTCCAAATATCTAATACGTTTACAGTCAACGTTCAAGTTTGGTCTATGTCAGCTAAGCACACGCCAGATATATCGGAGCTGCTACCAGTGCGCCAGTATCGCTGCGAGCACTGTGCAGATCAAGTGTTTGGTAATCAAAGCCACTATAGCCTGCACCTTCGACGACGACACAAGTTGGCACTCATAAAGAACGAAGCGACGAATCTTGCATACCATTGTCCAGTTGTAAGTTGTATTTATCATGCAGAACGGAAAGACGGAAGAGGCTTTGCAAATCTACGATTCCTGCGGCAACATTACCAAAAAACCCATATGACCAAGACGTTCAAATGCAATAATTGTAATGAAGCATTTCTACTCGAGCGTCATTTGGAAAAGCATCAATGCTGTTCCACTTACCCTTGTGCTGTATGTGGCCTCACCTATACCAGCAAGGCAAGCCTTCAGACCCATATGCGTCGCAAGAATCACCTGAAAGTGCCCTGTGAGAGTGAGACAACTAAGGATGCAGCAACGTCAAAGGTGGCAATTCCTAAGTTAAAGGCATGCCAAAAGTTGCCAAGGAGTTCTGTTAAAATGGTCGATCAATCCACAAATACTGAAGAAGTGCCATCAGATGATTCACCTATTAATGTGCCAATAACGGAGCACATACCACCCATAGACTCACCTATGCAACCATCATTCTATTGCCTGCCAGACATAGAGGTGCCCTATGCTCTGCAAACAGCCACACAGACGGACGACAGTGTCGACATGGACGTGGCAATCCAAACAGCCATAGCTGTAGCTCTTAAAGAACGTGAAAATGCAGAGAACGGATTGCCTATGCCAAGTTTGACGTATGATGAAGTCAATCGGCTTTTGCGCGACATGGAAACGCAAACGGAAGATGTGGATCTTGATGAAATCGACATGAACAATGAGGTGCTGGGTCCACTGCTTCGAAATATACAAACCCAAACGCTCGACAACAGGCAACACCAAGGCACAATGACAGAGCTTGACCAGGAGTCGGACCCGCAACAAAATGATAATTATGTGGCTTACCAAGACCAGGAAACAATGTTCGGGCCGCAGAACTCCGCTCACATGCATACCCAGACCTGCGATGAGCTGTTCGAAGAGCTGGGCTTATCGCATATACAAACCCAAACACATTGGCCAGATGGGCTCTACAATACGCAGCACACGCAAACTTGCGACGAAATGCTGGACGAGCTGTTGGAGAATTTTCAGTCGACCTATACGTAAACCAGGTGTTTGGATTGGCAGGAAACTGAAGATGCTGTTATTAATAAAATACTTAGCTATAATATATATATATATATATATATATATATATATATATATATATATATATATATATATATATATGTATATATGTTCACAGACTTTTATTAGCTTATTTGTTATTTAAGGGATAAACAATACAATAGTTGACGTTTAATACAGTCTTATACATCTAATTAGAAATCTAAGTTGCTTTCATTTTGTCCTTGGAGGACCTGGTCAGCAGGACCTCTGAGCATTGGAAGAAGCAGTAGCTGCAAAAGCTCAATGCCAAGTAGTTGCCTATGCCGCTTAAGTAGGCGCCGCGCATTAGAAATCCGCCGACTTCCTGACCGGCAATGAAGTAAACGTTGGAGAAGGCAGCGGGTATAAACAGTTGGGTGGCAAGAATCGCATGCAATCTTTGTGCGCCAGCAGACCCAAAGTGATTGAGTGACCAATTTTGATAGGCAGGCTTCGACACAAATGTCTTGTAGAGCTTTTCCGCGGCCAGGCAAACAAAATTAAGTACGCTCCAAATCAGTACATAAGTGTAGCAGCCATGCCAGATGAATACAAATGAAAAAGTCAGTGCTGTGGCACAAAGCTTCGCAGCTGGGGACGACTTCCGGCCGCACAACTCAGCGTAAATGTGCTTAAAGAGAAACTCATAGAGTCCCTCGTCAAAGTACTTCCACATGTCCGAGTAAAAATGAATGCGTCCAATACAGCGTGGTCGCCTTGGTGCCGCAATGTCATCATACTCGGCAAACGCAATTCCCAGTCCATAGGTAATCACATAGAATATAAAAAAGAACTGCCCCATGAAGTAGCCGGCGGCATGCTGCCAAAATACCGACTCCATCATAACCACCGCGCGCACATCCCGTGACATGTAGTTGATGTAGAAGTAGTGCAGGGACCACTGCATGACCAGCCACCAAAAGACAACGCGCAGCAGAGCTACAAAGAAGCTCCAGTTCGGAGACAGATCTTTGCCCGTGGGTTGCTGCTTGAAGCGCTCAAAGCTAATGAACGGTCCATAGGTGAGGCAAGGAAAGTACATGGTATAGGCCAGGTACTCAAATAGATTTTTCGAGCCAGTCGCAGTAAAGGAGTAGCTGCAGCCACGTAACAAACTCCAGGAGAGGGTAACTATTAACAAGACATACTCTTCATATCCAACTTGAGACAGCCACCATTTGCTGTTTTTGGCAACGTTAAGGACCCCGATCCAGGCAGCGGTTAGCAGCCAAGTCGCAAGTTTTGATCGTGCGTACAGAGTTATCAGATAATAGCTGACCAGCAGAGACCCAAACATAGCCATGGATGTCCAATGCATATTGAGGACGATTGCCAATGCGCAGACTGCAACATGTCCGAACTGGCGCAAGTGGGCCCATTTCCAGCGCGAGACACCACTCACAAGTGCATGCAACAGGTAGAAAGGCCAAAATTTGGCTATGAAATCAGCAAAGTTCTCCAATTCGTCATTACTGTCGTCACGCTTGGGGGCCACGTCAGCCCGTTGGAGCAGCCTCCAGCCATCAGCGAATTGGAAGTCAGTCGTGCTTAGTATACGATCCCTTAACGCATAGATTTTATATAATCCAATAACAATATAAGCAATATAAACACAAAAGTAGGCAAGTTTTTCGAATCTGTTTAATAAGCCGGCAGTCATTTCGATATCGATAACAGTGTACTACTATCGATAGCGATGGGAGAGTGTCGTGCTCAAATTTCAATCTTCATGGTAACATATTTGGTTAAATTAAAATATAAATATATGCTATAGGTTGCCTATAGGCGATCTATATGATAGATTATGTAATCAATTTAATGACAGATGTAACTTAGGACTACATTAATTCTAAAATCGCATAGTGTAATGTACATATATGTATGTATGTTTGTGTACGAATGTATGTATGTTTATGGATGTATGTATATATATATATATATGTAGGCATATGAATTTTAATTCATATCATCATCCTCTTCTTCATGTTCCTCCTTGACTTTACGCTCCGCCTCGGTCCCACGCCGTTGCAAGTGCCGCCATAGCGTGCTCTTAGGTATTTCAAAGAGATTGGCTGCATGATTTTGGGTCATTCCATCATTGAGGCACGCATGCACTGCCTTAGCTAGCTTTTCACGCAGCTCATCCTTCGGGGTGCTGTCACGCCGCCGGCAAGCAACGAAGTCGGGCAGGCGACCCTGTGCCGCAAGACGCACTTTGTGGCGGTGCAGCGTCGACATGGGTATATGGAGATCCTGGCTTATGCTTTTCAGCGAATCGCCATTCTTCAGGCGTTCATAAGCTTCCGAAAGCGAAGGTTTTTCCCGTTTTATCCGCATATAGGCTGGATTCGATCGCACACGTCGCCAAAGCACGGTTTTTGATATATCGTAGCGATCAGCAGCTTTTTGCAAGCTGAGGCCTTCGTGTAGCACGGCAGCCGCTGCGAGGTCGAGGGCTTCATTGAGATCATCTTTGCATTCTTTTTTAAGTGCTGCGTGTTGTTGATGCTGTTTGGTCATTGCTTTCTTCGTTGCCTTTGATGATGCTGGACGCTGGCGTGACTTGGGTTTTAACATTTTCATATCGAGTTGAGATTTGCGAGGTTTCACATCCAACAGCTCATCATCTTCCTCCTCGTCTCCATCGTGCATTGCATCCTCGTGCATATCAACATCCGCCTCTGTGCTCATCTCTATTAAAGGATCAGCCGAACCAACATATTCCTCCTCGATTAATTGTGACTCCGATTCTTCGTGCTCGTCTGTAACGTCTGCCTCTACATCCTCGTCGCCTAGCTCAGCTGTCTCCACAGTATCAACCACAGCTGAGCTGCCTTGCACTCCTAACTTGGACACAGATGATTGTGTTATGGTAAACGTTCCCGTATTCTCTGTATATATATACTGATTTCCGCTGGTTGTGCCGCCCATGTGTTCGATTGAATATGTTATCTTGGGCTGTTCACCGTACACATCCAGGAATTCCAGCGTTCGGCCTTCCTGCTCGTGCTGGTGTTGAGGATTAGTGAGTACGGTATTATCCACTTCCAATTTGCCAACTACTGCTCCTGCATCTTCCTCTTCCTCCTCCTCCATAAGAGCTGTATTCGCTATGTGCAAACCGCTAATTGATTTGGCTTCCTCGACAGCCATAGCGCCACTTATAACATTTGTGCTCGTCATGGATGTCGGATTGGTATCAAAGCTTATGGCAGACTTGATGCCCAGTAAATTAATGGCCCCGAGAAACTCGGGCAGCATGGCAGAGGTTAAACTAGTTTCCCCCATGTAAATAAACGATAACACATTCTCGAGCAGCTCACCACGGATGTCTGGTAAAATGACAGTCGCCTCCTGACCGGCGGGTAAATCGACAAGCAGATTGCGCATTAAGTCGCTGCAAGTGCTTAGAACGAAGAGGTGGGCGCGTACACTGATGCCATCTTTGGCCACAAGCAATACTTCGCATTGCTGATTGTTGCTTTGTTGATGTAGCAGAACGCGCTGTATATCCATTATTGTGGACGAGTGGCCCATCCATTTTAGGTGATTCTGAGGAAAGATAATCGAATTTCAAATGTAAACAAATCGCACAAGCGTGTCGGCATTTGCATTTGTTCCAAAAACCATTACCATTTTCGTTTGTTGTGTTTTATTTTCCAAAAATCGGATTCTATTCTATTCCAGAACTGCAGGCGAAACGCGACGAAAATGGAGAGCAATAGGGTTGCCAAATGTGATAAGAAACGGGATGCCACTACAAATTCAAATATTTTAACTTGCGACTTGCGGTAAAAAAATATAATAAAATGAACGCAAAATTTCTGTAGTGGTTTATTTACAAGAAAAGTCAATTTATAGCGTCAATTGAATAATAATTATTTTATTTAAGACAAAATATTTTAACTTGTTGGCAACACTGAGCTTGTTAAATTTGCGCTTGGTGGTTCATGAAATTAAGTTCAGCTCTTAACGGAAGACGATCATTTGTTATTGTTTGGCTTATTCCATTCTGCTGATGAATTCTGTACAGAATTTAAATAATCAGTACTATTGATAGTCAATTGTATTAAAAGTAATATGCAATGGGGTTCATGTTAATTTTTATGCTTTGTGGAGCCAGTGAATTTGTTCTGTTCCATCAAAATTTCAACAATTCGAGAATTTAGGAACAAAATTGAGCAGTGTCAATGATTTAGTTCACTAGAGCAAAACAATTTTCTCAACACTGGCCTTTTGACATTTTGTTATTACATAAAGTGTCAAATATTTGGCAGATTATTGAATTTGCACTGAAATATTTGGTTTAATCGAGCGTATGGCCGCATTAATTAGAAATCTGGGTGCCAGAATTGCTTCTGCCGCTTTGACGGCCAAGCATGGTACGTGTTTAATACTAAACATACTTCAATAACACTAATTTTTATATTGATTACATAGTGGTACCCGCTGGAACAGCTGCATTCCGTTTGCAGAGTACTGCGCCCGTTGATGCGAAACCAGCAGAGAAACGTACGTAGTTTGGGTTGGTTAACAAATATTTCGTTCATATATATAATGTGTTTCTATTTGGTAGCCACTGTACGCAAGCCAGATGCAGCTGCTCGCTCCAGTCTTTCTGATTTCGGTCGATATGTTGCCGAATGCATGCCCAAGTACGTCCAGAAGGTGCAACTGACTTCTGGTGATGAACTGGAAGTGCTGATTGCTCCCGAAGGTGTTGTACCAGTGCTACAGTTTCTGAAGGATCATCATCAAGCTCAGTTTACCAACTTGGTGGATATTGCTGGCGTGGATGTGCCGTGCCGCAAGAATCGCTTCGAAATTGTCTACAATATTTTGTCGCTTCGCTTTAATGCTCGTATTCGGGTTAAGACCTACACCGATGAGTTAACTCCTCTGGACTCGGCTTGTGAAGTTCACAAGGCAGCCAATTGGTATGAGCGTGAGATTTGGGACATGTATGGTGTCTTCTTTGCCAATCATCCAGATTTACGTCGTATCCTTACTGATTACGGATTCGAGGGTCATCCACAGCGTCGCGACTTCCCGTTGTCCGGCTATGTTGAACTGCGCTATGATGATGAGAAAAAACGCGTTGTTTGCGAACCTTTAGAGTTGGCACAAGAGTTCAGGAAGTTCGATCTGTCGGCACCCTGGGAGCAGTTCCCTAACTTCCGAAATGCAAACCCACCAGCCGAGGTGGTGCAGCCAGCTAAGGCTGCTGCTGGTGCTAAGAAGTAAGCAGTTCGATGTGCCGCATCGAAGTTGTGAACCTTGTTAAATGGTAATTATGTAGAAAACTATCAATAAAAACGATATGTAGAAATTGTAAATTTAAAAACAATGATTTATTGATAATCAACGGTACGTCACATAGAGTTTAACCTTGCATTCAGGCTCTGGGAGTCCGATTCTAATATGTAGTAAGAAAATAGATAAGGTCAAGTCATATAAAATATGCTTTTATACTTTTAAAATTTGAAAATAGTTGCCAATTACAATTTTTGATCGATCTACCAGTTTGACACGCACACATATCGGGAGTGCAAAAATAGATTTTCTTAAATTCTCATGAGCTGGGTACAAAATATTTTCATTGAATTACAACACCAAGATATATCGCTGTAACGATTTCGAAATTGAATGAAATTGTTGTATTCATAGCTTGAGTTAATTTAAAATTGATTTATAACTTGCTTTACTTGGCATTTCTTGCACTTTTTTGCGTTTGCACGCTTCCGTTTTGTCTGCCATCGCTGTCGAACTTAATTTTGTACTCTTGTTTATATGTATATTGTCTAAATGTAACAAAGTCTAACTAAACAGCAGCGAAATGTTGACAATTTTATTTGACTTAGCGACTCGTGTTCGCATTCGCATTCGCATTTTTACAAAATACTCTACATTCACATGTGCTTGAATATATACGCATATCATATGCATATTTACGGATTATCTTAATAGACTTACAAATCTGTTTTGTTTTTTTTTTTTTTAATTTTTTAACACAAAATTCAGTTTACCAGGTGAAAAATCGTGCGCCTGCGCAGCGGTGCCTGGCCTTAAAGGCGTCAGGTGTTAGGGGCGTCGTCACGCCTTCAATCCTAGTGTTCTTTGTTTGGCGGGAAGTTTATAAGTTTGTTGTACAATACACACATATATTTATATATATTAATGTATGTATGTCTGCTGTAGAAGTTGAATTCCGTTCATATATTTATGTGTTGATTCGAGCTTGATTTATCTGCACCGCTGATGTTTTTTTATTTCTTGATTTATATGTATTTTCGTTTCTCCAATTTGTACAAGACTATACATACAAATACGTTGTACGTGTATGTACGTAACAATAATTTTACATTTACATAGCTCGCTATACGATTAGTATTAAAAATGTTTCTTGTGCATTTGTAAACCGTGGCATGCGACTGGTTGCGCGCATGCCTACATGTAGGTATGTATCCATGTATGTATGTACACGTATGTACGCTACATCACTGCGCCGCCGAAATGGTGACGCAGATACAAAAACAAATTTTGTTGCGCTTCAATGCGCGTGAACAGTCCGTGTCCAGGTACCTGATCCGTCCTGGACAGTGGGACTGTGACAAATGAAAAATTTCGATGCAGGATGAAGAGTGTGCCGCTGGCTTGCCGTTTAAATGGCGCTACAGCTGCACTTCCTGGCGACAAACAACAAATTCGACATCGACGACCATTCGTGTAAGGGCCCGTCGTGCCTCAAATACAAATATGTAAGCCAATGCACACGATTCCATGGTGTGGCTTATATCGATTCGGTTTTCGTATAGAGCCGAGCAGCGGACCCGCCAGCTGATGCATAGGGTGCTCCTTTGCTGTTGCTGCTATTGCTGGTGTTGGCTTGGCTTTCGCTGCCGCTGGCAGCAGCGGCTGCTGCTTCATTATTGAGCCGCTCGTGGTACTCCTGGAAGCACGGCACGATGCATAAATTCGTTTGACACTCGGGACAGTGGTATTTCGTTTTGCGGCGCAAAATGCGACCATGTCCATCGATGGTATTCCAGCAGAAATTGCAGCCCAGCGCCGGACCAGGACGAATAACTGGGCAATGACTAGACCGTGGGTTCTCTAAGGTAATTATTTCACGTTGTGTCTGCGTAGTAAAGTTAAATATTAATATGATGTCGTGTTAAGCATACACTTATCCTCTTACCTGTGGAGAAGACACCGAGCGCTGTAGTTCCTCGTTCTTCACGCGCAGCGTGGGCAAATGCTCAAACGAACCACTCGTCGCAGTCTGGCTGGGATGCAGGTGAATGTTGCTGCTGCTGCTGCTGCTGCCCGTTGACTTGGAGGAACGTAACTTATTCCCACTGCCATTGGCCGTCTCTACCCGTGTGCTACTGCGCTCCACAATATTTGTGATGGGTGAGTGGGGCGACCGGCGTTCCGGAATGGGTGACTGTTCCGTGCTGCCTCCGTATGTCGGCGAAAATGGCTGACGATTGCTGTTGCTGTTGAGGCCTACTGGTGGCGATGTTACTACAGAAACGGGTGTGCCACTTGAGTTGGTGGGCGTGACTGCGGCCTCACTGGACGAAGCGGTACAAGTGACGACGCGTGCTGGTACCAGGTACTGCGATGAACCGGCTGGCGGTGGCGAGCCAGAAGCATAAATTGATTCAGGCAGCGAGATATGGTGTGGATGGTGTAACGGAGCAGGTGGCACATAGCTTGCATTACTTCCAGACAGTGGATGCGAGTATTGACGATGCAACGGCGCAAAGGGATTACTGCCCGTAATGCCGGCTGTGCCAGTGGCGTGCAGCGAATGCTGACGTGGCAGCAGCGGGTCCGAATGCTGCTTAATTAGATATGGTGTGCTGGCCGGTACGCTTAACAGGTGCGGAGTGGGCGATGCCAGACTTGGTGCTGGTTCAGAAGCGTGCCGCTCAATTCGAGGTGGTACGGTCAATAGATGATGGTGTTGGTGCTGCGCCTGGTGGTGATGGTGTGTCGAATAGTCCCTGGCTATGGCGGTGGTTGTGCCCGCCGCATTGAACGGATCAAAGTCAAGTGTCGTAGCGGCTGTATCCGGTGAAATCTGATTTGTCGACGAAAGACTATCGCTGTCGCGCTTAACCCGAGGCTGCCTGGTGAGCACCCTATTCCGCTTGGAGCCCATCACAGCAGTCGACTGCGATGTCTGCAAATCTGTTGCAGCATCCGTTTCACTCGGCGTCCGCTCAAAGCTGCCACTGCTGCTGCTTGTATTGGTGCCTTGGCTGTGGCTGATCGACAGCGTGGGATGATGCTGCGTGACATGCGCCGGACTAGGCTCTGCAAGCAAAGTACACGATTTAATTGCATAAAATTAATGAAATGAATTAGTTTAAATAATTAGTAAATGCAATTTTAAGTGAATTATGAATGTGTGACTTTTTTTTAATTTTATTCGTTTCTTGCACATCGAAGCCTAAAGTCTAAAAGGTTCGTTTGTTAGTTACATTATATCGTACATATTTTCGTAACTTATTTTACAGTCGTTTCATTTACTACCGCAGACTAATAGTACATTAAATGTAAATAATTAAATATATTTATATATATATATATATATATGTATACATATAACTATATGTTAAACATACACATACACAACTACCATAGTTATTGGTACTTTTGCAATTGTAGGAAACAGAGTTAGTCATAATTATTGTTTATGCTATTTTGCGTTGTTTATTTTGTATATTTATTTTTTGATGAATTCGTATTTCGTTTGGTTTGTTTTTGTTGTTTGTTGGCGTGTGTTACACTATGCATCTAGTTGTAGGAATTAAAATGCATTACCAAAGTTTGACGTTATAAATGACTTCTAACAAATCACGCTTAATTTTTAGTTTGCCCTGCGACAATATAAAAAGTTATTTATTAGTTACATACATTATTATATATATAATATTAAACTACTTTTTTATTTTGTTTTCATTATGTATATATATTGTATTAAAAACACACTACTCTTATTCGTTTTCCTTTACTTTCTGCAGTCTCCATTTAGGATTTTGGGTGGTTACGAGTTATCTTAGTTTTGTATATTGCATATATGGCTTGCCCATTTAGTCCTATTTCTAATCGTATGCGTACATCGAACTTATGTACAATTAAGAATTTCAAAATTATTAAACCAAGATTCCCTCGTCAGATATGTCTAATATGTGCCAAATTGCACTCCAAACAAAAACAAAGTGTTCTAATTTAATATATATCTCTTTAACAGAAACTAGCATTGGAATGGTGTGTAAATTGCCAACGTCGAAATTATTTTGTTAATCTGATTTTAGTGATGAATATGTAAAAACAGTCCCTGAACAAATTATTGCTTCCATATGGATCATTTGGTTGGTTGATTGGTAAATCCATCCCATAATCGAAAATACAAAATGAATTCGTACATTTACAAATGTATATATTGGTACGTACATATATATTATACATTATTGAGTTGGCTTAATTAAATATTTGATGGTTAACTTCCCTTACGGTTTATTTTATACGGACTTTAACACTATCCGTCTAACGGCAGACCCATTCCCCATCAACTAGATACAAACACCCATTTTAACTAAAAACTGATTGGCCGTTAACTGTACACAAAACAGATATATAGAAGTATATATATATATATATATATATATATACTCAATTATACGATTTAGAATGTAATCGTAATAAAGGTTGCTTTTGTAACACGAGTGCCAGGATTAGTGGGGGTTTACATCAATGATCAAAATAATTAGGCCATTTTTAAATATTTATATTTAAAAAGTTGTATGTACATGCTAGCTAGTCGATACATAAATCAATTTCTTTCTGATGATTAACACTAATAAAATTGTATAAATTTATGTACAAATATAAATTGTGGTTACATATACAAGAGTACTTTACTTCCGATTCCTTAGTTAACAGTGGTAAAAATAATGTTCGGCTCGAAACATGTAGCTTAAGGAATTAGGTTCTATAAATTATTACATGTGTTGTGTGTCGGCACATCTGCTTAACTTTAGGGACACTAAATATTAGTGGGCTATGTTTGCATACAAACATGCTATGTATCCCATCTTATTCCGATTACGATTCCGATTCCGATGCCTTATCTTTGTAGTTCACTATAGCTGCCGTTGCTCTAATACCTGTATACCTTGCACGGCTTAGCCCGGGAGCTTAGGATTTGTCTAAGTATTGCAGGCCCGTGTTAACCAGTGGAGCTAATGTACTGGCAACCAGTGGCGGCGGTGGTGGTGCCGCCACCGTTACAAAATTATTGAAAAGAAACGCAGTAGCCGCTGCGCTATGCGCAGTGCCCATTGCTGAGACCGATACGGGCACGGCTGATATGCTCATTGGTTCTGGCTCGTTTGCTGCCATAACGGCGGCCGCCTGCAGCATCGTGGCTGGCCCTGGCCCGTGCGCAGACTCGCCGCCGCTAAGTTGGTCCACCTGCATAGGCATTACACCTGCGGCGGCGGCAACAACGCCCATGTGACTTGAAATCGTATTCTATATTGAGTTGAAGTTAATACTCTGTAGATTCATGGCAGCGGCCGGATTAACATTGATCGTACCCGCTCCGGAGGCACTGGCCGCTGCACCAGCACCCGTCGCATCGATATACCGCTGCCGGGACATAGTGTGCACGCTTGTTGGTGATTCCATGTAGCGTGCGTCGAAGAGGCTCATGACGCCGATGGCTGGATGCGTGTTAGTGCCACCGGCCGTAGAGGCCGCTGACGCGCTGGCATGATGCGGCGTACACATCAGCGAAGGCGTTGGCGTCTCCGCCTGCGGCGGAATCTGCATATTAAGCGCGGCAGTTTGAGCTGCGGCCACGGCAGCTGCTGTTAGATGATCATATGATTCGTTGGGCGTATCGTCGCCGGGATTTGTTGACGGTGTTGGTGAAGGTGAAAGGTTGGGCTCCTGTTTGACCACACGCGCCTTGATGCTGGGCCTCGATACAGGGTAACCGCGTTTTTTGTATTCCAGCCAGAGAGTCCGATTATTCACCCCGTACAGTCGTGCAGCCTTGCAGAATCCGATACCACCAGTACGAACTGCTTCCAGAGCCCGAATAAAGTTCTCATCACCTTGTGGATTAACAGAACGTTTCCGTTTTACCACTTGACTGTTGCCGCCGCCTCCACCACTGCTGCTATTTCCGCCGCCGCCTGCGCTACTCGCACTTCCACCTGCACTACTACCACCGCCGCCGCCTACACCCGAGTGAACAGGTGACTGCGTAGGCGTTGGCCCCTGACTGTACACAGATTGAACCATGTTGGACTCGTTGGGAGACGTGGGTGACAAGTTTTGCGCTGCAGTTGTATAACCGCTGACCAGATTATTCACGGTTATGATTTGCGACGAATACGCCTGACCAGCCGTGGCGCCTTGTTGCTGCTGCTGCTGCTGATAGTGCAGCTGTTGTAAATGCTGCTGTTGCTGCTGCTGCGTGGCCTGTTGCTGGGCTTCATGCTGCTGCTGCTGCTGTTGACGCTGGTCGTTGGTGCCGGCAGCACCGACGCCTGCATTGCTATTCGCGCCACTGTTTTGATTGCCGCCGTTGCCATTGCCAATCAAGTTGGACTGACAGGCAGGCATCGAAAAGCGCGAATAGTTCGAATCAACAACTGTCCACTGCAGACCTGGGAAGGGGAGAGAGAGAGAGACAGCGTAAGATTGGTTTCGTCTTTAGTTGGGGTTTGAAATTGAAATTTACTCTCTATAAATTTACTCTCAACTTGGGGTCGGGGCTCATCATTTGGCCAAGATCTGAGATTGGAAATAGGGGCAAACCATTGGACAACAGGTATATTATAGTTTGTATAGTAGAATGGTATTGGTATCGGTATCGAGTAGTAGAAAGATTGCTAATGCTAAATCATTATCATTCGAAAACCGCTCCTAAAATGTATTCCCATAACAACAAATATTCGAAGAAAATTAAAAATCACTTGGCAAACAAAAGAGTTTAGTAATCAAATCGACAAAATTAAAAAATCAAATCAGTAAATACAGTTATTTAGTTTTGGACTCTGTGCTAGCTCTCTCCCATTCCCAAGTTCAGGTAGGATTTCGTTTTTGAATAGTATACACAATAGTTAATTATATACATATGTACATACACAATTGCATTAATTTTCATGTAACACAATTATTTTTATTCGCACTTAATCGGTAAACGGTAGTCTTTATGCTTATGTTTCATATTTAGCTTTAGCATTCATTTCTCCAAGCGCTTTGGATAGCACTTAAATTCTTTGAACTAAAGTATTTTTGTGTGTGTATTTGTGTGATCGTGTTGGTGTCGTTGTGTGTATGTGTGGTGTACATGACATATGAATGAGCGGTAGCAGAGTAACAACAGTAGTATCTAAAGTTGACCAAATTCGGAAGTATGAAATAATGATAATGATAGCAAAATAACAACAAAAACCCAAAACGGAAGGGACCAGGTTGAGCTCCCCCACTCGGCTCATATGGACAGCCTGTTGCCAATAAAAAGAACAACCCCTTAATGAAGCATGATCTGGCGTATGATTATATTTATATGTTGCAGTGTTATTTCTCTTAGTGCAGTTGATTTGTGTACTCTTATTATATTAAAGTACATTACACTTAAAAAATAAGTCGCAAATTTGTTTTGTATACTTTCAGAGAAGTTTGGGTAGTTTTACTTTTCTTATTCTCGCGATTTATTTTTTAAGGCACACTGTACAATTACATTTCGGACTGCGCTGTTATAGTTTAGTGTCTGAACTTACCCGAGTGCGACGATTGTGAATTGGGGGCGTCGTGTTCCGAAGGTGTCGTAGTGCCAGATATGTCCAGAGGCATCGATTGATTCACATTGCCAATATCCACTTCAGGCTTCTGTATGTTGATCAATCAAATATGAAAGAGACAGAAGTTTAATAAAATGCTTGGAAATGGATATTTAGTTAACGTGACCAATTTCATTACAATTTGCATATGTATGTGTCCGTGAGCGTCATCCAGATCCGAGTCCTGTGGCTGTTGTTCTAGCTCAGTGCTCGCCGACTCTTTCAGCAACTTGGCAGTATGCATCGAGTGGCCCGAAAGACTGCCCAGTGCCGCTGAAGAGTTATTGCCCGCTCCACCGCCAAATGACATTTGACTCATATGCGCTAGGCTGAGTCCAGCAGCGCTGCCAGCGGCGCTAGCTGCATCCAAGGAGCTGCTATGCTGTTCCTCCGAGTTATTCCGGTCACCAGAGCCTAAAAATAAAATCAAATTAGTTACATTGTTCAGTTTCCACGATATTTACTTCCTGGTCGACGATTCTTTACCCAAGTCACACTCACCGTTATTCGAGGATTTTCGCAAGCGCTTGCGCCGCGTGGCCGGCGAGGTGCCAGCACTTAGCGGCGATGGTGTTCGTCTCAACTGATGATGATGCGTCTGTGAACCCTGCGCTTGGCTGCCCTGCTGCTGTTGTGGTTGGTGATGATGATGGTGATGATGATGCTGTTGCTGCTGCTGCTGTTGTTGTTGCTGCTGCTGTTGTTGCTGCTGTTGCTGCTGCTGCTGCTGGTGCTGTTGTTGTTGCTGCTGCTGCTGTTGTTGCGCCTGCTGCTGCTGTTGCAGTTGTTGCTGTAGTTGTTGCTGATGATGCTGCTGAAACTGTTGTGCCTCACTGCTACTCCAAAGCGAATCACCAGCACTACTACTGCCACTAGCCGCTCCTAGACTAGAGGCAGCCACACCAGCGTTGGTGCCCGCAACATTCGCGCCAGCTTGACCCAGCAACTCGGTGGCCTCGCTGGACGACTTGCTATCTGACTTGGTGAGGTTCGCCGGATCTGTTGGCATTTCGGCCAGGCCCTTTATTTTGAGCATCTCGGCTGTTTTAAGTATGTGTGGCAGTTGCTCTTGCGACACATTTACCTCACCGTAGTACATAAAATCCACCATCGTCTTGAGATCATCGTACTGCACGTCCTTCAGTATGACAATCGGATGTTGACACGGATTCGTCGTAAATAGCGCCTGTTAAAATTAATGTGAAAAAGATGGGTGTCTTGAATATTCACTTTTCTTCAAAATCTAAAACACGCACCTGAAAGTACGAACTGCACGCGGACAGCACTATTTTGTGGGCCTGAAGTTGACGACCCTCCGCGGCAAGCGTGACGTCCACCAGCGTCCCATTATGCAGCAGGGAGGAACAGACGGATATGAAGTTTGGCTGGTGATTGTTCCAGCGCAAGCAGAACTGCTGCACAGACATTGTCAGCGTCAGCGTTGGCGTCTACGCAAGCAACAACACCCCTTGGCGAAGATGTTGCCGCTGCCGCGTACTCTATCTCGCGGCAGCAACAACAAGTTGTCGAAATGCCAACGAGATACCAGCAATGAATGCCAAGACAAGCCAACCAACAATATCAATTCCAAAAAGCCAAATGACGAAAACACGCTGATAACACTTTTTATCGCCTATTGATTATTGTTTTCTACTTTCTGTTCCGCTATTTTTTTGTTGCTGTTGTTTTTCTCTTCGCTTTAATTAAAGTTTATGTACAATATTATTTTCAGGGCGCCTTTAAGTTCCGCTACTATTGTCCTCGTCACTGTTTGTTTTTGGATATACATACATACATACGCGTACATATATATAAAATTTTACGTTTGGCGGCGGTTTCTATGCCGCACCGTTATACACATACACAGATGCACGCATCTTATGTACCGCTGAAATGGGAATGAATGCGAAATAAATAAATTATAAGTATGCACACACATTATAATACATATTTTTATATTTATTTGATAAGAGCAATATTCGAATTTGTTTGGATTAATTTTTTCTTCTTCTGCTTGCTTTAGTGTCAAGTTATCTCTTCTTGCTTACGCGCGCACTCTTTCGCTCTTTTTCTATGTATCACAGGCTGCGCCGCGCTCGCTCAGGCTGGTTACAACAAAAACAGCGTTGGCAACAACAAAATAAGTATATATATATATACATATGTGTGTGTGTAATTATACAGTCGCGAATAGCACACGCACACGGGTACACGTAAACATTCTAGCATATACATACACTGGCAGATGCTGGGAAATTTAACAGAAAGTCTGTGTACTGTTTTTTTGCCTTAAGTTTTATTTTTAATGAAAACGTAACGAAATCTAATACATAGGCTTCATGTCTGATGTGCGCTATAGGGAGACCTTGAATTTTCTTTGATTGTTATGACGTAATTAGCGCGTCTGACCCTCTGCCTCTGCCACAGGCACGACCACGACCGACGTCGACTAATCGCTGCTTCGTTTATTCATCGTATTGACATTTTCAGCAGCCTTTATTTAGGTATGTACACGCATACATATGTGCATATGTCGCGCGTTTTTTGTTATAAATGTTTTCCCATCTACATGCTTGCATTCTTATTTAATTAGCAATTGGCAAAGTTTTATGTTTTTCGTGGGTTAGGGCAGACGATTTTATTATTTCGCACAAAAGAAAACACGGCGAGAAGTAGAAAGTCCAAAAACAAAATGGCGCGCTTGTAAGAAAAATTGTTAGTTTGCAAAAGCTTTTAAAATCATGTTTTACACGTTATATTTTATAGGGAACTTATGTATTACACATTTTCACTGTTGTCTTTTTACATTGTGCATATTTTTGCTTAATTTTAGTTTGCATATAATTTAATTATGACAGAAATGCAGTTCTTACGTTTTACTTCTTTATTCTTTTATTGCGATATCAGACTTGACAATCAGGGTTGCTTTGCAGAACTGGAAAAAGCATTCAATGAAAACATCGATAGCTTAAAAATTATTGTATCTATCGATGTTTTACTAACTGACATGGTCAAATGATTTATTAATGTGAAGCTGTGAAATAATTGATCGAATTTAGGAAAGTTTTTTATTTTTTATTTTTAGATATTGCTTTTAAATTTTAGGTTTACTAAATGCTATAAAGTTCAAAAATTATTTGATCTAAAATCGTTCAGAGAATACCCCTAATTCGAGCTATTTAAAAGCCATCGAATGTAGAAGCTATCGATTAATTTCCAGTCACTATCGCAGCTTTTAGTGTTGGTAATGATGTATATACTCGGATGTTAATACCAATAGGAATAAAATACTAAATATTTAAAATGGTATTCGGCTTCACTAAATTTTGAGCTTATGAATTTTCATAATCCCACTGAAATAACAGCAATTAATTAAATTAGTTCACATACACAGTACGAAATTCCTCTAGGTTTGCAAATATTCATTTATTTTTATTTATTAAATGAAATGCAATCCAATATAAATTAAATTTATTTAGAAATAAACATGTATGATTCTCTCTCTTTGAGTTAGTTTCTATAATTGAATTGTTTAAAGATGAACAAATGTTTATAATTTGTAATGCTAATACCTTTTTAATGGCAAAAATCGCCTGATAAATTTGAGCTCATTTGCATTAGCACTTTCCGAAATGGAGTCAATAAGATTAGCTATATATTCATATACAAATGTAACTATATTAAAATAGGAACAATGCTATAAAGTTCAACGAAATAATGATGTGTAGTTATGAATAGGGCTGCTGCTATTCATGATACGCCCAGATTTACAACCTTTGATAGTCGGAATAAATATGCATTATATTTTATGCATGTGACAAAAGTTAAAGCTGCAATGGAAAACGTTTGTGGAACGCGGTCAGATTCATATTTGAGATGCATAAATTAACAATTCTGTATCTCAAAAACATTTTTTAATATGCATTATGACGCGGGGGCCCTTGTGTTGTAGGTGTAGGTCATCGATCCGACCGAGCGCTAGCTGATATAAAAGACTCGTCCAAAACATTGCGACATCAGTTCCAACTGCAATAGAGATCGGTGTAGTAACTAAATTTTCAGCCAAGCAAAAATGAGCAAGACTGTAAGTTGTCATCCTAATATCAATTAATTGTAGACTAAAAATTGATCATATTTCAGAGCATTATCCTTGTTGCGTTGTGCCTTGTTGCCAGCTGCAGTGCTGTGGATGAATCGGGTGCTGTGATTACCAATTATCGATCAGAGGCTAATCCGGATGGCAGCTACAGTTACGAATATGGCACTTCAAACAATATTCAGGCCCAGGAGACAGGCGTGGGCGGTGCCTATGCTGCAGGGTCTGTGCAGTACACTGCGCCCGATGGACAGCCCATACAACTGGCGTACACAGCTGATGAGAATGGATATCAGCCTAGCGGCGCTCATTTGCCAACACCTCCACCCATTCCCGATTACATCCTGAGGGCATTGGCATACATTGAGGCACATCCTTTCGCCAGAATTCAATTGAAGAAATAAGACTGTAATAGAATTGTGTAGCCCTCGCGCCACTTAGTTTAAGTTAGTAAATCAGAAATAAATTGCTTACATTTTACCGTTAAATCAGACAAAGATATAACTGCAGTAGGCAGCTTCACTGTGCGGCTGATACATATAGCTAAATCTGCTGAAGGTGTTTTGATATTATACTGCCTTGGGAGTATTTCACTTCCCCAGAGTTTGCTGTAAGTTGAGCTGTTTCTTTGCCACTTTGAGTTTAATCAAATGTGAAATGAAAAATGTAACTTCGTTTGTGCTCCAACTCAGTTGCCAGCAGCATCTGCAGCATCAGCTTCGGCTGTAGTATTGAGCAGTTGACCAGTTTTTTGATGTTAATGAAATTCAAAAGCCGTCGTTTTATACTAATTCAGTGTGAACGAAGGCTCTAGATTGGCGTGTCTAGTAGACATCTCTTAATCACGCAAATTGAGTCCAACACAGTCTTTAATTGATTTTTGATTCATTTCAGATTCAAGTGAAGTAGAGCACAAAGTAGATTGTCTATGGCACTATCTTAAGTGGACATAATTTAATTTGCTACAAACTTAAATTTTGAATGCTGCTTTATTGCCTTTTGGGTCAATTTGACTAGCTTAAAATAATTTAAGTTTGATTTTAATTTACGTGTAAAGTAGAACTGTTGATTTGATGATTAGCCGTACAAATTTAAAAAGATATACATTTTGGAATCGTCCTTGTTTTTAGCCTAAAATGGTGATGCAAATTCTTGCTAGTTATTTCGAATGTGGTCCAATTGAGTATGGTTTTTTGAATACGTATGGATTGCAGAGATTCGACTGAGTTACAAAATATAATTTCCAAAGTCAATTAAAATTTTATTGAGTTATTCAACTGTTGAATTAAACATTAAAATTAAAAAAACATTTAATAAAAATCCACTTTTCAACATTAAAAGTAATAAAAAATTAAAATCCACTCTTCAAGTTTTAGACGCGTATTTTAGTGAAATAAATAATGTATTATGTATATTTATACATATTATGTCATATATATTTGTTATATATTATGTATATATATATTTATGTTAAGTTTAAGGAGGAAAATAATCCTATAAATAAATAGACCAATGTTAAGTTTGCATACTTCAGATCACATTCGTTTATTTTACATAGTACACAATAGAAAAGTTTTTAGATTGATATTATTTGGAAATATTTATAATTAATTAATTTAATTTTTAATTAATTAATTAATTAAATATTTATAATAATATCGCTTAACCTATCGACCTAAAAATCTTGACGTTATTTTGACGCTCATCATATTGTGGGTGGGTGCGGATGTATTCCAATGATCTCAGAATAGCCGCTGGAATTGGTGGTGGGGTTGGCAAAATAGCGCCCTGTGGCTGGTAACCATTCTCATCGGCAACGTATGTAATTTCGATCGGTACGCCCTCAGGTGAAGTGTAAGAGTATCTACCGCTGGCAGCCTGACCACCAACTCCCTGTTCTTGAGCAGAGATTCCATTGGAGGTATCAAGTGCGTAGGCGTAGCTACCATCAGGATTGACCTCGCTCCTGACATTGGCGATTGCGTGGAGATCGTCCAACGGTCCGGCACAGGCGCAGGCAATCAAAGCCGAAGCAACAAGGAGCTAAATTTATTTGGGCGAAGTGGTTATAGCAATTAATCCTGTGATGCGAAGTTAAGCACTTACGAATCGGAACATCTTTGCAGGTTGTTTCTGTCTTTAGGTGATGAACTAAATGATGCCTTACTGGTAACACGCCAGCGAATTTATACTAAAATATTGGCTCGGTATTCTCATAAACCTGATCGCTTCAGAGCAACTTATATGTATGTATATGTTCAGGAAATTAATCTAAATAACAATAACAATAAAAACAACCAATAGCCCGAATTGTCCAAAACCGGCGAATGTCTGTGCACATCAGCATTAGCGGCAGCAGCCAGCGATGTGAGTGGGCTAACGCTCAGCGGCCTGTTGAGTAGAGCCAATAGCAAATGCCGCATGCAACGGAACGTCAATGCCAAGCCAGACCCTGGCCCACCGCCCGAAGGGAGCGAAGCGGGGGCTTCGCCCGGCACACCCAAAAATGTATTTCACTAAATTAATGTATGTGTGCGTGTATGTGTGTATCGCCATAAATATTTCGCATAATTTATGGTTTCACTGCTACAGTTTGTCTAGCTTGGTCCGAATTTTGTTGTCATCGTCCGGTTTTTTGGCCAGAAAGGTTTAACACATTTGTGCGGAGAGGCGCTAAATGTGCGCGCTTAACAAATTGGACTATAACATTGAGATAATTATCTAATTCAATGATCAAGCTGTGATATCAAAACAGGATTTATTTATGTCCAAGTCTCAGTCGAGTCTACATACACGCTGCGGCGGCAACGTGATTGATCTGCTGATGCATCAAATTTTATATGTAGACTTATTTTATAGCACATCTATAGCTATTTCAATTATTTTAAGCTTTGTTTTTAGCTGGCGTTTCGATTCTGAACGAAGCCTCAATGCTATATGTAAGTAGATAGCCCTTTTCAGGCTGAACTTAATTTGAATTTCATTTGGATATCCAGATTATAATCGACTGCGCTTCCTTTACATCATGTAAATGTGCAGATTTTTGGACGAAAATTGGGATGTAAGCCAATCGATTTTAATTCCAGATTAAAATTCTATTTTCACAGAATTTGTATTATATATATATTCTTTATAAGTTTTGGAAACGTGTTTCAGATAAATAATTATATATATATATATATAAATTGTCTGTATATTGCGTTAAATGCAACATTTAAGGAATGAAATAATCCTACCTAATTTTCAGTTTGTATACTACAAATCACATTAGTTAGTTATTTTAAAATATTTGATTTAACCTTATCCTGCCAACGATCTTAGAAATGGTGAGCTTTTGTATTTGATCGGCTCCTCAGTTTGTGTGTGGGCACGGATATATTCCAATGACCTCAGAACAGTTGCTGGAGTTAGTGGTGGCTGGCAACCATTCTCATCGACAACTCCCTGCTCCTAAGCAGAGATTTCATTAGAAGGATGAAATTCCAATTGATCTTCCATTGGTTCGGCATAGGCACAAGCAATCCGAGCAGAAACAACTAAGAGCTTAAATTAATATAGCAAAGTGGTTTTGACCATAGATCCTGCGATTCGTTCTTAAATTATATATATATACATATATGTATAGTATCATAAATACAGATTTGTTAGAGTTAATGTCAAAAACACATAAAAAACAAATAAAATGTGAAATAAGGTAAGTTAAGACAATATTTTGTTGCACAGTGTAGGGTGCAAGATGTTTAGAATTTAATTAAAATGATTTGTATTGATTTTGTGGCACATTTATGACACTTTTTGGTAAACATAGACTCGAAGCTTGTTGATAATTCAATTGATGGAAATGAGAAGAAATTTGAACAGGGAAAATATGCATTTGACTTTTAGCATTTGAATGATGGACGTATAAAACAAGTTTTGGCTTCATGGCTATGCGAGATGCCATAAACACTTACCTCATCAATTTATGGCCATAAGAAAACTATCTCAAGCATAAAACTATTCTGATTTACCATCTGTCGAAATTTGCATGCAAATTAAAACAGTTTTATAAGCCAATTTTATTTGACAACTAATAAACGTATTCTTAAGTTGCCCAGCCCAGTTGAGTAGCAGAAGCTCATATATATTTACATATATATATTTATATAGAAGGCATTGTGAATTTTATGTTTATGTTTAATTTTTATTATTGTTTCCAGCAGCTCAAAAAGAAGCTGAAACAACGATTTTATTCTAGCTTACAGGATGTGTAAAAAGCTAAGAACAGATAAAGAAAAGACTATATAATGCTGCTATGGGTTAGCCACTTAGAAGTGCACCTTAGCCAATCGCTGCTCCTTTGGCGGATGGGTGCGAATGTATTCCAGGGATCGGAGTATGGCAGCTGGAATTGGTGGCGGTGTGGGCAGATGAGCTCCTTGCGGATGGAAACCATTCTCATCTGCAGTGTAGACCAGTTGGATCAAATCGCCATTGTTATTGTAGTAGGCCGATGAGCCGCTCGCATAGTGGCCGCCTACGCCCTGCTCCTGCTGGGCTATGCCATTGGTGGTCTGGAATCGATACTCATAGGTGCCATCCTCCTTGACGTCGCTCTTGAGCTCACGTATTTCGGCGTTGGAGTCAAAGCTATCGGGACGGGCCTGGGCAACGGCCAAGAGGGCTACGGTCAAGATGAACTGAACCAAGGAGAAGATTGGCTGTTAAAATAGCTTCTTCAATTGCTGAGAGAGCTAATAAACTCACGAATTTCATGTTGGTCTCTGTGCTGGTTGTCACTGTACAGACGATGCGAGAATGAATGCTGCTGCAATGGAGTACCAGTCCATTTATAGTCTGTTTGCCAATTACCGGGCAAACCCAAGCGGCGACAAGTTTTATGGATTTTAGCATTGAACCTGAACTGCCGCTGCTGCTGCTCGAAATACATATATTGCCATACTCATTGTCGGCCCTGTTGCTAATTCACACATTGACATTCACAGACAGACAAATACATGCAAGTTGCTCAATTTTAGGAAGTGCGCAGATAAATTTGTATAAATTGTCTCTGCTTATGTGGCCTTTGTTTAAATTTCTGCTGGTTAGCCATGTTCTTCTGCTTTGTTGGGCCGACAAATCTAATTTATATTATTTAATTTTAACATCTTTCAAGTATATAATAAATTTCCATCTTTGTGTCTGACGAACTTTATTATATTTTAAAATAGTTTCAAAGGACTTGCATCAAGGCATCAGGAAACCCACGCACGCAATAAATCATAAAAAAAAGATTGACGAAAAACAAAAAACTTTATTATAAATGATACAAACTACTTAAAAAGTCGATTAAATATCAGGGCATTCATTTATTATAAAATCACAAAAAACGTTCCCCAAAAACCAAAGGTCCACAACACAGCCGGGAACGACCTTGCCACAGCATGTGCCGACTTTTTGCTTCATTTTTTTCTCATTTGCTGGCTACAAATATTGCGCATACGACAGGGATGGGAGCATTGAAGGCATCATCTGATATTGATGATATTTCATTGCAGATGCTGCAATTGCAGTTCGCGGCTCACGAACCTTCAGTCACGTATAATTCACATAGGTAACTGTCCTAATTTTAATTAGTCTTCGCTAATTTTTTGCAACTTTGTTGAGCTTTGTCGGCTTCCGCGTAAGCTGGACAGATTTGGAAACTAATAATTTAAACTATTAAGTGCGAATAAATTTAAATTGCCTTTATATAACTTATTTACTTTAGCTACCAAAATGTATATAAATAAAACCGATATTTTAATTAAGCTCAAAACTTCGCTCCGAGCTATACGAAAAGTTTAGTAGTTGCTATTTGCGTAGGTTTTAAGAGAATCTATATACGAAGTCATATAATTATAGCCTTTAAAACATGTGAGCTATGCTCATATAACGGATGCTCGATATAGTTGTTAATCGAATATTTAGTTCCGCGATCAATGCGTTCATTCATATGCATAGACCAGACCACAGAGCTCAACCGAAGCAGCTTGTTATTCTGTTCAAGAATATATATAATTTGTAAGACAAAGAAAGCGTGCTTCTGCCTCATACAGTAGACTTCAGCTGACATTTGAAATGGTTTAGGAGATGCAGACTTATTCCAAAAAGGTTCACCTCTAATTGAAGTAACTGAAGCCCACGGCATAGTTAGCCAGGCAGCCCATACTAACAAAATAAGCTATTCGCACCACAGTGGCTTGAGCCAATATTGGCGTGAGTCAGTGGTGCATCACTAGCGCGAATGGGCCAAGCAAAAGAAAAGCAACGAAGTAAGCACCAGCTACATGCTGTTCCATTTATAAGATTTGTGAATGCTTTTTATAAATACTCGTATTCGTGCAGGGGCGAGAGGTAGACGCAGAGTCTGGGCTGGGTTGGACTTAAAGGCAACATAATCTTCTTTCTTTATACGTTTACAAATATATTTATAATTTTTTGCCTTTTTGTTTTTTCGCCTTCTGTCGGAACCGGCTGCTGGGGCCCAATTGGACGGGTGCCGTCTGCCGCTTGGTTGAGTTTAAATGAAAGAAAAACTTGTTACGATTCTCAGGCACTTCCTTGCGCAGTTCGATGCTGCCTAAGTGGCTTCCGCTCGTCCCGGACCGGGTCAGTTCGGCCGGACCCATCATCAATCCGTCGCTGGGCGCATTAAACTCATATGAAGAGTGCCACTTGATGCACGTTCAACAAGCCGTCTAAAAATAATTGACCTAAATATTGTGGTTGCGACAAGTATGTCTCAAGGTCAGGGCTAGAGCACATCAAGCTTTGCCATTGCCTTTTATAAGTCGCCCAGTCTTCGCTACTCGTCCCTATTTGCTCCCATATCGAATGGATGCTTATGAGCATCATAAAAGTCTATGGGACTGCATAAATTATAATAATAGCTCGACATTTGAATATTTATTCGTGTTTGGTTTATTCAGGTTTTTTATTTGTATGCTCCACATTTTATCAGTTGATGAATGAATTAAAACCAAAGTTATGGTTAATCACTCGCTCAGTTCCATTGTCGGCATGCAGCTGTCAAGCGACTTATGTTAGCTACAGCTGATACAACTTGATCGACGACAGCTTTCACAGGGGTATATGCGACTATATGGCCAAGTAACCCACTCACAATGTCAACTACTTTCAAAAAAAGAGGCAAGGGGAAAAGACATTCTAACACTGACCTTGGACTCTTAAGATACCAAAGCTTTTGCCCTTATTTTTTGTTTGTTTTTTATTTACAAATCCAGCAAGTCGCACCTTTCGCTTGTATCTTTTCTTTTCAGAGCTGGTTTTTTTGGGTAAGTGTAAAATCCAATCAATGGAGTCTTAAGTTTTGGAGTAACGGTAAACATATGTCAGCGATTGGGTGGAGTCGCGTCGACTGAGTGTAAGAGTATGATTGACACACATAATGGTGAGGGTCGAGCTCAATTATTTAATTTTAATTAATTGTTATAAATAGAGTATCTAGATTGAGGCGTTGCCTATCTCTGGCCTGGTCTGAACCGCTCCTGGCTCGACGCAAACAATCAATATTAAGGAAAAAAGCCAAAATAAAATCCCCCGCAGCTCGCGTCTTTTGAATATTTTAATAAAATGCCCAAATAAGCGATTGTAATATTAATTAATTCATTTCATGGGCACAGCAATAAAACTTGTGAACTAATCGAAAGCAAATGCGAGCCTAAACTCTTGTTACATTCGAGTTGCAAGCGCTACGGAACTATCTGCTCGGATCTGGTTTCGCTCCATGCATTAGCATTATAACTAATTGAAGAGATAATTTAGTGGAGCAGAGCTCATCTCCAAATTCGAAGTTGAGTCATAGCAGCAAGCAGCAGAGCAGCAAATTGGGCAAGAGATGTATTCGCTCTGCTTTCGCTAAGAGTGTGGAGATTTACGTATGAGTGTGAGCAACTGTAATTAATGAATTAACACCAACACTTAATTATTTTAATAGCCGCAACGCAGCGTAGAGCTCGTACCTGCCGAGTTTTTTGAACCTCGGGCGGCGTTTTGCCTAATCGCAGCTCCAGTAAAGAAGTAAGTGCGTGTGTGTGTGCGTGTGTGTGTGTGTGTGTGCGTGTGTGTGCCCGTGCCCGGCAGCTGAGTGTTGCGTACAATTTAAGAGTTTAAATTTTAATTTCGGTTTCGGTTTGGTTTCATTTGGCTGAGCGAGAGCAAAAGTGAATGAAACTGATTGCTGATTAGTTTAAGCCCATGGCGAGCTGTGATAATTGGAAATGCAGAAGCTTGTAGCTAGTGGTTGGGATATGGATGACCCGTTGTTGGCCCTTAGCCTCATAATTCCATAATCATTATCAACGGTTAATGGTTGCACAGACACAGACCGATCTTTCCCCACTTTCGTTGTGGCACAGTAAAAGTTGAGGGTATATAAAACTCAGTTCAAGGCATAGTCAGGCATCAAACATAGTTTAGCTCTTAGGCTTTAAACAACAATAAACCAAAAAACCCCATAGAACTCCAAGCCAGGCAAAAATGTTCAAAATCGTAAGTTGTTGGAGTGTGGAAGGATAACAATGGCAAGTGGATAACAATGCCAATCATATCTGTGTTTCCTTTTGCATTTGCAGCAACTCGTCGTACTTGTTGCTGCCGTCTTTGTGGGCGCCGTGCAGTCTGCGCCGTCGGATTCGGCCGATGCGCACGCCGAGATTCGCAGCTATGTGAACGAACTGAAGCAGGATGACAACAGCTACAAGTACCAGTTCGAGACGAGCAACGGCATAGCACAGCAGGAGCAGGGTGTGGGTGGATATTATGCCAGCGGCTCATCGCAGTACTATACACCGGATGGCCAACTCATCCAATTGACGTATACGGCTGATGAGAACGGATTCCAACCACAGGGCGAGCATTTGCCTACACCCCATCCCATTCCAGAGGCCATTATCAAGTCATTGGAATGGAATCGCGAGCATCCAGAGGAGGAGAACGAGGGACAATACAATCATGGCCATGGCGGCAATGGCTATGGCGAGCAGGCCAATCAATTCCTGCAGGCGCCGGCATCTGGTCTGCCATACGAGAAGAAGATTTAAATTACTTCACTGCACAGCCACTGCAGCAGTAGCAGCAGCAGCAGCAGCAACAGCAACAGCTGCTGCTCTTGCGGTGGCCCTTTGCCCCGCGTTAGCTTGTTCGTTCATCTTGTAGTTTAAGTCCAGTCAACTCCGCCCTCAGCTCTCCGCATCAGCTTGTGTGTTCATTCATGTTCGTGTTTTTGCATATGCTTATTGCATGGCCGAGACAACAAACATGAGCAAACAGTCAGCGACAACAACATTGGCTCAGTGTAGCTGACTCCGGTTCTGAAGCTGGAGCTGCCGCTGCCGCTGGAGCCAAGGGATGTCAACGCCAACGCATATACCCCTCACTGTTCACATGCATACTGCTCATACACATACGCACTGTACATACATATACATCTATATAGACACCCACTCACACACACTCAGCGGTCCGCTCCTGGGCGCTGTGTCCTTTGTCGGCTCGCTGACGTTGACATTTATTGCCAGAGATAATAATAATGTAATAAAAGAAAAAAATACAATTTAATATTGTTGTTTATACTATGTACAAATGGCGTTGCTTTTACCCAACTACCTCGCCATACCGTGGCCATATGGCTGCCTACTCTATAGCACCACAGCAGCAGCAGCAGCAGCAGCAGCAGCAGTTGGCCTTATCATAAATCCTGCTTTTACAAGGAGCTTTAACTTTAGGTGTATTTCGAGCAGTCCATCGGCACTTGCATCAGTTTTGGGCACACGAAATTAAATTTTAATAAATGCGTTTCCTATTGTCATCGTTGCTGTTGCGGCTGTGCTTATGCTAATTAGCGTTTGGAGCTACATCTGTTTGGATTGCCGCATTTCGATTAATGCAGAAACATTCACCTTGTAACTGATGTTCGTTCATCTCGGCGTTTTGATTAACATACTTATTTATGTGGCAGTTGCTCTGCTGTTGTCTCTTGTAGCTTTTGCAGTGTTTGCACCAGCATTTGATAAGCTACCTTCGAGATTTGGTCAGCAACAGCAAAGAAAGAGTATGGCGGTGCTTTGAACTTGGTCATCAACTCAGACAAGACAAAGGTGATTGCAATCAAGATTAATATGTACAGTACACTCGTGTCAAAATCATTTGAAGACAAGCGCAAAGTATTTTCCAAATACATCTAAATTAAAGATGCATCTTGACAAATCTCCAGTTAGCGTATAATCGAGTCGATGTAGCTGCTTGGCTCTAAGCATGTCACTAAGCATATTTAAGTGGGCTACTCGGCCTGATCAATTTGCATATTGAATTTTTATTGTTAATAGTGAAATCTTACAACTTCGAATGCTATATAAGTTGAGGGCATGAATGCAGAGCTCACAAAGCAACTAACGTCCACAGACTGCACAATGTACAAGCTTGTAAGTAGCCGGATCAATGTAGTTGGGAGTATCCATTTGAATTGTGATTTGTTTGGTTAAAGTTCATCCTCGCTGCACTTGTGGCCTGCGCCGTCGCCGCCCCGCGTCCAATTGGTGAAGACGCTCAAGTTGTCAGATACGATATACAAGCCGAAACGGATGGATCCTTCAGTAGCAACGTGGAGTTGACCGATGGCACGATTTTATCGCAGGAAGGCCAGGGTGGAGTTTATGCAAAGGGACTCGTTTCTTATACATCCCCCGAAGGCATTCCAATTCAATTGACCTATGTGGCCGATGAGAATGGGTACCAGCCTCAGTCAGATGTGCTGCCCATTGCACCCCCAATCCCTGAAGATATTGCAAAGTCGATTCGATACATCCAGGAACATCCCACGCCGGAAGAGTTGGCCGATCGTGAGGTGCGCGCTCGCCAATTTTAAACAAGTCGCCAATTAGAACTCGGCTTTATCACTACCATATAATTGAAAGATGTACAAATAAATTATCGCACCTAATCGCGAAATTTAACGATTAGATGATCCAAATAGAAATGTTTTCCTGCCAATTCATTATCAGTCACGCGAAACTTAATTAGTGTTGTTACCGTGCTAATAACAGACGTGAAACCAGACAGAGCAGTTCATAGATGAAGCCTAGCCTTGTGTGTCGCCAACGAAGAGCATTCCAGCTGAGTGAGACCTGTCTGAAATGGAAAGCCATATTACTATATATAGATAGACTTTAGTTAGAGACTACTGTACGCTATGTGCCAGCACTTGCAGCCGATTGGCGTGTATGCGAGTTAAAGTTCAGCTTAAGTTTGGCTGCTAGCTTTTGCAGCTGTTTGGGAAGATTGAAATTCATCAAGAACCCGAGAGGAAACTGTACACACGCATACACACCGACAATGCACGCAACGAGTTGTGGCAATGGGAATACGTTAACAGGCTCCCCATATCAATTAGACATGCTCTGTGGCGGATATGAGTAGTTAATTAAAAAGATTAAGGCGCATGAGGAAATTAAGTAAATGTGCGCAAGTTGTATTATAATATCATTTATATATTGCTGGGGGTGTTATTTACAATTCGTATAAATAAATACTCGTGAATATATTAGGCACATGTGAAGTGCATGCCACGCGTGCTCAATTTATAATTAATTCAAACATTGGCTTGATTTTTTTGCATAAATATTTTTAACGCTTGCCAACACTTATGCAAAATGCTGTCCAGGACGCCGGAAACGAAAGGTAAACACAATCGCTCTTTAAATGATTCGCACGCCCCCATACGCCCCCAGCCCTACACAGGTGGTCGCGCTTGAGTGCTGATGCTGCCGTTTGTCGTTTGTCGTTTGCCGTTTGCCGTTTGCCGTTTGTCGCTTGACTCCCTGACAAAACAAAGTCTGCTGTGTAATCAAAAACTTCTATTTAACATTTTATTTTATTTTCAACTTGATGATAAATGTTTTGTTGAAATGTGGGCCCTATCTGGACGACAGAAGCGTTCCTAATTTCCAATGCTGGGCAGAGTTATCCGCATCGCCAGGCCAGGAAGTGAATAAATTTCAAAATAGACAGCACGTCTCGGCTCCCGTCCGTTGTTATATCAACATACGCATATATTCATTATTTTAATTTTTGATTGTATATTGTCTGCATTCTAACATAATTCAATTTATGCTTGCAGGCGTCAGTAGCTGTCAAAACAAACGCGTTTTCTTCGGTATTGGGCGTATTTCATAAAGCTCTGTTTAAATATAGCTGCAATATGAACCGGTTTCAGCCAGAAATTTCATTTAGTTTTAGCATAAATCAAGCCCGAAAGAAATCGAGTTGGTTCGCCAACGCAATAATCCAGCAGAAAACTAAAAGTTTTTCTACAAAAATTGGTTTTAAATAAAAAACAACGAAGTTGGCCATCAATGGCAATCAGGTATGGGCAATAAAATAACTTAATTGAAGCGGTTTTGCTAGATTAGCCTGAAGTGTGTTCGATGCTCAACAAAATGCGTATTTTACTATCAACTTTAACAATTGTTGCTTTTGTTCTGCTATGCCCGACATCCAACCGACTGTGACTCATAAAGTTTCAACATTTAGCACCAGGAACAGAGCCGCAGTTACACAAAGAGACAGTAGTCACAGAGCTCGGCAGCTGGGTAGCTGGGTTGAGCCTTTGGGGGGCTATTGTAATGCAAACAGATCTCTTTCGTTCTCTGAAGTGGCCACCATTTGTATTTGCCAACATGGCGTATGGAACCCCAAATGTTCATATTTAAAAAATAGCTTTGTTTTGTCACTGTTCGCTAGATTCCGGTCTGGACGGACTAGGGTATGGCAATATACGGGTAATAGCACGTGTCACGTAGCCGGAAAAATATGCGAGCGAATGCCCGAAAATAATACGGCACAAACACTACTCGGAAGTGGATGGCAAAAATGGTAGGCAAAGCACAAGCATTTCAATTAAGCTAAAAGTGGATCTAGGAGGGAGGACGACAATGACAAGCCAAAGGGTTTTGGGGTAAAAGGGTGTTTTTTTTTTCATTTTTTTTCTTTATTACTCTCGTAATCAAGCCGTAATCTTTAGCATTTCAGTTGAAATGAAATTTCCGAAACGCTTAAAGTAGCCGGACATGAGGTTCGAGTGGGAAAACTGTTTGTGACGCTCAACCCCATCACATTTCATTCGGGATGCAATTTTTCTAGTTGTTGAGTCGAGAAATGCGCTGGCTATATTAATAACAATAGCTGCTGCCGCACAGCAGCCGGAGGCGGTGACAGCCAATGTAGTGCAAGGGCGATCAAATGAAAAATAATCTCAAACAATAATTGCTATAGGAAAGTTTTCGGCTAGCCAAGCCAAGCCAAGTCAAGGCGGGTAGTGCGATAGCTGTCCCGGTCGACAGTAAAATAGCAGCGCAGACAAACGAAACCAATTTATTTTAAAAGTAAAAATCAACAGCCAAGAACCAACAAACGAATGTTCGGTGTCCCGCACCACCTACGTCTCACCATTAAAAAGCTGAGCTGTGAGTGGGCCACGACACCACTGAAAAGTGTAAACCAACAGCCACATGTGAACGCGAACCGGTCTGAAGATGCCGCTTAATCGACACCTGCCCATTTCAGTGGTTCCATGAAGAGTCGTTGCGTCTGCTTGTTGTCCGCAGCTACCGGGCGCGCTATTACACTTAACAACTCAACAATATAGAACCTTGATGGTACAAAATGCATTTGACAAGCCATGAAATTCAATAACTGCCACTGGCCGACAGTGTTTGTTCCTCTGGCTATCGGATTTCTCATATGCTGAGTGAGTGTCCGAGCGTGTGTGTGTGTGTGTGTGTGTGTGGTAGTTATTGTTATTTGTTTCATTTACTCACCGGAGAGCATTTACTGAATGGCATCTACTATTTGATTGCTCGCCTTCTCTGTTGTTAAATTATATATGACCAAGCGCATTCAGGATACATACGAATATACCTCTAGGTGGATACAGCAGCTGCTACGCTGTACTGCAATAAAAGTTGCTTCAAAATTGAACATTATTTTTCTTTGTTGTCGCCGGCGCATTTCCATATTTAATGCACAATGGAGGACTCACACACACGCACACACACACAGATACAAAAACTTCTTTTGCATTTCTATTGGCTTTGCAGCTCTAGCTTTTAACAGCCACTTAACATTCGCTGTTAAGCCTAACAGCGCTCAGGAATCGCGCCTTTTAACGGTACATCAGGGCGCTCGTGGCGCTCAGTTCGCGTTCGTTGGCTGCTCGTGGCTGGCGTTTAGTCGCATCGTCTATGTTTCGTTCGTCCACTTCCGGAGCCACGTTCTTTGTGTACGTAAATATTTATGTTTGATAAGCTCATGTGCGTCCTGTTTGGCTATCTGTATCATTGTGTATATTTTTGGCGCCTTTGCGCGAGTGTGTATGTGTGTATGTGTGTGTGGCTGTGTGTGTTTGTGTATGAAACTACATTAAAAAGTTCACACACAAATTGCATTATTTCCGCGCAGCGATATATTGGCGCGCTTGTTTGTGTGTTGCTTTTGTTGCTATTGTTGTTGTTGTTGTTGTCGTTGTTGTTGTTGTTGGCAACTCGAAATGCTTTGGGGCCAGGCCACAGCGAACATAAAGTATGTACATATATGAGCGTTATAAATGCCTGTGGGTGTGCATACATTTTTTACTTACTTTAAATAAGTTTAAGACATTATCCGCTATTGTTGTACAGTTCGCATGGCGTGTTCAAGGATGTGCGTACGTATGCATATGTGTGTGTTATTAAAAAAGAAAAGGAAAGAATGAAAATTTCCATTAAAATTCTTGACAGTTGCGGTTGTTGCGATTTGGTCCGATTAGGCTTCGAGGGGCCACTTCAAGTCGATTGCTCGGCTTTGGGAGCCTTAACACCTGGCTTGGCCTGAGGTGACGGCAAATTAGTTGAAAGCACGCTGATTTACAGCAAGTTTAGCCGCATTAGGGCATTAGCCCCGGGCCACATCCTGCTGCTGATGCTGATGCTGATGCTGATGCTAATGCTTATGCCGCAGCCACAGTTGGGCCATGTTGCCACATTGGTAATGTGATTTTTTGAGCACTTTTGTTCACGCCCGGCGACACATGTTGTGGTTCACACACACACACTCGAACGCTCACACAAACTTGAGGGTCTACCATGCCCGTGGGCGGTATTTACATGTTCCGACCCCGTTCAGGCTGAAACGCTTAGCTTGGCTGCCAAGTTTGTGCTGCAACTTTCCTGACAAGAAATATATACACATGTGAGTGTGTATGTGTTTGCGTGTGTGTGTTTGTTTAGCATGTGACTCTATTTAAATGGCCCTTACTAATAATGACCTTAAATTATACAGCTGGACACCTAACTTTTGTGGCCCCAAGCCAATTTAATCGATATATGGACAGACGCCAACAGTTAGTTGACGCTGGGACGTACGTAGTTATATGTAAATATTTGATGGCCCCTTGGGTCAGCTAGCCGTGACTTGGCTGCCATTCACGACACGCTTGATCTGAAGCTCAGTCAGTCAGTCACAATTTGGGGCTTTAGGCCTTTCCGACGATGTCCACTGCTCAGTGAACAGTCCGGGCCATTACGATGATGACGGGCGTGTCGGCTCAGTTCCGGCTAGTACCCCCATTAAATCTGAGCGCCGTCAATCCATCTGAATCAGCGTAAGAGTGGCAGTGTGCTGGTCAAGTACCGTTGCGGCGACAATTAATTAAAACTAATTGAGTTTTGGCCAATGCTCTAGCCCTGACCGACCGTCCGACTGTCCAACTCAGCGGCTGACTGGCTGACTAATTGACTGCAAGTTGGCAGCTTGAGGTTGAGCTCTGCCCGCTTTTACAATAAATTGTCATTTCATTAGTTTCCATTACGCGCCGCGCCACCCACGCGGCGTTATTAATGAAATAGGCGCTTATTTACCTGCTGCCGTGTTGTGCCGCTTGATAATTTTCACTTTTATTGGCATTTAATTAATGCGAAATTGTTTCAGATTATGAATACTCGTCAGCATCTCTGGCGAGGCAATTAATTTGATTACAAAACGTTTAACGGGCTCTGCATGCTAATGAGATCTTCGGAGCCAACGCTTAGTTGGCAGGCTGATGCTGAGAGATTGCAGTGTCACACGTATATTTGCTTTTTCAGCTCTAATAGAACGCACTTCGTTCACTCAGCTAGTCAGTCAGTCAGTCAGTCAGTCATGCCTGGGGGAGGCACAGTTGCGCCTGCTGCTTTGTGTGTTGGCTGCTTTTTCATTTCAATTGAAGTGATGCTATCAAGTCGAGCTTGTTGCCTGTCTTTTATCCCGTTAGCGCTTGCCTGATATTGGCTTGTATGCACGGCAATTGTCTGCTCTACAGGTATGTATCCGTGTCTGTGTCTGTGTGTACACACCAAAGGCTATTCAACACACTTTCACAGCAAAACAGTTGCATTCATCAGTTACCATGTTCAGTTCATTGACTGACTTTGTATCCCAGCCACACTTTTGTATCCTCGAACAATGCTCACCATGTTAGTGTGCGTGTGTGTGTGTGTGTGTGTGTGTTTCCTAGCGAATTCCAGTACACAAATATTGACATGGTCCAAAGACATACACAAACAAGCACACACAGACACTGTCACCCCTCATCACTCACTCTTATTGACGGTTATTGGTTATTGATATGAAATCTGATTATCTTTTGCTTTCTCCGCTTTTATGCAACTTAGCGTACGTCTTATTTGCATGTGCAGCCAAGCGTGCCAGCTGAAAGCAGAAACTCCAATATCGTAAACTGAATTTAAACTAGTCGAGGGATCTGTGGAGTTAGGAATTATATCGAATATTTATAATCAAGCTTCCTATTCTATAATACCCAACAGCTGTGCCGTAATCATTATAAATTAAAAGTAACATAAGTAAGTCTCGAAAATCTCCATACATGAAGTCTCTCTGGGAGAATTGCTCATTTTGTTAAGTTCGTAAGCGTTGGCTCCCACACGAGCAGCTACTTATTGGGGTAGCAATTTGAGCTTAGCTTACATACATCTAGTCGTTGGGCTTGGCATTTATCTGGCAACCTGCAAGATATTAATGTCAACAGCACAGCCTGGGATTTGCGGCATTTGAGTGAAGCCGCAGTGGCGACCACAGACCGTGGGCGGCAGTCAAAGGCCGCCACGACATTTAAGCCCACCCGAGGAGCAGTCTACAGTCATTGGCTTTTGGATATTATGTAGATGCTTTATTTTCATAATTGTCAACATCTTAGCATTTCATTAAAGAGCCCTCTCGGGGTCTTAGCCTTGCCAGCGGGCGCGTCGCTAGGATGCTTCCAGCAAGTGAGTTCGTGGTGGCAACAAATGATTTGGTAATCATACAAAATGATTTTAAAATCAACAGCTTATTTGCGATGCCAAAGACATGCGAATGCTTGACTTAGGCGCCATCTCTTACCATTTCTTAATTGTGTGTACATACGGGTCTGTGCGACTGACAGTGTGTGTGTTGCCTGATATTTCTATGACTGCAAGCAGAGAGAGAAAGAGAGAGAGAGAGAGTGCTGATATGGAATACAACTTGACTTTTGTTTTGTTTGCTTAACTTCATGTCAAGTTAGGCACTTACATACGTACTTACGACAACAGCTCGAACTCGAACTTGAACTCGAACTCGAACTCGCACTGTTAACTCTGCTGTTAACGTTAACAGGCATTAACAGTCGCTCTTGCTGTTAGGGTCTGCGCAGGCGCGAAACCTTCGTCAATTGAATTTCATAGCAATTTCCGTGCGATGGCTGCAATACGTTTCAGATAAGGGTTCGTCGGCTTCTGGTTAGGACACTTCATGCCGTTCACGGCAATTTAAATCTGAATTGACGGCGTACTTAAAGGCGTGCTCAGTACGTATTACGCGCAAGCAAAACAAACTCTGAGCCGGCCAGCAGGACAACGACTTGGCATGCGTTTAGCCATTGATGTGTTTCGCCTAAATGCTGATGGCTCCCAAATAAGACTTCGATAGTGTGCATTAGTGTGTGTGCGTTGTATTGTGTTTGTGTATTTGTGCGATTCGCATAATGTACTAAGTGTCAGCAATAGAAGAAATATACATTATAATTGTACAGGACAAGCAATTTGGATGGTGTCCAGCACAGCACAGGTGAGCCGCAATTTGTGCTTCACATAATGGAATACATTGTTATCGACAGATAGGCAGCATTATTCCTATCGCCCTGATGTGACAACGCCTAATGCAATTTGGGACTATTTTATTTTATTTATTATTTGATTTGTTGGTCGCCTTTGGCTGCTGACGCCGGTCAGCACCGGCGGCTCCCTAGCTACCAGCATTTATTTTATATTTATTTTATTTTATTTTATTTTTGTACTTTTTGTTTTATTTTTTTGGATGTCGTGACCAGCCCTCGTCCACTTGGCCTATAAAAACCCCGAGCATTGGGTTACCCACTTAAACACTCAATATTTTATGGCCCAACTCTTGAGTGCAGAACGCTGTGGCTTTTGTCTCTTACATTTCGCTTACTTTTATAGTTGAACTTTAATCGAGGCACTTGGAATTCCAGCAGCGACCACTCCGTCCTCAGCGATGTTTTCTTTCCCCCAAGTAATAACTGGAGTCGCAACCAAAAAGCAAGTTTGTCAACGTTAAAAGCTCGTAATATTTAACTGATTAAGTTGCTAAAAAAAAGGAAAATAAAGCGTGCTCTGCAAAATCAGTGGAAAAAACAAACACACGACTGCACAGCAGAGCGAAAAGGGAAACTCGTACGTTTTTCAACGAGTATGTAAATATGTGCTCAAGTATTAGACGCGTTCTGTGCTCTGCACACTTTGCTTATCTAAATTGTTTTATGTCACAGTCCTCCACTTGTTGGGGCCCAGACTATTAAGCAACATCAACTCATACACATACAGAAGCAGAAACATACACTCTCCCTCACACACACACACACTCACATACAGACACGCATAAATATATCATAGATAATTTTTCAATGTCATTTGAAAGCATCAAAAATTTGACATTAGCCATTAATAAATTAGCAAGCATTTTGAATTTCTGTCTGCTAATTGAATGTGAGCGAGGGCTGAGCTTTTGATGTCCCGCCTGTGATATTTCAGCACCACAAATCAAATGTCGCCCAGCTCCGCAAATCAGAAGCATAAAGCAGCAGCTGTGCCGTCGCCCGAAGTAATTTTATACGTAGCTTAACCTTTAACGCCAGCGCAATCCTTTGTTTCCGCCGACGGGTCGCCTTTTCACCGCCTTTCACACATCTTTTGGCGAGATGCTGCGGAGTTGGGCGCTTAGCTACGCGGGGCTGCACTGTGCTCTCATAGAAATCCGCCTACTGCCTCGGCGTGTGTTGCCTTTAAAAAAGTGAAAGAAAAATCTTTTTCAACATTGCTCAAAATGTTTGGTAAAATGGTTTTTCGGGTCCATTGCGGAGGCCTCTTTGCAGCTGTTGCTATTTTATGCCCTGTACTGAAATCATAAATGTTTTCATCAAACATTGATATGTTTATACAACAAAATGAGCAATTGCTCATAATAAATCATCTCTTCCCATAAAATCATCTTGCTGAAAGAATTTTATATCTGTATTTCTGAGGCAGAGACTCTAAATATTTTATTCCCTGAGATTTATTTTAATTTCAATAGAAGCTTTTCCAAATCATTTAGACTGCTGGCAGGTGGCAGAGGGTGACATCTAGTCGATCACTATGAAGTAGCTTCGTCCTTCTTTTTCTTTTTCTTTTTATTGTTTTGTTGTCTGCTGTGATTCCTCGACATGTGTTGCCACCTTAAACCATTTGATTTTTCGCACACCCACGCAGCAGAGCAACAACTGCAAGTTTGTTATAAGCGAAGTGTGTATTAAGTCTGTCTGTCTGTCTGGCTGTACATTGTTATGAATTTTCGTTGTAATTCCAATGATTACATAGTATTGCGTACACATTTGTTAGCTAAACCCAAAGGTAGGGCTTTAAAATGCCAGCCAGCTCAGTGGGACCCCTGCGGTTCGGTAGCCACAAAGTGGTGTAGCAGAAGCTACAAGGACAACATGTCCTGTCGCACTTTAAGACGCAGCCAAGACTGTTTATGTTTCCCTAGACCTGACCAAAAATAACTGTATGCTTGCTAAAAATCGAGCAAGTCGAGGATGAATTTAATTTGTGAAAAGCACAGGAAAATTCGAAGGAGCAAGTCTTTAGTAAGGGGAAATGAGCTTAAAGTGTAAACTAACTCAACAATTGGCGCACTTAATTCCGAAATTTGCAGCTTATGGAAATCGTTTCTGGTTAAACTAATAGTCACCCTTGTGAGCAAAAAGCATTAAACTAATAAAATACTTCTCAGAAAATAATATGCTGCTCTAGCGCTGCCTTTTATGGAGGTTAGCAACTGCCGCACAAAATATACCGAGAAGCAAATTATCGTATTATATTATTCGCCCCCGTTGGGTGCGGGACCAATTAGTGTAATTACGAAATAAAACTACTTTTTGCTAAGACAAAAGCATAGAAAAAAGCACAGCTCTGCGGTGCTTGATGCTGCTTTTTTGGTACAACTGGAAATAATTTTCATTAAATTGTTTTTAATTTTTAAGCAGCTTATAAACTGATCAACTTTCTCCGGTTGACCGCTGTCTGAATGCAATTGGGCGGCACGAGTGAGTGGCTCTGAATTCACTTTCTCTCTCTCTCTCTCTTTCTGAATGGTAGATAGACGAATTTGAGCTAAGCGACAGCTTGGTCAGATAGACATTATAATAACATCCATCATCCGGGGCTATATAGGGTTGACAGCAACAAATGTTAAGGCTCTTCGCTGAGTAAACATTGCCTATTTTTGTTTACCAAAAAATTTCGCTTTGGGTGTTGATGGTGCGTTCGAGGGCCAACCGAAAGTGGCCTTTGAGGGCCATTCGCTAGCTGATTTCGCCACGCGCCCTATATTTATATGTCGGAATGTATATGGACCAATAATAAGCCATTTCGTGCACATAATTGGCGGGGGGACAGACGCCGAGCAAATAGCCATAATTAATGTATACTCGTACAATATAAACATAAATGTGACCTGACCAACATACAAAAAAAAAACAGTGGCCGAAGCTAACAGCACGAACAAAAAAAAAAGTAAACGGAAGCCACAAGGCGAAAAGCACGGAAATTGTTTGTCATCGCGTTGCTGCGTCTGTGCCTGTGTGTGTGTCTGTTTGCGTGTGTGCGTGCGTGCGTAATACTCACGCGGGAAAGTATGCAATAAAGGCTATTTCTTCATTGATACGCAAACAAGCCAGCGATTTGTAACGATATAGCTTTTCGTTTATGTATACTCCGCATATACAGTATCAGCATTTCGTGGAGGCGAACGCCAGCAGCAGTAGGAATTGATAGAAACAACAGGAAGATGTGCTTTGTGGATGAGGACATCATTGCCTGATTGCGTTGCCATAATCACATTGACAGCCAACGCATCCTGCGGATATTTGCAGCTGCTGCGGACGTTTTATGTTGCTGCGAAAAGCACTTTTCGCCCTAATGCAAAGACGCAACATTTTCCGCACATATCGCGGCAATGAGAGTCAGTCATTCGATAATTACGTTATATGAACAACAACACAATTTACGAGTTGCATTATGCTTTTACAGCTTCAGCAAATTGGATTAGAAGCGAGCTTAAGCCGAAATGCTCGTGCTTATGGAGCGAATGGACACATAAAACTTTAAATGCACATAACTTTGTCAGACTTGGCTTGTCAAATAGTTTTAGCTTAATCTAATATTGCTGTTCAGTTTAATTTTTGTTATGGACTAAGTTGAGCCTAACTTATTTTCAATTTCTTTTACTTTGCTGTCGAATCCAATGCCCAGAATCTTGGACGAAATTCAATTGGAAACTTTCAACGAACGAGCTTCAATGTTTTTGGATTATAAAATAATTATTATTTAGCTAAGTTATAAATTCTGTTTGCCCGCATAAATTTATGTGCGTACTGCCACGTAGTTCCTAGTATTATGTTTGCCTATGAATATCTTAAGGTCTAGTCTTTTATATCAAAGCTTTTTGTTCTTTTGCATAATTTTGAGCCGTAGTAAGCCCTGGGCTAAGGCAGCCTTAGAAACTTCAATCAAGCGCAAAGCCTTTTTATTTTTGATAATAGCCAAATTAAATGAATGCAAACTGTTGTGAATTTAGCGCTGCACAAAAGATGTCTCGAATTTATGCGCTCCGCTCTCGAGGGTGCCATTGTCATTGCCAAGTGGTGACAGCTGCTCCGTTCAGCAGCTCATTGGTTGTTCTTGGCTGCTTGTGCTGTCTGGAGGTCCTTTGTGGTCCTTTGTCGCGCACTCTGCTCGCTGCGCTCGGGCGTTTTTATTACGAAGGCTCGTGAATTTTATTTAGCACGAAAATAACAGGACTGGCTACTGTTGCCAATTTGACGAGCATTTTTGCCTCGATATTTGTATTGGCCTTGGCTGCAACATGAAGGCAAATGCCGTGACAGGCAGCCAGGAAGCACACAGGACGCGCCCGAACTATGCGCCCAAGATTACGAAAATTGTTTACACAATGCGCCAGCGTGGCATGCGTTGCCCGCCACAACTCTAATTAAAAAAGTTTCACGTTTAACCGCTTGAGTTGGCAGGCCACACACCCAAGCACACATAGCCACTTACATGTGAGTGAGTTGTTTGCGAGCTGTGTGCTCTGGTCGGATGTGTGTATTAGTGCGTGGCTAGACAATCAAAACTTTTGTTCAAGCAGCCTCACAGGTTCAAAGCTAAACCAGGAACAACGTTTAAGCACACCGCAAAAGGCACGCCTGCCGACCTCAGATTTCTCTCACAGCTCTTAGCTCTTGACGCATCGCGGCATCCCCGTCGACTATAAAATTAATGAAGCGCCTCAGCTTTGAGCATTCAGCTGGCGGCCATTGCCATAACAGAGACATTAAAGTCGTCTTTGCCTTTGCTGTCAGTTGACATTGTTGCCGTAGCCGTTTTCTTGTCTCTAGCCTCGTGTCAGCTTCCCATTGTTGATGCGTATTTAAATATGCACATAAAAGCTACGGACGCTGCTCGGGATTTATGTCCTGCGGCCGCTGGAGGTCCCTTTGCTAGAGCGCTTCGCCCATTTTGTGGCTAATCTCTGATGTGCACTTAATTATGTGGCACGCTTGCTGATTGCCGGCGATCTATGGCAGCCACTGGCTGGCAACCCTTTCTATACCCTGTGCACAAAGGGCATATACCTCTTGAATAACACAATGTAATTAATATATGAGTGAGCGTTGAGCTCGCACCTTGAACTGCATTAACTTGTTTCAATTGCTAAATGGTACAGGGTATTAGTAGCTCATAGTCTGACAGTCAATTTGCAGCAAGCTCTCAGCTTACAGCTATATTTTTAATGCTTGGCGTTTGTGCTTTGTCGCATACCCTTTGACCCTTTGTATGCGCCAAATGCCATGTAAATTTCATATAGTAAATCCTGTTAGTAAGCCAAGCAAAAGTATGATAAATTTTTTACATTTTCATTGGCCTCTTCTCCGTCGGTGGCAGTGCAAACAAAATTGCCAAAAAAAAAATAAGTACAAAAAATGCATGAGAAAGTAGGCGAGGAGAGGCGAGGAGAGGGCAGGCAGCTAGCACGCACACTGCATGCAAATTGTGCACTGTAAATTCAGTAAAAGTTCGCAGCAGCAGCGGCAGCAACAGCGACAAAAAGTGCGCACGAAATTGAGCAGCTGGCAAAAAGAAAGGAACAAATTCTTTGCGCAAGTTGAGCTGCATTCCAGTTATGTTACACTACACTGACTGCCATAAAGCAATCAATTTGAGCCTCGTGCGTGTCCTCTCTAGCGTCAATCTGCGGCATTTGATGCTGGCCAACACCTTTGGCAAGGTCCACTCGAAACCCGCACATGAACACGCGACGAGGCGTGAATTCTTGAGCATGATTTGTAATTGCTTTCAAGCGAAACTTTTGCCAGTAGCCACGAACGCGGCTTGGCCGTCAATCAATCAAGCAGTTAAACAATCAGTCAATGCTTGAATTTATTCGAAACACCCGATAGGCATCTGCAATTAGTTAATTTGTTACAATTGCTGAATACAATTGAATATGCACAGACAACAACGTGTTGACTCACCCCAGCACGGGCAACAGTTTTATATAGATTTTCGTTGGCTTTGTGGGCCACTTGGGCATTTCATTGAGTCTAGTAATATTCACTTGTCATGCGATTGAATGATTACCTTTACGGCAATCAAAGCGAAGGAACGCGAATGGCGCATTTAATATCTATTGGCACAGGCAAAGGACCCATGCCAATATTAAATTAAAGTAACACTCTGGAAAGAGTTCTCGAATCCAGAGTTCATCTGCGCTCGCTGCTAGCATTACGCATACGCCCTGTGGTATTATAAATTATACCCTCTCCCAGGAGTACGAAAAAGCCAAACAGTCGTTTATCAGAGTCCTGTTGTTGACTGTGAACTGTTTTTAATTTAAAGCAACTCTATACATTTGTATATTGGCAATAATTCTATAGCAGAATCGTTAAAATTTCGTTGAATTTCTCTTATTTGTGCTCCTTGCTGTGAACAGAGTCTTTGGCCGTCAAGACTGGAAAAGTTTTCGTTCATAACAAAATGCAAACTATTTTTTTATTATCTCTTGTTTCTTTGTTAGTGAAAACTAATAGCAGAGCGTTATGCATTTCCATGTGAATTTTTCATTATGGCAGACGCGCCAAAGAGAATTCAAAAGAAAAGAAGAAAAACACAAATTTATATATATTTTTAATTATTTTTTAGCAAATTCCTTGCAGAGTTAATTGCAGTGTTTGCTGCTCACTCAACCGCACATTTACGTTTAAGATCTCAATTTGGGGAGTTAAGATAACTGGGTTAAAATTGAACTATTGCCAAGCATTGAAAATCCAATGATGTCCAAGTTTGAGGTCGTGTGCTGTTTGCTTAAAAAGTTGCAACAAACTTTGGCAACGGACGGGTTCGGGTGGCGCCTCATGTTGTAAGTGCTGTGTAAACTTTTAATTATTACACACTTGCGACGTTCAATTTGTTCGCGATGTTGCTAGATGGAAAAGTTTCCAAAGTTCAATTATGTACGACTCTTAAATGCTATTGCGTTAATTTGCTGTGTTATGTTCTTATTTGTATTTTGAAAGCAGGCTCAGAGTTTTGAACGGATAGTTTATGTCATTTCTGACTTACGTTAGTTACATTAGTTTTAAATCTACGTCGAAGTAAACAATACCAAATTCCTTGTTATAATGACTGATTTCCGCCCCAAATTCGGTTCCATTAAAAAGGATACGGAAGAGGATCCCGAGGACCGACGCTATTTCGTTTTCCAAGTATTTGCTCAGTTTATCACATATGCGGTATTTGCCCTATTGCAATGGCTTTCATTAGTTGCAATAACGAGGTAATATTTGAACTCTAATCTACTTCACTCCACTCCTCTCTACTCTACTCTTATCTGTACTGCAGGCTTGTAGACCACCACATAATTTTAAGCAACGAGTCGGCTATGGTTGTCCTATTCTTCATGGGCCTGCTCTTTTTCCTAGTTTTCGCAGTCAGTCCACAGCTGCGGCATAGGGTGTGCGCTAACTGGTTGGTTACTTTGGTTGTGGTTGAGGCGCAGGTTTTAGCCATAAGTCTTTTATGTGTGCGGAGTCACTACATTCTTATAATGTTGGGCTTTGTTATCGTTCTCGTGATCATGATCGTGGTTCTGATAGCGGTGTTCTATTTCCCGGTAAGTCCCAGGCTGCAAACAGTACCGTATGCATATCAATTTCATTTCGCTTGCCACACAGATTGACCTGACGAATTATGGAACCTTGCTCTTCATGTATAGCTGCTGTATATTTGTGCTCTGCATATATTGCCTTATATTTTGTGTAGTCCTCGAGTCCACCTGGGCATTTTACTTGTTCATCGTCGCGCAAGTTTGCTTGGTGTTACCCGTAAGTCTCTGTTGCCTTTTGATGACCATGGCTTTTCACAATAAACAACCCACTTTCGCTGACACAACCACCGTGTCACACCCACTCGCCATACACTTGCCATTTACAGATTATGACGTATCATGAGCAAACAATACTGGGCAAAGGCGAAGTCAGGTCCAGCCTCCATGATGACAAGTTCTGTGCCCTGCTATTGTTTCATGACTTTCTGGCTTTGATTTTGCCAAGCTTTTTCTGGAACGTTTGGTGACCCACCCGCTGCTAGAATCAATAAAAACCACCATTTGGATATATTCTTGCTCAGGGAAAAGAGACGCATCTCTATTCAAGGCCTTTCGCTTTTAGACAATCAGTCATGCGGTTCTGGGACAACACAGGCAGCGAGCTCATCACACATCCGGTTGGACCCAGTTGATGCAGCATTATGTGATCTCGACACCGGATCACTCCATCACCATCGCAATCCCTTGCATAAGAAGTTATGAAGTTGCGCACAGTTGCCGTAGCACAGCCTGGATTTGATACGCAAATCTCATAATCTGGAATAGTGTTACGTTGGATTAATCGATGGTCAAGCAAAGCCAGCTGTTCTTTCAATAAATTCACATTACCATCGGCACCAACGTATGTTGCGTGCCGTACCGCATCCTGCCAATAGGGCCTGGAGATCCGATAGATGCTGCATGGATTTGAATGGCACGTTGCCGGTCTATTTGCTGTGGCTGTCGCCGCGATGCACTCCAGACACTCATCGCCAAGCAGCTGAGTGCCTAAAGCAGCTGAAATACAGAAAAAAATGAAGTTGAGTGAGATCCGATATCATTTTTCATAGTAATTTATATTCTTTGACGCCAAATTCTCGTAAACCACTTTAATACTTTTATAGTTTTCTATATAACGTGTAACTAAGGTTGCAAGCTAAAGCGCGTTTTTGATATTAAAGTGACTGAGTATATGTTGTCTATAATAGTCGATATATACCTAATTCGTTTTACTCATGATTATTTGATAGTCAAAATCTGTTTAATAAACCTCATCTTTAACTCGAGCCAATAATTCCCAATTAGCAGCTCAACTTACCCACGGCTGGCATTGTGACCCCTTGGAAGGGGGGTGTCGCCTCGCCGTCTTCGTTTCTATTCGCTGCCAGCTCAATATTTAGGCGACCAAGATGATGTTTTTGCATTACATGCATATAGATGGCGCCCACGACTAGCAGCAGGGCTACCAAAATGGCAGCTGTGCTCAGCAGCTTTCCAATGCTACATTTTCCGTACTTTACTCGAATGCCTTGTTGCTGGTGCTGGTGCTGCTGCTGCTGGCTTCTGTCGCCTTGGGTAACTGCTACACTTGTTGGAGTCGTTGACATTATATACTCTGCAAAGGAACTTAATAAATTGGCGTTCTAATTCTTTACTTGTCAACGCGCAACTGAGCCCTTGCGGTGCGGGCTGAACAGGTACTCGCCTGATACGAGGCGTTGATAACCCCAGCAAATATACTCGAACAGTCGCTCCCATCGATTATCTCGCTCACTGTTTGGTCTGTAATTGATGCTAGCTGTTTGTTTGCGGTTTCAGACCGACTGAGCGAGTGAGCGAGTGAGCGAGCCAGCGAGCATTTTCTCTATCTCGAAGCTTATCTGTGTAGCTTGAAACCGTACAACATGCTCATATTTTTTTGGCTAGCATTGCGATTGGGATGCTCACGAGCTGTCCCGCCTCCTCTCCAACACAGCTGTGTAGCTGCCGTTGTTCTTCGCCACGCTCCGCACATAAAACGCAGATGTACGCGCCAGATTAGGTGTCGATTGCATTTGCTAGTTCGACTTGGCACATGACAACTTGCGGCAGGTCTGGATCTGGGTCTGGATCACAGTTTCGGTTCTGGCTGGGCGTGACACCTTGCGCATTTATATGCACGTACGGTAAGCATATATGAGAAATTGCTGAGCACATTGCAAGTTGGCAGCCATTTGGACAGCATGTGCCATGAGCAGAGGCGTCGCCAACAATGGTTGGGCGGGACATAAACACAAACACACACACACACACACATGCATACATATACACAGTGTAAGTGCCATGGGGAACTTTGAATAATTTGTGTGCACTCAGAACACATCAATCGTTATTTGGGAGCCTAACTTGTATAATGCCGGTTAAGTAATTGTCTGCATTCGGGTCTGTGCTCATACATTATTTGAAAATCAGCAGGGATATAGACCAAAAGCTGTAACTCTCTGTTAATTAACTACCACAAAAGCGTGCAGTAAAATATATGAACTCTAAACAGCAGCAAAAAAGTATGCAAAGCTTTTTTTTAAACATCAATGAAACTTTGGATAGTTTGACGGTTGGGTTTGATACTGGCCTATCTATACAGTTCCATATTGTTTGGATTTTGGACAGTCGCATTAAATAAACACGCTCACTTGTCGGTTGAACTAACTGTCTAAATATTTATGCTAGAAGAACTTTAAATCGAAATAGTTACAGTGGCATTCGAGCTGAACCCAGGCTAGTTGTGTCACAGCTTTATTTTAAAGCCACTCTTTATATGCCACGCAGCTCTAATTTACGCTGTCAATGTCTTGAAATGAATTACAGGAGAGTAGTATGCCCTGCTCTTAGCAGCTTTCAGCCAGGTGCACAGCTTGAAGTGCGCTGTCATTTACTTGATTGTTTTTTTATATACCCTACAGGCGAAGCTATTGGATTTGATAATTCATGGTGCACGCTAAAAGGAAACTAATTAGATGGCAGGCAAAAAAGTTAGCAATATATAGATAGAAAGCAAATGAATACCGAATGGGATCATTGAGAAACACTTAAGCCTGATTATCTATGTAGCATAAATTAGCAGTGTAGCAGGCTGGCTTGAACTATGAGTACATAAGCCGTAGTGATGGAGTGAAAAACTCTTTTTAAGTCAAAAATCTCCTCAAGGGTTTTACTCATTTCAATGGCCTGCAAGCGTTTTTTAATCCCTTCTCTTAAGCCACCCAGCCTGAGCAAGTGCGTGGTATTTGACAGTTGTAAAAATGTTTAAGTTGTTTGTCTTCCCTCGCACATTGCTGGGTTCGCTGGCTTTGTCTGTGCATGTGTGTGTGGTTGTGTGAGTGTTGCTTTCAAATGTCTCCATTGTCTTCGGGCGTTTCCTTGCGTTCCTCTCGGCCCAAAGTAATTTGCGTATTTTCTTACGAAGCACATGAGAATGGCTGCGAGCAGGGGCCGAAAAAACCCGAATTCAATTATGATATCGTTTCAAGTAGTTCTTTAAATGGCATTTTCTGCACCAAAGAGCCAAAGCGAAATGCCAGCTTCGTGGAAGCAAGCAACAATAGAGGGGGTTCCAGCAAGGTCGTTGGGCGTTGCTGTATGAGCGAGTTAGTGAGCATTACACAGACACACACACACACAGCCATACTCATTATGTGGCGAGTTCTTGTTCTTGCATATTTTCCAACCGAATTCCTTTGAAAAGTAGCGCTTGTATAAAAGAAAAACTGAAAAAATGTGAACAGAAGCTGGGCGATGCTCTCCAATGGGCGAAATTCAAGCCAAGGCACTTGCTGCACTCGATTACGGTCGGCACTTTCCGGTTTGATACCGTCCATTGCCTTGTTGTTCCGCCTGCATTTGAATCGGCTGCGGAACGGGCCAGGAGGCGACGGGGCGTCGCTGCTGTTGGAGTATCCTGAACACGTAGCGATCCAAAACAAAGTTAATTAGATTTGTTGCAAGATGGTCATTATTGAAGCCAAATGGTGCTTGGCTGAGGACGACGTCAAGCCCTTTTAATGGACAGTGCCAGTGCAGTCTATTTGAAATTTGTATGCGCCATTTTTATGTGGCTTACTCGGCTGGAATGCCTGCCGTGTCTCGTGCCCCGTACAATTACCCAGTTGGTTGCCAGCTTTGGGCACTGGCAAGACCAACTCTCGGCCATTTTTTATGCAATTCGCGCAACGTATTTTATATTTACGTGTTTGCGTGTTAAATGTATGCATTTCTCTTTGCAGCTAAACTAGGATAAAAGCAAGTAAAAAGCATCGGAGCTGCAAAAAGAGCTGCGAGCAAGCTGGGAAAGTTCTGTTTTTAACAGGTTCAGAAATCGGAAACGCAGCTATATATGCAAATGTACAACACGACAAAGTTGGCTGATTGAAAATGCAAATCGCATACAGAAAGTGATTGCAGGCAGCAGCAACAGGGCCGAAAACGAATTTTGTGGCAGCGCGAAAACAAGTAATAAAGTGCGCACAGGTAGCCCTTTGCCCGTTGCACTCTGCGTATGCGTAATAAGCGAGAGCGCGTGCTGGTCCAACGGGTGTAGCGCAGCGCGGGCAGCAGCAAGGCTACGCAGTTGACCATTAAAGTGGCGGAAATGACACAGACGAAATGTATCGCTGCAAAAATTGGTTCTGTGCGCGCAGCAACAACAACAACTACGTCGATGTCGCACTAAACGAGCCGGGACAAAGCCCGACGCCAACAACATTACCACCGCAGCCACCCAAAAGTAGCAGTAATAGCTGCAGCAACAGCAATAGCATCAATAGGGCTCGCAATAAAACCAATAGCAATCAACAGCCAAACGCAGCCGCTGCGAACCACAGATCAACGCCCACCGATGATCCACCGCAGTCTGCCGGAGCAGCTGGAGCCGGAGCCGGAGCCGGAGCCCATGTGGTCACGTTTCTGGACGATGCACCGGGCAGCAGCAACGGCGGCGTAACCAGCAGCCGCATTGTGACCACCGCTGAGCTCCATCAGGCTCACATGCTGGAGCACCACTCCAATCTAGATGCCATTGAGCAGGCCGACGATTTCATCTACGGCCCTGGCGCTGGACTCTCGCTGTGCGATGACAGCCTGCCGTCTGCCAAGAACTGCTATAGACTTGTGATGCTGGGGTGGGTATTCGTATAATCAAAGCTATTCGACTTGGCCGAATTGGTGTGTGTACTTAAAAGGCTGTCCACTTTGCAGGTCGTCACGCGCCGGGAAGTCGTCGATTGTGGCACGTTTTCTGGGCAATCGCTTTGAGGAGGCCTATACGCCGACTATTGAGGAGTTTCATCGTAAATTGTATCGCATACGAAATGAGGTCTTTCAATTGGATATTTTGGATACTTCAGGCTATCATCCGTTTCCCGCAATGCGTCGTTTGTCATTTCTAACGGGTGAGTCGGATGTCTGTTGTTAATGTATGAGTGTCTTACTGTATAAGAGCTGGTGTGTGTGCGTGTGCGTGTGTGTGTGTGTAAGTGTTAGCCGCAATCATATCAAACGCACGTTTCATCACTTAAGCTGCTGAGTTCCCGGCGCTATTTAATGTGCTATAAATTATCATAAGAATCAAGCACAGCTGGGGCTCAGCTGCCGAAGTCAGTTATTTGTTCCTTCACACACACACACACGCAGACTGCTATACTCCCCGTGTGTGCGTGAAATAGGATCCAATATATAAGCAATAAATTTGCATCAACTAAATCAAATACTGTTAAATATTTCATTTGATTGCATCGATTTGTATTGCAGGCGATCTATTTATATTGGTATTTAGCATGGACTCGCGCGAGTCCTTTGAGGAGGTAGTGCGCCTGCGAGAGAACATACTCGAGACCAAGTGGGCAGCTCTGAACCCGGGCTCGGGCTTCAAGAAGAAGAGTCTACCCAAAATACCCATGATACTGGCTGGCAATAAATGTGATCGTGACTTCAAGTAGGCTGAGAATAATAATTCGAGAATTTCTCATTAAATTCCTTATTCGAACAGAACCGTGCAGCTGGACGAGGTTATGGGCTACATAGCTGGGCAGGACAATTGCTGCACTTTCGTGGAATGCTCGGCACGCCAGAACTATCGCATCGACGATCTGTTCCATGCCCTATTTACGGTTTCCAATTTGCCGCTGGAGATGACGCCCAACCAGCATCGACGCCTTGTCTCCGTCTTTGGCGCGCCCTCGCCGCTGCCTCCGCATGGCTCAGCCGTGGGCGGCACCAAGAAGAATGCTCTATCCATCAAGCGACGTTTCAGTGATGCCTGCGGCGTAGTCACGCCCAATGCACGGCGGCCCAGCATACGCACCGACCTCAATCTCATGCGCTCCAAGACGATGGCGCTCAACGAGGGCGGCGAGGGCGTGCGTAATACATCCCGCTGGAACCGCTGCGCCCTCATGTGAATGCAGGGGGCATAGATTCTTGGCGTCCATGTGATAGTAGTGAGAAGGAGTCAGTATGTGGTGGCTGGGCCCACAGACAATGAGCGAAACTGAGAGATAGATAGAGAGATCTTAATTTTAAACGCAGCGTTTGGGTGATTTCGTTATGTAATGTAAATACTTGAGCACATACTTATGCATAACAGCTAGGAACACACTCGTATGTGGGTGTCTAGCTTAGGCAAGCAAGCAAATTACATATATATATATATTATATATGTATGCATTTTGCATTTTTCGCATTGTTATTATAATATTAGCAAGGCAAACAAGTCAAATATAGAATTATATATATATATATATGTATTACGCATATTTAAACACGATTTCCAACCCTTCCTCCGCACCTCGAATTTCTTCAAAGCAAACAGACCAATTACTCTATTCTATTTCTATTACTACATATATTTACATTTTTGTATTTCTTTGTAATTTTATCAGCACTTATTTTGAATTGACGCACAGAACACACACAGACACACACACACAAATGCAGGCGACAATAATGTTAGGATGTACTTGGAATTAGTACTTGTTATTCGATTCGGTTTAAGATTTAATAACAAACGTTGAATTTGAATGACTTGAGATGAGGCGACCGACCCATTGTTTAATTGTTATTGTTGATTGTTGTTGATGTTAAGCCAAAGTTTTTCTTTCCTAGCACCTTACGGAGCTCCACTACACTAACTACATCTATTTCCACAAAGTCTCGACCTAAGGGGTCCAATTAAACACTATTGATAAACTTGTACACCGAGCGAACAGACCAGACCGAAAACAGAAGAAAACTATTTAAAGCTACTCTACTCTATGCCAATACATAATCATATACAATGAGTACATATGAGTATATATTATACTAAGACACATGCATACATATACATATACAAATACATATACACGTATAGCGTTAAACCGAATTTATGCGTAATAAATTCGAGTTTCAATTTAACCTAAGCAACAGCAACAATTTTCGCGAGTTTAACTTACAATTTAACTAAAAAGTATTATGATTAAAGGAATTAACAATTTCCAAATGAAACAAAGACCAAATTAATTAACATTATACCATATACACAAGAATACTTATATACCAATACTTATATAAATATATACCTACTAACTAACTATATACCAATCGATATCTAAACTGATCAAAATGCGTTAACATACTCGTACATACATACAAGTTATTTAAAGTTTCGAAGCGAATATTGCATTATTCTAAGAAGTGCATATATTTACAATTTTCGTGGATTGCTACATAAGTAACGATTGAGGGTTTATACATACATATTTATATACATATGTATGTGCTAATGGCAAACTTAACAATTATGGTAAACAGCTCGATATTTGAAGCGTATGTTAAGTATAAAGTTTACATTTTAATGCTTTGGATTTGCATTGTTTATTATGATTAAATAAAATTCAAAAAAAATACAAAAGAACTGCATTTTAAATTGATGTTTCATAAACTTTGAAGCGCAAAATAGAGACAAGTTTGCTAGAGCTTTAAAGCTTGAAGTTAAAGAAAGTGCAGAGCTTTACAGCTTTGCTAAGGCTTTAGTGATGTCAAGTGGGAGAGTGTTTCGACTAAGATTAAAAAGCTTGGCTTGTGAGAGCTTTGTCGAGCTTAAGCTCTTTGTAAACTTTGTGAAAAGCTTCGATAGAGCTTTAAAGGTTTAAAAACTGATTGGAAATCATGTGGAGTTACTTTTTGTTATGCACCCAAGAGCAACTATTATTTAGAGTTTGTATTTGCTAATTTATTTGATCGGTTTACATATAGATTTATTGGATGTACTAAGCATACATTTTAATCGCTGGCTAATCCGCCACAATCTGCCACAAATAACAAAGCACTTTGTGTGTTGGCCAGCAGCGACAAACTGGCCAACGATTAATTGACGTGTCCAGGGAGCTGGCAAATCGCCGCCTTGTTTGAGCCATGGGCAACAACAGCGACAGCAGCAACAGGAGGAGCAACAGCGGCAATAGCCAAAGGGTTAGCACGTGCTGTGCCAGAACAGCAACAGCAACAGCAACAGCAACAACAACAACACATTTACGCCCAATTGAACAATGGATGCCATTGTTGGGGCAGCCCTGCGGACCCCTTTGGGCGGAAGGGGGCCAAGTGCTGGGCGAACGCTTAAAAGTGCCGTCAATTTTAATTGTTTGTCTGATCGCAGACGGGGGCTATTAATAGGCTTACGGTTTATATGAAATACTGAGCTGAGGCCATGTGGCTTTGGGGCATTGGTGGTGCCGGTGGTGATGGTGGTGCTGCTACTATTGGCTTTCAACTGGTGTGGACCCCCTCTGCTATTGTCGGCACTCGATAATCAGTGTGGTTGCCGCTGCGCGAGTTGCAATTTGCCTGTGCAACGTTATCGCTGCCCCGTTGTTGTTGCAACAGTTGCCGCCATACGCTGAATGCAGCACATTTAGCACCGGGCATATATAGTTATACATTAGGCATAAACCAATTAGGGCTCCCTCAAAACAGATTTAGTCGCAAAAGCCAAATCATAATTTAAATTATGCAGTTGTTGCTGAATATTTGGTTGTTCGGCTTATGCAACCAATTTCAGTTAATGGCTGACAGTTAAAAGCTTTTCACTTTGATTTGATACACGTGTGCACAGTGGTTAAACACATTATTATACATTAAAACGAATTCTATATATGAAGTGTTTCTATTTAGTTTTAATCTACAGATAGTTTCGTCTTAATACTCGCAGCATGCTCTTCAGCCTTATCGATTTCCCCTGTTAAGCTGCACGCAGTTGGCTTTAAATTAAATCGGCATTGCTGCTTAGTTAACCAGTGGGTAAATATTTGCGTTAGTACGCAGCTACAAAATGCTGAAACTTATTCGCACGTTCTGCTGGCAGACTTTACTTAGCCAGCTAGCTGCATGCTCCAGCTAACAGTGGCAACTATAACTATTCGCCCATTCGCCTTAGTCAACGGCGGCCCACGCAGAAGAACTTTCCGTGTAAACAGAAACAGAAACTGCGACGGCAATGGCGACGGCGGCGGCGTCTTTAAGTCTGCAACACCTGTGCAGGTGACTCGCTTACAGTTGTCGCTGCTGTTTCTGATACTCTAGTTGTTGTTGTTGTTGCTGTTTCTATCGTCAGTGTATTTGCTTATTGTGTTTGTAAACATTGCTAAAAACTTGAGTAATGCCGGCGACAACGCGCCTTCAACGTGGCTCCAGCCAGCTCAAATGCCCCCGCGCATTGCCGCAGTTGCTCTATAACTGTTACTCTGCTACAATTGCTAATAGAGGGCGCAGCAGAGAGAGACAGAGAGGAGAGAGGGTGTGTGCGTGTGTGTGTGTGTGTGCGTAGGTGTAGTGAGTAGCGCGGAAATACAATATATTTCGCTGAATGTGAACCTTTACTTCATTCCCCTTGACTTTTTCCCACTGCTGTTGGCAACTTGTAAGTGCTCAAGTTTTTCAATTAAAAGTTGCTACCTTTTTGTATTACTGCGGCAGCATAACATAAATACGCATGTGAGTCGTTGTTTATATGTGTTTCTGCACGTGTGTGTGTGTGTATGAGTGTAAGAGCCTGCAGCAATGGCTTTTCCGTTTAAATACCAATAAGCCGAATGGTAAATAGTAGCTCAGCCCAGCACGATTCATACGCAATTGGATCAGCGGGTATCACATTGAAATGGACACGGCCCTTCAGCAGGCAAAGTGCAAAGCGACGACAAGAACATAAAAACGTAACCAACAAGGCAAACAAACAAACAATATTGTAATGCCGTTGGCAGGTGTTGAAGTCCAGGGCATTACAAATTCATACAAAAATACCAAAACGTCAAACAAATTGCAAGTTTTCAGTTGCATTTCCGCAAAACGTAGCTGAAATAATACGTTGCCGCTCTTGCTGGCGCTGCTGTTGCTGTTGTTGCAGTCACAAAAGTATGCAACAAAAGCCATGATATCGAATGCCCGCTGAAGCCCGACAAATTGGAGGTAGGCCAGTGGCAACGTCTTCGCCTTGCGACCGTGTTCTGCGCTCACTCTTTGAGTGTGTGTGTGTAAGAGTGTGTGTCTGCTCGCATGACAAGTTGAAATGTTGACGGCTCACTGACACCGTGTCAGTGTGTGTGTGTGTGTGTGTGTGCATAAAAGCGGATAGCTGCGTTTTTACCCTTTAAAAGAGCTTTAAAAAGAGTTTTCTGATGGACGACCACATTATTTGCCAAGCACTCGAGTTATGTGTTGAAATTCAATATGTATATAGCATATTCATATTGAAATGGTCGCAAATGACTGCTTTGTAAGGCTTTTAGCGTAGTAAATCCTATTAACTCTTATATGTGCTCTACTGCTCTCTGCACGCTGCGTATGAAGAGAGCTAAAAAACACAATAGAAAAGAGCTAAATTTGTATTCAAACTGGCTTTATATACTACCTATTTAGATATTCCTCAGCCTTACAGGGTATATAATAGTCCATATGTGTGAGCTTTTTGCTTGGCTTGCCCGTGCCTGTTTGAATGATTTTGTGGCGTTGTGCCGTTGAAAAATCATACAAAGTTATGCAAATTCTGATGTGGCTGTCGCCGTCGACTGTACCGCTCCCGCTGCAGTTGCCGTTGTTGCGGCCGCTGCTGTAGCCGCCGGTGCATCGGTTTCTGCGGTTTGGCATGCATAATTGTTGGTTTTCAGTTACACATTTTGCCAGGCCGCACGGGCACAAGTCGGTTATTAGAGCAGCACAGTCTGCGCGCTTGTGCCGCAGAGGCATTTCAATATTTGACTTTGAGTGCATGCAGTTGCCGCTACTTGCAGACATTCTATATGTATAAATATATAAGAAGGGGTGGAGAGCACCTGGCAAATGCAATGTATTTTAATCAAAATCGGAGTCAGTTGGCTACTCCAGCTACAGCTAAAAAGCACAATAATCATTTCTCTGGCATTTGTTTAGCTATTTACATTGGCTGTGCTTCGCTTGTCCTGGCTTACCATCTGCCCCCTGCTCCCCTGGTCCTTCTCTAGTACAGCTAGAGGCTATGGCTATCATCAAAAAACAATTCTGCGCATAGCGTCCGCAAAATAATGGACGTTAGGCCTCGCTTGATAAGCTAAATGATAAATTGTTTTTATTCGTGACATATGTATGCATGTGTGTGTGTGTGTGCGTGTGTGTGTCGGCCTACACATACGAAACGTGCCTTGTTCAAAAGCAACACACTTACACTGAGAAGGAGCAACTTCTTTAGGATGCCAAATGCGTAAGTTGTGTGGTTTGCCGAACAGCAAGTCGTGTGTTCTGTTTGGAATAAAAAAAATGAAAACAACAAAGGAGAATAAAACGAGAAACAAGCAGAGAAACTTGTAAACGCGCTTGGGTACAAAAGTGGAATCTAATAAGCTCACGGCTAAACGTGTTATGATGAATGACATTGTCAGGCGCAGTCGGAATTTAAAAGTTTGCGCTCGCAAACCTCCAGTCGGCGCCGGCAGCCAGCAGCCAGCAAGTCTTATAATTGAAAATTGAAAATGCAATCGACTACAAAAGATATAAAATGTTATTATAAGTTGTTGCTCGTTGCTGTTGGTGTGGCACGGTTACTTACCTTGGCAACGATTCCATTTAATCAGCACTCGCCTCTTCAATGGCTTTGTTTGGCTTACCAGTTGGGTTTCTCGTTCAGGGCGCACATGACCTTTCGACTTCACAGCTAATCAACTAACCAAAAATGTTCGTATTCATTCATTAAATTAAAATTTCATTCTGCTCATCTGATTTGATTGCTCTGTGCCTAAGTGGCTGGCGCTGCCTGCTGGCGCTCACAAGCGCAACCACAATTTGAATCTCAATTCCAGTCCCAGTCCCAATTCCAGCCCCAATCGCAATCGTAATCGCAATTGTTGGCTTTCCTCTGGCCTGTCGGCTTGTTTATTTGTTTGTTGTCTGTCCTCAGTCGATTGTCAGCTTGCTTTGGTTACCTTACAAGCGTTTTGTATCTCTATCATCTGACTGAATCTGTATCTGTTTTGTATCTGTATCTATATCTGTATCTGTGTCTGTATCTGTATCTGTATCTATAGCGGCGGCGACCGCATCCGCAGTCACCGACGAAACTATGTTGCCTGCCATTGAAATTCATAAAGCATCCATGCCCCCGAATTGCAAAGGGGAGCAGGAATCGAGTTGGGGCTCTGCTATTTTATAGCGCTCACTGTTTGAAATCATTTGCTTTAATTCAAGTGAAAAATTATTTAAATTGGTAATCAAACGTGCGATGAACATTTACAGATGGAAAGGAACAAAATTTGCTGTGTTTTTTTGCTACTGCATGTCTAGTTCGGAATTTAAAATGGAAATGAAAATTGATTTCAACTTAAGTGAAGAATATTGATCAAAGAAATATCATGTCAATTTCCTGCTTCACTGGCACTCTAAGAATAATCTACTTTCCACTAAAATTCTAGTATGCCTGCTATAGTGCAAACTCCGTTGCAGATACAAATTATTTATTGCTTGGCTTATTGTTTTTGTTGTCCTACAATTTCGGCACAAATACCGAGCTAAAGTTTAATGACAAATATTAGAGACATAATTGACAATCATCATGATTTGAGAATCAATATGAATTGTGAAAGAGAGTAATGGACTTCGTTAAGATTTATGTCAGGAGTTGATTTGGAACTTGATTTAATTTTGAGAAATGTTTCAAAATATATATATTTTATAGTATAGAGCCGAAGGAGTTTAACAAAATATATTTTTCGAAAAACCGACTTCACTCACCTGTGAATCGAGCCACACTTAACAAATGTCTGCTGCAATCCCTAAACACTCGACACCTTTGGATAGAGTATGCCCGAGAGTAAAATACCCGCTTGCATTTATAGATTATTTATCATACGTAAATGTATTTTTATTTATTTTATATGCACTCTCAATCTGCATAGAAGTATTAGGCTTACGACTAGAGGGATTTAAGTATTCATTTTGATTTCACTAAAATTAGTTATTTGCAACATGCGAGCACACACATGCAGGTGTGTGTTTGTAGACATGTATGTGACACTTAGTATGTAGTATGTATATAATTGCTTGGGATTGACTTTGACCCAATTAGCATTACTTTTGCTGCTTCTCGTCAAATTGTAATTATTAAAAATGATACGCTTTTCAGTTATACAATTACATTATTAATTTATTACATTACAAATCGGTAGCTGGAAATGCATAGTTAAATGCAAATTAAATTATATAACTAACTATACTGGGACAAGTAATTTGTGCATTACTCGTTAGTAGTCGATCTAGAATTACAATAAGTTACATTACATATGAGTACATACATATGCATTCGTATTCATTTATTACATATAAATTACTGCACTCGCTGCTATAATTCAGTTATTCTATTGCGTTCATATAAAAAAGGGCTTCTCTTCATTTATATAATAACGAGTATTTTCATATTTCAATGTAGAAAATCTGACTACATTATTAGTAAGTAGAATAGAAAACTGGATTGGCATAGAACATAATGCACATTGGAGCTGATTCAGTTAAAAACGTTGGTTTCGGGGCTAAAAATGGTTTGCTCTGTTTTTGTTTTTCTTGATTTCATTGTTGGTTTCGTATCCTTATCATTTACACATTTAGAAGTCTTTGACAAAATACATTTATACACGTATACAGCCATGTGGAAATGTATTTGCGCATGGATTCTCCTGTTGCTGCACGATGCAGGAGTCTAATTTGGCCAGTTCGTATTGCTTCTTGCTGTTGGTCTTTGTGGTGAAAGTGATTTTGTTGTTGATGTTATCGGGGAGCAGCTGGTATTATGGTCGATCCTGGATCTGGAACTAGGACTAACCTTAATGGCAGCACAAGCAGCAACAGCAAATATGATTCGCCTTCGCTGTGACTTAATTACAAAATATTTAGCTTAGTTATTAATTTTCACTATGTATTAGGCTACAATTACGAATGTTTAACTCGCTTGTACAAAATGCTTGTCGCCTGTCCAAATTATAAGATATGACAAATTATTGTATATATTTATATATATATGCCTAGTTACTCGTAAGTTAAGTATGTAGTTATTTATGTTTTTTGTTCGTATTTTACTATGCAATTGTTAATCCATCGCTTACTTGAGTATTTTTTGGTTTAGTTTGGAATTCGCTGATTATATGTATTTATGCATGGCCATGATATACGTTTACATTTAATGTGTGTATTGTGTGAGTGTCGCTCTGTATGTGTACCTGTGTGTGTATGTGAGTCTGCCATTGGTAGTGTTGTTCATATTTGTATTGTATTGTATTGCAGTTACAGTTACCGTTTGCCACATGCCGCTCATGCTCCTCTTGAGCTGGCTGCCCCACACTTGCGGCGCTTACACTTGTAAATTATCTAAATGCTCGGCGTATTCCTCGGCCGTTGTGAACTCCAGCTCTAGCTCGCCGCGACTGTTACTGTAACTGCGACCGCGACTGTGACTGCGACTGTAATGAGCAAAGTTCGGGTGCGTGGCGGGCACCATAAAAAGTTAATGCCAAATCAATACTACACGTGTAAGCATTTCATTGTTGTCCCCCGCTCACCTGCTACTGACGTCACGTTTTTTCCGCCGATCCTGCGACAGGGCCTCCACACACAGCACAATCAGCTTGCCGTCGCACGGCTGGCGCTCTTGATCGAGTAGCTTGTTGCCCAGCAGGTTGCTGGCATAGCCGAACTTCTCGTGCGAACTGGAGTGCCAAGCATCGCAATAGGTGTCCATGGAGCGCTCCCCATTCGGCAGCGAGCCGTGCCAGACTAGCTTGAGCGGCCTGCATGGAACATGTATCTATGTATCTACATTCATACTTGAAATGGTGGGACTTACCACAACGGATCTGTGAGAACATTCTTGCCGCTAAAGCTATAGATTCTTGGTGCCTGGGAGAAGAAGCCGCCCTGGCCGTTAAAGACGCCTTTCCAGGAATTAAAAAGCACATCGCCGCGGGTATTTACAACTGGCAGCTCCCAGTCAGCAGGACGCACTATAGAGTCCAGGTTCTGTACCCTATGAGCGACAAGAAAAAGCAGGAAAATAAATTTAGCACGAGGATTATGAATACGAGCTGTGGCCCACTAAGCCAAGGGTCTGCTGCAGAAAATTTAAAGCAGGTAAACAAACTACCTACGAAGTGTCCAAGAGGCTGCTGCGTGTCGTTCCAGCGCCATCAGCCAGCTCTTAAGCATGGCTACGCAGGCGAATGCATATACCAAGCATGGCATAAGTATATATTTCTTTATTTATTTATGCTTTACTCTGGCAGCCTTACCATTTATTTTGGCATCCATTCAGCGCTTTGTGTGCTCGCCGCTGTGTAAATAAATTGCACGAGATTGTTTTTAGCGGCTTTTGTTTTCATATTTTGTGCGCTTTTCTTGCTTTGCTTCAAATATCAAGATTATATTCCAGTTAATGAGTTCCAAAAGCGCCACCCGGTGGTGGCCAACGCTGCGTATGAGCAATGCCATCTCGAAATTTTCGAGTGCCAAGCTTAAAGTGCGCACAGTGCCAAACTAAACATAAAAAACATGCCTAATACGCGTAAAAAATCTAAGGACAGATAAGACACACCCGGCCTTTCAGTCTTTCAGTCACTGTCCACCCATGGCCCCACACCTAGGACTTGGAGTCCGCTTCGTGCTTACCTGGAGGTGAGGAACGCCTTGAATGTGCCCAGAAGACCCGCTCGCCGGCCTTGGCGATAGCAGGCGAAGTCCGCGCCTCGAATGCCCTGCAAGTCGCCGACATAGGGCTCATTGAGGGCCGCCACGCGAAGCTATTGTATGGATTGGGAAGAGCGAAGCGCAGAAAATATGGCAGAAAATTAATTTGGTATTTATGTCAAGCATTTTGAAATCTAATTAATATAGAATTTAATGGCTGCGAATTGTTTGTTTAGCCATGTTAAGGATGAGGCAACAATTTCAACTTCTTATGAGCCTGTTCAAATGATAAGAGTGTGTACGATACGATAGCGCGGTACTCCAGAGATATTTCAATTTGAGAAATACTCGGGAATGCAAACAAGCCTACAGAGGGTACAATTTCTGAGGAACTGGCTTACATATGTATGTACACATGCCAAACGTTTGACGTTTGAGGGCATTCACTGGGTCGTCGGGTATATTCGGTATTTGTAATTGTACTGAAAGGTCACTCACCATCCGCGGATACCACTGAGAACGTAATTCGAGCATTTCATATGGTATTCAATTAAGCATCATTGTTAACGATCCCAACAATTTTATGCGACGACGCAGCAAGTTTGAGAAGGGCACAAGAAGTCGTACATTGTAAGATATATATATATATTTAAATGGGTTCAAGAATACACAAAACACAAAAACGGATATATTGAAGCACTCAACTCTTGCTATAGTCTTTTTTCAGTTGAGTGAAGATGCACTGCATAAATCAAAAGCTACACAAAGTGAAATGGAATTAAAAAGCGTATCTGATATAGATATAGAGTTGGCCTATATCTGACATTGATATAAGCATTAACATACAATAAGTTTTATATAAATTATTCATTATCATAACAGAAATTCAAAAACGAAGCCCAAAAACTACATAAATTCAGCTGCTCGCTACGGAACAGAACTCAAAACACAATTTGGACTAATTAGAAACGTTTTCATTGACCAAACCAAACCAAACCAAAATCAGATTATTTAATTGTGAGTGTCTATCTGTCTAACTGTGTGTGAGTGTGTGTGTATATGTGTGTGAGTGTGCAAGAGATACGTTAATTCGATTTAGTATTATTCTTTTTTGTTTGCACTCTTTGTGGTGTGTGTCTGAGTGTGTGTGTGTGTGTGTGTGTGAATTCAGTATATGATATTTTATTTAATTACCGTTTCGTATTCGGGCGCGGTTGTAAACTGCATTTAATAACAATTAATAATAAATGGGTTTAGTAGTGTTTATTAACTGAATTGCTTAATGCTTCGCTAGATATTAATTATACAATTTTTAAAGCTATCGAATGACGGCGTTATTGTTGTAATTCAATTTGAGAGTTTTGGCTACGCACTTGAGGCACTAGTGCAGCAGCGATAGTATGCCTATCATGAATAAGCAAACTGTTTGGAATATTTGCTTGGCATTCGATGCACATTTGCAGCTGCACAAGTGCCCCGCTGACATTGTGATAGAGCTAGAGAACAATTATGTATGCTTGTGTGTGGGTGCGCAGGTAAGTGGCTATATGAGATAATGGCGAGCACTTACCGTCGGTGTGTTGAGCAATGGAGGTGGACTATTCAGCAGGTTTTTTGATTGTAAATCGAAGCGCAGAGACGGCGCAACTGTGGTGGGCGGCGCTGGAGTTGCGATCGGCACCAAGGTGCCCAGCTGTCAATAGATAAGTAGATAATAATGTGCATTTAGTCAAGCTGTAAGTTGTAATTAAAAGCGATTTCAGTTGGCCAGCCAAGGCATCAATATTGTATGAGCCCGGCATTAGAACAAATCCCACTGTCCCCGGAGCAGGCACTCTATTATGATTTAAAATTCCATTTCCTACGAATATCTGCTAACTTTATAACAAAGTAATGGGAATATGTATTTGACAGCTTAGCGACGGAGAATCGTTGCTGCTTTTAGCTAATCAGGCTTCAATTTAATAAACATCAAGAGTAAAGTTTTCACTAAATGTAATTTTTAATAATTCAAGATTTCATTTTTTCCTCTTGCTGAGCTGCGCATAGAACTGGGTGACACTGTGCGCGCTGCTGTCTGACGAAAGTTTTAATTACTATTTTGAACTTTAAGTAGTCGACTCGTGTACTGAAATCTAATTAGGACGCGAGTGTCACCACTGATGCTGCAAGTAGCTTAGGCATCCAGATGGCAGCTCGGGCAAAGGACATAAAAGCCCAGGCTGTGGCAGCGTCAATGAGCTTTTGCTTGATTTACCCACATTTTTCAAAGAAAGCCCCATGCACGTTTTGTTGCCAAAAGTATTTAAATATTGCCGTCAAAGGCATGAGATTTGAGCAGCCCCTTGCCGACCCAACCCTGCATCCTGGCGCTGACTTTCGAGTTCATTTCCATTTCCCTTCTTTTGAGCATGCACATGGCAGGCACTGCTAGCAGCAGCAGCAGCAGCAGAACGAGTTGGTTGTTGTCTGTGGGCTGTCCACGCCCACAGTTCATGCTGTACTGTGCTGGCATTGCTTGTGGTGGTGGTGGTGGCGTGTGGTGGCATTGGCTTTGTGCATGCAACAACGGAAGCGGAAATCGAATCTTGAACAATTTTGAGCATATGTATTGTACACTCTGTGCACAATCAGGCGCCCCAAAAATCATGCAATACTTTTTAATAACGCATTGCCACAAGTCTGGAACTAACTCGGCTGAAAGCTGCTCACAAATTGTGGCCACTTTAATGCGTAACAAGCAATTGGCAATTGGTGCAATTTTGCGTGTAATTTGTGGACGCTTCAAGTCATTTTTTGTACGCTTCACAAGTGCTGACCAGGCCAAATTGGCCCAGTTCTACCTTCGACTTCGACTTCGACATCGACAGGCAGCGGTGACAGGTAAGATTAATTGGCAGCGTTGAGTAATGCACTGCACACACTGAAGCTGAAGCTGAAGCTGCAGGCGAGTGAGTGGAAGTGTGTGCAGTGAAAGTGCTGAAGTTGAAAATATTCCAAGTGCCATTTGTGTAAGAATATTCGATTTCCAATTCCGTTTAATATTATTCTTAATCTCCAGTTAAGGTTTATGACCCACAGGGCGTCTCTGCAAGCATATGCATGTTTTATTCCTTGCCAATAAAAGCTTCGTTTGTTTTGTTGCTTCTTTTTCTGGAAGCGTCGCAGCTGCTGGCTGACTGTGTGATTGGCTGGCTGAGTGACTGAATGTGCTGTAGCAAGTGGGTTGACTTGAATTGGCTGACATCTGCCTGGGTTTGTCCATCAGCTTTGCGTCAATATTACGTGTTCAGGGCGCCACTTCCTGCCGTCCTCCCTGTGTGACGACTGTGTTGGCTTAGGAGTAGCGCAATTCTTGTTCTATCGTTAACTCGCTTGAGTGAAAAGCCAGGCGCGAGTCAATATAATTGAATAACGGGACACACACGGTTCGGGGCGTAACATGCCCGATCCGTTGGCAATCAGTCAGAACGTCTGCAACATTTAATGTGCAAATAAAAAAGCCCGAAGGAGCAGCCGCCAAGACAAGGACATTGCCAAACAAAAACCCTATTTTATGGCCAAAAACAAGAGGCAAAAATAAACAAAGCAAACATATGTACGTCAAACGTCTTGCCGCCTAGCCTCTGTCTCCGCCTCTGCCTTTAGCCTTCTATTTTTATTGCATTTTATCTCGCTTTGCTTTGTTTTGTTTTATTCTGTTTTGCCAAGCCATATTTTCATAATATATAGAAAGCAGGCAATGGGTTGGGCGACTTGCAAAGGCTGCTCCATAAAATAATGGCGTCCGCCAGCGACTTTTTGTTTGCCATATTTGCCATTTGAAAGCGCACGCACGAGCCGCACTTGTTTGCTTTGGCCCGAACGCAAGCTCAATCCCAGTCCCAGACCCATTTCGATCCCAATATTTAACCCAGTTCTCTAACCCAGGCTCCACTTACCGCTATATACTGCCAGCCCTTGTTGACGCGCACGAGAAGCGCTTCCTCCTCGGTAATGTACGCCAGGGTGCCGGGTGGGCTGAGCGCCGATTTCTGTGGAACGTCAAAGACACCAAATTTAAATGAGTTTAAAAAAAAATAAAAATAAAAATATAAATAAAAATACGTTGCTAAATTTATATGCCCGGATATACTCCATGGACATATGCAGATGAGCGTGTATGTGTGCGCTGTGGTAACGCACCTTTGTCATTTCGTCTATGTTCTGGAAGGTGACTGCACCTGGCACGATTCTCATGTTCATGTTCGATGATGATGCGGAAAAGTATGGCAGCTCCTCGCCATCTCCCATGCCCATGGCAAAGCCATGAGCCGCCTCCTCATGCTTGTGCGAGTGCGACGTCTGGCGCGGCGGCTCTGTAAATGATGATTCCGAGACATGCGTGTTAAACATCGATTTAAGATAACTTAGCTTATATACGCATAAATACATAATGAACTGCACTAAAACTTGTGCGCGCTGATAAGTAATTCAGTACTGCAACTACTCTATATACAGTCAAAATCGAGTCATTAAAAAACGTTTTCAATTTGCCTACGTATTGGAATGACAATCAAATACAATAGGAAATAATCGAAAATTAAGAATGAATAGATGAGAACTCTTTAAGATATTTTAGAAAGGTAAAACATGCGTCATTTTTTAGTTAGACCTGCAAACCACTCTTAAGCCAAAGCTAATATTTTTACTGATTTATCTTTGCAGTTTATCAGGACATCCTTTACAGTGAGGCAAGGTAACAACTCATGCTCAGGTACTAGGTTAAATCTATAGAGCTCATTTTCAAGCATTAACTGTCATGTTCTGTGTGTTTTCTTTTTGTTTTCGGTAAGTGAAAGCATGACTCTGTAAAAATGTTGAACAAAATGTTTACATGTACTTCATTAACGCAAATGAGATGATGATGATGTGCAAATAATGAGCCCAATTCGAGGCATGCCAAGGACACGATGGGCGTGTTTACGCACTACTGTATATGTATATATGTATATTTATATATATATGCATATATGTTAGATATATTTGTGTATGTGGAAAGAATGCTTAGGCATGCAACATCGAAAAGGAAATTTGACTACGCCAACTTTGGTGGATTGATATGATTTGATTTTGATGGTTTACCAGCTGTGCCATCTGTGGGCCTATCGCGCAGATCTTGCAGCTCTCGCAGTGCTTTAAGTTCGTCTAAAGATGAGCGCGCACCTTGATTACGAGTACAATACAGAATGATTTGGAATTGATATCTTATTGGTATGGGAGGAATGCTAGTTACTCAAGTGTCTATCTGTGTGTTCGTGTCTGTATAACTGTGTGCGTGTGTGTGTGTGGGCACATATGTACAGTTATGAATCATGGCACAAGTACGAGCACCTAACTATACATGTACAATTATGCTTGTATATACAATTTGTTGTTGGCGTTTTTGAGCGGCCGTCGGCTCACCTGGTCGTCCGTAATAAGAGGCATCTCCGAAGAAGCTGCGCGAGTCCACGCCAGCTTCTCCCTTGGGTCCAGTTATCGACAAGCCTGGCAAGCCGGGTGGCCCGGGCGGTCCTGGCGGACCAGGCATTGGAATATATTGCACGCCACTGCTGTCACCGTCGCCGCCACCTGTTGTTGCAGGCAGGCCAGGTGGTCCTGGCAATCCGTCACGGCCATCGTTGCCCCGGTCACCTTTTTCACCTTTCATCTGGAGTAGACGGATAGACAGGCTTGAATAGCCATTTGTTGAAAATGAACTGTTGAAACTTACTCCATCACGGCCACCGGCATCTCCTTTGGCACCTTTGGCTCCTGTATCACCCTTCGGTCCAATCATGCCAGGACGTCCCTAGAAACGAGAATTTCATAAATGATAGCCAATCATTTGCTACGCGCTGAAAAGATTTCTTTTAATCGCAAGCCGGGCGCACCCTTTACTCTGGCAACTCTTGGAGTTGCAGCGTAGCACACAGTGGAAACATGTGGCAGGGTCCGACGGCTGGCAGGAATCGCTACTAACAAGTGAAGTAACTCGGGTATAAAAACCAAGTTGAACAATCGCCAAAAACGGCGAAACTTTTGCAGTTTAGAGTGCAACAATTTGGTTGTTGCAACGCTTTGATGTTTTGTTGCTGTTGTTGGTGGTGCTCTGCGTGTGGCACTGCCAGGAATTGAGCCAAACTTTCGTTTGGCTTCATTTCAGCGCGGCATTCATGTAAATACGTAGCTTGACTTTGATTTTGAGAGGCGGTAAACGCTGCCAGTTGGCAAACGCGCAGCCAGCCAAAGCAAACTTCTGCCTTTATATGAGACTATCCATTGTAATGTTTGTTGCTGCAGTCGTAGCTGCAGCTGCAGCTGTAGCTGCTGTTATTGCGGAATAATGGTTGAAACTGAAATTCTGGGGTAACTGCAATTGGAATCGTGCGCTACGTCGGCTACGTCCTGAATAACCGTGATGAAAATGCACTTAAAATACTTTTCGTTTGAGTTTATTTCGCCAAGTTGGGCTCGCTTTTCGCGGATTCGCTTTGGCATGTTGTCTAGCTCGCGATTGCGACCAGCAACTGTCTGTCTGGCTGGCTGGATGACTGGCTATAAGTGAGCTTTGCGAGCGACACAAACAATGGGCGCAAGCATGTGAAAGTTGGCCCGCTTTATGAATATGGATGCACAAGTTACGAGTGTCTTACCGAGTGCCCGATATCACCCATGGGTCCCGGTTTGCCGGGTGGTCCAATTGGTCCGGCTGGTCCGGTGCCGCCGCGTCTGCCGCGCATGCCCTTCTCGCCTTTTTCGCCGCGCTCGCCCTTGGTGCCGTTGCCATCGCCGGGCTGGCCGGCCAATCCGGGTAGGCCTGGTGCCCCAGGCTCACCCTTGGGTCCAGCGGGTCCGTGAGCACCTTTGTGACCCTGTTATTGGAGTGAACAAAAAGAATACTGTAGGAGCGTGTGTGTAAAATGATTTACGGTATTAAATATACGGTACATGCCCAGGGGGCGCACTCACGCCTAATTTGGCCGTAAAACTCAATTTCAAACGTTTTGTCGTCGGCAAAAATTCAATTCAAACTCATTTTGAAATCAAATCAATTCTAAAATCCACAATCCCCACAATCAAACCAACTCACACGCAAACACGCACACACTCTCACACGCACACAGACGCAACATATATAAATTTATGCGCCCGAATGTATGCAATGCTAGTGACAAGCCTGAAAACACAAAACCATTGCCAAAAGACGAGGCCCCCGAGTTTCTTTGTGTACCCGGACCCGAAAAACCTATCAACGATATATTATGCTTGTATTTGGTATGTTTTCTAATCAAGTATTTGCAGTTGAATACATAAAGTTTGATTTCATTTCGATTCTCAGATTGACAAAGGACACAACATTTATGTTTCTATTAATATCTTTAAGACTTTAAATGCCATAACTAAGTTCAAGCTAGCAATAAAAGTAAATATTAATTTATATATTTTAAAAAAGATTTCCTGGCTCGGGTATATTCTAGTCAAGCAGCCGCTTCAGCTGCTGTGCTTATGTGTACTTCTGCCTTTTTGGGACTTTGCTTTGTGGAAGTTTGCAAAGCGACTGGCGGTCTGCAGTTTTGTCCCTGCTCCTGCTTCTGCTCCTGCCCCTGTCCCAGTCTCTGCCCCTGCCATAGCCAGCGACCCAAACCAAGTGCTCCCGATTTATCCCCAGTGTCGTCTTCCACATCATCAGCGCCTTAAATGGTTTGCCATAAATTTGTGCGCGCCTACTCGCAGCTTGCGGGCAGGGGTTTGGGTTTTGGTTGAGCAGTACAAAATCTGGAGTCTGGGCCTTTGTGCATGGGATGAGCGCTCTTGGCGTGTGGGACTGCTTTAAATTGACCTGACCCTGCATCTGCATGAGTTGCTGCAGGCTTTACACCATATCGCCTGCTTGATGCCAACTAATGAATAATTAATAAACCACCCACACGCCCTAAAATACGCACACACATGCAGCTGGGTGTGGGAGTAACATTACAAAGTACGCGCGATTGCTTCCGGGTTGTCTTGAAAGGAGGCCTGGCCCGCCGCGCTCGTTGTGCGAGGCGTGCTGGGGGTGCCAGGGTCTGTCTTTTGAGTTAAATGAAATGTACCTAATTGTGCGTGTATTTATACGTTTAAAATGCTAATTTCCATATTAGTTTCGAAAATTCAAATGCAATAACGAATTTTTCGGCATGTGTGTGCGTGCGTGGCCGTAAATTGGGCGTAAATTCATCAGAAAATCTAAATCGATTTTTATACAGCTTTAGGATGCTGAGGTTTTTGCATAATTTCTTTTTATTTCACGCCCGATTAAGTATGGTTTGCCAGCGGCTTGCCGAGAGGGCGTGGCGCAAGACAGCAGTCAACTATTCAGATGGAACCCGAAGTCAGCCCTACAAAAACTTTGCCACTGGCCAAATAAGCATAAATATATGTACTTACGTAATATATTAAAGGTCAAATAAATCTTGACACACATACACATAGCTGAAATTGGAGGTGTAACAGCATCGGCTGACAATCCGAGAAACGCCCACTAGCTATTGTACAATCTCATGCCCTGCCATGCCATGGCTCAGCTCCCATCCACGTGCGACAAACTTCGCCCCACAGAAATGGCAAACAAACTACAAACATATTATATTCCTGAGAGTATGTGTTGGCAGCTTAAAGTTTTGAGGTTCCACATAAAAGAAATATGCGCGCCACTTTTTCCAGCTCACCGACCCTTGCTAACGAGGAGTCCAACAGCGGGCACAGCGCTTCGCTGGGAGTCCGGGTCCCTAAGCTGCTAAATAGCATGAAACGTAATGGGAGGGAAGTAAGCGCCGTCTAAGCAGGATGAGCTGCAGAAATGGCCAAAACTTATTATAAAAATAATACCGAATGCGAGTAGTAGAAATAGTAACTACCAGACACTGACTCAACAGACTGGACAAACTGAATGGCTGAATGACTGGATGAATGGATGACTGGATGACTGGATGAATGGCAGGGGTCATTCGAGGGTATGGACTTTAGTAAACGATTTCTAATAAACTAGAGAGCACCTCGATCATATCAACTGGCAACCAAATGAGCTATAAACGCTTACAAATGACACTGGGTCCAGCAAGGCAACAAATAATACAACTGCCCTCCCCTCCCCTATTCTGGTCTGATAGAAATTTATGCGTCAAATTATGGACAGCTCTGGCCCGCAAATGAATGCAGTGCAATAAATCTGAGAGTTTCAGCTAAACGATGGCCACTTGCTGCGAGTTGAAGTACAAATGTGACAACTAAAACCGGGGCATATATCATGTTGAGTGCGATTCTAGCTGCTCGTCTATATGTAGCATATGGACCGGGGGACTCAGGGATATGAATTCCCATCTCTTAGTTTGTTCTTGGCAGTCATTGGCATTTTATGTTTCTAGCTCCGAAATCAATTGAGTAATCAATAGAGCAGAAGTTATTATTCGACACAACAATGTGGCTCGCATACTTTTTAATGCATAAATACCATACACACACTCACACACACTCGCATACGCACTCACACACATAAATATTTACGTGCTGGACAAATGTTGGAATTGAACTTTGGCTCACCTTTTCACCGCGATCTCCTGGACGTCCGGCTTCACCTTTATCGCCAGTCGCTCCTTTAGGTCCTGCCTGGGTAGCGCTGGAGCTGCGTAGGCCGGTCATCGAGTTGCCCATTAAGGATTCCTGTTGTGTATGTGTGTGTGTGAGGGAAGGTAAGCATAGTAATTTGTTAAATATTTGCTTGTACTACAATTTATATTTCGATACATGTATTTTGGGGCCATTTTTTAAGCAGCGGGCGACCTTTGATGGCACCGCTGGCCCTTACAAGAATACACGTAGTACACACGCACACACACACACGCACACATACGGGAAATTTGATTAATGATCGGATGCGCCCCATTTTGCGTGTGTATGTGTGTGTGACGCCCCTAATGCTTGGGACTAATGACGCCGAGGGGTTCTAGTCCATTAGGTTTTTGCGGCCAATGCTTACCCAGAGCAAACTTGTGCTTTTGTTTTCTTGTTATATTTCTGTTATTGTTTTTCTTTTTTTTGTTTTTTTTTTTCTTTTTTTGGTTTAGTGGGAACATAAAATGAAATTGTTAAATATTTATACCTTGAAAGTCCTGGTAGGATTCCAATTTATCTGTTATTTATGTGTTGATTGTTACAAGAATACATATTTTGTGGTACGATTTGTTTATAATATATAGCATAAGACAATGGGCGTGAAATTAAAGCGTATTATTATATGATTTCAATTCGTTAATGTTCAAAGTTCGAGTTGGGGCAGTAAAATTGCAACTTTTACAAATTTATGATGCCCCCATACATTCCACCAATCTCCTTCTGCTGTCATTTGTTTGGGGCCGTCGAAAATGATTTGAAAAAGTTGTCTCCGTGTCAACAATCAAAAGTCGTTCTAATAAACTTAAAAGCTTTTTTGCCCTCTCTGGGTACATAGCTGTACAAGGTCAAAACGCTTGACAACAATAAGAGCAACAACAATTGGAAACGCCTCTAAAAAACGCCCCATTATCGCCGCTTGCCCTACCCCTGCAATGCGATAATGATAATAAACCCCCGACGAGCGCATAAAACAATGGGAGGCTGACTGAGCGAGCGTCTGATTTAACTGGCGCGTTAGCCATAAGTAGCTTGACACTCTCATAACCGTAACAGCGCGATAATGATTACGACCACAACCGCACACACAGTCACACACATAGCACGCTGAGATACGCCCAAGCAGGCAACATACGGCGTTGAAATGCGATGATAAAGCTGGCAAAAATAAAAATAAAAGTTTTGTTCTCCGTAAAGGGTTAAAAGCCGGCAATACAAATGCGTATTTGTGTGAGCGTGTGTGTGTGTGTGTGAGTCAGTATCTGTATGCGTGTTAGCGCGTTTAACCGCGTGAACTGCGCGCCATGCGCTGATAACAGTAATTGCCACAAGCTGGCATGCCAGCACTCCGTAAGACCTGAATCAGAAACCCGCAGGCAGAGCCATAGCCCGAGCCAGAGCCGCAGCCAGAGCACGAGCCAGGGCCAGAGTCAGTTGCACGTCGCCAAAAGGGGGAACTTCATTGTAGACTGGGACTGGGCTTGGCTTGTTTTCGGTTTGCGTGTTCAGGACACTTACGTTTCGGCATTTCTGCGAGGTGTTCATGTTGTTCAAGGCGCTGCTTTTGTTGTTGTTGTTGTTGTTGTTGTTGTTATTGCTGTTGTAGGTTTGTGGTTTTAAGATTATTAGCGCAGATAACCCATTTGCGACAACAAACCTGAGCCGACAGCCCGTCGAAGCAGTCGCCTGCCAGGCCCAAATCTGGCCAGCAATTTTTCACAGTGTACAGGTGCAGTCGCTTGCCGCTTGCCGCTTGCCGCTCGCTCAGCGTGCGTCCCTCCCCCAGGAAGGAAATTGGTTTAGGCAAATTGTGTGGCTAGCAAAACATGACCGATGCCTGCCGCCAAATGCGCCGCCGAGGCGAACAATTCATAAAAGGAACGTGCGTGATTGGAAGCATCCGTCGGATATAGATAAACGGACGAGCGCCTTACCGTTTTGGGTTTAGCGTAAGAGTTGCAATTTAAGGCCCAACTCAAATGAAACAGAGTCAAATAAATTGAAACTTGAATCTATCTTCAGTTGACCGAAGATTCGATACTCTCGCTTGAGCTGTTCGAACTGTGAACATTAAGCAAGAATATTTGATTATTTATGTTAATTATAAGAGACGTTAGTATGCAAATTGAGATTGTGCGACTGAGATATACCCTGTACTCGCATGTGGAATTCATAGCTGACTTAAAATTCTTATTTCTTTCATATTTGCATTGGTACAGGGTATTTGAATAAAATAGCTCTCGTCTTTAAAAAAAGAGAACACAATAAATAAAACTTTAATTTCCACTCGAGTATGCCAAAGCATAAGTATGCACATTATAAATGTAAAGTAAATGTGAATGTTTAATGTTTAATGTTAGTATTGTATCAGATATAAACTCTTAAATGAATATTAAATTAAAAGAAAATAACTGTTCGTGTGATGAGAAGATAATTGTGTAAGCACGACAATTTCTACTCTTGTTATTCTTCTAATTAATTTTTAAAATGAATTCAACTTGTACTCACATCATAGCTCTCTGGCAAACCAGGCGGGCCCGCAGGTCCGGGAGGACCCATCACTCCGGGCATGCCGTCGACGCCTGGTTCGCCCTTCTCCCCCTGCGGACCTTCCGGGCCGCGAGCGCCAGTTACGCCAGTGGCACCCTGTAAATAAAAGAGAGAGAGAAAAGGAAAAACGGCGCCGCCGGCGACCAAGAAATAAATCACATTAGTGGGCGTGCATATAGATTGTACGACTACGACTATGTCTACGGCTATGTCTGCGTCTACAGCTACATATACTGAGCACATATATATATATAGTGTATTTATATAGATATGTACATTGACTACGAACTATTTGGAGGCCTGTTGCCAGCTGGTTGCTTTAACTGGCTGCGGTCGATTTACATAATCGTCGCGTTTTAGCCCTAGCTCATTAATCTACGCGGCCCAGCTGCCAGGCCAGGGTATGGGTTTAGGCTTGAGCTTGGGCTTGGGCTTAACTGTGGGTATGTTGGCTGTGGTATTGCACAAAAAATGTGTCTCTCGATGTCCTTAATCTTATGCAAAATGGACACGCTGTGCGCCATTTGCGTGTTGTGTTTGCCTTCGGATTGTCCGTGTTGCCTTCGTCGTTTGTACATTGTTATTTCAGTAGCTGCTGATGTTGTTGTTGTTGCTATAATGCTCTCTTGCTTATCGTCGTCTTTTAAATTAATTGCTATTAGTTAAGGGATTAGCAGTAGAGGAACAAAATTGTCGCAGGAATTTCCGGTATGCGCAGCAGTCGCCATATTTTACTCAAGCATTTTAGGTGGACTAGGAGCAAGGACAACGGCTGGGATAGAAGGGTCAGATTTGGGCCTTTCTACATTTCGGGCAAGACATATTCGCATAGCTGCTTGTTGTTAGCCACAGAAATGTTTTGCATACCGCTTTTCTTTTGATATATTGCAGCGTATTGAAGAGGCTGCGTTCCACAGGTTGCTAAGCACATTGTCAATGAGAGTTGAGTTTTTCGAGAGACTAGGCAAAGTGTTGTCTGTGACTAGGCCAGAATAAAATGCATTTGCATGTTGCTTTTCTTCTTCTCCCTTGTTTGTAGTAGACTAAAGCTTCGAGAATCTATGTGTACATGGACGCAACGTATCTGAGAGGTTTTTATATTTTTGGCTAACCCCATAAAAGTTACGAGTATCTTTGGCCCTTTGCCGTGACAGGCACTTTCGGGCTGAGTGGATGTTGAGGCTAACATCTCGTTGTAGCATTGTGGACTTAGCCTTTGACCCGCACACACACGCACACAAGCGTACATGTGTAAGCAGAATAAAATAAGCGCTAACTGGCACACAGTTACACAGATAGAGGGACATGGGAAGGAAGAGAACAGATTGTGGGGAGTGGGTAGTCTCTTTGTATCCTTACATAGATACAACTCTTATAGTTGCGAAAGACGTTGCCAACTGATGAGATAATATAACGAGTGCCAGTGGCGCCCAAAGTGGATAAGTGTTTAAGCCTGAGTTGCCTGCCGTTTGCTCGCAAAACTTATAAAGAAATTTCGTTTCCTTTTTCACGTTAACGCTTTTCCTCGTTTCCGGTTACACGCACACACACACACGCACAAATTATGATGTTTGACTTGGCTGTCGTGTGTGTGTGTTTGCGTTTGTGTGTGCGTGTAACCGACTGGCGATAACCATCGCACTCCTATTCTCTGCCGTCCCCGCATTCTCTTCAAGCTTAGAAGATGTGTGTAATGAAATTGAAAATGCGTTAGATCCATGTCAAATATTGCCTTTTGCCATTTTGGCCGGCCAATCCGTAGCCTCTGTATAAACTAGGTATAAAATTGTCGCATGTACTTACGGTAAGTCCAGGGGCGCCTGTCTTTCCATCTCTGCCCTGCGCACCGGGCGGACCGCGCAACGTTTCCCGTATCGTTTCATTGTCCTTGAAGGCTTCCAGGATATCAGACGCATTACATGTACATTCGCCAGTGTATTTCTGCAATTGATACACGAATATTTTTGTCATTCAATACCCGAAGCGGGCGGAAACGGGCTTAATCCAAGACACCCCAACCCAACCTCTATATCTTTCTTGTAGGTGTCTCTGCAAAATTTTGCGAGTGCACAGGGCTTATATTTGCATTTGGCAAGAAAGCACCCAGAGTCAGCACTGAATTTGTCTTTCAATTCAAATCCAACTGCAGCTCCGTTGTCGCCTCTAGCGTTTGGCGTGCAAATATTTGGGCCCCAAGCTCGGTGCGGTCGCAAAGTCACAAAATGAGTGCTTGGTCGATTTTAATACTTACAGCCCCCGGACTTGGTGTCTCCACAAAGGGCGGATACGAGGGTGTATCACCTTTGGGGCCCGGCGGACCGGGCGGCCCAGGTGGACCACGTATACTATCACCCTTGGGCCCTCGATCGCCCTTCTCGCCCTTAATGCCGCGATACGCTGCAGGAGGATAGAGGCAAAAGCAAAAGTCATTCCATTAGCCGTTTGCCTAATTAAAATCCGGACAAGGTCCAGCTTCAGTTGAACTTACGTCTCTCGTGCGTTAGCTGCGTCTGTCCGTTGGGCTGAATACCACTGTCGTCGAAAATGTCAGTTGCCTGTGAAAAAAGAGGAGAACGACAAGGACATGTAGTGAGTGACGTTCGCATTTACGGCAAGTGCACACAGCACTTGCTGCCAAGTTTATAATTCCTGATCAAGCTGCAGCTGCAGCCGTAATCAGACGCAATCGAAATGCCATTTGGAGATTAAAATGAATTATTGTTTAGTTTAGTTGAGTTACTAAGCGTATTATGAAATTGCCTGGGATATGTAAATATGCTTAGCAACTAACCTCACTATCTATAGACCAAAAGTCCTCTCTGGTAATGTCATTTTCGTCGATAATGGGCTCATCAGGTGGAGAGTTCTAAATGAAACAAAATCAAATCATAAAAAATATAAAACAAGCGTTGAAACGATACAAAATAAAATAATAAAACAAACCATTTCTTGATCGGGATCAACTTGTTCTTCGGGAACTGACTCTGTGGGTAGGTCATTTTCCTCCTAATTAAATAATAATGCAAAATAGATTTATAAAATGTATAAAAAATTAAAATGCTAAACAACTTGATAAAACAATAAAATGAATTTCCAAGCTTTTTATTACAAAATGAAGACTTACAAATTCTTAATTGCTTTTCATTTATTATGCATAACATATAAAGCCCTGAAACTGTATGAACCTGATGATGAGCTGCAAATGATGGACTTACCACTGGCACGGCCGTCGTTGACTCTGGGGCCTTGCATTGAAATTTAAAGCCTTCCGGGTTCTCATACACATAGATTTGTACTAAATAGCCCTGCGCATGAGATATGTTCGTGTAAGGGCTTGGACGCTTATCCAGATTTATATTAATATAATGTGTTTCTAATAATTATTGAAACATTTATGGACGCGCAACAGCAGCAGCACACAATTTAAATCCCACATCAACTAATGCATCGATAAATATACATATCTATAATAAATCAATCAATTTGTGGATCGTTTCAATGAATGCACACATAAATCTATTGGCAATGTAGCGCGGGGCTACTTCTGTTCCATGCCAATTGTAATTGCAGCAAATCGAAATTAATTATTGATGTTAATTTCGAATTGCACTTGCCACTTGCCACTTGCCACTTGCCACATGCCACCAGCTATCCACGCAACTAATGTGCGCCGCTTTCCCCTGCCTCAATTTCCCTGATAAAGAGACAGACGAAAGTCTGTGAGACAACGAAGCGGAAAAGGGGTGCCACCATTACATACAACATAAGTACACAATGCGACTTCCACATAACAGACTTACCTGGAAAATGAGTGGAAAATGGAGGGAGAACAAAGCGAGGCCTCGGCAGAGGGCACTACTATCAGCAGTCTATAGAAATGCTAACCGCAGACGCTACAGAACCTAGCTGCAAGACAATGAACCACGGACAATGCGATGATATTGCACAAACATAGACAGTGCCTCAGACAGAGACACAAATCGAAAGAGATAGAGAGCAAGGGATAGAGATAGAGAGAGACTGGGTGGTAAAGTAAGTGAATGCACATCTGGCATAAACCCTGTTCTGGGTTCTTTCAAATAAAAATGGCAGCAAACACTCACTGGAAATACCAGTGCGGGCCGAGCACAATGGCAGCAGTCACCCAGGCATTGTTGTTATCCTTGTTGTTGCTTTGCAGAGACTGTAACTGATAGTAATGGCCATGCGGCTTTTATGCATCCCAGTTAAAAGTTCTGTCTGAGACGCCGAGTCGTTGAGTTTCGGGTTAAAAGCGTGCAATCGGCTTTCAGAACGGCTTAATATGCTCAACGCTTAACAGCATAGGACTGCTGTCACAGCGAAAGGATTGAATGGGCAAATGCGGCACGGTGCTTGGCCGCAGGACAACTCAACAACTGAACAGCTGAACAACAGGGCAACAGGGCCACAGCACTCGCATCACACACGTACTACGCTGCATTAAATGGCGGCCAATAAACATTGAAGTGAGCGGCGCTCAGTTCCACTTTCCATGCTTGGCCCCGACTTCAGCTGCAGCTTGTTGCTCTTTTGCCATTGGCAGTCTGTTGAGTGGAAACATTAAAGGTTTCGCATTTTTATAGCTCCCATGGAAAATGGATATAAGAGCAGGGTACATTGCAGTTGGGTAAATGCAGCTGAAAGACTCTATGTAACAAAGACACGTCATATTGTTATTTGAGATATGCATGCTATGGCATATTATATGCCAAAAATCAATTTGCATCTTTAAGTGTTTTGTTATCTATATACCTTTTCCAGTTAATCTCGCTCTTTGCATTTCTGTGCATTTTCTCTTTCATAAAATAGGATATTCTCCAGTCACCTACTGCCGAGCTGATTATAATTTCTTACTTTGCTCGGGTTTTGATGCGGTTGAACAAAACTATGCGCCAAGCATTACAGCAGGCCAGCGAAAATGGCAAGCACTAAAAATCCATTTATACATATATCTGTGTATAAGTTAACTTATAACACTTAGTTAGCTTATAACACTTAATGTTAGGTATTATTCAACACTTATTATCGGGTGCTAGACAAGTTAAGGAACAGCCCTGGCAAGGGCAACTCTACTTACGCCGGTGAGGCTATGATTTGTAAAAATATAGATCAGTCTCGTGTTTTAACTCGTACTGATAGGACATGCTAAAAATTGGTGTCATATAAGTAAAACTAAAAATAGTGAATATAATAAGAAAAACCAATAAAATTAACTGTTTCGATTATTCAAAAAAGAACAATTAAAAGCAGGGTTAAAAAGCGTTCTTCCAGTAAACCGCTTAAATAAATATTCACTCCGTCATTTGCTCGTTAAATGGCTCATTTCATTGTCTGAGCCCGAGGCCAGCAATAAGAGGCACAGTCGCCTCTCAACCTAACTTTCAGTCACCACAGGACTGGAAAACATATAATTGGCGCCCAACTAGTGGTCGGACTCCACAACCAACAACAATTAAGACAGCAGCGCGGGAGCTGCAATTGACAGATCTTATAAAGGGATTTTTTTTTTTGTTTTGTGTTAGTTGAATCTTGTAAGTGGATACTCTAGCCAAAATTTTTCTTCAAACACAAAAAGTGTTAAAATTTATTTTATAAAAAAATAGCTAGGACTAGCGAGTATTTTATATTGCAATTGCATGTAAAAAAAAAAAAAAAATTAATGATCAGAACCAAGTGAGAGTGACTACTTTGGGAATTTTAGTGGCAGCAATTGATCATTCAGATCGTCAATAAAATTACATTGTGTTACTTTCTGTGTGTCTGAAGTTGTGCATGCAGTTCTCGTAGTTCAGAACTGCGACGTAATTCGACCCATCTTCTGACGGCCCGTTTTATTTTTCGCGACCACTGACCTGCGCATGTCTCGGTTCAACCAATAGAGAAACCCTCGCAGGCAGTCTAGCGACTCAGATTCCGACTGTGCAGTTCTCCCACCATCAGGTAGAATGGATGTAGATCAGCTTACGGAAGTAATAAGGACGGCTATCAGCAAAGCTTTAGCCGAACAGGCTGCTGTAAACCAGCAGAGGGAGCATGCATTGACTCAAAGAATTAATGAGTTAGCTGAACAAATAGCAGATGCATCCCCATTAGTTAGAAGTTCTTTTTTGAAAATGCTGAAGACCAGACAAAAGGCCTTTGCAGACCCAGACGAGACGTTGCCGTATAACACATCAGTCGTGGCTACCATTAGGACCATAGATGAGCAACCGATCTATACCAAGCTTTACCCATATCCAATGGGAGCGGCTGATTTCGTTAATAAAGAAATCAAAGATCTACTAAAGAATGATATAATTCAAAAGTCCGTCTCTCCCTACAATAACCCAATATGGGTAGTAGACAAGAAGGGCACTTATGAAGCGGGCAATAGGAAAATGAGGTTGGTAATGGACTTTCGTAAACTTAACGAAAAAACCGTGCCGGACAAATACCCTATGCCAAATATATCAATGATATTGGGGAATTTGGGGAGAGCCAAATTCTTTTCAACATTAGACCTCAAGTCTGGTTATCACCAGATCATACTCGCTGAACGCGACCGTGAAAAAACCTCTTTCTCTGTGAACGGGGGGAAATACGAGTTCAAAAGACTCCCCTTTGGATTAAAGAATGCAGCAAGCATTTTTCAAAGAACCATCGACGACATACTGCGAGAGCAGATTGGCAAATTTTGCTATGTTGATGTCAATGACGTAATCATCTTTTCAGAAGATGAGGAATCCCACATTAAACACGTGGATCGGGTCCTAAAAAGCTTATACAAAGCAAACATGAGGGTCTCCGTCAAAAAGTCACGTTTTTTTAAGAAAAGCGTGAACTTTCTTGGTTTCGTAGTCACCAGCACTGGCACCACGACGGATCCTGAAAAGGTTAGGGCAATACAGGAGTATCCAGAACCAAAAACGCTGTTCGAGGTTAGATCATTTCTAGGCCTCGCAAGTTATTACAGATGTTTCATTAGGGACTTCGCCGCAATAGCAAGACCCATCTCGAATATCCTGAAGGGTGAAAATGGAACAGTCAGTAAGCATAGGTCCAGAAATATAAAGGTTCAATTCTCTGAAGTGCAGCAGAGGGCATTTCAGAAGTTGCGCAATATTTTGTCATCCGAGAATGTAATGCTCAGGTACCCCGATTTTAAGAAGCCATTCGATCTAACGACCGATGCTTCGGCTCACGGCATAGGTGCAGTTTTGTCTCAAGAGGGTCGTCCTATAACAATGATTTCAAGAACATTGAAGGACAGTGAGGTTAACTATGCAACCAATGAGAGAGAGTTATTGGCCATTGTATGGTCACTTGCCAAATTAAGGCACTATTTGTATGGGGTGAAAGACATTAATATCTTCACTGACCATCAACCCTTGACCTTCGCAGTTTCGGAATCTAATCCAAATGCGAAAATCAAAAGGTGGAAAGCGCGCATTGACGAGTCTAATGCACGTATCTTCTATAAACCTGGCAAGGACAATCTGGTTGCGGATGCCTTGTCAAGACAGCAGCTCAACGCTATAAATGAGCAAGAAATTGAGTCCTGCGCAGCAACGATCCACAGTGAGGTATCTCTCACCAACACCATTGAGACGACAGACAAACCCTTGAACTGTTTTCAAAACCAGATAGTGCTAGAAGAGGCGCGTTTCCCCTTAAAACGAAGTTTTATTCTTTTTGGAAATAAGAAACGCTACTTGATCAGCTATACATGCGTCGAATCGCTGCTAGACGAGCTCGAAGATGTAGTCTCACCCAAATGCGTAAATGCTCTCCACTGTAATTTACACACGCTTGCAATGATACAAGATACATTGGTGCGAAGATACCCAGCCACAAAGTTCTGGCATTGCAAAAATCGCGTAGTGGACATATTTGCGGTTGGAGAAGGAAGGGAAATCCTCACAGTCGAGCATAATAGGGCCCATAGGTCTGCACAGGAAAATGTTAAGCAGGTACTCTCCGAGTACTACTTTCCACGGATGGCAAAAATTGCCAAGGAAATAGTACAAAACTGCAAAACATGTGCTAGGGCTAAGTATGATAGACACCCCAAAAAACAAGAGCTTGGAGAGACACCGATCCCCTCACATGTAGGAGAGATGTTACACATGGACATTTTCTCCACTGACAAGAAATACTTTCTCACTTGCATCGACAAGTTCTCTAAGTTTGCTATCGTCCAACCGATCGCTTCAAGAACCATTGTGGATCTGAAGCCAGCCGTAATGCAACTTATGAATTTTTTTCCAAAAGCCAGATCCATTTACTGTGACAATGAACCGTCATTGAATTCAGAGACCATCATGACTATGCTCACAAACAACTATGGGGTCAGCATTTCAAATGCACCACCATTGCATAGCATATCGAATGGACAGGTTGAGCGCTTTCACAGCACTCTGTTAGAGCTAGCCAGATGCATAAAGATCGACAAAGGCATAAATGACACCGTAGAAGTCATTTTACTGGCCACAACCGAATACAATAAGTCGATTCATTCGGTCATCGACCAGAGACCAGTTGATGTGGTTCAGGCGCACTCTGATGAGCCACAAGAGAAGATAGAAGAAAAGATCAGAAACGCTCAGACGACGCTCAGAGCTAGGGAGAACGCAAAGCGGCAGAATAGAGTCTTCGATGTTGGTGACAAGGTTTTGGTCAAGTCCAACCGACGGCTCGGAAACAAACTCACACCTTTATGTGTCGAGAAGGCCGTGGAAGCAGACCTGGGGACCGAGGTCCTCATTAAAGGAAGGGTGGTCCACAAGGACAACCTAAGATAACTCCCTTGTTTTTTTTATTACACCTTTTATTATAAGCCGCTAGGCAATTTAGAATAAGTTAGATATAGTTTTTCAATTTACCTTTAGCCACTTGGCATAATTTTTATAAAACATTTTGGTGGCGGGTACACCCGATGCCGGTCATTTAGAGTAGATTAGGTCCACTGAAATGCGACTAATGAATGCCAACAGTAGACGGATAGAAGTAAACACTGAGGTTCAAGACCAGCTTAACCAGTTAACATTTGCTGTCAATGGAGTTCTCGGGATAGCCAAAACTCACAAATTGATTTATTTATTTGAAACACTGAAACACTGTCCAGAAACAGAATGCGGACGATCGAGTTGCAAAGTTTAATGCTTGCTATTACTCTCGCGAAGGCTCATTGTTAGCCCAAACATTTTGGACTCCTCAGATTTAAAATCAATTTGGCTAGAGGAATCCATCAACACTATACATTTTATAACCAAATTCCCAAAAATTAAAAAAGCCTGCAGAAAAATTACGATTTATCCTGTCGTCCACAAGAACCAGCAACAGCTCTATTCGCCCCATAGTTGGATGCTAAGCCAGAACCACAGCATGCAAATCTACAAGCGGAATCGTTGAGGAAACCCCCTTGTTCACGGCACCACCACCAACAGTAGAAGCTCATCAGCCAGCAACAACTAACGAACTCTTCGCGGCGGCAGAGCCAAGCGACTCTTCATCCATACTAGAACCAAGTTGCTCCAACCGCTGCCCATCTCTGTCGACACCTGCCACGGCTGCCGGCTCATCCTCATCCTCATCGGCAGCGGCGTCACGTCAACTGCAGCTGCCGGCATTGTCGGCAGTTGCCGCACGGCAACAGCAGCTACTGCTGAACGGCTCTCTGAAGAGCAAGACGAAGACATTTCCTGCGTATCGAGCATCGGTGCGCAGCGAGAGCGACGACAAGGAGTACAGGGCGGCTAGCAGCAGCAGCAACACGATACCGACGACGGGCAAAAGTCGGCCAAGATCAGCGGCAAGAACTGTAACAATCTGCTGCACAACGCCGGCAATAAGCTAAGCGTGAGCAGCAACTCCTTCGGCCTATACGCAGCATCTGGCATCATCGCCCAAGAGCCCTGTCTCCAGCAACGGCCATCTGAACAAATACTGCCTGACGGACTTGACGCGCCGCAAGGCCGAATTCAATCGCCAGCTGAGCGCGCCGACAGACTACACACATCACTCGTCCAGTAACGGCTCATAGCATCGCTGGAGTGGTGGGACACAGTCATCACGGCCATCACGGGCACGTGCACGGCCAGTCATCGACGGCGCCAGCCACACTCAAGTCGCTGCAGCTGCACAACTTTGGTGTGCATCATCCGATGCCAAGGCCCACGTCCACGTTGTGCACCAACAGCTTCAACAGACGCCACATACGTAGGCGCAAGAGCAAGCTTAGTAAGCGCCTGCTGAACGGCGATAGCGAAGAATCAGTACGCTGCTCATACTGCTCCGTATTGAATGTGAATGAGAACGACTTGCGGATTTCATTCGAGAACACCTGCACCGACTCGCTGGTCACCGCTGCTAATATGCGACCAAGGAACCGAAATGGTGCACTTTGATGATGTGTCGTTGTACGGCACTCCGAAAGAGGAGCCATATGCTGTGCTTTAATCTGCATTGGCCTCACTCTTTGGTGGATCATCGACGCAAAGAAGTCCGCGAAGCACTTGCGAGGAGTCGTCGCTGGAATTGGGTCGGTCGAGGACGACCTTACACTTGAGGGGGGGGGTAGTTAACTTATAACACTTAGTTAGCTTATAACACTTAATGTTAGGTATTATTCAACACTTATTATCGGGTGCTAGACAAGTTAAGGAACAGCCCTGGCAAGGGCAACTCTACTTACGCCGGTGAGGCTATGATTTGTAAAAATATAGATCAGTCTCGTGTTTTAACTCGTACTGATAGGACATGCTAAAAATTGGTGTCATATAAGTAAAACTAAAAATAGTGAATATAATAAGAAAAACCAATAAAATTAACTGTTTCGATTATTCAAAAAAGAACAATTAAAAGCAGGGTTAAAAAGCGTTCTTCCAGTAAACCGCTTAAATAAATATTCACTCCGTCATTTGCTCGTTAAATGGCTCATTTCATTGTCTGAGCCCGAGGCCAGCAATAAGAGGCACAGTCGCCTCTCAACCTAACTTTCAGTCACCACAGGACTGGAAAACATATAATTTATATACAGTCAGAGCCACTTATACAAATTTGTCTCTGTGTGAGTGGCCCAGTTCTGCTTTCAAGCCGCTGCCACTCTCTGTGTGTGTGTGTGGGTGAGTGTTTGTGCAACAAAATTAGCCGCAAAGAAATTCACTAGAAACGGAAATTAAGTAGCTGGATGTGGCAGTTTTGGGGTGTGGGTCATTATTTCTTGTTCCGTTCGTTTATCACCGCACTCTCCCGCTGGGGGGCGACATTCACAATTACCTGCTGGCCACAGGCATTTCTATGAATTGACAGCTTTATACAAGGACATACACATACACATCCGATCCAGCTTAAGCTGCTAACTGGACTGCGAAAAGAAATCGAAAGAGTGTCCTACAATTAAATAACTTGTCTTAAGCAAATGTCTAGAAGAATGAAAATGTTTGCCCAGATTTTAGCAGAAAAAATGAATTTCCCATTAACTGAGATTTTCGGCACAAAGAAAATGTCTCAGAAGTCGGCTGGGAACGTGCTTCAAAGTGCCACGTGACAATTGACCAAAGAGCAACGTCAACAACGGCTAACCCTTTGAGTTAGTCCAAATCAGTACTCGTAATTTGAACCCTTTCTTGAGGGTCTGAGTACACGAGTCGAGAACGATGAACTGCTGATAGGAAAACATCAAAGCAAGCTCTGGGCAAGATTGTGCATGACAACGCAGAGAGGCAGACAAAGACATGGGCAAGGCACCAACGAAAAGGCATTGGCAAATAAATAAACAAGAGAACCGAGCGGTAGGGGTAGGCAAGCGGAGGTCAAGCCCAGACAATGGTCGCCGAGTCTCTTTAAATAATCAAAAGTCGCCCAGAGGCGACCCAAAGTAAAGTCTTGTCTGCTGGCCGAAGTCGTAGGTGAGGCAGTTAGTTTAAGCTGTCAGCCTAAACGTAAACGTAACCAGTAGGCAGCGTGCTGCAATGCAGCAGCTCGGTCAAGTGGCGCCACGAGCAATTAACTAGGCTGCGACGAAACGGTGGAGCGGTGGAGCGGTGGAATGGTGGAACGGTGAGGAAAGGACTCTGTGCATGTGAGTGGCGTGTGCATTTGATTTTGTCTTGGGCCGCACATAATTAAGGCCACCAGAGCAGGGCAGAGGCGCCAAAGCGGAGCAAGGACATGCCAGAAGAGCAGTCAGAAATGAACGTCAGGAGCACGACAGCAAAGCCAGCAGCGGGGGTTGCACTTGACAAGGGTTCGCATTGAGAGTAAAACAAACAAATATAACACACCGTTGACCTGCTTCCCCAGTCGGGTCGAAAGGTATGCAACCTTTTGTGACTAGTTCCTTTCGTTCTAGGATGCCAGACACGTTTCTGATATAAAAAAGGAAAGGACACTGCCCGCAAACGGAATCCATGCAGCCTGGCAATTTGTCAAAAATGTGTCAATAATGTAGATCGATTGAGGATGATTGCGGCCCCTTAAAAATTAAGCGAAAAGGGTTCAAATTGATTATAAGTATCCTTCTACGCCCAAATGGTTCAATTAGAAAGGGCTTCCCTTGTATTTGTTTTCGCACAGCATCCGCAAAAAAGTATTGAAAAATTCACCTTGCATTTGATCGCTTCAAAAATAGTTTAAATGCCAAAACCTTCTTTCCGAAAATATCATTAAATGCAATAATTATTTACTGTTTCTGGTCGAGCTCTGTTGGCTTCCTCGACCACAGAAATAGCAGAGCGAAGTTCTCTTCCTTTCTTAATTAGTTATGCACATCACAGTGGAAACCATCATCAGTCACAATAAACCCAGATAAAACACCAAATAAGCCCAGTCAAATGTCAAGATAGATATGCCAATGAATATGGTTTTATTTTTAACTGGGTAACTGGGAAAAATAATTGCTGAATATCCTTTCTTGAGTAACATCCGTGACGGTCCCAAATCTCGACCTGGAACTCACTTTGTCAGTTGTTGGCTGGGAGCTGCCAGTTGCAGGCAGCTGTTGTGTAGTTAAAATTAAATTTTAATTAAGCACAAATATTTAATAAGCATAAATTACGGCATGCAGCGGCATGACGACGATGCCACCAGCGGCAGCAGAACAAAAGGACTGCTTTAAATTGTGAATGGCAACTGAAAATGGCATCGCATTAAGATTAGCATAACTTGTTTTTATAACCGCTCCCCATTCTGTTTCCTCTCTTCGCTTGTTGTCTGCCTCTTATATAACAAAAACAGGAAAGAGACCGCGACAATGGCAGCGACACAGCAGCAAGCGGAAACGGATATACATACATATTTGTCTTGCGTGAGCGGTGCTCTGTTGGTATGCGACTCTCTGCGGCAGTGTGTGTGTGTTAATATCTACAAGTAGCAGGTAGCTGGCCCCCATCCATCCGCTTGTGTAAAAGTTATGCGCAGGTTAATAGATAATTAACCATGCAAATTGCCACGCAACAGTTTACAAATATTCTCAGCATCATTCTCGCAAGACAAAAATGTCGTGTGCTAACGGCAGGTGTGTGTGTGTGTGTGTGTGTGCGAGGGAAACAGGGACAGTGAGAAGAAGTAGCGGGCATATGAAAAGCGTTCAGGTACAAAGGAATTAACTCTAATTACTTTGTAATTCTGATTAAGCCAGTTAGAGCGCATTAAATATGTAAACGCCATTCCGACATTCTTGGCATATTGGCAGAGACAAGCAGAACTTTAAGCGGGCCAATAAGTCAGCCTCTCTCTGCTGGGCACATGTGAAGTTGTGCAACCAATTGCTATATTGATTTAAGCTGCAATACACTCTTATGTCTTAAACGTTTATTTACAAGTCAAGAGTTGTTAAGGCACTTCAATTTCCATTTCAATTTCAATTGCAAATTTCAATGGCATATTTTATGCGGCACAAATGAAAACGAGACCCGGCAAAAAATACCAAATTTAAATTCAGCTTTATGGCTGCCAACGGGCCGACAAACTGAGTACCCCAACGCCGCAGCGCAGCCCCTGAATAACTGTAGCGGGCCAGCTACAGCAACAGCAAGAGCAGCATTGGCATAGTTTCTAAATCACTTTCTGTCAGCCGTTTACAGGAGCAGCAGCAGCGGCGGCAAGGATAACAATCGCTACGTCAAAAAGTTGCCCACTTTTTTGTAATTTTATTTTATTTCCGTTTAAGTGCGTGCGCCAAGGTGCTGTCCGTCCACACGCACCTCCTCCTCCGCTGACTGGGTGGGGGGAGAGTGGGTGTGTGGTGCGATTTTAAAGCTAAATTATAGCAACATAAAATTTTACGGCCAAGTTGAGGTAGATGCCGCCAAGCATCCGGCAGGTGTGCAGAGCTTAATTTTGTGCACTTGACTTTGGACACTTGGCGGCCGTTTGAAAAGGGCTTCATCTTCATTTTATTTGAAGCTGGCTGCCTTTTTATTTTGTTTGGTTCGCTTCCTGTTTCTTGCATATAATCTGAATAAATTACTTTGCACATTTTGCGGCGCATAAATAATTGACGATAGCTCCCAAACCCAGACCGAAAAGACCAAATCTCTTCACACATTTATAAGTCTATTCAGGCATGTCTATATGGGGAGATGTGTCTGCGCTTGTCTGTGTATGTGTGTGTGTGTGTATGGGCGTCTGTGCCTATATACATAATTGTGGCTGCAGACGCAAAGGCAGAACAATGAGACGGCAAATGCCAGGCACACAAAGTGACAGAATTTTTTTAATTTTACTAAAACCTAGGACTAATTCTCAAACGAGCTGACACAAATCTCGAAAGTTGTTACACCAACATATTTGCAGGCTGCCCCGGTGCTGCACCACTGCCCCACTGTCTGCTCGACAGACCCGCCAACCCGACAGCCTGGCAGAACTGTCACCAAGTTCTGTCGCTTCGTTTGGCTGTGCATCTGTGTTCATCCCGTCTAGCTGCGAGCTCTGTTGGTTTTTTCTTCTTCTTCTTTTTTTGTTTGTGGTTTAAACACAAACAATGAATACTAACACACACATACATACATACATACATACATACATACATAGATATATACATATAGACGTGGATTATGCCAACGGAGCCAAGGGAAGAGAGCCGAAAAAAAACCAGGAGCAGCAAGCGGAACTGCAACAATGGCGTCCAGCATTTGGTAAAAGCGCCAGCAACAATTAGCTTAAAGCAAGCAATGCACACACTCGCACACACACACACATACACACACATAAACGCACATTGCATTTTGCATAAACCAACACGTTATCTGCGTATTAGAGTCCTGCACGTGTGCTCGTTCAGACAGTTTTATAAACCCTATGGCAAACACATATACTTTGGCAAACGTTGCGTATACATAATCAAACAGCAGCCAACGGACGTTTTTCGATTTGATTTGCTATTGTTGAAATCTTTTATTAAATTAAGAATTAGCTTATGACAAATGAAATGAAAGAAAAATAATAATTGAGTGGATTATTCACGAACGGATTACAACCTTTAATGAAACATTTTTCGAAGACAGTAGACACTAGCTATGAACATTACTATAATATCAAACTTCTTTTTCGCTTATGTCAATTGTATTTAGTAAACAGATGTGTGTAAATTCAGATACGGGTCGTAATCGAAAAATAGTTCATTGGGCTCAGTAAATAGTTATATATTTTCAATTTATTTGCAAACCATAATAAATTCACCCAAAATGCCGCCTACAAAAATCGAAAGTAATCCGATCGAGAAGATCGCTACGAATCGCTCGATGTTATCTGTAAATCCCGAGTTGCGCAGCCTTATCGTGGAGCTGATGCTGCCGCGGATTGAGAATCTGCGTAAAATAGTCTCCACGCGTTTTGTATCTGAGGCGGAGGCTGCAAATGACACAGACGCTGCCGAAGATTGGTGGCCAGATTACAGCATCTATTCGCACTTGCATTACATGACCGAAATGAATGTAAGCAATCTATTCGTATAGAATCTTTATATTGTCATACAAATTTCAGGGTCTGCTGCATCTAATGATAAATAGCTTGAGAGGCATGACGGATGAGCTGCTAACCATTGGGGTCAAGTTTCAAGCCTTTGTTTTTGACAACTTCAAGCCACATCAAACTGCCAAGGAACAAGTCGAGGCAAATCCAGCTGAAGAGAAGCAGAAAATCTTGAACCGTTATCTCTTGGCTCAAAGCTTGATCAAGGATATGGTAACCTTTGTGACCTGCTGCAGTCGCAAGTGCAGCAAGCTTTTGACACAGCGCAAAGACTACTTTGAACGAGCCTCAGAGACCAAGGACATGGAGGATCGAATACGCTTGAAAATCTTCGATGAGCGCAGCTTTAGTCAGATGCATCGCCGCATGGTTAGCTTGAAGAGCTTTGTAGAGGACTTTTGCAATTTATTTGAGTCTGATCAGAGTCCGTCAGATCAGCAGGAAACCTCTGTCGTTTCCCCAGCCAAAGAAATATCCACGTAAAGCTGTCTCGTTTTGTTAGATGGATGTTATTAGCCCGTTTCTTTGTTCTAGCTTGCCCGAGTCAACCAAAACGAACACACACACACAGACACACAGAAACAGAAACAGCAGCAACACACATGCCACTTGCCACATGCCACATGCATATACACATGAAGGCTTCATTTGAGAGGGTTGTAATAAAGAGTCCACCCCCTGTGAATTGGAGTATCCAGAAAAGCTTTTTATGCTTCAAAGTCAATATAGTGTGCCATGTACGGAGTAGAGTTTTAAAACGTTAAGTACGGCGTACACATACACACACATGCATACGTGGCTGGGCCTCGCTCGGTGACACACTTGTGATAGCTACAAACAGCTACAGTACCATCCCCACCGCCAATCTCTGCCTCACTCCATCTCAGGCAGTTAGTTGCTTCAAGCACAAACGCCATTCAGGCGGAAATGCAGCTACGAAACAGCAGCAGAGAGACGAGCGTTGAGCGCTCAGCGCTGGGCGCTGGGCGGGCCGGAGGCAAAAAACCTCCACGTGAAGTGTGTCATCAGTTTAAGGTTTTTGTGGGCAACAGCAGCAGCAGCAGCAGCAGCGGCGGTAACAGTGGCAGCAGCAAAACACACATCCAGCCGCCCTCACCCCGACCGCCTGTATTTTCATAATAAACAAATGGGTTGTATGGTTGGTTGGGCTTAACTTTTGGGCTGCCAGCAAGTCGTCGCAGTCGGTTACAGATAGCTGAAGACCCGTAGAAGTCTCGCTCGCATTTGTGAGCACAAATCAGTGCTATTTATATTGTGGCCAGGTTGAGCTGGGGATGCAATGTGCGTGGGGCCTGGTGCGTCGTACCTCGTGCCTGGTGAACGTCGTTTGCTGAAGTTGCAGCTTGTCAGCACGCTTACTGACTGCTCTTTGGGTAACATGCAATTTGCAAAAATAACCACTCGAGTCACATCCTGTGATTCCCTTCCACTACTGTGTCGCAAAAGTTCACTTGCAACATGCTCTTATCTTTGACATGCAACGCACGGCAGCAGCAAATCGACATCGCAACTTGCACTACAAGTTGCCTGTCAATGCAACAAGTTTAGTTCGAACGAGCAGAGCTTCTAGGGAACGGGCACATCTGACAGAAAACTTTGTTGTGCCTATCACAGCCAAGCCGCAGAAGTCAGCGTAGCTTCTGCAAAGTTGCGCTATCTATGGCATCAAGTGTCTCCGCGGTGGCAGCAACAGCTGTGACCGCGAGCCATGTCACACAGAATGGTGGGCAGACGTATAGAAGGAGGAGTGGCAAGTGCGTGGCACGATAAATACATAATAGACAAACGTTTGGCGGGGCGTGTCTGGTAATAAGTGGGCGTAGCTAGTATGAGTTTGTGTGTGTGCGTAACCTATCACTTCTCTTACCAACTCCGACGTTAACCTTTACGCAACAGACCGGCCGACCTACCTCGTGCCCTCCTGTGACTACTGCGCCCTCTGCTACTCCTGCTTTAATAAAATATTATCATAAACGTAACAGAAGATAGTTTTTCATATGTTTATTCACAAATATGTGCGCACGAGTCGGAATGTTGGCGCCAGCTACTTTCTGCTTGCTACTTGCAACATGCCAAAGTTCTCTGCTGTTTACTTCGGGGGCCAACTCTTTACTTTTGCTCGAGTATCCCATGACCTCCGCGCGCTTTGTTACCCATGTTGTTTCAGTGGCGCACACATTTTGATACTTTCATTATTTATTACCAGCTGCGGGAGTAGCCGAACGAAAGCGACTACATTCATAAATATATATAACTTGCGATACGATGCCTCTGCAAATCTAATGGAATATGCTTCCTTGCGTTTTTTATTACTCAGCCGAGAGTGTGGATTGGCAAGAGAGAAAGAGAGAGATGGCGTAGCAGACTAATATAGTTATGTCCGGCTATATTGAGTTTGGATACTTTACAATCCTCTAGTGGGGCATGCTACTTATCTCGATGACATTACATTTTATTTGTCCCAGTTCCTTTGTTAACTACAAATTGCACACGAAAAAGGAAAATGAAAATAAAATGAAAATGAAAACGAAATACACAACTTTAAGTACACGTACTCAGCGAATCGCTGTGGCATTAAATCTTTTTGTGCTGACATTACGGTTGACCTAACTCTCCACTCATAATCAATCAATTATTTTGCCTAAACTAATAATAAATTGTTAAAAGTGTGCTTCTTTTGTAGAGGTAAAGTCAACTAAATGTTACCCTACATAGATTACAGAATTGTGCATTGATTAAGTTGTTCAATTATAACAGCTTAAAATTCTTATACAAATTGCAAAAATAATCTGGAGTCGCAGCATTTGTTGGCATGACCTGCTGATCTTATCAGACATTATTAAAATGCAACTCGTTTCTGAGTTTAAGGACGACGTTTTGATTTTAATGAAAATTGTGTTGTCGGACTTGCAGCTATTTCCGCTTGCAATTCAGAGTGGCTTAGGGCCATGTTGCGATATGAAGGGCTCCAGGAGTTGCGTGACAATGTTCACTTTGCGAAACACGCGTCTTTCTTGAGCTATCGTGATAGAATGTCACAGGGTATCGCATAGTCGAGCCCAACACAGCAATCTAATGCTTAGGTTCGTGTGAATTATGAACTTGTGCGATAGCAATTAGATTCAATAACCACCAATTGGTCATGTCCCACAATGTATTCTGTTTTTGTTGTGCAGCACCTGCATTGGGTTACAGCTAATAGCGGTCCATATACATATACATATATGCATAAATAAATATATGTGACTAACTGTCATGCTGGCGTTGAAGAGTCCAGTCTAATTCGACGCATTTACAATAATTGCCTTTTTGGATAAAATTCGCTTTTGGTTAATTGGCCACTAATGAATACGGCCAGGACTTGTTGTTGTCGTTGTTGTTGTTATTGTTGTTATTATTATTGTTGTTGTTGCTGCTGCCGCTTATTGTAGTAATAGTGGTTGTTATTGTTGGCGCTGCTGCAAAAACCACACAGCTAAACCGCAGGCCACACACGTATAAAGCACACACGCACACACACGTGAAGCCACTCGCTACCATTTACACTCAGTCAATAGAGCTAGTTGCGGCAGCCAAATAACCGCCTCAATATAATACAATAACAAATTGCCTGTCAATCTACGTGTAACTTTTATAAATTTCCAGTAAGGGACGCTGCACGCTAGCCCCTACCTCGCGCGTTCACCTCGAGTTTCAGCTATAATTAACAGCGGCTGTGGCAACTGTGCGAAAAACTAGGGGGACAACAACAACAACTGAGACGGCAGCAACAACAACAACAACAACAAGAGCAGTTGAAACGCGCTAAGGCTTTGTAATGTTAGCTGCTGCTAATGAACTCGCTACCGACGCCCCTTAGCGTGCCCATTGGCAGGGTCAGGGTGAGGGTGAGGGCGCTTGGAGGGAGGGGCACCATCCTGGCAGCATGCAGCAATGACTTTATTAGCAGCCGCGCCATGTCGCTGGCAGTACTCGGGCTTTTATTTAGATTTTTATTGCTAAACTTTGTTTCGTTCTATTTTTGTTTTTGCTTTTTTTCGCCACTTGCCAGTTGCTACTTTGCCACACATTCGTCTGCAGCAAGTGAAAACGAGCTGGGGTCAGGGGCAGGGCAAAGGTAACGTCTATCGAAGTCAGCTCGTTAACGGCTGTCGTTTGGCTCCGACTTGAACGTCCTTCTCATGCGACACTTTGAATGTTTTAAATGCTTTTTCTTTTCCCTCTACCGGGCCGGGCTTGTTGTCGTTGCTGTTGCGGTTTGTAGCTGCATTAAATTAGTTTAATCACCATGCAGACTACGCCGGCGGTCGCTCCACGGCAAAGGCAACCAAGCCCATAAGTAAGCGTAAACAATGTCAAAGCAGTGCACACTGTAGCAGTAGTTTACTGTAACTACCTAAATGACCGGTCTCCGCAAACAGCACCCGCGTCCCACGGCTGGTGTCAATAGAAACATTAACTGGGCGTGCTGGCAAAATTAGCACAACAATTATGCAGGTATTAGCAGACGACGCGACGGCGTTGATTCACTTTCTTTGCTACCTGCCAAGAGGTGTAAACAATGGGCGGTGTCCACATCAAACGGGTGTATGCTTATACTCACATCCAAAGAACTTGTTATCGACCTGGATTAACTGCAATTCGTTTCTATTCAACTCAATAGCTAAGAGCTTACATTTAAAACCCATCAAGTTACAGGAGTAAAGAGCTTATTAGAAAGTTTAAATAATTTCTTTTTCATCTTAATTGTAATCCTCCAAAATGTTGTTCAAGTATCAAATTTTGAATACAGCTACACACCTACGCACACACACACACTCACAAGCACGCGCGCTAGGCCTGCGATGCGAGGCCATTAAAATACCACTTGAGTGGGCTTTTGTGTGTAACAACAATCCACCTGTTAATCTTCACACACATGCACACCCACACACCAACGGATATACTAATCAGAACCCGCAAAACAGTCGAAAGCTCATATTACGTATACGCACTGTATGTAGAACTTAAACCAAACCCATTTACTACTGCTTATACAACATGCAAAAGTATTTCCAAATTTATAATTATCTCTAGTTCGCTTGAGTAACCTGTTTAATGTTTATTGATTCAAAAAGTCATTTGATATATAAGTGAATATTTTAAGCAAATTTAACATTATAAAAACTGTTTCTATACTTAGCATAGAGCCCACTTAGCAATTCTATTTCGAAGCCCACTTGCCGCTCGCTAACAACAACCTTGTCCGTTTCGTCGATTTATCTTGTGTCACAGGACTAAGGACAACAAGCGCTTCTAATGTTTTCTGATAATTACAATAGTTTCTTTTTTAATTTATACCTTTGCACACACTCGCAGACACACGACACACACTGACATGACATTAACTCACCTGGTCAAGTCAAGCCGCATGCCTTTGGCCCGAGCACACACACAGACATACACGGGCATGCTGCTACATATGACACATGTGGACAGCAACAAAATGGCTGGCTGTCATGAAACATTTGTCACAATAAACTTTATTTGCTTTCGTGTAGTGCAGGAATGTATTCTAGTTTTTTTTTTTTATTTTATTTGCTCAGCGGGTCTGGTAGAGTATTTAAAAGCAAGTCTAAGCATTTTGTGGCCTCTGGTTGACGATGTGTGTGCGTGTTGGGGCCGCATAAGCTGCGACCCCACGCACCCTCGCCTCCCTCGCACTGAAGACATTTGTTTGCATTTCAAGTAGGAGCAGCAGCAGGAAATGAAGCATTTAGCATTACAAATTACACATTACACGTATTACGTATTACGTATTACAAATTACACAGTTTAGCAGCTGCTACTATGACAACGACTAAAACTGTGAGCTGAAAATAAAACTCATAAATTGCAGCCGCAAGCTTTATAGTTGTTGTTGCCGAGACGAGTCGTAATTATAATTAATTGGCAAGTTTTTAAACCTGATGATATGCCATTTGATATGAAGAGCAGACCCGAAACTTGTTGATTATTATTTGTGTTTTTTTTTTGTTTAGTTACCTGTATCCTGGCTGCCACACGCTCGCCGTTGAAACGATTGGGGTTGAACCAACCCTTCGTCGAGCCGGTCACGAGGACAATGCCGAGCAGGAAGAAAAGTATTAACGCGGTTATAACGAGTTTCGCGCGCGTTGAAATGACCATTGCCATGTTTTCAATTTGGATATTTACACACACACACGCGCTCAAAACGGTAACACTTTAACACTTAGCTCACTAGAAATCAGCTCGGGTATGCCACACACACACGCTCACGCACACACACTCGATTGCCTGGAACAAAAAAAGATGTATGAATTGGCATATTAATTGGATGTGGCTTGTTATTGTTGCTGCTGGTTGGGCCACATACAAATGGGTTGAATGCTATGTTGACGGCTTGAATGTATTTGACCCTTGGGTGGCTGCTGCTGACTGCAGAGCCTCTAAGGGCTACCTAATGGCTTTTGTGGCACGTATTAACCTTGCCAAGCGTTTTCGCAGCACACGCGCTCCTCTCAAATGCCCATATCAGCTTCTTCTCAGCCATTCGCAGTGGCACTGGCACTGGCACTGGCACTGGAACTGGCACTTCCTCTGAACGCAACAAATATAACACGTTTTATTTAATTTCCCTCTCCCTCTCTCCCCCTCTCTATATATACATGCGTGTCCCTCTCACTCTCTCCCACTCTAATTTTGCTCGCTTGTCAGCATTTTCTTACCGATTTTCGCCACCAAAGAGATGGCTAAAAAAATAAAAGGCAACATTATACAAAAAAGTGAAACTTTATGAAAAGTTAAGCTGCCAACAAGTTTATTTGAGAAAATATTGAATTATAGCCACGTCATGGCAAGCGAAATGTGTAAGAGCCGAGCTACAAAATGCGTTGCCTAGATTTGGCCACATGCTAAAGATGTCTCGGCTTTTATTTAGAGCGCATAAAGGCATAAGCAAAATGCCTGTGGTGGGCGAAAGGCGAATGCGATGGGGCTGCGGGCGTGTCCTTGAGCGCCCCGAAAATGAAATAAAAAACGAGCGCCAACTTTGCAACCTACATAATTGCGGTAAAAGTTGGCGCACAACACACACAAAAGTATCCTTTAACACACACACACATACACACGCACACCCACACGCGTGCATTGAGCGAGCAGTTAAGCGCTGGGCTCAGCGCGCACAAAAGTATGCTACAGTCAGCGCATAATTACGATAATCGTGTCTGTCTACCAGCAGCAGCAGCAGCGCGGTCCAAACAAACAGACGCGCTCACCTGCCGGCCCAGCCACGCCTGCTCACCTGCACACCAACACACTCGCACTCGCCCCACTCTAAAACGACAGGCAGTTATTGAGTCAACGGTTGAGTCAGTGGTGTAAAACAAACTTTTTTGTGTGTGCCCAAAAAAGAAAGCCAAAAAGAAACTTTTTTTATGCGCCCAAGAGTCGAGTCTCGAGAGTGGAGCTGCCTTTGCCTCTGCTTTTGCCTTTGCCTTAGCCTATGCCCTTCCCTCTGCTCTCAGCCTCAGCGGCGCTCTTCACGCAGCATTAAAATTCTACGGCCGCTGCTGCTGCCTCAGCGCTCCAGCACGAGAGCAGGCGCAGCAGTTTAAGCTTAAAGTTTGACACGGCTCAAGTTTCCTAATGAAATTACCTACTTGGACTTTTTCGACTGCGTTTTTGGCCGCGTAATGAAAAGGGGCAAAACTTGTGCCATACAAAAAATAAAAACCAGGAAAACAAAAAGAAGTAGCTGCCTGCGGGGCTGTGTTTGGGGGCCGATAAGGAATTTCATATCTACTTGCAAATTAAGTACGCCAAAATGAGTAATGACTTTTGAAGTTGTCATGGTAGCCGAATCGTAAGCCGTTGAATGCATAATTTAACCAACAATAATAATATTGCACAAAGGGAAGTGCGCTGCAGGACCTTTTCGCCTCGGTTTGTTAGCCAAAACGTTAACGCCTAATGAAGATAATGGGCTGACATGTTTAAAAAGGCTAACCTTATCCATTCACTCACTCACACACACACACACATATACGCATGTGGCATGTGGCTTGTGTGTGCTTTATGTCTATTCATCGCTGTGCGGTTTTCTTTTCTACATTTTGACATGTTATTTTTAATAAACAGCAGACACACAGAAAGGGAGTGAGACTTCCGGCTTAGATAATTTCATTTGGCATGCCTTTGTCTGATTCAAAGCCTAAGTAACAATGACTAACTGATGTTCCAACTGAGCAGGGGTTAAACATGTGTCACACATGCATCCTTAATAAGAAGCAAGCACAATAAAATGTCACCAGAAGGAATGTCTAAGCAGCCCCATCCTTGTCACGGACCAGACTTGAGTTGACTTGGCCAAGTTTGATCGATAGCAGCTCCTTTGCCTACTGTTTGACAATTGCCCCCAGAACCCATTCCACATGTGACTCAATGTGTCACTAGGCATGTGTGTAAGTGCGTCGGTGAGTGTGTCTGTGCGTGGACGATCCAAAGGACGCATAAAGAGCTGGTTAAATTAATAAGAAGCCAACTAGTCGAGCGCATTTCCCTGCCATTATAGCAAGCGGGCGCGTGGGCAAGTGGGCGAGTGGGGCGTTCGTGGGCCGCTTCACTAGTCGTATAATTAAAATCCAGCGTTTGCATAATTTATCTTTATTGGTGTTGGGTTTCGGTAACGGCTGCTTGTTCCCTTGCTTAAAGGCCCCAATCGGGCAGCAGCCATAGAATCATAAAATAGTTTATTTTCCTGACTTTTTGATTGGTTTAAATTTCTCACGGAAGCACTTTTTAGTTGGCTGACCATTTTCTTCATTGTGAGTAATTCTGCCCACAAATCACAGAGCTGGCCATAAAATAAGCATTGTATTTAAATTTAACGAGCTGCAGCCTTATCAGCAATAAAACGTACATTATTGCATACAAAAACTCTGGGCATATTAATCTTCAACACGTACGGACTAAAGCGATGAAAGTGAGAATCAATTTTAAAAAATCTACATGAAGTCAAAAGTAAAATTTAAAAATTTCATGAAATATCAGTCTGAAAATAAGCCAAACTAAATATTTCGCAAAAAAGTAGACAGAGAAAGAAACCAAAAGGAATCACGCTTAAGCGTGAGAACAGAAAGTTATTCTGTCGAATTGCTCAAGCGAAACGTTTTAAAGCATTGAAAATCGCAAAGAACAGCGCACTGAGTGAGGTGATTAAAAGTGCATTTAAAGAGCTCTGCAGATGATTTGCATTTATATAATTGAAACCGGTGGCATTGCTTGTGCTCACGTATTTATATTTGTAGACAATGGCTTAGTGAAAACTAATTTCAAAACACAATCGCGGTTAATAGAAAACAACTTATTGTGGGCGGCAATTTGGCTGAATGTGTAAATAAACATTTTAAATTGAATTTTAAATTGTGTCAACAGAACGGGTCAAAATATTGTATTATGATGCTAAATTGATAAATTTGCAAATCAAAATTACACATTACTGGAAATAAAGCATGTTTTCAGGGGCAGGCATGTAAGCAAGCGGTGTTAACAAACTACGGCAACAAATAAAGCCAGCTGAACACACAATCAAATTCTGATATTTAAATGTGCGTCAAACAGGCAGAGAAAGCTAGAGAGAGACAGAAAGAGACAGGAGAAAAAGAGAGAGAGAGAGAGAGCACGCCCTATTCAACTATGATAATTTATGACTACATACATATTTATGTATTCAAGCTTGTTGCCACTCTTCAACACGAGTCGAACTAAACCCCACAGAGAAACCCATATATATATACCATTTAAAGTCCTGGATTTTTGTTACTTTTCCTGCTGTTGTTGTTGTTGATATTTTATGTCACATGCGTTATACCATTTAATTAAATGCACGCACTGGCTGCACAGCAAAAGCTGAAAATGCCCAAAATTCGAATTTCAATTGAATTCCACTTTTCTTTTTTTTTTTTTTGAAAAGGGAGGCGAACACACGTGTGGCCACAATTAAAAGGCAGAGCCTTCGGCTACCGCAAAAGTAGTCGAGTTAGTCAAAGGACTCAGCTATGTTTGAAATATTAAACATCTGGCCTATATAGGCAGAGGGCTGTGTGATGTCATCAATAGCTCGGGTTATCTTTTGTGCAGCTGTTAACCTTATATCGGGATGCCAGAGCCCAGAGGCCAGAGTAAGTAAAAGAAAATGTCTTTTGTAACAATGCAGACATTTAAAAGGCCTTTTATTTAATAAATAAAATGTATATTTCTTTACCTAGCGGCCGGAACACCGGAACACTAAAGACAAAGGCAGTCAGGCAGGCAGGCAAGCAGGCAAGCCGGCGAGCGAGCTAGCGCACAAAAATCTACGTATACACAATATTATACCCATACGCACACACCCACACACACATAGCGCTCTTTTAATATGCATATGTGTGCGTGTGTTAGTGTTTGTGCTGGTTATTCATGGCTGTTGTTGCAGTAGGCTGCCTTAATGAGTTTGCCTTTGATTTGGGCCAACGCGAATAAGGCTCAGCCAATATAGAAAGCCGCTGCCTCCGCCTACGCTCCGGCTCTCTGGCTCCTACTTCCCCCAACAACCCCCGCCTGCTCCTAGCTTGTCATAATTTATGCGCAGCCAATGCTCAATTTGATAGGCAACAGCCTGCGACATTCAAACCATTTGTGTGGCCCATTGTACCACTAATGCCAGCAGAGTGCCTACTATATATACAGATATACATATGTATATATATATATAAGATATATTAATTTATGCATGTATTTACCTCGGAGCTGAGTGAGTTAAAAGTCAGCTTTAACTAAACGATATGAACGCGACAATCTATTTATGTATATGTTTTCTTCTCGTAAATATGTATGCGTTGATAATATTGAATATGTTGACAAAATCACAGATAATTTAATTACATATAGTTAGTTAAAAAAAACAAAACCAAAAAACTTTATTTTATTATATTTTTTTGGGTTACACTTCTCGCCTTTGTTGTTTCTTTTATTACGTTCAAGTTATGCACTTGTGGGAAATCATTTGTAATTACAAATGACAGCGAATGTCTTTATTTGTTTTTTATTTAAGCAAAAACGAATTGCCGAATGCGTTTCAGTATCTGTGCTCAACAGTTGCGGCAACTGGCGTTTGTTAACTGGACAACCAGCCGTTGGCTCCCGCTGCGCGCAATCAATTTTTCTCGTTTTCACACCACATGCATTTTTACGTTGTGCAATTGATTGATTTTCATTTGAACAAATTCACTGAGGGCGGACGCGGGGGCGGCGGGATCTAGGCAATGGCAGTGGCAGTGGCTATAGCGAAAAGTTGTGGGTTTTAAATATTTCATCTTCAAGTTGAACCGACTCTGTTTCTGCTTCACACGAAAAGTTTTCGCAAATTTCACACGCTCGACACGGCGACGGACACGAAAAGGAGCCCAACAACAACGAGCAAACAAAATAACAAGAACAACAACAATAATAATAACAAGAACAACTGCAACAGGAGCAGAAAAGCCGCGAGCCTGCCAGCCAAACTAATTGTAAATATTTGCTCAGTGGGCAAACAAATTTGTGTTTTCTGTTTAGTTTTTTATTTTTTTTTACGGAACTCTTTATTTACCTAGCCGGCGCGGCGATCAGAGGGGGCTGGCTGGGAGTTGCCTTTGGATATGTTGGATAATTTGAACGCTATAGGTAATACTCGACCATCACGTTTATTAATTTTGCAGAAAATCTGGCCAGGCGTTTAGTCCACTGCACGCGATTTGCAAACGACACGCGCAACAATCACCGGCACGAATGTGGCCAGGAATGTTGTATGATATGTGATGTGTTTAGCTTGATATGTTCTTGGCGAGCACTGCTACTACTACTGTGACTGTTACTGTGAGTGTTAGTGACACTGATACTACCAATACCAATAGAATTGGCAGCTAGGTGAGTGGTCGCAATTTCAAACGTTTGCGCCATCTTTCCTTCATCTTTGATCGCATAATTGAATTTTAATTGACTCGACTCCGTTGGGTCTTGGTTTGAGTTCACATTACGCGTTTCACGTCTCGGTTCACTTGAATATTATGCAAACATATTTCATTTAGGCATAAATCACTTTCGTTTTTTGCGGCTAAACTCGCACAATGGCTTCATTTACGCCTGGCTCACACATAGCCGCTTACGCTTCACGATACGACGACAGCGCCGAGCCGCTTACGCTGAGTATGAGGACGACAACGGCAACGACAACGACAACGACACCGACACCGACACCGACAACGTGTACGATGTGTACGACAGGAGGCACCGAGTCAGAGCGCGACTTCAGCGTTCTGTGGCAGTATGGAAATATTAGTGCTGTGCCGTCTTTGCCGTACGCACATGTTAACTGTTTGCGGCACCGAACGCGACTGAAAGGTAAACGCACTCGTCTCGGCCAGGCCCAACGTAAGCCAAATCACAGCAACATGGCGCACACAAGGGCACACAAACACACAGGACCAACTGGATGCCGCTCAACTCGTGCCTCAGACAACACAGTTTCACTCGTGCTAAGCAACACTTCGTCCTTACAGGCGCTGAATAAAGCTGAGAGCGCACTGTGAGCCTTGAATTAAACTCGGCGTATACGTAATACGAGTTTGAGTACCTTTCGGTTGAGCGAAACTGCGCCAACTGAGTGAAGCCAACTGAGCACTGAGTCTGAGTTGTCTCCCAATTTGGCCGCCATGTGGCAAATTGGCGCCCTATAAGGGTGCGGTGGTGAAAACGTTTGCTATCAGGTGTGTTGAAAAGCTCTGCAGCTATTTTCGTCTTCAACAGAGCCGTTGGTGGTTGAATGTTTGAATGGTTCAAGCAGCCACTTGCAGACAATTGAATGAGTACTCACGCGTCTTTTTATGAGTACGTACAGCTCGTTGCACAAGCATTCAAGTACAAATTGATACGAGTAAGACATATGGTCTGTTTTTTAATGTGTTGCTCTTTAATTTCCCAAAACCTTCACCCAAAACGTTCCCCATTACCCAATGGGTAGCCCCGCTGCATTGAAGAGACATGTGTGCCGCCGTTTGACGTCTGCTGTTGCAATAATTATTAGATGAAAGCAAATTGGCCGCCGCCAGAACTTACCTCGAAGTGGCCATGGAATACGGAACCTGCCTGGCCAATAAAGAGCACCGCAGTCTTATTGAATGACAGCTCAAATGGATCTCGCACCACCTCCGTGGCGTTCTGCAGTACGCAGTCGTAATAGAAAGTCACATTGTTACTGTACACCTGGAACGCAATCGAGTTCCATTTGTCCGGCACGTTGGGTACCGGAAAAGTGGCCAGTTTCCGACCCGCCGGAATGTCGGCCTGCCCGTAAACGAGCGTCACATTGTAGCTGTTCTTGACAACCGGCGACAGGTGAACGCCAAGCTGCAGCACCGTCTCCTGGGAATCAACAACGCTGAATAGATAGCCGCCCTTTAGCGAGTTCAGCCGATATTTGACCAGTATGGCAAATTCGTAGAGCTTTTCTGGCAGCATCAGAGTCGATGGCGACTTCACATTTGCACTCGCAAGTAACTTGAAGGCCGGGTAACCATCGTCAGCATTGACAAAGTCAATGCCCGTGTATTGATTGTCGTACATGATATCCGTGAGCATATGTTCACCCATTTCATCTGGTATAAAAAGAAATTCAAGTAAATAAAAACCATATTGAGTTGTGTTTTATCTCAAGTATAATTTTAATTATATATAATTAATGCCCGCCCAAAAGTATGCAATGAAAAACTTGCTCACACTGTCTGCTCTAGAGCAGCTCAAAAGCGGGCAACGCATGTTCGCAGCAATTTGAATTTGTTGGATTTATTGACTCTGATTGCTGTTGACATCAAATAAACAATTAGGCTCAACTACACCATTAAGAAGCAATACGAAAAGCAAATATCATAAAACAATACAGCATTGGTAAACACACTCACCTTTAATGGATTGGCCCACTAGTTCAAGGGAATCACGAACCGGAACCAGACACAGCAGCACGAGCGCTGCGATGAACGGAAGCGAACGCATTTCAAACTGATTTATTGCTGCGAAGAGAGTTTAAAGTTGAAGTGGGTTAGTAAAAAGACAATAAATTCTAGAAATGATTACTATATTTCTTTGAATTATTATTATATAAGTCAAGAATGAAGATATCAACTATAAACTTGTGAACCAAAACTCTAAATAATTATCCATGATTAAAAATAATACTCCTTATTATAACAAGCAACTTCGACACTTTAGTGAGATACCCGCACCTGTGCGGGAAATTTAAGCAACAACCACAGACACTTCATCTACGAGCCGCAATCATTGGTAATACGAGACCGTTAACTCACAGTGGAGACCCCCTGCAGCGGTCACGTGCTAAGTTGCGGGTCTGCAGACTTGCTTGCAATTAAGAATTGTGGGTGGACGATGCCTCACTGTCAACCACACCTGTGCGCACAGCCCATCGCTACCAAACCCCACCAACTGCCTGCAACCGCAGGCACCCAGCCCGAAGCCACACAATTTTGTGGTCTCTCTCAAGCAAACAACTTAATGCGTCACTGCTGCACACGAGACAACTTGTATATGCGACAGACAATGGCTCAGGCAAGCCAATGGCTTGTCGAGATTAATGACAATTAGATGTGGTGCTGATCGCCGAATTGTGAGATCGCTATTTATATTTCTTAAGCTAAGATTTGGGCGACGAGTTTGATAGACACACCCTGGCTGGCAGCTGGCAGCTGGCAACTGGGTTCATGTGGATGTAACTCTGTGGAAATGTCAGAGATCGAGCAACAAATTGCTCGTAAACAAAATTTGTCAACCGAACAGCTAAATAAAATTGTAGTTGGTCACTTAATAAATCATTGTATTGAGCTGGGCTCATTTGTTTAATGATACATTCCCAAACAAAAGCAGCAGCAGCATATATTCAAATTCAAATTGTCAACACACTTGAAGCATGCGTTTGGCGCCTATTTAATTCGGTCTTGTTCCCAAACCCTTCGCTATGCATAATCTAATGCAATTAATGGGCTCTACATCGCGCACATGAGCATGTAGCTGACCTCAAATTGTCTCTCTGGACAAAGGCAAACAATTAATATTTATCAAGTTTAGCGCAGCACACGACATGACAAGCGCACCAAGCTCTATACCCTATAAAGGCACGCAGCCATCACTCACGACGCACGAGTGCCCACAGTCCACATACGAGGAAAAGAGAGGGGGTGGCTGCCTCACTTTCACACACACTACGTTTGGCTATGCAAATGACTGTCAATTGTGAGAGCGGCGAAGAAAAGTGTCTTACTCTATTAATTAAGAGCACATTTGTGTTTATAACATTTTGATGATGCCAATTCTGGAATGTTCAACATGACTTTAATCGGACAAGAGCTAAAACTGAATAAAGATGAGACAAATAAGATGTGAGAAAGTGACAAATTCATTTAATTGACCCTTAAAACTAATTGACAAAATAATTTATGCAACTATAGCACATAAGTGGAACAGCTATGACTGTTATGTAATAATATTTATTTAATATCTTTGTCTCTAAAAAGGGTAAAAAATATATAAACGAATACGTAGAAATTTGACACTCTCAAGGCGAACATCTTATGAATTTTAATCGACTGTTGAACTGTTGAATGTTGACTGTTGACTGTTGGCGAAGAGTGCCGAAAAGTTTAAAGAGTTCTACAGTTGAATTATTCTTATAATGAGGCAAAATTTATGCAGTACACAGACGAGGCTTGGGCCACCTAGGCATGCATTCTGTCTGTCTCTCTGTCTGCCTGTCCGCCCTCATGCTTGAGGCGCCGAAATTGCCAGTTCGCTTGCTGTCAAAATAGAATTCGGATGACAGTACGAAGAGTGCTTGAAATGGAACGCACGTAACGCCGATTAGTAGGGCCTAACCTACACAGTACCCAGCAGCCAGTCGCTCCAGCTGCGGAGGCGTGGCCCATGCCGCCAACAGTATAATAAAAATGCACGTTAGGTGTATTGCCCACAACGGGAACCATAATCAAATTTCACAATCGTAAATTTCTGATTCATTGTGCGTGCATTTTTTAATGCATTTGATTTATGCTCAGCCATATGCGAAGCGTCAAACTAATAAGCAGCCAAATTTGATTGAAAATCCGAAACAAACTGCCTGAAATCAAAATCAAAATCAGAATCAAAATCAAAATAGATGATTCCAAAGCGCCCGAAACGCATATATATTGTAATGGAAACAAATCGGAAACTGAAAGTCGTAAAAAGCTACGCACTTTCACATCAAATCCAAAAGTCGTCAGAGCGTTGCACGCTTCCAGGCAGGCACTGACGAACAAGAAGCAGAGGGGAAAGAGGAAGAAGAAGACTGTCAAATGTGGCGAGAGGGAGGCAAAGGCGAGCAAAAAGAAAATCGAATAAAATTTTATTTTCAATAGTAAATCGGCTCAATGTGACTACGGGCCATATGAAAGGGCTCCGGACACACACACCCGGCGTGGCTAACAGTCAGTGCGTGTGTGTGTGTTTGTGTATAGGTGGGGGAGGTGGCGGGCAAATGTGTGCCACTATGTCAAACCAAGCAACCCCACCCTAAGTCGACGTCTGCGGCGTTGAGTTGTTGTCTCTAAGTGAACTATTAGCTCTGTTGATTTTATATTTTCCAATTTATTGTACTTGCCCCATCAGCAGCAGCAGCAATAGCAGCAGCAGCAACAGCAGCAGCAAAAGCAACAGCTGCTTGCGAGGGTGAATATCTTTTTGGGGTTGGGGCTAAGCTAAACGCAGCGTCAGGGGTGCCAAAAACTGCGCTGTCATTCCGCTCGACGCCTTGTCAACGTTTATTGTTCCCTGTTTTTATTTCCTTCTTTTTTTAATGCCACCCGCCCGCAATTTGTTCTATTTGATTTAAAGGATTTGCATGCCAAATTTGACTTTATTTGTTTTCGCTTTTGTTTCTAAAGGCCTACACAACACACAACACACAACACACGCACACACATCAACAAGTTTGTCACTTGGCACATGCTCGGCTGGCTGTTTTGCATGTTAACAATTTAAGTGCCTCCATTCAAGGTGGCAATATTTTCCAAAGAGCTTTGCATAAATAAAACGGCCCTAAGCCGGCCAATAGCCGACTGTGTAGCGAGTGCAGCGAAACGAGTTGTTGCGACATCCCGATCGGATCATTAACCCGCATATGGAGACAGACCCAAGCTCATATCCAAACTGTTGCATGCCAACTTAAAGATACATACAAAACATACAAAACAAAGACAAAACTGCAATTTGATATGGTCACAAGTTTGAATCTGCTAAGCTAAGCAGAGGTTGAGCTTGATAACGAAAATGTAAATAAATAATTAAAGCCATGTTAAGGCGCTCGCAAACATAAAGATAAACTATAGTAGCTGGCCTGGCAAATAGAGTCTCAAGAGATGATCTCATAGTCTTTGCTTGTGTGGCAGACACATTTCCATATGCTCAAAAGAAAAACACAAAAAGAAAAGCATTAAATTGAAAATTTAAGATCGAAAAGTAATTAAAACTACCCATCAGTTATTTGTAGTATCAATTACTTTGCTTATTTTTGAATATATTTCAAACATTTTTTTATTTTGTGGAACACTTATTCATTATTGTTTCCTAGAAACTAGTCATTCTGTGTGGTTTAACAAGTCCAATAAAATTCAAAGAAAATAGCATTTTAGCCAATTATAGGTTACAGCGCACGCCTCGCCTTGGATTCCATTTATTTTACACTTGTAATTATTTTTGACACTACTTTCTATATGCACTTGGTGTGTGTTTATTTTAACAACTCAATGCAGACTTATTAGCATAAATTATCTTTGAAGTTCTATATGTCATCGCATATTTCATGTTTAGTTATTTGCCATATTTGCAACTGGGTTAATCGTCTTGAAATGGCGCCCTGAATTCACTTTTAGCTGCATAGAAACTAAATAAGACGTCAATTTATCCAGCTACAATAAAAAACTCGCATACTCAGTGTGTACACAGGGAATGACATAGAAACTGCCGCCGCGCAAATAGCCCAACAAAATCAAGTTATAAACATGAGCCAAAAATGGCACAAAGCGATTTGCCTAGCCGGTTGCCAGTCTAGATGGTCAGACCATACCGCAACCAGTCGCGAGTGTTGCGGCTGTGTTTCGGTAATTAACATCAGCAGCTCCCCAGCTTTCGTGCAGCAGCCACATTGGCCGCCAAATATGTATGGGTGTGCGTGCGCCTCGTGCCCAGTTTCCCTTTTTCAGTTGCAACAGCTGCCACCAAACGTATTGCCAGCCTGTTGCCAGCAGCGATTTAAATAATCTTCAAGCGTCGAGTGCTACTCATATTGCACTTAGAGCTGTGGGCGTCGTCCTCAGCCGCTCGCCGCTCGTCGGCAGCCATGTGCAACACGTTGTCGCAACGAGCTACAACTGCTAAAGAAGTTCAATGAGTGATCAGAATGGCATTAATATGGTCATGGGGATGCGATGGCAGCTCGCTCATCCCATCGCATCGATGTTGATGAATGGGGTGTGCCGAGTCATCATCGTATTCTTTATTGCTGTCATTAAAATCTGTCTTCGGGATATTTATAGCGCTCTTTGTCTTGTCGGCCGTTTCGCTTGCCAATTGGCTGCTGCCTGCTGCCTGTTGGATTATATTTTGGCTGCTACTCTTTAACCCGCTGCTGATCAGGCAATTTCGGGTAGCTGAACTCTACCTCCCTCACTCATTCACTGCAGTCATCGAGTGCGTTGACTTTGCAGGACTCCAATTTGTACATCAATTCAAGGTTAGCCTGAGGCGCAGGCCTTTTCCGCTAATGAGTGGACAACACTGCGTGCTGCGTGCTTCGTGCTGCGAGCTGCGTGCCTGGAACTGAGATACACTTGAGTAGTGGCTATGATGTCTGGCAGTCAGCCAGCATGGCGATTTGTGACGTGAAATGGGGCAAAAGTTCATTAAATGTTCGCGACCAATTCCACATTTCTGCTTACGGGATGGCGTTCAAATGTCCAAATATATTCCTAAGCATTCCGCGCCTCCGCATATTCCATGTAAAATTATGGAAGCTAAATGCACGCGACCCATTAAAAATAGCTTCCATTTCATATACGTCGCCGTATATAGATTAAATTAGCTTGCGACAGGTTTATTTTTGATTCGATTTGGATACATATTTCTTAAAGACCAAAAGAACATGCTATCTACTGAAATGTGTAAGCTATAAAGCACTTAGTTCAAATTATGACTGAGACATTACGCTGGACTGCTTTCAAGCTACTGGCTACAGGCTACTGGCTAAGTCATCTGTTTACCGAATAGAAAATACCCTCTAACCATGTTCCACAACAAAGTAAAGAATTAAAGTTAGCAGAGGACGTGACTACTACCTCAAAGATATAACTTCAGTCAGCACATGCAGCCGATATGTATACAGCAGACACTATGTTGCCGGAGGCCCTATGGTGGATGGGTATATTATGGATAGCAGGAATTGCGTATTTATGGAGCGGCTGCGGTTTTTGGACTGTTATCAGTGCGGCTGCAGCTGCTTGCATAGACCGAAGGCGCCTCGTGACGAGCAAAGCGAATCGAAATGAAACCGGACCAGTTGAAGGGAAACTCATTTGACTGAAGTTGATTGCCAATCAATGCCTGTCATCGAGGTGGACAGGCACAAAAATTGTATTAGCTCCTGCCAGAGACGACGGAAGTTAATACTCATTTGGCTGATGATTCTGATTGCTAGCACGGGCACGGGCACGGGCACGGGCACGGGCAAAGGCACGGCCGCTGGCAAAATCAATGTATAGTTCCCCAACCAGCGCCTAAGGACTTTCATTAATAATCAGTGGGATGCGAGTCCTGCTTCAAAGGTCAAGCACCTAGTTGGCGACCGTTCATGTGCGAGTCGAGACTAGAGAGACAGCCAAGAGCTGAGAGTTAGCCAAGCAGGAAACGGAAGTTATTTCCCGATGGGCACCGATAAGTCACATACACGATATTCGAGTGGCAGCGTTATGTCAATGAGCCAATAAGTTAGTCGAGGGTTTTCCACGTTCATCGGAGCTTAATTGAAATTGAAGCACGAATGTTGCTGCCTCCCAAAGCTGGTTGAAACGAAAGAAAAAAAAACAAGTGGCGCCAGGGAGATAATGACGTGATCTAACAAAAATTTGAGTTTACTTGAATATTGTCTGAGCTGAATAATTGAATTTAGTTCATTGTCACAAGCAAAGTCACTCACAGTCTGTTTGCATATATACATTACATGTAAATACTTAATGAAACAAATACGTAGATTACAATAGAAATGATTTAATACTCATTATTGTTCGCTGCTCAGAGATTATTTTTATTCTTTATTCAAATTGATACACACACACATTTATGCATACGTATATATTTTTATACGCAACTTTATAATTTATGTGATAAGCAGACAACTCGAAGCGGCTGGCACTTAAAAGCTCCCCGAGCATATTGTCTGCAGAAGGCGTTTGGTTTGCAGCCAAGCATAAGATGTGTGTATACATATAGTAAGTATTATGTAAGTCTTGCAATAAACTGGAATTTACGACAAGCATATGATTAAGAAGAATCATTCCACCCCTTCCAGAACGTCTCACAGTGCTATTTTCGTTAGTACACAAAATTCTGGTCAGCTGCAGATCATACGAAAGCTCATCAAATATATAGCAACATTTATATATATATATTAAAATACAAAGAAATTTTAGTTAGTTAGTTTTAGAAGTGAACTCTTGCAGGTGCCAAGCGAATCTCACAGAAGCGAGAGTGACTGAGACGTGGCAGTGTCAAATGTGGCACAATGAGATGGAAGAGAGTAAAAAACTGAGGTAGAATGAACGAGAAAAATAACTTAAGAGAGAGAGAGAGAGAGAGAGAGAAGAAAAGCAGGAAAGGAAATCAGAAATCAGTGAAAAATAATTTAATATAGAAAAATATATTATATTGATAATAATGGCAGCAATAAAAAAATACCTGAAGAAGAAAGAGAAATACTTTTTAAGACTTTAAGATGTTTTTATATTGCCACAAGTCGATATCTATAGCAAGTTTATATTTGCTTTTTATGGTCTACATATAAAGTATGTACTCACTGCATTGCATCAGTTGCAAATGTCTTTTGGCTATATTAGCTCTATCAAATTTCCACTAAGCCAAACAACATCATTTTCTCAGTCGCTCAAAGTGATTCATTGCCCATTTTACGACTTTGATAACTCGACTTTAATGACTCGCTGACACTGTAAATACAGTCCCTGCGCAGAAAAACAAGTTTGGTCCACAAATTCACTGTGTAGAATATGTATTTATGTATATGCACTAATTCCCATTACGTCAAATTGATGTCCAATAAATGAGTTTGCATAACTCGCATAAATTGCAACTGGCTGCAGAGCAAGCCCCACAGCTGGAGGACAACCACAATCGCCAGCAGCTGAGCCACAAGTCGGTTCGCATGTTTTCAATGGACGCATTGCAACATTAAAACTCATGCAAAGATTTATGACAATTTACACAAAATAACTAAAACCACACAAATGTGAGCGTATTTATATATAAATATATATAAATATAAATGCAGTTTATTCAGTTTACGAATTCATATGTAGCTACTGGCTTCATGCAGGCTTATCAAACGCCATCGAATCGGGCTATATCGATTGTCGATCTGTGTGCCAAGTTGGAATGCCGCCAAATCAAAGGCGCCAGACGGAAAGCAAACAATGCATGACAATTAATTAGGCTTTGGCACGGGTAACAGCAGCCAGTAGCCAGCAGCAAGCAGCAAGCAGCCAGCAGCCAGCAGCCAGTGACTAGTGGACAGAGCCGGTCCCAATCGATGCCAACTCATTTGGCTAATTGTCTTGCGATTCAACAAACCAGATAAGCGCCGAAATTCGCTCTGGCTGAGACTGTTGAACGGCTTGGACATGCGCTCAAAGCAACTGCCGCTAACAACGACAATTATCAAACGTGTATCGAGAGGTGGGCGGGCCAATCAGAGGCGCCTGCTCAGGTGACGGCGCTAAACGTTATGCATAAATATAACAAATCTCTATTATTAAGACTTTTGCAAGGGCAATTAAAAGACACTCGGGCGACAGCTGACAGACAGACCAGAAATTGACTATCTGAGAAATAAGCTGAATATTATAAACGGCATAAAATAATTGTTTATCGTTGTTTTGATATTTCATTTTGTTTTTGTTCTTGTTTTGCCTTATTGCTGACAGTACGTTGTACGCATAGGCCTTCAGATTCGTCTCCTGAGACAATGCCCATTGTTCGAGCCACAACAAAGGAGTGCAAAAGCTGCGTGGGCAGCCCCGCGGAGCAGGGGACATGGGGCAATGCCAAGTGCAGCAGCATAAACAGCCAAAAGTAGTCGTTCATGTGTAAATGTTCAGTTATTTACAATATGACCAAGATTCCGTTCACTACTAGCAGCTGCGCACGCATATGTATTCCATTACGATGCGCCCATATACAATGCCCCCAGACGGCACAAGGAATGGAATGGAGACGGAATACGCATACGCACTCGCTTTTTGCATGAAGGTCAAATCATGACGGAATCCCAACCCCCACTATAAGTGGCCTCACATTCCAGTACATATAGATTGGTCATATACTATTTTCATAACTACATGTGTTGCTCATACCCTTAGCCAAGTGTCGCTATATATATATATATACTATAATACTTTGTAGTTGTCATGTAAAATATATTTCTATTGTTGGGTTTTCTCTATATACTTCATATATATATATTTTTAAGACTCAATTAAAGAGAGTGTATAGTTTTTTGTTAGGTCGGGTACAACTCTTATCTAATCTGTTAGCTCTTATCTAAGTCGTTTAGTAACAGATCACCAACTCGAGCTCCCAAGTAATCGTGGGAAAGAGAAATTGTTATGAGCCCAATATGCAGATTATACTTGACCTATAGGCGTAGAGCCTAATCAAAGTTCCTATACGCCCTCTAACAAATAACTCACGCTTCGTCTTTTTGCATAATACCGAGACTAAAGCTCTACAATTATGCGCATAATATATTTATGTAAACAATGTCAGGGCGCTTTATTCCGTCTTCATGGTGGTGGTGGTGGTGGAGTGGTTCAGTGGTTGAGTGCTCATTTATCGAACCTGTTATTCTGCCATGCACTTGGGCTCATATTAAACTATATTTTACAGAGGCACTTTTAACGCTGAGCCGGCAGTTTATTGGCACCGCCTCGTGCTACTAGCTTGCGGATGGAGGAGCTAACATCGTGCATATTGATTGCATTAGCAGCAGAGGGACGAGGGGGGAGCACACACTCACAGAGTCTGTCTGTGGATTTGTGTACGCGCAATCAATTGGATTTGTAAGCGGGCGCTCGTCAAAGCCAAGCAACAAGTTGTCCAATTTGCTTAGCCACTGGTCGGCCACGCGCATGTTCCTCATTTAAATATTTCGCAAGTGCGACTCCCGGCCACAGTTCATTCAGAAGAGTGACCCAATTGAGAGCTTGTTCGGTTCTAGGCGCGCGCCATGTCTATTACAACATCTTGTTGTTGCCGTTGCTGTCGTCACTTTCGGCTGAGTCAGCGCCCCACCACGTCCCGTCGGCGAGCCGTGACAGCATTTAGCCAAGTGTCATCGAAGGCAAATCGCATGTAAAGCGACTGCAGCAGCAATTTGAATGTAAATTATAATTGTATATTTTCACTTTCAATGAACGCGAATTGCTCACTTCACAGAATCTCTGGCTGACTCACAATCACGCCTAGTTCCAAATGTTAATAAAACGAGCAGTGGCATCTCTCACTCTCTCTCACTCTTTATGGCTGCTTGATTAATATTTTTAATCATTATGAGCTTCAACGACGCTCAACTAACAGGAGAGCACGTAGCCCCAGTTGAGAACGCGTCGGATACTTGCTGTGAGTCGTAACACCCTTTGAATGGGCACACAGTTTGTTTCCGCTTCAATAGCTGGTCTGGCCCGAAGACGCCTCCTGGCACATCCAACTAATTTGGTCGTGGCTGTTGTCTTTGTTTCGACTCAGCATACAGATGTTCTATGTGTCTTACATCAAAGTACGTTTGTTTTACAAATGCTGCTGGCTGCCAGCGAATTAGGCGAAACATCAGCAGCAGCAGCAGCAACAACAACAGCCACAGCAGTGGCTGCCACAATGGCCCAAATTGTTATGCATGTCACACAGATACACAAATATGTGCAGGAGTCACAACTGCTGTACGGACATTTTTTGAAAAGTTGACCTGCTTCCCTATCCCTACTCCAGTCCGCTGTCAGCGAAAAAATCATTTTTAATTAAAATGAGTAAACTGAGGCCCGCATCGCAAAAATATAGCCGCGGGACAAGTTGTTTAACAGGTGTGCTACGAAAACTAGATTCGGCTAGTGTAAATTGCAAGGGAACAAAAAACCATTACATCGCTAAAAAATATAAACATAACACTATAATTTTGTAACCTTTTTTAGAATTAGGTTCAAGCCACAAAAATATACCACTGCAAAAGGTGTGTAGGTGCTATTAAAGCTGAAGTATGACCTTAGAAGAGTTCTACGATATTCGTACTCATTGTATGACAGATATATATTATACATATATATTCATCATTTGATCATCAAACACATCTATGTACATATATGAGTAATATATGCAGCGTAGACTGATTCGATTCCTAACTCATGAAGCTGGTGCTTTGCTGCTTTTCAAAATACCTTGCAGAAGCTCAGCATTTTCTATGCTGCTAATTTATCATATGAATATATATATATATATATATATATATATGTGTGTGTATGTGTGTGTGGCCACATGGCAAATAAATATGCATACATATTTTGCCCATCTTTAAATGCCTGCAAGGGTATTTCAGCTTCGGCAGCCAGTTGACTCTTAGTTTTTAATTACAAACAGTTAAACAAGATAATTTTGTACGCTGTGCATAGACTAATAATCGTTTTGGCCGTAAAGCGAGACAGCCATAAACCAATATATTTGTGTATATATATATATATATATATATATATATATATATATATATATATATATATATATATATATATATATATATATATATATATACATGTGAAGAATTATGCTAAATCGATGTCTATGAATGACACTTAAACTTCGTAGGCAACAATAATAAGTCGAGCTGTGTTTATTGAGTGTCTTTAGTAGCTGCTGCTGCTGTTGCTGCTGAAAGGTGCGACGGCTTGGCAAAAAGCTGATAGATAGAGTCAAGTCAAAAATACAACATGCGAAACTTTAACTGCAGATCGAAGAGAAACCGAAAACAGCAAGCAATTGGCACATTAAAACAACAACAGCAGAGAGATATTCATATGCAAACAAGAAAAATATAGTTGTGTATATAGTAAATCGTTTTAGATTTCGTAAAGTCACAGTTACGAGCATCCGTCGCACTCGCTTCCGATAGGCTAGTTCCCCTATACCCTCTACGTGCACAGGCCTGACAAGGGGTATATGCTGTGCCTGCAGTCAACACATTTCGCAGGAAATTAAAGAAATCAATTTAATAAAAATGTGATTGGCAGACTTGTCAAGCAAGCGGAGTCAGTGAATAATGAGCAGACACAATGATGGGGCAGTTACTCATTGAGGTGACTTGCGGTCTATACAGGGTATATTAGGGCTGTATCGTTTAGCAGCATTCATATGCAAATATGTACTTTTAAATAAGCCGCGCATATATGCATAATTTGTTTTCAACTCGTTGTCGCTCACAATATTTTGTTTGTCTTTGGCTCTCTGCTGATGCTGCCCTTCCCTATCTATCCACATACATACACACACACACACACACAGTCAGTTGCCATGAATGAACGAATGAATGGATTGATAGGAGCGTGCGAAATCAGCTAAAGATGCTGCAGCTGCTGCCATATTTATTTCTGCATGAGCAAAGAAAATAAAATCTGCGCACAGTATTTAGTAGGTAAATATCAATTATCGCAGACAAAGTCGAAGACAATTGAGGAATATAAATATGTGAATATATAAATGGATCGTAAACCGATTTGTGATCTGACTTCAAGTGCTTTTTTGATACTTGCGTAATACGTTTATGAGCTCAGTTATGTGACCAAAAATTCCTTACGTAGGTAATGTATAATGTATAGTCGACTGATCGATCTGTTGACTTACCTCAGCCTCGATATATGTACGTATATAGGTTTTTATGAACGTGTGGACAGCTCGTAGTCTCTGGCGCTGAGGCTAATGCTGCATAGTTTTGGGCAGCAGCAGCAACTTCCGATTTCCAAGAGCTAAATGCGGATGTCGCTGTCGTTAGCTTGACGTGGACAATGTCTGTGTGTTGACTTGAATTTGATTACTTTAAATACACATATATTTGCATTTAACAAATATTTGTTTTATTTCGCATTAAGAATTGGCTTTAGTTCACTTCACATGGCAGTCGATGCTGCGAATCGACAAAATGATTAAATGATAAAAAGCTTTGGCGGCCTTCATATATTTCACAAGCGAATGCGACACTTGACACACACACACACACAGACATGCTGGCACACTCGTGCACACATTGCGATCGTTGCAACAGTTCACGGAAATGGCATTGACAGTTGGTTCATTGAAGTAAAACATATAATTTATGCATTTTATTGCAGAACTAAAACAACAGATTTCCCCACTTGTCACAAGCGTTAGAAAAGATGCAACAATTGAAGAGGACAATATATTGGTACAAAGAGCAGCGCAACAATACACAAAGTAAAGTAGCGCAAACTAACGGACAACAACAATCCGCAACAGCCGGCAAGAAATAGCAGACATGAAAAAACAGTCACAGACACAGGCACACTTACACACACACACACACACACACGCACACACACAGACTGCAACTATTGAAATGAAAACGAAAATTAAAATATTATGCTTAATTTTGTATTTTTTCTCTTGTTTTCTTTTTTTTAGCTACGTTCGTATTAACAACGCGAATAACGGAACAAGACAAAGAAGAAACACCAAAAATATATTAAGGAACGCACGCGTAAAAGCCGTTGGCACAATGCTCGCGTTCAGTGTATGCCGCCTACGACGAAGCGACCAGCCGGCTGAACTTCACAACACAGACTGACTGAGGCAGGCGAGCGCCAGCGTCGACCAGGCCCAACAAGCAGCGACGCTGACGCCGACGCGGACGCCAACGTCGGCGTTCGAAGTTGGATACTCGACGTTTTCTCAGTTGAGTTTTTTGAATACAACATAAATATATGCAAATATTTGAAATAATTGTATTGATATGAATAGGTATGTGTGCGCGTGATTAAGAGAAATAGTTGGGCAGAGCTCGAAGAGGCCTGACAACTCCTAACCATTTACTCCGTTAGAGATAATGTCGCTGACTTGAAATGAGATCCAATTTGTACTTTGGGGAAGGTGCTTCAACTACTTAACAACTTGTGCACAGTTGGGTCGATCCCACAGGTGCCTCGCATGTTGTTTTAAATATTTATACAAAACTGGCTACCAATAAAGCTGAGCATAATTTTTGAGGCACAACAACTACATTTTACTATCTGATTATATATACATAGATGTATGTGTGCGTGTGTGTGTGCACATATAGACCATAACCGGCGCACCTGTGCTTCATTTCAAATTCTATAAATAATTTGAAAAGCAGTTGATACAAATTGCAAAAACAAAGCAGCAGCCAGTAGGGGGCGGACCTAAGGGTAGGCCCTTGCATAGACACTGGCGTTAAAAGGCAAAAATGCCGGAAAATAGAAAACACATTCATACAAGTTGTTGACGCCAGCCGGCAGAATAAGCGAAAAGAGAGCAAGAGATAGAGTAACAGCGGAAGAGAGAGAGAGAGAGAGATAATGTTTGAATAAGCGTAAGCCGGCAAATGACTAGCGTCGTCGTCGACGTCGGCGTTGACGCCAGCAGCAACGACTGCATCACACGTGCCGTATGCGTAACTTTGCCGGCCACTGTAAGCGCGTAAGTTTATGTGCATGTGTGCGTGCATATGCGTGTATGCTTGGGAATGTTGCATGCGTTATCAACACGACATTACGTATACGTACAGCAGGCAAACTTTATTTTTAAGAGCGCCTCTTTTATCGTGAACCCGCGTTATTATACCCTGCAACCAAGCGAAGTGTATAACAAGGGCATATTGACAAGGGCACATAGACATAAGTAATATACATTTCAGAAACTACGGAGTATCTATTAATCTGATAAGCAGCCAAAGCTTAAACCATATAAAGATAAATGTGGAAACTAACAGCAGCAGTGTTGCTGCACGGCATCTGCAAGTCGAGCAGCTGTATAGAATAGGTTCGCCTGTTGTTCACTTGCTTGTTGCAGTGGCTGCTGCGCCCGTTGTCATATTTGAGCCGGTGTCTGTGTCGGCCAATGGTTTGTTTGCCGGCTGCCAATCGTTTAAACAAGCATGTGCGTCCACACTGAACAAGTTGCGGGGAGTTCCACTCTGGCTTCCTCTCTCCATCCCACCTCTCTCTCTCTCTCTCTTTCTCTCTCTGTTAGGGCTGCCGCTTGCCGCATGGGTATTCATGTGTTTGTCTGGTTGCTGTGTTATTGCAGCTCCTGTTGGCTGCGCCCTGTTGTCCGCCGTCTGATTGCACTCTCGACTGGTTGTTGTTATCGCGAATGTCGTCGGGCTTAAACGGTTTTCAGTGCCAGCCATGTAATCTGTTTAATAGTCACTCGGATTGGCCTCGCATTGGTTATTCTGCATTTTTTCACACGCGCTGCTTAATTATGTATGCGCACTTGTCTCCTCGTGAATTGACCACAAATTTTGGCCTTTATCTGCAGAGTACAGAAAGCGCACCTGTTGCTTGACTGGAATTGCATAGAGATAAAAAGACAAAGCTAATAAAATGAGATCAAACAAACGCCATATGAATACCATAAGCAACTCAGCTTAGGCCGTGGCCTGAGCTCGAACCTAAGCACAAAAGCCAAAAGTGAAACACAGCCGTCGCCAATGTAAGCTAAAACTTGTTTCATCGGCCCGCTCCGCCCCTCTTGGCGCTAAATTCAAACATTTTCTGCCTGATTTGCATAAAGACGAGTTGAGCAAACAATAACAAATAGAAATATTGCAATGCTGTCCGCGCTTTTGCCCATTCAATTAGCAGCTAAGCCTCGGCTGCGATTTAAGCCAAGCACAATTGCGATTGTGTTAATAGCTCAATTTAAAGAAATAAACAATTCCATGATGCAGTGTATCAATATTTGCTTGCGTATTGTTTTTTACGCTTTCATCTTCATTAGGCATCGAAATTAAACCTGATCCATAATCAAATGCAAACCGATTTTTAATGATCTAGTTTAATTTTGTGGTCCAAGCTGCTTGTTAAGTAGTCAAATAAAATTTAAATAATATTCATGAAAAACGCTTAACAAAAGCCAAATTTGAGTTTTAAATACTTAAATGCTAAATATTAGAATTTTATCTTAAATCTTCCACGCTTAATCGGCTAACGTTCTCCAACAGTGTGGCAGCACTTGTGATTGTACGTTAGCGCCATCTTGCGATTCGTATGGAAATACTGAGAACACTTTATGACAATCAAAATAAGAATTCCCCATTTAGTTAATTTTTAAACCAGGCGAATTCATAAAAGACCTCTGTTGGCATGACTATTCGTTACACAACGGCACCTAGTGAGATTTTTAATATTACTATTCTCAGTATTTTTAATGAGAATTACACTAGATGGCAAGATTACTGAGCGACTTTGCAGGACGCCATCTATGTAACTTTTTATAACATAAATTTTTGCACAACTTAGATATGTCTTAATGTCAATGTTAGGATTGATTCCGTTTAGTTTTAATGCTTAATTTTCGTTTATACCAAAATGTTCATTTTTATTAACAATTTCTATACAAAAGTCTTATATGTACGAAATGCATTATTTCGCCTAACTAAAATAACAAATTGTGTTATAAAAACTGAAGGGTGAAATGTGGAAAAAACGTTTGGGCTATTGTGTTTCAACGAAAAACAGTTAAATACAAATTGAGCTTATAACAAATCGGGTGTATAAGCAGCCGATGTATATATGAGTACATGAAAATCAACTATCTGGCGCCCACAGCTTGAAGGTGCGATCGAATGAGGTCGTCGCTATATACTGCGAATTGGGGGAGACATCAACGGCAATCACCTTATTGTCGTGTCCTTGCAATGTCTTCAGCGGCTGCCACGTCTTGTTTGACCAGATCTTTGTGGTCGAATCGTACGAGCAGGTGACCAGGAAACTGCCGCCATCCTGTTGGTACTTCACATCCGAAATGAGATTTGTGTGCGCTGGTATGGTGTAAACTGGCTGACGACGACGCAAGTCCCAGATTTTGCATGTGTTGTCCTGCGAGCCGGTCGCTATATGAAAGCCATTGGGCGAAAAGTCTGCGCCGAATATAGCCCCCAAGTGGCCCTCAAGGAACATGATGCAACGGCCCGTGCGCAGGTCCCACACACGGCCGAATGCATCCAAGCCGCCGGTCACCAGAACACTGCCATCCGACTGGTAGCTGAGACAGTGCACTGGCTTAGCGTGTCCCTCCTGATGCAGGACCTCAGTCTTTTGCTCCAGATCCCACAAACGCCAAGAGGAATCGTAACAGGCGGTGGCGAGAAAGCGGCCCGATGGATGGAATGCTACCTTGGACACACGATGTGGCATATGGCCCGTTATATCAGCAATGGATTCCTCATTGCCAAAGCCCCACAATTTGACAGCGCCGTCGTGGCCACCGGAAGCCATAGCGACAACATTTTCTTCATCCAGTTTAACTCCTGGCCGCAGCGCTACTCCCCCTACATAACTGGCATGCCCACGCAGAGTTTGCTTCAGCTCGCAGTTGGGCACGCTCCAGAGCTTACATAGACCCGACCACGAAGCAGTCATCAGCAGCGAGGAGTCTTCATTGAAGGCAGCACTGCTGACGGGACGCGTGTCTCCTACCTGTGAGCAGAGCGGCGCCAGTGACTGTAGCTTCTTTTGCATCTCCACCATACGACCGGCTCGCGTCGCGCTGGGAACCTCTAACGCCTCTTTTGCGCGCTCTAGACGATCGCGAGCACGTGGCAGGGAGTAGTTGGCGAGCCAAAGACGTGCCACACGTAGTGTTTCGGGTCCCTCGTGATACCATGTGGCTTCCTGCTCCCGTTGCTGCAGCTTTCGCTCCTCCTCCTCGGTTTGTTTCTGCTTGATGGCGTTTTCACCCAGGCTAGCGAGCAGCTCCTTTAGTCGTCGGCGTCGTTCCGCTGGACCCTCGCCGAAATAGCAAATTGGTTCGTTTAATTGCCGCAAATTGTTCTTTATTTCGGCATCATCTGTGGAGACGTTAATCTGTCGTGCCCGCTTTTTGCGCTCGAACTCCTCCAGCAGTGCCACTTTGTCGCGCTCCATCTCGGTCTCCAAATCAAAGTAGTCATCGTCAATTTTGTTGGCCAGTGACGCAGCTGTGGGCGGTGGCATACCGACCTTTGTGGCATTAGACTTTTTGTTAGTCTCTTCATAGTCCTCGTCAGAATCAATGTCTTCCAGCTGTGCAGCAGTTGTTGTTGCTGCCGGCGTTGTGCCGGTAACAGAAGACGCCGCGCCGGTTTGCCGCTTGCGTTCTGTTTCTTCCAGCGAGCCATAGTGCAGAGTACGCTGTCGCTTTATGTACTGGATATCGTCGTCATCTGACATTATCTTTTAATCCAAAATAATTAATTTTTAAAATAAAAATTACGCCAACGAAATAAACAACAAAAAGCCACTGCAAACGTTTATCGCATCGATATATCGAAATAGCAAATGAAACTTTGACAGGGATGATATACAACTAACGATAGATATCGTGATGCAGTCGTGAGCCGCTTTTATTCTGTTAAATGTATGTTAATACACATATCTAGTAACCTAGCAACATTTAAATAACTTAATATATACTCAAAAATTAATTATTATTGGCTTATGTCATGTAATGATTATAATTATAAAAATTATACAATTCATAATAAATAATGCTTAGAAAATATCTCATATTTTCAATATAGAACTTGAATAACAGTTGCCATAGTGTTATTTCATACCATGTTAGTAACATGACATAAGCAGTGACAAGGTGGCAGAAAATTATGAACTAAGTTCAGCAGTGACTTATTTTGTAGTTCAGTATTGTGAATCGTTCAATCGAACTTTTCTGAACTTCTCCGCACAACTCTACTTATTATTTTTCACTAGCAGAAGTAAAGTTGAGAAAAGGCAATTGAGAATATTAAAATCGGCCTGCACAATGAGCGCGCCGAGCAATAAAATGTCGGCAACAGATCAGATGCGTGCAATGCTGGATCAACTAATGGGCACCACACGAAACGGAGACGATGGACGCGGCCTCAAATTCTCAGATGCACGCGTCTGCAAGTCATTTCTGTTAGATTGCTGCCCGCACGATATTCTGGCATCCACGCGCATGGATCTCGGTGAGTGTCCCAAAGTGCATGATCTGGCTTTTCGTGCAGATTATGAAAGCGCGTCCAAGTCGCGTGACTATTACTACGATATCGAGGCCATGGAGCATTTGCAAGCGTTCATAGCGGACTGTGATCGACGCACAGACTCAGCCAAGCAACGGTTGAAGGAAACGCAGGAGGAGCTGACGGCAGAAGTTGCCGAGAAAGCCAATGCAGTACACAGCCTGGCGGAAGAGATTGGAAAAAAGCTGGCCAAGGCCGAGGCACTTGGAGAAGCTGGCGAAGTAGAAGACAGCATGGAACTCATGAAGGAAATTGACGAGCTGCGCGGCAAAAAGATCAAAGCCGAGCATGAATACAGAACCTCAATGCCAGCGTCCACCTACCAGCAGCAGAAGCTACGCGTTTGCGAGGTATGCTCCGCTTACCTGGGCATACATGACAATGACATCCGTCTGGCGGACCACTTTGGTGGTAAGTTGCATCTGGGCTTTCTCACTATACGCGAAAAACTTATCGAGCTGGAGAAGACGGCTGCACCGCGGAAGGCGGAATTAAAGCGCTCGGGTAAGATACCAGATCGAGAAGAGGATGGCCGAGGCAGAAATCGGTACTTTGTAGGTGGCCGCGAACTAGACCGTCGCTCGCGGGTTCATCGCTCTCGTTCCAGAGAGCGCCAGCGGCAACGTGATGCAGAAAAACAAGGCAATGACAGATCCAACGATAGAAGCGACGAGAGAGCAAGTGCCCGAGAGGTTGATAGTGAGCGATCTGCGCCCCGCGGACGCGATATTGACAGCCGCGGCTCTGGACGTGGAGGAGCAAGTGGTGGCGCCGACAACAACGTTCGCGATCATCGCGATAGAGATCAGCGTGATCGAAGGGACAGAGATCGCAACATGCGCAATGACAGAGGACGGTATGGAGGAGGTGGCGGTGGTAGTGGCGGTGGCGGAGGCGGAGGAAGCGGCGGCAGTGGTGGTGGCGGCGGTGGCGATCGTCGCAATGAAAGGCGTCGATCACGTTCGAGAGAACGTTCGCCACGAGATCGCCGCAACTACAACAATAACAATAACTTTGGAAACAGGCGCCGCTCCTTCTCCCGCGAACGCTATCGCCGCTAAATATATCGAAGTTAACATCAAGATCCAGTGGACTCCAGTTCCACACGGCAGTGTCCAGCGCACGTACGTAGCATAAATAACAACCACAACAGAAAAAAAAAAAAACAAACAATAGAGCAGGAGAAACGAACTAATTGCATTATTATTTAATTAATAAATGACTTAAATACACACTTAGACAGCAAGTCAGATATTTTTGTAAAATATTATTAATCCTTATCTTTGACTCTCATCAGTGTTAACTAACAGAAAAGCGAAACAAAATGTGTAAGCTGCAACTATATAAATTGTTAAGTAAATAACTCTATAATTTAATAGTTTGACAGCCCGACCAGAGTTGAGTTGTAATGTACGGTACGTAGAGCCAAAGTCCCGAGTAACCACACTAAAATGTACAATTCTATATATATATATATGTGCCCAGCAACGAATCCCAAACAAAAAAAAAAATACAACATAAAAACCAAAACTGAGCTATATCATAATTTCTCTCAGCACAGTCCCGGACTGTGGGGCGTGCCCGCTCCCGAGTGGTGTGTGTGTGTACGTACGAGTATTGTCGCCCCTTTTAGGGTAAGCCTCACTCTCTATAAAAAAAAAACTATAAATTGTAACCTTTTAGCGTTTTTCTACTTGAAGTAACCTTGCAGCTCAAAAGCCGTAAAGCTGGGTACGTATCGAGTGCATATTGACAAAACAAAACGTCTATTCTAGCCTTTTTGATAAAGCTAGGGATCTCGCTAATTGCAGATTTGAGTATGTGATAGACATATACCAGATATACATATGGTTCGGTTCGTTGCTTTGGGTACGTATTCGTCGTCTATCTATTCTTTGGGAGTGTTTGTTGGTTTGGTATGTATATATGCGTATTGTTATGAAATCGTTAGAACATAAATTAGCAACAAATTTTTGGTACGTATGCCCAAGCAACAGCAGCAGATGTTAAAGGATTGTGTTGATTCCTTAGGGTTCGATGAGGACTTCTTAACGTACGTATTTTTTTCAAAATCAACAAATCAAAATCTTTGTATTGCAATCTCCCGTAGCGGTTCATACATACATATGTAGTTAAAAAACCACCAAAACGCATATTTAACTTAATCTCTTTCTCATACTAAAGTAGTTATGCCTAAATTACACAGAAAAATGATTGATGCGGGCTAACCCAACTACTGGCTTAGTAAGTGAGTATTCGGGCAACATCTTATGATTAAAACCACAAAAAAATTAATATGTAATAATAATAATCTACAAAAGTAATTGGGTGGCAATTCTATCGTTTCTTTTAAACAGCATTTATTGAGACGTTGATTTTTAGTATGGGATTGAAGATTAGGAATAAATAAAAAGAGACATCAGTTTTGTGGGACACTTTTACATGTACGTGGGTAAGATTTATGCAAACTACCATTTACATTGAATTTGAACATTAGAACCATAAGATTAATTACAATACTGGGTATAACCAGTTGTAAAAAATTCACAAATGTAACTTATAATAAAGCCAAATAAAATTTGTTTTGGGTTCTATAAGACTACATTATATTTTTTGATTGGGGAAACAAGAATGGGAGTACAAATACTCAGGAATTTGCACTACAAATTCAAGAGTGTCAGTCGGAAATTAACAATAGAATAATTATATATTGATCATAAAGCCTCACCAACTGTACGCCGTTTTTATTTCAATTGCTACTTACGCGCCAAGCAAATTATATTGAGTCGGTGAAACAATGTTATACTCAAAATGGCACTGTTAGTAACGATTATAGCCGAATGGCAACGCCACGGCCATTCCGCCATCTTTTGCGCAGCTGCTGTTGTTTCGCCTCTGACGGAAATTCTTTGCACTAAAACTTTAGTTTACTATTAAAAACAAATAAACTAGGAGATTCAATTTGTGCGTTGGATTCCCTTATTTGGAAGCTTCATTTGTTCACGTAAGTAATAACAGGAAGACGAAGATCGTTAAATACCTTATATACTAACACTTGGGACTGCGAGAAATCAATAGCCGCTTGGGGTCGCTGAATGCTTTATGTCCGCTGTAGGTCGCTACCAGCTCTTACTTTTTTGGCGCTAAATTTATAAAAAGTGTTATTGCTTGCAGCCAAAATGTCAAAACGCACGCGCGACTCAGAATCAGAGGATTTGCAATCGTATCTAAGAAATTTTCACAAAGAAATTGAAGATGGCAGCATTGAAGACAAAGAAGTTAAGGCAGATGATGTTGCCATGGATGATGATGCTGAAGGGGAAGAACAGGAAGAAAACCAGGACGATGATGACGACGACAAATATTTTATAGACGACGAAGGCAACTGTTATATCAAAACTACACCAAGGAAACAAGAACAGCTCAAAAAGAAATTGAAGCAACAAACATCGAAAGCGCCAATCAGAGAGGAAATTTCAATACGCAGCACAACGCGTGCGGCCAGCAGCAAAACGTCTAAAGGTTTTTATTGCTTAAGCCATAATACAAGGGAGTGTTCATAACTTTTTTTACAGCCATTAATCTACGTCCTGCGAAACCGAAACCAGTTGCAGCTGCTCAAAGGACCCCCAAAGCAATCAATATACGACCTGCTCCACCAAAAAGATCACCAGTTAAGACGACAACCTCTACACCAGTCAGCACACCTAGAGCATATTTACGCTCTTCAACAAGATCTACAAAATCCGAACCAGAGTCGCAGCTGAAGACTAAATTAGTAATAGAGAAGTTGGTAGAGTTTGAAGAACTCGTAGATGATCCTAATGCCGGTGATATTACCACAGTTTCCATAAATGAATCAGAGCTTACTGTCGCTTCAAATGATGCCAATGCAACTAGCCTAACTGAAGATCAAAACGCTAGCAAAGACAATTCGGACACTGAGGTCTACGAGTTTGATGACGGCGCAGCTAATGTATCTGCCAGGTCGGATGTGGATTTCGTGCTCAGCGGCAATCAGTACAAGCTAAAGCCGGCGGCAACGAACTCGGCTGCATCGCAGAAGTTCGCCTGCTCCCACTGCAGCTATACGACCAATAAAAAATTCCTAATATCACGTCACGTTCGCTCCCATGACTCGGAATTGTCATTCAAGTGTTCTATCTGTGAGCGTGGCTTCAAGTCCAACATGGGGCTGGTCAATCACTTAAACACACACATGGGCAACAAGCCGCACAAGTGCAAGCTTTGCGAGAGCGCGTTCACTACTAACGGAGAGCTTATACGACATACACGCTACAAGCATACCAAGGAAAAGCCGCACAAATGCACGGAGTGCAGCTATGCCAGTGTAGAACTGACAAAACTGCGCCGCCACATGACCTGCCATACGGGCGAGCGTCCGTATCAGTGTCCTCACTGTACTTATGCCTCTCAGGATATGTTTAAGCTAAAGCGTCATCTGGTTATACACACGGGCGAGAAGAAGTATCAATGCGATATATGCAAGTCCCGCTTTACACAATCAAACTCGCTCAAGGCACACAAACTGATTCACAGCGTGGTGGACAAACCAGTGTTTCAGTGCACCTTGTGTCCCACCACATGCGGCCGCAAGGCTGACCTACGCACTCATATGGCCAACATGCACACCTCGGATAAGCCACTGATTTGCAAGCGTTGCGGCCAGGAGCTGCCTGATCGCTATCAGTATAAGCTGCACATCAAGTCACATGAGGGTGAGAAATGTTATCGTTGCAGTCTATGCAGCTATGCTTCAGTATCTCAACGACATTTGGACTCGCATATGCTTATCCACACCGACACAAAGCCCTTTAAATGCGACTTGTGCTCCCAAGCGTTCCGTCAGCGTCAACTGCTGCGACGTCATGTAAATCTGATGCACAATGAGGACTATAAGCCGCCGGAGCCACGTGAAAAGGTTCACTCTTGTCCCAGTTGTCTACGTGTCTTTACGCACAAGGGTAACCTGATGCGTCACATGGAAACACACGATGATTCGTTGAACGCTCGAGAAGAGAAGCTGAAGCTAAAACTTGGACGTAGCGTGCGTCTCCAGCCGGACGGCAGCATTGTAACTCTGGTCAATGGCACCGACATTGAGGCACTTGACAAGGGCGATGCTATTTCCATTGACATCGATGAGCAGTTTGAACTCACTGAATTGGAGGAGATTGATGAGGAAGAAGCGCCAAGCGAAGTCATTGAGGAAGCGTTTGCTGCACCCACCTTAAGAACACGAAAGAACAACAAAACTGTTCTTGTAAGAGAGCGCGAGCAGAGCTCGTCCAGTAAACCAATCATTATTAACCGGCAATTAAAGGCTCCGCGTGTGCACCGCGAACTAACTACTCAAGCCGGCACATTCCGTATTAAAGAAGAGCCCGATGCAAACGAATTTACGGTAGAACTACAAGGTGAAGATGAACAGTTTATGGTCGTCCAACTGGTTAACGATGATAGCGAAGTTGTAGTCAAGCGTGAGCCCAAGATCAATGCCAATAATTGTTTTGGCTTCGAGGTAAGGAAATCGCTTGATTTTTAGGTATATTAAACACATATTTCTTTTAAATGTCTTAGGATGATGCCAATGTTGAATACGAAGAATATGTGGAGCCTGTAGCTGAAGTGGATGCTACGTCGCAGCAGTTTCTACAGCTAATGGACATGATTGAGCAGGATACATAGGTCAGCAAAAAATTAAGTCATATTAGAAATGTATAGAAATAATAATAAATAATAAAAACAAACGTGGATTTACATAATTATATGCTGTGATTAATACTCGGTACCGCTTTCAATCTGCATATATTGCGACAATGTTGGCATAAATACAATATTTTTATTTAAATATTTCAAAGATACTTTCATGTATGACAATATATGTATGTAATATTCGCACATAGTTATAACGACGTGCATTTTGGCGTGCACAATAAATTCTCGGCTATTTGTTGCATCTTCATCATTTTACAATAAATCTTTTCAGCATTTTTAGTAGTTTTTTTCTCGTGCATGTATACAATAAAAATATATATTATATATGTTCATGTTTATGTATATATATATATATATATATAGTGCAAAAAGTTGTCTGCTGTGCAGTGCATGTTTTAACATTTTTTTCTCATTTAAATATGTTTCTCAAGTTTGTTTTTTTTTTTTTGTTGCTTTAAACGTTAACAATTTGTTAGTTAATACATAAGTATGCATTCAACTTGTATTCTGTTGTAAATGTATATTATTTGAACATTTCATTTAACAAATGTAAAATGGAACAACGTTAATAAAGGAAGTCCCGACCCTATTGCCGACACAAAGTAAATAATGATACATTTAGAAATTGTTAGAAAAAATTACTTGCATTATGAAGTACACCCATACAAAATACATTTAGAAATACAACAGTCAAAATGAAGGAACCTTATATAATTACATCCTAGTACCAACTAAATACTTAGTATTAAATTGAAAATAACATATAGGACCTAGTAAACATAAACAAATTCATGGGAAGCTGTGCTATGGCTTTTTTGCTAGCTCTTCATAAGCTTGGCTTATCAATTAACTTTTGGCTTAACATTTTTTGTAAGGCTGCTGCTGTATTGGTTCATTCAATCAATCAATCAATTAATCGTTTTTTAAGGTGTTATCAAATAAAATCAAATATTCGCCATTGAGCAGCTTTGGGAGGCAAAGTGAGTGAACAAGTACAATAAACCCTTAAAAGATTTTTAGTTTTCGAAGAAAACGCAACAAAGGAGCACTAAAGCAGGCTGCTTGGTGTTGTGGTTGCTGCTGTTGCTGCGGCTGTTGCGTTGCTTTTGGATTACCAGCAAAAGAGGAGGCGGCTGCGTCACGGACTTTGGCTCTGCCATTCGCAATTCACAACTGCTCCCTCTTCTGCCTCTTTGGCTGTTAATTGCAATTGAGCGTATTCTGGTTGGGGCTGCGTGTGACATTGTTGTGATTGATTTGATTCGACTGCGCGATACTAGCGCTCTCGCTGCTCTGCCAGGACAACAGCTTATTGAGCAGTCTATCCATAAAGGGATTACCGCCCAGACGCGCCAACTGTCAACCACAAATGAGAATATATTAGTCACATGATTGCAAAGGAATACAAGCATAATTTCATAACAACCTCGGCACGCGCCTCCGCATCGAGCGTTTCGAGCACTTTGCGTGTATATTGAAAGCTGCCGAGCTTTTCTAGCAGGCTAATGCAGTACTTCTTGACCTCAATGTCGTGCGTGCGTTGTCGCAAAATGTCTGGGAAGTAAAACAACAGTTGAATAAGCAATTATGAGTCGCAGCGAGGGGCGATCGAAAGACTTACGCAAAACCTGTTTGTCTTGCTTCTGCGTACGCACTGCATGTATGACTGGAAACCCAAATTTGCCCTCAGTCAAATCCTCAGCAAAACTCTTATTTTCCGTGTACTGCAAAGGCAAAAGTAGAATAATACATAGGCTTTCAATGATAAGACAATCCACTTGCCTCTTTCAAACTTAAATTGCAGTAATCGTCACGTATTTGAAAATATAGGCCCAGAATGGCTGTTAACTTTGTGAAATCCTCCTTGTTCTCACTAAACAGCTGCATCAGGCGTATGGCCAGCATGAACAGGCCCCCAGTCTTACGTACAGTCATCAGTTTGTAATCAGATTCGGAGGGACATGTAAAACTATCGCGCCAATAAATCTCCATGCCTTGGCCGCGATGCAGTTCCAATAGCTGTTCCGTGTACACCTTGGTTGCCTGTCACACAAAACGAACAAACAAAAACTTATTGATTATTGATAAGCTTTGATAAATGGGGCTGAAACCAGCCTACCTCTGGATGTCCCAGTTGCTGCACCTTTTCCAACGCCAGGAACAGAGCATAATTGGCCGCATTGATGGTGCTAGCCACGCCATAAATAGAATGCGCAACCGGCACACCTCTGCGAAGTATCGAATTGTCTTCAATATCATCAATGCTGTAAGTTAGCAGTCAGAACACAAGAACACATATATGTATATATAAAGCACTCTGTTAATTTCTACGGATGTTATGTGTGAGTTTACTTACTTTACAACATATAAATACGTAACTAATTAAGCTTATCACATAGCAAACAAGACTTGGGTCAAAGTTAGACTTGTTATCTATTTAGGGATCTACTATAATTGTGACTATGGGGCAACCCTCGCAATATGCTAGGCAACACACCAACTAAATGTACATAAATTTAAAACTTACTTTGAGGCCCATATCACTTCAATAACACGCCAGCAAGCAAGGCAAACTGGGCAGCCGACACATTTTGCGTAATTAAAAAATGTTTGAGCGCGTAGAGGAGGGGGCTGCAAACATTTGTGGGGAATTGGAGGCGTGGGCGTTGAAGCGACGCGCAAAGGCAGTCAACCCAAGTGAATGAAGGATGGAGAATGGATGGCAAGTGGGTGGGTGGGCATAGCAGTGAAGCGGAGTGAACATGTTGCATTGCAAGAGTTACAATATTGTGACAATGGCTGTCGACAAGCTGACTTAATGACAATGGCGATGACGATGACGATGCTGGCGCCTTTGAAGCTGTTCACTTTCCTCTGTGTGAATGCTGCCATAGTTGTAAAACCAAGTTTTTGTCGATATGAAAATGCATTTGAACACACAAAAAAACACGAGCCCAAACGCCTTCTGTATTTGTGTGTGTGTGTGTGTGTGTCTGTCGAAAGCCATTTATTAGTAAGTGCGCGCCGAGACGCTGCGATAACAGCTCTCAGCTGTCAGGCACTGTCGACAACTGGTGCCAGCGAACAATGCAGGATATTAAGCGGCATTAAGGACATTTCAGCACATTTGCATTTGAATAATGGGCCGCAAGAGTGGTTGGATGGGTGGTTGTATGGTGCGACAGGTGGCAACGAGACGGGATTAGCCTGCATGATTGAAGCGAAAAACAAGTCGGAAAGCACAACCAAACAATGGAAGCAGATAAGCGACTTATAGCTATACATATATATATACATATATATATTGTTATATATATACGTAAATACAATTTCATATATATCTATAAATGTATATGTATGTATATACAAGAAGCTGCTGAGCCAGCTTTCGTTTATAAGTTCTCTAGAAAAACAGCTAGTATTGCAATGCATCAATTGAAGCGTGCGACGTTTTGTCAGGCACTTTAATTGAAGAAGTTCAAAGATTAACTGTTGCGTATCTTTAATACTCTGTAGCACTCACATACATGCAAGAATGTAATGGTCTGCATTCAACTTGATATAACAATGAAAAATCTAAACATTTAATGCGATTCCATTTTGGGAGATGAGAAGGCACATTTTGCAAACAAATTCAATTGAATTTTATCATAAACAGAACGCTGCGGGCTTTTGTTCGAATTTTTCGATTGATTTCGAAGGCAAATAACCAAAATTTACGCACACGTACTCACTCACACACAAACAAGGTCGGGGGATGGCGCTTGGGCAGCAGTGTGTTCGTGTGTGTACGGGTACATATGTGGAGTGTGCAAGTGTGAGTCATTTGTCCAAGTTCTATACAAATACCCATTGCTAAGTGCCCGCACAATGATGATAATGCTAAATATATACAAAAAAGTCTGATATGAAATATGAATATGATATGAAATTCATATTTTTACCAGCTGTCAGATGAATTGTCCAGACAAGAAATAAGAAAAAAAAATAAAGCTGCAGGGGGCTAAACTTATATCTGCGTATTATCTGGAATTCCATAACACACAAGCTCCCGGAGAAAGGAATCAGTCATAGTAACTGATATTACATCCGATAAAAATAAAGAATTCTATAAAATTAAACTGCAGTTGCATTAATTTTAAATAATTCCAATCAGAATGAAATGTAGAAACTGGCCAACTGCAAGATAATGCAGTTCTGGGCCTTGAAATAACTGTTTCCTGCTGAAAATATTTTCTGTTTCAGCACATCATTCGATTGATATTTGTTTAACTAAATTTTGCTATTTTCCAAAGAAACTGAGTTTATAGAAACACTCCCTTGCACAGGAAACTATTTTCGTTGCTATCTACCACTGTGTATTTTTCTCAATTTTACGCGCTAATAAATTTTGAACTTAAATCGTAAACAGTGCAACAAACAGGCAGGCAACAACAAACAAACATATGTAAATAACAAATGTGTAAGTGTGAAATGAGATAAACATGAGGCGATATGGTTGATGGGGTGAAGGTAATGGTGCGAACGTGATGGTTGTACAGCTAACGTAAACAAAAGGTCGAAAAGGCAAAATGCCAAATCGAACTAAAATGGAATCAGGGAAAGGTCAAATGATTAGTAAAATAAATGCAATATTTTAACAAAGCTATGCATAAATTAAATTTGTAAATCTGTATTTATATGTTTATTATATATTTTTACATATGTAATATTTAATTTGTTTACTTACAGCAAACTTGAGTTATGGAGCATTTGCACAATCTCGCCAATCTGCGTCAACTTTTCGGGCGGTATAAGCAACCAGTGATTGAAGGCCAAGGCCAATTCGGAGCGAAACTGTTTGCCAGGTATTTGCTGTATATACGTAAAGGGCTGCAGCAGAATCTGTGTGCGTGGGCGATGTCAACAGCATGTAAATAAGTCACAAAATAAAAAAAATTCAATTTCAGTCAACACAGAAGGTTAGGGTTCGGGTTTCGCCAGCAAACAAGCGGCAGGATGCTTAAAAATGTCAAAGTTCACAAATGTCATCGCTGCCACTGGTTAACGGTTAACTGGTTTTGGGATTGGGTGGGTTGGTTGCATACCTCGTCCTGTTCCCTTTGAGTTGATTTATCTTTGGTTTTTTGCAATATTCCATTCAGCTCTTCCATTGTGTGGCGCCTGTTGTGTGTGTGTTTGCGTGTATTTTGTATTTGTTGTCCACAACAAAGGCTGACGACGAGAGCGCGTTGTTGAAGTATCGCCCAAGCTTTCAATACGCGTGACTAGAATTGTTTGTTTGGCCGCTCGACTTTAAAGCAGACAGACGCAGCGCACTGCACAACAGTTAAACCAACTATAAACAGAATGAGGAAGATTGTTGATGTCTTATCGATTAATCGATAACTACTGTTTGAAAGCTTACACACGATTGTTATCGATGGGATATTTTTATAGATACAGATATACTTTAATCGATTAGATCGACTTGGAAACCCAGCGATATTGCACGCAGTATATATTTAAGAAATATCGCATTAAAAACAATGTTTTAAGTTAATATTTCAAATTAATTCTTCGCATACCACATGTAGTAGCTAATTGCAAATAGGAATACCTCAATGAAAAAATTTCCTTTGAAAATATCGTTTTGCATCACTTAAGAAATGGCAGCTCAGCATTTCAGATAGCATCGATATCGATAAGCTTATGAATTAATCGGCAAGGTGCCTGCGTGGAAAATAAATAAACTTTTATTTTTAACTATTTGTTTATTTAAAAACGAATTAAAATAATGGCTGCGTCACAGCCAGTGCGCATGAATTGGCATCCAAATATGAAACACAATGAAATAGAAAGGTAACATACAAAAAACTAACAGCAGCCTCACCTATTTTACATGCAACGTCGTCTTTTAGGTGGATTTGCATTTACCCTGCGTACATAAACAGCAAGAAGACACGCCAGGAAGGCCGTCGACTGCCCAAAGAGAATTGTGTTGAAAATCCAACGTATGTGGAAATCCGCGATGTACTCTCGGTGTCCAACTTACAATTTGTTGTGGAGAACAAGCAATATTGTCGCGAAAAGAGCAGGGAGCTCCAGTTTCGAGGCCGAGTGCGCGTGCAACTACGGCATGCGGACGGTACTTTGTGCAACAATGAATTCTCCACCCGTGAGTCTATCATGAAGCATGTAGCCGGTAAAATACCGCAATTAAAAACGCGACAGAACAAAACAAACGACCCTCAGCCGCAAACACAATCGAGTGGGGCTGGAGCTGGTGGTGGAGGCGGTGGCAAGAAGGGCAAGGGCAAACGTCGATGAAGCGCTGTCGTCAAACATTTCTTTGTGAGAATTGTGAAATTTGTTTAGTTGGTTTTTTGTAATAAATTCTAAATATATTGTGGAATAGCAAAGCATCTCTTGTCTGGTATGAAGTTCAAGTGCAAGAATTTGGCCTTGGTCGAATGCAACAATATATAAGTATATATTTAGTACGCATGTCTAAGCTGACCCTAAAACTGAAGCAGTTAATAACGATTGCATATGTGCTCAATTAAAAATGTCTCAAGATCATACAGTGTCAGCGAAAATTCCGGCGAACACCAAAGCAAAACAAATCAAAATTCGACTGACAGTCACGAAGCGGTAGCAACGAAAAACTAAAATAGCGTCTACGATTTCACCCAGTCAGCGTATATAACATACAGCGCGTCTCAAATGCACAGCCAAAGCTCAATTGGAAAGACACAAAGGCAGTGCACACAAAATGATACGGGTTAAACACAATATCATCAGTCTCTACGCCAGCTCCATTTTGTTGGTTGGAGCGTTACTGGCCACTCAGATGTCCATTTCCGCTGGTGTACCAACCACTGCCTCGACTACTGCATCTACTGTACAAACAACAACATCCCGCTATGACAACCCGCTGGTTGAGCATAAGAACGAGAGAAACTGTAAGGCGCTCTGCGAGCATTGCGGCTGTCTTGGATTCTATTGCGGAGAAGAGTGCATTTGCGAGTGCAACAACGAGAACTCGGACACGGAATGCATCCATACTATGCAGGTGAATGCGCGCACCTTGAACACGCCATTTGAGATCCTAATACAAGGACCGAGTGACAATCGATTTGTGCGAAATGCCAAAGAGTTCGAGCAGAAGCGCGAACTGGTGGCCAGAAGTACTGGGGACACTAAAAGTGCACGCAATCGACGTTCCACAATTACTATCTACAAGCCATCAAGGTCAGGAGCTAAGAGGCCAGCTTTATCGTTAAACGCAGTGGAAACACCATCCACAAAAGAAGATAAATTGAATCTGGCACGGCACAAACGTTCCGTGGAACATTTGGAATGGTTTAACGATTTTGCCAGCTCACTGGTGCGCCCTTCGCCATTAGGCTCGATGGCTCAGAAGCAGCGCGACGCAAAAGAAGTTTCACTTAAACGCCAAGCCGCTGCAGCAGAACCACTGTCAATGGTGCATCGGGAACCATGGTTTATGGAACAAAAAGCTCCGCTTCTTAATCGTCCTGCGCCCCTTTACAAGCGACATCATCAAACCGGCGACAGTCAAAGCATTAGAAAATCGAAGAAAAATTTCTCAACCAATATCCGACCTGATTCTATTGAAGAGTCCGAAACGGAAGCTCCAAAACCTAAGGCAGAGATACGTCCATTTCGAGATGCTCTACAGGTAGTAGAACGTATTCCTCGTGTGCTACAGGACACGGTTAGCCATTTAGCCGCCGATGATAACAGTGGCGATGTCTTCAGTCTCAACATTATGAATGATGTGCTGCCCAAGAAAATTTCTCGAAAGGATCAAATGAAGGGTTACCGAAGATTCAGACACTATACTCGAGATAGAAATGTCGAGCCAAAGCCCACAGCCGCTACTAGAGCACCTGTTGTTGTACCCCCAGCACCCCTGGCACCATTAGCACCACTCGCACCACGTGGACTTCTCTTGCCCTGGCTGCGTCAGCGACGCATGAGGCGCTTCCGCGGAGAGCAATAGATGTTAATTTTGGGTAATCCTATTTATCTATGTTTTATATTTTTAAGACTTCCTAAATGGCTGTGTAAGTATGTTTCTTTTGGCCTTAGCTTAGAAGCTAGCAGTTGCTCTAGTAATTTTTCGCAGACGACTAATTCCAATTTCCGCTATCTTCGATTAGGGAATCCTGTAAATTTTATTTGCAAATAAATATTTTTTAACAATAACAAAATAACAACTTCAATTAGAGATATAATATAATACTGGAGGAACTTTCGCCACAAAATTTGAATGATCTGAGAACGAGCGATTGCATTCTGAGTTGCTTTCCACTGCTTGCTTTTAGGCATTGCGTTTAAACTTACAAGTCGGAATAGTATTGCATACTTTTTGGGATCACTTTTAATCAAAATAATGAATTGAAGTGTGTAAGAGTAATAAAGAGAGCGCCGAGTCAGTCGAACGTTGGCAACAAACGCCAACGGTTTTCAGTTGAGTAAATCAGTTGGACCGACCAGTGCGTCTTCAGCTGTTGCTCTGCGTTGACTATATTTTAACAACATCTTAACAGGGTTCCAACAGGTAGTTAACAAATTGGTAAAATGAAAATAAAACAAAGAAGAGTAAACATAATAAAACTATACGAAAGCCGTGCGACGGGTTACACGCGAAAGTAAAGAAGAGCGAAGTGCAAACACTTGCTATCAATGTATTTGTAATGTTACAAAGTGCAACAAAGTACACAAACCAACATGAAATAAAATAAAATAAAATAAAAAAGAGACAGCTATGTGGCTGCTCCCTTGGTCCCCACTTGTTTGGTGGTGTTCGCACCAACAGATGACAATAAGTGTCTGTGTGTTAATTCAACTGTATGTGTGTGCGTGTGCGTGTATGTATGCAGCAACAAAAATAAAAACAAAGAAGTAAATTCGTGCGTTATATACTATTTATACATAGGCATTGAAACAAGCTAAAGATATTATCAGAGCTATATATTTTTGTATATAAATATGTAAATGTTGCGCGTCTCCAGATATGTATGATAGAGCTCATTGAACCAAGAAAAGGAATTAGCTGGGATTCGAGAACTGTACTGTACTGTACTGCACTGCACTGCTAGATGGAGCACAGCTGTTACCCCCAACAAAGCTGATTGAAATTTTTTAGTCAATTAAAATGTGAAATCAATGAATGTGATTCACATCTCCCGCAACTGAGAACAGTCAAATTAATTATATATATATATATATATATATATATATATATATATATATATATATATATATATATATATATATATATATATATATATATATATATATATATATATATATATATTTATATTGAAACTATTTAAATATGCTTTAAATAAAGCACCTGTTGAATGGGCTCACTAGGAAATAATTAGATTCACAAAATGATCTTCGATACCCGAACCGAATTTACAACGCGCATTGCGTAAATAATGGAACTTTGTAGTTAAATGCTAAAACCTTAGTTTACAACAAATACATGCTAAAGTATCTTAACTGCCAGTGCGATAAATGATAACTAATACAGCGATAAGTGACTAAACCAAATAACAAACATCGTTAACTTGTACATGCATACACGCATACATACATACATGCAAACACACATATAAAGCCGGTTGTATTAACGAGTTGGCAACGATAAGCGCACTAATTTGTTAGATGATAAAAAAAATATGAAAACAGCTGAGAAATCGGTATTTGTTTATTTGTGAGTCTGTAAGTTAACGGTGATAAAGTTGAACTACGAGCGAAGCGGGACAGAAGGGAAACAGTTTAGCTATGGGTGTGCGGCTTGATACCCTGTTACTCTGTAACTGACTGATAAGAATGAGCAGTTATTTATTATTTATATTCAATATCTGTTCATACTTAACCATGGAAAACTTAATATATGGTAACTCGTTGCCTATGCAATGCCAGTCAACTTTTTTCACTTTTGCCTGAGTAAGCTAAAATACGCTTTTATACCCTGAGCCCATTGAATAGGGGAATTCAAAATCTGTAGGCTTGAAAACCGAATATATATGCTTACTCTTTTTGTACACTATTTATGACGTAGTAAGAGTTTGTAATTTTTCAACATTTAATTTTCTTGCTATCGATAATAATCGATATTTTAAATTGGTTTTTCAATCACAACTCGGAAATTTAAATTCGCTGAGCCGGTGTCTGTTATGAATATGCTGATTATAAGCACTTCGGATTTTGGATACCTCCCCCACTTCTCTCCCCTCCCAAACTGAAAAACTGTAATTTAAAGGTATAGACTTGTAGCAAATATACATATTTGTAAGTGATTATTATGTTTTAAAAATGTTCTTAAAGACAATTCAGTTTCAGCACATTATCCTGCCCTGCTGCAGACGCTACATAAGCTACGTAGTAAACGAAGAGATTGCTCAGTCGTGCGTGTGTATGTGTTGTGGGCTATGTATACAAGAGGCGTAGTATGATTGAAATAGCAGCATCTCCTAGTCGGGCACTCTCGGCTAGAGCTTATTTTTTACAACCACCTTATAAATTGAGCACATATATATAAGCTAAAGCAAGCTTCAGTCAGTTAAACAATAACTTGAAAATAAACCAAATTGCAAGCACAATCTTTATATATGTATATGCTACATTTTGCATTAAATAATTTTATAGGGTATTTTAAATTGTTTTTTTTACTATCACCATGTGTAGTTCGAGCACCTGCTTAAGTAGATAAGGTCAAGGCGTAGCAAGCCAAATATAAATTGTTTTTGTATTAGATTATGATATTAATACATTTATGCACATATACCTACATATCACTAATATCACAACTAAACCTAACGACATGGACGAATCTCTTCACGAATCACAGCATGAGCCAGCGACGGTAACATTGAAGGGACACAACTGCTACAACTGCGTCTACAGGCACATCATGGATTGCTGGTGTAAGTTTCGGGAGCGTCTGGCAGCCCGTAATCAGCCCGCAGAGCTTGACGATGATCTGGAAACTTTGGAGCAATATACGCAACGCTGGCGTTCCGTGCGCATCATTTATTTTACAATGTTCTTGATGGCCCTTGGCTTTAGCATCATACTCACCGGCATCTGGCCATTCCTTAGCGAGGTACGTACTCTGTATATGTATGTTTATATAGAGGCTAAAGGGCAAGCATCTCTATAGCTAGATCCCAGTGCGGGCAAGGAGTTTATGGGTTTGATTGTGGCCGCCAATCCGTTGGGCCAAATGATCTTCAGTCCCATCTTTGGTCGCTGGGGCAACAAATTGGGCACTATACGACTACCTTTACTGCTTTCGCTGGCGCTCTTCTCTGTGGCAAGTGCGCTGTATTCTTCACTGGAACTCGTGAACAATGTGAAGTACTGGATGCTAATCTCCAGATTCCTAATCGGCGTCAGCTCGGCTAACATTGCTCTCTGCCGGTCTTATTTGTCAGCGGCTACACGTCTTAACGAGCGTACCCACGCCGTCTCCATGGTGTCCTTGGCTCAGGTACTGGGCTTTATCATAGGTCCTGGCCTACAGGCGCTGGTCACGCCGCTGGGTCGCAATGGTCAAGTCTGGTTTTGGGGTGCCATGCACGTGAACATGTATACCGCCTCCGGCTGGATAAATGTGATCATGAGCTTGGGCAACTTTGTAATGTTTCTGCCGGGCATCTTTGAGGAGCACAGAATAGCCGCTCGCGAGATCATGGTGATGCAGGGCGGCACTTCTGAGCGCGAAACCTGGAAGGCAATAAAACCAAATTACTATTCCGCCTGGACACTGATTGTGGCATTCTTCGTGCTGGTCTTCAACTTTGTGCTGCTGGAAACGTAAATGTGACCTGTTCTTGTTGCTACGTTTTACTCTACATTCCGTCTATTCACAGTTTGGGGACTTCGCTGACCATGGATATGTTCGCCTGGACGAATAATGAGGCGCTCTACAACATGGGCATCTTCATGACCATTGCGGCGATTATATCACTGGTCACTTTTGTACTAATTGAACCGCTATGCAAACTCTTTGCCGAGCGTTTTGTTCTCATCTGGGGTGGCTTCTCATTGATGGTGGTGGGTCGCGTACTTTATATACCCTGGGGACCGGATCCGCCAAAGCTAGCTGTTGCTTACAATGCCAGCTCGAACCTCTCCATTGATGATCCCATTTATTTGGGCTGCCCGGCCACACAGGACTGGTGTCCAGAACTGCCAGCGTTGACATTGACGCAGTTTATTATTGGATTTGCATTAACGTCAGTTGGTTATCCAATTGGTGTTACTCTTATACAGACAATATTTTCCAAGGTACTTGGTCCGCGGCCGCAAGGTGTGTGGATGGGCATTATGACATCCGCGGGCTGCTTATCACGTGTGATGGGCCCCGTGTTTGTTGGCTCCATTTACACACGTTTGGGCACTTATTGGACATTCGGTTTTACATCAATTATGATGATCATTTCTATGATCTGGCTGCTGTGCAGCAAGTAAGTAGATGACTTAAAATGAATCCATTACACTCTAATCCTTTCTTCCTCGCAGTCGTGTACTTATTCCACCAGTCGTGGAGAAGCCACCCATACCTATGCAGGTGATACATCCGAAAGATAAACTCAACGATGCTACGCCAAATAACGACGAATCGGATGAATTGCTGGTGGAGTCCAAGGCGATACGCATAGTGCCCTCATCCCAGGCATAGCAGCATCGTGGACTATAATATATTATCCCAATGACTGCCTTTAGTTTACACATTCACTATGAATTTATAGACATAAATATATTTTGCTAGTAACTTATGTGTTTTAATACTAGGTCATTTACAAGGTAAAAATCATACGTACAGGGTCTTTGAATTTTCTCCACAATCGCACGAACATGTATTGGTGCTTAAGTTTTTATTCGTATATATATATTTATATGCTAATCACACAAATCCAATAGGTCGTAGTTATTTACGCTTAAGAATGAACCTCTTTGATGAAATGAAACTTCTGTGATCCTTGCAATCTTTGTTGCCAGCAGAATAACGTTGTCATTAACAGTCAGACAATGCTACATAAGTATGATTAGTATGATAGGGATGTCTATATGGACTATGAATATTTCTTGTTTGTTTTTTTTTTGTTAATGCTGTTAAGCGTGCGGGACTACCAAGGTGCTGGCATCCACATATGTAAAAACGGCAACTGCTGCAGTTGGTGATAATGAGGCATTGTCGGCGACCAGCAAAAGAGCCAACATGATGAACCGCTAAAAGCATTATAGTTGTAAACGGGTACAAGTGGTGGTGCACTTGTAGCAAATGCACCGCCCAAATCAGCTGCTGCTGTCACTCAGCTGCTGCCGTTATAGTAAAACTCATCTCAGTAGGGCGCATACCGGCGACCTGGCGGCGAAGGGCCGCGCATGCCACGTGACGAAATCATACGTTCGTCGAAGGAATCGCGACTAAAGTCTTCATAGCCATGCGGTGTCGGTGAGCTGGTCAATAATATAAAATAATTAAAATCTTGTTATTAATCTTATATTTATATATATATACACACCCGTAGCGACTCATGCCGTTACTGCTGCGTGGGGGCGGAGGTGACCGCCTACTGAACATGGTATCATAGCCACGAGAGACACTACAGGAGCGCAAGCTGCCGCTCAGCGGTGGGGGCAGTGGCATAGGTTCACGACGCGAAATTGGTGGCGGTGGGAAATCACGCATGCGTGATGACTGGTAGCGACGCTCGTACAGATCGCGTGAATCCTCAAAACGGCGGTCATAGTAATCATAATCCTAGAGAACAAAGTGCTCATATTAATATTAAGGTAAAACCTTTTGAGTAAAGTGAATCGTGTATTTTGATATTTTAAGGGTATTCGCGGCGAGTCGATTCATAGACTAACTGCTTAAAAACTGTGGAAATTAATTTAAAATGGAGATATTCAATTTGTAAGCTGGTAATTACAAATATCTTTTAAACTCGTGTCAGACCGTTAATCTTTAAGCAGTTAAATCTTTTCGCCGACCTGTCGAGAGTAGCCAAATTTGTCTGCATTTACCCTAAAACCGTCCATTATGCGATCACGCAGGAATGGCGGAGGTGGCGGTGGCGGCGGATACGGATCACGACTGTACATGCGATCTCTGTAGCCGCCGGCGCTCAACGGTGGTGGTGGCTCGCGTCCACCAGTGCCTGTCCAACGCGGACACTCTTTCGACCAATGACCGGAACGGCCGCAACGATAACACTGCTCCGGATCGCCCATGCCCGGTTTGGGGCGTACACGACTAGTGGAAACCTGCACCTTCAGTGGCTGTCCATCAACAACGCGACCGTTCAACTCCTTGATAGCATCCTGCACATCACCGACACAATCCAAATGGACAAACCCATAATTGCGCACAATGTCGCATTCGACGACGGTTCCGTATTTCTGAAATAGTTCGCGCACCTCCGGCGCACGCGTTTTGTCGGTAAGATTTCCAACGAAGATTTTCGTTGTTGGCGTATTGGGGGCGCGTCGACTTTTAGCGGCCTCCACCTTGATGGCGTTATCATTCAAAACGTAACCGTTCAAGTTCTGTATGGCATCGCGACCCTGCTGTTCGGTTTCCATGTGTACAAAGCCATAATTTTTCACCACATCGCATTCGACGACAGTACCGTATTTCTCGAATAGCGCACGCAATTCGGTTGCCTGCGTCTTCTCATCGAGATTACCGATGAACAACTTGAACGTGCCGGCTCCGGGCATCACGGCGACGGTTTCGGCTGCGGCGTCGTCCACGGTTCTTGCGTTAATTCAATATCTTGGGAAGCTTGAGGCGTTAGCGTACGCGATTTTTGTGTTCTGTTTTGTTTACGCGTTATTGACGTAAATGTAGCGCAGCTTGTGAACGACAACGGCGGCGACCGCGACCTCAAAGTGAAAGAAGAAGCAATGCAAATTTTCATTTTGATTGTGGTTTGTATTGAGGCAGAGCAAGAGACAAGCAATTCGATAAAAATTTAACAACAAAGAAAGGTCACAACGCGTCCATTAAACTCTAAGATCAGACACATGCACAACGCGTGAAAAATCATTATAATTTCCACACAATATACAAAACAAGATGGCGGCGACAGCGACGGCGGCAATGCGAAATACTGATATGCAGAAATGGCAGGACGGCGGCTTCTATAGTTGTTTATGCGTTCAAACTTTTAAAGACTTCTTACCTGTGCTCTTCTTAATAGCAAATAAAATATTGCCCAAATTCTATATTCTCTCTCTGTGTTCAGCAGCTTACAAAAACTCACTTTCCCACAACCTCTTAGGCAAAATGATTTTATGTGTATGTATGCCAGTACTGACAAATTAAATATCGACTATAAAAAACTCATCCCTGTCGATATGGAAAAATCGAGTTGGAGTATCGATATTCCCTGCTTGTATACTTAGTGCAAAATCTTTTCGATTAACTGTTATATTGGTTTGTACGCTCTACTTGATTGCTTAGCTAGAACACCTTCAAGGTATGACAAAATATTATTAAAGCTGCCGATAAATAATATTAGGGCTGCAACATTGTTGTAGTCTACAACACTGGAATTCCGAATTAGCGCTCTTATTAAAAAAAGCGGGAAAGATAGTTGTAATCAAACAATAATTATGGAAACTCCTACGGGACGTGCTGCACGGCCTTCACGAACTGCTACGCCGCGGCTCTCGGAGCGCAAGAAGCAATTGTTTCGTAGCCGGAGTTCTATGATGGACCAAATAGAAGACGACGGGGATGTCGAGGACCCATTGTTGGGTATTGCACCTCTGAAGCCAAGACACCTAAGTCAGTTAACTAAAGGAACGAAGAAGCCAAACAATCGTTGCAACCTGTTCGAGAGCGTTGGTGATAGAGATGATCAAAGTAGTATGAGCAGTTCTCCCGAGACCAATAAGGAAAACAAGACCTTACGGAAGACACGTGGCTCTGCTATATCGGCGGGGACGGAGGAGCAATTGCCGCATTTGTTTACTAAAACTATGCGCATTCATAGCAATAGCAGCACCAGCCAAAGTCATAGCTCCAGTCCACGCACGCCCCAAGGACGAGGCCGTGTCGTAAACGCTGATGAATCTAGCACGGATACTGATGACTCAGCCACTGGTAAGCAAAGAAAAGTAACAAAAAGAGCGCACGAAATGATGGCTGCAGTGACCATCGAATCTTCACCGGAATCCGCCACAACATCGCCAAAGTGCAAGTGGCGCAGGACCCAAAAAGAATGCATACCGACAATGGCGTTCTATTCATGTACTACCAGTACTCAAAGTGCTTCACGTAGATCAGGCTCTTTGAAAAGTGTACGTCGGACGGCACAGCAACAACGCGTAGGCAAGACTAAGGCTACTTCGCCGCCATTTCGTCCTCGATTGGGCATCAATAAGGGCGTGCATCACGGAATACGAAAACCTCAGCGTACCGGCGCATCGATCAATTTGGATGACATATTGGGATCGTTGCGGAATGAGAAATTACGCAATATGATTATCACGAAACGGGAGGAGCTAGCCAAGGTAGAGGAGGTCCACAATATACTGCGCAGTGCAAAGGATCCAATTAAAATGGCTAAGCCGCTCAGCGTAATCGCTCTTGATGATGCCAATAATAATAATAATAACAATAACAAGGAAACTGAAGCACAATTTTTATCTGCTGTGGATTTTTCCGACCTTAGCGACGATGAAGAATTGCATACTCCCTCAACTCAGGCTGTAGCCATGGAACTCGAACCAATTATACCAATAATTCGTCATTCTAATCCAACAGACACATCGCCTAAAGCGGATCCTCCCAACAATCGAAAGTTCTTCAAATCAGGCAAACGTAACAGCACGTGCATGGAGGTACGGATAACGGATAACATTCGCGCTAGCGTTAGCCAGGGCAAGATATCGTTGATGGAGGCCCCTATAAAAAAACATCGACAAGTGCGCGTTAAATCCTCTACAATTTTTTCAGCAGAGCAGGCGACCGTTGATGCAATACTACGTAATCTTGACGAGACCGTCGTGGATGAAATCATTGAACCAGGACCAATAGCGGAATCAATACCTCAATCTCGGACAGATCCTGAAATGGAAGATCAGGTATTGGTGCCAGATCCATACGAAAAGTACCGTCAACAATTGCCATACCAGACAGATGATCCTGCAATTATTGAACAGCAAGCCCTCTTGCTCGAGTTTCTAATAACCAATAACATATGTACAGATAAGAATTTTGAGATATTTATAGCTGATCCAGATAATCACAAGGAAGAGGCCACAAGCATTGTAGATAATTTATACACGGTAGTTTATGCAGATCAGCTAGATCTGGCAGAAGCTGAGAACAGCAACAAAACTGAAATCGATCATGTACCTGTGGAGGACAACTCTCCAGCGTTGGATGTAGAAAAGACCAATAAAACGGAAACGAGTTTGTTGTCCGTTGAGCCTCAAGGAAAATTGTTTCCTATTTTCACTCAACGCCTACAGCCAATGACACTAAAGTCATCGCGGCATAAGACGAATGCCTCGCTGCGGTTAATGACTGGTGCGAGTGGTTCCAATCAATATCAAATCGACGCTGGTCAAAAGGCCTTTGGAGCCAGGCAATGCCAACAGTGTGGTCTAGTCTATACCGTCCATGAACCAGAGGAGGAGCAGTTACATAAGGAATATCATGATGCTGCCCATGTGCTACGTTTTAAGGGTTGGATAGACGAAGATATCGTAGCCGTTTGTCCAGATTGGGCGGCTGATGGACGGATTATACGTTTGAACGAACGTGCTCCTTCTGTCCGCTTACAGCGGCTTACTGAACTGATCAACGTAATAGACAAGGAATTGGGCTACTCCTCCTATGTTGTGCCAAAGACATTTGTAGCCTTCCTTGCTGTGCGTAAACAGCAAATCGTGGGGCTGTGCCTTGTACAGCCGCTGACGCAGGCGCACAGATTTATTCAGGTCGATGGCATCGACTACTTTAGTGAGGAGACATTTGAAGCTAGGTAAGTATTTAATGTAAGCCCTCCGTTATCTGCCTGTTACTAGTAATATTCTGTATTCCATTTTATGTAGCTGTGGTGTGGCCCGCATTTGGGTTTCGTCACTGCATCGTCGGAAAGGGATTGCCAGCAAATTACTGCGCGCAGTGCAATATCATACCGTTTTGGGTTTCGAAATACATCGTGATCGCATTGCATTTAGCTCACCGACGGATGATGGACGGGCTTTAATTCGTCAATTTACGCAGAATGATAATTTCCTGACTTACCAATGAGAAACACAGGAGTTTGGCTATTGAATAGCTGGCTATTGTACGCTGTTGAATATCGTTTACTATAAATGCCTATGTTTTAGTTATTAAGAAAGAAAGATATTTTGAAATGAAATTGTGTTATATTTAAACCAAATTTGTTTGCAGAATGGTGTTTTAATTTAGTATTAATTTTTCGAAGCATACTTTTAGACGCATCCTAACACGCAGTCTAAATAAACGCGATAGTTATATATCGATATTTATTTCAATATTGATCAGTAGCAGCAATGCAACTTATCAATCGATAGTTAAGTTAGCTTGTGAGCCAGGCTTTGGGCGTTGTTTTTATTGCTGGTCTAGAAATAGATAAAAATATTAATTATAAACGCATGTGCAGTGTTTAGAAATAGAAATAAATCGAGCCAAGTTTCAATTGCAGTTATACTTAATTGAGAGCAAATGGTAAGTGAACGAAATATAATAAATGTTGCATCTAGCAAGGCAACGCGGTAATTAGTGCCACGCCCAACGTGACTGAATTGAACTAAAATCAAAAGCAACATTTAGGGTTGAATGTAGTCTGTTGTCAACGTTTCTTATTGTGTATACGCATATTTCAGACAATTCGGCGTTACACTTGTGGTCAGCAAGAGAAGCAAGTAGCTAACAGAGAAATAGGCCAGTGACTTCATCAGTCAACGGCTTCTCCTATCACACTCTAAAGTAAATAAAGGCAGAGCTTGTGGGACTATGTCCACAATCGAAGAGGAGCGTAAAGCGTACATTAATAATCCATATTTTACTGGACCCATCTACGGCAGCTTCAAGCCGTTTTATGTGACTATCGCCATTTGCACAGTTGTGCTCGGCTCGATAATTATATTAAACATAATCTTGGGCTGCTGCTCCAAGCACCGCAAGTACTGGCAAGACCGGCACACGGGCAATCGCTGGTTAGTTTCCATTTGGTCTTCTACTCCTCACAAGCAACCACCTCTTGACTTCACTGAGCTTAAGGACGCCAGCTATTTCGATCGATTCCACGTAAATAATTACCTCGAAGTAAAAAGCTTTCACAACATAACATATCTGTCCATTACAGCCTACCACTCACCAACAAGTGTTTCCCAGTGACGTCGTCGTTTCAGTTGACGATTTAGAGCCCGTTCATCAGTCGCATCATCAACAACGACCACCCCGTCCAGAGGGTCGTACATTGCATCAGCAGCGCCAGCGCGAAGAATACGTTGAGTTGCAGAAGCGTGAAAGTGACATTTAAACCATGGCATTATATTTTCTATATCCCGCCGTAGCTGCCTTAGCTCTCTTCGTTATAGGCGTCATCATTGTCATGCTGCGCTATGGTCCGCGTCTATGTGGGCTACGTCATCATGCTCTACCCGACAATCATGACTTGCGGGAAAAGACCTACGAGCATGAGATTAGTTATGCCTGATCCGCCATTTCCATAATTTTCTCTTAAACACAACCACTTTTACTAACCATATTTATAAGTTTCTATATATTGACCATAACTAACTTTTCACAAAAATATTTAATTGTGTCTGCTGGAATTGCACAATTTCTTTTACATACATGCAGTACAAAATGCCCTCAACATTTAGTTAACATTTGTCAGCCAGCTTTTATCATTCCATTTTGAAAAACATACAAATAATGTGCCTTCAATATCTCAATGAGAAACGTTTGCCGTCCAAGTGTCTTTTAGAATTTTAAGAGTGCTCAGCTAAAAATATATAAACATACCCTTTTGATATGAACAGAAAAAGTTTATAACCTTTTTATATAAAATTGAATCAGTTATAATGCATGTTTGTTTAATGTGCACTTTAATAAGAAATATAATTTACAAACAAACTCTACATTTGTATTCAAAACATTTATACAATTTTTGACCAATAAAAATACATTTCAATAGAAACCGAATTTCGAAATCGACCGAATCAGTTTTTATTTAGATACTGACCGACTTTAACTTAAAAAATAACAATTTTAACTTCTGATTGAAAACAAAACCATTTAATATCAAATCTGTTTTAAATTAGGAAGGATATATATGAAAACATTATTGACTAAAAAGATGATAACAAATGCATTTTGTATTCGGCAATGCAGATGGACGACAGCACTTCATATTTCTTTTCAATTGTGAGTAAATTAGACGTTCCTGGGCCAGCACAAAAATCATACGCTGTCATCGAGGTAAATTTAATAGATTTTAATAGGTTACTAATATACTCTTCTTTTTTCTTCTGCTCTTTTTCATCGTTTTGTTCTTTTGTAATTTGCTCTGTATTTGGATCTGTACTCTTTTCCGTATCGTTTTCATTTTCATCTTTCTTGAATGATTCATTCTCTATATCTCGTTCCGTTTCTTCCGCATTTTTAATATCTGTTTTTGGTGCCTCTACTAAGGCCTTAACTTTTTTGATGACTGGTGAATAATCTCCACATTCATCATCGTGATCACTATCAACGATTGAAGTATTTTGTGAAAATTGTTCTGAGCTTTCCACTAGACCATGTATTTTGCAATAACGATCTATTACACTAAAACGTAGCTTATCCCCAACAATATCATTAAATTCCTCGATAAATTTTAAAAAGACCTCCGAGCTAAGATCAAAAACTGCTGCCGCGTTGATGTAGGCATCTGGATTAAAACGAAATTTCTAAATAAAAAAATATTACGATTTTGATTTAATTCATATTATTTATGTCAATAATACTCACAGATCTAATGTTAGTGACTAGTTCTTCGTCTTCAAGCTGGTGGCTGTACTCGAATAAATCAATTGTCACATCCGCTTCTAAACCACTGGACAGTCGACGTTTGATCACATTCAAGCAATTGTTGGTAAAAAATGTTACCATGAACTTTTTGCTTAGATAAATCAACGTTTGCAGTGTCTGCAGATCATATGTGTCTAGTCGACGATTATCGTGCCAGTACAAATATTCCATAAATTTCTTGAAATCATTGCCCGACACATCGTCAAGGACAATATTATCGGGTATCTTTGCCTCCTCGAAGTCGCCCTCAAACATGCGCTCGAAAACTGGCGAAACACTAAAGGATATTTAAATATTGTATATAAATATATTAACCTGGTTTAGAATAAATAATAAAATATTTCTTACGCACCTCATAAGCACAAATTTGTGATATTTTAAAATCACCTTTTTGCCATCGTTATCATAGACAACAAAACTGCAATCCGACAAGTGGCCGGTCTTCAGCAAATATTCCATGCGTTCTCTAGGTCTGAAAAGGTTATTTATATAAAAAATTGTGGTCTAAGACCGAAATCTAGAAAATACTTTTAAAAAATCTTTGCAATGTAACATATATTTTTAAAAAGCCAATCTATAACGATGCCAAAAAGAAATTTTACTCGAATTTCCAGCCAATATTCGTAAGTGAATAAATTGGTTGATAATCTCTTACCGGAGATCCTGCCAGTTTGAGCCCGCATTCTGCATTTTAGTAATTTAGTTGGCCAAGGAGCGGTTTGCACGGGTAAAAATTGCGGCGTCAATGCAAAATGTAGTTAGTGTTGCAAAACGACTAGGGGAGAACTGCGAATTTTTACAGAATACGGTCACTCTGCTTAATCAGCTGTGTGCTGTTTTCTGTTGCCGTTGTAGAATTCAATATTAAATTAAGAACCCACCTGCACCTATAAAAATGATTTTACTTATTAACATTTGTATCGGAATCGGCCTACTGCCATTAAGTCATTCAGCAATGAGTGAGTGTCCTACATATAACGTACCATTGATGCGATCTGAACTGGAAGCAGCTAGTGAAATATCTTTGATGTTTTACTACGTGTCTTGGTCGAGCGATGCCAGACAGGCCCGTTTGGTTTACGATGGCGTAGCGCACTATTACAAGGATTACGCCTCGTTTGGCGTCGTGGATTGTTGGCATCTACAATGCAACTGCAGCCGCACTCATCGACAGCTCCCCGGCATGGCAATTAACGGCGGCTATCCAGACAAGTGGCCCACGTTAATGGTGAACTATGGGCGGAAATTGAAACTGCAATATCAGGGCGCGTGGCATTTCGAAGATCTGACAAGATTCATGAATAATCTTATACAGCCTATCGATCGCGTACACACCACCTCAGAGTTGGGCGCGCTATGGAGGATATCAGATGCCGTTGTGCTAGCTTTGCTGGAATCTGCTAATAGTCAAGCATATAGGCGCTTTTTGGCGACCGCGATACATTGGTTGGAGTTCGATCCGGAGCGTAACGTACGTTTTGCAGTTACGTTTGGCCAACGAGCGAAGGAAATGCTAAAGGTGGAACAGATATTACTGCCACAACTAGTGCTCATAGATAACCGGCATGGTTTGCACAGCTATAATAAATCGAATATTTGGCTGCCAATGGAGATCTTGCATTGGATACGACCCAAGGTTAATCCTCTCCAAACCGCTGGCTATGGAACACCCGCAAAGATTGCGATTAAGGCCCGTCACATGCCCGTGCTCGCCATGAGCATACGAATGCACCATCAGCACACTGCCATGCCCTTAGTAATGGGCGAGGACGCGCTTCGTGGAGAAAATATTGACTGCGAGAAATACTCGCAAGAGGATGCTCTCGACGACCTTGAGACACGTTACAGGTCGTTGATGCAAATGCCGTTACATATGTATGAAGGTGCAAATACGTCGAATCAGTTAACTAAGAATTGCTATCAAGCACTTCAGCTTTCTGAAGCTACACTGGCGAACTACTATTCCATCAATGTGTATCTAAATTATCTGTGGTCTCATCACTCTCACGAAAACGAATTGGAGTCAAAAACTCGTCAGCTCTTAGCACTGCACACACGCAATCGGTGCTTAGCACATACCCATTCACAGCAGGGCACGCCAGCTTTAAAGATTGGCATAGCCAAGGTGGTTGCGAAATATAGTCTGTTGATGTGGCAGCATTCACCGGAACAGCTATCGCAGAATCGTTCTCTGGCCGTGGTGCTCTTTGATGGCACCAAATATCGCGATTTTCTGCAACAACTTGGCGTAGATCAAATTTATCCCAATGGCAATCATAGAAGAGACAGTTCAGCAGTACAAGTTTTCATTGTGGATGCAGCAGCTGAAGCATTGTATGTCATGCCACAGCATCAGCCGTTCTCTTACCAGGCACTGACTGAATTCATTAAGCAGTTCTATGCCCGACAGCTCCCGCGCATACAAAGGAACTACGTACCAAAAACTGTCACATCCCGGGATGCATCATATATACAGACTTACAATCGCCAATTGTTGCTGCAGGCATTGCAACGCGCTAATGCAACCAATGTCGTACTCATTCACCGTCCGGATTGTGCACTTTCCGCCGTTATGTCGCAAGAACTAATGCAAGTTGCAGCAATGTTACGGAGTCCGGAAGTGAATTTTATACGCTTTAATAGCCAGGCAAACGATTTGCCTTGGGAGCTAACGATGTCAGTGACCCCGGCGCTGCTCGTGTTTCCCCAATCACGTCCCACAGAGTCTGCGATATTTCCCACTGATGTGAGAGTAGACACGGCCAACATAATGTCTTTTATACTGGCACAACTTGAACCAGAACAGCAGTTACGCTTAGTGTTAGCTAGCTGTCGCAGACGCATGCGACATGCGCGGAGTTGTTTGGACTTCGCCGGGAAGCTCGTGCTCCAGCACGTCAGCCAATATTTGAGATATTGGGAAATATTTGTGACGGAGCGAGATCTGATCTTATCACATCTCAAACAGTTTAATGATATGCACATAGCCATCGAAAGTAGTATAAGGTTATAGTATTTTAATTTATCTCAAAGTGCTATAATCTAACTAATTAAGAATATAAATAATTATTGTGTAAGTTTAGTGCGGAGCGAGCTCACTTATCTGATATTTAAGTCCAAAATAAGTATAACTTCGTTGTTATCTAATAAGTATAGTTTAAGGAGCTAGTAAATCAACAAATAAGTTACGACTGATTAATTGATTTTTGTTGATTACTTAACGTTACACGATTAAAAAAAAATAAAATACTAGTAAAAAATTTGCCAATGTGCAAACCGGAATTATTCTAAATAAAGTTAAATTTTATTTTTAAATTTGATAACTGTGTGCCCAGCCAAAAGTTGTGAAGAAATGTATTCTTCAACTATGACTATCGATATCATTTCGATTATGCTTATAGTAATAAATTGTGCGTATTCTGCAACACAATCACTAAAATGTCACGGTTTTCAGATAAAATTAATATAATAGACCAAAGTACATATCACATTTTAAAAGAGGATAATGGGAAGCGAAAGGTATTACGCAGCTCCAAATATAAAAATAAACACAAGGAGGAACCAAAACTGTCTCTGCTGGACTTTCTTACCGTGCCCCGCCAGAAGCAGAAACAACAAAAACGTCCTCATCTGATCATAGCTAGAAAGTCTGTGTCACTTCAAACAAAGCACAAGGGAAAGACGCGTTTGCATCCTAAACGTCGTATAGCACGCCTAAAACGCATTATTCGAAATTATCGCAGTTTAAGGCAGCATAACGTTGACAACGAAACAAAATATACGGAAGAGATACAAAAGTCTTCGGAAACAGAAGAGCCTCACAAGTTAACTTTGTGCGTGACAGCAAATGAAAATGACAGAAGAGAGCAGAATCTTGCTTTAAATTACGTCGTACCAAATCCTTTACAGGTAATAGAAGACTTAAAGTGTCTTACTTTGAATGAAGAGAAGTCAGAGAAAGCCACCTTATCAACCCCAAAACATAAAATACATTCCCGACGGTTTAGAAGGTGCGTAGAGTATAAAGTAATCAAGCTCCCCTAACTAATTATAGTTCTCATATGCAGCTACTGTGATAATTGCACGACACCCCGTCTGAAAGAGCTGACAACTCAATTGCTAAATGACTTGGATCGTTTTCAGAAACGCGCCTACGCTCACAATGAAATTAAAGCACGCGCCCATCCGCGCTTGGTGGTGGGATTTCGAGAGTCGCTGTCTAGGCTGCGCATTAACAAAGTGAAGCTGTTAATCCTGGCACCCGACTGTGAGAACTGCCCACTTCCTGGTAGCTAAAATATTTAACTCAAAAAATGTATAACCTATTATTAATCTAAACATTTTTTAAGGCGGCCTGGATGATACCATAGATGAGTTAAAGTCTGTTTGTCAGCAACAAAAAGTGCCTTATTGCTTCTCGCTAATGCGTCGGGAGTTAGCCTATGCACTACATAAGCGAGCACAAATATCATGTGTCGCCATTCTGGACTTTGATGGAGCCAATGAAACGTTCAAGCAGTTGCTGAAAGAGTTGGATGTAGCCAGCTATCAATACAAATGTTTAACTGCAACGTGATCTTTATTGAATCAAGCAGAAAAAGTGCCAAAAAGGTGCCTACTCAAATATGTTAATAAACTAAATTTATACTCATATAATTCACTAATTCAAGGGCGTCATCATTGTAGTAGTAACCAGATCGAATAGTGAGGAGCTTTCATTGCCAAATTCGGTGGCAGCTCCCACTAATCCAGCGGTGTCGTTAAAGCTATTAAAAGAGTTGATTGCATCCTTGGCCTGCTGTGCAGCCAAGTTGAATTGTATAAGAATAATAAGATAGCTAGTGATGCCGCCGCTAACACCATATAACGTTTCCATGTCCAGCGTGAAGAAACCACAGGCCGAAAAGTCCACGGAATGATTTAGCAACTTTAGCGACAAGTGATTCACAATCTCGTACAGCAAATTGTCATCAGCCACGACTCCACATTTATGCAAACTGATGCCAGTCCGCTTAGAGGCCAACGAGGTTTTCCAGCTCAAATAAATTAGATAAATGCATTTTCCCGATGTGTAGACGAGCACGATGACTGTAATAAAGGGATTCTTTGCGGAGCGAAATAACGAGGGTATCGATTGTGCCCGGGTGGCACAGTACAGAAAATACAGTTGAGCCGTAAATATCAAGAAGCCGTAGGCCATTAGTGAAAGAATTGGATAGCTCCATAGCCCATTCATTGCCTTGCCTATCTCACAGATCTCGTCGTGCACTTGACACAGATTGTTCAGCTTTTCCTCGACTTTGGTCGCATTGCTTAACTCGCTTTCATGAGCCATGTTTATCATTGGAGTTGTATTCGACTGTAGCAGCTTTCGAGGCGATTGAATCGATTCTCCAAATGAGTTCAGCGAGTGGGCGACTTAGTTCATTAAATTTAACAAATTATATTATTATGGATAGCAACTTACGGATGATAACTTACTTGGGGAAACCTTGTTCTTGCCTTTGCTACCTGAACCCCTCAGTGAGCCCACGTCGATACCACCTAGCTCCTTGTATAAGTACTCCAGATTGCTGTCGTACTGTGGCGGCTGGGACTCAGAATCATCTGCTGCGCGATCCTCAATGGGATCATTGGGATCGACCCCATTTAACCAGGTCAGGAACTTTTCGTGTTCTGCTACGAGATCTTCCAAAGTAGCATTAATGGCTTCAAAACGTTCTTTCAGTGCATATAGCGACACGGCAAACCAAATTTTGTCCAAAGTATTGATAAAAGTGGGAATTGCCGAGACAACCCACAAGACGGATAGCCACTGCGTATAATCAACGAGCATAATGTATGTGCTTAACAGAATGAAAAGCTCAAACACAAATGTCATAAGAAGCATTATACGAATTCGCTTTGCTATACTGCTGTTGTCCACCAGGCACTGCTCACGGTACAGACGTTCATCAACTACGCGTATGCGCTCGTACAGGTCGCCCAGTCGTCCTTGATTAAAGAGCGCTGTCACTTGATCCGTGACCATCATAATAAGCCCAATATAGGTCAAAAATAGGCCAATAACAAATGTCAAGGTGCCTGCATGGTTTTGTTACCTAATTGAATTAAACACCAATCTCATCCTACTTACTTTGAGTTGCTTTGAGCGAGCGATCCTCTTCTCCAAAGGAGTAAATTAGCAGATTATAAAGCACCATATAAAACATCAAGATGCCCAGCATATAGACCATGCCATTGCGGGACTTTTCCAAAACATTTTTAAATCGAAACTTGTCTAAATCCTGTGGCAATACGCCCACCAATTTTGATAAGAAAAACAGTTGCTGGAATTGCATCAACAACGGCTGCACCATTGGTGTCGGTTGTGACATGCTGCGCGTTGGTCAGAACAAACTCGAATGCTAAATAATAATCGACCAAGTGACACTTTTAGCTGGCTACCACTTTACTTAATTAAATTGGTTTGTTGAATTGTTCCGCTAATCGATACAATCAACGAATGCAATCTCATGGTCCTGTTTAAAGGAAAAGGACTTACGTGAGGGAAAATATACGTTTATTGAATCGTCATCAATTGTATATATATTATAATAAATAATTCATAATTAACCCAAAATAGATATTACATATAATATAAACTTAACACAACATCCAGATATATACCTTGGGGCTTTATTAAAAATCGTTCAATAGCATAAGGCCATAAGAATTACATTTAAGATCATTTGAATGAACTGAATTTTATTAGATGGCATTTAGGTCGGGATTTGCATGGTTTTCATGTGTACCAAATACTACAATTTGTGTACAGTTGTATTTGGTGTAATATATATAATATAAAGATTAATTTCCCTTTCATTTGGAATTTAAAATTGTTTCCAACGTAAATAATTTGAAATTTGTCAGTTGATCAAGTTTTTTATTACTTCTTTTTACGACGATCGTTTTGCTTTTGCTCCTCCTGAAAATGAGATGAGATATTACAATATGTTAATCACTGTTTCCAAGGTTATAAATATAGTTTCACAAATGGCGAACTTAATGTGAGGATATCGTTTTCAAAAAAGTTATTCGTAAACCTGGAAATGAATATACTTCCAAAAATAAATTAAATTAAAAAGGCCAATAGGAAAAGAACACCTAGAGACTTTTGTGAAAGTATACTTATTGCCTTGGACATACGAAAGAAAGGTATACGCTTAAATCGGCATACCGTTGCGATTGAATATTAAAGAATATTTCTTTGCAATATAATTAAAGATATTGATTGATATAAGTAGTCAGATCAAGGTTATTCATTGGCTTGGTCGCTAAACTGCATTGACAAACCAAACTCTCAAACCATAAAACTCTTGAGCTGTAATATAGGGCACAATATTGAGCACAAGTCAAATATACTATCCCTGCCTTAATCGATAACAATTAAAATTAGGATATTGTAAACACACCTTTTGCGTTAAGATAATTAACAAACGGCGGAACATGCTCAACACGTCGAAGAAAAGATCCAATGCATGCTGTACAACATCGCGGTTGCCCAAGCGGCATTTGTCGACAATGTTTTGGGTGTCGTACACTATGAAGGCAGCCATAACAAAGACGCCAACGTATAATTGAGTCTGAAACGAAGATTATATATTAGCTGAACCAAAGTGATTATACTTTGATATTACTTACAATTTGGACAAAGTATGATTTAAAGATCATGTTGAATAGACTGAGCAAAGCCATGCAGTTTATAACGCTAACCAGCATACCACCCAGATACAAATACTTGCCCTGTTCGGCAAGCAGAGCGGCTAGCGACAAAGAACCAAACGTGACAAAAGTCCCAGTTAGTGCAGTTAGGATAATCGCCGGATTGATGCTGCAAATGTAGTCCAACAAGGGACCCAATGTTTGCCCCGAACAAAAGCCAAAGGCATAAAGCATTCCCAAGCGCGTGTAATAGTTTTTGCCGTCGTCTTTATAAAAGTGTAGACCCAGAACCAGCACCAATGAAGCGATAGCTGCTAACATGCCCAAATCGAAAGTTCCACGCATTTGGAGCAGGGCGCCCACTGCCGAAGCAGCGGTAGTGCTAGCCAGCACCATATAAACTTTGGACAGGTGCTGACGGATGAATGGCTCACTAAAAAGAGAAAGGCAGGATGCATTAGTTCAACTATGAGTGTACGTGTACATTACTTTCAAGGACTATTGATTAGACCCGACCAACTGTTGATGTGGAATTATAACAAAACAACACGTCAGCCTCACCGTGGCCTTCGCTTTGCCCCCTAGCAAAGTGTTTGCATTTGACTCAATTTGCGTATCGAACAGTGACTTTTGTGCTAGTGTAAGGTTTATTTGTATACTCACTAGCGTTCGCCGATGCCGTGCATAAAACGTTGGAAACGTTCGTTTATATATTGTGCCGTATCCGCCATACTGTATCCTTGTTTTCTACTTCAAATGAGTTTATTTCTTTTCTTTTTATATTAATCGAACGGAGGAGGGTGAACGGAATGTGAACTAAAATAGCAAAACCTTGTTAATGGGATTGACTGATTTTACGTTGTATACTACGTCGATCTTTTCGTTTTTGTATTTCACATTTATTTATCTATATTGCACTTTAGTGTTGAGTAATATCGAACTTGACGAAGCTTCCAGATGATAGGGTAACCATTTGTGCGCAAAAGAACATATGGTCACACTTCAAGCAAGAAACTTTAACACAATTATCGGCGCGTGATAGCTTTTTGAAATTCCGAACTCGAATAACTTGATACTTGGACGCTATTGAAGGAATCTTTATTATTGGACCATTTATTAACTAAAAATACGAACGAAAGTTCGATGTGTTTGAAGATAAATATTTGTATGTAAGCTTTTCTGATCGATTTTCAATAATTATGAAACCATCGTACTAAATTATAAATTTACACTTTATTTCGGGCCATTAGCGCTAGTCTTTGCTCTAAATAGAATATTGTGATAAATTGAACACTAAGTGCGTATATTTTTTAAACAATAATAGAAAACATAAATTTAAATAATGACGATTTGTCTTAAGTATGAGTGACATAAATATGATTTTGCAATCTTGATATTATCCGTTTAAAGTAAATAAGAGGCGCACTTACAGACTATATTTTCATATACATATATGTATATAACGTTACCTGTATTGTGCATGATTTACAGTAAATATGTATATTTAATTTCACTCAAAATCACAGTTTCAAGTTTGTACAAGACAAAATTCGTTTGATTAAAAGTATTAACCGACCGTATTGGTCGTAATGCTTCGCGTTAGATCAGACCTAAGAAAGTTACAGGTACTAAATATCGAAAACTATAACTTACACAAATATCATATGGATTAGTGTAGCAAGTTTTAAGTTAAAATTCATTTACAAATGTTTGTGTACATAGTACAAATAAAAATAAAGTTCATAGTATGTATATAAAAAATGAAATTAAAGGTTAGTGTTACATAGCAACTACATAAAAGCTTGATCGCATTTAAAAATTCTACAATAAATGCTGTAAAGACCTCAATTAGTTTATAGTTAAGGTAATTTATCATCACAGGCGCACAACAACTCATTCATACCACTTATTTACATAATATGGATTAATATTGTCATTCTAGCTATATGTATATATATAAATATTCAACTTATCCATTGGATAAGGGCAGTCAACATTTAGAGGTATGATCAGTCACACACACGCGCACAATAAGCTCGCTTAAATGTATATAAATAAAGTCAACTTTAGATAAATGCTTGAGACAAGATTTACAAAAGGAAAAGAGATGTTTGAATACAATTGGGCTTATTACGATTCTTGGCCTTATTTCGGCAAAAGTTTTGCAATTTGCAATCAGATGCAAGTGTTAATATAACAATATTATTAAGAATAAATGCGTTGTAGTTGTACAATTTAAATATATATGTGTATATCAATTCGTAAACTATATTTTTATATATATATATAGGGTACAAGAAGACACACAACGCAAGACAGTTTGAGTATTTCTTTTCGAACATTTTTTAGTTTTCATATATATATATGTTTTATTAAATAAACCGAAATATTAAAGTACAATAATATTGAAATTCTGCGGTGAAGATGACGATGATGATGTTGATTGTAGTTCATTTCGTCTGTAGCTGCTGTCCATCCGTCCCGTCCCTTCATCCGCGATGACGACCTCAATTGGGATGTGTGCAGATGCAATGCAGTTATAATGCCGTTAATATGTTAAATTGTGTGGGCGTGGCAGTCCGTCGTTCAATTGTGTATTGTTTTTTTGTAGAGGCTTGTCAACATTTCGGCTTACTCTAGTACGTCTAGGAGAAACTATGTTATACCATATTCATATCCTACGTATTGGTAATGTTAGATACAAATCAAAATTTGTTAATCTTGTGGCTGGCCTTCTTCAGCTTGCTGCATCATTATTATGTGTTAATAAAAGTGTCTAGGAGGTGTAAGATGTGTTTGGGTATGTGTTGGTTGTTATTAATTTTGCTTTCGCTTGTGTAGCAGTCAATGCCTGGAACGATGCTCCTCACGCCTATCCCGATCACGTTCTCGCTCACGCTCACGGTCCCGATCCCGATCACGACGTTCACGATCCGAAGAGCGATACCGTTCCCTTTCCTCGTAATACCGTTTAGATGACGGTGCTTCAGCGGCTTCTGCAACAACCGGCTCTGGAGATTTACGTGGACGTGCCGATCGGCTGCTGCTATAGCACAAAATGGAAGTGTTGAGATTGAGTATCGTAAGTTATTAGATCATAACTACCTGTCGTCTCTGTAGTGATCCTGAGCTTGACGCTCGCGTTCACGACTTCGTGACCGCTCCCGATAGCTGTTTGAGAATGCACGAGTGTAAGAATATAAGTGAAGAATATAAATTACTACATTCAAACTTACCCTCCATCACGCTCACGCTCGCGATCACGATCACGCTCTCGTTCACGGGAACGCTCCCTATAGCGCGAAGTCGATCGCTCACGACGTTGACGACTGCGATGGGACCGATCGCGTGAACGCGAACGTTCGCGTCGATTGTAACTCTTGGCCTCAATACCGTGCAGTGTGTCCTGCAGTGAGCTGATCAAAATCTTACAACGCTCATCGTGAGCCACCTTAGATTGCTTGATGAGGGAAATAGCGGTAACCAATGTTTCGATGGCGCTTGAATACTCGCCAGCGGCAGCATCAGAAACAGCTCTGTGGTAATACAAATTATTTAATTATAAAAGTTACCTTTTTCATTTTTTGTGAGCTTACCTGGCAATCGCCGAGCTGCTGACCGTGCGGTTTCTGCTCATCACCTCTTCGAATTCTACCTCTGTTAATTGCGGCCCCATTTGCGGATCGGGGAAAGCGCCTGGAGGTTTGCCTTGCGGAGGTCCTGGCCACGGATTGCGCGGTCCACCCTGTTGTGCAAAATGAGGTGGTGGTCCGTGCTGAGGAGGCATGTTCATGCCTGGCTGTGGCCCTGGTTGACCATGTGGGGGGCCACCCATACCTGGATGCGGTGGCGGACCTCCTGGTTGGTTAAAGAATGCTGGATTGACATGCGGAGCGGGAGCGCCATGTGGTCCACCCGAACCAGGCGGTGGACCAGGACCCATTTGCGGGCGTGGCGGGCCCTGCATATGCGGTGGACCCTGTGGCGGCCCTTGCGGCGGGAAGCCACCATGCATGGGAGGACGACGCCAATCAGGACCCGGCCCAGGACCACGAACTGGCATGCCCATTGGCCCCTGGAACTGCAAAAATAAGGCATAAAATACAAAATTAATAACAACACTTAACATGGTATTGAAGGGTTTAGACATTAAATTAGGCCAGTTGCAGTTGTGTGGTAGTAGCCTCGTCATGGATGTGCATGAAATTTGTGTCTGTGGATGTGTTGGATGTATTGTGGCTGTTGCAGTTACAAACATGTGCAGTTATTTAAATGTTCTGAATACAATTGATGAGACACTCTAATGTCGTTCACTAAGTTAACTTAACTTGGGTTAGTTTGGTTTCGTTTCTCTACTATATTATAATTAAATCTTTATAAAATAATAATATAATATATAGGATATCTTTGATATTGTTTTTGCATTTTTTGTTAGGATTTTTTACCATTGGTGGTCGTTGGAGCGGTCCATTTGGTGGACCCGGTCGGGGTCCACCGGGACGTTGACCTGGCCATTGACCTTGCGCTGGCGGATACCTGGGAGGTGGCTGTTGATTGCCCATTGGGCCGCCTTGTGGATGCATTGGCGGCTAATAATTTACGTAAGTTTTTTTTTTATTATTGTAGATGTAGTTGTTGTTGTTGTAGTGGTGGGTAGAAGTGTGCGTAAGCGTTGTCATAAAACACATGGAATGGAATATAAATATAAAGCGTAATACATAAACATTTTTATATAATTATAATTAATATAGATAATACATAGATATTAAGTACATAGAGATCGCAAAACAAATGCAGCACATTTACAAAGTCATAAATATTGCCTTATTATAGCTACCATTAGATTTATTCAAACAAGTTTGAAGTCTCAACAGTTTGCAATTAAAGTTTGCAGTAAATTACATTAAAAAAAAACAAATGGTAATAAATAGGCTTATGCGTAAAGGATACAGATATATAAATAGAAATTCTATAAAATTGCTCTGAAATTATTTTTTATTTAAACCAAAACATGTATCGTACTTAAAATCATAATAATGAACAATAATAACCTTATAGTCGAATCTTTGCATGTCTAGTTACTCTTAAGATATCAAGTACAAACAAAATTAAAAAATTTTTTCTAAGTGACAAAAAAAATTTGCTTTTTAATGCTATTATAGGATTGTCTTTTCTTTTCTTTTTTTTTTTTGTTTACAAATTTTTTTAAATACAGTTCTATAAATATCTAATACATAGGTCCTGCTAGGGAGTATCAGTTATATTACTTGTGTGTACCAGAACTTAAAGAACATGTCATGAATATAATGATGTCTTTCCAATTCCACTTATCTATGTTATATTAATTTGACCAATCATTGATCAGCTAAATATACGACCAAATATTCGACTTTTAAGATATCAAATTTTGCATTCAGAACAATTTCAATGAGTTAAAGTTAAAAAGAAATGTAAATGGCGTTGTTAATACGGGCTGACGAGCCAAACAATTCCAAACAAATTCAAGAACTCTTTTGTTATGGTCACTTGCTAACGGGCAATTGAAAAAGCTACGACTTACGGGCAAAAGAAAGCAAAATTAAAGGAACAACAAAAAGGTGCAAAAGCTCACCTGCATTCTTGGAGGTCCAGAGTTTGGTCCAACCTGCGGCACTTGCGACATATGTGGCCGGTATTGACCTGGTGGTAGGTTGGGATTCATGCGTGGCGCATGTCCAGGAGGCACACCTTGGGGCACGCCCGGATGCGGAGGCATCGGTCCGCCCATGTTGGGTGGTGCAGGTCCACGGGGTGGTCCATTTTGCTGCGGTGGCGGTACTGGACGTGTTTTTTGCAGGCTCTCAAACTGGGTAAGTGCTTGCTTGCTTGGATAGGTGACTACCACGGTCTGGCCGTGCATCTCCTTTTTGGGTAACTGATCGAGTACAGTGCGTAAACTAGGTTCGGAACCAAGCGATATTACGCTAAAGCCCTTCGATTGACCATTTGCACGATTCTCAAAGAATTTCACCTCCTGTAGATCGTTAACGCCAATTTCACGTAAGGCATTCGATATATCTTGATCTGTGGTCCACCAGGTCAGATTACCAACATAGAGCTGATAGCGGCGATTCATTGTTGGAGTTTGGTTACCACTGCCCTGATGGTAAACTCCATTGGGACCGACATTAGAGGAACCGTCGATGGATCCAGGCCCGGATACATTATCTCCAGTTGGAGTGCCACCACCGCCGCCGCCGCCCGCAGCTACTGGCTCGGTGGGGCCACCGATGTCATCGTACAAATCGACGCCATCGCCACCAAATTCATCCTTTTCGTAAAAAAAGAGTATGTTGAATATTTCGATACATGCACGGACAAACAAATATATCGATATTTGTAAAAATATCAACAATGTTATTTAATATACCCCCATTACACATACAAGTATACGATTGCATACAAATGCGCGCATGCAAGTATACATATATCTGCACATATAAAGCATGGTAATGCTGACTTACCTGAGCTTGTCCGGCAAAATCTTTGTCCAAATCTTCGGCATATAAGTCCAGAACCACACCGTCGGCCATGGTTGCACGAGCGTTTACTGGACAAAAAAATTGATTTTAAACGCACGCGACCAACTTATTTAGCGGTGCCGTGCACACTTTTTCCACCACACACACACGCTCACAATCACAAGCCGCCCGTACAGTCGAACAACTAGCCACCGGCGTGCGGCGTACGTATAAATGCAAGTAAAGCCCGTAGTTGACGAATAACTATTTATATAGCTGTTACGAATATACGATATTCACATATATAATATATTTACATTATAAACAACAGCTTTTTCAACTATTGTTGCGAAAAATTTTCTGCAGCTACAGCTAAAATGGCGGAGATGTTCAGAGTGACCGTGTCTGTTAAATGCCACAAATGTTAAAAACGCCATATTTAGCACTAGTGTATTCAATACTAATCTCGTATGCCATTTAGTATTAAAAAAGTTATTGTAAAAAAACGCGGTACTTTTCGAAATGTGAGTTTTCGTTATTAACGATTCTGATTTATTGTTATAAATAAATACTTGGCAGTTAGTAACTTAATAATTCTTTTATGGATTGTAAGCTTTCTTAGGCCTCAGGTCGCAATATGTGATGCCAGGACCAATGCATGAAGCGAAACCCATTAGATGGGGTATTGCGTTCTGTTCGTAAACGCCGCTAAACAGATGAGACCAGGGACCTAAAACAGAATTATATAAGACATAATTAAATGTATAGTTTTGCTTATCATAGTTGTTATTATTTTTATTATTACCATTAGCATAAACTGCAACATCACCACCTCCGTGAGTTTCCTCGGAATAAGGCACGGCATGTGGATACCTTGCGTCCTTATCACCAATATTTAGAGTGCGGAGATCAACGCGTTTAACTGTGCTATTTTCCGATTTATAAAAGAGATTCATTTGTGGGCCGTTGGCGTAGGATAAAGTGGCGTAAGGTAATTTGTCGACGTCACTTAATTCCGAATTAAGACCAGTTATCACGTTGTTTATATCGGGATATCCGTTAATGGTCATAGTATGTCCATGATCTGCGGTGACTACGATTAAAGTTTCCCAAGGATTGGTTAACTGTCTTGCTTTCTTGACAGCGTTTGAGAATTGCACAGTTTCGTCCATGGCTTTCTTGGCTTTGGTCTCGTGGTGGGCATGATCGATGCGACCGCCTTCGACAAACAGAAAGTATCCAGCTGGATTCCCAGACAAAATTTTAATTGCAGTTTCCGTCATTTCCTCGAGCGTCGGACTATCAATGCTATGGTCCAGGTTATATGACATATGAGATGCATTGAATAAGCCTAATAAGTAGTCCGTATTGTAAGGATTGATGCTCAGCAAATCCGTGCGATTGAACACAACTCGCGCATTGCCTGATTTGCTTTGTTGCCATTCATTTATCAGATTGCGTCCATCTAAACGCTCGCCCACGTTGCCGTACAAATCCTTTTCTGTATTGGGCAGAAATTTCTTAGTGCCTCCGCCCAGGACGACTTTCAAGCCTTGACCCACTTCGTTCAATAGTTGCTGCGCTATGTCTGGACAGTTATTGGGATCGTGTCCAAGATCCTTAACATCAAAATCACTTTCAAAGTCACGATTCGAGGTGTGGGCATAAACTCCAGCTGGACTGGCGTGGGTGACACGAGTTGTCGTTACCAATCCCGCAGATTTACGCCCACGCATCGCCCAAGCCGCAATTGAGGAGAGATGATTCTTGGGTAACTTGGCTGCTCCACAGTCATTGAACTTTACATCTGCTGAAACACCGATTGTCATATAATTAGCCTTTATGCCGGACAGGTATGCAGAGGCAGTGGCGGCCGAATCAGAAACTTGTTTGTCTACGCAGTAAGTCTTAAGGAAATATAGATCAAAATTATCCATTGATTACTTACTATTCCAAGACTTAACTTACCTTTGACAATCCAACGTAGTTAAATTGTTCAAACTCCAAACGATTTCGTTCCCCTACAATGCCTTTCGATTGGCCATCATAAATGCGGGCGGCTGTTACAGTGGGCACAGACATTCCATCGCCAAGGAAGAAGATTATGTTCTTGGCCAAATACTGATTCGGTAGAGTGGAGATCTTTTCATAGAGCGTACGTTGAGCATCGTGGAACCAAAATTCTTTGCTCTTGAGATCATTTGTAGAGCGTATATTCCAGGCGGGATCTGCTAAGAGCAATAAAACACGCATTTTAGTGAAAGTTCTTGATTATTTTTTTTGTATTTTTAAAAATGATCAAAATTCAGAATTCTTTCACATTTGCACATTCAGTTCGATTAACACTCGATTAGGCAAATTAAATGTATTTAGTTTGTTTTGTGTTCGCATTCTGTTTACGATCTTTCACACTCTCACTGTTTATACTTTAAATATGTGTGGCACACCGTTAAATGTCACGCACCTGGCCCATAAATGTACTGACAATAGCACAAAGCAACTTGAATGGAGAGCGTTAACCAGAAAGCACGCATTGTCGAATTTTGATGAACTTCTCTTAATGAAAAACTTTCGATTGCGGACTTCTGTTTCGGCTTCGGCTTCGAATATTGTGCCTCGTACTCCGGCGTTGGTTGAGAACTGATTAAGCTGTGTGGAAGGAAATACGTGCTTATTTATATCAGTTTAGAGTGTAACGAATTGAGTGGCGAAGATCAACGGTATACTAAAATAAAAAAAAACTCGATCTGACTTTATAGATAACCGGTCCCTCAGGTAACCCAACTGCAGCAGGGCTTTCAAATACTTGGAGACTAGACAGTGTGTGTTGAATATGCATTCGATTTATTCAGATGCGATTTTTAGATCGAGCTGCGTTTCTAAATCATTACATGCAACTGCACCGGTTCTACAGCTTGTTATCTATAGCAGTTTTTGGAGTTAATAATATATATTTAAATTTTCTAAAAGATTTTCAACTGAATTTGTTATCGCTTAGCTGTGCCTGAGTAGAAAGCTTATATTAATACATGAAAGTTATTTCAGGTAAACAGGTTTGCTAATAATTAGCATTGAATTAATGATGCTAAGATTTTTGCAGTATTTATTTTGATTTTGGGCAATAATATTTTATTGAATCCTGTTTTGGCGCAGATTAATTTTAACATTATATATATGTAACATTTGGAATTTCACTAATTGTCGCTAGAATTCGGGAGCAAGGAACTTAAATTCCAGTTTTAATCAACGTACTTAATATGTTTTATTATACTGACAAGAGCCGCTGTTAAATAAATATGCATTATTTATAAGATGATATTGCCGAAAATGTGGCGGTTTAACTTATTAAGATTTGCCCTATTGATTAAAAGATTAATTATGATATTGAGGAATTGATTAATAATATTTCTTACCTTTCTCCTTTTGAAATTAGTTTTTTATGTAATTTTTTTATGTAACTTAACTAGTGCCGCGCAATTCAATTGTAAGAGCCATAAATCCTTTTAACTCCTTTTTGAATTTGAATTGAATGTTTTCTATTTTACATTGTCTAACACCAAATCATGTCGAAAGTCTAAATATCGATAGTACCTTATCATCTCTGCATATTTAGTATACGGTCACACTAATCACTATCATTACGATTGTTTAAAATAATCGATAAGACTCGTGCATTAAATTATTTCTCCATCTCTATAAACTTACATATTTCTTGCAAAATTTATTCGTTTATGTTAAAAAATTCCTGTGTGTGTCAATTAATTTTTTTTTAATGGACATGCGCTAGATTACGCTTTGATAACAAGGGTTCCTGGATAGGTTGACAAGGGCAAACAAGGTGAGAGATGTGATGACATATCAGCAAAAAATAAAACAAAGACTACTCAGGCCCCCTTCGACGAGCAAAAACACAAAACAATACTCATACAATCACACACAAGCTCTCATACAGGTGTATTTCTCTGAAACGCATATAATGATATAAGTAGAAAATTAGAGTGCTGCACAATTTATCTAATTGGGAACAATTTATTGGAAATTTTCAGGAAAGCAACAGTAACAACTGGTTTCTGCCACATTGAAAAAAATATTGGCAAGGTGTCTGCATACGAAAGCATGGATTTACAGCATATGGAGAATGGCCTCAGCGGAGGAGGCGGCGTGGCAGGAGGAGGAAGTAGTGGAGGAGCAGGAGGTGTGGGTGGTGGCCTAAGTGAGTTTGATTTTCAGCGATTGGCACAAATAATCGCGACAAGCATACAAAAAGTCCAACAAAATGGTGAGTCTAGTTTGGGGCGTATATTTTTCATCTATGACTAATCGCCTTGCTATGCATATTCACACGACACAGTCTCCACTATGCAGCGAATGGTCAACCAGTTGAATACTCCACAGGATTCACCTGAATTGAAGAAGAAGCTGTAAGTGTGTGTTGAGCGTGTTGCCTAAGCTATCAAATTGCCAAGCTATACGTATATTTGACATAACTAAATGAAATATGTTTTCTATACCTAGTCATCAGTTAATGACCTATACCAAGCAGCTGGTGACCGATACAAACAATCAGTTGAAGGAGGTGGACAAGTGCAAAGAGCGGCACCTAAAGATTCAGCGCGACCGTCTGGTAGATGAGTTCACAGCGGCTTTGACCGCCTTCCAGGTTAACTAATCTCTTTTACGATAAGCGAAGTAAGAAGTTAGTCATCACATTTGCTTTGTAGGCTATTCAACGTAAAACGGCTGATATTGAAAGGAGCGCTTTGCATCAGGCGCGTGCCCAGAACTTCAGTATTTCACATCCACCTGGCTCGACGCGAACCAGCACCAATGCCAGTAGCAATGACAATGGCTCCTTCTTTGAGGACAACTTCTTCAATCGTAAATCAAATCAACAGCAGCAGCAGCAAATACAAACGCAAATGCAGGAAGATGTTGACCTGCAAGCCCTGGAGGAACAGGAGCGTGCTATACGCGAACTGGAGAACAACATAGTGGGGGTCAATGAAATCTACAAGAATCTGGGTGCTATGGTCTACGAGCAGGGGTTAACTGTCGATTCGATTGAGTCTCAGGTGGAGCAAACAAGCATTTTTGTCTCGCAAGGCACTGAAAATTTGCGCAAGGCCAGTTCTTACAGGGTAAATGCTGACTATGTCTTTTATACATTTAATCTTAATGGTTATTATTTATTGTAGAACAAAGTGCGAAAGAAGAAGCTAATACTGGCTGCCATCCTGACCGCTGTTCTTTTAGCCATCGTTTTAATAATGGTGTTTCAGTTTAAGAACTAAACATGGGAATCCAATATACTAAAAACATCAAAAAAAAAATTTTAATAAAAACTAGTAAATTGTTGTGCAAAGAAAAGTGTTGCCCCATGCAGGCCTCTATCCGTATTTTAGACACATGTGTGGCTTTAATACTATAATTTCATTTAAACCAAAAAAAACACTAATTGGCTAAAAAGTTCTTAAAAAATTGTCAACTCAGTTGCATGAATCGAAACGTGTTTAGCACAGAGTTAAGCAGCGCTTAGGCATATACACACACATCCATATGTTATATAAATATACTTATTCTCTAACAAGTTATCTAATATTTTATATAAATATGTATTATGTTTATAAATAATGCACTTTGTATTGTATTATATTGATTGAGTGGCGCATTCTCAAATTTGTTTAGCAGCAAATTCTAAAACATTTCCAAATTCATTTGCTAGCGCTTTGTATTTAAGTTTAAGTGACATACAAAGTATATAAATATACGATGGTACATGATAATACACATTAAAATATAAAATTAACGAAAAGAAAATATTATATGTAAGATCAATGCAGGGCAAAATCCTTTAACAAAGCATTTCGAGTACTTCATTTCGGGGCATTGCATGAAATGAATGAATCGATGAATGGGCTGGAGTTCAGCACCATTTGGGCATTCAAAATGTGCTCGATCATGGCTCTGGTCGCGTCATCAACGCCTCGCGCATAGCCATAACGATCATTAAGATTTGTTGTGCACTGATGATACGCATGCTTCAGCGGCTTAGCCCCTGGCTGAAGTACTGCCTGTGCTTACTGGGCTGCCCAACTGGGTGTTCATCACATCACATTAATGCAACGGCAGACGGTATCGATCTCATGTGTGTGTGTCTGTGTGTAAGTGTGGATGCCACTTGAGCCGCAGCCGTTGCTGAGGTGTGTCAAGTAAAGGGTTTCCTCGGGTTCGGGTTCGGGCTTGGGCTTGGGCTCGGGCTCGGACTCGGCCTGCATACAAATTGAGTTTAAATTTTTTGCCAATTCACTGACATTGATAGTTCGTTTGGGCATCGTTTGTGTCGTGGTGGTGGCTTCTTATCCACTTGTTGGCATCGAGTGGTTTTCTCGCATGCATTTAAGTGCAGCTCATTTCCTTCTCTATCGCCCTGGGGCAGCCAAATATTGTGCGCTGTCATCCAGCTATTTTTAATACTAAGACATATCTGTGCCCTAACTTTGAGTGTGCCACATTAACTATGTCATATTGTTGGCTAACTAAACTTATTGTTACTATCTAAATCTGAAATTATCAATGACATGTTACGAAGCGTGGGTTCAGAAGGTACATATGTTTCTGAAAAATGCATTCCATTTACAGCTAGAAGCCAGCTGTTACTCATACTCTGCTATATTGAAGGGGTACCTTATGATAGGGTATCAGAGATGCGGCTTGTTAGCAATCATTTGTATTTTTTCTTGTTTCTTGTGGGCCTTCTTGGCTGTCAGTGGCTGTCTAAATACGTCACCATGGTTTTTTTTGGAATTAAATTATTGATTGGTCGACTGAGGTTTTCAGTTTACGACACGGCCTAATCACATCGATTATCGGTGCATGTACATGGCACTTGGCATCGGCTGGCCATGGACGCATCCATTCATAAGTGAAAATCCAGTGCCGAGGCCACAGGTCACGTTGCGGCTGATTCGAGTGCGTAGGTGTTGGACATTAACAGAACTATGCACACCTCGCACAGCAGGTAGCCCCGATAGCCCGCGCCGTGTGCGAGCTCTGTGTTTGCATAGGCCGGGCCCATGATAATATTGACACATTCGGTGGTCAGCACAGAATCTCATTTGCGAAGTCATTTTGTACAAATAAATCCAGCCTCTGCATCGCATCCTCTGCTCTTCCTTTTCTTCCCAACTTAATGCGCGGACACACAAACCGCATGTTTTGACTTTGCCACCGAGGAGCAGTGGAAATGCACATGGAAATTCCGCAGCTCTTTTTTTTTTTTTGCTAAGCGCGGATTGACTTACCAACTTAGCAACTTGCTGGACGGGATTGGGGTATTGGTAAACGATAGGCTGCCTGCAGTTTAATCCCTGCACATTTCACACGTTGCTTACGATTCGCCTTAGCCATAGCCAGGCAGTAGCCGAGACGTAAACATCCGGCTGTGGCATTTCCCAAATCAATAAACTTATTACGAGTACTTACACACCTTATATACGTACATATATAGATATATATATATATCTGTATATCTTACAATTCATATCCCCTTTTTGGTTTTTATACGGAAAAATCTTAATTAAGCATTTGCTTGCCCACATTTTTATGAATGAAATGACGAGCTGCTCTCTGTTCCGGCCCCGCCCCCTGTCCCTAATTTTCTTTAGCAACTCCCGCCCGCCCGCTGCTACTATTACCGCAATTTAAGTGGAATTACTTGTGGCCTGTAAATCTTTTGAATTTTTATTAAAAACAAAAACGCCAAATGGAAATTCGTTTGATTGTGCTACCTGGGCGCGTGTGTCTGTGTGTGTCTGTGGGAGTGGACTCTTACGGCGAAGATCGGGGGCTGGGATCGCTGCTGCACACTTTACGCCCAACACTTTCGACATTTTTATTAATGAAATTCGCAGAAAAGGTGGCCCACTGACGAACCGAATGAAGTACTCTCACCTAGCCACGTCCCATGTTCATGAACCACGACTGAGCGCACGATCTCTCAGGCCCCATTCGCAGCTACATTTTTATATATTGGAACTGGTAGGGCGTACACTTCTAAACAAATTGGGTGTCAAAAAGTGCGCACATTTCAAAAGATTTAACCGTTTTGCAGTTTGCTTTGATCTATGCCGACGACGCAGACGCCGTCGAAGCGTTTATGTGCCTGCTACAGTGGAGCCTGTCTAGCTACTCGACTGTGTACAGTGGATGAATACCTAGAATGGCTCCACTGAGAGATGTACTTACAATCTCTCTAGTATTTACAGTTGTGACTTTTGATTACAGTTAATTTAGATTTAATGTTAAGGGCACTTATTAGCTTATATTTATATATTCCTTAGCTGATTACTTGTCGACTAAGAATAAATTAATAATAATAAAAGACACACAAAAATCTGAAACTTGTTTCTTGGGTCTCAATATGTGCTGTTAGTCAAGCACCACTGTGCCACATATTGGAATCGTTTGTGCTATTCTCAATATAAACACGTAGTATATCTTTTATCTGATTTGGTTTTAATACCACGCGCCGCCTGCGAAAAAAGCGTCAACGCTGCAAAAATGCGCGGCGAAGGCGCTGTTTTTTATAAACTAACACCAATGCCAGCGGCAACAGCCGCAGCCCCAGTTCGAACAGATCTGAGATCTCCCCCAGGGCAATGTGATCTCAAAGAAGATCAATCCGAGCGCAGCGGCGGCAAATTCGCAAACGCAGTGAAAATCGCAATTGTAGCTGAGGCAATGGAAAGTGTATATTGAGTTGTCTGTTGGCCGCAGGCCGGGATTAGGGGTGAAACAATTGATGATGGCTGGGATTCGATGCGATTCGATGGGATTGGCTGGCATAGGGGGATGCCACCGTGCTTGAGCATCGGCGTCTATTGTGCTCTCTATTATTTCGGTAGGTGTCTCTAGCTCTATCTGTGGCCCATTTGCAGCCGCTTTGTTGTGTAATTGTTTGTTTACGAGTTTGCAACAAAGCCCAGACAAAAGGCCATGGCCAAAAGAGATTTTATAGTTCAGCGGTTCACACACGTACCAACAACAAAACAAAAAGAAAACCAAAGCAAAAAAAGAGCAGACCAGAAATGAATCAAAATCGAAATCCAAAGCTGCAATAACAAAATCATCTTCCAGCCATGAATCTTCTTCTTCTATGTACTCGGAGGCATGTCAAATTATATCTTGTGGCTCGTTCCGCGCGCCTCGTTTATCGTTTTTTGATTGTTTTTTTCATTTTCCATTTTCCGCTTTCGATTCTCTTGTGTTTGGGTAGCATTTTGCTCTTATCCACTGGCGCTCCTCACGACTAATTGTGGCTGACATTAATGTCACTCTGTATTAAATATAGCCTCCCAACAGAGAGTCTGTCTGCGGCCCGCTCTCAGCTCCATTCATATTTTGGGAGTCAGATGTGTGTGCCCTGCACGATCATGCCATCCGAGGGGGCTCCGAGGCGACTAAGCAACGTGTTGACAGCAAGTGACAGACACATTCATTAGGCGGAATGATTCATATGCCATTGCGGATGCAGTGGGCTATGGACTAATTGGAAAGGCATTAGCTTAAATGATTTAACGTTCTGGTTTCTTGCTGTTGATCAAACAGTTGAGCTGGAGCTAGACATGATTAGGTATGGGCTCAAAAGCTTGATTTATGTTTCAGGTATATATGTGCTTGATGGGTCCTTTATTGATTCAGCTTAGCATGTTCTGATCACAATTGATGCTGCTTAACACAGATTGATGTAAGTATGCCAAGAAGTCTGAAGAGCTTTCTATCAGAAGCTCTGATGAAGCTGGTTATGATTTGGAGTAGGTAGAACAGTTTGATTTACGTCTAAAGTTCATTCCCCGTTCATGCAGCTGCCGCATAAAGTAAATTTGATAAAATTGCAATAAAATAAGGCCGTAAGCCGGAATGCTCGCTTATTGCGTAAGAGGCAAACCAATTATGGATTACAACCTCAAGTCCATATGCGCGAATAATATTATGAGTGTAAATATTGTCGCACCATGCACGAGGGGGTGGCATGTGCCCCGTGCACAATGTGTTCACAACATTTCATATGCACGCTGGGGGCACAGATCGGACACACATGGGGCGCGGCCAAGTAGCCTCCGGTTGCTTGGCCAGAGCGCGCGACAATGCGAAAAATTGTTCAATCGATTGCCAAGCAAAAAGCCAGAGCAGAGCAGATGAGGCACCTCCCACTGCCTGTGCCTGGCTTGAAATCAAAGAGTGCTGCCGGAAAATCAAAGGTTCTTTTCGCATCGGCTCGGCTAGGAGTATATATAAATATATATATATATATATATATATATATATATGTATATGTATATATAGATATATTTATGTACATACTGGTAGCTCACATGTTTTTTTGTGCCTGATTGTTTTTTATCCATAAGAAGCCTCGGGTCACAATTTATAATAGACTTCTTGTATATTTGTATATCTGTGGCACAGGTGCAAAAGTTCACAGGGCACTTGGACTAGGAGTTTGAGCGACTTGGAGACGAGGACCTTTGCCGAGTTCTGTGGAAATTCAATAGAATTTCGGGGCAAGCGGCATTCCCGTGCTTCCTCAGACGCTGCGTAACACGAGCAACATCTGCATACAGTAAATTATACAATGAGTGCGTAACCATAAAACCTGTCCCGGTCACAAAGACCAATCCAAATTCAAGTGTCATGCTATTTTTGGTCTCGAAATTTGTCGCCTGTTCGCCTCAAGTGGACCCAACGAGCATGCCAGACTGCCGGGCGACATTTCTAGACATCATTCAGCTAAGTCGCACTATTTGTTCATGTTACATGAGCTTGAGCTGCATCCAGCACGACTCGGCCCGAGCTGGGCTCACAACATTGTTTGCCCAGCTCGACGTGGTTCCATCTTGGGACAGCTCCTCGCTCTTAATTGTTGGTCATGCACTGACGTTGCATTTATTTATGGTTTTCTTAATGAGTCTCATATTTATTACACTCTGACATTGGGCTGACGACGGGCACGGGCTCGAGCTCAAGGCATAGTGATAGGCATCCATATTTGAGCACAACATCCATATCCACATCCAATCCACATCCACGCTTTGAAGTCGGGTCAGCGGCGCAGGGGAAATACGTGTCATATTTCATTAACGGGGTCCCATTCAAATATTTTGGGCAGTTAAGTATATCATCTCTGGCTGTGTGTGTAATTTGAATATGCACTTGAAATTGCATGGAAATTAGTAGTTGTCGCGCCCTTCGTCCAACACTTATTCCGGTCTGCTCTGCTGCAATGCGGAAATACTTAAGGCGATGACCAAAGCCCGAAATTTTAAGTTGAATAATTATTTGTTTTGGGTTACATTCGTGACGGTTTGCTGAGGGGAAATGGGCGTGACAGCCGTGGAATCTTTTGCCCTCAAACACAATGTGAATGTGAAGTGAATGTCTCTTATTATTATATTATATTATTAAATGAAAGCGTACTAATATATATAAGATAAGCATTCTATTTATCAATTTGTGGAAGGACTCTCAGCTGTTTAGGCCAGCTTAAAACCTCCCCTCTTTGCCGCGCCATACTTCCCACTTAATTAGCATTTCATAAGAAAAACTCAAAATTTGACTTAAAAACTGGGTAAGCTTAATTCAGTTTATATATCTCAGAGCTTTGCGGCATTAACTACGCATCTTTGAGGTCTGGTCTTTGTCATATGCCAACAATCAAATCCCAAGCCAAGCCAAGCCTATTCTGTACGCCCCTTCTCGTTAGCCAACAGGCGCCCACAATCAATTAACTCTATCGTCAAATTCTAAGCACCCACACACCCACCTAACAGCTGCTGCTGCTGCTGCTGCTGCTTAAGAGGAACATTTGTATTCGTATCTTCGGGCCACACACCTTTAAGCTCTGGCTAGAGCCACAGTCGCCGCTGGGCCAAAATTGATAACATTGTAACATTGTCCGCAACAACAAAACGTTGAATTTTCTGCATATAAATGAATTAATTTTCAGCACACACAGACACAGAGAGAGAGATACACGCATATCGAGCGCAGCCCATCCTGAAGGCTGGAGGCTGTGTATAGGGCTAATTTCCATAAACCCTGAACGGAAGAAGTCGCAACGCCATTGTTATGCTAAGTGGGAATTCTCTTGGTGTGTGTGTGTGTGTGTGGAGCAGGGGCATATTGCCAAAAAAGGGGTTGCAAGGACCACCAGGTTGAAGTGGATCTGGACTTGGCTTGAGAGTCCAATGAGATAGAAAGAGAGAGGGAGAGAAGAGAGGGAATGCGAATAGATTGTTCTGTTAGCCAGCGGCCAGGCTAAGCTCACCACCAAGACAAATTGTTGCCCAATTGTTCGTAAAAAATAAAAGAGCAACCCGTGTAAGCACCTTAAATAACTGAACAGCATTAGAACTAACTGTAACTGTTTATATTTTTCTCACATCGAGCCTAATCGTGCGCATGAGGGTGCGCTCCCAAAAAAATCTAAACCAGGCCCATGGCTCAATCCATTGGGAATTCAGCTGAGCTGTAGACTGTGTAGGCTGTGTGAGCTGCCTAATGCCCATTGTGCAGTTGCTTGAAATTGCCTGTGAAATTGCATTGAAATGCGAATTGCATTAGGGCAGCAGCAGCAGCAGCAACAACAACAAAACGCCCCTGCGGTCCTGTCAATCACAAGTCGTAAGGTGTGCGCTGTCAGATTTTCTTGGGTAGCGGGCGCTATAAATTTTATACGCTTCTCGAAACTTTATTTTATGGCTGCGGCAACAATGGCTGGGGTCGGGGCTGGGGCCTAGGAACGCCGTTAATTTACGAGATATACTCCCCATGGTTTCGCCTCTACATCTCTACTCGTTATTGTATACAAAAAAAGATTAGAACCAAATCCAAATTCAAATCCAAAACCAAGCAATCTTGCGTGCGCCATTCGTGTGAATTTGAAATAAAACACACTGCAACATTGGCGAGCTGCAGAGCGGGAGTGCGGGACATGGTGAGCCGAGAGGGAGCCAAATGCAAAGTGCTTGGCTACACAGACACATATACATATATATAGATATATATATAAATATATATATTTACAGAATCATGTAAAATCTGCAGCTCGAAGGCGCACAGATGCCGGCGACATGCCACAAATGGACTGCCAGACAGTTGGACAGCGCTGTGACAGCGCCCCTGATCGCTGTAAGGAGTCAACCCACCAGGCACTATCACGCTCCACGCTCCACGCTCCACGCACCACGCACCACCAGAGACCATGTGTCAAGTCTCGCTGCATGTTTGTGGAACGTTTAAAAAATATTTTCTTGTAATTTGGTAAACTAATTGTTGCCGTTTGTTTTGACAATAAGGCATTTGTAGCTTTTCAGCGATGCTAACTGACGATTTGATTGACTTGAGCTGACAGCCACGACACGCCCGCGCCCCGCCCCGCCCCCTCTTGTCATGCGCTTTAGTTCTTGTCTCCCTTCTGACTGATGCTCCGGCACTTTTCCACTGCTTGTTGCTTGGGGTTTTCCGGTAGTCATTGGCATGCTGCATTGCATTAGATCTTGCATTATGTTCGACATCGACATCGACATGTAATTGATATATTGGCACCTCTTTGCCCATGTCCCCCTCAGCCATGCTCCATGTCTGAACACATGTCGAGCTGTTTGTTTACTTGGCATTGTTTTAAAACTAATGCCGATCGCTGCAGTTTTCCATTTGGAGTGCAATTAGCAGCAGATCAAGTGGTTAATATGGTTTGTGGTGGGTCAGTGGATCCGAGATTCTTTTGTAACCGAGAGATTGACAATTGGAGCCAACCACTTGAGCCAATATCATATTTGATATTTGTATATATTTAGCAGTAACTCGTCGAATCGTTTGCCTCTCACAACATCTTTTGAGTTTCTATCCACAATTTACGCATTTGGCCCGCTGCAATCACTCAAAAATTCTATAGAAAATGCATAAAAACTCAAGCATGGTTTGTATACACAAATTTGTTTGCTGGTAATTAACAAATTTAGGGGAACAAAATCATTAATTCCAACAATATAAAATCAGAGTTTATTTCCAACAATAATACAAACATCAGGCCAGCCAGCCACGCCCACCCGCTACACGCCCCAGAGACTTTAGCCTCCCATTCGTCTTGGTTGTCGTCTCCATTTCTACATATATCAAAAGCCTAATAAGTGCTGAGTGCATTTGCCTGGACTCAGCTGCTCCCCCCCCCCCTCTCTCTCTCTCTCACTCTCTTTCTATATCCATAGATGTATCTGTATCCGTATTTGACCGGGGGCTGATTGCATGTGTTTTTTTTTCTGGGAAAAAACTGTCGACGCAACGTCTACGCTGTGCAGCAAGTCCATAAAACTCAGACGAGCGCATAACTGCAATAAGACCATTAAAAAGGTGCAGAACGACGATGCAGTTTATGGCCACATCGTTTAAATATAATGTGATATACTATATATACATATATACTATAGATATTTATAGGTGCTAAATAGCGATCAGACCAATTGACGTTTTGTGGCGTCTTCCAAGCGAGTCATTCATTGGCTTGGAACTCTGTGCGCTAATTGATTGATTGTGGGAGAATTTGAAGATGGGCAGGGAAATTGCATGGAAGATAGCTCAAAAGGTTGGTACATGATATATGTATATGTATGTATGTATATGTATATGTTAATAAGTTAATGTAATTATAGTTTCGAATTCTGTTGATATAAGTACTCAGTGCTTATACTCAATTCTATCAAGGCATGAGCTATAGCCTCTATTTCGTAGTTTCATATCATGAGAATCGCATAGAGAAGGCCTATTCATTCATTACATCTTCTTAATGCCTTCACATATATTTGGCTTTTATGATCGTCTCCATTGACAATTAAGAAACTGGAATCAACATATTTTCTTAACGACACTCTCGCAGCTTGGAAAGTGCCCTTGACACTTGGCTCTGCTCTGCCCGCCTGCCTTAGCCTGTACCCCAGTTCAATTACAAGCCGAGCTCTTCCTGTTTATTTAACTGATTTCTGTGCTCCACTTGCCACTACAAGAGGTCACAACGTTTCCTCTAGGGAAAAGTTAGTTCCACTTCTGTTACACAAATTTGTCAACGATCATAGCAACTAAACGTAATCATGATTATCAGCATTATGATTCAGCTTAGAGTACGCTTGAGTTTTCTCTGAGCTATACAAAATGGCCGCACGTCGAACCACCCTGAGAGCGGAGTTAGTTGACGCTCTAACTGTAAGTTGTTCGCATAGATAAATATTGAGTTTTTCAATTAGCACCCCCGAAAAGTTTGTACACTCGCTCTCTCTCTGTCTCCCTCTCTCTGTTCATCTCCCTCTCCTTTGCTCTTGTTGGTCTAACTTACCCTCGATTGCTTTTTATTCAGACTTTGTATCTCTGCGTAATGCTTCAGTTTTTTTTTGTCGTGCTTGCCCACCGTCTCGTCTGTTTGTCTAAAGGATCAGGAGCGTGTTTGCGTATGGGCGCGTTAATTGCCCATAGTGGCAAACGTTTAAAGCCGCCACAAATCCCGCCCCAGCCTTATGTCAAGAGCAGCCACCCTCCCGCTGCTTTTTACCTAGGCCTCGAGTTTGGTTTTGTGTGCTAAAAAGATAAACGACTGAGGTCGGAGGACGGCGAAACATGGAAACATGGAAACATGGATCTGGGGCTCTGGCTCTCTCGACTCTTGGCTCTTGGCTCTAGCGTTGTTTTTCATGTTGTAAAGTTAATTATAAATTAAATATTGATTCTGTGACGTGCGCCTGGGCGACAGTTGCTGGCGCTCATCAAATCTTCCCCGTCAGTTGGCCAAGTTCTGTAAACACATACACACACACAGATGCACAGATGCACAGATGCACAGATGCAGTTGCGAGTGTATCTGTGAGTCTGTATCTTTATTGCAATGCGTGGACATTCCCCGCAGTATGAAATTGATTGGTCACGTATGATTTATTAATATTTGCTTTTCATTACGCATACGCAGCAGCAGCAACAGCAGCAGGAGCAGCCACAGCAGCTGTTTTAATTGGTTTAAAATTTCCATCGTCGCGGTTTCCAATTGTCGTCTGCAATGCAATTACCTGCAGTGGTTGGAGGTGTAATGGCCACCAGCTGTGATCCATTCGATGTCTGTTGCATCGATTCAAATGCCACTTGCCATGACTTTTATGCCTCTTGAGTCTATAAAGAGTATTGATATATTAAGAATGGAACTCCAACTAATAACTATAAAAATTATATCAAGCAATATAAAACGAAACTTAAACCATGAAACACACTAAAAATGAATTTTATATCAGATAAGAATCAAGTTTATATATAGCATATGCTGATGGAAACTATGCATCATGCTTGCTTTATTGTTATAAACTATCTTTATCTTATTATTATTATAAATATTATTATCTTATTATTATTTTATAAAAGTTTAAAATAGTATGAAAAAATAAGCTTTAAATTAATTGTAAATTAAATTAATTGTCTACAAAATTTCTGCAAATATTACGCCACAAAATTGATTTTTATATATTTATAAAAATAATTAGAAAATAATATTAAATGATGTATCCAATAAATATCTTGAATAATTTTTAATTTATTAATATTAATATTTTATCTAATTATTTCATTAATAAACTCTTAACTCAACAGCTACAACGAGTTCCAAACTCACCTCAGAGTCAAAGTAGCGACGGCAAAACAGAAGGACGCACTGCTTCACATGGCACCAATACATTGATGTAAGTTACACATATATATAAATGAATGTATATGTGACGACAGGTAAGCTATAGCAACAGCCACAGTCACACATAGATAGCTAGATAGATGGACAGCCAACGACATGCAGACAGACGGGGACAGTGGGATAGGCGAACGGGCGAACGGTAGGTCGGCAGAAGCAAGTAATTTATGTGCGGGCTGTGCTGGCGGCCATAAACGAGCAAGAGCGAACTAGGCAATGGCAATGGCAGCGCCAGCAACGGCGATCGACTGGTCAAAACAAAGACAACAACAATAATAAAAGCAACAACAACAGCAGCAACAACAACAGAAGTAACCACTGGCTATGGCTGTGGCTGTGACTGTGGCTTCTGCTGCGACTCAGACTGCGCGGCCCGAACGAGTTGATGCTGCCGCAGTCGCAGTCGCTGCTGACGCTGGCTGCGCAGTCGAGGTGGTTATTTTCATAAATTCTCTAAGCAGCAGCAGCAGCAGCAGCGTTGCTGTGTGTGTGTATTTGTGAGATACAGTTGTACATCTGCGCTCTGTCGCAGTCGCAGCTGACTTCGGCATCAGCGTCGGCTGCCAGTGGGCGGAGCCAACAAAACAATTTTTGGCGAACTTTGGCGCTCATTTAAATGCTAAAACTTGTTTCGTTGTTGTTGTTGCTGCTGCTACTGCTTTTGTTGTTGTTGTTGTTGTTGCTTTTGTTGTTATTGTTACTGTAGCGGCACGCCCCAGTTAGATACATAAATATTTATGCACGATAGATACTTTTGCTAAGGTTTAGCCAAGGTGTGAACTGCGCCTGAGTGAGAGAGCGCGTGCAACAGAGACAAGGCGATGGCCTGTATGCCGCTGTGCAAGCGAGACAGCTTGGCTGCTGTAATGCCGCAAAAGGTGCAAAAGCTTTATTAGTGTTTTTTTTTCTTTGCTTTCTGGTCCAAGATTATGAAAAAGTTTGCCAAACGACACACAAAAATGCAAAATCGAAAATGGCTGCTCGACTGCTTTTTTCCTATATGTAATTTGGCTTTTTTTTTGGCTTTTTTTGGCTTTGGCTGATTAATTTTTATTTCATGCGCGTCGCTTATTTATTTATTTTGCTTGCGATTTTTGATTTTTTACAGGCCGACGCTGCCGAAAAACCTGGCCAGGTCGCCCGTCTGCTGTCTCCTAGCTGCTGTCTCCTGCTTTATGTTTATTATCGTTTTGCATAATTTTGCTAATTTCGCTGTTTATTTGCGCGCAACGCACAATCGATCTCAATCGACCGACCGACCGTCCGCCCAATGCCCCGCCCACTTGCCAGCCTAATCATTTATTGGCTTTGTGTTTGTGTCAATAATCGTTTATATTTGCGTATCTTTTTTGCTTTCAATTTTGACGATTGTGCTAATTTATTTTATTGTATTTGAATCTGTGTGTGTGTGTGTGTGTGTGTGTGTTATTGTTGTTATTTTTGCTACTGCGCTCCCTTTGTTGTTGTAGTTGCTTTGATTTGCTGCTGCTGCTTTGCTAAAATTTATTTGAAATTTTAATTGTAAAAATATTATGTTTTGGATTATGCGATTTATTTGTTATTAAACGGAAGTCATGAAATTGAAATTGAAAATGGAAAATGCAAAATGAAAATTGAACATGGAAAATTCTAATTGTAATTGTAATAGAGCAACGCTGTTTTGTCTGCATCTATCGCTTTGTTGTTATTTATTTGAAATGTATCCGCCGGATCAATTTGTGCAGCTCCATATGCTGCTCAAATGTATCTATATATATATATATATATATATATACATGTGTGTGTATGTAATGCACATAGTGTATGCTTTTTATTTTTAAATGAAGCTTGAAACATTTCAATTTTGATTGCCATTTATTGTTTGTTATTTCAATTGTTATTACCTTTGTTGTTGTTGTTGTTGTTGATTTGTTCTAACATTTTATGGCGCATAGATTTGCAATATTTCAATTAAATTGTCAGTGCATAATTTGATTTCTATATCACTGCACACAGGTGTGTGTGTGCATGTGTGTGCGTGTGTGTGGGAGTTAATTAATATGAAAGACAGCCAACTGTGTGAATTGATTGATTTGTGGGCTATATAAGAGTGTGATTTATATAGAATTTTTATATTGTTTAAGCAATAGTAAAATATTAGCCAGTTCGATTCGAGGCGAATTTAATTAATTTAGCTTAATGATGTGGGCATGGAAATCCCATAAACATGTGCAGATATAATGAATGAATCTGGAACAACATAGTATTAAATATAATTAATAAACATTGAGGTATGCAAGGCATGGCAAGTCCATCAAAAGAACTCTGCTTAAAGATCTTCATCTATACTAACTTAAGCCACATAAACAATGTGGAATTCATTTCAAAATTGAATTCTCCGGCTTCTTTTGCGCTTTGTGTAAACAACATAAATCGATTATTGATTATGTTAGGGTATCTCATGTGAGGCACATGAGCCCTGAGAGTTGCAAAGTGCTGAAATTGAATTTCCATGGGAGTAAAACCAATTAAATGGAAGCACTTTGCTGGCAACTGGCAGCCGCTGGCAGAAGGAAACGTCAGATAGTCGCCATTATGAATGCCCATTGAAATTGTGACAAACATTGTCAAGAGCTGGAGAGAGGGGAGAAGGGTGAAGCGAGACGCAGCAGCAGCAGCAGCAGGAGCAGGAGCAGGAGCCGCAACAAAAACTCAAATTCGGGCATAAGTGACAATTCAATAAGCCATGACGTGGCCCAATGTTTATTTAGCATATTGCGACGGCGAATGAGCGACGCTTGGCTGCCAAGGGCTGCGGCAGCGTCAGCGGCAGCGGCAGGAGAAGCTGTCGCTGCGGAAGCGAGCGAGCCAGGGGTAGCAGCGACTGGCTGCGGTTAAACGGTGCTATATGTTTGGCCAGACAATTTAACAGACTCTCTCGTCCACGTCGCGCGCCACTTTCGAGACGCTTTAACGCCGAGGCGACGGAGGCTGCGCTGCCACATAGTCAAAGTCGTCGTCAACGTCGTTTTCGTTGGTGTTGAAATGTTTATTTAGGACAAATTGTCAGTGTGTGTGTGCGCGAGTTGATGTGTAGGCAGTCGCAGCCAATGCATCAGCAGCAGCAGGAAATTGCTCATTGTACTTAGCCAGGGTTAAGATATGGCGGCTCAACTACCTTGTCAAACTAAGTACAAGAAAAAAGACGTTTACCAATTAATATGCTCCATTTTGGGTTAGGGTATTTATGAGCAGCAGTGAGGCGTCTGTTAAATTGACTGCGAAAACTGTGATGACTCGTCTCTGTGTGTGTGTGTGTGTGTGTGTCGCAGCATCCCGCACCCACGTCCATGCTCAACTTGGAGCTCAAGGCCTTGGCTGCATCTTTATTTTTTAGCTGTTTTTTGTGCGTCTTGTTTGCTTAACCGCGCGCCATTGACGACGCATTTTCCAGCTGCAACGCTCGAATAATTTTCACAGTTTCACGTACAATGTCATTTTCTATTGTTGTTGTAGGTGTTATATATGTTTGTCAGCTTACGTTTGGGCGTAATTGATTAGTGCAACTTGCTGACGGATACGTGTTTCTGAGCTAATTGACAACTTCCTTGGATGCAATTCATGGAATGATCTTCAGGTAACTGATAGTTAGATTTGGCAACGAAATATTATTTATATATAAGCTATACTTTAAATTAATTAGCCAAGTTCTTGTTAACTAAAGTTTCACTTTGAACTGTCGCAGAGCAGATGCTGCCGCTGCCATGACAACAGCCTTTAGCACTCGCCTTCTGCCTAGCCACGCCCCTGACTAACTTAGCCTCAGCTTACAGCCACATATATGTATGACTTAGTAGCTATTCGCCGTTTCTTAAAGAGTCAAAGTCTGGGGCACAGTTTCCTCCTGCTCGTCATCGTCTTCTTGGCTGCAGTTGTTTTCACAGTGTAAATATTTAAATATTTTCAAGACAAACATTTGATTGTTGTCTCTGAAAATATGTTGATAAAATATTTGCTCAGTAAACTGGTTAAAAATTACAACAATTCTCGAGTCGACTGGAGTCTTCGCTCATTTGGTCTAGTCTGTTGGCTTGTCTGTCGTTGTCTTAGCTTGACTTTGGCATTTGTTTCATATATTTTTCTCAACACTTTTCACTTTTCACGCAAGGCGTGGAAAAACAGCGCACAGCCTCCTCGGGTCAGGCCAGTTTTTGAGTTATATCCATTTGCATCTGGTGGTTGGCTCTTGCATAAATATGCAGTAGACGCGTGTGTTGATGTTTGTTGTTGTTACAATTATTGCTGCCACCGCCACCGACACCGCCACCACCGCCACCGCCACCACTGCCGATGTTGTAGTTATTATTGTTCTTGTTATTATTGCTGCGGCTCGTGCAGACAGCGCGGCACCAAGTGTTTCACATCCCATGAGGCTATGAGCGAAATAAATACAAATGTGTGTGGGGCAAGTGGGGCAGGGCACCGAATTCTAGCGCATTCCACGCATCGGCAAAAATAGAGAGATAATTCACTTCCTATATCTATTTCGATTATGGTTTTTGGGTCAGCCGCAGAAGCCAGTTGCCAATGTCGGTCAACGTGGCCCAGCAGGTGCAGGTGCAGGTGCGATTCGCAGATCACTCTTAGGTCGGTTCATGAATCACGTCCTATAGCCGAGCAACCAATTCACGCCACACATTCCAATTGCCTTTCGGCTGACATTAATTATAGCGCAAACGATCGATTAGAAGCGTTTTAAAATTCATTAATGAATTGTTTCTCAAACAGCAGAGGCAACAACAGCAACAACAGCAACAAAACTACATATGTATGTACATAAATAAGAAACAACATGCGCGCCCCAATGTCTATAGGTTGGCATGTGAACAGTGCCTAACAGAAGTGCATGTACAGCAGCTGTTTAGCGAGAGAACAAGGGAAGGAATAGCGGGTAATTAGATGGAAATAAATATATTAGAAATTAAGTTTTTTAGATATTCATATTTAAGAGAATAAGCCGAATAATAATCCATATTATAACCCATCGATGCCTGATGCCTAAATCAATATTTTTCTATCGATCTCCTTTATTAATCTATTTATCCATGTATCTATCTATCCATCTATTCAATTATTTATCATAGATATATCATCTGTTAGATAGAGAGAATGCTGCGCTCTATCTCTCTATCTATATATCTATCTATCTATGTATCTATCCACCTATCCACCTCTCTATCAATCTATCTATTAATTTATTAACCTATCCATCTATCTATCTCTGCATCTATCTGTCTGCCTATCTTCTATTTTTATTTCTATACATCTAACCATATATATCTATTCTTTCTATACCAATCGATCACATGTTGTTGTCATACTTTTGGCAGCCACAATATATGCACGTTAGCTGCTCACATTCTCGCCCATAACAAATTGAAGAAAAAACTGACTGAAAAATGACGAGCTGACGATTTGTTTGGTATTTTGATATCGACAACAAATTTTCAGGCATCAGCCATCGGCTACACACCCACGGCCCAGGCTGGCGTCTACGGCCCCACGACCTGCCCTGCCATCCACGCCCAACAGCTTATTATGCACAAATAAATAGCACGCTGGACGATGAAGCAGCAAAAGAATAGATGCTCAGCACCAATAAAAATGTAGAAATGCTGTTGCTTTAGGCTTTTCAGTTGATTTATATGACGAACGGAAATCGTAGACTTTTCGACGCTCAGCATGAGTGCAGCAGACATTGAGGAGGCCGCTGATACAGCCACATCCACATCCACATCCACAGCTACAGATACATCCACAGCTACAGCTACAGCTACAGCTACAGCTAGAGATGCAGATACCGTGGACTGCACGAGCTTGGCATGTGTTATATCTTACAGATACTTTCGGCTACAAATTGGGCAAAACGCTCGAAATGTGTTTGCAAACAAATTAATATCCATCGATCTGAATCCGAACTGGCAGAGAGCGTACAGACAGCGTTGCCAGATCGCTATGATCTATGATCCGATCAGTACAGTTTAGATGGGAATTAGAGATTCTGGGATGCTACATCTTGCCTGCTGGCTTTATAATTTTATTCTATAATTTAGGTTAACTAAACAAAGCAATAAATATTTAACGTGCCGCTACCCATGCAGCGATCCACGAGCTGACCCGATCCCAATGCCAATTAGGTGGTTGCCAGGCGAGGGCAGATCGATGCAGATTCAAATGCCAAAATACAATGTCTGTTTTTGTTAGCGCTGGATGCTGTCGTAACCATAAATTAGCACCTACTTCGACTCTGGACCACGGCTGCCATATGGTTCATATATAAACTGCAGAATGCAGCCGATAGATTTATCTGAAAATCCGTTTCCAAATGAGTCGCTCAGGCGCAGTTTATTCTGCCTCTGCCTCTGCGATCTCAATTATTATATTTCCAATGAAAACTATTTTGGCTGCTGCTTCCGTAAACATGGCCAGGAGTGCCCTTGAGAGCAACAGCAGCAGCTGAAGTGAAAGCTGGATCTAGATTAATGATAGCCGAGTGGAGCTGCAAGTGGCAGCTGATGGGCCATGGACGTTGACCACATGCAACACTTTTCACTGTCAGCACATGGACTCTGGCTAATTGAGTGTTTCAGCTGACCACCAACTGGGCTCGCCTTTCACACTTTTTCCTATCGAATATGATAATATTATTGCTCACACTTGATCTTGGGCGTAGACTGAGTAGACACGCCCACTGTCCACAGCGAATTGGACTTGAAAGTGGTAGGTGTTAGGGATTAGCGTTAGACGCATCAGAGACTAGGAAAGACCCGACTGCAGCACAGCATGAGCTGGCGCTATGGCAGCCCAGTTTGGGTGTCTGTTTTATAGCCACGTGGAAGACGCGCTACCACCTCCGTGGGCGATAAATCTGCAGTGCGCCTGTGGCGCAATGAACTTACCCCTGCCCGTAGCTAACAATGCAACAGCTTCTGCCCTCCTCGTCTGGTGGTTTGTTTAGCTTTCAGGCGACGATAAACACCTTGGCGCCAGTGTAGGTCGCGCGCCGGATTGTGGTCTTTGGCTGGACTTGGCAGACTCATCCAGTTATTGCGCCATGCACTTATTATAATTCAATGAGCTACACAGTTTGACAATGCCAAAAGCCACTTGAGAGCAGCTAAGTGCTGCACCTGTTTGCAGGGCCGAGCCAAATAGCTGTGGGGGCTATCGATCACAGGAGCCAGACGCCTCGAAATGTTGACGACTCGCTGGCGGGTGTCGTGGGGCGCGGGCTTCCGTCGAAAGCGCTTGAAATTACACACGATATCGCTGCAATTATGCATGCATTTATGTTATTGTTAATTGTTTAAACAATAGTCTAAAGCTCCAATTGTTGGACGTGTGCGCTGCATGAGGTATTCGCCTGGCGACTGGGTTAGCTATGAGGGGGCCACAGCCTCCTCCTGCCCCCGCTGCTCGAAGCGACCAATGTTACGAAACGAAAAACCAAATGTTTCAGACTTTTGTTTTGTTGAATGGTTTTTTTTTCATTCATTCATTCATACAATGAACTGTGCGCAAGTGCTTCAATTTAATTCATAGACATCACGTATACGCCAGGCATGCCAGCGCTTAGCTAGACTAGATCTGAGATGTGAACTATTTTAATGCAAGACTTGTATTCAGATTTGCTTAAATAAAGCAAATGTGAGTTATCTAAATAAAAAACATAAATTGACAAAATAAAGACATTTCGCATGAAAATCTTTCGAGTTTCAGCTACGTTTTGCTAGAAGGAAAATATTTACTTTGATTTGGATTGTTTGCACAGAAGATCTAGCATCAGTTATAGCATGGGATTGTTTGAGTTTTATGCTGAAATTAATAAGAACTCAGTTTTGTCTATTTGTTAAGAATTTTGATTGATATTCGATTTAGTTTTCTAAATTTCCAGCAAAATATGTAAATTGAAAACACAATTAACACACAATTCCACAAACAGTGTGTGTGTGTGGGGGGGGGGGGGGGGAAGCTTTCATTTGATTTATGGCACTTCCATGGAAATTGTCGACAATTTGTCTGGCCGCGCAGAAGAAACCAGGCAGCGAGTTGGTAAGAAGTCGTTTCCGTGATTTACGCGCAACAAAATTCAAAAATAAACAATGCGTTTAGTAAGTATTTGCAGGCAACGAGTCGCTGCTGCTGCTGCTGCTGTTGTTGTTATTCTTTTCGCTTTACGATATCTTCAGCCAGAGCTGTGTGTGAATTTCGTGGTGATTATTTGACTTGGGCCTGACGGCAGCCGCGCACTTTGATAGTGCTGAATTTGCAGCTTCTATTTCTGTCATTGATTGCGGATTCTGTTTCCAATTCCAATTCCAATTCCAATTCGAATTCGAATTCAAATTCATTTGGCGTTGCTATTTATTTGCTTATGTCGCGCCAACTGGTTGGCAACTTCGTTGACGTCGGCAGCATCAAATGGCCCAAAAATTTGTGGCCGGCTGACTGGTTGGACTGGCATAAACATTCTACGGCCCGGTGACGAGCCAATGCCAACTGTGTGACATCAAAGCACCCAGAGCTGATAAGCAAAATAAACTGCACATCAGATTGCAATAATCAAATATGCTGGCGATAGCTTCATTCGCTGCACTCGACGACCTTACCCAATGGGGGACGACGCGTCGACGTTAATCACCAATTGAGCGCCATCTGCTGGCGTCAGCTGGCAACTGCTGTCGCTAGCATTGCTGCATCCTTTCACTCTCCCCCAATTTGCTGGCAAGACCCAGATCAAAGCATTTCAAGCGCAACAGTCAATCAAAATTGTTGTTGCAATTTTCTTGCCGGCTGCACATAATTTTCGCTGCTTTTGTTGTTGCCATCGACGCGTCGTCCGTCAGCCTGGGCCAATAAATTGCCTGCTCCCGGATCTCTTCTGGTCGGCTGGCCCCGGCTCCTCCTGCGCCCCGCCCTGACGAGAGGCTAATTTACTCAAATGTCGACGCCTGGCGCTGATTTTTCATTTGCATACTTGCCAGCTTTTTTTTCATTTTTTCTTTTTTCTTTTTTGTTGTTGCTTTGTTTTGTTTTTGGCATAAATCGATCATAAATTTAATTTGAAAATTGCCGAGTCTAGTTTCGCTTGGGCGAGGCAACTCCAAAGCCATTTTGCGTATTTATAACTCAATAAAACTTCAAAAGTGTTCGAAAACATTCGCTCTCAAAGTTTGTTTAATGCCATAAAAATGCAGTTGTTGTTGCCGTTGTTGTTGTTGCTGTTGGCATTAAAACTCGGCCATAGCTTTATGGACTCTACAGCTGACAAAGGGAACCGGAAGTTTACTCTATTTGCTCTTGCAGTTGATATTAAGTATTATTTGCTCAACGATCGCAGCAAAGCTGAAGCATTATCTTACGATTTTGGAGCTTTGATCTTGAAGCAAAATATACGATCCACATTTGCTTCAGATTAGAGCAGCTTTTCCATAAAGAGGAAGCCGAAAGACGAACAGACTGACGTAGGGAATCTTTTACATTTTAAGATTTTCACACTGTGTTTTGACTGCACTGGAAAGGTTTGACTCTAGCTCATCCTCGTGTTGCGATCCACTTAACAATCAAATGATTCATGTAATTTAATACAATAGTTAAAGTCCAGTTATATTCAACTATAATGTTCACGCAATGTAAATTTACTTTGGAGTTGGCGAGTCTCTATTATAGCCGGGTTAATTGCAACGACAGCTGCCAAAACAACAGCAAAACCGCGCAAGACAAACACCAACAACAACGACAGCAACAGGAACAACAAGGACAACAATATTATACGCTTCTGTTGTCATCGTCGTCAGGCGATGGCAGTAGAATTTATTGTTATAACGGCGCAATGATAACAGGTCATCAACACAACTGGGCAGGTAAATAAATATGTACAAGTATATATGTAGCCAGCTAGCCAGAGCGAGATAGCAATACGAGGCCAGAGTGAGACAGCAGCACCGTGGGAGAAACATAAAAATTACAAAGGAGCTCGCAACACGGCGAGCGAAGCAAACAAATTCACAGTTATTCCTGTGCAGCTGTTGCCTGATAGGGCGTGGCATGGGCGTGGTGGGGGTGGCGGGCGTGGTAGGTGCTGCTAGCAGCTAATACTTGCATTTAATTAGGCTTGCAATAATATTTATGTAAATCGGGCCTGGCTCCAGGACGAGCGCAGACGGCAGCTGTCAATATTTATGATTGGGTCGCTTTTGGGTCGCTCTGTCAATGATTTGATTACAACTACACTCACACACATGTGCGTGTGTCATTGTTGTCCTGCGAACTGTGTCCTGCATCTGCATCTGCTCATGTATGTGTGTGCGTGTGCGTCCTTATCGCTAAGCAAACAGTGCAACATTTTGCTGTTGTCGCCAACGCTTTGTTTATCTTGTCCGCTGCGCACTGTCCCCTACGCGCCTCTGCCGCTTGGACCACCCGCGCAATCTGCGTTCGCAGCTCGCGACGGCTGCTGTGGGCATATTTTTTCATTTGCGACACGATTTCTTTTATATTTTTCCTCTCAGTTTTGTTGTTTTCGCATTTAATTTTGTTGCTTTTGACACCGAATGGACTCAAGCCTCGTCGAGGCGCGGCTTTGTCAACGCAACAATCGCAGCAGCCCAAAAATTTGATTCTACAAAAGGCGCTGAATTTGCATAGCTGGCGTAAGCATAAGAAAAAGATAGACAGAGAGAGAGAGAGAGTGAGTGAAGAGAGGAAGATCGATGATGCCTAAACACTTTCTTTATATAACAAAACTAGTTTGCGCCCAGAACTTCATCTTCTCTATGAATCGAACCTTTAGTTGATATATGTATACAAAAACTTAGCCGAATCATAGTTTTTCTCCATAAAGCTTTGCCTTAAAATACTCAGCCTTTCAGCTTTGTCTCTTGGTCAAAAATAACTTGATTTCAAGGCTCCGAAAAACCGAGGCTATGGCGACTTACGAGGCTTAATTCAGACAGTTGCTTCAAACTGTCAACCGAACTAACATTGATATATATGAAAACTGAAGCACTAATATATAACTGAACTAAATAATAAATTTAAGCAAAATAAACTTAACTATTACATGTCATCTTACCAGGCGTTAAGGCCTAAACAGCAAGTAGCTGTTAGTCTACATAAATCACTTAGCAGTAGTTAGGAATATGTTAATCTATCTATGTATGTTAACAGCTGTTTAATATGATGTTTATATAGTATACGCATACCTAACATATAGAGCTATAGAGGCCTTCTTCTGTTCGCCTCGTAACCCACATCCTACTTGTTTTTGTAGCACAGTGTGAGCACGCTTGTAGGCCTAGCTTTGGCACACTTTTCATTCGCACTTGAGCGCTCATTTGTGTGCCGGCTGTGCCCACCCAGCTAGGCATGGCGCGGCTCAAGACTTGTATGCCATTGAAAACAATGGCCCAATGGCCCTTAGCCAAGTAAAGGCAAGTTTGTGCTTCAGCTGAAGCGACACCTGAGCACAGTTTAGCCCACATCAATATCGTCGTTCGAAGTCGTGGTCAACGCAATCTCAATGCCGCTATGGCGCCAGGCGGGTATCTCAAGTGACGATGGATCGCCTCATGATAGCCGCATAATGGAGGCGCAGACACTGGAGTAGACCATGACAACAATCCACACGTTTTGCTGAACAACATCATCAGCGACTGTTGACAGACAGCAGCCACAGCACACATTTTGCTGTTGTTGTTGCAGTTGTTGTTGTTGCTTTTTTTGGCAGTTAATCAGTGGAGTTGTCGCTAGATTGGTTGGGTAACTGGTCCGACTCGATTCAGCTAATAAGCGCACCGCAGCAATACACTTTTTGGCACTCATCATTAGCGTTACGCATTTCGCAGTCGAATGCCACTTTTGTGTTTTACTTTCTACCAATTAACTGCATTTGTCTGGCATTTAGAGGCGTGGCTTAGTTGGGGAATTTCTTGTGAGTTATTTTAACTAAAGATTTACAATTTACACGGCTATTGTTGAGCAACGGAAATGTTTTAGTGAAAGCTACGTTGCGGCAGCATTTAGGAAATTTTCAGCAATTTTTAAAAGTTTTTATTGTTAACTGCTGAATCAGATCTATGTTGAGCTATGAGAACTCTAGCTGGCAACAGAAGTAGAACTATATATATGTATATATATATATATATATTTTTTTTTATTTTTTCATTTAGATTTTCGTTAGATTATTATGAAAGCCATTCTGAACTAGTCTTAGAGGCATATCGGACCATATTGCTATATCATACTATACCAGAGCAAATGCTAGTCAAATGACTTAATTTCGTATACTCTTAGATGAGGCCAAGTTATAGTAACACATATTTGAAGTGCGTAAACTAATTGTAATAATAAAATGTAATTAAAACAAATCTTTGTAATAAACTAAAGTCTATCAGAGCTGAATTTCATATTGCATATGTCCAATGTCTGATGAGACACAATATTGATTATGGTCGCATATTGCAATCTGATGCGCAGTGGACTTTTAGCCAACATTGGACACGCACAGACCGTCTGGAGAGTAGTATTGAAGCACGTGCAATACGACCAAGTGCAGTTCATCTGATATTCCCCATTGTCATATTTCTTTGACGCTGATTCATTCATTCAGCTGAGCGAACGCTTCTTCTTTCCTGCTGAGCGGTCATTTAATATGCGTCTAATATACATATATACATATATATATATATATATATATGTACATATATTTCCTTTATCAGTAGCCAGACATCGGAATTTGCGTATGCTATCGATTTCATCTGAAAGTCTGTTTCCGTGCAATGCCATGTGGAAGTGCAACTTTGATTCTGGTGTAGATGGAAATAAAACTCGCAATCATTTTTGATATTTTAACATATTTTTTTTCTTTTTTTGCTGTTTGTGGTTTAATACACGGTTTTGTTTTAGACGCTAATTTGATAATAGATTTGCTTTTGCTTTATAATTATTTATAATTTATTATTGCTTACGTAGGCTAGGCTAGTTAATTGTAATATTACTAAGCGATTCACTATCATACTATGATGTTTTAAATCGTTTGCTTTTCATTGAATTTTCATATTCATTTCCATTTGGAGTTTCCTTTGAAATACTTGCTACTGGCTAAATGAAAATCGATCGCATTGCAAAAACTCATCACAAATTGCATACCAGACATAACTACGCCCTAAAGTGATAACAATTATTAATAAGTAGTTAATTGTAGTTATTAATGGTAGTGTTTAATGCTATTAGATTGTATAAAACTAACAACTAAATACGTGAGCGTTCGCTTGGCCCACACATCGTATACGCAATTCGCCAAAACATTTCAGCGTGTGAACAGCAAACACTAAATACAAATACAAATAAAAACAATTCAAAAAAATGAAAAACAATAATAAATTCATTGACATTGAGATACTTTCTGCTGCAGTTGCTGCGGCTGCTGTTGCTGCTGTGAATCATGCTTGGAAATATATTTACAGGAATATACAAGAGAGCACAGCGGCCACGCCCATTTAGCCCCCTCCTTAGACACCGTACTTGATGCCATACTCCTGGTAGTGACCCACATGCGGACGATAATGGCTGAGGTTGCTCAGCTGGCCCAGATTGCCCAGATTCCCGCTCAGGTGCGACACGTGATGATGATGATGATGATGACTATTTATCACGGCAGCTGCGGCGGCGGCAGAGGCAGCCGCAACGCTGGCCGAAGCCGGCGGACTGGCCGACTGTATGCTGCCCGTCGGGCTGCCCGTGTCCAGCTGGCAGGATTGATTCTGCTCGAAGATCATGTCGCGGAAGCCCAGCGCTGAGCTGGGACTGCTGGTCAGCACCGAGGCGGAGATAGCCGGATTGTTGTTGTTGTTGTTGTTGTGTATGCTGTTGTTGTTATTGTTGTTGTTGTTGTGGTTGGGATTGTTGTTGCTGGGATGTGTGGGCGTTCCGCTCTGGCCAGCCCCGTTGGTAATGGGCTCCGATGGCGGCGTCTCCGGCGTATACCAGCCACCATGCGCTGGTCCATGGGGCGTTGAGATCGTGGTGGGTGAAGCGCCCGACGATTGTATCCCATTGCCATTGCCCGGCGTCAGGGGATGTGAAACGTGGGCAACATGTCGCAGCTGCTGGGCGTGATGCGCAGCCGCAGCATGATGGACATGATGCATCTGACTGCTGGCCACCGTCAGATTGTCGTCGTTCAAATGATACGGATAAGCGCTGTGATGGATGCGCGGATTGTAGACATTCATCAGGGAGTCGACGGTGAAGCCGGCATGCTCCACGCCGCCCGTCAAATGGTTCATTTGCGCCAGGCTGTCGTGGCAGGAGTTGAGCATGGCTGCATGCGACACATCCTTGCCGCTGAGACAGCCCAAGTCCATGAGCGGCTCCTTCTTGAAGTGCGCCGCATGGGCGGCCATGTGTTTGGCTTCCAATATGCCATTGGTCATCAGCTTCAGGGGCTTCATCTCGGCCAGCTTTTCGTTCATCATGGCCTGGCGCTTGATCGCCTCCTCCTTCTCCCGCATCACATCCTTCTTCTTGAAGCGACGACGTCGTCGCAGAAACGAGCCATTGTCGAACATGTTGTAGGAGTCCGGATCTAGCGTCCAATACGAGCCCTTGCCCGGCTTCTTATCGTCGCGGGCCACCTTGACGAAGCACTCGTTCAGGCTGAGATTGTGGCGTATGGAGTTCTGCCAGCCCTGCTTGTTGTCCCGATAGTAGGGAAACCTCTCCATGATGTACTGATAGATGCCGTTGAGTGTCACCTTCTTGTCGGAGGCATTCTGTATGGCCATGGCGATCAGCGCTATGTACGAGTACGGCGGCTTCACAATCTCCTTGTTCTGATGCGGTGCACCCAATCCGTAGGCGCTGGCCGAGTACGGGTATCGCGAGTACTGATCGTACGCATAATGGGCCGCTGCCGCCGCCGAGGCGCTGCTGGCGGCTGCCACCGCCGAGGCGGATGTATAGCCGGCGGCCGTTTGGGCATAGTGGCGGGAGAAAGAGTTCTGATCACTGAACAGCGTGTGCATGATATTGATATTGGTATTAACTATGGGATAACTGTATTTTAAGTTTTGCGGACTGAGCCGCCACTGCAAATTGTCAGGCACAAGAACTTTAAGCAGCTTCTATAATACTTTTTCTTTACTTTTTGTGTTTGTGTTTTGTTTGGCGCACTTCACAGAGGTTTTAATTTTTTTTTTTGTTTTTTGCTGTGGCTGCTGCTGTTGCTGCGGCGCGTTTATTATTTGTTCTAATAATATTTGCTTAAACAAGTTGTAGCTGTGGCAATGTGCGCGAATATTTGTGTATCTGTAGCTGTAGCTGTAGTTGTATCTGTATGTGTGCTAACACAACAACAAGCAATCGCATCGGACGTGCAGGCACAACGCAGCGGCGAAGAACCGTTCGGGATAGTAACACGTCTGATACTGAATCTGTGTAACTGAAATAACATATAGCTCGAGTCAATGCGACGCGGCAGCAGCGCTACGAATCTCGGCAGTGGCAGCGACAGCGACAGCGGCAGCGACTGCGACGCCGACGCGAATGCGTTTGTGTGTGTGTGTAGCTGTCAGTGAGTGGAGCTGCGTTTGTGTTGGTGACCAACCACCGACAGCAGCACGTTCTATTCGCAGCAGTCACTAAGTGAAGACCTACAGCTATATGTGTGCGCAAACACTCACACACACAGCTACGTAGAGATACTCTCTTTCACACACACACACACACATTCACCACGAGGTGGCCGCCATTCATGATTTTGTACGTACGCCCCTGTAAAGTGGCACTTTTTCTGTATAGCTTGGCTTTGTTTTTGGGTGTGGGAAGTGGATGTGGATGTGGAAGTGGAAGTGGAAGTGGAAATAGTTGTTTCAGCAGTTACTATATATGCCAGCCTATGCCTGAGCTAGAGTCTGAGCCTGCAACCCTGCCTCGTTGCCTCTATTTATGTTGTTCAAACTAATGCTTAAAATGCGGCCTAGCCAAACGCTCTCGCTCTCGCTCGCACCTCCTCCTGCTGGCATTGCCTAGAAAGAAAGCGCAATATTTGTCGTAGCACCTGGGTGTGCAGACAAGTTCCGTGCCCAAAAAAAAATATGTGGGTGGCTTTTGGCTGCGCTAACTGCGACTTTTATGTGGTTTTGGTTTACGCATAAATTTGTGAGCGCAATTTTTTCATTTAAAAAATAAAGCTGATTAAAGGACGGGCTAAGACTTAGGCTATATTCTTATTACTTTATAACATTTGCTAGATTTGGAATTTGCCAACTTTTCATAGTATTCTAGAGTCAAATATAATTAAATTATATTCTAGAAACGACGTAAATATTATAGCTCAAAAGACAAGTACAAAAAGCTTTTTAAATGAAGCTAATCTAGAGTTTCGCTTCTTAACTATGCTACCTGTATTAGCCCTGTTCATATATGTAAAGAGCGACAGCCCTTGGCTTGCATTTCCCTCCCGTGCTCCTGGACACATATTTTCTCACTTTTTTCACATATAGTCGCTTGTCGTTGTTATTGTTGTTGTTGTTTTTGGGCCCAGGCACTTTTTTGCAGAGCACATTGAAACAATTTTTTTATTTGGTTTTTGCTTATTGAAACAATATTTTTTCGTACAACAATATTTATTGACTTTGTCAGCTTTAAAGTAAATTTTATATGTTTATTTGGGCAAGTGTGTGCGAGTGAGTGTGTGTGTGTGTGCTTGTGTGTCTGTGTGTGTGTTGAGTTGCAGACTGATTCAAACCGGGTTCTCCCACGGTTCTGTTTGCTTACTTTTAGCTATATGCACGCGTGTGTGTGTTAAATATATATTGTGATAATTTAAAAGTATAATAAATTTCATTTGCATTCAATAAATTGGCAGCTCATATAAAAAAGCTCCACACAGAGTTATATATTATCATACTGCTCTGCACTCTATCTAACCCACTGCGTTTCTTTCTCTGCTGCCCTATCTCTTTCGGTGCGTATTTCGATAACCTGGATAATTGATACAAAAATAATATTTGGCTCTATTAGCGCAATCGCATTATTTTGACAAATATTTTTATTGTTTTAACATAATTTTTCGTATGCGAGCCGCATGCCGCATGCCGCATGCAGGAAGACGACATGAAGGACCTTAGCTGGACCAGAGCTCACATCTCATGCAGAGCTCGCCACGAATGTGCATGTGAAGCATCAGGCCGTGTCCATGTCCGGTCAATTCCAGTGAAGAGTCCTTTGGCTGCATTTGAAATTCGAATGAGGTTGCAGTGCCACCGACGTCTCCACAGTTTCGCCTTCTCCATCTCGCTCTTCCCCTATCATTCTTCTCTCCCTCTCTCTCACTCTCTGCTGCGCCATTTGCGCATTTCATTTTCTTGCTTTTTGGCGTCGCAGACATCGCTGCTGATTTTACAAATTTTCGTCTTTTGGCATTGGAGCCCTGATTGTCAGTGTCCATGTGTGTGTGTGTGTGTGTGACTTCGTCTGTCTCTGCATTTTGCACAGTTCATGTTATTTTTTGCGCAGTTGCCATGCCCGTCTGTCCCAAGTTGGGACCCAGTCTCCCTCTCCGTCTCCCCCTCCCTCTCCCTCTCCATCTCCATCTCCATCTCAATTCCAGTTCCAGTCCCTGACTCACGTCGCACTTGTTTCTTGTGCTCCCGCTCCATTTTATCTGTCATTTGACCTATGCAAATATTGTTTTAATCTCTCGCACTCCAACAAATTTTTACCAATTGCAGTGAAAGTTTAATCAGACTTTAAGTATTTAGCAGCGCAGCTACATTTTGTCTTCAAGTTTATATGATTAAATGATAGGTAAAAGTGATTATAAATGAATGAGAATCTATTGAGGTGGCTCATTCATTTATCTCTCCCTCTCTCTCTCTCTTTCTCATATAGTTGAGTGTATATGATTCAAAGTTAGTGGAGGAAGAGATAAAGACAGAAAAAGTGAGTTCGATCATCATCTTGTTTAGCTTCTAATGCCATAATCTACAATTAATCCTAAACCTCATCTGCTCTTCGCCTCGCAGCATCTAAATATCAGAGTTTGATGAACTTAATCAATTTAAAAATGTAAATTACGCAATGCCAGCGCTCGTCACGGTATTAGCATATGAAACATATTAATTTGACAAACATTTTCAACAAAAACATCTAAGAGTGCTTTGCTGGGGAGTATCCGGCTAAGTGATATCCTAAAACATGCTGCGAGCTGAAGAAGAAATTTCCAAGCTCCATAGTCTTCATCCTTTAGACATATCTCAAATCAAAATTAGTACTAAGGCTGATCATAAAAATATCAATTCAGTCATTTACATTTTCATATTTCATAGACTTTCTATTCCGATCATCCATTCTAAATGAATTCAGGGTATAACAAGTCAATATCTAGGAAATATAATTTCTTTTGCACAATCGTTGGGGCATTTGTCGCCAGAAAAAAAGTCAAAAATGTCAGCTCGCCATTTTGCACGCTCAATTTGATCGCCGACGAGCAGGCGTCGCTTCAGATGTCCACTTAGTGCAGGGACAGAGAAGGGAGCTCGGCCAGACTAATAGCTAAGAGAGTAGAGGACAATTTGCAACACATGTTGAGCCAAGTGAGGGGCGTTTAGACAGTTGGCGAGACGAACAAAGGGAGTGCCATATGGCAACTCATTGCCTATTAAATTTAGCAATTGCTGGCCTTTTTATATTTTGGGCAGATTTTAGTATTTTTACTAGAAGTAATCTAAAAACAATATTTATTTTAAAGCGCTGAGTGCACGAAGTGCCCTAATCAGACAGTTAACGGCACTTGAACCAGGCAAACACACACACATACAGGAGAACAGGATTTAAGCTGCAACAATAATAAATTTCCTAGCAAAAAAGAAGGAATTGAAAAATATGTTTCGGTTGAAAACGCGCACTCCTAAAAATGCTGATAAGGCGAAATATGCGCACGCACACATGAACAGCTCGTATACCAACACAAACAGAGCGGTGGCGCTGCTCTGCTTGCTGCTGCTGCTCACTGCTCACTGCTCTCTCATGAATATGCATGCGGCGACGCAGCGTCGCTGCCTTCTCTGCTGAGCCAATAAAGCGTAGACTCACGCACGCACACACATGTAAACGAGCAAGCGCACACACACAAGCGCATGCACAGACGAATGCGCAGCCAATGGAAGGCGTGGCCTGCACTGCACACATAGCTAAGCAGCAAAGAGTGAGAGAGACCAAGAGCGCAGCAATGGCGCATTCATTGCACTGCTTGCACACTGCATTGGCTCGTGGTTGCTTTCCTCGTTGGATAATAACATTTTCGGGTGTATGCAGGGTGGGTCGTGAAAGGGTGTTGAAATGGCTGGGGTGTTGGCTGTTGTTGATGGTGTTGGGTGGTAGGGTGGTTGGTTGGCTTGTTCAATATCGGCCACTCATTAAAATTTATGATTTGTATATGGTTCGAGCTCTCATTATGCATACGTAGTTCGTTCTTTTGCATAGCCAATTTAGCAGATTAGTTGTAGATACAAATTTTTGGTTTTGTTATTCCAAGAACTTTGATGTGAGTGTGGATTGTGGGAGTCGGGCTGTGGGATGTGGATTGAAGGGGTTGCATGCAGCTGGGAAATTTCCGCTATTAGTTTAATCATAATCGCAATCATAATCGTGGCGCAAATCTTCCGGTTTTAAGCCTAAAGCAGCGGAAATTCATGGCAAGACGGCGGCGCTAAGTCTTAAGCTACCTGAACACCAATTTTGGTGGTCAGCCAAAACACCAATCACCGGATGCTAATCATCATAATGCTTAAGCGCGCTTGATCAGCAGGGGAAAACTTTTTTCTGGCTGCGGGGTTGGCATGTTTAGACTTTAATGCGCGCCGCGGGAATTCTTAATGAAACCAGCAGAAATTCGATTGGGTATTTCCCGCTGCCAGGGCTTAGCTGGCCAACTTACCTGGCCTGCGACGGTCGGTCGGTCGGTCAGTCGGAAATCGTGCTACTGTTCATATGGTCGGTTTTCCCCCCCACGAGCGATAATGATGATGATGATGAGGATGACGATGTGGAAGCTGTTGGTACCCTGTAGCGATGCTTTGCTTATGTCGCGCGTGTCCTGCGGTTTTGTGGCTTATTTGCGGTTTTACAGTTTTTATTGCCCAGCAGTCAGCCGCTGGCTATATGTGTGGGTGTAGCCAGCTCCTGGACCTGGCCACGCTCCTGCTGCGAGCCAAAACGGGAGCGCTGTGAGGTGTGTACCTTTTGCCTAAGTGATGAGTTCAATGCGCTTTTCCCGGAAATTTCGCTACTGAAGTGCGCTCACAATTAAAGAAGGGGACATCCTCAATTGACATGCTAATTGAATATATTTATTAATAAATAGAAATATTAATGCCACTGCATTGAATAAGCTAACTTTGGAAATCAAGAGAAAAGAGGAAACATAAAATAATGGAAAATGATCAGGATTTAAATTAAGCTTAATAAATATTTAAGTAAGTCACTTTATCTAGAAATTTTAGAAGTTTTAAGTTAATGCAATTAACATTTTACCACTTTCTCTCGAATTGCTTTTCCCAGTTCGAACTTATCCAAACAGTTGCGACCTGAGAGTTCATTTGAATACTCTAGTTTAGGGAGACGAATGGCACAGCCGAATGAATTTTCTGGCATATATTAAGTTTTATATGCGTTCTCAGAGTCTCACGCTGCAGCAAGCCATTCACAACCCATTGAAGAAATGTGTTATACCTGCCCGAGCATAACTCAAACACTTTGCATTACAGCGCTTAATTCATTCATAAAACAGCGTCTCCAATGCCGTCTGCGGAGCTATTCCATTCAAGACTCTAAACTCGTATTGTTGTTGCTGTTGCTGCTGCTGCTGCTGCGCTGGTCTAATGTTTATTTAACAAATATTCCATGCCATGTTATTCGAACAAGACTTTTGTTTATTTATATGGGGAAATACGCGCGACATACTCGAGACTTTGTGTGTAAACGATTCGAATGTAAAATGATTGGGCAGCCGGCGAAATTGGCAATAGAATTCACTGCATAAAGGATCTATCTATCTATTGTTGTATACGATAAATATTTCCTCTCACAGACAGACAGACAGAAAGACAGAGGGGCAGATAGTTGCTGGCATTGGAACCTGGCAATTTGCTATGCGCGCCTATGAAAACATTCAGCGGTTCGAAATCCTTGCGAAAAACGTTTTTAATTTCGCATAAATTTAAAATAAATAAAAACTACGTTTTAAAAAACTGTTTATTTTAACGCAAAGAAAAACGTATTTTTTGCCAAAAATTAAAAATGTTCAAATCATTTTATTTATTTATTTATATAGGCTGGTGCGGTTGCTGCTGCTGCTGCATCTTCGATTTGGTTTTCGGTTTTTCACAGTCTGCCCGAACCGCTCTGACCGTTGTCCTGGGCCCGGCCATGGGCCTGGGCCTTGGCCTGGCTTCGATTGTGGCTCTGTTCGTTCGTTCGTGTGTTTATTTGACGCACAAATCCTCTTACGACGGCTCGGCCTCAGCTCTCAGTTCGATTCGCAACGGAACGAAAAAGGACAATTGCATGTTTTGATTGCCGCCTGCAATTGTCCTGCCACTGCGAATGCTGCTGCCGTCGTTGCAGTCGCTGGACGACACAGCGCTGGCTGCAGCACTTGTGACAATATTTTCATAATTTTTGCATCTTTTTTCTTTTTCTTTTTTTTTGCTGCCTTTTGCCGCTGTCATCGGCGCATCGCCAACGGTAGGTGCGTGTGTAAACATTAACTTTTCAAGAAGATTTAATCCCGATTATCCTTTGACTGTAAAATTTTTCACTCAAAAGTTACCTCGACTGCCGTTTCACTGTTTGTCTTTTGGTTTTGCTAAGATTGAGTCTCCCTTGTCCACGTCCTAGTCCTCATCCTCAAGCTCATCCTCATCGTGATGCTTAGCTTCATCCCCGTCTTCGTCTCTGGCGATAATTATCAATGGCGACGACTTCTTGATGCGATTGCTGCTGCCTTTACCTTTTGGCCCGCACAATGGTCAGTTCAAAGGCTCACGTTGGGTTGGCCCTTGCACTGTGTTCCATTTGACTCCGTATGAGATTTTAATTTGCCCATAAAGGTGAGACAATTAACTGAATAATTGGATTGCTAATCTCTAGAACAATGTGGTGGGCATGTGCCTGGAATCAGATTTAGATACTGAGCGAATATTATTATCCTCTGATCTGGTTAGTTCGCTTCTTGAGTGGGTAATCAGCAATGCTCAGAGATAATTTATTATTAATAATATTTCAATACATGATGTATCTCTTAAGCTGCAAATAATATAATATTAATACTACCTATCAATAAATTAAATATTCAACGTATACCAAACTTTTCAGAGAAACGCAGTTATATAGAAAAATTAACTCTAGCTCAATTTTTATATTTCTTCGTCCACATTTGTAAACCATAAAATTTATCTATACACTCGCAGTTTTCCGTTAAATAGGCGCGCAAATGTAAATTTAAACTCAACTAATGAATTCAAATTGTATGTAGTGTTGCCAGATTGGTCAAAATATATCTTATTAAACTATACATAATGTCTGTTTTCAAGCAGCGCATGTTTGAGCAGTGCACTGCTTTGCGCACACTGCTTAACGCTTCACCACTTCACGCAGCACAGCCAACTTCGCAGTACGCAATTATGCTGCTCTGTTGAAGTTGGCTGTGAGCAATTGACGATCTACTCGTCTGCACATTGCGCGCGACTTTTAAATGTGCTTGCGAATTATTATTGTTTCAGATAATTTATAATTTAAATATATATTCATAAGCTGGCTTGCTTGCCATCTTTTTTAACATTTAAAAATATCTCAAACTGTTTTTAAATATAATCATTTATCAAAAAGCTTAATGAAACATTTTTGTTTTTATGCAAATATATATTTAATATCAACTGTTTTTTTTTGTTGTATATTAATAAGCTTATATGCAGAGAATAGTAGCAAAGAAAGATAGAAACGGATGTTGCACCTATGCATATTTTAGTGAGTAGAATTGATTATAGGGCATCTGCCAGTCGAAGATATTTATAGAAAATTTGAACAGCTTGATCACAAACAATGCTTGACTATTTGCTTTATAAATACTTGCTAATTATATGATATATTTTATTTGATAATAATTCATTTTGTTTACGCACTAAGCAACTAACTTTGTCGGCAACTACTTAAGGGCTAACACTTATAGATTGATTATCCTTTGAGGTAATAATGCAAAATAACTCATATATGTAGACGGCTATATGGCTAATCAGATTTGGCTAGGCTAATTTGAATATTTGATTGTCTCATAGTAGCCGCCATTCACTGCAGTCGGAGGCGGAGTCATGGGCAGGTAAACCGGTTTGAAATCGATTGGCGAGCGATCGGTGGCATGGTTGCCCGATTGAGATGGCGGCGGCGTCATGCTTCCATGATGCGGGTGATGCGAATGATGTGAATGATGATGATGATGCGACTGCGACTGACCCGTCTGTATGGAGGACAATGCTGGCAGCTGCTGCAGCGACATGGAGCGCAGACCTGCGAAATAGCCCAAGTAGAGGAAACAAACAAGACACGATTAAAAAGCGTTTTTTATGATCTGGCGTTAAAATTCACACAGTGCCGAGACGCCGATGCTGCCGCTGACTTTGACGGCGACGGCGACGGCGACGACGATGTCGACAGCGACAGCAATAAAACTCGTACCATGTGTTGCTATGCGGTGGTAATTCGAGATCAAAATGCCCCGCACACACGCACACCCTGTGAACTCAGCGAGCGATTAAACGGCTCTGATTGACAGGAACACCCAGGCAGAGAGCGCGACGCACTGGCTCAGTGGGGCACTTACCGTTATCCAAGCCGCTGCCACTTGTTGTATAGGAGTAGCCAGCAGCCACGAGACTGGCGGCTGGCGCATAATCACTTTGAAGCGCCGCCACTGGCGAGCTGGAGGGGCCCACCGTCGAGGACATGCCAAGAGCCGTGTGTGCCAACGGGGGAGTGGGAGAGCCATTCAGATTGTTACCCACTGCCGTGAGGCAGGTGATGTTCGAGTACTGTGGCAGCGTGCCGACGCCAACAGATGGCGCTCCACTGTGAGCCGCATGCACGTTCCAGGCATCGCTGAAGCCCTGCGCAGCCGAAGGACCGGCAGCTGCAGCGCTGTAATCGTAACTGGCATAGGCGGGCGTTGCATAGAAGTTGGCATTGTCCTGCAGGTGGGTAAAAAGTAAATAAGATATTTGACTGGGATATAACGGAATCTCGAAAGCTCACCATGCCCGCGTCGGCGTAGCTGCCGCTGTAGAAGCTGTTCGCATTGACTGGATACGTTTTGACCTTGATCTTGGAGCGATAGCCGCGTGGACGACGTCGCAGACTGCCCTCGTCCTCGAACAAGTGCGCCGAGTTCTCATCAATGGTCCAGTAGTTGCCCTTGCCGGGCTTGCCGACGCCCATGCCCTTGGGCAGCTTCTTGAAGCACTCGTTCAGGCTGAGATTGTGACGCACCGAGTTCTTCCAGCCCACGTAGGGTCCGCGAAAGAATTCATAACTGCAAGCAGATACAGATAGAGATACAGATAGAGATACAGATAGAGATACAGATACAGATACAGTTTATTTATATAAGTAATTGATTTCAGCTGCACATCCAATAGCCTCCGTACTAGGCCCCTCGCTCTGCCCCTCTGCTCGTGCGCATATTCTAATGAGCTTTGAGTATCCGTCACAAAAGTCAATTAAAAAACTTTCGGGCCCACAGACATGGGCAACAACAAACAATCGTTGTCAGCGCTAAATCCTCTCACGCATTTCGCATTGAAGCGTTGCCAGGGCCCGTTCCGCTCCGCCCTTGTCTGGTTCCCAGTCGTGAGCGTCGCCAATATCCAAACACACATATATTGCGATATGCATGTATAAAGTGCCATGCGCTGGGAAATATGAGCAATCAAAAGGATGCGCCTGCCAGAGAGCTACAGCGTGGGCTCGTGAGCTCGAACTTGTTCTGGCTTTGGGTTGGGGGAGCTGCTCATATTTTTGTTGACTAAATAATATCGGAGGCAAGTAAATAAACGCAAGCGACACATGAAAATCGAAACACTTTTAGGTGCCTCGCCAATCTCCAGTCTCCAATCTCCCCCCTACCCTCTGCCTGCCTGCCCCTCTCGTGTTGGCTATATCTGTGTCCGGTGCCCGGTGGCTGGGTGTCGATGTCGGTAACGGGTCCCAGCTGGTTACTTGAGATTCTGTCGCTGCTTTCAGCGCTTGGGAATGCAATGGCCGATAAGAGCCAAGAGCTGAGCTACTTTTAGGGCTCTTAACCAGAATGTTTAGACAAAACGACTTTTACTTTTATTTATTTAAAAAAAAAAATAAAATAAAATAAAAATAATGAACGTTCCTTATTCGCTATCTCTCTCCAGCACATAACAATATGCATGCCCAACTCTGAGACTCTCTCAGCTTTAAGTTCTTTGCGTCCAATTGCATTTGTTCAATTTTTGTAGATTTGTTGAGTTATCCGTAATTTGAATTAAGCTGCTTACGATATATAATAAGTAGTTATAAAATAGAGACTAGACAAGGAGAAAGAGAGACAGGGCTAAAGATAGGTATAGATTTATAGTGAGAAAGAGTGAAATGCAGAGAGACAAATATTGTATGAGAGAAAGAGGAATCTTTATAGCGAGGAAGAGAGATAGATATTGAGATGCAGAAAGGAAGATTAAGAAAGTCAGAGATAGAAAAATCTCTGCAGAGAGAGAGAGAGAGAGAGTCATAGAGACAGAAAAACAGAAATAGAGAAATATCTATATACTAATAGGGAGAGAGAGAGAAAAAACAGATAGAGAGTGAGAGGTACATCTGGATATACTCGTAGAGAGACAGAGAGAGAAAGAGAGAGAGAGAAAGAGAAAGAAATGCAGATAAGCCCCTATATACTAATAGAGAGAGAGAGAGAGAGAGAGAGAGAGAGAAGGAGATACTTTATAAGGTCGAAGTTGACAATCTCTGTCTGCGACTGTTGCCTTCCTAGCTTAGAAGCTATAATAGTTTCCTCTTAAATAAAAGCAAGGCTACATATCTATTTATTTATGATATATATATAATCTGTTACAGTAGAGCTTCAATCAGTTTTTCACAAGCCATCAGAATATATTATGTAATATTTTTACTATTAATAATTTTTTTTTCTGTCTTATGAACAACACGAATACCCCAAGCAAACAAAAGTTTGATGCTTTTTTACTGTGTTTGGTTCTGTATCGTAACACTTATTAACATGAATATTTATCAAAGAGTTGTCATAGTTCTAGTATGGTAATTTTTCGGAATGAAGCACGAAACATGCTGTTAGTCAAATAAGAAGCAAAAACTTATTTTATTTTAGCTTAAGGTCCTAAATTTGTAATTGATTTCTATTGAATTGAGAGTCTATGAAATGATCTTATGTTATAGTCATATGAAATTCCATTAGTATTACTATTGTTTTAAAACTCCATTTCTATAAATTTCAATAACTTTTGACATTGGAGCTGCTTTCTGCTTTCTGGGAGCCACGACACTAAAAGCCTTTCAAACTCTTCAGCTTCACATATGTTGGACGACATTCAATACTACGCCTCAATCTCAAGTGGTTAAAATTTTATAACAATGGGACTTGATCGCCAGAGCTCGATTTCAAATATATATACATATATATATATATAAGTCTATATACATATGTCTGAGCTGCAGTTATGGTACCCACCTCTTCTGTAGATATGCGTAGATCTCGCTGAGCGTCAGCTTGCCAGTGGGCGACTCCTTGATGGCGTGCCCGATCATGTTGATGTAGCTTAAGGCTGGTTTCTCGGGACGCCGAGTGCCGGACTTCTTGGTGGTGTCCGGCGTGCTGTTGTCTGGGCCACTGGAGCCGCTCACCTTCGACTGCTGTGCGCTGGCGCTTTCGTGAGCTGCGCTTGTGGCTGTCGTTTCGGAGCCGTTGAGCGACTTGGCAGGCGAGGAGCTGGCACTCGAGTAGTTCAGCACAGGCAAGCCATGTCCGTGGCTATTCGCCATGACCTGGTTGGGCGAGGCGGAGTGGCGTTGCAAGTAGCCGCCGGGAGAGTGTTGCTGCTGCTGCTGCTGATGCTGCTGTTGCTGCTGTTGCTGCTGCTGCTGTTGTTGTTGCTGCTGTTGCTGATGTTGCTGTTGTTGCTGTTGTTGCTGCTGCTGCTGCTCCGATTCATGCATCGTCAGCTGATGGTAGTCGTTGGCGCTGACTATGGTATTGTTGGTGCAGTACTTGATGGTGGAGGCATACTGATGGTTGATGTGCTGGAGCTGCAAGGGCTTCACCACTGAAGAGCTGATGCACATATCCTGGTCGGTGGGCGTCTTGGAGCTGGAATTGGGCGATACCGAGCCAACGGAATGGGCTGGCATTAGCACGCCATACGGCGGAATCGGACTCGACGATGCCGGCGGCGTGCCCATGCTGTGCAGCGCACTCAGCCCATAGTGCTGTGCGGTGGGCGTGACGTTGCCGTTGGTGGCATCCAACGTGGGCGCATAGTACTTGCGCTCCATATAGCTAATGTTTGGCTTCTCATCCACCAGCTCTGTGGGCGAATCGCCGCCCATCACTTGGAAATTGCCAGCGGGCAGCGTATTCCCACCGCGATACAAATGCGAAGGTGTGTGATGCGTGAAGGTGTGTGCATGCAGATGCTGGGCACCGCTGCTCAGCGGATGATGCGTGTGATGTGGGTGATAGTGCGAGCCACTCACAAAGCCACCCAGTGGATCTACGACCATCGTGCGGCTGTTCAGCTCCGATGGCACTTCCTCGCTTTTGATCATTTCGCTCACTTGCTCTGCTTTCTAATCGATCGAAGCCTTTGCTGTTTAGCTGTTTCAGTTCACAGTTCACAGTTCACAGTTCACACTTTTTGCTTAGTTGCCCGTTTCTACTTTCAGTTTTATCCGTTGTGTTTGGTGAAACAACCACGCGGCTTCGCTATGCTCGACTAACTGCAAGCTGCTTGCGATCTCAGCGTTCTCGTCGCTCTGAATAGTGCTCGGGCCTCGCCGGACGACGCTCCGCTCCACTTGATCGGAACATATTCTTTTTTTAGTTCGCCTACGCCTTACGCAAATGCGCTCTCAGTCTCACTCTCACTCTCACTCGCACTCCCGCCCTCGCCCTCGCTCTTTCTCTCTCGCCTTTCCAATTCGACTTGCAGCTAATTGGCCTGGCATTTGCTGCGCTGCTTCTCGCTCTTGCTCTTGCTCTCGCTCTTGCTACAGAGATCACACAATTGTTGGCATTTATGTGACACATCTGTGGTTAGCGCCATTGGAGCCTGGTCTACGCCTTGGCATGCCAAATATCCAGGAACAGGCAGCGAACGGCCAGCTCTTTGACTCTGAAGTGCTGCAATCCGAGCGAGTTGGCCAAACGATACAGTTGACTACTATTTCGTTCTTCAATGGGATTATATACATTTGTGAATACTATATATATGTGTAGGCATCATTAATTATTCGACTTGAAGCTACCCTAAAAACTGGCCAGAATTTCCACTTCAAGTCGTTTATATATTTATATAGAGAAACGCGGATATAGACACTCAGACGTATTCTGACTTCTGTGTTCATTGGTTGTCATATAGTTCTATAGACAATATATAGTCGGGCTTAGGCAAAGCTGCCTTTATGGACTTTAATGCTTCCGATGTCGCTGCGATTGTCTTGAATGTCATGAAGCGATTGTTTTTGTACTGTAACTTGAGTTGGTGCTGAATAAGAGCAGGTTAATGTGAGTTAAGCTAATTATGATAAGTATCAATATATAGTCTAGTGGCTATAATCAAGCAAGCTGCTGTTGCATGGGCTGAGAGCCAAGTGATGTTGGATGAGTCTAGTTAAGTGTCCATTGCTGTGTTTGCAGATTTCTTAGAGGGCTTTCGGCTTGTTTAGATATCTTGGAGTGACTTCATTACGAACTAACTATTGTGCTTGGATTTCTTAATAGTTTCAACAGTTCGTAGATAATTATTTGAAGTCTTTTGTATATTTTCTGTTACAATTCAATCTGGCTTAGTAACTAGTTAAATTTCAAAACTGAATTCATGTTGTATATGAATTGTCATCTATATTAATTAGACATTCAATTTATTTTCCACTTTTTTTTGACTGAAGATTGCAATTGTGGCTAAAGCTTAATAAAAGTAGAACATTTAAGGCATAACATTCAAATTCTATCAAATTGAGAATTGCAGTCACATCGGAAACAATCGAAAATCATTCAAATAAAATATGAAATTCGACCTTTAAAAATGAAAAGTCCATTGCATAATTCTGTCAAGTGCCTCTAAATTGCTGCTGAATTTAATATGTTAATTAAAATATGCCCAATCAAAACATACTTCAGCAAAGTCCATACCTTCTATAGCTCTCCCTTCAATACAAAAGTCAAGTAAATAAATTAATATTTAAGAAAATTCCTTTACATAAGCAACGAAACTTGTTATGCGTATGGCATAGAGTCTTAAATATTTCCTAGAATAAGAGACATCATTGGCATAGAGATCTTGTGGCCACGTCGAGCATGTCGGTCGCCTGTTTCTGGCACAGTCAACAGTTAATAAATAGTTGGGAAACCCAGATCTCGAAGCCCCAATTACGGCAAATGAATTAACATTTGCCACTCATGGAGAGTAAACCGATGGCCGTTGTTCCCAATGCTGGCGCGGCATTCAAACGAGCTGTTAATTGATTTAGTCGCTCTCTGTATGGCTGTATGGTTCGGTTCGGGTCCGGACCTGGGTCTCTGACTGCTGCATGCATTGTGGCTGCTCCCTGAGTGCCGCCATTGCTGTCAGCACTACGCCGACTCGCGACCGTGACGACGTTGACGATGGCGACGAGGCCGCTCTCTGCGCTCCGCACGCAACTTGTTTTTTTTTTCGCTGCCAAGAGATCGGGCAACGTTTCAATCCCCACACACACACAGAGAGAAAGAGAGAGAGCGGCACACGAAGGCGGAGTTTTGTTTACATTAAACGAATTCTATTTGTCGAACGCGTCAGGCGCGATTGGCGCTGGGGGCAACAACAGCGCACATTTTGTTAGCTATATAATCGATTCTTATTATTTTCTTGTGCCTTTTTTTGGGGAATTTTATTTGACTTTTGCGTGGCCCGAAAGATATTTTAATTTCGTTTGGCAAATATATCACAAGCAGACAATTTGCCGAAGCACTCGCCATTTCAGAGAATTTTTCGCGGAACTCGCAGACAATAACCGCAAAGCAACAACAACAATTGTGGGGGCAATTGGGGAGCGTTTTTCAGCACAGCATTTAAAGTCAATTTCTACAGACAAATATATATATATATATATATATATATATGCATATATATGTGCGCCTTTAGCCATTTTTCTGCTGGTCTCTGCGGACAGGCCATAAATTATTTTTACGTTTGATTATTATTATTTCTTATTTCGGTTTTTGCGTGCTGTTTTCGTTGCTGCACATCCAGAAGAAAGAAAAAAAGTGGAATTTATTGTGAGTGAGGAATAAATTAAACAGGCATCCGAAACAATACAATTCCGATTGGCCTATGGCTGCTGCTGCTGCTGCTGCTGCGGCTGCGGCTCCGGCTCTGGCGATTAATTAATTGCCCAGGTGCGAGAGAAGATTGAAAAGAAATCGTTTTTCCTACTAAATGACATTGACCAAAATGCACAGAGCGCACAAAAATTGATCGAAAACAACAACGGCAATAAATCAATTGAAAGAGTTGAAAATATTTTAATTTGTATACAAATTTCATAGTTTTTCTTTGATTTTACTCTGTTTTCAGCTATTTTCCTGTCGCATTTCCTTGATACACTTTTCACTTTCTGGCCAAATGTTTAGCCATTTGGCCGGATCGAAATTTCTTTGACATGCCATCGCGCCTTGTATTTATAGCCATTCCGATTCCAAGGCAAAGCCAAACAGTGCGTCATATTAACTGGGTCAACAGTTCCGCCAAAGGCAACTCACAGCGGAACTTGTGTGGTCCGCTGGCAGTTGCCTCCCTCTCCCTCTCTCTCGCTCTCTCACTCCCCGTACTAGCTCTATTATCCAGCCTGTGTTCAGGGAATTCCCAAACAAAAGTCGTCATCAGCAATTCGTTCTTTTCTGTTTCAAGTTCAAATAATCATAATAAAGATAAGCATATACAATTCATCTCACTTGATATTTTTGCTCTCTTGTTGTTGTTGCTGTTGTTGTGCTGGGCTTCTTGTACGGCGTTTGTTTTGCTTTTAATTTAATGTTAATGTTATTAAATGGCCAAATTGTTTACTATTATGGACGTTTGTAAACAAAATTATGTATACGACGCGTCCGCCGTCTGCACCAAGTTGAGTTGTAGTACACAAAGCGGCGATCCCATTGATTCAGCGATGCTCTGCCTCTCTCTTACTCCTTCTCTCCCTCTCCCTCTCCCTCTCTCTCTTCTTCTGGGTAATGCAAAAGAATACCAAACAATACCAAATGCCGGCCATGGCCAGCATTGTTTAAACTTGCCTCGTGCTGTAGTTTAATAAACATTTAACAATTAAACACACTCTAAACACACGATTCCTTTGCCGCCTCTCGCGAACGCAACCACGCCCCCTCCCCCAGTCTTCCTCTTCCATTGGAGCTGCGGCGCATTTGTTTTTGCACACTGACCTACAACAACAATCGGGCATAAGCAAACAATTGCAGCTTCCTCGGCCACGCCCTGCCACCTGCCACGCCGCCGCCTCGCGCCGCCTCCTAGCGGCCTGGCAGCTCGCAACGTTTATTAAAACAGTTGATCCGCCGGACAACAAATAATCAAATAGTCCAAAATTCAAAATATTTACACACAGCTGCTGCGAGCAAAATTATGCAGTCTATAGTTAAGATTTGTTCCCACTCGCTATATCCCTCTCCCTCTCTCTCTCTCTCTCTCTCTCTGTCTGTCTCGCTTGTGCTCGTTTCTTTGTTTAAATATTTAGACTTGTGCTGCTGCAATTTGTAGCTCAGATCTAACCAAATAGTTAGGTTTAATGTCTTCATAAGTAGATTCCAGGATTTGTTTATGCCCCCAGCTTTTGTGCAGAAATGGAATCACGTGTTGCGGCCACTTTATGTGGAACGCATTATCCACATGGAAACAGTATATACGTACTTGTTTTTTAAATATATAAGACCATTTTGTTATTGTTTTTTCCCACGACTTTTCTCTTTGTAAATATTTATGCGATATTTTAGCGTTCGCTTGGGCGCTAAGTAGGGAATTGCTTATGGAATTCTGTTTGGATAAAACCTGGTGACAGACCAACGCAATAAATAGACTTATAAACAGTAAAGTGAGAGCGAAGAACAAATACAACAAATGTTTATAACGAAAAGAATTTTCATATAAAAAGCTTATTATGCTTAGTCATTGAGTTATATAAACTAATTATCAGAGCTGACTGTGAAGACTCAATAACTGATAATGGCTCTGATCATCGATAGGTAGCTCCCCACTGTTTGAATTGGCATCTGCGCTGCCTAGCTGACCAATTGAATTGCTTAAAAACTCAATTAACGAACAGCAAATCGAGTGATATAGAGACTATAGAGATTATCAGATAATAATCGTATGTAAGTATCTAACATGAGAGCTAAGATCAAAGGTATCGTGAGAAAGATAACGAGAAATCATATGCACTTAAAATCTAATTCAATTAGAATTTTATTTTATTTTTTAAATTTTATTTCATTTTAAATTTAAATTAAAATAATATAAGCAACTTTATCAGGCAATCTTTAGCATTGTTAAGCTTTAATAATTATTTAAATAATTAATTTACCACATTTAAATATTAAACAGCTATCATAACCAGATCATAAGACAGCTTGCCAAGCACTCCTATATTCTACTTGGATAATTTTACTTGGATAATTTTGAGTCTTTAGAAATTTCTGTAAAGAATTTTATTTATTATATAATTTAACTCATAATTAAAAAACATTTTAAAATTTAATTTCAAGCTATTTAAAAAAATTCAGTTTATCAAGCATTCCTACCTACCTCTACTACTTACACCTGCTCTCAAGATCTTTAACATTTAAGAGCCGCTTTATACGATTATTGTGCTTAAGTTAATTCATTAAAAAGCTGATCACAACTAGATCATAATATAGCTTTTCAAGTCATTTATAGATCTCTGCTCAAGTTCTTCACCTAGTCAAGTCATATGCATTTCCTGAGCTCGCTTAAAACTTGCTTTTTATGAATTTTATAAGTTTTGGCCAAGAGTTGCTTATGGAGTCAGTCGTCATGCTGGCCGGAATGTTGCCACACTTGGCACTCAAATAGCGACAGCGTGGCCATAAACACCTTGCCTCACCGGATTACAATTTCAAATTTCCAATTTCAAAATGGCCGCCGCTGTCGACGTCGCTGTCGCTGCCGCTGCCACTGCCGTCGCCGACATTTGCGCAAGATGGCCAACACGACGTGTGTTTGGCTGCCAGCTGCCAGTTATTGTGCGATCTGGATGCCATTGCCAAACTACCATGCAAACTGTGGCAATATAATAAAAGAGGGAGAGCGAGATAGACAGAGTGGGAGAGGGAGAGGAGGAGGGGGAGCGCACGCAACGGGCAGTCCCAGCTGAATGGGGCATTTGCTGCGGCATTCAGCTGTCGAAGCTGGCGCAATAAAATCCAACAATTTATAGACTATTTGGTGCGCAATAATTGCGCCAAATTGAACAGAAAATTAAGAAAGAAAGAGAGAGAGAGAGAGGAAATAAAGCCAAATACTTTTAAAGGCAGCCGACGGACAGTCGAGTTCGTTGAGGCTCACAAAAGTGATTTTTACTTGGCACTTGGTTTGGGGTTTTGTTTAGCTTTTGCTTTAATAGCCGGCACTTAAAAATCCGTTGACTCACGCGGAAAGGTGAACATGCAAATGGAAATGGAAAATGGAAAATGGAAAATGCTGTGCGCAAGGAAGAGAAAACAGGAAGCAGCAACAGAAATGATCTTCAGCCAACTATGTAAATTACAAATTTTGCAATGCCAGCAGCTCGGGCTAAATTTCGCTGATTGTGTGATAAGTGTCGAAGTCAAATGTGTGGCATGTGGCAAGCCAAGACTGCGCCCATTGATGTAGCTGTAGCTGCTGCGCCGGCTGCTGCTGCTGCTGCCTGCAGCCGATCTTCGATCTTCGAACTTTTGGCATCTGTTTCATTTCAATCGACGCGTATTGTCCTCATTGCTTCTTGGTAATTGCTCTTGGGTTTGGCATTATTGCCGTTGCTGTTGCTGTTGCCGTTGCTGTTGCTGCTCTGCATGTTGTTGCTGTTGTCGCTCACATATTTCGCTTTGTTCTTGGCTCTTGTACATTTTTTATTCAAGCTCTTCCCACACTTTTTTTATTGCGCCGCGTCGTTGTTGCTGTTTGTTCAACTCGTTGCTGTTGGCCTTGCGGGGCAGCGCACCTGTGTGGCATGTGGCATGTGGCATGTTTGATCGTATATGTCTTCAAGGAATTGGAACACAGTGCTCCAGCCATGATTGTCAGTCCTCCCAAGATCAACGTCTCTAGGCATCCAAACGACGCTGATAAATGAAAATTGTGGAATGCCACAGAGTCGGCCAGGGAATGAAATGATATATATATATATATATGTTATAGTAACGACTAACAATGCATTGCATGTCAAGTGGCTCGCAGGGGGCGATCACAACGCATATATATGTAAATTTGGGTTAATTACAGGCGACATCCTGACGCAGCGGCAGTCCGTCGTAATTGTACGGCGTAAAACGAGGCGCTGACAAATATTTTGACATGGCATCGTCCCCCAGACATTGTCGCTGCGGTCCACACTTGATGCTCGGACTCGGGTTTTCGGCAATGTGTGGCCGGCACTTGAGATCCGGTAGCGGAGTCGGGCGTGTAATCCAATACCCAAATTTCAAACAGCAAAACCCGAGCCACAACATCTCCAGCGTCTGACACATGTCAGCTCAGTTATTAATCTAAAGATTTCTAATACGAATTGGTCCATGTTTTGGTAATTAGTAGAATTTCAAGGAAATTGAAAAACTTTCGATTTATTTGCTAGAAATAGTAAAGGCTCTTCGAAACTGTTGGCCGTTCGTCAAACTATATAGAAAAACTTCAGCTCTGACAGCAGGCTAAATGAGTTGAAGCCTCCAATGTGCAAACAATTTTTATAGAGATCCAACCGAATCTGCGAAGTCTGTTGAGCTCTCATGCATACCGAGATGTAATTCCAAAACATAGCAAGCTAAGAAAAGTGCCTGGGGAATTGACTTATGGAAGCTAGTGTAAAAGCACGTTTAGTTCTCTTTACCGATATGTTTTAAGAAGGCATAATACAAAATTCTAAATATAATCAAATGGAACGTTTCCCAAAAATCGCCGCGCTCAGTTTGAGGAACGGCTTCCAAGTGCTCTGTGCCAATGTGAGGCTCAGCGCAGTGAGATATCTGAAAAGTATCGAATTTCATGAGCAGAATTGTCCAACGAAGCGTAAGTAGAACAAGAATCACATAAAAGTTTAAACTGATATTAACGATTGGAATAAAGAAGAGTCGTTCGGTCCTCGTTGCAAGGGTGATAAGAAGGGCGCGAAGGGGGAGAAGGAGGGAGAGAAGAAGGGCGAGAAGAAGAGCAAGAAAAAGGACGACAAGAAGTTGGGGGCGAAGAGTCAGAAGAAGAAAGATAGTCCGAAAGATGGTCAGAAAGATCCCTGCAAAAAAAAATGAGCTGTATTTGTATTGCGTTTCGGAACGAAGAATTTTCTAATTTTTAAGAAACTGACCAAATAGAGGCGCCCAGTCAAATCGTATCACATAATAGAGCAACATGAATCACTTATATAGTGTTTTGCTCACTGGATAGCAGAAAACACGGAGATCATAAAACGCAACGCTCTAGACATTATAAAGCCATAAAGCAACGAGTCAGATCCAAGCCAAAATAGCTGGCCAGCGGGGAGCTAACACGAAGAGTAAAGAATGAAAACCATAAAGAGTGATAAAATAAAGACTGTGTAGTTGCATGAATATTTTATTGCTTTGAGACTGCTGCTGCCGCCTGGCAAGCCTGGCGACGCCGAACAAATCGGATCTAGATCAGATATATACTAAAACCAATTGGCGCAAAATAGAGAAAAGCCAATTGGAAATAATTATTGCACTTTTCGCTGGAAAACTGCATTCTATCAGCTGGCAGGTGCTTAAAAGCTCCCACGTAGCTCCGATCTCTGATCTCTGATCTCTGATCACTGCCATCCATGACAAAAGTATTCGACAAGCTGCGGCGGCTGCTGCTGCTGCTGCTGCTGGAACGGGAATTCATAAATTTCACACCCAGACTCGAGAGCCAAAGCATCAGTTTTTATGGCAATTCAATTGCACTGCCACTGATATTTGTTTCCTGCTGCTACTGCAGCCCGGATTCCCTGCCCCATTCCCGGGCAGGTTGCAGCCGTATGGCCATGCACGATTCGCTTTTCCCTATGGCTAATGTAAACAACACCAAATCTCGACACGGGCCGCACTTGTGTCGACTACCGACTCAACAGTCGAAATACTTTTCCTCGTTTTTTCGTTTTTTTTTCGTTTTTTTTTTCATCTGTACTTGGGTCTAGGAGCCAACCGATCGATCGACCCATAGCTCGCTGTGTATGTGTGTGTGATTGTATACAGCGCATTTTTGTCTTCTTAGGCTCTCTGTATTTTGGGTAATTATTACTTTTTCAATGTAAACAAATTGAATGCTGCTAATTTTAGTTAAATACTTGCACATATTTCCCAGTTTTACGATTTTGGGCCCCCGTTTGGCCGGCCATTCCAATGAACAGTAAAATCTTTCCAGCTGGAATGTCGCAACTATTTCCAGTATTAGTATTTTTGCTAGTATTTATATATGCTAACTCTTCACTTCTTTTTAGGTATTTATTTTCTGTAGTTGTCAGCCCATTGACTTGCTCGACGGCTTTGTAAAGTGCCGAAAATCAAAGCGATTGACGCAGTCGACGATCGACGGGCGGTCGAGCATCCATCACGAGTGTGTCTAAAGGCTATGGAGCCACGGCTGAGTGTGGAGCACATCCATAGCCAGTTTCCAGATACCAGATGAACAGCCGCCGTGTGTCTGCTCAACCTTTCAACGCATAAAACGCCGCTACGCAAAGTTTTCCAAAAGTGTTTTTTTTCTCTTTCAAATTATCGACGAAATTAATCTTAATCTTGAGTTTGCCCTGGCAATCTGGCAACACATGTGCTAAACGGTGTCTGTATGCGTGTGTGTGTGGGTATAGGTGTGGGAGAGCGACCAGTACAACAACAACAAAGACACACATACGTATGCTCATATCTATTTCAAGGCCTTGCCATCCTTTAACTGTAGTTGTTATTTTTGTTGTTGCTGCTGCCGCTGCTGATGTGTGCATTGTTGTTGTTGTTGCTGTTTGCTTTAGTTTCTGCTTTTGTGCGCACGCCGATTGAAGTTTGGCCGACGTTGACGTCGACGTTCGTCAAATTTGTTGGCATCAGCAAACGGTTTTTATTCAACAAGCAAGAGCAACCACAGCTACTACAACAACAGCCACGATCATGACGATGCCGATGACGAGTAAGACAGCCGAGCAGAAGAAGAAGACGGCATGCGCTTTGCATGCGCCGCATTGCACTCGCGCGACGGCCAACCAATTGGACCACCCAAAGCGTTCAGCGTCCGCACTCCTCGCACTCCGCACCCTGCCTATGTGCGCCCTATCTCCTCTAACCGCATAATTCCATAATTCTCTAGCCCGCGCTGCCGTTTTACTTTTTACGATAAATTACAACAGCAACATTGCTGCAATGCGGCTATCATTCATTCATGCGGGGATCCCAACTCCCCCTCGACCGTCCTCAAGCTTCGTGTAAACATGTGTAAATCATGACCCGTTGATGGCATCCACGTAGACAAAGCGATGGGGCGCAGAGCGTAACATGTGATGTCCTCGTCGACGTTGCTTCTGCCGCAACTTTTGCACTGCGACCCCAAAACGTTTCCAATCATCTATTTATGTGTGTATATAAATAAATGATTTGTGAAAAGCTATTCCCGTTCAATCATTCCAGTGCTAGTTCGATTTTCGACAACTTTTGCGCTGCAACGCTAGCTTCTTTCCAGTCACATCCAGATAAATGACTTGTGGAAAGCTATTCCAGCTTGCTGTCCCGCAACTCAGCCCATTATTCCAATGCTCGTTCGAATTTCGATAAGTACAAATGATTTCCGAATGCAACTGCCACCATTTGGCGCTGGCTGCTGCTGGCCGCCAACGTAGATTGACATTCCCATCCCAATTCCAGCGCTCATAATCGTATTGTCCCAAAAGGCTAAAGCAAATATTATTTCTCCCTCTCTCTCTGTCTCTCTGTGTATGCTGGTTTGCCCTGAGAACTTTTTTCGGCTTGCGAACATACGGTTTGGAAGCAAACGCCATGTACTTCCGAGGAGCTGAACACAATTTTGTGTGCGTTTTGTTTGTTTATACTTAAAGCGTTATTTCAATAAACATATCCAAAGGCAAAGGGCAAATTTTTGATATTGAAATTTTTGATACATTCTCAATAATGTGAACTTGAGCATTACATTCTAAGTCCAATTTACAAAATTATCCCGTTAATGCTTTATAATAAGGTCAATGTTTCACCATACAGTTTATTTAAATTATTAATTTGATATAAATTGGTTTCCGTCGCAATTCGCGCCCAATTTTAGTTTGAAATTCGAGTTACATAACATTCAGCAATATGTACGGCTCCCATAACAGTCTGGCAGCATTGCAACAGATCGTGCTGACGTCACACTTGCTCAACTTTCCAGTGCTGAGCAAGGCAACATATTTTTTGGTATTTTGACAGCACTGACGAACGCTGATCGTTCTCAGTGTGACCAAGTGCTATGCGCTAGTGGTGTTTTTTTAGTATGAGAGTGGGAACCGCAGTAGCAGTCAAAAAGTGATTCACGCTCGCGAACGCTAAAAGCAGTTTTAACAAATAGAAAATTATTTTGCATTGCCGCCAGACATACATACCATTAGAGAATTTAAATAATTTAATAAGGCCGCCGCCGCGAGTTTTTTGGAAAGTGCAAAATCTACGGCCCGCTACGTCTGCGTCGGCTCAAACTTTGACTGCGCGTGTGCATGCGTGTGTATGTGTTTGTGTGAAAGGAGGAGGAGAAGCAACACACAAAAAAGTGTACAGACGACGCGCAGACGCAACGATCTGCAGTGGCTAATTAAAAGTACCGAATAAACGGGAGTGAAAATTAATTAATTACAGGCGCAAATTTCGCCAAAAAGCTGATCACGAGTTGGTTAACAAGCAGCAAACAGCGATAATAACAAAATGGGTTGTGCCGTGAGTACAGCACGAGATAAAGAAGCCATCGAACGTTCCAAAAACATCGACCGGGCGCTCAGAGCCGAAGGAGAACGCGCCGCCTCTGAGGTTAAGCTGCTGCTCTTAGGTGCGTCTCTCACAACTTTCCAATACATAAATACGTACTAATTAAGACCTTAAGTTTTTGCCTAAAAGTGCGACGCCATGCACAAATATTTGTGAACTATTTCTCAGTGGGGTGGGTTTTTTTCACAACTGGAAGCAAACGAAAACCGTTGTAATGCGGAATTTTATGCTCTCGAACTTTTTGTCTCTCAAATATTGTTCGTGCGCAACTCGATACCCGTTCGATTCATCTTTGGCTGTGGTCGGGCATTATGCAATGCACATGTCAATAATTCAATTGCGATAAGAAATTGAAAGTAAATTAAAACCAAATGTGTGCTGCGGCGACTGTGGTTCCAACAAGTGGGGCGCCTTCGCCTTCCATCGTCTTGCAATGGAAACATGTTTGTGATGCGGTTCTTCTCACATATACAAAAGAAGCATACATAAGAAAACGTGTATGTATGTGTACGTGTATGTTTGTATGTGTGTTTGTGATGAGTGGCACTTGTTGTTGGTGAGAAATGTGCATTGAGGCGTTGCGACGCCATCGCTTCAACTTTGACCTCTGCATCGTGCGCTTGCGTAGTGAAATTGGATGCCGCATCGCGTTTTTGGCCTTCTGCAATTAAATTTCTATACAAACAGCAAGTCGAGAAATTATCTTGAGCGCGCGTTTTCATTCAGTCAATGTTGCAAACAATGGAATGGGTTTTCCAGCTTTCCAACCAACAGCCACAGCTAACACAACTCAATACAGCTGCACTTGAGAGCTTTTGCTAATGAAGCGGCGCCCCGCTCATTCGTTCGACGATGACTCAAAAGGGGCTGTCGATTGACGGATGCGGGGATGCGCTGGGCGAGTCGGCATGCCAGTTAAATGATACACGAGATGAATACACAGCACTGGTCAACAAAAATCTGCTTTAACTACTGCTAGAAGTTTATAGTAAAATGTGGTTTTGCGAAAAGAATTTCGGCGTAAAACGATATGACATGAATTTAAATTACTTATTATCTTGTACAGTCAATTCAGCTGCTTTATCTGCTGAAGGAGAGCTGTGTTACAATTGCAGCTGTTCGTTGCGCCACACAGGAAAAGTGACAAGCGCAACAACTATGTATGTTAGTGTAGCTTATGGCAAATACAGGCAATGAGAAAAACACCTTGCACCAGTTGCTAACATTTGCGCTCGTATTTATTTTATTGTTCATACATATGTTATAGTACAGGTTGTTGTTGTTTTGCTTATGTTTTCATTTGTATAGCACTATCTCGGCCTATGCGCTGGCTGCTGCGCCTGCGCACGTTCATTATTTCAACCGCATTCATCAAGAGCGCTCTCTCTCTTTCTCTCTCGCTCGCTCTATCGCGCAGGCCTAATTGGCCGGGGCAGCTGTTGTAGTAGTTGTTGTTGCTTGTACACTGACATTTAAAGTGGGGTGAACGATATTAGCGCAAATAAATGGCCCCACATCCAATGCAGCTGTGTGCGCGCGTGTGTTTGGCTTATGCTTCGCTCCGCTTTATTCGTGTAGATTTAATAAAATTTTTTGCTATTGTTGCAGCCGCTGTCTGACCATTGCACCCTACTTTGTATCTGCGAACAGCCTCTCCAGTTGAATTATGGCACTTAATTTAATGTCGGTTTCACTCTCTGCCTCTGTTCCCCTCTTCCTGTCCCTCGCACCCACTCTGCCACCCTTTGAAACGCTGTTCAATTTGGAAAGTGCAATTTGGAGCTTTCTTTGGTATTTTCCATTTCAAATACTTTAGCACAGACATATCTCGGTTTATTTAATGTTGATTAGTCTCACATTTCCCATATCAGACATATGCATACAAGTAAAAAAAATAAAAAAGAAATAAACAAGCATATAATACGTTCCATTAGCATGCCGACCGACACATAAACAATATTCGACACTGACAGCAAGCGGAGAGCCCTCGGAAACTCGACACAAACTGTCAACACAAATAGCTTAATCAACAATTTTTAAGTATTTTATAAACACACACGCACAAATACTGACGTATGCATTCGTATAATTATTCACATATATAATGTACTTAATGTGCTGTTCTTATCGCCATAAATTGTTCGGTGTCTTATCAAAATTATCAATAAATGACCTTTCCGTCAGCTTTGAAACAGTCATTTTGAGCTAAATTAATGGACGAACATTGATTGCCTAAACGGTATTTATACATGTGATTGGATGAAATTTACCCAGAAGTAAATCATAGTGTGGTGCATTTCCTATGGACAATTTCAGCGACGATTAAGTGCCGACTTCCATTTGTTTACTTCCAGCTCTGCTCGCTCGCACGTCTGATTAACACATTTCTTTTCTCACTTTACTTATCGGAAAGTTCAGTCGCCAGCCGCTTGGAGGCGCCAATATAACTCGATAACGATTAGTCATGCAGTCAGAGCAAATGAAAAAAGCTATGGAATGATTGTTGTGAATTTTTCCTGTCCAAATGTGTGTGAGTCTGTGTGTGTGCCTGTATGTGTTTGCCTTTAGTCACCGTCAATGCAATTATTTACATGTATATGTATCTAATTGCACAGGAACCGCAATCAGGAATAGCGTTGAGTTGTATGGCACGCCCCCAAAAGGAGTTTCCCTACATAAATACATATGCATATGTGCGTGTGCTAATGAAGTTAATTTGAATACCGCTGTTTATCATGATGAGCGATGCCGATGATGATGATGAAGTGTTTTGAGTGGCGTTCTCTTGTCCTCTTTGTACCTCACCACATCTCACCGTTTTACGCTCTTTTCTTGCTGTCTTCTTTCCTCGCTTTGGGTGCTTATTATGGCACGTCTAACGGTGCATTGATAAATGAATACACGATTTATCATAGTGTGTGTGCATTTCTTCATGTTATTGTTGTTATTATTAAATTGACCTTTTTTCGCCATTGTTGCGAACTGCCTCTATCCCCCTCTCTCGCTCATTTGCTTTGTTTTATTATTCGGTGGCAAGCTACGAAGCTTGAATATTTGTTAATCAACCATTAAAGCCGAGTTGACCGTCTTTTAAGCCATTACTTATTATAACGACATAATTTTCATTGCCTAAATTAGTACGCATTGTTAGCTATGATTTTAACAATCATATATATATATATATATATATATATATATATATATATATATATATATATATATATATATATATATATATATATATATATAGATATACGTACTTAAGCATATATAGCATATACTATGCATATGCGATCGGGTGGTACTTCAAGCTTTGCTGCAAAAGTGAAAGTACCAAAGTAGAGCTCTCGCAATTACCTAATCAAGTTGACTACCTTCCCGCCTCTCCTCTAAAGCTTTTGCTGTCTGGGAATAGACCCAACCACAACACAAACCTATGCAGCAACAATAAAAGCCATCGAATGTTGCAAAAAAAAAAAATTAAACATAAAAAACAAAAAATAATAATGTTGGCTTAATGCGCCTTTGTTGCAATCGTGGACAACGTATATCGCTTTTTGACGTTAAATATACTAAGACCGGTAGCTAGCAAAAATCATGTCTGCGATAAAAAAAAACATTAATTTTTTTAGGTTTTTTTTAGTTGCAGTTGGGGGAAACTAGAAAACACGTAACATCAGTTATTCTTATCTATTGGACTGGCCAAAATAAACTTTTTCAATATGCTTTTTGTTTACTTTGTGCATTTGTGTGCCTTGCTTAACTCATATATATTTTGCAATTTAATAAAACTTTGGCGTTTATTTTTGTTTACAAGGTAGGTTTAAACTTCGTTTGAATTTTGATAAGTCGAAGTTCAATGAACCGCAACGGCCTGACCTGTGGGAAAATAAACAACAAACAAAAATTATATGTGATATATAAAAAGCAAGGCAAACCAATAAACCTGCCTCAGACACCTCTGCTTGGCCATCCAATTATTCGTATGTTTATAAACAGTAAACTAGTTATATTATGTACGATATATTGCCTATGCCAGCTGAGCAGCTTAATTACTGCCGATATTACATGACCAACATGACCAACGCAATTGAGCACGTTCGGCACAGCACAGCAAGGCATGGCGCGGCAGCTAGCTTTTTGGCCTCTTGAACCCAAAGACAATTGAACAAATTGTGGCATCCATTCATTCATGAATTGCCGCCTGCTCGCTGCCCCCTCGTGTGCACATATTGTTAGCTTCATTCATTCATTCATTGGCGCTTTTTACGCATGACACATACAAGAGGAGCAGCTCCAATTGTTTGCTGATTGGCAGGTCACGCCCATTGGTTGAGCCAACATCCGTTCCACAATTTCCACATTTGTAATTCTGGTTTATTTACAGGCGCCGGCGAATCCGGCAAATCGACAATAGTCAAACAGATGAAGATCATCCACGAGACGGGCTACTCGCAGGAGGAGTGCGAGGAGTATCGACGCGTCGTATACAGCAACACGGTACAGAGTTTGATGGTCATAATACGGGCGATGGGCCGGCTAAAGATCGAGTTTGCGGATCCTGGAAAAACAGACATTGCGCGCCAGTTCTTTACACACGCCTCGGCTGCAGACGAGGGCATCCTGCTACCGGAGATCGTGCTGCTGATGAAGAAGCTCTGGTCGGATGCTGGTGTGCAGCAATCGTTCTCACGCTCTCGCGAATACCAGCTCAACGACTCGGCTGGCTACTACCTGAACTCTCTGGACCGCATTGCGCAACCCAACTACATACCCACACAGCAAGATGTGCTGCGAACACGTGTGAAGACCACAGGAATCATTGAGACGCATTTTAGTTGCAAACAGTTGCACTTTAAGTAAGACAAAACGATTGCTTCGTATTTCTTGTAGATGTTTTAAGCTTCACATCATTTTTTGCAGACTATTCGATGTGGGTGGACAGCGTTCAGAGCGTAAGAAATGGATTCATTGCTTTGAGGGCGTGACAGCCATTATCTTTTGTGTCGCTCTCTCAGGTGAGACTTGGAAAGTTATTTATGATAAACAGAAAATGCTCATCCATATCACTTTCTTGCAGGCTACGATTTGGTTTTGGCTGAGGATGAGGAAATGAATCGTATGATTGAATCACTCAAGCTCTTCGATTCCATATGCAATTCCAAATGGTTTGTGGAAACATCCATTATATTATTCTTGAACAAAAAGGATTTGTTTGAGGAGAAAATTAAGCGATCTCCCCTAACGATATGCTTCCCTGAGTACTCTGGTAAGGCGAAAAACGAAATCCAACTGAAGTTAATTTATAGTAATATTTATATTCTATGTCTGTGACAGGTTCAAATACATTCGAGGAGGCCGCCAACTATATACGCATGAAATTTGAAAATCTCAACAAACGGAAAGACCAAAAAGAAATTTATACGCATCTTACCTGCGCCACAGATACAAACAACGTGAAATTTGTATTTGATGCAGTCACCGATGTCATCATCAAGAACAATCTGAAACAAATCGGTCTTTTCTAATGGATGAGAAAAAGAAAGTGAGAGCAGTTTATGCGATTAGAGTGCGTCTTAGTATTAAAGGAAAACGCGCAAACATTTCCATTATATTATAATTAATTAACTATAAACATAAAATCACATATTTGTAATCTGTATTTTACGTATATACTCATATGTATATGCTATAAAACACGAAAACGCTTTACAAGCTCTTGAGTTATACTTACATATATATTTAAAACCGATTTTTGTTGCCAGTAGTCGCGGAACAAATAACCAACTGCAATTAATTAAGTTAACAATTAAAAATGCTATAAGTGAACCAATTAAAATACGTATCTACTGTATGTATGTAATTTAACACATTGTAAAGTAGACGCCAGGAGCTTGGTAAAGATGGCTGTCCAGATATGTAGCCCACAAATGTGGTCAGCTAACTTTGCGCCTAGTTAAGATTAAAGTAATCAATGAATGTGACTAAATTGCATGGCGTAAAATGAGGGAAATTTCAACACTATTTTCCTTCATTTTTTACGCAATGCATTTTCGGCACGTTTTCCAATACTGTCATGAATTTGCCAAGAGCTTAGCGCACTAAAAAAACAAAAAAAAACAAATAATTAAATAACAAAGAGTGTGCGTGGGCCTAATTTTTGTAAGCCCTCTACATGTAACTAGAAATTTTACTAATATTCTTAGTAATAGCCTAAATAAAGACAAACCTAAAAAACACGTTTTTGATTGAAGTTAATTAAAGCTGACTAAGTCAGTGTGCTAGCGTCCTTTTAAAGCCAACTGTCACTAAAGATCGTTGTGCAACACTGTTCAACACTACTTTGGTAAATTTGTGCCTGCGTCAGAGAAGTGCCTTCTTTTCCTGTCAACTTTTGTGGAAGTAGGTTGAGTTAATTCTTTTTCACAAAATCTTACATTTGTAAAATATTCAGGTAGTTGAAGTAGCTCTGTTTAATATTGTGTAGGACATAAATAAATAAAATCAAAGCAGAGGTTCAGTTGTACAATATGTTACGCGCAGTTATTTCGATCAGCCAGCGTGGAAAGATTCCACTTACACTGCTCTCATCCCAAGGTTTTGGTAAGCTCGCTTTTTCTGTATCGCGTAATTTACTTGATACGATTTTATTTTAACACTTTCCAATCACAGCCCAAAACAAGATACGCATTTCCGGTTTCCAATATTACCGCCCTCTAGCACGCTTCTATGCTAGTGATGATTCCAAGATAAAAGGTACTATTCGCGGCGGCCCAACTGGAATTATTGGTAACGTGGATCAATCTGCCAGTTTGGGTAATGTTGGTGGCGGTGATGCAATTGCACATGCGCAGTCGGCTACTTTGGGTAGTGACCCCACACGCGACTATGGGAAGCCAGCTAGTAAGCGGTCCGCGGTCACTTCCCAAATGCATGTCACACACTTAGTTCCAGATAGTGGAAAGCATGGCAATAATGAAGCGAAGTCGTCCTCACCACCGCCGAAATCAGCATCGTCGTCGTCGTCGTATTCGGCAACGGGAGAAGAGTCGTCGCACAAAGTGGTCGGCCAGGGTAAGACAACTGGACAATCAGAGTCTGAACGAACTGAATCCGGATCTGGAACTGGATCTGGGTCCGGATCTGGAAATAAAATGGTCGACGATGCCATTAAAAATCTGCAAGATGCTGCCGCTAATTTGCCCAGCAAGGAACAAGTTGAGAAATTTATATTTCGAACGTTGGCATTCATTTATGATATTCTCTTTCTGACGGCAAACTGGACAATTCGTGTTGTCGACGAAAAGATAGTACAGAACAAAACGGTCAGATTCTACTGGAAGCGATTCCACGAAAAAATGGAGGAGGCCAAGAAGGATTAGGCACAGCAATCAAATTCAGATGAAAGTGACGCATGATATAATGCATATGTATATATATATAAACCTCTTGTTATATATATATATATATATCCACAGGATACGCAAAACATTAAACAAAGCTAATAAATCTCAAATTTCATGACATGTACAATGCCAACGTGTATTAATATATTTATTGCTTTTGCCTTTGCTTTCGGCTTGATCACATAATTGATTTTTGGTTACTTTGAATTCATGTGAAGCTCGCAAAGTTGGCATAACCGTCCAGTAATGTGGCCAAGTACTTAAGTATCTTGTTACGCGCCTGTTTCAGCTGTGGCGGATCACTGTTCGCCGGCTCGTACATGTTGGCGCAATGTGCGGTGCCTGCAAAAATGTTCAATTGATTATCAAATTACAACAGCTTGGACTTCGACTCTGTACCTTCAATATAGATTGCGGGCGTGTCTTTATTGGTGGAGACGTAGAGGCCAAGCGCATGCCATGGATCAATGGAGCCGTGCACGTAAAGCACCTGTGTTGTCGCTGGCTTAAGGGCGCCATAGTAATTGTTCGTCTGTGCCACAACCTGTTCCAGATATTTGCCGTTCATGCGATCCGAGAAAATGTCCATGCACTGGCGTATGAAAAAGTCAACGCCAAAGCGATCGCCAAATGTATCCGATTTGTTCTCAGAAGTCTGATAGAAGCCGAATTCAGTGCAGGTCTGGTATGTCCATTGACGCATGCCCTGAGCGGCCTCCGAATCCCACGACACGTTCTTCATATCAGCTATCATCTTGTCGTACTTGTAGTCGAGGCACTTGGTCTTTGACTCCTGCAGCAGCAGATCGTTCACAGCGGCCAAACGGGTAACAGGCGGTCCCATTGATGTATTGAGCATCACATCGCAGATCTGTAAGCAGGCGGAAGACATTAGATCTTCGAGATTGGCTTGGCAATCCGGGCACCTACCTCATCGATGGTTATCTTGGCATGCGGACTGTTGTCCTTGTTGTACTGTACTACACCAGCGAAATTGCCAGCAATATTTTCAAAAAGATTCGCAATGTCCAATGGATTCTCGATCGAATCTTTAAGGGGCGTGCACGTTCTAATAAAATACAGAAGGAGTTTTCAGTTATCTATAAACGTTTGAACAATTAAGAACATACTTGAATTTCTCGTCGAGATTGCGCTGGCCAATCATGTGCTTTAGCAGAATCTCCACTTGTGCAATCCCACGTGACACAGCCTCCACGCAATCAGGTTTGTAGCTGGCTAGCGATGCCTTCACCACTTCGAAGTATTGGGTGAAATCTACTTGAGCCAGCAGTGGACCACTGGAGCTAATGGCGCCATCAATCAAATGCGGATACTTCTCGCGTGCCCAAGCAGCCAGCGAACCGGGATAAGAGCCGCCGAAGGCAATCCATTTCTGTGTTGCGGCCATGTTGTATTTGACCTTCATGGCTGACACAAAGTTGGCCAAGTCGGCCAGCGCCTGCTCCGAGCTGAGATAAGCCAAATTGCTAGTAGATAGATCGCTGGTCGGATGGCTCTTGCCGTAGAAACGATGCTCCAGCTGAATGCACAGCGCACCAAAGTGTTCGGCATAGTGAACCCAGGCACCTTCGTGCATCCATTTCTTGGCGGCTTCCGCCTCGCCGCCAATCATCAGAAAGACTGGAGCTAGACTATCATTCCTGTAAAAGGCGTCGTTGACAAAGTAACGCTGCTGCCATGTGCGCGTGTCTTCTTTCTTAAGGTGATCCAAAGGCTGCTCGAACCACAAATCCTCCACATCTAGCGATCGCTGCAAGGTGACCATTATACTTGGTTCTCCCAAAAATCCGTTCACATGGCGGCCGTTTCGAAAGGCCAGGCTGCTGGACTGCGCAATTAAGCATACGAGCACCAGCAGAGGCAGACACAATCCCTTGGGATGAAGCATATTTCAGCTTTATCACAATCGTCCGGTCTTTGACTTTTGTTTTTTTTTTGCTGCTGTTGTTATTGTTTAGTTCAGGTCAAGTGAGCTGTCATTTGATTAGCACAACCGTTGTTTGCTCGACTAACTGTAAAAATGGCACAAGAATGCAACTTATATAGTTCTGCTTGCGTACGTGTGTGTGTGCTGTATATAGGCACACATCTGTACGTACCAATTCTTTATGCTTATGTTATATTTGCCGGCTGTTGTTGGGCGTTGCCACCTAGTTACAATCACTGCGTTCACTGTATATTTACGCAGTGCTGCAGTTCTCGCTGCTGCTGTCAGAGTCAACAGAAGATTGGCACGGCGGCTTTGCGTGAAAAAGAGCATGCTTGAAAAGTACGATGTTGCCACCTTGTTTAAAAACGGCTTCCAGGCAACGGTTGCTTAATTTTCAAACAAAAAATAAGCAGTTGCTGTTAGTATTGTCAGCAGCCGGTGTAGCGTCGCCAACAAGCCAGAACTTACAAAAGCATAACTTAAATATATATTTTGTGTATGATAATGGCGAACCCGGTAAAAGACTGTAAGCAGCTGCAGCCGCGAGCAATTTTCGGCATCAATGGCAAAGTGGAGAATGGAGTTCGTCAGCATCCCGTTACACAAGCTGCAATTTTTCCATTGGGCAACAAAATAGCCATTGCCGATTTTAACAAGAACACACAAGAGTTTGTTGCCGGTCACACAAACAGCATCTCCTGCCTGGATGTCAGCAAGAGCGGCAAGTACATCGCCTCTGGTCAGATCAACCATATGGGCTTTCGTGGCTACGTCATCGTATGGGATTATGAGTCACGCAAAGAGCTTGGACGACACGATCTGCACAAGGTGAAGGTGCAGGCCATTTGCTTTACGGCCGAGGAACGCTTTGTTATATCCATTGGAGGCAAGGACGACGGCTCCGTCATTGTGTTCGATGTGCAAACATTGTAAATACCACAGTTGCTATCAATCTATTCCGCTTCCTGCTCAAACGCTTCTCTTCTCCACTTGCAGCTCGCCCATTTGCCGACAGGCTGCCTCGCGTGCTATTTCAGGTAATGCACTAACCGTCCGTCCGATGCATAACAATCCTTTCTTCTTCCTCACTGCCGGTGATCGTCATCTGCGACTGTGGAGCATTGTGCGTGAGCAGAAAAAGCTTTATGTTCAAGACGTCCATTTGGCCAGCAAATCCCGCACGTTTTATTGTGCCCGAATAGATAAGAAAGACGAGTTCGCGTACCTGGGCACTGGCACAGGTGATATTATTAAGATCGTACTCAACTGCTGCGACAGGGACAATGTGACCCGGCCGGGTACATCAAGTGGCATTCTAGGTGCCTTTGGCACCCACAATCCACGCAAGCCCACGGGTCGCGATTGCAATCGCTATGTGAACGGCGTCCGCGCCCTTTATGTGCTGGAGGGTGGGCGTCTGCTAATTGGCGCTGGCAATGGTGATGTGGAGCTGGTCGAGGAGCGCACCGATGTGCCATTAGTAAACTTCCGAGATTATCCAGGACCCACCTGGCCCTACTTGCGCGTGGTAAGCCCTAAGTTGGAGCTTTCTGGAGTTCTGTTCTTTCTAAGCGTCTCTACTCTTTAAGGTTAAGAAAACTCGGGTCTCGGGTCGTGTCTCGTCCTTTGTGCGCAGCACGCCAGAGAAGTTCTATATCTGCACGGACACGAATGAGATTTACATGCTGAATATACAATCCTGGGTTTTGAAGCTGATGCGCACGTGTCATGCCAAGGCAGTCTACTTTATAACATTTCCCAAGTAGGTCCAGCCAAAGAGTTCCGGTCCCGTCTCTCTCCTTATTACCCACTATTGCAGAAACTATGCAGCTGTTTTTGCCACTGCGGGTCATGAGAGCATACGCATCTGGTCCTCAAATCGCAAGCAGGAGCTGCTGCGCATCATGGTGTATAATTTCAACTGTGCTGCTGTGCGCTTCTCTCAGGACGGAACCAGCATTGTGTCCGTATGGAACGACGGAATCATACGCGCCTTTACGCCCATTACTGGACGCCTTATCTATGCCATACCGAATGCTCATAATAAGGGTGAATTTTAATTCGTAATCTGTAATCCTTTTATCATCGATCTGGATGTTTCCCTAGGTTGCAGTGCCTTGGCCATTGCATCAACTGGCCGCTTTATTGTCACGGGCGGCATCGAGGGTCAGGTGCGCGTGTGGAAGATCGAGCCGTATCGCCAAAACTTAGTGGGCGTGCTGAAGGATCATTCGGGGCCTATTACCTCACTGGACATCAACTATCTGGATACGGAAGTAATTTCCGCTTGCACAGATGGCTCCTGCGTCATTTGGGACATCAGTCGGATGACCCGCAAGCAGGTGGTCACTGCCAACACGCAGTTCATGTCCGTCCTTTATTTTCCCACCGGAGTGCAAATACTCACCTGCGGCTCCGACGGCAGAATCATCTATTGGATGGTCTACAATGGCGCACTGATACGCGAGCTAACCGCCTCGAAGAAATCTTCTGTGAACTGTCTTTCCATGAATGCCACCGGGGACTATTTCGTTAGCGTTGGCAGTGATCTGCAAGTGAAGTTGTGGGACTATAATAGCGGCGATGTGGTGGGTGTTGGCTCGGAGCATGCTTCGTCCGTAATTAGTGCTGCATACAGTCCATGTGGGAAGAATTTCGTGACAGGCAGTACGGACGGGTCACTTATCATTTGGGATGTGCCCGAGGATTATTGGGGCATGCCCAATCCCCCGGACGGACCCAGCTACCAACTGCCCAAGGCGCAGGCCAAGGGCAAAGCCGTTGTTCAGTCACGTGTCGACTCCGGCACTCGCGTCAAACCAATTCCGGGCGAGAATATCAATGGACTGCTGAAAGCAACGCCCAAGGACGACCTCTGCTGTGTCGAATGTCCACCATGCGCAAAGAAGGATTCTAAGGCCGCTGACCCAATTGTCGAGTGCAAGATTGTGCCGGATGTGAGGAAATGTTAGATTTTCTATTTCCTCCTACATTTACATTTGCTTAAAAGAAATACAGAGAGCATTTAAGAAAGAATACGAAAACCCCTATTTTATCTTAATATATTTAGTATCATATTGCAGATTTTGTGATTTGTAATTTTTATAAAATTCGAAATGTTTTGGGAACATGCTCCTTTAAATATCACACACTGTTTCAGTCCTGGACACCAGCATCTGCGGCACCATTCCGATTGAAATTATAGTACATCTCTTTGACTTCTTTAGCGGCCTCTTTGTCTTCGGCCTCCTGTCGTTTGCGCTCCTTTTCACTAAAGGCGAGCTGTTGCTTGCGATCTTTCTCAGCTTCGGCCTCCAGACGCTTACGCTCCTTCTCCACTGCGGCGTCCTGACGCTTAGCTTCGGCCATTTGTCGCTTCAGCTCCTTGGCCTCCTCGGCCTGTTGTTTTTTCTCTTCTTGCATAGCCAGCTTCTCCTGTTTTTTGGCTTCCTTTTCAGCAGCGGCCTGTCGCTTCTTAGCTTCGGCTTCTCGGTTTTTATTATGTTTCTTCCACTTTTTATTCAAACTGTCGAATTCTTTTAACCGCTCTGCCTTTTCCTGCTCCGATTCGGGTTTCTTACCAAGAGCTTCTAAGTCGATCTCATCCTCATAACCATCCGGAGGCAGAGGATTCCAGTAACTATTGTGGAATTGACTCCTGATTCCGTCGCCAAAGTAGAATGGCTTTGTACGCAAGTACAAGTGAGACCATTGTTTAAATTCGGGCCGCTCGGCCTCGTGATGGGAGGAAAAGACAAAGGCCGTCAGTATGACTACTATCGGAAATGCACCCATCAAGGTGATCCTTTGCCATATTTTTGAGTGGCCGTCGCAAGGCTCTAGGTAATACAAGGGTTAATGGCTTTAATTAACGTTGAAATAATACTTTGTTGACGGCCTTACGTGGTTCGGGGCAAGGTTTGCACGGACATTTCGGGGGTGGAGAGACCGGACTACTCGCGCACACAGCTCCTCCCTTCTCTTTTTCCTTCTCTTTTTGTTGTGCCTTTTTTTCTGCCATTTCCTTTGCTTTTTCCTTTGCCTCCTCACGTCTGACGATCAGTTTTTCGCAAAGCTTCTGATCAGCATTTTTGTCTTCGTTCGGTGAGCCCAATTCCGACCTTTTTTTTGAGGTGCACTTGCTTCCACCAGAAATCTTAGTGTGGTCCTTCTCCTTGCTGTCTGCTTTATTGGCCTTGCCTTCAGCTACAACAATTAGAATTCGCAAACGTTTATTTCATAAATGAAAATATTTCCTTACCTTCTTTTTTACATTTTTTGCTGTCGTCTGGCTTTTTTGGTTCACTGGCCATACAACGAAAGTGCGCGATGTTCGGTGTTGGAACCCTTCGATGTGCCAAACTCGGCCATTTCGCAACTTTTAATAACTGAAGCATGGCTTTTAGAGCAAAAACAGCAACGATGAAATTTTGGGGAGACTAAATTTTTAAATAACCTACAGATTTACCGAGAAATAATTTGTAAATGTAGCCATTAAAAAGCCAAAGCCAACTGTCCAATTTTCCTTGTGATAATTAGTTTTAAAAAGCCAAAGCCAACTGTCCAATTTTCCTTGTGATAATTAGTTTTAAAAACAAGGCGCCAACAGTTGCTGTTAACGTAATCGTTATCGATTGTTCTTAGTCAACAACTGTGCTGTTAGCTGACCACTCTTAACATAATTACGTTAGTGTTTACAGTGGACTACTAAAACGAAAATTTAACAGCAAATGTTATATGTAGAGATTAAGATTTATTTAATACCACTGAAATAGGACAATGTGGGGTATACACAGTTAAACAATAATAATAAAAGCTAACATAAACTACGCTTTAACTCTTATATACGTTTGAAATCGATTAAGTGTGACCGAATCGAAAGGTCAGTATGCGAAACCTTTGCTTTTTATTGCCTTATACAATTGTATACTTACTAACAGAAGTGCATTTATATTTAACAAAAAAAATCTAATTTATGAGAACTAATAGCTTAAAAGCTTTGCATTTGAAACCATTTGAAATTGACTTAAATGGAGTAAAGGGTGTCTAACAGCTCGCCAACACCGCTGAGCAGTTTGGCTTTTTTACAGTCTGATTGGACTTTTTGTTAACAGATGTTATTCAGACGCCGTCGAGGAAGCATTAAATATTTGCGTTCATATGTATTGTTGTTTTAAAAAGTTGTTGAGCGTAATTTGACGAGAGTATTCTGCACATCCGGGCGTTATTTTAAATTATTTGTGTGTGTGGGTGTTGTAAAATCGATTTGGATCAACAATGAAGGTCTGCTGCATTGGCGCTGGTTATGTCGGCGGCCCAACATGTGCGGTAATGGCACTGAAGTGTCCAGATATAACCATAACGCTGGTCGATAAAAGTGCCGAGAGAATCGCACAATGGAATTCGGAGAAATTGCCCATTTACGAGGTTAGTTTATGTTATTGCTGAACAGTTGATGATCATGTTACTCCGAGTTCAAATTAAGTTGCAAATCTACAGATGCACTAACGTATGCGCATTGTGTGTGTGTGTGTGTGCGTGAGTCTGTGTGTACGTGAACAAATTCAGTGATTGTGTGCGTGTTTGTGAGCTAGAGATCTATCACGCTCGTGCTGTACAAGAAATGAATAGTAAATTCTAGCAGATCTCCTAAACAAACAGCAGACACATCAATCAGTGCCACAGATACAAGTGCCCAGACGTCGATGAACTTCTCTTGCCCATGTTTCAAGTAGCTCAGCCGCCGTCTGACAAACAGTTAAAGACTGAAACCAGTTCCCCAACTGCTTGAACAGTGATTTGTATACAGCGCGCACCTTTCTAGCCCTCTCGATCTAAGGCAGTGCGTGTGACTGCGTGCCGCTCAACAATAGAGAGGGCACCTGATCATTGCGAAACACACAATTGGTGCGCGGCAAGGTCAATGGTCACTCTCCTCTGCCGCCCAGCAGAGAAGTGAACTTCACATGCTGACAGCGAGCATTCATTAGTCATTCATAAGGTGCACACACACGCAAATACGTGTGCTCACTTGCCAAATAATTACACTAGTGTACAAGATTTTGATATCGATTTGACCTACTCTGCCAAGTGGGAAGCCCTTTGCGGCAAAGCTGCCACAAGTCACACATGTTTCTCTTTCCTGCTTACTCCTATTTGTTGTCGCATTTCCGTTTTCGCTTTTAGTTTTTTATTTATTTTTTTTGTGTGATATTTTAGACCCGTTTCCGCCCGCGCCCTATTACTACCCCAATCCTTATCAGCCCGTTCACATTACGTCTTGTGAGCCAGATAAGCAGCAGAGTTCTGTTCCGTTATCAGTTCGTGCTGGATAATTAGCGAGTGCCATGAAAGCAAAAAAAATTAAATACACTTTTTCAACCATTACAAACGGGTTGTCCATTACCAGCGACTGTAGCATTAGAGTAAATATTATTTATTCCGTAGAGTATATCTGTCAATAGGCCAAGGCTCTACCTAAACATCTCTTATGTCTCTATAATTTGATGGCCACCTCAGCACGATTGCATCATCGCCATTGCATGTGCAATACTTTAGAAATATTCATAAATAATGAGAGAGGGAGAGAGGAGAGAGGAGAGAGACAGAGAGGGCGATAAAGAAGAATTGATATTGCTGACACTGACTGCATTGATAGTTTCTTGCACAGGTAGCTCTGTGCACATATTTGCCCAGGTGCCAACTCGATTGTTGCAATTCGTTAGAACGTGCAAATACGCTAATTGCATTTGCTGTTTGCCAGTTATCAGCGCAGATGGAGAACTTCAGTAATAATAAAAGACAAACTTGAAATTTGTTTACCAATTGCATGTGATGATCGATATGTCTAAGTGATAGCGGGAGCTTCATTAATAATAAAAGATAATACTTAAATTAGTTGAGCAATTGAATTGATTTGATTACAAATAGATTTTTGCGCTGATTCAGCATTTGCTGTTTCTTCTTCTTCCATATTATTTAGCGCCTGCTTCTTCTTGTTGAAAATTATCATGTAAAAGGTTCAATAAACCACAATTCTGATTAAAATGCAAACCTGATGGCCTCTGGAAAGTTACCAAATTGCTTAAAAGAAAAGCATAAGAATGTCTGAATCTATTTGTTCCATATATATATATATATATAAAATGTTTTGATATCTAAAAAAAGAATAACATTATTAGATAAGATTAGCTTGAAACGACAGAAGCCAATAATCTTATCGTTTAACCCATTCAGATGAATGATCGCTCGGTTTGTTGGGTTTGCCTAACGCCAACTCAGCAAATATTTCATGTATTTATAGTTTTTTGATACTAAATGCGTTTCTTTTGCACCGCAGCCCGGTCTCGATGAGGTGGTCAAGAAGTGTCGCAATGTGAACCTATTTTTCTCCACGGACATAACGACAGCCATAAAAGAAGCTGATCTGATTTTCATATCGGTGAACACGCCAACGAAGACCTGCGGCAGTGGCAAGGGTAAGTGCTGGGTTCCCTGCTGTTGGGTCTCTGATCTATAATTAGACTATATCAACTTTCAGGCCGAGCTGCGGATCTGAAGTATGTGGAGAGTGCAGCACGCATGATAGCCGAGATAGCGCAGTCCAACAAAATCGTTGTGGAGAAGAGCACGGTGCCAGTGCGTGCTGCGGAGAGCATTATGCATATATTGCGGGCAAACCAGAAGCCAGGCATTCACTATGATATACTCTCGAACCCGGAGTTCTTGGCCGAGGGCACCGCCATTAACGATTTGCTGAATGCGGATCGCGTTCTGATTGGCGGCGAGGAGACGGCCGAGGGTCATCAGGCGGTGGAGAAGCTGTCGTGGATCTATGAGCATTGGATACCAAAGAAGCATATACTGACCACCAATACGTGGAGCAGTGAGCTCTCCAAGTTGGCGGCCAATGCCTTCCTGGCGCAGCGCATCTCCAGCATCAATTCGCTGTCGGCTGTGTGCGAAGCAACCGGAGCGGATGTATCGGAAGTGGCACGTGCTGTGGGTCTGGACTCGCGCATTGGTTCCAAATTCCTGCAAGCCTCTGTTGGCTTTGGCGGCAGCTGTTTCCAGAAGGATATACTCAACCTGATCTATATATGCGAGAACCTCAACCTGCCAGAGGTGGCGGCCTATTGGCAACAGGTGATAGACATGAACGACTACCAGAAGCGCCGCTTCTCGCAGAAGATCATCGAGAGTTTGTTCAACACGGTGTCGGACAAGCGGATTGCAATCCTTGGCTTTGCCTTCAAGAAGAACACGGGCGATACGCGCGAAACGGCAGCGATTACCGTCTGCCAGACGCTGCTGGAGGAGGGCGCTAAGCTGGAAATTTACGATCCCAAGGTGGAGCCGGAGCAAATCATTGACGATCTAACGCATCCCAGCGTAACGGAATCTCCAGAGAACGTAAAGAAGGCGGTTCAAATACACAGCGATCCCTATAGCGCAGTGCGAGCCACGCACGCTCTGGTCCTGTGCACTGAATGGGACGAGTTTGTGGATCTGGACTACAAGCGCATCTATCAGTCGATGATGAAACCGGCATACATATTCGATGGACGCAAAATTCTAGATCACGAGCGTCTGCTGCAGATTGGCTTTCATGTGCAGACGATTGGAAAGAAATATCAGCGGGCCGGACTTCTCCGCTCGTGGGGCATTGTGCCGCAGCTGTAGAAAAGCGGGCGTGGCATCAAGACTTAAATCTGTCAACAATTTCCAGTATTTACGAAACTAACTGTAAATATGCTTTTGTGTTTTTTATATAAATGATATATATAAATAGTTCAAGTATTTCGCTAGATACGCCTAAGTATTCCCACATCTATTCCTACAACCAAATGTCGTTCCAGTTGCAATATATAAATATACAAACATTGCCGTTGCAAACGGACTGCCCAGTTAGTTCACTATATACAGGAGCTACTTTTCTGTACCAATTGATCATTGAACAAGCATTTACACATATTATGTAAATTTTATAACAAAATAAACAATTCAGAAATTGATAAATCAAAACGGTATTCTCCTAACAATCTGGCGGTGCCACAGGTATGAGGTAGCTGCCGACAAGCTGAACCAGGTAACCAGATACGAGAGATGATCGTTGCGAAGAGTAACGCGTGTCTGTCCACCTATGGGACTATTCTCCGCCGCCTTTGGATCATAAATCGCATCGAGAAAGATGGGCGCAGAGCCAGAGCTCTTGCACATCCTCTGCAAGTCGCGATAGAGGTAGACTTTGCCATCTTTGTGATCTGGCGTAAACTGTGGACGAGTCTCGCCTTGGCGTACAACAGCCGTCAACTCCACTTCGTCTTGGTACTGACCCAAGGCACGTGTCTCCTTCTCCATATGCTTGCGTGAGACCCAGCCTCGGTTAACCAGGACAATGTCACTATGGAAGAGCAAACGAATTATGGGAATATTATATTTCTATAATTATCGTATTTGTGTGACTTACTCCCTGTCAGCCAGCTGGAACGGCGTGACTACGAGGTAACCATTGCCCGAATCGCGCTGTGAGAACAGTCCACCTTGTGTTTCCCCTCCATCTGGTCGGATGAGTGAGCGGGGTCCCATCAGCATCTCCTTGTCATGCAAAAAGCGTCCTCGCAGCTTAACCAACCTATACTCCATTTGTGTTAGCTCACTTAAGCTAAGTAAAGGAGTAAAACAGTCACAATTATAGGCCAACGATCCCAGCATTTGCACTCACTCATCGGGCAGACTAACTGGCTCCATATGCATCTGTTTATCCAAATCCCTAATTAGCTGCTCTTTCCAGAATTTCCGCTTCACTTGCCAAACGCCTAGGCCAAATGTCGTGGCGGGTATGAGCTGCAATAGGACAATTAGTAAATGCAAGGCTAGTCATCAGCTTACTTACGAGTAGGAACCAACCAAGCGCTGTGATTTTATCCTTGTTTTTCTTGGCAATCGGAATGCTCGTTGTGAAGTCAATTTTTGGATGCTGTTGTGTCATCTTTCTGGTGACCAATTGTAGCCTGATGGTGTTTATTGTGTTTATGCTGCTAGGCAGACGTTGCAGCGTAATGCTTTGCTTGCATATTTGAGAACTTAAACGCAGCATAATTTGTTCTAATTAATTTTATACAATTTCACGAATGAATTGAAAGTTCTGGTCATAACTCTGTTAACTCAGCTGCTTACAGCGGTTGAGCGGCTCTGTTAAGACGCCTGTGGGCTGTTAAAGCAGCTGTTTACCTAAGTGCCGGAATTGGTTTTGATAGAGTTGGCAGCACCACATGTTATTGGAGCACTGCGTTTCGTTTTAAACAATTATAATTCAGTTTAATTAAAGCATGTTGTGCACACGCGCAGCTGCGAGGCTTGGAAGTGTCTTGACCACATCAGGACTTGTATGTAAACGAATGCAATCACAAAGCTTAATGCCTTTCAGTGCTGTATGCAACTGCACCTGCACCACTCTTATATAAACCACACTGACGGTTGTTTTTATCCCACAGGTAGCGCACCAAACGTATACGCATCGAGTGGCAGCAGCTGCGGCAGTAAGATTCACTGAGCAATGTCGACTCTGTTCCACTGGTGTTGTGGACAGCCCGGGAAAAACAACAAAACAAGCTACGGAAGATGGTAGCATATTGAAACGTGTTCTCAACAAAGTGGGCTTTACGCCCAATACAAAAGCCGTGAGTACTATAAATAAAGAATTCATGAGAGAAAAATCTTATAAATAAACTTGTTGCAGCGCCTCAAGGTTACGAGTCATCTCCTGTATGAGAGTGTGGCGGACAAGATCAACTACGTTGCCTTCTTTCGCGATTTTAATTTGCCCAACACGTTTAACTCCTGGTTCCTAGTCACTGAGTTGCATGTCTGGCTGCTTATGCTGCGTTCAATGGCCGAAGGATCAGAAACTGGCGAGGATGGACGGTTCCTGAGGAACTGTATCGTCGAGGCAATGTGGGGAGATGTAAATACACGTGCCAAGAAACTGGGAGTAAGTGTTGTAGCTCTACTTAGATCGTCGTCTAATCTTGTTTTATTTGCTCTGCAGGCCAATAATCCCTCTCAAACGAGGAAGCAAATTGAGACTCTCTCGGAACAGTTTCAGGCCGCTCTCATTGCCTACGACGAGGGCATCATGTCCGATGACCGAGTGCTGGCATCTGCTCTTTGGCGTCGCTTCTTCGAAATGGATTGTGAGGATTACGCTCAAATTGAGCGTCTGGTCAAGTATGTGAGGAAACAGGCACTTATGTTGGATAGTTTAAGTCGCGATCAGTTCATAACAAAGCCAAACGTGGCTTGGCATGATCTGGACAAGTGCAAAGTGGATGCATAGAAAATGTTTTTTTTCTTTTAGTTTGTTTATTAAAGGTCTATTTACACTACTAAGTCTAATATTTAAATAATCAGATCGTCAATAGGCTCGTCCACCAGAGCTCGCAGCTGGCATTTGAGCAGGAAGGCCAAAATTCGACGTTCCGCTCGCATTTTTTGTACTCCTTTCAGTTGCCCGAGAATTCGGCTCATTTGTATATAATCGCTTGTAGGTGACGTGTCTGCAGCCAGAGTTGACCTTTCTTTAGCTTTGGGTTCTATGCTAGGTTGCACATGCTGCTCTTCTACCGCACCCTCGTCCTCAAAAACGATTTCTTCTTGTAGAATTTGATCGTTTTGCTCAATGATTTCCTCAATAATGAATGTATTGTCACCATGCTGGTCCACATCGGCGACATGCATCACCACGCAATCTTCATACGACTGCCATGCATCCTGATCTACAATGGATTCCTTTAGCTCTACGTTCGGCTGCCTTTCAGCCTTGGGCTTGACCTTAGCTCGCGATTGTGCATCGGTTAAAAATTGTAATCGCTTAAAATATGGCCAGGTTGAACCGCCAGGTCGCCTGGATTCCTTGCGATACTGATAGTGTAAATTGTTCCAGCGCATTAGACAGAAATCCACTGGAAAGAAATTCATTGTTATTGCTAGTTGACTAAGGAATACCACAATTTACCATCACAATCCATGATTTCTGCTATTTTGGACCATATCTCTGTTTTAACTTTCATAACATCATAGTTCGAAAGTCCCGTCTGGCGTTTATACAGTACGGTATTAGGCTCGACATGATCGATGAGCTTGAAATCAAATGGACGATTCTTTTTATAGCTGGTGCGCATATTTATTAAAATCTGAAAACAAATCTAAATAATGGTCGAGTGACACTTCACATATTTGCGATTAAGTTGCTTACACATATAACTACTTAAGCAAATATAATGTTTGGCACAAACAAAAAAAAACAATATTGTTTTAAATATCAATTTGCTCAACATTAACAGGTGAAACCTTTAAAAATTCAACGAGGTGAATGTTTCATTCCATTTCAGCAACAACCAATAGTGTCACTCTACTACCTTATTACTATATTTGTATATAACAGAGTTGCTTTGATTTACAAATATCGAAAATGTCCGATATCAAGCATAAATAAGCCAGCAGTTTCTTTCATCTCTAATACTGACGTAGGTGCAAACCTGGAAAATTGTAAGGTGAAGTGAAAATTGCAAAAAAAAGTGAAAAAAGATATAATATTTGGCAAATAATTGTGCAATTTAAGTGCTGATAAATATGAACATGTAAGTAACAATTAGTTGCATTGGGGTCACATCAAATTTACATTGTTTTCGGCGGAGAAACTTGCATGTGGTAAAAAGCTGCTGCAGTGGGGTAAAAAATTTTCTTAAACATTTGCTAAAAATCGATAACTCAAAATGGTAGAGAGAGTAGCTAGTGAAAATCACATCGAAAAGTAGAAAATAAAGTTTGGAATTACTTTTGATGCTCAAAATTGTAATTAATGGCAAACAACGATCGTTACAGGTATAACGGACAGGTAAATGGTTACATGGGTAGTGCACCAACCGGTGGCATGCCCAACAATCGTATGGGCGCTAGCGGCGGTGCTGGAATGTTCCAGCGTAATAGATCGGCTCCATACATTCGCGGTGGACCCGGCGGAGGCGGTGCAGGTGGTTTCAATGGAGGTCGCATGAATATTGGCGGCCCAGGAGGACGCGACGGAGGAGGTTTCGGTGGTGGTCAGAACAATAATCGTACGTCCACCCATGGCGCTCATTTGCCATCAATAATTTGGGCTGAGGTGTCGCTCACGCCGTTCCGCAAGAATTTTTATAAGCCTTGTGAATCTGTGTTGGCTCGTACTCAAGGGGAAACAGAAAACTTCTTGAGCAGTAATGAGATAACTATTAAAGGCAATGAGGTACCTACTCCAAGTATTGAGTTTGAAGAAGGTGGCTTTCCTGACTATGTAATGAATGAGATACGTAAACAGGGCTTTACCAAGCCCACGGCTATTCAAGCGCAGGGTATGCCCATCGCTTTGAGCGGACGTGATTTAGTGGCCGTGGCCCAAACTGGCTCGGGCAAAACATTGGCCTATGTACTCCCCGCTGTGGTTCACATCAACAATCAGCCGCGCTTGGAACGTGGTGATGGTCCAATCGCTTTGGTACTTGCACCCACACGAGAGTTGGCCCAGCAAATCCAGCAGGTAGCCAGCGAGTTTGGGTCTAACACGCAAGTGCGCAACACTTGTATTTTCGGCGGTGCCCCCAAGGGTCAGCAAGCTCGTGACTTGGAGCGAGGCGTGGAAATTGTCATTGCGACACCCGGACGCCTTATTGATTTCTTGGAGCGCGGAACCACTTCGCTAAAGCGCTGCACCTATCTGGTGTTGGACGAGGCCGATCGCATGCTGGACATGGGCTTTGAGCCACAAATTCGTAAAATTATGCAACAGATTCGCCCAGATCGTCAGGTGCTCATGTGGTCCGCAACTTGGCCCAAGGAGGTGCGTCAGTTGGCCGAGGAGTTTCTCAACAATTACATTCAGGTCAACATTGGCTCCCTATCGTTGAGCGCCAATCACAATATACTCCAGATTGTCGATGTTTGTGATGAGTCGGAAAAGATTGTTAAGCTAATACAGTTGCTAACCCAAATCTCTGGCGAGAATGAGACCAAGACCATCATATTTGTGGAGACTAAGAAGCGTGTGGATGAGATAACACGCAATATATCGCGTCAGGGTTGGCGTGCGTGTGCCATTCACGGCGACAAGTCGCAGCAGGAACGCGACTTTGTACTATCCAGTTTCCGCAATGGACGCCACTCCATACTGGTGGCCACCGATGTGGCCGCTCGCGGATTGGGTGAGTGTTTCGTAGCTTTTGCGCCAGCAGCTGGCTAATGCCAAGCTGCTCTGTTGTCTTTTTTGATGCGCTCCATAACCAATAACCGAGCAAGTGTTGCTGTGGATCAACAACATGCCCAAAATGCCAAATGCCAAAATGGTTTTGTTTCATTATTTGATTCGTCGTCGTCGTCGTCTGGCAGCGACCGTCAGCGATGAATCGGCCAACACCGACCAGCCTATTACTCTTTCTCTCTCATTCCTTCGCTTTCACTTTTCTTTCACACTCTCTTACTCTCCGCTTCTCTCTCACCGCTCGAGTGAGATAAGTTGACCTTTGTGCATTTACAGGTTAATTTGTGCATTGCATGTCTAACTCTTCTCCCCCATCCCCCGAACTCTCCTCCCGTTTGCTTCCGTACGGCGAAGCATCGAAAGATATTTTTATTTTGATTTTGATTTTTATTTATTGTTTTCGCTTAAAACTTTTACTTTTACTGTTCCAAAAAAAAACCATTAAGAATATCTAAAAAATGGTGTGGTCGAAATAATAATGAGGGGAATGTGTTCTCCCTGCATTTTGCTGGTTATATGAAGTTTATTCCACATATATGTACTCTATTGTGTTTTTAGTTCGTTGCTCTACGTTTTTCTATCTAGTCTTTAGTTGTGCTTCGTCAAATTACACTTGAGTAACCTAACATACCATATGCAATATGTTGTCAGTCAAGGACTCAATGGCTTAGCAAAATACGAGTAACTTAATCAGAAACAAGAATAAAACGACTAAGAAATCGGGTTCTTCGGCTAGCCGAATATGAAATACCCTTGTAGATGGTGTCGAGTTTAAATAAGGTTAAAGTTGTGTTTCCGATTAATTGCGGATAGAGACTAATGGGCAGATGGACATGACTAGATTGACTTGACTATTGATACTTATTATTATTATATATACGAACTTATGAGGTCTACTACTTTATATGAATTACTACTTTCAAGACAAATCCTCTACAATGGTATTTAAATATTGAAAGTTCGCTCAAAAGTTATTTTGAATGCTAACTTTAAAGGAATGCCCAGTTCTTTAAAAAGTTGTAAACTTTATTTATTTTTTTACTATTTTTTTTTTAAGTTTTAATTCGGATCTAAAAATTAAAAAATAGAGTTAGCGATATATTTTGCGGCCAAGAAATTTTTGACTGATGCTTATTTTCGTAGTTATTTTGTATTTATTATAAAAGTATTATGTATATTGTATATTACGTCGCTCCTATATGTATAAAACCTAAATTTGTGTGTGAACAAAAATATCATCAGCACTTTTTGAAATGGACTTCGATTTTTATATGGCAAAAGTAAAAAAAAAATAGAAAAATGAAAAACCATAACAAAAAATAAGTTAAATGTTAAATGAAAAAAAGTTGTATACACAAAACAGATACAAAAAAGTTAAGCTTTATATACAAGTTGAGGGTTGAATTCTTAAGTTTTTAGCAACGCGGAACTCTCATCAATTAAGCTCCGTGCCCAGGCTACATCTACAACAGCTACAACCGAAACAACAACAACAGAGCCGTAACAACATTTATTACGTAAGCCCTATCTAATATCTAATCATAGATCGCACACGGGGTAAGTACTAGGCTAATTATGAACCAACTCTTTCTCTCTCTCTCCTCTCACTCACTCACTCACTTACCCACACTCATCACTTTTTTGTCTTAACAACTTAAATGACGCACCCTCCCTCCTTCAACTCCATTCCCCCAGCCCCAACTACACCCATGAAGACTAACTCTGATTCCTAGCACCCACTCATCACATTCTTATTATAAAACCTACATCTTAAGTTTAATCAAGCCGTCTCTTGTATGCATTAAGCTTAAAAAAAGTATATATATATTAAAATAAAGATTTGTGTATTTCAAAATGAAAAAAAGATATAAGAATGAGAACACAAAGGTCGAGGTCCACATTTCTGCAGTATAGAAAAAACATATATCTGTTTGCCAAAGATGTATAGTTGTTAATATACGCTAAATAGTATTGATGGCGAAATTTTTGTTCAAATCAAACCATAAAATATGTAGAGAAAATAAAACGATTGCAAAACAAGTTACAAATTCAAGTGCTTATATTAAGTTTAGCAAAAAACACAAAAAAAAAAAACAAAACAAAAATAAAAAGAAAAACACACATAAGTTTCTGTTTTTGTTTATAGTTCTTGAGTATGTATTGAGAAAAACAAAGAAAAACGTATAATTTGTAAAACGTGTTTAACATATTGAAAACTTCTTCAATTTTCAAATCGAAACGCTAAACAGACGTTGACGATGTCAAGTTTGTGATCAATTATGATTATCCTTCGAACTCGGAGGATTATGTGCACCGAATCGGGCGTACCGGACGTTCCAATAATACGGGCACTGCATACACCCTGTTCACACACTCCAATGCCAACAAGGCTAATGATTTGATTCAGGTGCTACGCGAGGCCAATCAGGTAAATATTGAGTACCAAGAATACCAACATTTCGATTCTTATGAATGCATCTCCCCCTCTTAGACCATTAATCCGAAGCTAATGAACATGGCTGCTAGTGGTGGCTATCAGAAACGTGGTGGAATGAACTATCGCGGTAATACTGGTGGATATCAGGGGCGTAATTCTCAAATGTCCGGTGCCGGAAACTATCGCAACAACCAAAACGCCAACAGTAACAATATGAATAGAAATGGCAATGGTAACAACGGCTACAATCCAGCTGGTCCGCCGCGCTATGATCAGAAGGGATCGCGTACTTCGCCGCCTGCTTCAGGCGTTGGTTATCGTCCATCGGGCGGTGGCTATCAACAGCAGCAGCAACAGCAGCAGCAGCAGCAACAACAACAACAACAACCGTCACAGCAATCCAATGGAGTGCAGTTCTCACGTTTCAATCCAAATGCCGCTTGCTTTGAGCCCAAGACACAGGTCTCGGGTGTGCAGCAACATCAGCAACCACAGCATTTGGCCGCAGCTCAGGCAGCAGCAGCAGCTGCTGCTGGCTATGGGTATGGCATCGAACAAAAACGCTCTCGCTTTGCTTTGAATTTCAATATGCCGCCACCACCCATTCCACACCAACAACAGCAACAGCAGCAACAGCAACAGCAGCAGCAGCAGCAACAACAGCAGCAGCAGTCGCAACAGCAACCACAACAGCCGCAACCACAGCAGTTGCCAGTTGGTGGAGCAGCTGCTTTGCCACCACAGGCTTACGGACAGTATACGAGCATGTCCACTAGCATGGCCACAGTATCCCTGAATGGAGGTGCTCCCAGCATAGCGGCTAGCGCCTATCGAGCCCCATATGCAATGCCGTACGTGATGCCACCACCACCATTACCCGTACAAAACTAAACTTAACAGTAACGCCAAATTGTACGAGCTTAAAAAGGCTAGATCCCTTAAGGATCTATCTTTCTTTTCGCTCGAATATAATTTCCTTTCCAACACAAAAAAACTCACATAAAATCACACAGACAAACACAGACACCGACACTTCCACGTACAGACAAAAGAAAACGTGCACATCAGCGTATGAAACTTCGAGTATATTCACGTCTTAGACACCTTCTAAGGTCCCAGACTCGTATAGATCTCCTCCGCCCACACATATTAGCAGTATAATATGGTTTAAACTGGAATCAAATACGCTTGCAGTTTGATAAATTCGCTTTTCGTTTACCTGTAAAAACACACATGCACACTCATCTACAAATAAACACTTTCATACACACAAACAGACTCACAAAACATATAGTTATTAGGCATTTGTTTTAGTCAGACATTTGGGCAATTCGGTTGCCAATTGATTTTTTGGCATTTAGATTTTAATTGGCCCCAGCGTATTTGATTTCTGTAACTATTCTCGAATAATCCTATTCAATCTTAAAATGCAAAATTTGTAATTTGCAATGCTCCAAGCGACACTGAAACAGAGACAAAAAAATATGATAATTTCTTAGAATCAAATGCGTATTACATCGTCTTAAACCATATTATGTGACTAGTCTAATTGCTTAGCTGAAACTTCACAACAAATTTCACAAAACAATAACAACAAGAACAAGAAAAGAAAAAAAAATAACTAAAATGTATAATTCCATTTAATGTAAACTTATGAATTGATTTACAACTTATGAATAAAGGAGTTAATTAAAACAGCAATGATTGCTTTTCACTTACGATTCCTCCGGCTGATTAATGATCAATTGCGGCTCTTAACTTAATTGATTTGCATTTATTTTCATTTTTAAATATATATATATTTTTTATATAAGAAAAACTATCATACATCCAAAATTATCATAATAATAAATAGAACTAAAGTATACAAATATTACTAGACAGCATCACCATCGTCATCATCATCATCATCATCATTGTCATTAATTGAAATGATCTCTAATTAGTGGCTATCATCCGTCCATCAATCGATCCATCGATCCAGTTTCAAGTTTTCTCATTGTTTTTGGGTTTTCTTGACAATTTCTTTACCTCACACATTTTACAGAATTGATTTTTAAAAATTACACGATGAATGTGATTATGACTAACAAAATTGTGAGAATGTAGAAGTCATTTTTGTTGTGTTTGTTTTATTTGTGTTTTTGTTTCTTTGTGTTGCCTTTGTAAGTTGCTAACATCTGGGCTTGCTTCTCGTACATATACATAGCATAAAGTGTAAAGTGTTTGTTATATACTCGATCCTTAAACTATTTGTCTGGCATTCTATCTCCCTCGCTCTTTGGCTGCCTGCTGATTACTTGGGGGTGTGTCTATATATATATACATATATATATATATATAGTTATAATGCAATTTATTCCTGATTCGCATAACTTTCAGTAGTAGTAGTTGTTGCTGTTCTAAGTTATCGTTTTGGGGGCTCTTAACTACCCAATTGGGGCAAGGAGGATTACTGAAACATTGAGTGCAGTTTTACAATTTTTATCGATTTTTTTCGTTTTTTTTCTTATGTATTTTTTATAATTAAATTTTTTTTGTTTTTTTTTTTGGTTGTTAATTTTGCTTAATTTTGTTCTTTGGCGCAGTTGACTAATTCTGTTTTTTTTAGTTGTTTGCTAGGGGATTCTGCTTGCTGTTTACATATATAGATATCACGAGAGTTCCTGCGAGAACTGCGTCTCCAGGGTGGGTCTAGTTCTAGTTGGATTCCTGTTGGGATTGCGTATCGGTGGTCCTGGGCTCCCATAGCCCGCCGCATACAGCTGCGGGCACGAGTCTTTTATGAGTTCCTGCGTCTCGCGCAGCTGCCGCTGCACCTGAGGCGCCAATCTCTGCACGCTAATTGCCGGCGGAAATTTGTATTCCGTGGGTGGCGCGGGCTGTTAAGGATAGAATTTTATTAATCATTTTGTATAGGTTCAGGTACAGCTTATTACGTATCGCTAGCTACTAGAGTTCCTGAGTTCGTTGGGTATGTCTGAATTAGGATTGAGATGGATATAACTGATTTCATAGAGTTTTCATATCAATTCATATCAAATGGTATCTTTAACTATGCTTAAGACTATGATGTCTTCGTGAAATATACCTTATTAAAGCATAAAGGTCTTGGAAATCAGGTCATAATGTATAGTTCTCTATAAGATATAGCTAATGCTGGAAATGACGTTTTCCATATACCAAAGAGTCTTCGATATTATTAGAGTATATATCATCAATATCAATCAATATCATCAATATATATAAGAGGTTGTAGGACAGAGTATTTCAAAGCTTCGTATGCTCAGTCTTTATAAATTAAGGTCTTAAGCGCACTACCAACCTAGCCTAATACCATCTCTCTCTCATTATTATCTTCAGTTTTGTAGATAGTCAAAATGTTGCCCAGTCATGGCCACGCCACTCACCTGCACAGTGTGCATGACCTCGCCGTAGTAGGCGCCGGCTGCATTTGGCGGTTGTTGCAGCTGCGACGTTTGTGGTTGCAACTGTTGCTGCTGCAGTTGCTGCTGCTGCAGCTGTTGCTGCTGTAAGTGCTGCTGCTGCAACTGCTGCTGCAGCTGGCTTTGGCTGTGTGGAGCGGTTTGTGGTTCGTAAGATTCGGAGGCGATGGGAACTGGGGCCGCTTGCTGGGCGGCATTTTGTGGGGCAGTGCTCGGTACTCCGTAGTAGGATAGCTGCAGGGGTGCACGTCCGGCCGTTGCGCCGGCGCCATTTAGGAAGCCCGTCACGCCCGTCTGCATCAGCGGCGAGTTGGCGGCAATATACTGAACAGGAGCAGCACAAACGGGTGGCGGGGGTATGGCGCCATAGAGCAGTCGCTTGGGACTGACACTTTGGGGCTTGGCGCCGGCGGGAAGCGTCAGCAGTTGGCCACCATACGCAGCGAATTGTTGCTGCTGTTGTTGTTGCTGCTGCTGCTGCTGCTGTTGCTGTTGCTGATGTTGCTGGTAGAGCACCAGCTGCTGTTGCTGCTGCTGTTGCAGCTGATTGAGCTGCGCGGCGGCCGCTGCATTGGCATTGGACGTATTGACGAGATTGGCATCGAGTTGTGGCAGCAACTGCTGCGAGAGGATTAGTTGCTGCTGCTGATAGATAGCTGCCGCTTGATGTTGCTGCTGCTGTTGCTGCTGCTGTTGTTGCTGCTGTTGATGCTGCTGCTGCTGCTGTTGCTGTTGCTGCTGCTGTCGCCCCGCCATGACGTGCTGAGGTAGATACTCAGTCGTGGGCAGCGTGTTGCACGCCGAGGAGGGCTGCAGTAGGTGGCCAGCGGGTCCGCTCGTGGCGCCTCTCGTCTTGAGCGGCACTTGCGCCACCTGACGTATCGGCGTCGTCTGCAGCGAGCGGCTGGCGGAGGAGCATATGGATGCGGTCAGGCTAGCGGACTCCCAATGCTGGACCAGTGCATTCAGTCGTGCCTCCTCCAAGGCAATTTCCGTCTCGCTAGCCGAGTCATAGTCGGGCCCCTGCGAAGAGAATTGCTTTAGTCGAGTTTTTTCAGCTTTGGAATTGTGTCCTCGGCTTACCTCGTCGATCTTCTTGTCCAGCATGCGAAAGAAGTTCTGTTGGCTTGATGATATTTCTCTGCAAGGTGCAGGCAGTTTTAGTTGAGATGGATTTTTGGGGGTGGGGTGGGGTGTCACATTAGTTAGTTGCTACTTACTGGCTTTGGAGCAGCGACAGGTTTTTGGCACGCAGCAGCGACACGGCCACGTCCTCCTCGGTGTCCTGTATGTCCTTATTGCTTTGTTCCTCGGTCTCGTCTTGCTTCTCGCGCTCACGCTGTTGCGCCTTCTCAGCATCCTCAATATGACCTTCATCCTCATCCGTCTCAGCATCCGAGTCCGCTAAGCAAAGCAAAAAGAGGGAGGCGACATATGTAAGTATTCATTAAGTGGAAAACTAAAGCAATAAAATGTTCCCTGCGAGTGGCTGAAGGACATTTGGCGAAGTCGTAGAAAAGTAGGACAACAGCTTAAGACAGTTCAAGTATTTGAGATATCAATAATACTCAGCACTTGAAGACCTCATTGCTTGCCAAGGAACTCATCCTTTGATCAGTTTTGGCTCTTTAAGAATACAAGGTCTGAATCAAGGAGTTTTCCCTCTTCTCTTTGAGTCACTCGTGGCGGCCTTTGGCAAATTTAATTAAGACGAGTTATGCATTTTAATGCAAATTCATCAGCCGCAACACAAAAATACGATATGAATGAAAAACTTTATAATTAATCTAGCCATAGTCGAAAGAGGCGAGAGCTTGACGAACCTAAGGCCATCAGAATTTGGGTCTTTTATGGCACAAAGGCGCCATTGTGTATGCTACACTTTTGTTAACCCGTTTTGAGCGCAGCCCAAACACACGAGCACTGGCACACACAATCACACAAACACACACATTAATATATATTTATATATGTATATACACAAAGAGACATTCATGCACATACATAAATAGAGACAAGGGCCCCAAGGGGACCACACCCACTCAACTGGTGCGCCCATTGCAACAACAAGTTGCCTTTTAGTAGTTAATTACACACACTCGCACACGCACACACACACGCACACATTCATACACACGCAAATGCGAGAGAAAGGCTGTAAAAACAGCAGCAGCTACAACAACAACATGACAAAAGGCTCTCGAGGCTTTGCCGAAAACTTTTGAATGTAGGCTAGGGCAACAATTTTATTTTACAGTGTTTTATTATAAACGCATACATGCACACAGACACACACACACACACACGCCCACACACGGATACATGTGTGTTTATATTTAAGGCCTGCATGTGTGTGCAGCTTATAAGCCTAGTCTTTTAGTTGGCAACTGCATGGCCTAAGCCCTGCTGCTGGAATATTAATCAATGATGTCCTCATTGTGAAAACAGGTGGCTTACACACGCACACACACGTGCTCACACACAGACGCACCTATACACAGCTGCAAGGCAAATTGATGTCGTCATGCGTGTAAGCTTTTGTTTTATTTGCCTGTGTTTGTGTGTGTGTAAACGTTTGTGTACTCAAGGCAAATAGACACAATCGCACACATGCAGACGCACGCACACACACGCACACACACACACACACACACACACATATACATACGCATACATATATACATAGGCGCAACTCCTTTGATTTGCTGCTTACCGTGTCCTCCTTTCTTGCCGTTTGCTTTACTCTTCGATTTCCTGGGATATAAATGTATTTTGCTCTGTCCACAGCCCATTTTGTGACTGTGCTGCTGCTGCTGCTGCTGTCGACGCCGTCACTGACGTTCTGTGTTGCTCTTGTTGTTGTTTTTTTTATGTTTTGAACTTATTTTTTATTTATTAATTTGTTGCTCGACACGTTCTGTGTAGTCTGCTGACGACCTGTATCTGCTGCCCTCGCTCGCTCGCTCGCTTGCCCGCACGCTCTCTGTAGGTCTCTCTCTCTCTCTCTGTCACTCTCTCTTTCCCGCTCTCTTTGTATACCTCTATGTTATTTACGTTTTTGTCACACGTCTCTGCTGTGTTTCTTCTTTTTTTTCGCTTTTTTTTCTTTCGATTTTATTCAATTTTCACTAATTTAACTATGTGTGTAAATTTAATTTATTTGATTTCTGCTTGTTGTTGTTGCTGTGCGTTTCGAGATCGTTTTTTAATGCGACATCAACATTATCAGCAGCAACAGCAACAACAACAATCATAAAAAATAGCATAACAACAAAATGAAAACACATTTGCGAGAATGGAACATTCCACATTGGCCACTTGTTCAAGAATCTCGTTTGTCGACATCTACGACGTCGTCGTTGCTTGCTCAGTCGACGTCGTGCGTAAAACGCCCACCCACCCCATTTCCAGATCAAACCAAACACGCACACAGACGCACACGCACACACAGAGGGCATAAAAACTTTTAAAAGTAGCGGAAATTAACTTTTTGCCTTGGACCGTACCTAGCGACAGATACCGTTGCAAATACCGTTGCTTGGCCACACTGAGCCACCCGGCCGACCCACTGTTGTTGTTTCCTTGACTATGTGTGTGTGTGTGTGTGTGTGGCCCCAACCACTTGTTTCGCTCTGTGCGAGCGATAAATTCAATTTGCAGCGTCAATTTGTAAACATGCACACGGCACCGCGGCACAGGACCCATAAAAGGGTTTGGCTCCAGGGTTGCCATACTATTTGTCTCACTACCGTAATTGTTGTTGTCGTTACTGTTGGTGTTTCGATTTATGTTTCTGTTTCTGTTTCTGTTTCTGCTTCTATTTCATGTGCTGTTAAGACGCGCGCGTTTTACAGCTTTCAACACTCGCGTGCGTTGTTGTTGCTTGTGTTGTTGTTGCTAATTTAAACAAATAACAATAATAAGCACAACAAATAATGCAACAAAAACACTTGAATTATATTCAATTATTCTCACATAGCTGAGCAGCAGCGCGCTGACCATAGTAGAGCGTCTGCCTTTTGCTCGCTCACAGTAAAGCTTATAATAGACACACACACACATGCACATACACAGGCGTGCACACACACCCACTTGGGCAGGCGAATGAGGCAGGCAGCGAGGCGCCAAACAGCCGAAGCCAATACACTCGTTTAAAGAGAAAGAGAGAGAGAGCGAGAGAGCCACAGCGAGAGCGCGAGCAAGCTCCAGCGTTGCCTCTCTCTTCCCGCTTCTGCTGCTGCTTGCTCCTATATGCGTGCGTGTATGTTTGTGTGTGTGTGTGTGTTTGAGTGCGCGCTGCGTGCGAAATTGATTTTTCTATTTATAAAAAAAATCAAAATATATCTGTATTTTCGTTTGTTGCGCGGCGTTCATATATATATTTATATATACATATATTTTTTTATGGTATATTATTTTGTTGCTGCTGCCAAAAACATAATTTATGTTTTATTTATGATTTTCATTTCCCATTTGGCATTTTGCGTTCAAGCGTTTCGACGTTTCGTTTTCGTGCGCGTTTGCATAGAAACTTGTTTGATTTATACGGAGCGCCACTTGGACACAGCCATCACTCGGCCCCAGCGAGCAGCGTTTTCCTATTTCGATTCCGGAATCGCAAACAATTTGTTTAGCGGCACATTTGTGTGCCGCACAGCATTTACCGCTTACTTTTATTTACACAATTTGCTTTAAGACTAAAAGGAACTTTTGCGCATCAATTTTCATTGTATATTTACACTCGGTTCTTTCATTTTTATGGATTTTCTGCGGAAAACTCGCCGAAAAAGTTTTCGGACTGCGACGCGTCGCTTGTGTGTGGAATTTTGTATGCTGAAATTTATGCTGCTTGACACTCCTCTTTGTGTCACACAGCACTTTTTGTGCTTTTCTCAATTGGCAATAGCGAGAGCGACAACAAGAGTGTGAGGGAGAGAGAGAGAGAGAGAGAGAGAGCGACGACAACTGAGCGGAGCGCAGCTTACATGCCAGCACATGCCAAAGCATGGCCAGAGAGCTTTTATGCTCAAGATGTCTCTCACGTCTGTGCCACACAAGGGGTGGGTTTTTGTTTCTCGAGTGATTGAGCACTTTTTGTTGCTGTTGTTGTTGGGTGGGGGTTTGTGTTCTTGGAAGCTTTCAGCGCCGCGGGGCATGTTTGAATGAAAGCTGCAGTTGAAATTTGATTTGTCGCAAAACTTAAAGCTCATGCTAAGTAAACTTTTCAGTAATGCGCATTTCTGATTGACAAAAGCTTGGCAAAGCTCTCTAAACTTGATGCATGTAGTTGGCAACACTTCAATCAACATATTCTTACAGTTGATTTTGCAACCCCAAATGCAGAGCTTTTAGCATAGAACCATTTTGTATCGACTGAAGTCTGGGAAACTCTCGTGAAATTTATATTAAAGAATCGTCGTTTTGTCATGTTCAGCATCATTATTTTGCGCAATCTGAGCGTCCAGTGTGATACTCTATTTCCGCTGGCAAAAACAACAGGGTGAACAACCCCCTAATAACTCGCCCCTAGGCCCATGGGAGATATATGCTGCTAGTAGATGCCATTATGCGAGTTTGCCATGTGAATTTATTGCATAATAATGAAGTGAGAAACGTTACAAATCAAAACACTCGACGGCATTCAGATAAACTCCAGATGCCCTGCTCTACTCTATGCCGTTTTTTTTTATTATTATAATATTTTTGCCTTTTTGGGGCTGAATCGTTGGCAATTCTTGTGCATTTGTCAGCCGCAACGGAATTGAAACGTTTGCGCTTTTATTGCCGCGGACGTGTGTCGGTTAGCCTGGCAGGGGGTGGACAGGATAACTAGCAGGGGATGTCCTTTCCGCTGGGAAAAAAGCCAAGCACAAATATGAAATGGATAGTGTGTCGAGCAGGAAGTAATAAACAACAAATGCGAAACAATATCATAATATTGATCTAGCACTCGCATTACAATGGCCAACGAGCAGAATAACATTCTATGTAAATGCTCAGAGTAGTGGTATAAGAACTTGATGAGTCTAAGGATTTTGCACGCATATGAAATATTTATGGATATTAAATTAATTAAGCTTTGTTACATTTGGGTAAGAGAGTTTCTTTTATAAAAAGTAAAGAAGGTTTATGAAAATGTAAAATATATCTAGTTGTAAGGCACATTGCCTACATTCAATTTGGCTTTGCAGAGCTTCAAGCTTACAATTCGCAAAGGGTTATAGCTTGAAAGAAGATGGAAGGCAAGGCGGGCGGGCTAAAGTTGGTTGATGATAGATGTGGGAGATGAAAGATAGATAGATGGATAATGGAAGTATTAAGGCCCTTTGGGAACATTTTCAAGTTAAAAAATATTATTTTAAAAAATTTTTGAATGTGAAAAAAAATGAAAATTACTGAGTTGCTTTTAAAAGAATTAGGATTTAGTGTAAGCAATATAATAAATTGTAGGAAACACTTCTTCAAAATATATAATGATATTTTAAAAATACTAAATTATTTTAAACCTTTTCTACTTAAGCTTACACTAAAAAAACGTACGTTTGACATTTAAATTTAGCATTTGCAATAGAATTAACAATTTCTTAAATGCTTTATAGATAATATTAAAATGCATTCCTACATTTTTTTTATATTATAATTTTTTTTATATATTTTCAAGTACTTTGATTATAGTCTGTATACTTTGGGGCTTCTTCTCTTCTTTCCCACTCTCCTTCCCTCGTTCACTCTTTCTCCCTCCCTCCCTCTATCTCTTCAGTCTCTAATATCCTCAGCCAATTGATTCCGCTAAAACTCTTTGTATTGATAGCTAAGCATACATTGTGGAGCAGCCTCCCGCCTGTCCTCTCTCTCCCTCCCCCCTTCGCTTCCTCCCTTTCTGCCTCTACCTCTTCCGTCTCAAATATCGACAGTCAATTGTAAATTTTTAGCTGTTGTCAATCTGTCAAAGGGTTCCATCCATTTACACATGGCTCGCGGATGTTGGGCTTTTAGCTGCTGTTGATTGTGGCAACATATGTTTCTGTCACATTGTTGAGCGTGCAACAGTTTGGAGTTGCCGCTGGCATGTCCTGGCTGTGCTGCCACAGCTGGCTGTCAGGCATTTAGGCAAATTTTCGCACTCTTTTATCCTTTTTGTGGCTGGCGACCACAGGAATGGAAAACAATTTACATAATTTTCGTCGATTCGGTGCTGCCAGTTGTTGATTGGCGCCGTAGAGAAATCAGCGAGTGACTGATGAAAAATCTCAGCAGAGCGATTGCGACTATCATGGAAGTGGGCGTGGCTACCCGCCTGGCCGCCCATCGGCCACGTGACCGCACGCGTTGCGTTGAATTTAACACGCGTGAGGTGCCGGCCCCAGGGACAGAGATTGAGAGTTGGGAGTCGGACGGCGGCCCACTGCAGATGCAAATGGGGTGTGGCTTATGGGAAGGCAACAGAAATTGTTTAAACTTTTTTCGCTTTTGGTTTTGCGTCGACGACGCGAGGACGCGTGCAGCCAATAAGTCCTGTACATAGGTCCTGAAGTCCTTCATCACTTCCGCTTCAGTTCAGCTGCGTGATTTTGCACAAATAATGTTTTGATTGCGTGGCAGCGTGACGTGTAATTATTATCGCCGCACAACAACAAAGGCTAACACCGTCAAGGGGGCGTGGCAGCGATGCTGCAAAGAGAACAGGAATCGCAAAGCAATTAAAATGATTTGCCAGCTTAAAGTAAACAGCAGCAGCGATCAGCGCAAGCTCATAAATTACTTTAATTAAAACTTGCTGCAGAAGTTTCCTTTAAGGACATTCTCAAATTAAAAATGGCTGCCGCAAAAAAAAAAAAAAACAAGAAAAAATTGAAAGAAATTTATGCAAATTATGCGCGGAGCAAGCTGAAGAATCCTTTCTGGCAGACCAGCGGCAGAAATTTCATTAAAAACTGCGCCGAAAATCTTTGATAAAAATTAAAAACTTTTGCCTTCAGACGCGCTGAAGGACAATTGACAGCAAATCTAAGGAAAATGGCAGGAAAAGTAACAAAAAAAATGTATATGAAATCTTGCTACAAGAAATTAAAACAAGCGAAAAATAATATGAAAATATTATGACAGCGAGCGTGGGAGTCACAGCGCGTCTGAGGTCTAGGGACTGGGCTCTGAGCTCTGGAATTATTTAAATATGCCCAAGCAGCTTTCATATCAACATTTTCCATATTTTTTTTTTGTTTTTTTTTTGTCATCTTCGTCATTTCTGGTAATTTTAATGCGTTTTTTAGCGCCTTCCAGGGTCCGAGCCCACCCACTGCGAGCAGAGAGCGCAGGCGGGGGAGGCAACAACTGCTTTGCATAATTATATTCATTGAAAACTTATTTCCTTCAAGTTTTTCAGCAAGAAATATTAAAAAATTCGAGTGCCCACTGAATTGAGTTACAGTTACATCAAGCTGAAGCGAGGGCCAAGACCGGGGAAGAAACAGTTTTGACATTTAATTGCTAGGTCTTGCGCATAGAGCTTGGCCAGAGCCTGACCAAATGTCCACCACTTGCAAGCCGTCGTCCACTTGGCTCAAGGAAAACCCGTTTCATTGGACTTTCGGCTGCCTTCAGCCCGCTAGCCGCAGCCGCCCAGTGGCTGGAGCTGAAGATGTTGCTGCTGCGGCTGCGACTGCGACTGCTGCAGAAGATGAAGCTGGAAAGCTGAAGGAAAAAAATGTAACATGATTTAATGACATGAATTATTTATGAGTTTCCTGTCAATCAAAAACCACGTCAAAGCATTTTGATGGCAATGTCAACGCGCCAGCGAGCAAAACACACGCAGCTCTCTACACACAGCGGACAAGCCAAGCGAAATACAAAATAAAAGATACGAAAATGAAAAAGAAATACGCAAAGAAATATAAACCTAAATAAATATACTGATACAGGTAGTAAGTGAGAAAAATAAAGCTGAGGAGGAACTGAGCTAGCTAGAAGGGGGGCTAGGCTGCAGCAATGCTAAACATAGACTAGAACTCAGAAGAGCTGACAGAAGTTAGCTGAAAATTGAATATATAAAATATTAACTTCAATCAAAACTAAATCTTAGCTAAAAATTTCATTTTGTATTGAGATTGAATCGGATTAGTTTAAAACTAAGAGCGGAATAAAGGGAAGGAAGGTTGATGCAGAAAAAATTGTATAAAAAATGTAAAAAATATATTTAAATTGTTTAATATATATAATATATATAGTAGTAAGAGTACATATATATTGAATATTTTTAATTAATGTTTTTTAAGTTTTTTTTTATATATTTTCTTTTCTTGGTATCATCAGGGACTTCCGGAATTTGCCATCTGCAAAAAATTTTAAAAATAAAAAGTTAAAACAGAAGCACAATATAAAAATATAATTAAATTATTTAAAATAGATTCTGTGTATCTCAATAATAATATATAAATATTAAATATTTAATAGTCATTTTATTAATTCTATTGTCCTATCGTCTTATATCTGTTTCATGTATTAAAGTGAAGTCCAGCGCATTTGCAGACTCTTCCACCTCTATTTCTATATAGTCTATAATACTAGCAGAGTATGCACCATGTTTCATATATATTTTTATGTATGTCATAGCTTTTTTTATCATGGAAACGTATTTAAATTTAAATATATTTATAAGACATTTCTCCAATGCCCGATAGATCAATTGAATTTTCACTTATTGCCATGCGTAGCACACGACTATATCATATATACTTGTGGCTCTGCCATTCCATTAGGTATTTATAGAGACTGCAGTGCAGCAAATGATATGCTAATTCAGAAGCTTTTTAATCAAGGCCCTAAGCCAAAGCCATGGCCAAAGAGAAAGCCAAAGCCATAGTCAAAGCCAAAGGCAAGCTGAGGAATGGAGTGTATTTGCATTTTGTTTACTTTTTTGCCATTGTTTTCTCTTGTGCTTACGCGCTGCGTGCTCCACGTCCTGACTCAGCTCCTATGTGGCGGCTGAGTTCCATTGTTGCGCTCGAATGAAATCAATCATGTAATTTATGTTAGGATAATATGGCCCAACCACGGGCGAACCCCTCTAAAATGGACTGTCAAGAAATAAATATTTAACAATAATTGATTTAAAAGGCGCATGCAAATTTTTGCCAGCAGCAGCAGCAGCAGCAGCAATAGCAGCAGCAAGGGGCGCCAATCAAAAGTAAGACGCGCACGAGGCCTGTCTCATTTCTTTTTTTAAGCCAAACAGCCTGGGTTGGCCGGGCACGTGGGTAAAGCAACGGCTGCTCTTGACTTGGGGGTCGCCTCTTCATCTGTTCGTCTCGAGTGTTTTTTTTTTGGCCCGCTTTTCCGGCTTTTTTCCAATTTCCTTGGCCGCTAAGCAAACAACTTGTGCGGACCTTGCTGTCGCTTAAGCGTGAAATTATATGAAATATCCTTTAAAAAGCTTTTGATTTCGCATCCTCCAAAAAAGCAAAACAGAAAAGGAATGAAGCGTCCTGCAAGGACAGAGGCGCAGCCGGGGCTTGTATGCAAATGTTGTTCATCTGCTTAGCGTAAAAGTTGTTTTCTTACTTATTTCAGCAACAAGGCTTTGGGTCCCGGGAAAATCGCATTTGCATGCCTTTGTCTGAAGTTGACCTCGTTGCCGTTGCTGGTGCGTCAGGTGTTGCGGCCAGGATACTAATGCTTCCCGTTAACGCTCTTAATGGCATAGACGAGCTGCCTCTGACTGCATAATGGAGTTGCCAGGGCTCAGATGTCGCCTGTCACCAGTCGCCAGTCGGCTGTCGGCTGTCGTCTGTCAGGTGCATTCATTCACCTGCTCTCTAATGTTAATGACATCTCCTGGGCCGATGCATCAGACCATTTTTGGGTTCCTTGGAAAAAGTAGCTCAGTAGCTTGCTGAGCAAGTGAAAGGCCATCGGGGCTCGGTTAAATGGGAGGCTGGGAGTGAGTTAGGGCTGCCTGCCAGAATATACAAAAGGAAAAAACAGATAAAATTAGCATTACTTCCGACTGATCACAATCGGCGCATACTAATTGCTCGCTCGGTCGCAACGTAGGTTTCATTCATGGCAATCATTGAGTAGCTGCCTCCAAACTTGGCATCGCTGAATGATTCTGCTGTGATTTTTTCCAGTCCGTCTAGACGAATGTCTCCCCGGTTCATATAAGGCAACGGCGACGCGACTCGACTTGACTCGCGACTCTCTCTCTCTCTCTCTCTCTCTCTCTTTCTACTCTAGAGGCCTGCTGATCTTCGCTGTGCTTTAGCCAATTCACAGGAAACGTAAACGGGACAAGTCGACATGGCGGGGTCAGGGGAACGATTACCCTTGCTTCTTACGAAACAACACAGAAAACACCAATCATCCACATCATTGTCAACACGCCAGCGTCGCCGTCAGTCCATAAACGGACGCACCTTTTGCCTTATTGGGAGGCAGGCTCTGTGGCTGCCTGTCATAACTCTTGGTAGGCGTACCATGAGCCCCGATCTCAGTTACTCAGCTTGCCACGAAATGGTGCACTATGCGTCTGCCTGGCTAAGGCTCTTTCTCCTATGGACATTCTCGTTGCCAGCGCGTCCTAAAATGGCGCAGACGCCGCACCTGGGAATATCGAGAGCCCAGCTCTTGGCGTCGTCATACTTTCGCTGCAGTTCCAATCCCAGCTGTCGGTGCTTCGCTTCGCTACGTTCTCACCGCTCTCAGCCCAGCTCAACTCAGCTCAGCTCAGCTCAAGTGTCAAGCGTCAATTGGCGTTGAAGTTTATTGCCTTGGCAGCAATTAAAGCGATTTCATTTTGGTTTGGGGCTTGGCCATGCGTAAAGGCAACGCATTTGATTTGATTTTTGATTGGCTGTCAACGCAATTGATTGCAGAATTGAATTATCAAATTGGAATGAACAAACGGCTCTCTGGACTCGTTTCATAATTGGCAGCCAACGGCATCCAACTTCTAAGCAATGACTCAGCCTCACTGTCAGGCAATGCCACATGCTTTCTACACTCGTAAACTGCACTCATTCAATGTGCAACAAAAAGTATCTTCAGCCAAGTGGTATTTTAGCTGTATTTATAGAATTGCTAAGAGACTTTGACTTTATAAATAAATGAATCTTCTTCAGGTGTAGCTACAGAAGTTTTAAACTCCCTATACTTTCATCAATCTAAAAGATTTTGAATGCTTAAAAAAATGTTCTTCTTACAACAGTTTTGTACTCTCAGTATTTTCTTCCATCTTTGGCTTAGACAACAACATTACGTATAATCATAGGATGGATATGGATATGGATATATGGTATGGATATACAAATCCATCTTTCAGTTCGGAGCTGCTCGGAATACTCAGCTACAGAGCATAGCTTGATATCTACTAAGACTCTGAGTTAGTTCAGTTATGAACCAAAAATCACAAACTTCGAATTCCCAGTGAATTTTTCTCTTTAATTTAAAATTTTTATAACTTAACAAGATATAGTTTCACAACATTTTGAGCTTGACTTAACCTTTACAGGTTCTATATTAATGTTTAATCTTCTTGACAATTTAAATTATTTGCTGTTAAAATTGTTGGCTAGGAAAGTCCTCAACTATGAAACTTATTATAATTTCAGCTTCGTTGCATATGTTTTGTTGTTGTTTCTAAAGCATAAGCTCACAAATATATTTTATATAAAATGCATTGAGAGTCTTTTAATATGCTATTTGCCCAATAATAAAAGTTGATTTTTAATACTTTTAGACCCACAAATTGTGGGTTTATATCTGAAGTCATAAAGCTTCTAATAAAGATGTTTTCATTGAAGTTTCGCTGCTTTTCTCTGATGTAATTCGCATATTAACAAGGCAAATCAACTTTATTATTAGTTAAGCTGTATTTGCTTTATTTAATTTTCAATATATGCTTTATTATCTTATTTTTATTTAACATTTGGGAGTGTTTTTTAAATCCAAATAAGATTCTCTTAAATGCTTTGCTTTGCTTTGCTTTTATGCTCGGATCCATTGCGACTTAGTGCAATTGCCATAACTGATTGCCTGGGACACTTTTATTAGGCAAATTTCTTATGCTTCATTTGCTTTACAGCAATTTGGCTAAGTAAGTTTTTATTGCTGGCTTTTGGGTGTGCAGCTTCGCTTGCATAACTCAAAGAGAAAAATTCATCACCGCAATATGCGCAACAGCGCATGCAAGTGAAAAAGGCTAGAGTAAAAAAAAACAGTAAAATAGAAAAGTGGCAGCAAGGAAAATTGTCATAAAGGTGCAACTGACAACGCCAGCAGCAGCAGCAGCAGCAGCAACAAGAAAAGCGAAGCTCGTAAATTTCAATTTATATGCAGAATGAGCAGTGAGTAAAAAAGACACACGCACACACACACACACACACACACACACACACACACACACACACACACACACACACAAACGCACATGTACATCTTATAAATATATATACATGCAGCCAAGGAGCCGTGCGAAAAGTGTCAACGTGATATTTTCTCGAATTTCCCAAAGATTTCTTTTACTATTATCTTTTTCTCTCTTTTTTTTTTTGGCTTGCAAGTGGAAAAAGCAATTTCATTAGACAAATTGAAAAAAATAAGTGCAAGGCAACAATAATAATAATAGACATGGCGTTGCCCGTTATATGAACAGCTTATATACAGCGGCATATATATATCTTTATATATATAGTATATATATCTGCTGGCACATAAGCCTGGATAGACGCCATGTTGAACTGAACTAAAGAATTTCGTTGGTCGCTTCTCATTCGCTGCGTTTATTTTTGTTTGCTAACGCGCATACGAGTAGGAGTCCCACACACACATACACACACATATATACAGTTATGTGTATGCTCGTCGCATGCATGATGAGTTGGCATCCAGCCCAGCAGGATGCTGCGCGCGCGTTGAAAATAGGCGGAGACTTGGCGGCCAACGGCGCCTTTCACACTTGAAAAGCAAACGAAAGCAGAATGAAAAAAATGAAAAAGAAGAAAACCCACAGCAGCCTGTGTGGAAAACGCAAAAAAAAAGCAGGCAAAGAAAATGCAAGCGACAACCGTTAGCTGTTCGCTTCTGCTTCTTCTGCCTTATCACAATGCCAGAGCTCGGCACGATTCGTTTCTGTTTGGCCGCAGCGTCGTCGCTGATTGGAAGCTTCGGCGTGCTGCTCGTTTTTGGGGCGGAGCAAAAGCTCTCAGCACAGTGGCGCCGTCTGCGTTGGGGAGCCAACAATGGGGGCTGTTTGTGCCTGTTTGTTTCTTTTTTTTTCGACGGGGGTTTCTTTATTGAGTGCTAAGCTGCTCACAAGACATTAATTCCACGGGCAGCCTGTATCAGGCCCACGAATCCCTCCGTGGTCTCACGGGCCACAGGTAATATATACTCGGGCGGCAGCAAGAATCCGTACTCGCCCCTATCGCGTAGCTCTAAAGTAAAGGGTATGGTTATGTTCTTCACACCATAGGCCCAGTCCTTGCCCGAGCCAGAAACTTCATCTGCAATATTTAAGCACAGTTAATACCGAAATATATCGAATATATAGATCTTACATAGAGTTGTAGCACTGGATCCATAGTTATATTCGGTGCCATAACGCCTGACCACTGCATCGGCAAAACCTTTAGCCACGCCCATCATCTGTGGATAGTGCTCGGGAAACTCCAATGCAGTATGACCCCAAGGCGAGAGCAGAAGCTGACTATACGAATGCAGGGAAATATAGATCTTAATGGTACCCTCGGGTATGGAGTTGTTAATATAGCTCGTCAGTTGCCTAATCTCCGGATCAGACTCCGGATAGGGACCGGCATAAGTTTGCTCGCAAGGATCAGCCGATGCGCCAGCCTCTGAAAAGGGAAATTTTATTGATTTCATGGATTACTTTTAAAGGAAAAGGTTTTCTATATTCTTTCACTTACCCATCCAGCGATAGTTAAAATTGCGATTCAAATCAGTTCCAACGCATTCTCCTGTAGGATCCGAGTTGAATCGCGATTTGCGCCACAAACGCTCCTAAATAAATTATGAGTAATAATTAAGTGTCATTGATTTTATGGCTATTCAAAATTCCAAAGAATATCAAATGATTAATGAAGCCAATTAATGTTTTTGGCAGCTCTGTAATCTAGAAGATAATATCTTATCTTTATACTTACAGCATGGCCCCCTAATTGGGGATTTTTTTTGACACTTACCACTTCATGTGAGTAGGAAAACCCATCCACATTAAGCACGGGTATAATGTACCAGTCCACATTATGTGCTATATCTCTCACAGCCGGATTCCGCGGCACGAGCAGCTCATCAATGAAGTACGTGATGGTAGCAGAGGTGATCCATTCATTGCCGTGAATATTCGATTCGATAAAGACGGCGCTGTTGCCCGGTTTGTAGGAGATCTTGATGCCACGTATCGGACGACCCTCATAGGAGTCACCAATGGTGAAGGGTGTGACTACGTGAGGATAGCGCGCCTCAATCAGATCTAGCCAGGCGTAGATCTCGTCCAGGGTGTGATACTGAGTCCACTCCATCGAGCTCAGTCGTTGTTTGGGACGCTGTTCATCGATCAGCCGCTGTACGTTATCGATCTTGATGCTGTAATTCAAGTTGTGGCTGTTGAGTAGAGCCTCAAATGCCTCCTGGCTTTGGGGCGGCAACATAATGTCCGATGAATCGCCAATACGACGCGCGGCGCTCCAACTATTGAGCTGTTTCAGAGAAAAGGCTATAGGGAAATAGGAATACATTTTTCTTGACTTACCTTCAGAACTTTCTCATTGTCACTGAGCAGTTGCTGGTCTTTGACATCATTGATTTGGACTGTGTACAGCTTGTAGTTGTCATAGCGCACCTGTTCGCTGGTTTTAGCCTGGCTAAGACAGGCCAATAGCAGAACAAATTTCAGATGCATACCTCTCGATCGAACCACTTGCGATGGACTGTCTTTGTCTCAGCCATCGCCTACGCTTGTTGATTTGTCGATTTTATCGCTGATTTTATTTTATGGTTCATTGAATCCGAGGCAATTTAGTTTTTATTTTACTTTTTATCAGAAGAAAAGCATTTGGACACTTTGATTCTTTTAGCTGGTTAGCTGGCTGCTTTGTCAGCATAGAGCAAAGAACTTGAAGTTGTCTGGCCAAGCCCCGTGGTACTTAGGCTGTCTCTCAACTTTGCACATAAATTTTGTGCAACGGCAGCCCATTTCATTGTAGGTCACTGCATAATGAAGGCACCGCCCCGGAGCACATAAATTTCTGTGCTCGCTGGTGGAGATTTCAGCCTTCAGCCTTCAGCTTGACTTGTCGCTGGCATTAGTGCGAAATTCTGTTTAGGCCTTTTTATGCCTCGGCGCTGTCCTGTGGCGAGTGCTTAAAGGACTTTCGGCTCTTGGTCATATTTTGCGCGGGTCTTAGACACAGAGAAAGCTGAGGGTTGTAGTTTCTCTTGTCGTTGTCACCGCATGAGGTGTGCCAACGTGTGTTTTATTAACGACTCTGCGTGGAGTGTGAGGCTTTTAGATGGTGCCACTGGGCCAATAGAAACTTCTAAGGTGGGCAGAAGCTGGGGTAACAGCCCATACTTATGTTGCCTAAAAAAACCAGTTTGGATAGCAACTAGAATTTAGTAGTTACCAAATTTTAATCTAATATTAATTTATATCAAAGCGCGTGTGCCAAAATGTTAATAAATGGCTCATAAAAACATAAAGCTTTATCAGTCAACATTGATTTAAGTTTAATTTCTGTGCGTTTCAGATATTAGCAACTGATAATCAATACGAAAACTCAACAGTTGATAAAAATATTATCGACTATTTTAAGTCTACTTAATCAGTAATTTATCGACTATTTATGAATACAATAATTTTGGCTGGCAATTTTCATAAGCTAATATTGATTTTGTCTAGCTTTTTATGCATTTTATCATTTATCGATAGAACGTTATCGGTGTTACATGTGCCCATATCGATAGTTATTCGTTATAAACTTTGAAGTTTATAAAGTTTATAGAGTATACTTTCAAGCTTTCATCTTTCAAGGTAATCTTCTTATCTTTTCTTATCTTTTCAAGGTAAACTTTCATCGATATTATATCGATCAGTCTTAAATTCATAAGACTTCTTAGTTAACATTTAGCTTTAATGTTACGTTGATAATCATCATAAAAAATGTCCACAGTAGAGCTGTATGCCTGATTTGATATCCCAGCCAATCGATAACTTATCGATTACTTAGCAACCCATAGTTGGCCGCGCGTTAGCAGTCAACAACTTGAATCGCTATTCTGTAAAATACTGAAAACTTGTTATGAATATCAAATATTCACTCATCGAAGCTATATTGTAATATAAATAAAATAAAATGGAGTTGATTCTCCCCTATCTATTTATGGTGATTGGCTGCTGGTGCATCCTTATGGAGCCGCAGCTGCGAATTTGTACAGTAGTAAGATGCAATTTCTTGGCAGTGCATATCGAAAATTTGTGGCCAGCTGTGCTGAGGGCAAGTCTCTATACCCTGCCTGTCGCGCTGGCCGTGCGGGGCAGCAAACCGAAGAAGGCTGAAAAATATAATAACTACAGCTGGATTATTATGATACCCTACATAATGTACTGCATCTATGTGTTTGGGATAAGTTTAAGCAACATGCGTTGCCAGCTGATGTCCGAGGACGTTCGGGCAACTCAGAACTTTGGTCGAGTGCTGGCTAAGATTGTCTTCGTCTACTGCATTCAGTTGTTCTTTATACTAGAGACGGCTGTGGTAATGGTCTACGTGAAGTGCTTGGGAGTTGGCTGGGGCGGCATTCTACTGCGAGCTGGGGCAAGCTCTAACAACAATTAGCTGTGGCTTATTTGATTAGCGCGCTAATTGCCAGCAGGCAGCGACTCGCACCAATAAATTCATGCACATTAATTTCTTATCAGCGCGCAATAAAGCTAGCAAGCCGGATTAAAGCCGTCCGTGTCTTGGGGCGCGGAGGAGGCAGGCCTGTGGCGAAAAGTTGCGTTGAACAACTTTCAACACCTTGGCGCGTGGGGCGTGGAAATTTTGTAAAACTTTTAACCAAAGAAAAACTTGTGGTTGCGCGTGCGATAAGCCAGCGCCGCATATTTAATTGCAGCGAGCTCGGCGAGGACGCTTTGGGGGCAGCTTTAAGACAGCGGCTCGCGCTGTTAGCCGGATGCCAGTCCTTAAAATGTCATAAATATCGCGGACAGCCGCTTCCTGGCGTGCTTTTTTTCCGCAGTGCTTTTGTTAATTGTGGCAAGAAACATTGACGTTACATAAATCTGGACTGCTATGTGACTTCGGCCGGTGGACGTGGCGTATGCGCAATATTTGCAACAGACTGAAAGAAATGTCAATGCCGGAAAGTGTTTAGCATGCGCCTCCGTTTTCTTTGCTTTTTTTCGTAGCCACATGTTGTGGATTTAATTAGCCTTAAAATGTCCAAGCTCCACAAATGGCGACTTTGCATGCCATGCGAAAAGTGTCCAAGGACCAAGGATAAGCGAAGCTAGCACCGCGAGGAAGGAAGTTGCATGTTTACCTCAAGTTCAATTTGCTTGTTTAAATATTTTTCGGACAGCTTTTCACATGTGAGGTGAGCCGCAGTTATGAAATGTAAAGGAAGCAGCATGTCAAGGTTTTTGGTCATAAGTTTGAAATATGTCCCAGGTATTTTTACCATTCTTAGCCACTAAAGAGGTTTTTCTACTTCGTTTTTTGTTCAAAATCGTTTGATAAATTACCGAAATTAAATAAATTTAACTTTAGGAAAATTGCAGAGAAAGGCGATATATCAAGTATGAGCTGAGTAAAATAAACTTAAGTATTTTAATTGTTTATTTTCACAGTATATCGATTTGTCGAGCAGCCTGTATCATGCCCACAAATCCCTCCGTGAGTTCACGTGCCACAGGTATGATATCCTCGGGAGGCAAGACAAACCCGAGTTTGCCTTTATCGGGCATCTCTATGGTATACGGTATGATTATGTTCTTCACAGCATAAGCCCACTCCTTGCCCGAACCAGACACTTCATCTACAATATTCAAAGGTAAATAATGCTTCCAGTTTTATATAGATAGATTGCTCTTACATAGAGTCGTTGCACTGGAGCCATAAGTAAACACCGTGCCATTACGCCTGATTATACCATCAGCAAATCCCTTAGCCACAGCCATCATCTGTGGATAGTGCTCGGGAAACTCCTCTGCAGTGTGACCCCAAGGTGAGAGCACATACTGGCCATAGGAGTGCAGGGAAATGTAGATCTTAATGATACCCGCGGGTATGGAGTTGTTAATGTAACTCGTCAGTTGACTAATTTCCGGATCGGACTCCGCATAGGGACCGGCATAAGTTTGCTCGCAAGGGTCAGCAGAAGCACCGATCTCTGAAATATAATATAAATGTATAAAAAAAGATATATTAGCTATATATATAAATACTTACGCATCCAGCGATAGTCAAAGTTGCGATTCAAATCGGTTCCTATGCATTTGTTTGTAGGATCGGAAGGCAAACGCGATTTGCGCCAAAGACGTTCCTATTACAAACATTATAAAGATAATCAAATATAAATAGTCTCTCCATGAGAATTGAAAGTTGTTTGGGTGCCGATAAGATTGATAAGGTTGAAAAGCAGCTCGTAATCTTGTCGGCAGCTTTGTTCATTGGATACAATCTAATCTGAAATGTATTGCAGCGCTACCAATTTATTTATTAGGGCTTACCACATCATGCGAATACACAAAGCCGTCCACATTTAGCACAGGTATAATGTACCAGTCCACATTCTGTGCTATATCTCTTACAGCCGGATTCCGCGGCACGAGCAGCTCATCAATGAAGTACGTGATGGTAGCCGAGGTGATCCACTCACGAGCGTGAATATTGGACTCGATGAAGACGGCGCTGTTGCCCGGCTTGTAGGAGATCTTGATGCCACGTATCGGACGACCCTCATAGGAGTCACCAATATTGAAGGGTGTGACTACGTGAGGATAGCGCGCTTCAATCAGATCTAGCCAGGCGTAGATCTCGTCCAGGGTGTGATACTGTGTCCACTCCATCGAGCTCAGTCGTTGTCTTGGACGCTGTTCATCGAACAAGCGCTGCACGTTATCGATCTTGATGCTGTAATTCAAGTTGTGGCTGTTGAGCAGAGCCTCGAACGCCTCCTGGTACTGCGGCGGCAACATAATGTCCGAGAACTCGCCCGGTTGACGTGCGTCGTGCCATGTATCTAGCTGTTTCAAAGAACTGGCTATAGAGAAATATAAATAGATATTTCTTGACTTACCTGCAGAACTTTCTCATTGTCACTGAGCAGTTGCTGGTCTTTGACATCATTGATTTGGACTGTGTACAGCTTGTAGTTGTCATAGCGCACCTGTTCACTGGTTTTAGCCAGGCTAAGGCAGCCCAATAGCAGCACAAATTTTAGATGCATACCTTACGAACGAACGACCAGTTGTAGACTGTCTGGGCTTCAGCCAAAGTCTATGGCTTGCTGATTAGCGCTCGTTATCGCTGCGTGCAGACGTATAGGTAGCCAAAGGTGTATTTAGTGCATTGGCATATTTTACCCCTTAGCAATGAGTCTTGTGCTTGGCAAAATGTTATCTTGCATAACAATTGGATAATTGCTTAAGCTTCAGTCTCACCTCTTGGCACAGGTATTCCTACTAGCTGCATTCTGGCAGTTTGTATGGGGTGTGTGTGTGTACTGCGTGCTCTGCGGCCATTCCTCATAAACGAATTGTGGTTATTATCTTGATAATTACAGTTTGGCTATTGTAAGCCGCCTTGTTGTTAATTAGGGCCATGTTCTGGCTGTGGCAGCTACATGTTCCATTCTCATTCTAGTTGCAGCAAAATGCTCATGCGTGGCCCACGCCCACCCGCCCCGCGACGGGTGCTATGGGCGTGGCATAATTAATGCTCACCTGTTGGTTGCCCATCGCTGGCATCCACCTTTAATTGCCAAATATGCACGCTCGTGTGATCTCAAGGCTCACACGCCGTCTGCCACAAGTGCCACTCGCTCGAGGGCGTGGCATCTGGGCCGTGCGCTGCTTTTGTTTATTTCAGCGTCGACGACGTGTTCAATAAGCGATTATTTTTTCAGTTGAAAATTCTTTGTGCCGTAAATTGTTTTTACTGTCTGTTGTTGTTATTGTTGTTGTTGTTGCTGTTGTTTGTTCTTTGGCGTCGCTGCTGGCAGCTATTATTTGTTAAATGAAGCGATTTGTTTGTTGTCATTACGCGACGAAGCGTTAAAACATTTTCGCTTTATTTTTTCTACGCTCGAAATTTGTTTTTGCTGCACCGTCGTGCCACGCATATGCCAACTCCACGCCCAGAGTGGTGGGCCGTGTGGCACACACCTTGCCTCTCGCCACTGGCTGGGCGTCGGTGGCCTCTTCTAAACATGCTTCTCGATGTGAGAATTCCAAACAAGCTGCGCCAGCTGTCGAACCTGGCATATAAGACGGTTTTTTTGCCAGAATTTTTCAATTGCAAAAGGAACAAGCGAGGAATTTACCTCATGTATATGGATCAAAGTATGTATTAACATTGTTCCCAGCAGACTTATATGAGACGTTAACTAACTTAAGTATATATTTTTAATAAGATATGAACATAGGCTAGAACTTTGAGCTTAAAATTTGTATAGAAATAAAGTGTTTATATATTATTATTATATATTATTTATTTGATTTCCTAAATATTTTTTATCTTATTTTCATACTAAATAAATAATGTCTAAATATATTTATTTCCTTCTTCATTCATTATTAATGCAGTACAATTCATTTAGGCCCCTCTATTCGCTTCTCACTTACGTTTCTTTCATTCTTTTAAAGCCTAGCTCCAATATCTTTTAATATATTTCTTTAACATAATTTTAATCTTTTTAATTTTGATATTATTTATATTATTGATGTTGGAATTATTTAATATTGTATTCCTAAACATTTTGATGACTCTTTTATCATAGTCAAGTCATGACTCTATCATCAATTAATTTTTTCTAATACAGCATTTGCATTTGAAACTCTTTCTTCATATATTTTAATATATAAAAATATATGTTGAAATATAAATAAAATAGATCTGATAATATTAAAGTTATTTTACTTTTATAGCTAACATTTCTTATGTTCATGCCGTAGCTGTCATTAATTTCTACTTATTTCATTTTTCATTCGCCTCTCTATGCACTTCTCACTTGGCTTGCTTGCTTGCCACCGCCTTAGCATTTGCAGTCAGTTCGTTGCTTTAGAGGCTTTGCATACCCAAGTCAACTATCAGACATGTACGTTAAGCCTTTGCCAGCCCCATGCCACCGTGGGCGTTGTCTTCGCCTAATCCGCTTTTAAAGTAAGTAACGAGGCACAAAAAACGAATGCAAAAAAAACCGGAAATCACAAGTCAAGTTGATGAACTGTCTCTGCTTGTTGTTGCCAACAATGTTGTTGTTGTGGCTGTGCTCGTCTGCATTGAAACTGAAATCTGAAATCGGCCAGACACACAAAAGACATGGCACCTGCAAAAAGTTTGCAGACACATTTACCAAGCTGCTGTGCTCGCTGTGCTCCGACCTTTCTTTCAGTTAGAGATTTACGCATTTATTTTGCATTTTTTATTTGCCACACAAAACATGCGCGCAGATTTAAGCATATCTCCAAAAAGGAGTACAATTTATACAGAAAGAATGCTGGGAGAAAAAATCGACAAGTTAAGTTGGTTAGAACAATTTTTGGGTTACCTCTCGATTTGCCTGCGTTGACATGACAAAAGCGCAGATCTGCATATATTTGCATGTCATTGGACGGTCCAAAGAGGCAGCGAGCGCAGCATCAGGCAAGGACATCGAAATCCCCTTAAGACATTCGCTTGCCCACGTTAACAATATGTTAAGTTCCACCTGCCGCTCCTCCTGGCCGGCTTTCAACGAGTTAATCGCTTAATGTCGCCCAGCTCTGGCATCATTTGTCAGCTGTCTATTCTTGGGGATTGTCGACTATTATGCTCACGGAGTTGGAGTCTAGCATAATTGTAATTTGTTTGCATTCGCTGCAAAGTAGCCAATTGACAGTCGCTGAAACCAGCACATTTGCACCACTCGAAAGTCCCAAATTTATGGCCTCAAATTGCTTTTGGTTTTACTTTTGGCTAATGTCCACTACTGGCCAGTGCCATCGATGCCCAGCCCTAAAAGGTAATAAATATCAAAAGCACCCTGGAGGCAAATATTTACTTTAAAATTGAAATACTCACCCCCACCTTCTCACAGTGTTTGCTTTGGCTGCGTAAGTGCGTGAAAGGGTTGCAGAGTATCAGAGCATCAGAGTATCAAAATAAATATAAAAAAGGAATCGCCTTTAATGGTCTCGCTGACTGGTTTGGGCTTTGATGTTTCGTGCTGCTGTGGGTGTTGGCAGGCAATCGCTAAAGAACCCAATTCCCACACCCACACCCCCACACACATAGCTACTATATATGTGCTTAAGTATCTCTATCTGGCTATCAATAAAACGTTGCACGCATCTTTGAAATTCAATTTTGAAGCTACTTTCGGCATTTTATTGCCTGACTAAATTGTTTTTATAGGCGCCGCAACTTCTAGTTGCTGCTCGCCTGCCTTTGCGTTTCTGCGGCACTTTAATTTCTTCATTTTCACTGCTTCTCGTTGTCTGCGGTCTCATCTGATTGTTGTCGCTGTTTGTTGTTGTTGTTGCCGCAGTTGCCAGACCATAAAAATTAACAATTAACAGAACGCTTGAAATGTACAATCGCAAATCGCGGCTTACAAAAAAGCCGAGCAGCAAATATATAAAAAAAAAGTCTAGGAATATTTTAGTGGGGTATGCTCGACTTGCAGGTGCCGTGTGAATTGGAGATCAGAGTGAAGCAAATTTAATGGAATTTTTGACTACAACATTCAGTGATCACAGAGTGAGTGAATGACAGAGAAAAGGCGAGAGAGAGAAAGAGAGAATGGAGAGAGAGAGGGAAAGAGAGAGCGAGAGCTATGTATAGAAGGAGAGAGATAAAGAGAGAGGGAGTGAAAAGGTAAACAGGGAATCAGAGGGTTTGAAAGAGAGAGAATGAGAGACAAGGGAGAGATATGAGAGAGAGATAGAGCGAGATAAGGAGGCGAGACATAGAGAATAGAGCTACAGAGGGAACGAAAGACAGATAGATAAATTCTAAATTATTGCCGTAGCAAACGCCCTGATCAGGTCGCAATGCCCTACCGACGCTGAGGTCTACATAGAGAGCATAATTATGGGTCGGAAGACTGGCAGCCAGCCAAAAGCGGACAGCGTGGACAAAAGGGTTATGAATGTGAAATTGTCATGCAAGAATTAGCCATGTTCTGTGTTATGGCCACGTAACGAGTATTTCGTTACATTGTTTTTTTTTCAGCTTTTCTCATTTATTTTGCTTTTATTTTGTTATTTGTACATTTTGTGGGCAGTCGTCACGTCAGTTGACCCGGGCAGAGCCTTGTTTTACGGCTCCATTCACTCTTGGCATGCCGGCGATTATTTGCGAATTGTGGAAACATTGCTAAATGTTTGCTAACGCTCAGGAAACGTAAACATTTAGTGTAGTTCAGCCCGGGTCTGGCTCTTTGGTGGCCCACTTTAAGGCAGTCCTTAAGGCGTTATTTTCTCATATTCGCATTCATAACTAACACCATGTAAAATGCATTCTAATGTGCGCAAAAATCCAATTTAAATTCAGAGCGTTTCTGTCTTTTAGCTCGCTGGCTCGCAGCGTGCAATCACAAAATTAGTTGACGACGAGATAAGAATTTCAGCAGCGCAGTAAACGAAGATGACAAAAAAATGAAAAACGAGAGAAAAAAGTAAACATAATGCGTATAAATCAACGAAAGAGATGCTGCAAACAAATTCCAAATAAGTCCTGTGAGAGACGTGGAAAATTCATTTGACAAAATGCACAAAAAAGCAATTTCCAAGCTGCAGACAAATTGAAATTTACGCGTGGGGCAGGTGGGCGATGGGCGGTCGACTAGGGGTGCCTGGGGGCGTGCCGCTGCAGTGGCAGTCGGGGTAAATAAATATACATAGCTCGTATGTATAAACGGCGACAGCGCCGGGTATATAAAGAGCGACACTCCCGCTAGGGTACGAAGATGCAGCCACCACCTAAAAGTATGCTACGAAAATAGTCGAAGCTGCGCCAGCTGCCGTATGTGAGAGAGCTCCTACTCGGTCTACATGGATGTGTGTGTGTGTGTGTGTAAGGGCAGCTTTCAACTGTCTCTGTGTGTGTGAGTAGTGTGCGCTTTGCCATTCGCGCGTTCAAAATGGGAGGAGCTCTTATGCAAACTTTTCATGCGCAGTTGCCAATGTAAAGAAAAATAAATAGAATAAAATATATAAATATATATAGAAACATAAAGCTTTAAGGAAATATTGCTTAAAAATATATTAAAAATTTAATACAAGTATAAATTAACTAAGAATTGTTAAGGTACTTAGTACATCAAACATATTTTCATTTATTTTTATCAAAATGACTTTAAATATTTTGGCAACATTTTGCAGGCTTTAGTCTAACATTTGCCGTACAGAACCCTTTTTTTGGGGTTTGTGAATTTTTTTTATATTCTCCAACTAATGCGAAAAAGGCGGAGCTGCTTTGTAGTCAATTCTTTTGGCTTTTGTTTTTTTGCTGTGTTGTTTGGCAAAACCCCTGCAGATGTTGGCTTGCTTTTAGACTGATGTAGGCGTTGTCCGTCGGCTGCTTTGGCCTTAAAGCTGCTCTGCCAACCCGCTGCGATATTTATCTTTAACTATTAGTACAGCAGTCAGCAGTCAGCAGTTAGCAGGTAGCAGTCTGGGGAGCACTTTTTGGAGCGAACTGCATCCGCTGGCACTACAGGCCGTTTAGCGCCATTAAACAATTCCCGCTGGCTCAGCGGCATTCACGCGTGCGCAAACGGGTTTCATGGATCCACATGGCTGCAGCTCGAAGCTGAAGCTGCAGCTGATGCTGTTGCTGTTGCACCCAACAATCAGTCGATTGTCACAGATATTTGTCATGTTTCTCAAGCAACTTTCCCTGCTGTTCTTGGCTGCCAGGCGACATGGTTAGCGTTCCTTTGTAACTACAACGTTGTAAAAATGTCAATTGCATTTGCTGGCTGAGCGTTTTTCAGTGCCTTTTGTGCCAGTGGCCCCATGTTCATCGATCGGATTTCATGTAATTACATTGTTCTCTGATTCATAATTAATTTGCTTTGCTTCGGCACAACTGGAGCCCTTCTCTCCTCCCTTCCCCAATCCCCTCTCGAGTCAGCTTGCATTTTTGTGCGCTTGAAGCGATTTTTACATGAATATCAACCAGGCAGCTGAAAGCATATGTTGGCCAATGGCAAATCGAACATTGATAGCTTCTGAGTGATGATTTAATGAGGCAAACGTGGCATGTTGTGAATGAAATCAATTTTGTGAATGTGCAGAATGGCTGGCAGGCAGCAAAAACACAGCAGCAACAACAGCAACAAAGTTATGTAGTCGCAATCGCCGTCGTCAGTTTGCCGCTTGCAGTTAGCAGCTCATGATGAAAACATCTCGAGCATGGCCAGCAGCGGGTGCAGCAACAGACGCCTTGGCCAGCATATCAACTGTGCCTATGCCTGTGCCTGCGCCTGTGTTGGGTGTCGTAATGAGGCTTATGAATCAATGCAATGTTGATTGAGCTCCAACAGGCAGCGGGCGTCGTCTACTTGCCTTATTAATAAAGTGCAGACAGCTTTGGCATGGCTCATTATAGTGAAACTAGCAAGAATACTATGGGAAATCATCGAGTTATATTCCAGTTGGAAATGTTTAAATGTCAGAAATTTGTATACATTTTTAAGTTCGCCAAGCTTATCAGGTATATCCATGCAAATATTGATTTCATCTGTCTCCCAGCTCATCTCAACTCAAGCCACGAAGAGACTTTCCCACCAGGCAAAAAAAAGGCAAAACGCACGACTTGCAATTGACAAATTAATGCGGATCAGAAATCAACACTTCAACATGTTTATCATATCAAAAAAAAAAAAAACGAATTGAGAATCCCGAGACCAAGACCCAAACCCCAGAGCTGTCAGCGCTGGCGTTGAAAATTAATTAAAAACATCAACAGAATGCGTCGAGATTTACCGAAAATAACTGCGTTGAGGCTTCTGGAATTAGTGTAGATAATTTCAGAGCGGATTGCAGTTGGGTTTGGTTTTTGATTATGCCGTTCTGTGTTCCGTGAGTGGGTGTCGCACCTTGGCGTAGCAGCCGAACCGCAAACCGAGCCATCATCCATTCATTCATGGTTCACGAACCCTGAACGGGCTCTAATCAGCAACCCTTTTCAGCGTGCGACACGAAGCGAACTCATCGCAACTTGGGGTAAGGGTTCAGGCCTTCTTTTTTCCTGTTTGGGTTTTTTGATATGCAGATTCCTGACAAGGTCCTTGGATGAGGCTGCGGCTGCGGCTGACGATGATGATGTCACTGTGTATGGCTGACAAAACGCTTGACTGATTACACTTGTATCTGTTTTGGTAGCGGGCGCGTGTGTCCCGTTTCCCGTTTCTCGTTTCCAAACATGTTGAAGGATTTTAAATTGTTGACTCTCCGCTGCTCGCTCCTGCTGCTAGTTAGATTGTGCGCTTGTGATAAATTTGGTTTATTGAAAGGCGTCAGTGCGTGAAATGATGTGTGTCAATTGCATGAGTGCCCCTACCCTAGCCTTAGCCTTAGCGACTTTTGCGGCTTTGCATTTGTGAATTTGGGTTGAGTTGACAGCGATTATGCAAATCCGACGAAGAACTGCATTAATTCCTGTGGCCATGTCACTCGTCGCCAGCCGAGCTAAAAGTGGGAGGGGAAGCTTGTGGTTTCGTATCTTGAGCTGAGGCTGTGGCCTCGGTTAAAGTTTTAGCATTGCCAAAATTTGCATGGTCTTGCGGCATTTGGCCACAAATTCAATTTATATGCAAAAGTCAGGCCAAGTCAAGTCGACACTATCTAATGAGCAATTAAAACTTGATAAATTTGGCAATTTAATTGGCTATAAATCGCGCACATATGCGCACTGGGAACGTGGCTCATTAGTGTTAAAACGATGTCAACTCATTTTAATTGTATAAACTCCCCTCGCTCTATCGAACCAATTTATTGTTGTTGTTTGTCGTGTGCGAGGCGTCAACCGCAAATTGCTTAACAAATTGTTCGAATTGTTTAAAATCGCCTTCGAGGGTTGACTTTCAGTTCGATATACAAATCCGCACCTCAACGCCTCATTGAACAGCCCCCAAGCAGCCCCGCCTCTAGCCCGATAAACTGTCAATTGTCTGACCACTGCACAGGGGTGCATCATAATGTGACCAACGGACAGTGACCATCAGGTCCCGGGCATCATTAAAATAATTGATACACGCTTGTCCAGCGACGCCCACGCAGCAAACTAATTGATTGCCGCATGTGCGCCGTTTGATTTTATGTTCTGCATCATTTTAATTAGTTAATAGATTTATTCACGATTTTCCATTTCCTCAATTTGAGACTTTACTGCGAGACTTACATATGTCGATTTGCTACTTTTATAGCGCTCGTAAAATACGCGCATAATTCCTGACAACTCAGCAATCATTTGCGACTTATGCGAATGTGGAGAATGTGGAGAGGGCATCAGAGTCGACATTTGAGTGCGCTATAAAGTTGATGTTGGGAAAAGCTTTGAAAGAAGAGTGTGAAAAGAAAATATTATATATTATATATAAACAATAAATATAAATAAATAAATATTAACTTAGAGTTCTCTCGCTCTCTGTGTCTTCTATAAAAAAATGGAAAGAGGACTCTCATGTAAAGTATGAACAGAAGAATTTCTTTATATATAAAGAGTTTAGAAATATATCTTTTTATTCTCATTATTTTATATAAGAAGTAAACGTACCTCTCCTGTGCTTTGTAAAGACAAGAAACTATCTTTTGGTTATTTTTCTTTCATCTTATGTATATACGGAACTGAAAATACTTATCTGTCTTAATTAAACATATTAAATAAAGAGATTACATGTGATACAACGCCTTAAGATGAATTGTTGATCAGAAGGAATGATCAGAGTGTTTCGAAGAAGCAGAACCACATGAATAAGCTACAGTGATCTGTGCTGAAGTGCGAAGTATGAGCTATAGTGATCTAAGCTGAACTGATGCATAGGGCACAAGTGTTGTTCGTATTTGATGTCTTTGACGTTGGGATGTTCGTAAGTTCTTCCATGCTCCACTGCAGTAAACTTGAAGGCGTCAGGAGATGGTCAGCAATACCAAGTTTATGCTTAAGCACAAGTAAAGTAAAGATCTATTTCATACGAAAAGAGAAACAGAAAAACCCTTTTTAGAGAAAGTTTCGATCAGCGTAAATCTTACACCTTCAACTATATCAAATTTATTTATATAATAACTTTAGATATGTACACTGAAAAGATCAATAAGACAATTCATCTGCATTGTATTTTCTGCATTAGCTTGTAGCAATATCTTGCAGTTATTTGTTATACTCGACAACAATCCCAATTGACTGTCTCCAGAAAGTTGAGTGCAATCTTTCATACAGATAAGTTCACTGTTTGCCTTGCAGCTAGACAATTGGAGTGAAATTATTTAATTTTTATGTCGGCTCCAGTCAGTCGGTCGAGTCGGTTCAGCGCGCCGGGGGAGCCATAAAACTTTTCCCGCTTGCTTTTAATCTGGGTGCAATTTGTGTGCTTATCAGTTGCGTGTAATTGCGCCATGGAAATTAACGGAAGAGATAGAGATAGACTTAGAGTGAGAGCGAGAGCGCACCACAATGGCGACTGCCAATGACAGTTAGAGTGGGAATCAGAGATTGGCGGAGGCAGTGGGAGCAGGGGCAGGCTGAGATGCGTTCAAGTGGCGAGATAAAAGCTCTTGAGCCGAGTTAATGACTTGCTCGCGCAGTTGGGGGCGTCAGCAAACTGACTTAAGACGCCATTTTTATTATAACTGTTGTTGTCTCCAGCTATGCCACTCGTATGAGTTGGCTCTGCTGCTGATGTGGACTCTGTGTCCATGTTTCGAAGTGAGTGTGGCGAATGCTTTAATGGCGACGTCGCGGCACTTGAGTGCAGCCAAGTGGTGAGCGTTGAGTGCGACCATAAGGACAAGGCAGCCTGGCAGCCAGGCAGACACCCTCAAAGCACTGCTGCATGGAGCGTGGAGCCTGGCCAGCCTTTGGCTTTGATTTCATTTCTCTGTTATTTGCTAATGAAATCACGTAGGCAGTCGAATATATATTTAAATTTTAATTGCAATTGGTTTATCATATATATGAAGAACTTTTCATGTCTTTTATCTTCCACTTTTTATAGCGCACATCAATCACAATCGATCAGTTGCTGTGGCTGTTGCGGATTTGCTCGCTGATTGTGCCTGGAGTTTGCGATGTGGTTTTCGCTTTGAGCCAAATACAAATCCCGACGTGATGATAAATGCGTTTCTAAATGCATTCTAATGCCGCACCCATGCCTGATGCCTGATGGCTTCATCGTCACGTTCGTGATGTGTGTGCCAAAAACGTAGCCCCAAAAAGCGAGCTACGCTTTTTTTAGATATTCCATGCCTCACGCAGTTGCTAAGCATATCAAATGGATATATGACACACACTCATGTGTGTGTTGATGTGTGTCTGCCGCAGAGGCATTCTTTGTCCGCCCGAAGAGCACTCAGCAGCAGCAGCAGCAACAACTACAACTACAACAACAAAATTATTTGCATTTCAAACTTTTGTTGATGACATTTTTCATGAAAATTTTAATGTTTTTTTTTCTTCTCTCTTGCTAAGCCTGAAACCTGTGCCTGAACATTCGCATTTGGGATATTAATATATGCAGACCCCTGGCTTTTAACACCTGTCTGTCTCAGGTGGATGTGGCAGCTGCACAAATGGAAGGGGGCTGTGGCTTAGGGGCTGGCCGCTTGTCACTGGGCCGCAAAACTTTTCCATATGAGATGCGTTTCGTAATGAAAGTTAGAGCTGACAAAACACAGACAAGAGTTGGAGTATAGGGGACAGATACACACACACACACACATAAACACATACATTTTCAATATTCATGTGTAACACACACACACACACACACACACACACACACACACACACACACACACCCACACAAACGTGTATGCGCCATGTAAATGCAGGCCGTGCAACTTTTTTAACATTTATATGAATATAATTTAGAATAAATTTTGTGAAATTTTTAAGCTCGAGTTATGTGTGAAAGCGGTGCACAACAAATACATTAAAATTCCATTAAAAATGTGACGGAAGAAGCAAACCTGAGTCAAATGTCGGCTCGCGTTTATATATTAACTAACGCAGTCTGCGGAGTTGGAGTGGAAGTTTTCTTGCGGGGCAGCGCATGCGGCGTTGTCCATGGCTAAATGGTTCTCTTGGTCCTTGGTCCTTGTCACAATTATTGTATAAATTAACGTCACAAACAAATGTTACAAAAGCCGCCAATGAAGTGGAATGATGCGACGAGCGCTAAACTCTAAACAACCCCTGCCCCTGCCCCAGCCCCTGCCCCGACTCCTACTCCTACCCCTAGCCAAGTCGAGGACATTTGACAGGCTGACATCCCTGCGTTTAACCGCAAATGTGCCTAATTTTTCGTTGTTATCCTTTGTGTTGGCTTCTTCTAATAATGCGTAAAATTTAATGCGCCTCTGCGAGTCCAAGTCCTTGAGCCTGGAGTCCTTGCAGCGCGGCAGCTCAAATCGCGACAAGTGATTTTCAGATTTACGACTATCATAGAGTGGGAGAGAGAGGGGGCCAGAGGGCAGCAGCAAGCGCTTCCACATTCTCTTTGTCCTGCGTCCTTTTTGTTGTGCTAATGTGTGGCGTTTTTATGGCTTGAAGCAAATTTGATTTATTGCCAAAACTTAAGCGTCGACTTGTTTGCCAAGTTGTAAAACTTTGCACAGCGCTGCGAGTTCATCTTATAATTGATGCGATTTGCGGTTCATAAAGTGCAATTGTCCGTAAACCCTCGAGCCGAGCAATGGCTTAAGCATATGCGAGATTTTTTAGTTCCTTTTTAGATTTCGCATAAAGATAAACGAGCAGTTAAATTTAGTTAGCATGTGTCTTGCTCGACGTGTGAGAGTCAGAGTTACTAAATTTGGTTTTTATGGCTGTTGTTAACTAATGAAACTGTTGGCCGAATTGTGGTAATCAATTTAAAGTTGACAACTTTTAACACTCTTAATTTATTGAATATTTTTGTGTCTTGTTCTCATTAGCTGATTGAATGCAGAAATTATAGTATTAATTATAGAGACAATGAAACTGAAAAGCCTTGCTTGCTATTAAGGATGTGCTGAATCTGAAGCTAGAATAACTTTATTCAATCTAATTCAATATTCTAAATTAAGAGAGAGAAGAGCTTGCCTGAGCCAAGATTAATCTTACCTTCTTCTTAAAATTAGTGATGTTAGCTGAACCAACTATTGCTTTATTCTAAAATCTTTCTTAACTAAAAATTAAACTTTATTTCTCATTGAATTATCATTTGCAGTGTTACAGAATATCTAAGCTAAGCTAAGCTAAGCTATCTAAGCTCTTGCTCTTGCTCCTCTCCTACTCTAATTTATGCCTCTTTATTAAGCTAGTTTATATGTGGACTATATCTAAGACTCTCATAAAGAGGATATTTTGGATGAGTAGGAAAGAAAGTTCAGTTCATAAGCCTTAGGAAAAGTTGAGTCTGATTCTCCATTCCTCAATGCTGTTTGCTTATGTTATTAACAATTGTTAATAGTTGTGTTAAACCATAACCATAGAGTGTTAATAGTTCTGCAAGCCTTGCAGCCTTTGTTAAATAGTTTCCTTTTTAAGTTTGAAAGTCATCAATTGAAACTTAACTCTTGCAATTTAATGGCTTGATTAATGTTTGAATCAGTTAAGTCTAGCAGTGACCTTGTTCGGGTCTATATTTAGACAGCTGTAGAAGAAACGAGACTCTTTCTCGGCTCATTCTCATGCCAGACGAGTGCCTGTAAATCGCCCTCATTAGCTGACCCAAAGTGTCTCAAACTATGCAATTTACATGCAGAGAAGGCCGCGTCCGTTAAGTGCCATAGATACGAGCATTGCCCAAAACCCAATAGAGCATGCAATATATACACAGACAGATAGATGGCACCACCAACTGTGGCAGGGGCGAAGCACAGAGCTCACATGAAAGGTAGGCAACCGAATGTTGAGCGAATTATGTTGTTGTTGCTGTTGCTGCTGCCGTTGCCGTTGCTGTTGGGAGGTAGTAAGTGGATAGAGCAGATCGTTGCGGGCGATACATAAAATTTGAATGCGTTTTGCATACATTAACCCACTGTTGCCGTCAGTCCTTGCCCTAGCCAGTGAGAGAGGCGGGGGCTCGCAGCGCGTTAACGGTCAAGCGAAATACCTTTATTAAATTTTATGATTATTGGCTGCAATTGAGCAGCCTTCCTGTCCTGGGAATGTGTCGCTGAGCCACTGCAAGCACTGGGCCCCCTTCGATTTTCGGAATTGAAATTTTATGCAGAGAACGGGCAGAAATTCTCACGCGTAACTGGAGCAGTTGGTGGCTGAGCGTGGAGACGAGTCGTTTACAATTTGTGTTCGTAATTCAATTTACGTTTCTGAAATTTTAATTAACTTGCGAACGAGTTTCACTGGGTGTCTCTCACTCTTGGCTTGTCGTGTCGCTACACATGTAGACATCCCCAGCGGCTGCCCCGTTCGGCTTCAGCCTCTCTTCGCACTTTGTTTGTATATCAATTACCAGCTGCTTAATGTGCCACAATTTGAAAGCCATTAAGATTATATGTTTGGAAAGGTTTTGGGCCACGTTCTCTCTCTCCCTCTATCTTTCGACTGACACACATCAATCAGTTTTGGGCTACGATCTGTGGCCTGTCTAGGGGCCCTCTCATTAGCTATGCGGCTTGGCGCTTCAACAACAATTGCTGTGCTAGTTCTTGGAGATCCAGATGTAGATACATCTCTGCCTCGTGGACAGCTGCTACCTTTTGTCGAGTGTGTACAGTTATTGGGGAAATTAATTAGAGCTCGACGTTTAGTGGGCGCGTGGGCGTTTGGGCGTGGCGCCCTACGCATCGCTGGACAAATTGAAGGCAAAGCGAATGGCAACTAAAAACGTTTTTCGAAGCCAACTTAAAAGTTGTAGCAGGACATCAGTCCAGCTGCTGGTTGTTGTTGCTGCTGTTGCTTCGTTATGCAAATCCTGTCAAGAAAATAAAACAAAAATATAAGAAACGCGAGCTCAAATGAAAATTGTGAACGACGTCTACTACATAGTGTGTATATGCAAATTGTATATAAAGCATTGCCCAAAGACAAACACAAACAACAACGCGAGCAAACAGCGAACAACAATTTGGGCAAATGATGGCCGGACAAAGGAGACGAAAGAGAAAAGCGACGCTTTTCATCGCTTTTTTTCTTAGCGTCTTCTTGCCGCGGAATAAATAATAAACGTAAACGAATAAAAAACGTTGCCAAACGAACTGTCCTTCAATTGAGCGGGGGCGGAAAGTGATGGAGAGTGGGTGGCGGGGGCGTCACTGCAAGGCACTGCCCTTTCAATATTGAACGCGGCCATCAAAGTTCTTCGACTTGGCGAACTGCTTTTGTTTACTTGGCCAAAGACAAAGTTTATGCGCTTTTCAATTAGTTTTAATTGAAATTCCCATTGATTGAGCCGTAGACACAGGCCGAAGCTCAGGCCAGGGCTCAAGGCTGTGGGCAAGCAAAAGTAAAAAGTAAATTTTGATTTTTTGTCATAATTAAAAGTTGTCTTAGCTGCAATTGTAATTGAGATTTTGCTAGCTAAATGGAATATAAAAGATTGCTTACTGAGCGTGGCGCAATTCTAACTACAACTATTCCATCTATCTTGTATCTTAGTAGTTCCAGCTATATAATCTAGCGAGCTTTTGGAATTGAGTTTTGAGTGGTTTTGTAATAAGTTTTGAGAAATTCTTGCTGCACTGGAAATTGAAGTATTTTATATTGGTATATGCTAGAGAAGAGACGAAAATATTTTAAACTAAATGCTGAGCTCTTTAGAGTTTTAGATTGACTTTAGCTGTTAATATTCAGCAGCAATATATATGAGAGTTCAGATACGTCTACTTCTGTCTACCATTTCCACTTTGTACTCTAATTTCATATTTTCTATGTGCTACTCATGAGCTCGGCTTAAGCTCACAGGCTTTGCTGCTTTGAATGTTTTCTTGAATAATGTTTTATTCATATAAAAAACTAAATGAACTAACTTTGAGTTAGACTCTTCCTCTCTCTCTTTCTCTATCTCTGTCTCTCTATATATATATCTTTCTTCATCTATGTCTCTTTATGCCTATCTAGGTCACAGTGTCAGCTCCATTCAACTTTTTCTTTCTTTCTGAATAGTGAAAAGTTAGACTTCTTTTGTGAAGATGACAATAAAGTAATTGTTATTATTCTGTATGGACTGACTAGCGTAGCTGCATACTCACATTCAGCTATGTTTCTAGCCTCGCTTATCTGTCCATATATGCGCACCTCACTCAATTGTAATATCAGTCTTTATATTTAAATGAACATTCAACTGATACACGGGGTATTTCGCAGCATCAAGTCATTCAATATTCGAGTATATGTTCCCTGTGCCTGCCGACTCGGCGTCGGCTTTATCGCCCGTTGCTCTGATAACGCGTGAGAGTTCACATGATCTCTTTAGGTTTCCCAGGCCTGGGTCTACCTTTGGCTGTCGGCTGTCGAATGGGTGTGCCATTTCGTAATGAAGTTATTCTCATGCAGCAACCGCAGCACTGAGATAGACACTATCTGGCCGAGCTATTGCCAATATCTATTGGCCAGTGGCAAGTGCCCTTTCGACGTGCATTAGAGTAACATTTTATTCAATTGCGGCCACAGAAAAACAAATAAAAACTCTTTTTGTTTTCTTCTCTCTGTTTTCAGTTTTATTTTATTTTATTTTTTGGCCACTTTGGGCACATAAAATAAAATCAAATGATGCGTTGAAAGCGGCGCAGTCCAGCAGCTACTCGGGCTTTGAGTAGACCAGGAAGATCCGAAAGGCCGAGGGTTGTCAGAGTCATGTGTGGTTGGCTGACTGGCCAAAGGGGGTGTGGCACTTTTTGGTTGAATAGACAACGCAGATGCCAACAGCCGGCAGCCAGCAGCCAGCAGCCAGCAGCCAGGACAAGGCAAGTGCCTTCATGTGGTTATTTCCGAGCAGTCGCTGTTTGTCCATTTGATGATTTTTGCGTCACCGTTGCTCGAAATCATTCCGAGCGCAAGCAACTGGAAACTGTATAAAAATAATGAAAAGCACAAAAAAATAGCTGTACGCAGAGAGCGAAAAAAAAAACGCAACGCACCAACTTGAAATAAATGGTCAAAAGAAATAAACAGTCCCATAAAGAATAATCATTCAGAATTCTGCTGAATTATGCATGAGCCAAGGCTGTGGCACGGCCTGCTCGAGGGCGCGCAGAGGCGGGGAAGAGGGCAGCAACTGGACGCCACGTTCACTACGCGGGGGGTTCACATATGCGAAGCATCCACACAATCCACACGACCTCCTGCCCCTTTACCCACCGCCTGCAATGCGGTTCATTTCGGTTTGGTTTGGTTTTGGCTTTGGGTTTGGCTTCGGCTTTGGCAGCATCATTTTCCCTCTTTATTATCTGTTTGTTTAGTTTTGTGTGCTGGATTTTTATCGGGCTTCTAAGCAGTTAGTTGAGTTAAGGAGGGAGTCGCCAACGCCCGCTGCCACAGCCACTTGCCAGAAGTCAGCAGCATTCGCATAATTTTCGATAAAGCTTTTCGCCAAATGAAATTCAAGTGGTTACACATTCGATGCCAAACACCACCCAACCCAAGCACCATTTTTGGAAGCTCATTTTTCTTCACTGGTCACTGGACACTGGTCACTGGGCTTCGTTTTCCTCGTCATTTTGGTCATTATACCCTGATCCCATTAAAAATGGGAAATCAGGGTATAATGGTTTTGTGCAAATGTATGTAACAGGCAGAAGGAGGCGTGGCAGACCCCATAAAGTATATATATTCTTGATCAGGACGACAAGCCGAGTCGATTGAGCCCTGTCCGTCTGTCTGTCCGTCCGTCTGTCCGTCTGTCCGTCTGTCCGTCTGTCCGTCTGTCCGTATGTGTGAACGCGTGGATCTCAGCATCTATAAGAGCTAGAGACTTGAAATTTTTTTTGTAGGTCCGTGTATAGCACGCGCAGGTCAAGTTTGTTTCAAATATTCGATAACTATTCGCATTTAATTGTTATCGAATAAAAACATTATTGAAATGCAGTAAATAAATTATATCTCGAAAGTCTTAAGAGCTAGAGCCTCCAAATTTTGTATTTAGTCTTATGTATATTTTATGCAATTTTGATTTTTGTTGGATTTTGGATACCGGCTCCAAATTCCCCCAAATTCTTAGAATTTAAGTTTAGTTGGAGCTAGGGCCATTATGTGAAGGCGTTTGCATCTCAACCAAGCCAATAGGATATGTAGATCATATGCTGAAAGTTTCATTAAAATCCATTAAGTAAAACAGAAGTTATTAAACAAAACGTTTGGCCAATTTGCAAAAGCACATGTCAGCAGCGCCACGCGCACGCATTTTTCCTATGCGTGTGCACACATACATTCAAATGCGTGCATTCTTTTCTATTCCAAGAATTGAAATTGCGATTGAATTGTGCTGAATTATTAGCTGCTACTTATGTTCAAATTTGCAACAACTCGCGAAAGAAGGGCAGTGGCTGCGTTGGTATAGGCGCCGCTCGTATGCAGCTTGGTCCGGGTTCGAGACCAGAGGAGATGAAATGTTTTTTATTGTTTTATTTTTTTTTTTTAGTTATGAAGTGGCGGTGTTGGTAGAGTTTGTGCACGTTGCGCAAATAATCCGGGTTCGAATCCTGGTCTCGCAATGTCGATTTTTATTTGTTTTCTTTTTTTTTTAATTCTCGATACAAACTACGGAAAATATTACAAAACTCAAAGGACTAGGATCAGGGTATCTCCTAGTCGGGCACCCCGAGTAGAGCTTTCTTACTTGTTTTCATTTGCACATTTTGCGGCATCTTATTAACTAAGTATGTTTGCTTGCTTGGCGCTTTGCTTGTTTATGGTCAAATGTCTCTCTGTATGTGTGTGTGTTTTGGTAATAAAAGAAAAGAAGGTAATGCGTGCGTCAGATAACTCTCACTAATAGCATGCACAGCACACGAAATGCTCTGTCTAGACCTCGCTGTGCTGATCTTATGCAATACGGCTCGTAAATAACATCACATTTTGTCTGGTCTGTGCTCTATATATAAAAGCCTGCTGATGCTGATGCTGATACCCAAGCCTGTTTGCATTCATCTATATATAACACATAATCAGATCGGCAGCCTCAACAGCTCACTTAGGCCATTGCATCAGTTCAGAAATCAGTTAAACTGATCGATCGATCAGTCTGACAAGCTTGCCAGCCAGCCAACCACATAAACAACTTGTTTATAAATAATAATATTTTGTATATATGTGCATACGCGTGCTAATTATAGATGAACCCTAACTGGCCCTTAATATAGTTACAGTTAATACAGGTTTTGGCCGAATGTACTCAATAGTTTTCTAAATGTTTGAGTAAATAGTATAATACATACTTTTTTCATTGAATAAAAGTTTTGAGGAACTGATCGAAAAAAAAAAATTCAAGAATTGAAAGCGATTAGTTAGGTATCGTAAGCATTGACTGATCGATTAATCAGCATGATTCGTTATCGAAAATACGTATGTTTATCAATATTAACTGATTGATTAACATGATTTGGTATTCACAGATCGATTAACGTGTATGAATTGATATCGGAGAACATATATATATATAAAAATTAACATAAAGTTATCGATAAATATTTATAGTTTGATGTACATATATATATATATATATATGCCACAGCCTTGGCTCATATATATATATATATATTATTATTGGTTAATTGACATATATTTATATTGATTGATCGATAAACATTTATAATTTGTTATCGAATATAAATTGTTAAATTCAGAATTGCAGCTCGATTGGTTTAATTTTGTTTTATTTTTTTCTTAAGTTTAAGAGTATTAACATTTCGTAATATTCCCGGAGAAATTGTCATTTATTTTTGTTTACAGCTTTGCAAGCATGCGATCGCCTTCGCTTGGCCAGTTATCGATCAAGCTGCATGGGGGGCCTGCGTATTATTAACTCTTCTGATAATGCCGCCTATTTATTGCAAAAGAAAAATAACAAATCTGGAATCTGTTATTGTTTACGCGTCTAAGTCAACGAAAATGCGTCATTGCACGCATTTTCCAATGCGCCGAATGGTGATAAGGCTGCAACAAAGTTGTGATAAGAACGGCAGCATGAGGCAAGATGGCTATGGAAAAGTATCTGGAAGCGTGTGTCAAGGCGCTACAATAAAAAAATTCAAATCGGAAATAAATTGTATGGTTAATTAGCTATAGATACACTTATCCCATATGTGTGCTCGTCGCTCTAGTCTTAGGATCAATGGGAGCTCGAGTTAGCCATTCCACATAATTTTGTGGCATGGAATGCGAACTTTGTTTGTTTGATCTGTGATTTGTTTATTTTCTGTGTATACGCGTTGCTATTGAACACAGTATCAAATGATCTGCTGCGGTTGGGAACCTTTCGAGAAAATGCAAGCGACGCAGTTATCAGCATCAGCTACATGATGTATGCATACAATATACACTTACGATTATGTATATACAAATGCATACATATGTGTATGGCTGATCAGTGTCTCTGATTTTTGAAGCTTTAATATACCGCGCTTGTAACTTGAACACTCATAATTCCACTGGCATTCATTCAATGCAGACGTGAATAGTCGAACTCGAAGTAAACAGATCTCGTGAGAAGTGTTAAGTGTCTCAATTTGTATATAGGAATCAATCAATAAGCTATTTTGAGTGCACTGAACGATCGTGTCTAAAAATAAAGAAGTAATCAATCAGCTGACTATGGCAGAAAGTGATTGTGGAAATGTTTGTGGTAAGCATAAAACGCAGAAAGTGCGCTCACTCGAGGATCAGCTGAGATAACATGCAAATATTTATATATCAGATGCCAGCTCAGCGCAGTCTTGCTGCAAGCGCGAGAGAGGCGCCATCGCCAGCAGCGCAGCATCAAAAGTATTTCCCGATAAGATCTACAAATCGGTGCAGCCCAAGGGAGACCATGTGACGGGCATGACATGCGAGTGTGGAGTGTTTGGAGCCATTGCCTGCGGCGAGTATCCTACACAGGTGAATAAATGGGATTCGTATAGCAATAAGAGCTGGGATAGATATATATATATACATATATACTTATATATGTCTTATACTATATATATTTATATATATATATATATATATGAAGGTCATATATATATATGAATGTATTCTTTGAGTATCCTTTAATATAGTTAAAAAGGATAGCTTAGGTTCGATTAGTGATCTCTTTTCAAGAATTCCTGCAATTCTCACAGATCTTTCGCATTTACATATTTCTAGTATTTAGTTATAGATTTAAATCTATTCAATTAGTTCTACTTATATAAATATATATATAAAAATATATATATATATTTAAATATATATATATCATAGGCTGATTTTCAGATAAGCTAAATAGAGAGAAATCTTTAGCAACTAGCAAGCTTTAAATTGATCTTCCCTTCAGAAAGCATTCCAAGTTCTGTTAACTTTCTAAGCACTAAGAAACTAAGTAACAGACATATATATAATTTCTATGTTCACATACTTAAATAGCTCAGCTTCACTTCTGATCATTCGATCGTTCATTTTAGAAAAACAGTTATTGTAAGAGCCTAGTTAAATCTTAGAATTAGAATGACAAACTTATTGATCACGTGATTGCGGCAATCACTTTTGTCAGCCGGCATTGGATCAGAGTTCCGTCAGTGTAAGCTGATCGCAAGTAGGTCATAGAACAGCGCGCAGAGACCCTCGTTTTCCATCTGAGGGGGCCAGTGCCAAGCGGTGACGTCAATGGCAACGCAGCTCAAAGCTGCACTGCGGTTGTAATTGCTTCAAATCAGTTGCAGTATTGATGTCGTCTACGTTGTTGTTTTTGTCGTTTGTAATGAAATGGAAAATAACAGGAAAATATGTGTGCACTATCAGAGCATCAGCGAGCGTTATCGGTCGTCAGCTTGTCAGCTGTTGCCATGGCATTGGAAATCGAAGGGTTTGATACAAATAATATGTGAATCTGATTTTGCTTGCAGCTGGACATTGCACAGATGATCTGCCTGGGCCTGGTGGCGCTGCAGCATCGCGGCCAGGAGTCGGCGGGCATTGTGACCAGCCTGGGCAAGAGCTCCAAGAACTTCAGCGTGCACAAAGGCATGGGCATGATTAACAACATCTTCAACGACGAGGCCATTCGCAAGCTGAAGGGCAACTTGGGCATCGGCCACACCCGCTACTCTACGGCCGCTGCCTCCGAGGTGGTCAACTGCCAGCCATTCGTAGTTCACACGGCACATGGTGCCCTGGCCATAGCGCACAATGGAGAGCTGGTCAACTGCGAGTCGTTGCGTCGCGAGGTGCTCGAGCGAGGCGTTGGCCTCTCCACGCACAGCGACAGCGAGCTGATCGCCCAGTCGCTGTGCTGTGCGCCGGAGGATGTATCGGAGCATGACGGACCCAATTGGCCGGCACGCATACGCCACTTCATGACGCTGGCCCCACTTTCCTATTCCCTCGTCGTCATGCACAAGGACAAGATATACGCAGTGCGAGACTCCTATGGCAATCGGCCGCTCTGCCTGGGCAAGATTGTGGCCTTCGATGCGGGCCACGCGAATATTGAGGATCAGTTGGCCGAGGGCTGGGTGGTCAGCAGTGAGAGCTGCGGCTTTCTCTCTATTGGCGCTCGCTACGTACGCGAGGTGGAGCCGGGCGAGATCATCGAGCTGTCACGCAATGGATATCGTACCGTGGACATAGTGGAGCGGCCGGACTACAAGCGCATGGCCTTCTGCATCTTCGAGTATGTCTACTTTGCACGCAGCGACTCCATGTTCGAGGGCCAGATGGTCTACTCGGCGCGTCTGCAGTGTGGCAGGCAGCTGGCACGCGAATCTCCACTAGATGCGGATCTGGTCAGCTCTGTGCCGGAGTCGGGCACAGCAGCGGCGCACGGCTATGCCCGAGAGTCGGGCCTGCCCTTTGGCGAGGTGCTGTGCAAGAATCGATACGTGGGACGCACTTTCATTCAACCCTCGAATCGTCTGCGCCAACTGGGCGTGGCCAAGAAATTTGGCGCCCTGGCGCAGAACGTGGAGGGCAAACGCATTGTGCTTGTCGACGACTCCATTGTGCGTGGCAATACGATTGGCCCCATCATCAAGCTGCTGCGCGATGCTGGCGCCATTGAGGTGCACATACGCATTGCCAGCCCCCCGCTGCAATATCCTTGCTACATGGGCATCAACATACCCACGCGCGAGGAGCTCATTGCCAACAAGCTGAATGCCACGCAGCTGGCGAACCATGTGGGCGCCGACAGCCTGGCCTACCTCAGCGTCGAGGGTCTGGTCAAGGCGGTGCAGATGAACAAGACCCACGTGAACCCCCTCAAGTCCGGCTACTGCACCGCCTGCCTCACTGGCGAGTACCCAGGCGGTCTGCCCGAGGAGCTCAGCTGGTAGAAGCGCACGGAGCCTTGGCCTAGTTATTTAGCTTTAGCTTATTGTTTAGCTCATCATCAACTCAACACAATGTTCATCACGAAGGCAGCTCCTCGAGTTCCGAGTTCAAAAACACAATTACAATTTCTAATGCTTAAGATAATCCAATCTTTCGCTTGTAACAAATTTAAATTATCTCATCAACCTAGAAGTGTTTCAAATAAATTTTAGTTGTTCTTGCATTTAATGTAACCTAAAGAAATGTTCAGCAAATCAAAGGTAGGACTGCCTGAGAGCTTTAAAAGGTTAGCTCAAACACCTTTTGAAGGATTCACAGTCATTGGGAGTTTGAATGTGATCTAGAATTAGATTTTTAGAAGGCTGCAATTTGGAATAACATTTTCAAGAATTCTAGTCCCAGATTAGACCTAGCTAAACTCATTTTTGAATTCAATCTAATACTACAATAGATCACTTAATGTGCTCAGAACTTAAGCAAATCTAAAGTTCTTATTCATATAAATATGCTACCAAGTAGATAACGGTAATTGTCTTTATGTTCTATATAGATTTCGACACCTTCCCCACCATTAGCTACAAACGCCTGGCAATGCTGCGCTTAAAAGTATGCAACATATTCTAAATGCAAATTTACATTGAGTGGGTGGAGGGCGTGGGGAATGTGCTTGCTGCTGCTGCATGTCACATGATAATTTCAGAAACTGTCTAATGCCATAACTTCAATTCATTTCAATTTATATTTCGAAAGTTTGTTTGCCAAGCGGGCAGCACTCCGCGCTCCACTCTGTGCCGTTGCCTTTCCGGTTATAGCCGCATATCATACAATATGGTAATCGCATTTTTTTCAACTTTTCTTCATCTATATTTCTTTCTCTCTTTCTCTGGCTTAGTCACATGGGGGGCGTTGCAGTGTCTAAAGCGGGGCGTTTAGGGCGTTTAATCCTGCGGAAGATGTCCTTGCGGTTATATGGGGCTGTCTTGTCTCGCTCTCTCCATCTCTCTCTCCCTTTTTTTGTATATGACGCGCGGGGCACTGAAGTCAACAATGTCATCATTATTCTTGAATATTGTGTTGTATTTTCGCAAACAATTTCGCTAAGCTGCGCTGTGCCGAGCATGGGGGCCTTTTGCCGTTGTGGAGTGGGCGAGCGGTCGGGCGCTGTACTGCTTGGCGCTCTGGTAATGACACAAAGAAGAGAATAATATGCGCTGTCATTGTAGCTCGCTTGATTAATTCTTGTGTAGGGTATTTAAAGACTTAGCTGTGTTTGATTCTCATAAAAAGTGAATCAAATCTGATGTGGAGTTAATGAATATTAGAGATATTTGATTGGAAATGAGTAAGAGAGAGTGGCAATTTCGACTGGTTTGCTGTTTTATATTTATTTACATATATTCTTATAACTTTGATGTACTCTACCTTTATCTTCTAGCTGACTTATTTGTATTTCCTTCAAACTGTCTTCAGAGTGACTTTGTGAACTGACTTTGCAGCTCTGTAGCGCACTCTCTCAGTTGTTATGGCTGCCGCACACACACACACACACACTTCGACACACACAAGTGGCTACAAAAGGAAATGACTCTGGCAACATTGAAAACAGACGCTGGCACTTCTCTGACACAATCGCCGCTTGCCGCTACAAGGATATGAAACAGGAAAAAAACACAGAGCGCTGCTTGCTTATGTGCGCAGTCGATCACAAACACAAACACCCACACACACACACACACACACTGGTGCACACAATGTTGGGGCGTTGACAACTAAGCAGAGCCATATTGCCAGTGTTTCGAGCGCCTTTTCCCTTCGTCCCGCACCGCGCCGCGCCGCAAAACATGCTTTAAATTTTTTAATAACGCCGGGCTACAAGAGCGCTGACGCCTGCGTCCGGAGCCAGATCCGGCTTCTGTTTCAGCCGAGTGTGGGTCACCCTTACCCAGTTAGAGACCCACATCCAGCTACGTCAACTCTCTGTGGCCCGCTGCCCGTTGTCGTCATTTGCACAGAAGTTATGTAAATTAATGTTTACTTAAGTTCTCCATGTTGTTTCTTCGGTTTTTTTTCGTGCTTCTTGTACCTTCTTGCACTTTCACAATGTTGCCTACTTCAAAAACAACGGCACAGACACAGAGGGCGTTAAGGCTGGCTGGCAGAGCGGCTGCGGGGCTGGTGGCTTTCTGGCTAATGGCAACGACAGCCGCTGAAGGTTAGCGCCAAAGACGTTTCGCCAGAAGAAATTGCAATAAATTTGCCAGTTGCCTCTGCAATTTAATAAAAAGCATTCAAAAGGCGAGTGAATGGGGGCAGCGTATAAACAATCATGCCTATTATTGAGTCAAATGGCTGAGTAAATATTTCTAGTGTGTGTGGCAGGTGGAAAATTATGGCAATGGCATGCAAATGAAATGGCTAGAAAAGCTGTCGGCACGGTGTTGTTGATTATAACGAAGCCTCGGGCACATAAGCACAGCCATTAGCTGGTTCATTCAAGCACTTGAAGTTGAATTGTCGCTAAAATTTAATTTAAATATCACACGGCCCTAAGGGGCCTTGTCAAACGGCATGTCCCGGCCGCCTGACACTTGACACGCATGCAACAAGTCAACGGACCAATAGACAAACAAAGCACACCTTACATGACCCAGCCATGCTCTCTGTGTGTGGCAACACGCAAACGTGCCTGGCATACCAAAGCCGAGTCGCCGGCAACAAATCAAATGTGATTTTCTGGCCAATATATTTCGACCAGCAACGAGCCAAGTTTACAGTCAGGACATCCTTTCGGTTCATTAGCAAATCAAACTTCCGTCTTCTGCTCAAGATATTCATGCGATCCTTGAATGTCCGAAAAATGGGCAACATGTCCCGTGTAACACCAATAAACAACTGCTGCTCCTTGCCAGTTTGCCTCCTGCCTGCCAGGAATTTGCATTCCTGACCTCAGAGCCAAATACAAGACATTTGCTTGTTTGCCTTCAATTTGATTTAAAGACTTTTCTTGACCAGGCATTGAAAGGCTTTCATGAAGAAGTTCTCGAGCTGTTAAATTTTTTAATTAAATTATTTATTAATTAAATTAAATTAAATTTTAATTAAAAAATAATATAAAAATACTATAAAATATTATAAAATAACTATAAAAATATGATAACATTTTAGTGCTATATAAATTTTTAAAAATACTATAAATATATTCAAGTATTTTATACAATACAATACCGTTGTTAAAAAATAATATATTTCTCTCTATAAGTCATTTAGTTTATATAAGTATGTGTACATCTGTAGTTATAAATAGCGTCAGCTCTTATATTTCATAGAATTAGTCATTTCAAGAGTCTAGCAAAATCTGTAATTCTGTGAATAAAAACTATATATAGCTCGCCCTCCTAACAATATTTTTTCTTTGAAAATAACCTACATATATTCTTAATAATCTCATTTCTAACAAAGTAATAATAGCTCATTCTATTTATATTTTAATTTATTTATATATTTAAGTTAAATTTTTCACTATCTGCGCTCATATCAGATACAAATAATTACAACAAATCAAAGAAAAATATCCATAAATAATTTTCATTTAATGCGCTTGCATTAATTTGCTTAACAATTAAATGAAATTAATATATTTATTTGAATTACATTTTGTAGGTATTTTTTTAAAATTAGTTTTAGTGTTGGGATTATAATAAGTTGTCATTTTAATGAGCACAATTCACGTTAAGCACTTCAGCCATATAATTTACAAAGCCTCGAGGTGCTTTGCATTGATTACAGCTCGCAATTAAAACAATATAATTAAAATAATAAATAAATCCCTCGACTGAAGCAAAAAAAAAATTACAAAAGGAAAATAAAAAACATAAAATCAAAAAACCTAACCAACGGGAAACTGCAAAAAAACAACAAAAGCCATGTTAAAAAAGAGAAAAATTAAAAAGTGCACAAACAATTTTCAGTTGAGCGGCCATGTAGAAATTTGCAATGCTGCCCAGACAACTGCGACGGCGACAGCGACAGCGGCGTCGACTGCGACTGCGACTTCGATTGCGGATGTTGAATGTTTGTACGTGCTGTTACTGCTGCTGCTGCTGCGGCTGTTGTGGATGAACAACAAGTGTACACTGAGAGAAACACACCAACATTTATTGAATTTTCAAACAAAACTTGCAAACTTGCAGAACACCAAAAATATTGAACAGCAACCAAAAAGAAAGGAAAACGGAAGAAACAAGTAAAGCAAAAATCTGGAAGCTAACGTATGCATAGATATCACATAGGCTATATCCTGCTTATGCTCTGATCGGCCATCACATTGCCAGATGGCTCCAGGCGATGCACATAGGTGGAGACTGGCGGACGGCCGCGTGGCCAGAGCAGCACAGCGGCGCCCATGGGATGATCCTCGTTCATTCGTGGATAGTTTCGACGCGGCGCAGCCTCCACTTCGCGACGGCAATTGGGGCAGATGTTGTTGCAGCTCAGCCAACGCAGAATGCAGTTCTTATGGAACAGGTGGCCGCAGGGCAGGCGATGCACAATCAGCACCTCGTCCTCATCGTTGGCCATGTCAAAGCAGATGGTGCAGTTCGAGCTGTCGGGCAATGGTTCGTCCATGTCTAGCAGTCCATAACGATACAGAAACTCCTTGATCTTTAGCATTGGTTGGCGTCACTGCGCTTGGAGTTACATCGGCGTGGCGTGAGTACGAAATCTTTTAGTTTCCTAACAAATTTTTGTAGTAAATATAAATGCTGTTCATTGACGTATTACTATAATAATATTTGATCTTAACTTAAGATGCTCATCTGTTTATATATTATATAAATAAATAAGTAAATTTTTTCACAGAAAGTGTGATGTTTTCTATTCGATTACTAAGCGATAAAAAAATTTTATAAAATTGTGGTTTTAATATGGATTCTATTCGAATAGTCCACTAAGAGCTGCACTCCAAGAAATGTTAAGCTCATATATCTGATCGACTAAATATTAGCTTAATACTCATCCACAATGATCAATTTTTATGTTTCAAATTTGATAATTAAATTAAATATATTTTTATCGATCAACCTATTGATTGATCATCTACTTTTCAATTCATTCAAGTACTTATCTTAACTTCAGCTCATACACTTTTCATTTATATCGTATATTTTTCCTGAGCTTAATGTTCTCCCCTCCAATTTCTCGCTGTGTAGCATTAACAACAAAATAATGAATTACACGCAATGGGAAGCACAGCAGATGCAGTTTGTCTACCTGGAAAATAACAATCAAATGTCAGCCAATGCCCAATGACTGCCTGGCCAGAGCCCCAGATGCAGCTGCAGCTCTAGCAGCAGACCCAACAGCAGCTCAGCTGCCTTTTCCCTCGGCCATAGCTCGTAGTCATCACGCTTTGTCACACATGTGTTAATGGTCGCCGGAAGTGAGGCGCCCCCAAAATGGCGAAACGGGGCAGCGCCAGCAGAAGCAATTCCCTGATTGTTGTTGCATGCCACTCGCATCTGAGATTTGCTTTTGCACGCTGCGCGCTTTAATTATTATTATTATCTGCTGCTGTTGTTGTTGCCTCTAGAATTGGCCAATGCGGCGGGAAAATCACTCGACGGCACGCGATGTCAAATGGATGCAGCCCTCCAGCTTCAAGGTGTGCAAGGGGCAGGTGCAGGGCGCGGGAGGCGGCCAGAGGGGGCGTTGCATTCTTTTGTGCACACAATGTTCATGCATATTTATAGAGTCGACGCGCTTTTGTATTTATTGTGCACAGTAACTAACTCTGTAGAGTATAAATATATATAAATATATATATATATATAATGCACTCAATTTCCTGACTGCCCATCGTCCCCTCCCTAAACACGCCCATCTGCTGCTGCCAGGGGCATCAAACGTCATCCTCAACGTCGCCGACATCGTCATCGCCTCTGCGTGCCAAGCTCTGAAATTAAATTATTTTAGTTCATAATTTTAAATTATACAAAAAAAAAAAATAAAATAAAAGAGAAGGAAAATATGAAAAACTTACTGTGGCTGGAAACGTGGCAAACTCTGGTGAGTTTTCTCAATTTTCTATGGCCTGCGGCCCCAGTCGCAAATGCAATTTGAACACTTTTAGAAAATATTTAGAAAATTAACGCAAAGTTGTGGAAACGCTGCGTCCACAGCGCTGCTCCACGCTGTTAGTTTAGCCAGTTTTCCATTGAAAAACATTATGCTAATTTTTCATGATATTTCGCTGTTGTTGCTGTTGTTGTTATATTTCGGTGTCTGGAACAGGTAAATTATGAGGCATTGAAGAACATGGGAATGTTATGCCAGTTGGACACTATAAATGGTAACTCTGCGGAGAAGCGTGGGCGAGCGCATTTACAGTTGCTTCCACCTGTTCGTAACGGCCAAAAACAAATGAGTATTAAGTGGAAACTGAAGAAAATGGAACACAGTGGGTGCTAAAACTAAGTGTGCATTAGTGTAAACAGTTCGATCTCAGAAAAACCTGATTGGCAGATTAAATTACGACTGTGGATCAGGGCAAAACTTGTCTTTATATCTGAATTTTGCAGTTGACTAGAATGAGGTTTTAACAGACATTCAATACAGATTATAATATATATTATATTTTAAGAATTATTAGAAAATATGGTGACATGAACTTTTTCGCCAAGAAAATTATCTGAGAGAACTTTTCTGTTCAGAAAGTTGTCTGCGATGCTTAGCAAATTCTCTCTTAGATCATAGAACTTTAAGATTGTTATAAAAACTTTAGTAATTCCATAATGGTATATAAGAATACGTATCTATTATATATATACGTATCTATTTATTTCCAATAATATTGAGACCAAAATCGTGTAGACATATTAGTAGGCTAGACTTGACCGGGCATGAGCCAGGCTCTATCTGATATCAGCTGTTTGGAATTGCTAATGAGCAATGACAAGTTGAGTAAACAAGCTAGAAAATATCGGAAGTGTAATACCGATAAAGCTTTCTGTAAATTAATTTATATATTTATATATACATATATATATATTATGTACATAGCTTATCTTAATATATAGTTTATCTGAGATCAAAACTTTTCAGGTGAGCAGCTCTATAAATCGAGGTTAAGACGTGTAAGAGGAAACTTATAAATTTTTCTATAATTTATAATAATTTATATTAATATTAATGGCAGATCTAGGAAAAGAGATGCTAAATATGACAAAGTTTCTCTTTACTAAATTATTAGTGAAATATAAGGAGTATTAAAAAGTTAAATACATTTTTGTTCTACAAAGATAAAGGAATTGCCATATTTTTGGAAAATGAATCTAAATCTAAATATTTGTCGTCGTAGACTAAGCCGAGAAACTAACTAAGAAATGCCGATTAAAATCAATGAATTTCTTATTTATCTATATATTTATCTAGAGTTTAAAGTTCAAAGAGTTTCCGCAAATCAGATCTGTGATAATTGCTATTAAATCGCATATATCCGCCTTTAGCTCTCCACATCGCACAGCAACGTCCGCCCCCGAGTCGCCGCTGTTGCAGACTAAATCCACACAGAAACTCCACAGCGCACTCCAGCTCGAGTGGCTCGATGTTGCTTGGAGTGCCAACACGCATGTCCTTGGACAACGCTATTGAATATTATTTGCTGTTCATTTGGGGGGCATGTTGGGTTTGTGGCTTCACTAAGGCAGCGCCATCTGGCGGCGCGAACTGCTTGAGATTTGAATATATTTTGTTGTTGCTGTTGCTGCTGATGTTGCTGCTGATGTTGGTGCAATTTGCACGATAAAAATTATAAACACGAAATAAAATGCAAAGGTAAACCGAGAGAAAGAAAGAAATCACGTAACTGTCAAATATCTCGACTATATCGCATTTTATGTTGATCGACTGTGGGAAAAGCGGCGTGAAATCTGAGCAAAGTTTTGTTGTTGCTGCTCGTCTCGCTTTTGTTGTGGCTCCGAAATAGATCTTGGCTGGCAGATAATGCCGCAAATTCACACATGTCTGCCAGATTATGCTGCGAACTGGTATAATTTTTATGGAACTCGGTTGGGTTTTCTACCCTCGCCCCTTCCCTCTGATGACTCTATTGCTGCTGTGGGTGCGTTTCATGTGGTTTGCAGCATTCTTTTTTTCTTTTTGTTGGTTTTTTTTTGGCAGCCGAAGTCACGTTTGAGTTTTGAGTGATGATCCAAGTTTGCTGTTTGGCGAGTAGCTAGACAACTCCATAGCTCCACAGCTCATCCGCTCGTCAGCTGTCTAGAATTTGGTTGCAAGCCTGTCTATAGAGCTGTGTAATTAGCACAGTTGTCCGTTTATCTGGGTGACTTTCGCCAGCTGTTTGGGAAGCTGTTCGCATGTCTTGGGATTAGCGCAAATCGCATTTCTAATTGAAGAACTTGGCTTATCGCACTCGTACTCGCACTCGCATTCCCATTCCATTTCTCGACTCTGAAAGCTACAACAGCTCTATCCATTAGCTGGCCATTGCAATGGAATGCACGGCACGCTGCGCTGAACAGCGATCAAGGGACCAGAGACCAGCGACCAGAGATACGTGGAGCGTATCATAACCGGATCGGAGCGTGAACTAAAACCCAAAATGCAGTTCCACTGGAGTTCCACTGGGGATCACTGGAGCGTTACGCTCAGACCTCGGCCGCGGCATTATTAATGGACGGGTCCACGCTTAGGCCGCTCCGAAAATTGCCCGTCTGCGTGGCGAGTGCAAAAGCTGAGCGAGAGAGCGAAAGATCTCTTAACGCTGATAGCCACGGTCAAGTTCACGACGCCGACTGCGCAGCTGGCAGTGTGTCATTAGCATGTAACGCGACCAAATTGAAAATGTAACGGATCCCTCAGCAACATGGGAGTTCATAAAGTCGGTTACGGCGGCGCGCGATAAGCGATCTCAGGAGCGAGTAAAAGGGAACCCTAAATAGTTTATTGATATGCCAGCAAGCAAAAGGACGCGCAGGACTCGCAGGCAGCTGGGCACCTGCCTAAGGCATAATTAAAAGGCAGCTCCCATGACTGGCACATTGCCGTTGTCGTCGTTGTTATTGTTGTTGTTGTTTTTGTTGTTGTTGCTGTTGTTCTTGTTCTCGATCACCTTGAAAGTAAAAGTCACCTCAATGCATTTTTATGTTAATCGTCGAGCGAGTAAAAACGAGTAAGAAAAACTGCTTTGCGCGCAAAAAAACATTAAATTAAAACAAACAAATAAATGAATAATAAGCTAACATACAAGAGAGAGAGAGAGGAGAGAAAGAGAGTGAACCCACAATTTGCATACACACACACCGACTCACGCGCACACACACACACACAATCAAACGATCGCGCGAGAGCGAGAGAGACAGATCAGCTGATCAACTGAGTTCTTTCTTCATTTCAAGCTTATGCTTGAAGATAATTTTAATGAGCATGCAAAGTGTTTATTAAACATGGCAACTGCTACGTCACATGCTCAGCCGATTCCAGTTAACTTGCTCGTTACACTTTTTATGCGGCTAATTATTGGCGTAATGAGCCGAGTGTTTGTTTATGTAATTAAGCACCGCCGCCTGTTTAGCATGCGAAGTTCAATTCAAATTTGTGTATTGTCGAAAACATGTTTAACATTTTTCACTCGTCTTTGCCGCTTTTTGGCGCACAAATTCAAATTTGAACATTTTGGACGCGTGCAAAAAGCTTCGCCCAGAGTTGAAAATCGTCTTAAAGAGCGAGCCAGCTGGTCTGCGCTCTTCTCGCACTGGAAGCAAGCGTGCACACAGCACAGTCTGGTTCTGTGTGTGTCTGTGCGTGTGCCTGTGTCTCTGTCTTGCTGTCTGATGGGCGTGGCTTGTGGCTGAGCGTCGGCGTATAGCAGTGCGCAGACGCTGCGCTCTGAGAGTGGGCGTTGCCAGAGCGACGCAGCCGCATTGAGCAGGTGACTGGAACGAGCGAGACGGCGCTATATGTGCAGCATGCAAGCGAGCGAGACAAGCATAAACAAAATGGCTGCTATCATTAGCCAACAGCCGGTAGATGGCGCCAGTGCCGGCATTTGCACCCAGCTGCTGCTGCTGCTGCTGCTGTTTGTTGCTGCTGTTTATGGTGTTTCTGTTGCTGCAGCTGCTTGTGCTTGTGTTTTGGCCCATTCGCAAACTGTAAACTGTTTGGCGCGCTCGCTAAGCGATTTGGGTTAGGAGTGCCGTCGACATGGAGTACGGAACTGCTCGGCTTGCTGACCCCCCGGCCTTGTAGGCGCGCATTTCCGTGCCGGCCAACCCGACGACTTGAGCAATTTTTCACTCGACCACAAAATGCCGCCTAGTCGATTTTCACGCTACGCTTCGCCGACGACTAAAGTGCATTTGGCTAGTCTTGGATCACAGGATGTTCTTTCTTGTAGTGCTTATGCTGCTGCTTCTTCTTCTTCTTCTGCTTGGACTGCTGGTGCTGGTGCTGCTGCAGCTGCAGCTGCATCTGCTTGCTCTGCTTGTGGGTTCGAGGGTCGTCTGCTCAATAATTTTAACATTGTTGCCATAATGAAAGCTTTGCTCTTCATTTAAAGGCAGCCAAGTCCTGCAGGTCCTTGCTGTATGTCCGAGACTCTGTAAAACATGCTTCCTGTGCGCTCTCTGCCAACGACGACGCCACGCAGCAGTTTGCGCAATAAAATTTGCATAATTTTAAATGTGTGTGTGTGGGCGTTTATATATACATGTGTGTGTGTGTGTCTCGACTGTCTCGCATATCCTTGCTGGCATATCCTTACGCATTGTCTACCGATTGCTGCACACACAACAAAAACAAATGAGTCTCGCGGCGAGGCGAACGAAAACTGCAGCAGGCGCTGCCTTAGCTTTAACTTCAGCTTTAAGTGCAGCTGCAGGAGCTGCGGGGGCGGGTCTTAGTTACCGATTAAGCTTAGTTGAAGCTACTAGAAATTTGCGTGCCGAGGGCACCAAAACAAAGACAAGAAAACTAACAAAATCCCAAAGTAATAATAAATAAGGAATTATTATAGAGCTACAAACGAAGCTAATGTGACTTTATGGAAAAACACGCATGGCAGCTGAAAATACACTGAGAGAAATTAATTTAGGCATATTAAACGAAATTTAATAAAATATCAAACTTTAAATATAATTAATATATATCTTTTTTGCATTTAAAATCTATTTGTTTTTGTCAGTGTACTTTTGCTAAAAGAAAAAAAATTAATTTTTATGAATATAATAATTTGATATAATTTCAATTAATTTTCAAATGTTTTATACGAGATTATCCTTATTTTGCTTCAGTGTATTCACATCCTTTTTAGTTGCTGTCGCAACCTACTTATGTTGATCATTAGACATGCTTATTGGGGCTATTAAAATGAATCAGGACAAACTATAAAAGTCAACCCCTTCAACTGGTCGTAAGCTTCCTCCTCTTCGAAAAAATGCGTCAAAGTTTGTTTCGTTTCATTTCTCCTTTCCTTTTTGCTTTTTTTGTTTTTTTTTTGGTACTTTCCTTAACGTTCTGTCAAAGTTTTGGGTTATATATTTTTTTGTTGACTCTGTTGTTATTGTTATCAACATTAAATCAAAGCACAGAGACAACAACAATTACAAAAGGCTTTGGCTTTCGTATAACGCAGACAAAAAAACGAGCCAAAAGCTGAATGAATCGAAAAACATATCTGTAATGGCCAAAAAGTGCGACCAGCAGAAGGGGAAAAACACAACGCGGCAACACAAAATTTACAATGTCGCCAGTTTCCGGTTGGGGCCTGGAGTGGCAAGGGCGGGGGTGGCTGTTGGTTTGCGCTGCACTCTATGAGGCAGCGCTTTGGGGGCGTGCCGTTGCGTTGCGTTGCGTTGCTTTGGTTTTGTTGTGGCAATAAAATACATCATAACGGTATCATAAGCGGGCGAACAAAGCGAAAGGCGATACACACAGACCCACACACACAGCGAGCAATAACAACAACAACAACACGCATAAAAGGGCAACGAAAATCTGTGAAAAGAAATCCATTTGCCGGGCGGCAGCGGCGGCGGCGAGAAAAAATATTCAAATTTTGTTACGATGCGCAAAAACAACAACAACAAGAAAGCAACAGCAACAACAACAATGAACAGCAACAAAAAAAAACAAAGCCTAAAAGAAACAACAGAAACAGAGGCGCGCTATTATGACAACAACAACAGCAAAAGCAACGACAACGACAATGGCGGCCACAGGAAATAGTCACACACACACACACACACACATGTACAGCGCACGCAATTCACACACACACTTATGTGAAAGGGTTTTACGTACCGTTAGTTGTCTCTCGCATGCTTCATGTCCTGTGCGTGCTGCAGCAAATAAAATATTAAAATTGGTTCAATGAATTTCAATAACAACAACAAACACGAAATCAAAACTAAATTTCGCTTTATTGATAACGAAACACAAGGTAAATGTTGGTGGCTGGGGGTGGGCGAGGCGGGTTTCTGGCCTTGCTGGCTGCCTGCGTGTGTGTACAACGACTGCTACGGCTCCTACATAGTAGAGTAGAGAGTAAATGTCCCACAGCACTTGAAATTGTATATGTGACACAAGGCAGAGGCGTGCAGCACAGAGAAAGAGAGAGAGTAACTAGCAATTATATGATAAAGATTTGGCTAAAAGATGTGGCTAAAATCTCAGCAGTTTTTTATTTATTATTTTATTATTTTAATATTTTATTATTTTTATTTTTTCTATATGTTTTATTCTCTTTAGTCCAAGATTTACATGTCCAATTTTCATCGTATATCTAAATATAATCTTTATTTATATTTAAATAATAATTAATAATAATAATAATATTAATAATAATAATAATAATAATAATAATAGCAAATAATATACAAATGTAAGTTCACATTTACAATAAATATTGATACTGTTAATTAATAGTACTTGACTATTATTACATTATTAATTATTATCTTAAAGTTTTATATGAACAAATAATATATAATATAATTAATAATTAATTCAAATATATTTTTTATAGTTTAAAAAATTGCTACATTTTAAATTTGAATCTCATAACATTTACTTAACGTTTCTTTATGCCATACTCTAACCCCCGCTCCGACTTCTTCAGCTACGTCCATGCACATGGACAGATGTACATATGTATGCAGATGTATGTTTATGATTACGCACTCACACACTTGTATGCAAATGGAACTCGGTGTGCGTGTGCGTGTGTGTGCATTTGTGGAATGCCGTCAATCTTAACCCTTCTGCAGTCGTGCGTGCTGAGTTCTGCCCCAGCCGTCCCTTTGGGGCGCTGCCTATCTGTCAAATTTATTTGCATGTTGTGCCATTTGAATGCGTTGTTCACTTTTTCATGTTTCGGCAAATCGATAAAGTGCGCTGATTTGACAGCTCTGTCAGAGACTTTCGCTCAGTGCGTTAATGAAACGAATCTCCGTCTCAATCTTATCAATGATTGACCAGCAGAAATGGCTGCGTGCCAGCTGGGATGATAGCCATCTACAAGATATTATATGCATATAACAAATATATGGATATGCGGACGGTTTTTCTATTTGGCGACAGTGTCCACAACAAACACACACTTACGCACGCACACACATGCACAGTAAATGGCAACATGGACTGACGCAGAAGTTTGCTCCCAATTTTCGTTGCCCAACTGGAAATACCTACAGGGGGAGTACATATCAGGACAGGCAGAGGAACGTGCGGAGCCTTTGCTGGGGGTTGAAAGGACGCACACTCACACGCATGCACGCATACCAACGCACATTGGCAGCGACAAATAACAAACAACACACAAACCGAAAGCAGTGCCGCAGCAGGACGCAGGACGAAGGACCCAAAGTGAGGAGTCGGCAGTGGCAGCTCCCATCGGGGGAATGTCGCGTATTTGCATGGCAAGGTGTCCAACCCCGCCCACCTTCTTTTATAGTATTTGAGTTTATTGTATGCGTGAATATTCAAATGCTGTGCGTATGTGTGTGTGTGTGTGTGTGTGTGTGGGGGTTGCCACAGCAACAGGAAATAGACGCATGCGTATTGCTCCCTTTGCCGTTGCTTTTTTTTGTTGTCTTCCGGTGTGTGCGTGTGTGTGAGAGTGTGTGGGCAGCCCATTGGGGAGCTCGGCACGTTCGGCCTGCGAAACAAAGCAACGCCAAATAATAAATAATTGCTAGTTGGCATTGAGGTGTAGCAACAACAGCAACAAAATGCGATCCCCTAATGTACCCTTAAAACCCATTTGACCCACCCTTGCCGTAGTTTTCTTTTTTCTTTTTCTTGTTTTCCTTTATTTTTGTGCCATTTTCTTAATTAAAGCTTATTTGGCAAATGTGTGCGGCTTCATGCACGCGCTGATTGAAAAACAAACGACACACGGCGTATACGCGATTTGCCGCTCTGTTCTAACTTTAAAATCGGATTCAAATTGAAGCTTATCGATTTGCAGGCGCTTTAAAGCGCTACTCCACAGCTTTCGCTTTTCGCTTGGCTCTCGTATGTGTTGTCATTTCAAATGGCGTGTCTGTCTATCAGTTGTATGGCTCCGGGCGATAGGCGATGGGCTACGGGTGGTGGGCGATGGGTGGTGCAATGCTAGTTGCAACCTGTCTACATAAATACTGTCTGCGATAAGGCTTTTGTTTTTGTCATAAATCTCATTTTATGATGAATTGATATTGGAGAGCGAGAGCGAGGGGGATGGAGAGAGAGAGAGAACGAACTGCAGCCAGACATAAATTGGATGCACAAAGAGGAGCCTCCAGGGACAGGGAGACTTACGTGTGTGGGTAACTGCAGATTGAAATGATGCTATATAATTACAAAGTTTCATAGATTTAACTAAAAAAGCAGTCAGAGAGAGAGAGAATGGGAGAGAGAATGGGAGAGAGAGACTAAGTAAAGCTTTTATTAGAGCCATAAAAAGGTTTGATTACGTCTTATAATAAGTAAATAGTTAATAAATTGAGTAATAGACATGCTATTCTATTAAAAAATGGAGGCACTCTTTTATTGCAGCTATAAAAATATTTGTTTTCATGTCAAAGTGGGAAAGTTACAATAATGGCACATAAATTGGGTAATGCGTATTATTTATTATTTATTTTAATTTATATTTTATTTTATTATTTATTTATTAAGCATTTATTTATTGCATAAGTCTATGTTTATTCTATATTATATATCAATGTTTTTTTCTTTAAGTTGTTCTGGTGCTGGTAGGCACAGCTCGTCAGCTCGTCTGAATGATTGTTTTGACTACTTCTTTATCTGCGTCTACTTTTTGTTTCTCTCTGCTCGCAGCACTTCAAAATGGCGCACAAATCAGACACATTGTGCTGCTCATCGAGAACAGTTACAGTCTCAACGCCGTCTCCGCGCTCGCTTCCGTTTGCGTCAGTGAAAGTTATGCAGCGCAGCGACACAGGATAATGTCTGCCTGTTTGTCTAACTGTCCCTGCCCCAAAGGCGTCTCCCGCCATGTTTGCCTGCCTGCTGCTCAGCTTCCAGCTACAGCTCGCAACTCCACTCCATTCCCAGCCACTCGCTGCTGCTGTTGCTGTTTCAGTGTGCATGCGTTGGCACCTCATTTGCATAAATGCTCTGGCAGTGGCATCGCCAAACTTTTGCCCACATTGCACAAAAGAAGGCGTCAAAGAAGAACTGTCGGCAGAGGCCAGACCAGCTCAGCCCAGACCAGGCCAGACTAAAGCAGGCTCGACTAGACCAGGGCAGCCACTGAGATGCTGGCAGCGAGTCGAGTGAAAAATGCGCAAACTTGGTAACCAAGTTAGCGCGTTATTTTAACATTTTCCGCTTTGCTGCTGCGCTGCCAAAGGACTCTCTCTTTCTAACTCTCTGTCTCTCCGTCTCTTGCCTAGTTGAAGCATAGTTCAAGCACTTGGTACAAATCACAGTCACAGCCAGTTGAAAATTATGATCGATGTGGCAGCAGGCACAAACTTATGCAGCGGTTTGTCAGGAAATTTGTTAAGTTTTCCCGATTGTTGCGCTTTGATTTTCCAGCTCATGTTCAGTGCTTAAGTGCAGGTAGCCAAGGACTAAGCACTGTTTATCTAACAAGCTACTCTTCTGCAGCTAAACACACTCAAAGTTGGAGTCTGTCAGGCGCAGACTATGGCACAGGATATATCTATTATATGCCTAAATTTGACACGATAATCAAGCTCAGCTGATTGAGGACCTCTAACCAAACAGAGACCGGCAAATATTTTGATGGGTCTTATTGATTCGATTCTAGAATAGGCAAGCAAGTAAAATATATTAGCCAGTCATTGACCCTAATGTATTCCTACTGAGTAGTTCGTATGATGTGTCCTATCCGCAGGTATGCAATCGTATGCTGCTGAATAGACATGACGAAGCATGTCATGAGTTATTGTCAGTTTTCCAACTTCGCCGCTTGGCTATTTCTCTCAAAATACTCCAGGATCTATTGCTATCACCTACTGGTCTTGGATTGCGCCGTGCTCTTTAGTTATGTATGCAGGATAGTTAGATTAGAGTACTATTTCCTTACCTTAAGTAGAAAACATTGCCATAAGGCAAAGGTATCTGCATTTACAGGTTCCTCTTGCGACGGTATTGCCGAATGGGCAAGTAGAACAAGGAATAATTACATATAAGAATTCAACTTTAGTGAGGAACATGAAGTCATTCACCTCAATCTGACCGAAAACTGAATTCTCAGCTCCAAAAGTGGGCTTTTATAAGCTCATAAAATCAAACCGAATTTAATGAAATTTCGCCACTTTTACATTTTATGCATAAATTGATAGTTATAAAGGTCTTTCATATTATACTTTCTTAGGTGTGTCACTATTATATGTCTAACTAATAAGTTCATGTTTTATGTTAATCAAATTTGCGGATGTCTTCTAAAGTTGAAGCTTTAAAATCGAATTGAATTGATACGAAAACTCGTTGAACTTGGTCTACTAAAGATTCAAACTTGATGTGGCAACAGAGTATAAAAACGATTTAGTTTGAACAGAATCCGTCTGATAACACGATGTATTGAGTTCATTTTATACAATATTTATTGAGACGTTAATTGTGGATTTTTATATGCAGCTTGAGTAGAAAGTCGTTCTCTCCCTCTCAATCTCCCTGCTATGTCTATTGACTTTGAGTTAGTCAAGGCAATATGTCATCTCATCGTCATGCCAATGGGATGCTCGCATTTACACTTCCTCTGAGCATTTCATGCAAATTGCCTAAGGTCAAGAGCAAAAGACTGCAACTGCTCTGCTCTGCTCTGCTGTGCTGTGCTCTGTGCTCTCCTTTCCTTACAAGTGCATAAAAACTTTCAGTATCAGTGGGTCACATGCTCGTCTGCATCACTGATGAGCTAGAGACGAGCCTCCTCCGTAGCCGGCGACTGCGTCTTACTCTTTCGATATTAACAACAAATTATGGCCCGCTCATAAAATCGCACAATAAACAAAAGCACAAAAGCTACCAGTGCCTGTGTGTATTGGCTTGGCAAAGAAAAAAAGTAACAAATGAGTCAAAAAAAAAGAGAGAAAAGAAAAGTAAAATTTCTGTAATAAAAAGTTTTTCGTGATCTACCTCAACGAAGGAGGCGGCAGTGAAAAGGAAAGTGGAGCGCTACGGGATGACACTCTCTCACTATATATATATATATATATATATGCTTGCATGTGTGTGTGTTGGGGGTTACTGTACGATACGCTGAAGGCATAAAAAATCAGCTCTCGTGTAATAATCATAAATTAGTTTATGAGTCGCAGTCGTCGCGTGCGCGTAACCTTGCCCTTCCACGCACACATACACACACATGAACACACACACACATATGGACACTCAGATGCAGCAACACACATCACATATATGTGTATGTTTTATATGTTTGCAGATTATTTTTTTTCGAATTTTTTATTTGTGCAAACTGTTGAATTTTAACGGCTGCTGCATGCATAAAAATGAAAAGCTCAAAGCAGCGCAACAAAGACGGCAACATCGCGTAATAGAGGGAGATGGGAAGAGAGCCGGCAAAAAATAAACAAATTTGAAATTCTGTAAGCGCGCCCGTGTGAATGTCGAAGTGGAAAATGTATTCGAAAACAAATTTTGAATTACAAATCGACAAAGCAGAGCTGGCGACTGTCTGTGTGATGACGTCATCACAAGGATGCAGCAAGGACAGCAAGCGAGACAGCGGCGATGGCAGCAGCAGCAGCAGCAGCAGCAACAACAAAATTTCGCACGAGTTTTGCATTTGAATTACGAGCAACGAGTTCCTCTAGACGAAGGTCCTTGCCCATGCATGCAAGCCATGTCCATGGATGTGCGAGTGTGTGTGTGTGTGCGTGTGCGTGCGCATGTGTGTGTATGAGTGCTGCTTGTATGTGAATCAGCTGATTGCTGTTGTGCTGCTGCTGGCCCGCCAAGCATCTGGGCCACTTAAGATCTTAACGCTGCTGCACAGATTTTCCATATGCGAGCAATGCGCAGACGCCGTCCAAGTCTAAGCAAATTCTAGACAAAATGGCCGTAGCTGTCCGAAGCAGAGCTGCGGTTAGTCCTTATGAATTTCCTGCTCTGTGCTCTTTTCAATTAGCTCAGGTCTTACGTGGACTTCCTTTTCGGGTTTAGGTTCCGCTTAAAGTCTTGGCTCTTTAATATTTGGCGCTTCCTCTATATCGACCCACGCAAAAAGCACACACCCCACACACACACACACACACATACAGCACCCACTTTCATCATCGTCGCTGGCTGAGCCTGTGTCGAGGATTCTTGTTAGCATTCGTTGCAGCGCTCACATCGCAGCGCGCGTCTGGAATACAAATGAGGATCGCTTTCGTTTGGCGTTGTCCTTGTTGTTGTTGCTGTCATTGTGGCAAGGGCAGTGGCAGCATCCGGCATTGACAGCCCCTGAAACACACACACACACACACACACGTCTCGCTTTTGTGTATTTGTTTTGCTTGGTTTCGCTCGCATTTTCAGTGTTTTTCGTCATTTAGTTTGTTGAGTTTTTTTTTGTGGGCGGCGTTGCGCGGCACGTCTGACGGTGCATTCATATGGAACTAGTTCTTTGCGTCCATTTTTTTTGCCTCTTTTTCTTTAGAATATTTGAAAACTCAGTTGCGGCCATAGCAAAATTTAATTCCTTATTCAAGCTGAATTCTAGTTCAAGACTAGCTAGACTTGAGCAATGTTAATTAAACTAGACTTGGTTTATATATAAATATTTTTTTTTTATTTAAACTATGCTCAATCCAGGCCATGAACATATTTAGTTTTAGCTACCCATTTGTATTGTCTGTGAGTGTTTATCTTGGGAGTTTGCTGTGGTCACACTCACCCACTCACACACAACTCGATGGTCATGTCCATGGTCAATTGCTGGCCACACACACACACACACACATACAGGGCTGTTATGCTGTGAATAGTTCGTCTCTTGATTTGCACTGTTTGACAAGCAAAAAATGTTGCTGTTTGTTTTGTGTTGCAGAGCAGGAGAAAGAGATAGAGAGAGAGAGAGAAAGGGAGAGAGACATAGAAAGGATCTGAGGAGAGCCATGCATTGGAATAGAATTTGCTTTTGTTATTGTCTAGCTAGCCGCTATAGGCCGCCCCCTTTCGTTGTTGTTGAGCCTAATGAGCCAAGTGCGGAGCGTTGACAGTTGTCTGATAAGCGTAAAACCGTAACGAATGCCAATGCCTAACCAGAACACGGCGTGGCCAGCCAAAGGATAATTAAACGTGAGCCGCAGTCAGTTGAAGCGTATTAATCATTTAATTTACTCCTTTCACGGCCAAAGCCTACGGCAGAAGGAAGCTCCAGGCACTTGTCGGCGAGCGCATTAACACCGTCGTCCTGCCAGACAATCCTTTTCACGTGTCCTCGCAACCCTTTCGTGTCTTTCGAAACTTAATTCGTTCGGGCATGAAATTTCCGCGTGCGTGGCCTCCCGCTCTCTCCCACTGTCTCTCTCGCGCACGGAGAAAATGTTGCCAGTTTTCTTGTAGCTTCATTAAAATAAATTTAAATAAACTACGCCGCTTGTCCTTGTTCTTGTTGTTCTTATTATGAAAATAATATAAACTGGCAAAGTTTTGCTTAAGCGGCAAAAACTTGAAACTTCGCTTCAATGCAGCGGCTCAAGGTCGCCGGGGGTCGGGAGGAAGTCGATCAAATTATTTCAACATTTGTACGAAATGTTTGCATTAGAAGTCAATTTATTAATTAGTATAATTTAAACATTTGCGCATCATTGCAGAGCAGCAATTGAAGCCCAACACCCAACTCCCACCCTTGCAGCAGTGTTGGCTGCACAGGCCAGACCCAGTTCAACCCCTCGTTACGCCTAAAATACTGCAATACAAAATCGATGACAAATTGCGGACACGTTACGCGTAGTTGACTCGAAGACGAGTTGAGCTGCGTCTCGTTTTTGGCTACGGCGTGACTGCTAAATACGCTGACAATGCTACCACCGCTTCAACAGAACAAAGCAACAACAGCAACAGCAACAGCAAGAGCAACAACAACAAACAATCTGAAATGCCTACCAGCCACCCTGACACAAAGGCAAAGTCAGGGCAAAACAACAACGAGGATATATCAATGGGCAAATTAAAATAACAACCTAATCATCGTTTTAAGACCGCGAGAAAGGCGACAAGCAGAGTCAGTAAGGGAACGCAAGAGGCAGAGCGAGCGAGGGAGAAAAACAGAGAGAGATAGAGAGAGAGCATAGCAGAGGGGTGCACTGTTGGCTGTGGGTGGGGTTGTGTTAGCTGCATGGCTGCTAAATGAAACGGCAAGGCCTTTTGTCAACGCTCAGCGGCTCAGCGGCTCAGCACATGTCCTGCCCCTCATCCCGGCCACTGTTCGCTTTGAACATCCCTTTTTTTCTGTTTCCTTTTTGGCAATTTTATGTTCCGGCGTTTGTTCCGCCTTCTGTTCCTGTGCGCGAGGCTAAACAATTGCCCAAAGTGTTGGAAGTCAAACGCAAGTGCTGTCACCCACCGACCCACCGACCCACCGACCCGCCACTAATGCGTCCGCTCGAGTCTTGGCGAGATGCAGTGGCAGCAGCGGCACCAGAGACATCGAATTGCTCCCTTGTGACAGGCCAATATAATGCGCCACGGGGCGACGAGCGGACGGACCGACGGGCGTTCGGTTGGGCGATTGCATAACAGATTGCTGCGCTCATATCAAGTTGCAAGCGTCGAGCCTCGACGTGGCTGGAGACTCGGTCTTGTCTCTGGGCCACTGATACGATATGATGGATCGCCTTAAATACCTTTAAATTAAAACGAAGCTCAGGCGCAATGAGTTGCGGCAGTTCTGCCACGTTTTGGGGTTCAGCCTCGGCCTCAGCCAACCACCCACCCGCTGCCCATCCACATTCGCTTTTAAATGCGTTTTAATTGAACGCAGCGTGATGCTGCGCGCTTATAGATTGCCGCTGTCTAAGGCGATTTTGCAAGGCCTAAAAAAACCGTTCAGTTTCCTATTTTTACTTACAGCTCTCAAATTTGTTAAATTAAAAAACCAAAAAATCGAATAAAGTTTTTAAATGCTTTTAAATGATATTTTAATTAAGAAAAGTTTCTGCTATTGAAATAAGTTGCATGGAGTATAATTGGCTGCGACTTTAATGTGATATATTTAACTTTTTAGCAATAGCGATACGTGAAACCGCTAACCAGTTGATCTAGTTATGAAACCCAACTATAATCCGATAGAACATCGCTCATAAAGTGCTCAATCGCCAACCCGCTGTCAAAGCTGTCTGTCTGCAATTGAAGCGATTTTTCCTTCTTTTTTTTGACACTAATCAGATTAGTATCGCCAACGCGATGGCATATAATTCTCTCGTTGCACATGCGAGCCAGACGCATCAAATTGCACTGGGGGGTCTATCGAGCCACCCACACCCAAAACAACGGCAGCGACAGGAGGAGAGATGAAGAGGGGAAGCAGCGCGGACAGACCACTAGCACACAGAGCAACATGACAAGCTGCATGCAGTGGACGTTGAAGTTGAGTCTGGAATTGGGATTGGGATTGGTATTGAAATTGGGACTGGGACTGTTGCTCGGTCTGGGGCATTGCCTGCCTGCCGCACTGACTGACTGCTTGACAGGCACTGATGTTGATGAATATCAAGTGAATCCTTTTGTGACATCAAAAACGGCCTCCCGCTGAGCTGCCTTATAGCTTGTAGCTTTAAAGACTTGTGCCAGCGCCATCGAAAGTGACATCGCCATCGGCACAGGGCCATCGCGGACTTACTTAGCCCACAAAATGCTCAGATTGAAAAGCGCAAAAGTTGAGATATGTGCGCCGGGCAGATTGATTGCCAGCGATAGCGTGGGCCCCTGTCTAGGGCAAGTGTATAAAAAACTAGAGACAGCGAGGCACAAGGCAACAGGGGCACGGGGTTACTCTTGAGGTTAGGCATAGCACTGCGAGATGGCAGATAAGGCAGCCAGCCCTGCGTCCGCCTGTAATAGACAGCGGCAAGGATATGGAAAATTATGAAAGTGTTGGCGTAGAACAAATCGAATTAGACATTGCGTAAAGTTGATGCCATGGTAACAACAGCAACGGCAACGGCAACGGCAAGAGCAAAACAAAAAGCAGGCGGATCGAATGTTGGCTGGGAGTGCGAGTCCTTGGGCCGGGCTCTAGGTCCAGGCCTGTCTGCCATTAGTGCGTGTGATTTCCATTTCATTTCGCTTCGTGACAGTTGGCAACTCGAACAGATTAAAGGCATTTCCCATCCAGCACGCAATTCGCCTGAATTATTGTTGTCGGCAACCAGTCAGGACAGACCACGGCCAGGGCCAGAACCAGGACCACGACCAGACAACCAGGAGCGATGCTTCGCGACATGCGTCGATGATACGCAAATGCAAACAAACAGAGTTCAGCGAAGGAACTGACTAGGGGAGGGGCCAGGAGAAGGAGCAGGGGCAGGGGCAGCGGCTGGGGCATTGCCAGAAATAATGCCATGCACATTGTTGGCAAGACAGAGACAGAAGCAACGCGAGTGAGAGAGACAGATAGAGGCGGGTGTAAGGCATATGCAAAAAGAAGCAACCGGTCGTACGTCCCACGAGCCTTGTCTATATAGATGTGTGTGTGGGTGTGCGTGTGTGTGTGTCGCACTTGCACAATCAGCTGTGAAAATTTTGAAAATTTTCCACGAGGATTTTCGCGACTTTTTGCGTATTTTGCATCAATTTTTATCAGTTGGCATCACCAGGCGTAAGTGGGCCGGCGCAGGCTAAAGGCAGGGGTAGAAGCAGTTAATGGCAAAGCGACTGCGTAAGTGGCAAAAAGAGGACAAATGGCGGCGGGAACGTCAACATTGCCAGCTTTATGCCAGATGAAAGTGCTCATAGGCTGCTGCAGAGCGCCATGTGGCTAAGAGGATGATAGATTCTGGATTGAGTCATAAGTAAGCATTTGCCACTTGCTGCCAAATTTGCCAATTACTTTACAATGGCAAATGAAGCTTACTTCAATATTGAATTGAACAATCACAACAAACTAATTTAGGTGTAAAGCTAACAGAGAGAGATGTGTCAGGGCACAAAGGCAACGACCTACAACTGATTTATCGCTAAACTATATACTATCTATTAGTATACCCATTCGGGTTTATGGTCTATCTGATATGCTAAAGTTTCAATCGATTTTAACATCTTATCAAGATTTAGAGCAAGGCTCCTGCTACTGATTGGCATGACTCCAGCTTTCTCCTTACGACTATCACTTTCATAGCTGAGATTACACTAAAAGCGGCATGCATCAACGTCTAGTAGCTGCCGCTCGGGCAACACTCAACGTATTGAAAGTTTCCGTTTGCTGTAGCTTTCGTAATTGCCTGCGACTCAATGAAAACACTCGATTAATCCAAATGAGGGCAATCATTGTGCTCTAATGAACCAAAACTTGGCCGGCGCACGCACCAAGCTTCATCCACACGCCCGCAGTCGAGCAGCCCAAATATTTTGGGTAACGCCTTGTGCGTTGAGCGTGGGCAGGAGAGCGGGGTTAACCCTTTTTTAGGGGTAAAGTACCCGTTGTATGTACATTTGCGTGTGAAAGTGCCGATATTTGGGTGACTGTGACGTGGTTGATGTCGCCAGCCTCGTCTCGTCCTCGTTGGCCTTTAATCACGTGGAAAGGCGCGAAAAGCAGCGCTTAGTGTTTGCCAAAAGCTTCAGCGCGTGCGAGCGCGAGTGCTGAAGCTAAGGATGCAAGGAACACGAACGGCGACCAGCCACAGAGAAGGGTTGCTGGCAACATCGACATCCACCCAGCTTGGCTGGGATGCTTATCATTAATCATTAATAATGAAAACGACGGCGTTAAATCTTGTCGATGTGCCATGCCAAATGCTGGTATTTCACATTCATGGACCAACTATGGGCATCAAGGGGTTGCTCTATCTGGTAGCCTGGGCGGTAGCTGAAGTACCTGTTAATGGGCACTCGGCAAGTGGCTCGGCAGGCTCTCGCTCTGCCTCCCTCTGTCGCCTCTAACTGTGACTGTGACTGTGACTGTGTAATTTGACCCGGGGCTATAAGTTACGCAATTGTGTGCACTTCAAAAAGCGCAAATTGCACAGCAGCGCCACCTATGTACGAAATTGAGATTGTGAGAATGGCGATTGTCAGCATTCTGGCCATAGGAGTGAAAAAGAGCGAGATAGAGTGAGTGAACGGTAGAGAGTGAGAGAGAGAGAGAGAGAGGCGTTGTCATTCCTCAACAGTTTTATTTGTGGACTTTTTTTTGTAGCTTTGCTCAAATTGAATGTCCTAGGGGACTCGGAGAGCCTGCCACATTCTGGCATATTTGACGCGCGTAAATGAGACTTAATGTGTTTTTCACGCAGTCTGTCAGCTAGCGAAAAAAGTCGAGGTGAAAGCTAAAAAACCAGCTGGTGGAGACGCCCAGACTGTCAGACTGCCAGACTGCTACACTGCCGTCATGCCGAACTTTTAGTAAATTCCATATCAAAGCCGGACCATGTTAACGTGTTCGGACGTGCTACGGGGCGTGGCAACGATAGGGGCGCTGTAGCGTCAAATTCAATTTAGCATTTTTAAGTGCGTTCGCCTTTGATCAGCGACAATCGAATTTGCAGCAATAAAATGTGCGAGAACGTAACGAGTGTCCTCGCTGTTGGCCTGACCTGTTTGGCTGTCCCCGCTGCAAACTGATTACGCTTGCCGTTTGATCAACAGCCACAGCCGCAGCCTAGTCGAATGTCCTGCTACGTTCCCCCATTCATAAATATTCAATCCTGCGTATCGAGCGCAGCCTACTCAAACTTCTGTGCCCATATAATTACGAGTGTCCTATACGACGGTATGTAGCCAGCGGGCACGACGATTGCGATTCGAGCTCGAGTACAAATGCGAATACTAATACGAGTCGAGGACTTTGTCAACAGGAGCGCCACACGGCTCATTGGCTGCCTTTAGCCGCGGGCCAAGAATCGAGCACAGATGCTGACGATGGCAAACCGAAAGTGGCGGTAATTCGGCAACTACTCTGAGCTGGTCTAGAGTGCCTGCTCGCCCCACTCTGGCAGTCTTGCATTGGCAATTGACAATACAATTGAATATCAGCCGCTGCCTCTTGCCACACAGTGTGGCAATTACAAGGAGTGGCCCAGATTGGCCCAGATTGCCTGCGGCCCAGTCATGAGTTCCATGCAAGTTTCCCAGCTCAATCCATGAGCATTATGCTTCATTATACCCTTTATATTGGAAAACGGGCATAACAGCTGAGCCAGCTGGAGAGGCAGCTTCCGAGCTGACATTAGTTTAAACAGCTTAGGTAGAGTCAAATGAGATTTTGCTTGCACTGTAAATGACAATTCCTGAAGGATGCTAGACTCATAGTAAAGTGCTAGCTGAGACACGAGTAGAGGAATTTATATTTCTTTTTTTTATCAATATTTTCATATTTAACTTGCCTTTCTTCAGGCCTTTCTTAAGCTTTTCCATTGCTCAAAAAATTCTTTTGATATATTTCGATTCATAAATTGTTTATAAATTCAATTAATTTGCTAGAGTATTTCGTCTTCGTTGCATGGAAACTATTTTCCAGGTTTTTTTTTCTGCTTTTAATGTCGTTTTTTTGCGACAGATGTTTGTCTCTAATGCCAGCTATTTGCCTGAGTTGGCCTACAATATTTTGGCTATTTGCTGCTGCGTGCATAATTATATTGCAATTATTTATTAAGTACATACAAATTGTGATCGATCATAGAGCAGAGGGTGAGTGGCTGAGCTGTCATTGCTGCTTATCGGTGCGGGTGCGGGTGAGGGTGGCTGCAGGGCAGGCGCATATGTTGGCTGGGCAGCTTATGAAATTCTCATTAGTTGGCGTTGTCAGTCGAGCCACCTACGCGACTCGAACGTCCCACGTCGCAACGAGAGACCCAAAACTGTCGCGTGCATGAGCTGATTTTAATGAAAATTCCATCTGGAATAGTTGAGGCCGTGACACAGCAGCAACAAATCTGGCAACTCAGCGTATTAACTTCCGATTAACTTTGGCCGGTCAAGTAACCCCTTTTTGGCCAACCCACATCCACTCTGCGGCATTGGCAGCTTGCGAAATTGCCAAATTCGATTGGCAAAATCGTTTAGCGGCATCTCCGGCTCTGACTCTGACTCTGACGGACTTTCTAAATAACTGAGCCACACAGCGGACAGCTCGTGCGAGGGAGCCCAGCCACCCTTTGCGGCATGTCTGCCAGCGAATCCTTTTGTCGAACGCCTGTCACAATATCCTTTGGGCGACTGTCAATTTTTTGTGCGCGCGAAATTGAGTAGCGTGGCCTGCCCTCACGCATGACACAGCCACGCAGCCAGCGTCACATGCGCTGCATGAGTTGAAGAAAAAAGTGAACGCAATGTCGCCAGGACGTGGCCAAACCGATTGCAGTCGTAGTCGCAGTCGCAGCCATCGCTGTCGTTAATCCTGTGCCACCAAGCGGCACGCCTGAGCGCATCGCCAAAAGTGCACAAGACTGCCAGCCGAGCGATTCCTGCGTAAGGATATGCCACTGCCACAGCGACTGCGACCAAAGGCAGATGTCACAATCGAAATTGAATTAAAGCGCAAAGTAAGATTGATTGTCTGCAGTTCGCTGAGGTTATTGCGTGCCTCGGATAACTGCACAAGCATATCCAGCCGGCCACCCAACCTCCCTCCCAGCGCACTCCTTTAGTTGAGAGCGCCTTGGCTGGCGCTTTAAGATTGCCTTTCATTGGAGCATCTGCGACTGGGTCTGCGTCTGCTGATTAACATGCGCCAATTCTGGCAAATTGAATGGCGCAACTATGGCAGCAGAGCAGCATATCTAAAGCAGCATCGCTGTCAAAAGTGTATGCGTAGTAAAAAGTAGTTGTGCGTCGAGTGAGCGAGCGACTGTAAATCGAGGGCAAATTTGGTTTAATCAGCGCTGGCAACGGACACATAAATAGGCAGAGGCAGAGGCGGAGGCGGAGCAGAAGCCAAGAACCCCCCTGAGAAATTGAAACGCTTCAAAAACAAATGAAATGCCAAACAGGAATGGCATCGGGCAGGATTCAAGTCGGGCGCCTAAATTAGACGCTCGTCTGCTGGCTCAGTTGGCTGCTGTAATTGCACTAATATATTTTTATTGCTGTTCAGCTCGCAGCCTCGCCTCATACTGGCTAAGCCCCGAGCCTTGCCAAGGCTGTAAGCTGTGCACGCTCCCTGGCCGAAGCGGAAGTAACTAAATCATCTTTGACGATTGCGCCCGCCTGGTCTCTGGCCTCTGTCTTGCCTCTCTTAATAAACATAATTGTGCAAACGGAAATGGCCATGAGATATCCTGGATGCCCCACCTTTCTCTCTCTGCGTCTCCCTCCCACTCCTTTGCACTTTTGCATATTCATTTGGGAATACGAGCACTATGCAGGGTGTTAGCCGAGCACGCCCATCCCAGCTATCTGGCTAGCCGGACAGCCAGCTAGCCCACCCCGCTGGCAACTTATGACAGGCCATAACCATTTAGCTGAGGGCAACCCACGGTCGGGCACAATGATCATAATGGTGTACAACAATTTCGAAACAATTGATTGCGATACAAATGCCCGTTTATTAGTTGGTGTCGGTGTCGGTGGCGGTGTCGGTCTCGGCGGTCACTCGGTTGCTGCTACGCCTGCTGCTGGTACTTCTGCTCCTGCTGTTGCAGCACTTCCGCCAGGTCGTGTGTCTTGCCACGTGGTAATCGTAATTAATGGCCACTGATGCCAGCTACTAGTTGTCTCTATCAGCCACTGAGAGCGAGAGCGAGAGTCGTGGGAGTTCCTTGGTTACGTGTAGTGGACGAGATTTGTCTGGCTTAGGCTTGGGCCCGTGTTATCGATGCGATTTTTCAAATGCGCCGCTGAAGACTCGCTGTCAGCACCAGCTATCAACTAGCTATGCCAAATGCACAATTGAAAATAATTGCTTAAATTTATCTTAATTACAAGAACTTAACTATTTAGAAGATATCTGGACTATCGAACAGGATCAACAAGCTGCAACAAAATATTCAGCATTTCGTGACTTGGGTCTTACACAAGCTACTTGCTTTCAAGCAATCATCAATCAATCAATCAATGCCTACGTCAACTTTCAGAAAAGTTCATTCAATCGCAAGGCCTAAAAGTGTTTCAGGAAGGTATTTACTTTAAATATGCTATACTATATATACCTATATATATGGCTATGTGTGTCTGAGGAGCAATGCTATGTCTGCATCTGAAGCCGAACTTGAGCAAGAGGAACAACAACAATTTAGATATGTGCAGTCAGCATCAGCTATAAAGATTATAAACAGCAATTGGTAAGTGAATAGGGAGAGGCACGTTGCAAGGCAGAGCCAGCTCATTATAAGGTCGGCAACACTTAGCGCCAGGGAAGGCTTGGCCATTGCCTTGGGCTTTGGGCATTGGTCGGTCGTTGCTTCGATTGCATCTGGTGTTTGGGCTGCTGGTTGCTGCTGACTGCTGTGCACGCTTTTTGGGGCCGGCTGCAATCGCGATTTGACTTTGTAAGTCGTCGGCTTTAATTATGCCCGCGTGGTGTTAATGAGATCTTTAGGAGTTGCCGTCGCTCGGTTGGGCTTCTTGCATGCCCACAGTCGCAGCGACTAGTTGTTGTGGCTCAATCGGGGCAACTGGGCAGCTGGGTAACTGGGCTCCGACTGCATTCTAAGTGGCGCAAAAGCTTGCGTGATTTAAAGGGCTTCATTAAGTTCGTGAATTCGACTAAATCACGCGCACCAACGCCGGCGCATGTCTTGACACCCCTTGGCCGCTGTCCCAGGGCCCTCGGCCCAGTCCAAGTTTAAGCATTATATGGCGGCGATAAGGTCGAGACCTGGCTGTAGCCTTGCCTGTTAGCTGCAAACTGCAAGCGGCAGACTGCAACTTGCAATGCTGCTGCTACGCACTTCCGATCTTGGCCAACACGCCATGACCAGGCCGAGTGAGAGACTGAAGCAGGCCGGAGTCGGGCCGGGCCGAACAGAAATTCTTGGCCATTTGACAGCTGACGATTTATGTGCCAGCAGGGAGCCTCGACAACCCGTCTGCACCTTTTTCCATCCAGCCATCCAACGCTTTGACGAGCCGGATGAGGACCTGAGCCTGTCTTGCAGATGCGACTGCCTGTCTCCCAGAATATGACAAAAGGCGATAAGATCTACGAGCGCTTGTTAAGTGCGCTGCCCGGCTCTGCCCGGCTCTGCTCTGCTCTGCTGGGCTCTGTCTGTCTTTGATACGTATTTTTGTATTGTTTCATCAAAAACTTCACCGTTATGCTCATTAAAGCTGCAACAGCCAAGCGGCTGCTCCATTGTTTGCAGTCCCGCAATCAAAGCTAAAAAAAAAACATTTCTTTTAAGCAAGCGCTTCCGGTGTTCTGCGAAAAATGCGCTCCCAAAAAAAAAAAAAACAAAACATACAGAAAAAGTGCAACCCAAAAATAAGAAATATAAAAAAAAGGCGAGCGCAGTGGAAGTTGTGTCAATCAATAGAGTTTGCTCCTGCTGCTGGCAGTGGCTGGGCCGCTATGCGTCCTGCATGTTAATGGAACCAGCTGAATCTAGAGTGGAGTCAAGCGAATCGATATTGAGCTGTGCGAGAGATTCTTGGACATCTCCTCGGACATTGTCACGCGCTTAGGTACTCGCTGATATGTTTGGGGTTAGAGACTGTGGCATTTACGCTAGTTTGCTCATGTGTCCTGCTGCTGGCTAGCTGGCTAGCTGGCTCGCTTGTCTGTTGGTTTTATGTGCACGCTTGGAATTTGTAAATTTAAAATGCTTCAAATGCCAGCTGCCCCCACACGCCACACGCCCCAAACACTCCAGCCAGGGCCGCATGTGTGGGCTTTGACCTGCTTAAGAACTAAACGGCTATCATGGCTGCTGCTAATGTTGAAGATCTCTCCAGCTACTCACTCTCAGCTCTGCTGCTGGCTGTCGATTACTTGTTTACCAGCGCCAAACAACTTAACTACTTGGCGTCGTCCAACTTTGATTGCTATCGCCGAGCGGGCAAATCAACTGTTTATTTGTCAAATACGCATTACACGCAGCCAACAACAACGGCAACAACAATAGCCAATAAAACCTTGAACACAACTGAGAACTGTTAGACAAACCAACAAAACAAACACACACACGCGAGTGGGTCCTTTGAGTCAACACTCACAAATAGCTGACGCTGCACATATGTGACTGTGTGTGTGTGTGTGTGTGTGCGTATTTGTATCTCCCTCCAATCAGCCCTTGGGGTAAACGCCCCCCATATCAGAGACATTGCTCTTGATATTTTAGGCGTTAAGAACGAAAAGCAAAAAAAGAACTGACCCCAGGCCAGTTGGCAACTTCAGCTTTTGTTCGACCCACGCTCTATAAACAATTTTCACTTTTTTTAGCCTGACCTGCAACGCCCACCGTCCAGCGTGCTCCACACTAGTCGCCCAATTCCTTTGGGTGGCGCATTTGGGCTGCACTTATGTCAACCTAATGAAGATAACAGCATAATTTGCCAAGTTCCCATTCGGAGGGTGTCTGCGCCGTCTACAGCTAAAATAAAGTCGCATAAAATCAAAGTTCAGGGCGCGTATTGGAAATTGATGGCGAATTGGCTCATTGGCCAGTGGACGCTAGTTTTATGTGACCATCTTGTGATTTGTCTCCCAGGCCAACTCGATGGCTGATAGCAAAAATCTGTTAGGTGTTAAATGGCACAACAGATGCGTCTGGAGCACTGAGTAGGGACTTTGTGTGTAATGCGAGTGGGGACTGTGTGAGGAAATGAGACAATTGAAATAGTCATAAATGGCGAGCATAGAGAGAGAGAGAGAGAGAGAGAAAGCTACTACTTCTCGAATAAGAACTAAAAGAAATAGTTGATTCATGAATGGTATTAGATATATGTTAGTTATTATTCTGAGTAATAGAACTCATTTAGAAAAGTTATTAAGTTAATCTCCCAAGACATATCTGAGTACAGCTCACAGTTCAGTGTGGCAAGCCAAGCTCACAGCGCGATGAGACTTTCTGAGTGCCAAATCAGTGCGGCATGTAGAACAGCATTCACATCATACAGAGTCTGCTTTTAGGAGCGGTGCCTTGTTCTTTTCTTGGAGCATGTTGGTCATTCCGTTCAGCCAGCTACACATTTGGCTATTGTTCGCATTGCCGTCTCACCTCATCCCCGGGCACATTCACATAAGCAAATTTCTGCTGACAGAACAGAAAAGCACGGGAAATCGAAGTAAAATGTTGCTGGCAATTTTGCTGTTGCTGTTGCTGTTGCTGTTGTTGTTGATGGCATCTCTTCGTTGTTGTTGAGCCAATTTACTGACAATTTCCAGGCACTCTGGCCAATCTAGACTTGACTGTCTATATACATATACAGGCTATATATATATATATATAGACGTGTAACAGCCATGAAGATGATGACGAGCGCACAGAGCCGCAGCCATTTGCTCAGTCAAACTACCTCGTGCTACATGCCACAAGCCTGCTGCCGCCCACGCCCACATTGACGCCTTTGTTAGCTGAAATTTAATGAAGTTGGTTTAATTGAAGTATGGCTGCTGCCTCTTGCTCTCTCTCTGTCTCTGTCTCTGTCTCTGTCTCTGTCTCTCACTCTCTGCTGCTCTCTATCAATCCTGCCCGCTGCTTGCCCCTTTGACAGCCATTCAGAGTGTTGTCTTTGCCTCTGCTGTTGTTGCTTGTTGTTGACTGTTTAATTTTACAAATTTGCTACGCAGACAACAGTGTAAAGCATTTTTGTGCCTTGTGCATCCTTTTGCATCCATTTAAGGCAACTTGGATGCTGTTTCTTTACCTGTGTGAATCTCTCTCTCTCTCTCTCTCTCTCTGCCTCTATCTGTGTTTCTTTGTATCTGTTCAGCTGTATCTATGCGTCCGTTAAGTGTGACAGTAACCATACGACACACACGCAAATATTTTCACGATTTCATTCTCTGTCATTTGCTGCATGCCACAGTGCGCTTCAAAATTATTTTTTGCTTGAGAAGCAAGCAACCTGCTGTTGCTGCTTCTGCTGCTGCTGCTGCTGTTGGATATCCCAGCATCCAGCCATCCATCCAGCGAGGCATCCATCAGTTTCACTTAATATTGACGCCAAATATGCGCGCAATGCTGACGAACGATACGAGGACGAGAACGTTGGATCGCTGGACCCGTTCGGGCATCCTGCACAACCGATGCTGCTGCTGCTGCTGTAGCTGGCGACCAGAATAGCAGCGAAACATTTGCTGTGACATTCATTAATTATTTTATATGGAATTCTACGCATTGCCACGTACACGCTGGCGACATCGACATGGAACATGTCTAGGTAGCTTCAGCTCAGTTCCTTAACCAGTCTCCGAGAGTCTGTTGTCTGGCCCATTGGCTACATAGATGGCCATTTAGCCATATCAATTAGGGGCGACATTGCTGTTGTTGCTGTCTGCCCAGGGGCCAGCGAGCCAGGGCCATTGATAACCCAAAAAACAAAGAAAAAACTCAAAATTAACTTGGTCATCTTGCTGCACTTGAGTCAAATTCAATGTTGGGAGTTGCAGTTGGAGCTGCAGCCGAAGACGAAGTCGGAGACGGCGTCACTTGGCGATTGTCTTCGTTTCTGTAGTGGCTGAGCAAACACTGTGGACGGACACACAAGCAACTAGAACGAGCGAGCAAACGGCAGCCAGCTACAACAACCGAACGGCGATCTTTACAGAGAAGTGTCTTTCGTCTCTCTGGCGAGTCACTAAATAAGCACTTTATGTCTCGGCCGGGAGCCAGCATTGAGTCATCAACCAGGGACTGCCTGCAATCAAATCCACTCCAAGCCACGAGTGCAGCGGAGCCAGACAAAAGGCGTGTAACAAATATTAACAATGAAAATAATAACACTACAAACTTTGGTGAATGAACTGGGGAGATTGCATTTGTCGGATTCTCAATTGGGGTTACCTTTGCCCAGCATCGCAGCATCGCAGCACTCAACACACACGCAGCTCTTGTTGCCAGATTCTTAAGCATGAGCTTGCAGTTTGTTATTGGCGTCGATCGAACGTTTAAGGATCTGGCTAAGTAAACACGTGTTAATGAGTGCCAATGGCGACTCGACTGTGGGTGGGCCGCAGCGGAAGTTTGTTGTCTGCAATTGATAAACGCCATTGGCAACACACTAACCCGCCCTTTACGCAGCACTCTCTCTCTCTCTCCCTCTCCCTGTGTGTGTGTAGTCAACGAAGCATGCATTGTTGGGAGGGCGTCAGGCGTTTTGGGCGCACGAAACTCGCCGTCGCCGTCGCCGTTGCCATTGCCATTGCCATTGCGCGTTATGAAACATGTCGCAAAAGATTCCAGCGCTCGAACAGGTAATTGGATTGACACTTTTGGTTCTGATGTAGACGAGACGAGAGAGTCGGGAGGCAGCGCAAAGAGATGGCGTCGAGTTGATGAGGCCTCGGCGCGGCGGTGGTGGCTTGCCAGCCCGATGATTGCGTTAGCTGATGAGCTGATGAGCTGCTGGGGACGCTGCTCGCGGGCACTGCCAGACAACCCCAAAACGCAGTTGGCTGCCTTTAACTCTGGCTGATTGGGCGGACTATGCGGGGGGAGCCAAGGTGAAACAAGAAACGAATATGTTTTAGTCATAGTTTCAGTTCGAGTTCGAGCTCGAGTTTGAGTTTGACTTGTGCTTGAGCTGACGAAGTTTGGCTGTGAAATAATTGTTGCGCTCTTTTCTAATTCGAGCGCACGTCAAAAGTTGACAGTCGCTTGTTTGCATAGCGTACACACGACGACACGACGACACGACGCCACGCTGCCAGGGTTGCCAGCTTGACATGTGACGCAACAGCGACAACACTCTCGCGGGTGGGTTAGGGCTGCAAACAATTGTCTATTGTTTCAATATTTTGTGATTGTTTTTTAATTTGCTGCTAAATATTGACTTAGTCTTAGTTGGCGTAATGCTGGCAAACATGAGAGCGACATGAAGACTGGACAGTGGACGTGGCAGCGCGTTTGTATGCCTCTGCGTCTGTGTTTAATGTGAAATATTTGCTGCGTGCTGACGCAAACATTGAAAGGATTTGCAAAAAAACAAGAAAATGGCAATGAAAGAGATAGAGAAAGAGATGGAGAGAGGGAGAGAGGGGTGTACAGTGGGGTCCACATTTCAATTGGCATTTGCTGAGGCAGCGCGGCAATTTGTCCATTTGTGTCGTCGCTGACGACACTTTTGCATTTGCCAAGCGGCGAGTGTCAAAATTTATGGCGATAACTGTCGATAGTTGGCGCATGTTTGTATCAATGTTGCTCAACAGGCGTAGCGCCCTGCTGCCAGCCACTTACGTAAGCAACAACAACAACAACAACACGACTAGTAGCAGCAGCAATTCAATGTTGCTGTCAGGCAGCCAGCCCCGTTGCCCGCCAGACGCCAGCGCTTGTAGACAGTTACCGAGTCGCAGACCAAGTCCAAGCCAGGCCCAGTCGATGCTAGTCGAGACATTCATAGAGATAAACGCAGCAGCCGTGGGTTGTTTGTGGCTGCTTGTGAGCTGCAGTTGCAGTTGTGCTTGTGAGAAATGAAGGTCAAGTTGTTGTTATTGTTGCTGTTGCCGTTTGACATTTCATATAAACTTGTACAAAAAGCAGCCAAACAGTCAACCAACTGTCGACGTCTGCTGTGGCTAGTCGATCTAATGAGAAAATATTTTAAACGCTTTACACGCTTCCTTTGCAAATTTTTGCTAAGCACTTGACATTGAACGTGACATTGTTGTTGTTGGCGCTGTTGTTGCTGCTGCTGCTGCTGGCGCTGCTGCTGCAGCGATTACGCGATTTATATAGTTTTATGTAGCTACAAAGCTGCATTCCATTAGCCAACCGATGCAAAGCTCAAAGATTGCAAGGCACGAGGCCATAACTAGGACCACAAAGTGGCTAAGGCGGGGAAGGGGCAGGACACGTGCTGAGCCACAAAGTAGTGGAATCGACTGAAGAGAGAGAGCGAGAGACAATTGTATAAGTAAGGAGAAAGGGAGGCACATTTGCTGTTTGACTAGTACTATAAAGACAATTAGCTTAACAAACTTCAAATAGGATGGAATTTTACAGCTTGAACTGTATTTTGAACTGCAATCAAACAGACTCAGACTCAGTTAATAATATAATATAATACATATATCTTAGAAGACTTCCAGCCTGTTTCTCATTCGAATCCCTTGCTCTCTTTCAGTGCGAACTGTGCAAATTAGCCAAGAAATTGGCCAAGCGGCACTCAATCACTGGTTCATGGAGAGGTCAAGTTCCGGGCTAATCAGGCAGCTGGCCATAAATAAATCAAAGGCAGCTCCATGAAGGAAACTCCCCGCTCATAAGGCTGGCCTATCGAATGTGTGGCCGGCGCGTTGTAACAAAAATTACGTCTTTCATTAAGTTTGGCCAAAGGTCATTAATTATTTTGAACTTTGGTGCGGAGGTCAAGGCGCAGGCTGTGCCTAATGAGCATAAGATACGGCTAATATCGAGCATAACCCACTGTGCCACTGAGAGTGCGAGTACTCGTGCATATTTCTCTATGGATTAATGTTAGTTTTGGGCTCTTAATTAACGTACGCGCCCGTGCGATAAAGCTTATCACTGCTCTGACTTGGCCCGTCCTCCCCCGCCCCACCTGCCGCTGCTTTGTGTGGCCTCATTGATTTATAGTGCGCTATATGTTATTTATATCTAACGTGGGCCTTGTAATCGCCCGGGCGCTTACATATCGCAGCCACTGTGCAGCTTGTTGTTCGCGCCCCGGGGGCGGCTTAGTCAACGGCGTAAAAACCTGTTACAAGTCGCTGCAGTTGTTTCTCATGTTATTTATAGCTAATTAATATTACTTATAAATGCAATTCTATAATTTAGAATATATATATATATTTATATATACATATATAGCGTATTGCATTCTAAACTAAAACTAACAAACCATTACTGGCAACATCAACAGCAACAACAACAAAACATGTTTGCAGTCACGCCGCAAAAAAAATAAATATAAAAAATATCACAAATATCTTCCTGTTTAATCACACGATAAATCATCTTTTGTATTATTGCTGCTTTTTATTGTCTGTTTGTGCTGTGAAAACAAGTTCCAGATTCAATGGAAAACGCTAAAATCCATTGTGCGCGCTTCTATGCGCTTCTCAAATATGCTAGATGCCTTCAATTCGTGTGTGATTTATATAAATATTATTAATCTAATGAATATCATTCAGACATATTCCTTAACAACTGCCCTAGCTATTTTTAGTATTTATTTTAGTATTTATTTTAGTATTTAGTTTAGTATTTATTTAAGTATTTATTTTAGTATTTATTTTATTATTTATTTTACTATTTATTTTAGTATTTTTAGTATATATTTTAGTATTTAGTTCAGTATTTTTTAGTATTTATTATATTATTTATTTTACTATTTATTTTAGTATTTTTAGTATATATTTAAGTATGTGGCTCAGTATTTTCTAGTATTTATGCCATTATTTATTTCAGTATTTATTTCAATATTTAATTTAGTATTAATTTTAGTATTTAATTTACCATTTATTTTAGTATTTTTTTCATTTCTATCTGCACACATCGCATTAGGCAATCAACATAGACAATTGAAGTGCCTAGTCGAGTAGTGTAAAGTTTCGATGTCGATGCCATAATTAATTGATTGCCCCTACACAGTTTTTTTATTGCTTTCCATTGATCTGAGTGCATTGAGAGGCGCAATTCAATTGCCAAATGACCCTGGCAATGGGAGTGAGAGTGGGAGTGGGAGTCGAAGTGGAAGTGGAAGTGGAAACTGGGAACGGTCCCAGCCTCATCTAATACAGAATAATGCGATCCACTTGGTAAACAAAGCGCAGTTGGCTAATTAAACGAAAGCTTCTCTGCTTAAACATTGATTGTGCATTAAACTGCAGGCCAAACAAACAAATGAACGTGAATATTCGCGAGCCCAAACAACAATTGTGGGCAAATTGTGGGCGAATTGCTGGTGAATTAGCGCTCCACCCGGCCTAGGCACAAGTGCAAATATTTGAAAGTCAACAATAACGACAATTGGGCATTGAAAATCAAAAACGAAAGCGAGAGCGAAGCTGAGACCAAAAATGTAACAGATTGCGCTCGGCAACACCTTCAAGTCAACCCTCAGGGCCAGGAAGCAACTAATTTGAGCAACCCTTGTGGCGAACACCTCACAAGAACAAAAAAAAATAACAGAAAATGAAAAGCCCAAAAACCGTAATTGAAGTTGACATGTGTATCCTTTTCATTAACTCGCGACGCTCTGTGCTGCTGTGGTGCTGCGGCGCTGTGGTGCTGTTTCATGTCCGTGCAATTTCAAAAATCCAAAACCGAAAACTCAAAATTGAGTTGTACGCGATGAAAGTTGGCGAGGGATGGGTTGGGGTGGGGTGGAGGCTGTCGGCTCGAGCTGGCAAACTGACGCGCACTGACAGCTGCCCCCGGCCTATCTTTTAAAGTGTGTGAGAGGGGGCGCGGGTGGGGTGGGTGGTGCGCACGCAATATTTGCCATTTGACGACCGCAAATTTGATTGCATTTCATGGTTTAGCGACGCGTAGGTACAACAAACCAAGGCCAGCAGGCGCAAGTAGGCAAAGCCACCACCCTGCCACATTTATTAGAACATAATTCAAACATTTCCACCCGCATCCGCAGACAAAGAGAGCGAAAGAGACAGAGGCCATTGACAGGAGGACCACACAATGCCACTTCGTTCTGATGTTTCAAATTTGATTTAAACACTTTAAATTGGATTATGCTGTAGGCAAATTTCTTTGACCAGAGCGACGTAATTGCAACATTGTGTGGGTGCCTCTCTCTCTATGAGTGTGTGCGTGTGTGTGTGTAAGGGCCACATAATGACAGAGCTCGTCTAGGGTTTTAGGCAGCGCAGCAGAAAAAGCGTCGCTCATAATGACACTTAGTATGCGGCATGCAACGTGGCAGCAGCTCAGTCACGAGCCCAGGGCGGCCATCAACGCCATCGTCGACATTCGCCGCATGCATTTAATTGCCAAAATAAAAACACACGGGTCACCAAAAAACCAAAAAAAAAAAAAGTAAGTGTAGTAGATGAAACAACAAGCAAATAGAGCAAAAACAAACAAAAAAGGGAAAAGGGAAAAGGGAAAAGGCAAAGGGAAAAGCCAAAACAAAAGCGAAGCCAGTGAAAAGCGTGTACAATATGCGCATATAGGACGCCATTTTCATAAGGACAACCACACGAGGCGGCACATAAAGTAGCGCTCGCAAGGCGATCCAAATGCATGCGACACGCCAGCACAGCAGAGAAGCAGGAGGCGGGCGTGAGGAGGAGGCGAGAGTCAGGCAACGTGAATCCACTCGAGTCAATGAGGCGTCAAAGTTGCTACGCGAGCTCGCCCAAAAGTTGTAAAATTTCAACAGCGCCTGTCGCACAGGTGCCCCAGAGAGGCGGAGAGAGGCATGAGGGGCCAACGACTCACTGCCCCTGCCACTTCACTACACACATGTGCGCTTAATTGCATGTGCCTTGGGGTTGGCATGCCAAAGAAGCGAATACCCAAACGCAACTGAGCTGAACTCATAAAAGCCAGCCGCAGAAATCAATAAAGCCAAGGTGCCACCTGACGGGGCGCCTGCCACGCTGCCACGCTGCCACACAACAGAGCAAGGGGAGCGCGGCGACTCTAAACTTTAGAATGTACTTATTTCAGCCGCAACACGCATTATGGCCACATATCATGAGCCATAGACGTGCCGCATTGATGAAACCAAGAACGAAATCGAAAACGTAACCGTAACCCCAAGACCCCAAGACCCCAAGACCCCCACAGAGCGCCCATTCATACCCCCTGTCATACAATTAACAATTGCGTTTTAAATCGTGCGATTTAATCGAGCAATCAAAAGCGTTTGTCATTTACTTGTCAAAGGCAATTTCCACTGATACAAAGCGCCTAATTATACGTAAGCTGTGAGCCACAATCGATACCTGATGGGAATGGCGACTGCCTGGCGAGGCATTTTTTGACAGCTGCTGTCAACAGACAATAATCGGCGACTGTTCGCTGACAATTGGAAATCTCAAATTGTCAATTGGTCAGTGGTCAAGCGCATACCATTAGAGAAGTTGGCTATGTGCTTAGAGAACGGAGCGAAACCACTTGGAGCGAGTGCTCGAACACGTGCGCATTCGCAATTAAAAATTGTAGAATTTTTGTCCAGTCAGATATTTACTGAAATTGCTAGAGAATGGATCGGACTTTCCCCCGAGAAGCTGAACAAGAAAGTAACAAATGCGAAAGCTGATGACCATTAGAGAGACTCTCAGGAATTTGAAAGACTTGGTACAGCCTGTGACTTGAGGAAACAACCAAACAACATTGTCTGTGCCAATCGAGCAGCATTTGAAGTTGCTTAGCTATCGAAGGAATTACAAAGAACTAAATAAGCTCAAATATTCTGAAGTTAAAGAAAAGTGAAGCAAGCAGGCTCGAGGGCAACTGTTAAGACGGAAGGATTTTCACTTGCAACGCACTTGGCAGCAGTTGGTAGAGCATCAATAAACGCAAATTTTATGACTGCCTGGGCGCGTTAATTTCAGAGGCTACAGTTGCGTGACCAAAGGACTCGCTAATGAAGACATTGCGCCGGCAAAAGGGTTAGGACTTTTGAATGTTCTGCCAGGAAGGGGGAGTGGTTTGGCTTTCCGTTTGGGTTAAATGAAGTCGAACTGGCACGCGAAATGAATTGGGCTCGCGTTTGTTTTGGGCTTAGTAGCATCTTCGACGACGAGGCATAAATTGTCAGGACTAAGACGCAGGATCAGGCAATGGCAACGGCAAAGGCAGCAGCAGCTAAGGCTAAGGCTCATTTGGTTGAGGGCTGGCATTCAAGTGCCATATTTCTTAAGGCAATTGGGTAAGCGCGAATCCTCGACTGCTTCAGAGCTTCAGTTGTGGCACACAATTGTTTTAATTTCGCTTATTGTGCTCGACTGGCTTTAATATTTTAGGATTTGCCAAAGCAGTTTTTTCGACACATCCGCCGAGAGCGGAGCAAGCAGCAAGGAGTTCGCTGTGCTCGACATTTATTACGCATATCGTTCGCCTCTCGCCCGCTGCTCTATTAATGTTTAAGTGGCACTGCGTCCCTTAGGCTGACAGTGCCTTCTATCACACTCATACACTCCCGCACACACACTACTCGCACAGCTGCCTTTTGTTGCTGTTTTTGATTTGCCTGAAAGCCTTCGCGCCACGCAGAACTCGACATCGGCCTACGCCAGCGAGCTCATATTTTGTACGGCTATGCGTCCCGGAATTCCCTTTTGCGTACGTGATCAAATCAACTTGAAAGGATAATATTTGCCGCCTTGTTGTGGCTGTTGCTTGCAGCCACCGTCCCCCTCCCTCACCCTCTCTCACTGCCTCTTTGGCCTGCCCTTTCCTGTTTGTTATATCTTCGCTTGTATCAGAAGCTGCGTCTGGGCCTGATTGGCCTGGCTGCAAACGGCTTAAAGCTGCAATTTATTTACGAATTTATTCATATTCACACTTGCAAATGAGTGAAAAAGGGCTACACGCAAGCTACAGTCTGCCTAAGTGGGTGAGAATCGCGCAGAAAGGCACAGCTCAAAGGGTGCCTCTACAACTGGGAGTTCAAATGAAGTGGATGGCTGTGTGACTGCAGATTAACTAGACGGGATACCTACGATTAAAGTCTATGAATTAAAACATCTGCTCGGAATATCTCTGCAGAGAAGATCAATATTCATATATGAAATAGATCAATATTTTATTGAGTGCTAACTAAATTTGCTGTGAGTCTTAAGGAAGTGAGAGGCTTTCTGGAGTCGCATAGGTTAGCTTACTCTGCCGTGTGGGTCGCAAATTGAGCGAGCCCTAAGTAGAGACACAAGAATAGCCTTGTCTTGTCGCATGCCTAAATGCTAACCCCGTTGGCCTTCGGGCACATGTCGCACTAATCCGCAAGGACAATATTGAAAAGTAATAACCCACAAAAACAACACACACACGCACACAGCGGCAGACACACGGCTAGATAGACATGACGAGGGTGCCGGGCAACCGCAAGTTGCAAAAACATTCAGCTATCTTTTTAGCCAGAGCGCAACGACTTTAAATCCTTTTAATTCACGACAGGCGTAAGGATAAACGCAGGAAAAGCAAAAAATAGCTGGCGAACAAACGCACGAATTGATATCGAGAGAAAAAGAAAAAACCGAAGCGAAACGAAAAATTGGGCGACCGAGGGAAGCATAGCACAAAATAAGATCACGTAGCTGCCGCCCAGGACGCAGACCCAAACCCAGACCCAGCAGCGTAGGCGCAGAGAATGGCGCAAGTGAAGCATATAGAGATTGAGAAGGGAACAGGCAATGGGCTGCTGTCATGTGTGTGTGTGTGTGTGTGTGTGTGTGTGTGTGTGTGTGTGTGTGTGTGTGTGTGTGTGTGTGTGTGTGTGTGTGTGTGTGTGTGTGTGTGTGTGTGTGTGTGTGTGTGTGTGTGTGTGTGTGTGTGTGTGTGTGTGTGTGTGTGTGTGTGTGTGTGTGTGTGTGTGTGTGTGTGTGTGTGTGTGTGTGTGTGTGAGTCTGCCCGGCGGCTACTGACACTGCCTTATTGAGCAGGCTGGGACAGGGCAGCGAATTGGCTGCAATGGCAGTCGAAGTAACGAGGCAGCCAGAGTCAGAGTCAGAGTCAGAGCCAGAGCCAGAGCCAGAGCCAGAGCCAGAGCCAGAGCCAGCTACAGTCACAGTCAGAGCTTCAGCCAGCGAATAAGTCAATTTTGACCGCGGGCTATTGCGTTAGCTGATGAGCAGCAGGAGAAGAATGGAGAAGAGAGAGAGAGAGGAGCATGGGGAGAAGTGGCAAAGGCAAACGCAGTGCAGTTGTATTGATTTCCTATAAGCCAAGTCGCCAGGGAATGCGAAACGAAAAGCAGTTTAGACTTTAAGTTCAATATGCAACTGTGGCGAAAAGACAAAAAAACATCCGCAAGCTGGCGGGATGCTGGGTGGAGGCAGGGAGGTACGAGCCAAGGGGTTGCCAGTTGATCATGATAAATCAATGCGTGCAAAACGCACACGTACGTTAAGAAGACTCTTGGCGAAGGCCGCAGCAGCTACAAACATAGAGAGAGAGCGAGAGAGAGAGAGAGGGAGCATGCCGAAACGTGACGCAATTTACTGCCACAACTTGACTTAAGTTCCAGTTCCAGTTGTAGTTAGTTTCACCCTCAAGCAACCCCGGCCCGGTTTGGTCCGGGTCTGTTAGGAAAACGAATCGTCTGCCCGCTTTGGACGCTCGTCTTTTTTAAGAATAACAGTTACAGTTATTTTTTTAAGGTTTAGCTTAAGCTTTTGTGTAAATAAACGACCGCAGTCGTGCCACCACCACCACCGCCAACGACAACGACAGCGACGCCTTCAACTTTGGCTCAGAGTGGGCCAGGGTCTCGTTTCGAGCAATTCATTCATTCAATTTACGCGACACCCCTTATTGAGGCACAAGGAAACCCCGCACGCACATCAATAAATATATATATATATATATATATATATGCTCTGGCAGCAATTTATATTCAACTATACATGGGAGAGTACTCCATGCGCTTATTGGGTCGACTTTGCTTTTTAAAGTTGACTCGCGCGCTTTGAAGTGCGCTTTTGACTGGCACATTCGGGCCACTGTTGCACGTGCAACGTGCCACAATTGCGGCCACGTGTGTTTTGATTTGCAGCGAACGTTATTCGCTAATGCCCGGAGTTGGGTTAGCTGTTGGCCAGGAGCTGCTCTGCTCTGCTCAGTTGGGCCCGGCGGGCGCATGATGCAGCATTAAATTGCCGCATTGTGTCTGCCAGGCGGGAGATTGGCTTCGACATCTGGAGGCTGTGGAGGCAGCTATAGCTATTTTTTATTTGATTAGCTTAGCGCACTGACAAAAGTCCTGCGGCGACGTGTGGCCGCCGGATTTGATGAACGGCTGCTTGCCCGGTCTTCGGCTCCGCCTCTGGCTCCGGTTCTCGCGCTGGCGCTGGCGCTGGCTATGAATCTGCAGCACTTGATTAGTAGCCCTCACGTCTGGGCCAAGCTGCTTTTTAAGCTTAGCGCTGTCAAAATATTTTTAGTAATAAATTCCCTTTTAGCATTCGGGCGAGTGGCACGAGTCAAAAAAGTGCTGCTTACCTCGTCTCTGCTTGTTGAAATTGAAAGGAAATGAAATGGAGCGAAGCTGGCGCTAATAAATCTACTTAAGCTAGCGACAGGATAACTAACAGCGGGCTAAGTAGGTGGCTGTAATGAAACGCAATGAGCAACAAGCAACAGAATGCACTCAAAGCAATGCCAAGCCTTTTGAGTGCTAACTGAAGCTCTTCTCTGCAGTTCTCATGTGCGTAGCTACGTCACATTGGAGAGACTGGAGAACCGTTTGTGACTTGCAGCTAATGTATCTAGTTAAGGTAGCTTGTAAGAGCTATTTGTGTGTTAAGTCAAGCCCCTCTCTGCAATTCTCAAGTATGAAGAGCTCTTAAGATAAGACTTTCAGCTGATCTTTCCAGCCTCATTTGTCATTTCCTTTCACTTCCCATGGACTTCACTTTCAGCTCTTTAATCATTTCATTATTTTAGTTTAGATTTGTAGAATACACCCACGGCGTAGTTGGTTGGTTGACCCCAACAGAAGTTGAACATTAGTCATGTCAAAAAGTGTAGCTGGGTCAACGACCCAGTAAACATGAATGGGCAACAAATAGCGCTTTAATAACACCCACGCAGCATTCAAATTGACCAAACGGCGGATCAGCTGTAGGCGCCATTTAATCAACGCTTCGAGCTTTGCTTTGTATTTAATTTGTCTTGAAATTAGAATTTTAAATTCAGCTACATGTGTGTGTTAGTTGGTTTTGCATATTCGAGCGCAGCCAGAGCGACGACGGCGACGGTGACTGACTGTGACGTCACCAGCATAATAACCAAGGCACATGCACACACGTTAATTATACGCCGTGTGGTACTCGCTCGCCATTAAGTGTTGCCATCTCGCTCATTGAAATTATTAATTTTTGTCTGCACGCTGTCTGGGTCAGCAGCTCAGTCGACTGCCGACTGCCGACTGCCGACTGAGGCTGAGCATAATTTAATTTTGATGCACGTCGGCAGCGACAGAGACGAAGGAAATTGAAATTCAAATTTCAGTGGCTGCCAAAGCTGCGCAAAAAGCGTGTGGAAAATGAAAATTTAAATGCGCGCCACACACACACACATACACACATGCACACACACACATACATTCTGCAGTCGCTGTCGCTGTCGCTGTCACAGTCGCTGCTGGCGTCGCTTGTTGCTGGCTGCTCGCCGCTTGCTGCTGTCTCGCTCGCTCTCGACCGGCCACTTAAACTATTCATTTATACAAATTAATTCAATTATGCGTATTACGTACGCGCCTGTAAAGCGCAGTCGCCGGCATCTCTCTTGCCTCTCGCCCCTGCTCGTCGCCCCGCTCGCTTCCTCCTTTACAATTTCTGCTCGCGTACGAAATTTCACTTTAAGTTAATTGTTCAAGTTCAAGTTCAATGTAACATAATAATGCCAACCACACACACACACACACACACACATTAGCATACAGCAAACTGTTGCATTTGTTGCGCTGGCAGAGAATGAAAAAAAATAAATAAAAAATTATAATAAATTATTATTCCTTTTCGTTTGATTTTTATGCAGATTTTTAGGCATTTCGTTTGCGCTTTGCCTTCGCCTGCTGGCGGCGGCTGTCTCTTGGCCCAGTCGCCAGTTGCCAGCTGGTAGCTGCTTAGCCAAGTTCCCAGTTTCGTTGACGGCTCAGCAAATTGTTTGTTATTGTTTGTGAGTAAATGTTGTTTATTGTTATTGTTGTTGTTGTTGCAGCTGTTGCTCCTGCTGCTGAAGCTGCGTCTTATTGCATTAGTTGTTGTGTGATTTATGAGCTGCTGCCTTGGCTGCCAATTGCTTGATTGGCAATGCCTCTCTAGGCGCTTCTCAGCAGCAGCTAGAGAATTCATGAAGTCTATTTGAATAATTGTCGCTATCTATGACAAATTTATGAGTGCATTGAAAGAGGCTCAGGTATCTGCTTAACAATTAACTCACCTTGGCATTAGATATCGATTTCCAGCGTCACATTTGTATCAGGCTTTGAAATTAGCTTTTGGTTAGCTGTTAAGTTAAATGTTTCACTTCCTGTTGCTGCTCCCAGGCTCATCAGACAACGAGCAATCGACCACCGGACTTAAACAACTTGCAACCTGCCAAGACAGCAGCAGCAGCAGCAACTGCAACTGCAACATTCCCGCAGGCATTTGCCAGGCAATTTGAAAAGCGAAATGACGACGACAACAACTGCAACTGCAACTGCAGCAGCAGCAGCAGCAGCAGCAGCAGCAGCAGCAGCAGCAGCAACAGCAACAGCGACAACGACACCGACAACAACAACTTGCAACGTTGTAGGCCATTTGATTAACAAATGGCCAAACGCAAACGAAATTGATCGAAATTCAGCAAAGGAATACGTGGCGAGGGCAAGGACGAGGCCGGTGGCAACCGGTGGCTGGCCTAGAAGAGGCCCAAGTAAATTATGGCAAACAAGTTTTGGCCGGCGGGCAACAATTTTGTCGCTGCTCGCGATACGTTCCAAACTATGAGTTTACATAGCACGCGGATATCTGGCGACGATCGCAGAGAGCAGCTCGCTGGCGATGTTGTCGCCGACGAGAAGAGATTGCAGCAATTAACGCTAATTAAATGCGCTTCAGTTTATGTTTCATGTGGCGATATTTCAGTTGTCTAGCGCGATAATTAAATCGCTCGGCCATTTGCATAACAAATTTGCCGCGGGCGCAGCGAGCTGCTCATTGGCTTTGCCATTGGCTGTCTGAATCGGGTTCAAGTCCAAAAAGCATTTGTTTGTCTTTTGGTCACCCACTTGCCGGCAGCTGTTGGTTGGAGCTCGGAGCTTGGAGGTGGGGCGTGTGGTTTTGGCTGGAATTTCACTTTCACTTGGCCCGTCAGTTTGGCCAGAGGAGGCGAAACTTTGTTGGCGCTGCGCAACATCCTTTGCATACGGAAGCAGCAGCAGCAGCGACGGCAACGACACATTGTCCTCGATTCAACTCTTTGCTGGTGCTGCCAACCTGACCGAAATTCCAAATGGCGCCGCCGCCAACGAGCGAGACGGCAGCTGTGATGACGTCGACGGGGCAGCGAACGCCGCTTGCATTCCAAAGATGGATTTTAATATTCTGCATGTGTGGAAAGGTCGCTGGCCGACTAGCAACAAGCTGCTGCTGCTGCTGCTGCTGCTGCTGCCTGCTGGCTGCTGTCCTGCTGCATCCTTTTTTTATGCCTGTCCTGTTGCTGTTTTATACTGCATACAGACTTTTTTCTGCTGCTGCTGCTGCTTGCTTTTTTTTTGTTAGACGTCACCTTGATTCTGCTGGCAATGACCATGAATATAGATGGAAGGCCATGCGCACATAGCTGGCGCTGTTTAGCCCACTTTGCATGGACACAGCCACTCGAATGTCCTGGCGCTCGTAAAATGCCTTGAGAAACGAGCTTGGCGCATTTTACAACACATTCTTTAAGCTCTGGCCAACCAACACACTGGCGCCGAGATTAAGCTGCTCAATTTGTTGCTGTCGTTGTTGTGGCTGTTAAATTTTGATTTGAAAATATGGAAATACTGCCACAGGACACGCCGAGCACAGGACGTGGCCAGGGCACACACAATAAGAATGAGACCAAGCGGAAAAAGCACAAAATTAAACTTAAACGCTACAGGATGCACGGCTGGAGGCCGACACAGAGACATAAGCAGGCCAAGCAAGACGGACAGAGGGCGACAGAGGAGCAGCAGTGTCTAACAGGACAAAGGACAATGGCTGTGGACAATGCAAGACAATGCCAGTTAATATATGAAGATATAATAACTTCCGGTAATTTCAATTTTATGACTTCGCTCTCGGAGATGTCAGGTCAAGCTTAGCTGAGCCGCACAGATAGTGCATATATCATGCGTTAGGCGGGGGCGGGGCGATGTCAGTGGGTGTGGCACTTGTACAGCCAATTGGCTGGACATCAAGTTAAAGCCGGCCGATGCTTAGGACATAGGCAAATGAATTGCGGAGTGTTTTGCGTTTGAAGAGCGTGAAAAATTTGTGAAAAAAAAACAGCAAAAATTGAAAAGAAAAAGGAAAACTGCACATGTCAGAAGGGGCAGAGGCCGAGGCTGAGCCTGGGCCTGCGGCTGGGGCAGGGCAGTTCTTCAGCAGAGCCGGGGGCATGACGAACCCAGGTCGATGGCTGTCAGTGGCAAGTCAACTTCGTCGTCGTTTTTTTGCTTTTCTGCTCGCTGGCACGGCTGAGCCCAGGCCCAGCTCTAGCTGGGGCATTGTAGAGCTTCTTCAGCGGCTGCGGCTGCTGCTGCTGGCTCGACACTAAGAAGCAATAAACCTAAAGGGAAATGTAATAAACGAGAAAATCTTGTACGTGACCAACCGCACCAGGGGTGCACAGACAGCGGCAAAAGCGGCACAGGCATTGCCATCGCTCGGGGTTGGCCTGCTTGGGATTCGGATTGGGATTGAGTTGGGCGGCAAATGGACTTTTACTGAAGCGAAATTGCAAAAGAAATGCAAAAGAAAAGAGAAAACAACGGCAGCGGAAGCATTTTAAAGCGTAACACAAAAAAACCGAAATTCAAAAAAAAAAAAAAAAACAATATATTTATTTATATATAAGTGTGTGTGTGTGTGTGAGTATGCCTAATCGATATCGTGTGTGTGCGTGGCCCACACGACGCGAGAGCCAGAGAGTCTGGGAGTCACTACTTAGGCACAATTTGGATGGTTATGGCAATGGCACTCCAGAGACCGAAGACCGGAGAGCGAGTGCAGCCAAGAGGCAAACAGCCACCAAATCGATTTCAGTGAAGCGTTTCAGTCAAATTCTACGAATGAGTTTTGTTCGCCTGGGCGTTAAACAAACTTGGCCCCACATCGCTGATAAGCCAAAAACAGAAACCAAAAAAAAAAACAGCTAAATAAAAATAAGGTTGAGGAAAAGAGCAAGCCAAGTCCGAGCCGAGGTCTTACGTGGAAATCAAAATGCCAGCTCTTGGCCAACTAACTGACCAAACGAGCCACGAGACGTTTGAGCCTTAACTGTGATTTCGTTTTAATGGCGTGACACTAGACAACGACAGCAGCGGCAACGGCAACAACAAGCTGCACAACAAGGCTTAATTACTCAGTCGGAAATCGGCCATCGAGGAGCTGGCTGGCAGCGATCGAGTGGAACACCCAAGCAGGATCTGCAGCTGGCTGATGCGCCGGCCGAGATTTGCATGTGGACACAGTCCAGAGAGCCAGAGTCCGTCTTGCACTAGCCGCCGCCTCCGCCGCCACCTCTCCCCCAGGGCGGCTGCTGCCAATGGTAACAGTAAAAGCCATTAAGCGGCCATAAAAATTGTAGCCGGGCTTTGGCTAAATTGTCATAAGGCGATTTGTACAATCGCGGCCATTAAACCGAAGCGCATTGTTAATAAAGCGTAAAGTAAAAGAAGAAAAAAAGAAGCTAAAACTTTGCATAGAAAAACACAGCAAATGGAAATGGAAAACAGTGGAAAACCTCCCCAAACAGTTGTAGAGCTTCAGTGCGCGACAATTTTAATTTAATGATGCGGACTTAGTCCTTGTAATGGCCGAGTCCGCTCGCGCGCTCGTCCTGGCGCTACGTTTGTTAAATTAACAGCCGCGTTTGTCATTGGGCGCAAAGAATCGAAAGCGAAAGAAAGCCAGCGGAATCCGCATAAAAATAAAAATACAAATAAAAAACAAATAAAAGCATATGGAGACGCGCTCTGGACCAACGGCAACAACTGCAAATTAATTTAAATGATTTTTATGATGTCATTGCGCAACTGAGCCAACGTCCTACTGCCCCCACACTAAATATATATATATTTCAGATACATATATATATGTAGTGGAATATCTATTTTGTACAAGAAAAAATAAACAGAAATGTTGCAAGCTGCCCTTTAGCTGCTGCAGTAGCTACGAGCGGTAACGAAATTCACGGTAGGAGATAAAAATGTAGCAAATCGAAGCGACGATCAACAACCCGAGGTGCCTTCAGAGGGCGGACCGGGCTCCGCAGCCGCAACCGACCATGCCAAGCAATTGGATGCGCCACAGCCAACAGCCAGCAGCCGCCACATGCAGCAGGCAGCAAGCAGACTCCTCCTGGCTATGAACACCTAAATACTCTACTCTTTGCAATGGAGAAGCTAAGAGAGAGGTGTAACTATGCTGAAAAGAGAGCTGCAGGTAGGCAGAGAGGAGGTAATGCTTTATATAGTTCATAGAGACTCGGTTTCTTAGTTCTCAATTAGTCAATTTATGCTATTTGTATACTCAATTATAGAAGTATTGAAATAAATTGTTAAAAAAGTAAGTCAACTACAGACATTCCTTACTCTCCCTCTATACATCTTAGTATCTAATTTCCACTGTTCACCTAGTCATTTGCCATTCAGTCAAACAAGACATCGTCTCATACATACACATATATAATTTCCCATAAGCATTTCCCTAGAACGTTACAAACAGCATGACAAATGCATAATATCCTTGGTGAAGCAGGCTCTTGCGACTGGAAGGCAACGAAACTGAGACAAATGTGATAACCACGCTGCGATATACGAGGAGTTTTCAGGTCCGCGACCAAAAGACACGACGACAACGCCGAAGCTGCAAGAGGGGCATGCAGTGTGGCTGCAACGGGGGCATCATTTCATGCACGGCCACTGAGAATTTATTGTCGATTTGGCGAGGTGTATCGACAACGCAACTGCTACTGGGCACAGAATCAAAGGCAACTGTGAATGGCGAGCGCACAAGGGGCAAGAGGCAAGTGGTAAGGAAAGGAGAACGAGGCGCGCTCCTTGGCTATCGGGCAGCGTAAATCTGCATCCGAAAAAACTCTTGTGCTGAGGTTTTAATTTGTACGCCGCTGCTGCTGCTGCTGCTGCTGCAGCCACGATGGCCGCTGCTTCTGCGCACAGTCATCGCCACCGTGGCATGAGGCAAGGTGATGAAGTTACTGGGCCTCGACTTAGGCCTGGGCCCGGCCTGCGCACAAGTTTGTTGATGCGCGCACTGATAAGCGGGTCGGGCCAAGCGGTGGCAAGTGGCGGCGACTCCGCGACTCAGACTCCAACTACGACTTCTGCTCTGACATTGTGTCCGAGGCTGAGTGCGAATGCGAGTGCGCGTTGTAGTTGGAGTCCGAGTTCGAGTCGGACTCTGCGTCCGAGTTGCAGCCCAAGTCCCAGTCTGTGTGGTGTGGCCAACGCTGGCTATGGGGCTTGCGGCTTCTCGGCATGATAAAGCCTCCAAAAGTGTGGATTATTTCATTTTGCAGCGTTTTGTTGCCGCCTGCCACACCTCTGGCTGCATGCAGCACCGCACCAGTTGCAGCTGCTGCTGCTGCCGTTGTTTTTGCGGGTAATGAATAAATTTGCGCAATTTGTTAAGTGAATTCCTTTGTAGCGCGATTTTTTTTGTTTTTTAACCAATTCGTTCGCCTCTCTTGGCTGCGTCCCAGTGGCGCTTGCAACTCAGAATCTGAAAACTGCTTAGAATGAGAACTAACGAATGGAAAACGATCTGCTGAGGTTGATTTCATGTCTGGCATTTGCTCTAGAGTACCTATCCCAAGAAGTACTCTAAACTTCTATCTTTCCTCTTTCATTTCATTTTCTATCCTCCCAATTTGCCCAGGATATATATATATATATGATATCTAGCTAAGAGATGCCGTTGCTATAAGCCTTGCTCTATTAGCTCCTATAAACATCGCCCATGCCATGCCAGAGTGGCTATGCAGCTGGTACTCACCTCGCTTCTACTCGAGACCCTAACCCTTGACTGCATTTCCTATAAAATCTGAGCACTTCCGCCAGCAACAACGACAATTGGGCAACGGCATTAGATGCCACCCCGGTTGCATCAAATGTTCGTTTTTCCTGCAACAATTTCCGCTTTGGGTGCAGCAAAGTCGAACAAATTCAAATTAGAAAATCCCAACATAAATATCTATGCATGCGCTTGTAGTTCGCTTGTACAACAATAGATGTCGCTGGCTGTGATTGCCCCAGACGAAAAGGGTTGCAAAATGCACCCTTGTGTGTCAGTTGTCTGTCTGTTTACACTCTTGCTCTGCCTCCCAGTGTGTGTGTGTGTGTGATTTTTGCTGGAATTCAAAAGATTTACAAATACTTGTGCACTCCTTTAGTTGTTGCGCCTCGGCTGCACTTAAGCAACTGTGCGAGTCGCCGTCTTTAAGTGCAAGCAACCCCGATTCGCCTCCTGCTTCTGCTTCCCTCGCGCCCCTTGCTCTGGTCTGTAGCGTCGCTGAACCAATAAAAATCTACGTCCAAGTCATTTTTAAAGCAGATACTTGTCGTCAGCAGAAAATTTTTACCTCTTCACTTTGAACGCTCACACAAACACGCACACACACACACGTCGTCTACTGGTTTATCCTTTTGAGCGGGTTCTGCTTATTTTTTACAGCACCCCAGCGTCTTGTCAGCGAACCTGCGCTCGAAATGTTTGTTCTGTTGTATGCTCCACTGTATTTGTCTTTGGCTTCTTTTTTTTTGCTTTGCTTTTACAATGCTCGATTTTTGTTTATTTCGCTGACGAGGCAAAAGGCGCTGCCGAGAACGCCATGAAATTGTCAATACAGCGAGACAGGAGAGTGAGAGAGAGAGGTAGAGTGGGATTGAGAGAGATGGAATATCAGCGGGCATAAAAAACACAAGCGGGAGCCACAGGACGCGCCCACATTACCAGCTCTGTGGATTTTTTATGGCGGGAACCTCGGCGCTCCACTCGAGGAAGGGTTAACAATGGCGCTACGTCCAGCTTCCTTGCCACGCGCCTTGCCGCTGTCATATGCAAAATGCTGAAGAGCCAGAGTGGCAAGAGCGAGGAGGCGCCTAGACAAGGACTGCCAGCAGCGGACTGGCAGCAACACTTTTGATAACATTTTATTACAACGTACTCGTAGGTGTGATTTTTATGGTTTTTGCTATGCTCAACGGTTTTTTTTTATGTGCCCGGCAATATCGTGCTTGTTCTTCTTCTTTGCTCCTGTTGTCTATGCTGATTGCGTTGGGCGGCCTTCGCCTGCTCCAGCGCAGTTGCAGACCGCCCAAAACTAAATGGGTTGATTGCCAGGCGAGTGGCTGGCGCTGTATGTACGTAGGAAAAGAAGCTGATTAGAAAAAATCTAGTGACTTTTCGCAGAGATAAAGTGAGCTTAAAGAAGGTTGCGAAGTTAAAGATTCTGCATGTGATTGAAATGGAGTGAATTACTCTGATGTTATGTTGGATGAGATTCAGATTGGGATTGAAATGAATTAAAGTAGTCTGAAATTATTTTGGAGTTACTGGTGCCTTATATAAATGAGGCATTTAAACTGAATTGTGTGTGCTAAGAGTGCCTAAATCTTATTGTGTTTATCATTAATAGATATTTATTAGATTTAAACACAATGTGAATCAGAGTTGGGGTGTGGAAAAATGTATATACTATAAATAAATATATCTAATAATAATAATAAAAATAATAAAAAATAACAATGCTCAAAGCTTACTTGAAAGTTATCGTAGCTTAAGCAGTAGAGATTACTTTTATTATATTTATTATAAAATATTAAAATTAACATATTTTTCTTTGCAAGATGAGCTGAGCTGGGCTTCTATCGTATGTTTCTTTAGAGTTATGAACCAATGACTACAACATCCTACAAAGCGCACAAAATAGTAATTTTCTCTAGTTATAAGGATGTTTTGAATTAGGCTTGAGCTCTATGCTCACTACAAATAAAATAGTTATTCTGCTTATTCAATCAAAAATGAGCTTGCACCATAAAAAGTAGGAATTGCACGTTAAGTTTGACGAACAGAATTATTATTTTGATGAAAATTTCAATAATTTATAAGCAATGCTCTAATATATGTCAATATATAATAAAATGTAAGGCCAAATTAAATAAATAGCAGCTATTAATAGTGAGGTTGATTATCTAGTAAAGCAACACTGCTAACTCAAAGCGTGGAAGCTATAAAAAAACACCCTTTACTGCCAGCATGTAACATGATCTAGCGACTAGAATAATAAGTTGGAGATATAAAAAACATAGCTAGCTAGTTATTTAGATTACTAGACTGCTAGCTTGTATTCTATATATACACATAAATTCATAGTAAAACTGACTTATATAAACAACAATTTGAATTTACACTTTATTCAACTACCCACAACTCGATATATATATATAGTTAGTGAAGCACTTGGTAATTTGTCAGAGTGACTCGCTCTCCATTTGCTAATTAGCTGAACAATCAAACAATAAATCACTTGAGCTACAACTAGCTCCCATGTCAAAGGCAGCGTTTCACGCCAAATGCAATGGGCTTTGGTTTTTTATGCCACTAAATATATATATCAATATGGATTTTACAGCACTTCAGCACTCCATCTACCTGCGCTAGTAAACAAAGACGGCAAGCGACTTGAATTATTCATACGCCAAATACAAAATAAAAACCAAAATAAATTATAAGAAACTCATTCGAGAGATTCACAGCAGCAGCAGCAGCAACAGCAAAGCCCATGAGCAACAGATAATTATTCATTATTATGCACCAGATTTGCGCATGGAATAAAAAAAGATGTTTGACCAATGTCGCCCCCTGCTCCTGCGCCAGCTCCTGCTGCTGGCTCTCTAGTTTAGTGGGTCAAGAAATCCAGTTTATTAACATTCAAATTAATACATACAAATGACGTCTCTGCGTTTATGGTGCATAATAATTAGCCAACAAGCTGGCGCTAATGCTGCCGCCGCTGTCGCTGCCGCTGCTCTTGGCTAAGGACCAAAACAGTGGCATTAGCATAAAATTAGAATTTGTAATTGCGGCGGCGCAACAGGCTGAGGCGCAGGACTGGCTGTCTGGCATGCGTCGCTTAATTAAAATGCAGCCAGAGGGAGGCGCGAGGCGAGCGGCAAGAGATTTGTCAGACAGCAGGAAGCGCCTGCGCAAAAGGACAACGCGCCGTCAGCTTTTGAATTATTCAAATGCCAGTGCGCGCAGCCTTTTTGTCGTGTTGACTTCTTCCTTTTTTTCCTGTTGCTGATTATGCGCATAATTTCCCAATGGAAAATGTTATGACTAGGGCTGCTGGCCGAGGCGCACGCCTCATGATTAAGCCATAACAATTAGCCGCAAGTTGCGAGCAGCAGACACGGTGCCACGCCCTGTGGCAGGCAAATCAAATCTAATGCTGCCTCTTCGACTGCTGCCACTGATTCGATTTCCATGCAATTTTCATTGAAAGTAAGCAAAATGTCATCCATAAACAATGCCGCGAGGTAAAAGGGTAGCCGGCAAATGTTTTCCAAGTGGAGCTCAGCTAGAGCGCTTGTCGCACGGCGGCATTTGCATGTGTAAAGTCATAAATAACGAGACAACATAACACTTAAAGCATACACAGTTACATCCACACACACACACACACACACATACTGAGAGAGAATGGCGAATATATTGCTGTTGCTATCGAGATGCGATGTATGACAGCAGCCCCAAAATGCATGAGCTATGAGAGACAAAGAGAAGGAGACTATCAGAGAGACAGAGAGAGTGAGAGGGACAGGTAGCTGGAGCATTTGTTTTGGGCCGCAGTCTGGCCCTCGCTTATCAAATGCAAAATATGAAAAAGAATTTATTTCGTTTAGGAACTTCGCTCGCGGGTTATGCAAAAATTTGCAAAGGCGTCGAGGCGCAGGGTGCGGGGCTGCAAATAGGTGGGCTGCAAGTGGAGCATAAATAAAAATAAATAACGAGCGCCACACAAATTGATAAAACACTGCAAAGAGCGGAAGAGAGAGAGAGAGGCAGCAGCGATAGAGTGAGAAATTATTGAACAAAAGCGTAAGGCACAAAAATGTATGAAATTGAATTTGATAAGACTGAAACACACAAAAATTGTCAACCAGATAGAATTGTGAAATGCGCTGCAGAGTGAAAGCAGAAGAGAGACTTACTAGAGTTACATAAATTACTTATAATCTTACGATATTTAAAATAAATTAACTTTAGTTGGGAATTTTATAGAGTAAGCCTAATTAATTTCCCCAACAAGTTGTACTCTACTCTCGCTCTCTATATTTAGCTCTTTGCTAGTACAGTTTGCTACAAAAGGCTTATACTTTAGTGATTCTGTAGAGCTTGCCAAAATATGTGCAGGGCACATGAGTTAAACCCTTTTTGCATACAAGCACAAAACACGGCAACAAGAGTAGCAAATGGCAAAAAATTTGTAACTGCCCCCCGGTAACACACAGCAGCAGCAGCAGCAGCAGCAGCAGCAGCAGCAGCAACAGCAAAAAGAAAATGAATAAGAAAATAGAAATTGAAAAGTAAAACTGAAAATAGAATTGGAAAATAGAAAACTGGCTACAATGAATGCTGTTGCTACAGCAGCAGCAGCAGCCGCCGCATCGAAATAAATTAAATTTTCTAAACGATTGTGCGACGAGGGCCCACAAAGCACCTAAGGCAGCCGCGCGAGCACCCAAATCCAAATCCGAGTCCCAAGAACTTGCCCTCGCAGGTTCACAATGGGATTTGCATACGCGAAAATGTGACGGACCACCTCAAGTGCTGAGGAAATGCAAAAGATTTCCTGCTTTTCACTTTTTGCGACGGGCTCGAATTACGCAATAATAGCGATAAGGATAAGGCTGCCAAAAAGGAGTTGCAGGCGAAATTGTGTTTTGCATAAATTATAAATTAGCGAGGCGGACGCATAACCCTAGCCCTGGCCCAGCCTGGCACCCATTGAAGCAAAGGTGACGCATTTATGCATAAATTAAGGATCAATACCGCCAGCTCTAGCCAGCCCTCTGGGCCTCGCCTCGCATTTGCATTACAATGGCAGGCACTGCCAAAGGCTTGCCAAAAAAGACGCGAGCTGCGTTCCAGCCGATAATAATAGGTCATCTATTAGGGGCTGTTGTTGCCGATTTTCGCTGGCTGTTGACGGCTACCGGCAAAACACAGCGGCCGCAGAGGAGCACACATGAAGATGAAGACAAGAAACCACCCTTAAGACGAAGATTAGACGGCGACCCCTAACCCTAGCCTCGCACCCGAGCTCGAGCTCGATCGCAGCTCGATCTGGCAGTCGCCTTTGATGTCACATTTTGTTATTTATTTCGGGGCAGCATTTTGATTTGCATGAGAATGGAGAAAATTGATATTTGGTCTGCTGAATTGTCTGCTGTCTGCGCTGCAGCGTCTTCTTTCCTTTTCAGAGGGGCACACGTGTTGCGGCAAGGGTGCACCAGGCCAGGCAAGGGTTGATCCTGCCACACATTGTGAAAATTATGCAGATGAAGTCGAGCAACCTTTTTGCGCAAACGGAGGATGCCGAAGATGAGTATTCAAATGGGTTGAGCCATCTTCGCGTCTTCGCATCTTCCTAGGGGGTTGCTGAGGTAATTTGCCTACGTGGCAGATAGGGCGATCGGGCTATCGGGCTAGGCACCTAATGGGATGACATCTGTGCGCAAGGGTTTTGCATATTATTTAATTTTCCCAAGCCTGGAGAAGGGTTAAGCTGAGAGAAGAAGATTTTTCTTTCCCATGGAAATGCGCTAAGCACAAAAGACAATATTGATCGCGTATTGAAGATGCAATCAACTATGTTAAATGCATTGAACCCTTTCGCATCCTTCGGGCCTCGCTTCTCTGCACTTCTCTTTTGCATGCGAAATTCAAATTAATGTGAAATGCGAAATTTGAATGTGCGAAAAGCGTTGATCGAGGTATGAGAATGACAGTTCGATTCAGGATATATGGCATAGATAGGGTAGCAGTCCTCAAAGGCAGATGATCATTGTCCAACTATCTATCTGACGTCTTGGCAGCGCCTCATAATGATCATTGCAAAATTATCTAGAATTTTGTAACGTACTTTCTTGTGTTGGTTTCTCACGCTCTGAGCCGAGGGCAAAGTTTTGGGCAAAGGGTTGCAGGCCGCTGGCTGGCAAACTTGGAGTCGCCCCCGCTGCCTGCGCACAAAAGTCAAATAAGGCAACAAAGGCAAATAATAATTTAAAAGGTTTTGTTGACGTTTCGAACTGTTGTTGACTTTGCCGCGCGCGCGAACCAAACACAGCACAACAGAAATCAAACAACAACTCGAACTGCAAGTGGCTGAGGTTGCGGCTCTGCCAACCACCCGCAACCACCGCCAACCACCAGAGCAAACACTGCTCACAGCTCCGAGTTGCCAGAAAGACGGCATCGACAGCATTGCCTGCTGCTGTTCCTGTTCCTACTCTTGCGCTTCATTATGATTATTTGCGGTAAAATTTGTGGCGCTTTTAGACTCGAATAATGATTTGATACGGAAAGGATTAAAATTAAGCGCAAACTTTGTCCGCCTGTCAGCGTAGAGCAAAGAGCGAACAGCGAGCAACGCAGAGCCAAGTTGCGCATTTGTTGATTAACTTTTTATTTGATTTATTAGCGCAAACAAACGCAAAATGCTTAACGCGCCGCGTATTTCCGCTCGGGTCATGAACTCCACTTCACTCCGTGACTCAGTCCCATTGTCCCTCCCCCCATGCTGCGTGCCTGTCTTCAGCCGCATCGTATAGTTTAACGACGACGACGTGTTGCTGCCAGATTCGTATCTGTCAGCCTCAGCTGCGAGTACCTACGCATCGCCACATACGCCGATCAATGTGCGGGTGTTGCTCTGCTGCTGGCCCAAGCAATTAGCAGCTCTCCAACAGCTGATCGACGGGCACACACTGCACTGCAAGCTAAGCAGTAGATATATAAGTGTATTGAGAGTTAGCCAAGATTTTTGTAATGAAACTTCATTTGAACTCACATCAAATATTATTGTCTTCTTTGCGATATTTCTACTTACTCTTTGCAGTTGGTCTTAAGCTGCAAGAAGTCTTTAGCCATTTAGAAATACATATATTAAAATACATATATTAATACATATATTATATTACATATTTATCACCGACCCAAATTATGTTGTGCAGTGTGTCAGCAATATTGCTATTAAAATCATAAAATCTCTTTCACAATATTTCCAAATAGCTCTTAATTAGATGACCCGCATCATGTTGCACAGTGTAATTCAATTTGCAGTCAATTACAGATCAAGCAAAAATTCGCTTTCTGCAGCCCCCTCTCTTTCTCTCCCTCTCTCTACCCATCCTTTCGAAGCTCCTCTCAGGTGGGTGTCTTACGCACCCAGAAAGGTGTAAATCATGATCATGTCAATCAACGGGGCAGCGGCCCAGCCTTTTGGCGCACACCTCGACTCCAAATTCACTTTTCATTCATTAAAAGGGGCACGAGAGCAACAGCCACAGCTGCAACATGAAAAACTGTTGCAATTGTCGCGCCTACTTAAAGACGCCGTCGCAGACGCAGACGCAGCAGTTTAAATAAAGCCTGGCTTAATGATATCCGTTGGCAAGGCTCGTCTTTGCCGTGGGCCGCACACTGAAGAATGAAGACTGTAGAGTGAAGCCTCTTTTCTGGCAGACAAGCCAGGCACAGGCGTAGCTTTCTGAATGAAAGACAGACGGCAATGCGATACGGCTTGTAATGATGCTGTTGCTGCTCATGGGCATGCCCATGCCCATGCCCATGCCCAGGCCCAGGCCCAGGGACGAGCTCCAGACGGCGACTCATTCATGAAGAGCTCGACCCAGAGTTCGCATTTTTTTTCCTGATATTTTGTGTGCTGTGTGTGTGCGGCTGTAATCAGTCCACGCAATAAAATTGTTGGCAACTCTGGTCGGGTTCTTGTTTATTGGCATTTTGTTGCTGTTGCTGTTGTTGTCGTTGTTGTGTGTGTGGCTGCTTTGAAGTTTGCTTTTTTGACAGTTTTCGAGGTGTGTGTGTGTTGTTTTTGTGCCGACTTTGCCAAGATCTTGTCTTCGTTGCCGACATCGTCGCTTTTCCTGCGTGGCAGTCAGTCAAAAGTCTGTCGAAGTCTGCGTCTCAGTCTCTGCCCCAGTCTCCATCTCAGTTTCATTCTCATTCTCAATCACAGCCAAGACCGTGCCTCAAAAGATGTCAATTAAATTAATTATTGCTTTTGAATTTCATTGTTTTACTTCTTATACAATGTTGCTTTTTGCTGTTGCTGTGTCGCTCGTTTAATGCAATGCAAAACTGTTGCATGCCACAAAGGTCGCCGTGGCTAAGCCAACACCTAAACCTCGTATGCTTTTGAGCCAGTTTTTAATGGCTGTGTTCTGTTTTCTTCTTTTTTTTTTGGGCAGACCTCAAAAGTATGTCAAGCATTTTATACCCGCGTAATTCTTTGTTTAATTAATCGCCAACCGTTGACATGTGGCTGGTTCCAGTAGAGCAAGCCACTGCCGAATTCATCAGGGTTGATAACAAGTCGACAATGTATATAGATATGCATGCAGCTAAACGAATACTTGATACACTACAAAGAGTATTTTTGAGTCTAAAGTAGTCAAAATTTAAAGCTAAGAAGACTTCAGAAGAGAAAAGTCGAAGTCTAGGCATGACTGTTAGATACTTAGAAATTAGAAATAGGATCAGCTCTTATATATACTTGAGTTTCGATTAACTGTTACATATAACTTCATATACCTTGAACTAGCCTCTTCTATTCAAAAAGTCTTGCCTGACAGCTAGCCGACATTATCATTTAAGTACTTGCAGCTAAAGTTCATGCAGACTTGCCGACAAAGTGCTTAGACCCTAACCAGGAACAGAGCCTAACAAGCCGAAGCCACTGCGATACCCTCGAAAGAGACTTAGCCACAGCGTTGCAGAGTGACACATTTTCCGGGCCTGTAGGCGCGATATGCGCATAATTAATGAGCCTTTTATGGTTTATTGAACCGCAACACCAGCGGCAAAGCCAACGGCAATGGCAACACGAAAAAGTCATGGCTATACATATACATACACCTATATACCTATATATATATATATATATTTATATAGTAAGGCAGTCGGTTCAGATGATAAGGTGCCCACCAGCAGCGGGTTGCGCTTGGCTAACTCCTGACAAGAGACATCAGAGACAGGGGAGCAACACTTGACTTGAAAATTTATGTAGCCGCCTTTATGGTTATTACACGTAGTTTTGGCTACACAGCTGTGTGTTGGCCCGATTCGAAATGTGGCCAAGGAGTAACAGTTCTCGACATTAGTTAGGCCCAAGCGACGCCAGACAAAGCTGCTCTAATTGCTTAATGTGACTTCCTCTCTTAGGTATTGCCTCACTCTTTCTCTCTCTCTCTGTCTGGCTGTTTGTAACTCTCAGATTATCTGATTTACCACTCACAAATTCTATGAGCCATTTAAATTAATAATTTGTCAGAGCGCAACGAATGATAATCAAGAATTTTGATCAGCTTCTGAACTGCGTGCGCTTAATGAGCACCAGGCGAGAACTTCGCCTCAGCTACCCCCAGTATTTTCGGGAATTTTAATTTCAAGTGCTCTCTCAGAAATTAATTTCAACGCACAAAACATCAAACCGCAACCCTTAACCCTCGTGGGCGGGCGTTCGCAGATAGCTTCAATTGTTGTTATTGTTGCTGTTGTTGTTGTTGCTCATCATCATCATTTTATTTCATTTTATTTTTCCATAAATAAACTGCGTTGATTGTCGTCTGGGCTGTTCCCGTTCACCCCCTTTAACCCTTGCCCCCTGCCCCTACGGCATGGGCAGCCCCTTGAGTGCTTTTAAGCTGATGTCGTTGCGTTGATAAAACTGCAGACGCAACTCAAACATGGGCAGGTCCTGGTAGCGGTAACGGTAACCAGCTCCTGCTCCTGCTCCGACTACAGCTCCAGCTCCTGCTTCTGTTTCAGCTTTACGGTTACGCTTCGTATCTTTCAAATTGTTGCCAGTTGCTGGCTGCTGATTGTTGATGGCCAGCTGGGTGGCTGGATGGCTGGGGGGCGTGGCAGTCGCATGTGTGCCTAACAGACCGTTTGCCATTTTTGCATGTACACACTCACACACACGCACTGATTATATGGCGCCCACTCAGACACACACACACACATACATGCTTTCCATATATTTAATTGACTGTGGACATGTTGGCTGTGGTGGGTTTATGGGCGCAGCGGTGCAGGGGCTATGACGTGCGGGCTCTGGGTTCGGCACTGTGATTCTTGAGGTTTCTGTGTGGTTAAGTTTAAATACTCGACAGCCATCAACAGCGCATAAAACATTTAACAATATTATTATGTATAATGCGAGAGTGAATGACTGAACTGAACCACAGTTCGGCCGAATTGGGTGTTGGGCGATGTGCGAATGACTCCAGAGCAGTTGCTAAAAATGTCATTGCATATCCACAGGCGCCGAAGTACTGAAAAGTGGGTTTGTGGTGCATGATGGTGGATTAGTGGGCATCTTATAGTCGATGTGTGGGTGTATGGCAAATATTGCTTACTAAGTGGCTATACTAAACCGATAACTTATCGATTATCAACTAAACTTGCTTAAAACAATTTGATAACATATCGAAACATATTCAAACTTAGATACCGATTATAACATTGATTCAATGTACTTGTAAAGTATCGATTACACATCGATAACTTGTTGACTTGTTGACTTTTCTGTCTATAACAGACGGAAATCATATCGAATTATATTACATAGCAAACCCAAAATGATATGCGCTTATTTCCAACCGATAACATATCGATTACAATCCAAATATCGATAGCAATTACAACGCGCTTACACATAACTCTCCAATACATTCCAACTGCCATAATCAAATATCAATAGGCGCCCAGAATTAGCTTAAATATCGATTGCCTCTTGATTAATTTTCATACAAATTTGATAATAGTCAATCATCTTGGGCAAGAATTTGATTTGCGACACTTCATCAACACGCAGCAACATGTAATGAAGCATTCAGATTCAGACTCCTGCCCCACAGCTGTCGCAACCCTGTGCCCACTTCAAAGTGCTCTGCCGCGCCGCAAAGGATGCCATTTTAACACCCGAACAGAGTCCACAAGTCCAAGCAAGTTCAAGGCAATTGCCTTACGCACGTACGCAGCTCACTCATCTGCTTTTTTACATCTATACAGAGTTCTTCTTCTGCTTCTGCTGGTGCTTGTCTCTGTTTTTTTGGACCTTGCCGCCGAGACAGGAAGGCACATGGACGTTGACGTCAGCCGAGAGAGACAGACTGACAGACGGAGAGAGAGAGAGAGTCAGTAGACCTTTAGCAACACGTAAGAATTAAAACTCCAACGCACATTATTATTTTTTTTTTATGAATCTTATTCAGCCAGCCATCCAGTCAGCCAGCCATCCATTCGAGCAGTCAACAATCCAACAATGTATATTGCATTTTGCGTATAATCTCTTCTCTTTTCTCTTTTTTTTTTTTTTTTTTTGGGTGGGCAGCGTAGTGGGGGGAGCGGAACGCAACGAATTGTATTGAGTGCCACTAAAAATGTTGAGAAATGTGCGAGTGCCAATGCCACGATACATATAAAGAATACATATACATACATGTCTATACAAATATACAGATATATTTGTGTGTGTGTATATAAGACGTTCTGTTGTTGGTCGCGTCCAAAGTCAACGTTCCTTCTGTGGCAGCACGCACGTTTTTTTTTTTTCATTCAAACGTATGACATGGACGGACGCTGCCGGTTCGCTTTTTTCATTTAACGTATCAGCGCTCATCGTTGACAACGGCAACGGCAACGGCAACGGCAACAGCAGCACGAATGAATGGCCCATGCCCATGCCCAAGCCCATGCCCATGCCCATGCCCAAAACCGTGTCCCAATCCCATGGACTTGGAGCAGTAGCTAAAGGCGAGGGCGAGCGCTCGTCGCTGTCGCTGTCGCACAGCCGCAAACCAAACCGTTGATCACGTTTGGCGCAGGCTTCCGGTTAATGTGAGACGGGCCAAGTCATAGGAGCTCTGCGAGCTATACGCGTCGTTATCACTGCCTGCCTTTGGTCATACAACAAATGACGACTGACGACTGACGACTGTCGACTCTCGTCTGTCGACTGATGACTGAGTACCCGGTGGACTGGGGACGGAGGGACTGAGGGATAGACGGACGGACGCCCGCGCACGTTGACGGATCGCAACGCACGCGCGTCTCCATTGCCAAGTGTAAGAAATTAAAACGTTCCCAACTTGGACTTTGTTTGGCCTGCTACGTGTTTGGCAACCGGCAGCGGGCAACGGGCAACGGGCAACGGGCAGCGGGCAGCGGGCAACTAGCAACTGGCAACCGATGTCGACAAAGACGATCCTCAATTTATTTATTGTATTTTTCTAGCTAGCTTCGACAACACAAACGGGGGGAAGTCATAAATTATGTAACAACCCACACCAGCTCAATCCTCACCTCAGCGCAGCTCAGCTCAGCTTCTTCTTCGTCTTCTTAGCATGTGAAGCTCTTTGCTCTTTTATGAGCTGTTACTCTTTGCTTTTTGGGGTAATTGCAGCTGCACGGCTTCTTATCAAACTGGAGGTCACAATTGGGCAGCTCGTAAATGTTGGCCTCTGTTCTTTTGCTTATTGTTTTCGTGTTTTTTTAACGACACACGACGCGAGTTGTCTATGAACTCGAGATACAGATACAAATGTATCTGCCGGCCACACTCGAGACTCGCGCAACTGATAAGCAGGCGCTGCAAATATGCAAATCAGACAACTCTCTGACGACTTTAAGGCCTGATAAGACGCGCGCAAATACAAATGCAAACAAAGCGACAGCCCAAACAGCACAGGAGAAAGAAAATAAAACATTTAACAAGTTGCACAAAACATTTGCAAAGCAAGCTGCGGGGGCGGGCTGTCAAACAACTTAAAGTCTCATTTATCATTTGCCGCTGTCCCTGTCTCTGTTCCTCTGCGTTTGTGAAAAGTTTAAAGAATTCAAAAATATGACAAAACTGTACAATTTATGCAGAAAAATAACATAAAACAAGTAAGAGAGTTGTAGTCGGTGTAACTGACTAGGAGATACCCTAAACCCAGTCCTTTCTAATTCTTAAAGAGCCTTAAATATAGTTATAAATATATATTATATATAGGTATGCAGTAAATATGGATATAAACATAAATATATTAATTGTTTTTAATTTTTAATTTTTTTTTATTTTTTTTTCTGTCATCAATATTTTTTTTAAATTATTTTAGACATTTTTTACAGTTTTCTCTTTTGTCATAAATATAAATTTTGTAATACATATATAGATTATTTAGCAAACATTTGTCAATGTTATTGATATTTAATATATTGTATATATATGTAAATTTATATATATATTACATTTATATATTCTTGTTTTTAAATATATTTTTAAAATATAAATATACATGTAGGCATTTCTGTAAATATTTAAAATGTTACAAAAATGAAAATTAAGAGAAGACATTCTCTGCCTAACACTAAGCACCCGTTGCAAATATCTTAACTATATTACAAAGAGGCAAATAATATAATAGCATTTTATATTTATTACATTAAATATATAATAAGAGTAAGCTTAGTAATTAACAATTTTAAAGAGAACGAGGCAGCATGAGAGTATTACAATCTCAACTTCATTAGCATTACTCAAATTATCAGGAAAAATCATATTGCTAATGATCATTATCGTTAATGATAATTACCAGCAATAATAATGAGCATAAATGATCATTATCGTTAATGATAATTACCAGTAATAATCATGAACACAAATGATCATTATTCTGTATAATTATGATCGCTAATGAACATTATTACAATTACAAGTAGTGTTTATTAATAATAATTAAAAGTTACTAAAATACTAAATATTTATATTTTTAACATTTCAACAATTAAACATTAAATATTTATTTAAAAATAGACAATGTGCAAAAACAAAAAAAAAAAACTTAAATATATATTTAAATATTTATTTAAACAAATACAATAGTTATTAAAGATAAACAAATTACTTAAACTTAAACAATTTAACAAAAAAAACTTAAATTTATTCACCATTCGCACTGAACTGCACTGCGACTGACCTAGTCCAGGTCACAAACTTGACTGATCGCCCACCGCCGCTGCTGCGCCTTTTATACCCAAAAGTCACTCAAAAAGCAAAGCTCCTGAGCCCTTTTTGAGTGACAATTCGCACTCACTTTGAATTAGGTTAGCCGAAGGAAAGGCGAACAGACAGAGCTAGCTAAACGCAAGCAACTAGCACACTGATCGGGAATATATATGCTATACATACATACCTCACATATTTGTGAATCAAATGTGTTTTTTCGCTCTGCTGTTGAGCACATTTATTATTTTTACTCATTTCACATGATTTAAGAAACGGACATATATATGCAACTATATTAACAGCTACTGATTATGCTGATCATACTTAGATATACATATATATATAACTATATACATATATATAGGTCGCAGCGTTCACACATACGAATAGACAGACAGACGCACAGTGCTCACCCTGATCAAGAATATATATACTTTATGTGCTCTGCCACGCCTCCTTTTGCCTGTTACATATACTTTAGCAAACCCATTATACCCCGCTTGCGCATTTTCAATGGGTCCAGGGTATAAATATGAAAATACTGGTGAAAATAATTTTTGCATAATTTCTGAAGGTTGTTCTGAGCCGGCGAGGGGGCCGGGCTAAATGATGAGTACTTAAACAGTGCCAAGACATGACCTACAGCAAGCTGATCAACAAGTGGCACACACACCCACATAGTCATAAAAATGAATAGCAGACGATGAGAAATCCATAAGTCAATTTTCAAAAATTATGCAAAATTATTTAAATTGCACAAGAACGTAGCCAAAAAATCAACAGGAGCAGAAAGCGAGAGCCTTGCTCTAACACACTCCCTCGCTCTCGCTCTCTCTCTCTCTCTCTGGGCTGGCGCTGCTCTGCATGCAAATGCCAAACGGAAATGGCAAACAAACCATAATGTGACGACGACGTCGCTGCTGGCGTTGACGCCAGCGCATAAGCAACAACTTCCGCTGTCGACGCTGGCGTCAACATCATTTGTGCCAAAATGAAGTTCTTCTGCCGCTGCCACTGTCGCTGCCGCTGCTGCTGCTGCTGGCGCTGGCGCTGGCCTGGTGAGCAGACAAAATCGTATGCAAATCAGTCGCCACAGTGGCAGGCAAAAGTTCAGCGTACGCTTAACTTTCAGCCTACAAAGCCCCGCACCACCTACACACTGGCGAGTGGCTCCCTCGACGGCGCGCTTCCCTAAATCGAGAGCAGCGCGCATGAGCGCCGACATTGTCTGCCTCATTTGCGCCAATTTTTTACATAAAAATCGGAGTGCAAAATATAAAAAAAAAAACGTTGACGCCTCAGCCAAAGCCAAAAACACCGCCCAGCCGCCCAGCCACCCAGCCGCCCCCTCAGCGCGACTCTCTCTCGCTCCGTTCGTGCCACATTTACATTTTTTACTGCTGTTGAACTTATTTTCGCATTTTGTTGGTTACTCTCCCTCGGTGTGTGTGTGTTTGTTTTTTTTACATCGATTTTGCATAATTTTTCAAGGTCGTCAGTCGACGGCGGGTGTTGCATACATTAGCATGTTGCCGACGCTGCAAGGCGCCCGCTGCGCGCTGCGAGCTGCGAGTTGACGGTTTGTGCAACCAACTCGGTAGCTGGCTGGCTGGCTGGCTGGCTGAATGGCCGCAGTAAAAGTTGTTGCCACAGTTTGCGCATAGTTGGCATATTAAGCAAATGTTATGTTCAGTTTGTTGATTCGCAATGATTTTCCGCTGGCGTGTTGAGCATGGGCCAGGAAGGTGTCACGACTGCACTCAGCACCACCTGCCGCAGCTGGCTGCTCTCTGGGGGCTGCTTGGAGTGATTCAACAGTTTTTTAAGGATACAGCTGGGTTTGGTTAAGGACTTTCTAGCTGCAGTTCATTGCAATGAGGCCTTAGAGAAGTTCGAATTTTCGGTAACTGAGAAACGTTAAGAAGATTGAGTCATGTAGGAATATTATTAAGTCACTGATACATAAAAACAGAGTATTGAAGTCGAGCAACTGTCTTTCTTTACTACATATAATAGTTCAAAAATCATTTAATAGTTTTTAAATATTATTCAGCTCTGAATTAAATTGTTTGAAAACTCACCCAATTTTCAAAAAAGTTACCATTTCGAGCTCGAAAAGTTTTGTGCTTATTGTTTTGTTTGCTTGATATGAGTTGTATTGTATCTATAATGAGTATGGTTTGTAAGACTTTCATGATTAGGAGATTCTTCTATAATTCGCCTTCTTTTAATTGTATTTTTCTGATTTTCAATATTTCCCAGTCACTTGTAAGAAGCCTTCAAGGAACCATCCTAGATCAACTTACCAACCTTACTCTGCTCAGCAGCCTACCCTAGCTTAATTCCATTGTCTCAATTAATAGTTTGATATGATTGATGTATCCAAAACTTAATAAGTACTTAGATCTATAACTAACATATCTTTCATCGCTGCTCGAGTTCAGCTAAGTTAAACATATAAATGATATGTGCTTAGAAATCCATTTGCATTTTAATGTTGTCAAATTAGCAAAAGTTTCCAACTCATTTTTCTCGCATATTCAATGCAAAATTATTATGTTTTATTAAGTTTTTTTTAATACTCAATTGATTTGCTGTTCTTGTGGCTCACATGTGGTGGTTGCCTGTGGTTGTTCTGGCTGCATTTCGAAAACCACTTTGATCGCCAGGTGCGCATTGAAGTTGTTCTGGTTCTCCTTGTTGCTGGCGCTAGTTGCTAGTTGCTGTCGCAGTTGTTGCTGGTGTTGCTGGTGTCGCTGGATTAGGCCGAGAGCGCAAAAAATGCTTTTGGAACCTTGTTAAATGTCACCAAGCGGTATGCGACCTGAAATTGATAAATCGCCCCGAAATGCGTGTGCGTAAAACGCCGTCAAGATCGCCAGCTAATTTGCGATAACTCTGGCAATTTGTGGGCCTTGAGATTGAATCAACCAACAACCAATAACCAACAGCCAACACAGCAACTGTATCGAAGCACAGGCAACTGGTTCGGGCTCTGCTTCTGCACCGCAGACCAGTTCATTGAGCTCTCATAAAAAGCGAATTTTTGGCCAATTGCGACTCTAACTGCAATTTCTCTGCCTTGACAAAATGTTATTAATTGGATCGAGGACAATGTGTCTGCCCAGTCGACTGGCTCTTTGTCAGTTGCGTGTGATTTCTACGGCTTCCAAGTGCTAATAATTGGATGCCAATATGGTCACTAAACAGCAGACAATGGCCAGATGATTATCGATGAGAAGAAACAGGCAAAAAAAAAGAGAACAGAGACCAAAAAGTAGCAGACGCAGCTTGACCGAACACAAAAACTGTGCCAGGTCTGCCCGGCAGCGTAACAATATAATTTGTGTACCTGTATTATCGAAGGTGTTTATGTGTGCGTGTGTGTGTGTTCGTGCTTTCGTGTGCTCGTGTGTCCTGGCCACTACAAGGTGTGTGCAACCCCGTGCTGCGACTCTCGAGCTCAGTGGCAACAGTTTACCTTTGTCAGCGATCAACTGAGCGCGTAAATGCCATAAAAATTGTTCCAGCCACGGTAATTAGTTGTTGTCCTGCCGATGACGTTGGCGATCCGCAGTTGATGCCATGGCAAGGTGTTTTTTAGTTAGCCCCGGGGGCCAGTCATGGCAGCGATCGTGGCTGTAATTCATTAACGCTTCGTTGGGTCGCTGACACGACGAGAAAGTATGCGACTATTTATCCAACTCTGCGCCGCTATCAAGAGTGCAGCACAACTGCGGCAGCTGCCAACTGCCATTGGTGGCAGGTTCAAGGCTGAGCTAGTCCACGAAGACCGCAGCAAACGAACTATATTTTCATTAACAGAGACTCTTCTCGTCTAGCTTAGAGTTGAGTTTATAGAATCGCCAGATCAGCTGCTTTAGACTCTCGAAAGTGTTGCTTAAATTCCAGTGAAAATCGAAACTCTCAAATCGAATATCGCTGCGGTACGGGGCAACTTGCCGTGTTAGACTTTCAGGCATTTCGTTGCTCAGCACCAAAGATTTCATGCTATTTATGAAGAGCAAACACAGAGCACTGGGGACAGGCCGTGCAAACAGTAATAAAAACATGATGGCAACAACAGCAAGCACAGCAATTGAAAGAGGCCCGAGCGAGGCGAGCATAGACCAAAACCAAACCTGGCAGCGACGTAAAAGGTCAACAATTACTTGGCTGTCTGTCTGTTTGTCTGTCTATGTGTCTGTTTGTCTGTCTATCTGTCTGTTTGTCTGTCAGACTGACGAATTGTTTGGCCTGTCCAAACTTTGGCTACCAAAGAGTCTAGCTCGACCACAGCGAAGACATCGACAGACGTTGAACGTCGACAAACAAGGCCCAAACAATTGTCAACGCTCTCGACGAGCGTTTAGAGCAAATTGTGGGCCATGTTGTAAGTCTGTAAGTCCCAGGCCTCAGCCAGTTGCCAGTTGCCAGTTGCCAGGCACGCACATGTAAACATCAATAAATCAATTAGGCAAGCATTGGCAAGTGAATGCTCTAAACTGCAGAGGAGCTGCTCGCTGCTGGAGCTGACTCCGAAGCTGAGGAATTCAGCGCCAATCGCCGTCAACAAAAGTGTGACAATATTTCCATGAAATTGTTCATTAACCGCTTGGCACACATTGCACTTGGCCATTGCCATCTCCCAGACCATTCTCCAGTCTCTGTGCTCCAGCAATTTCTGGCAACTGGCAACTGGCAATTGGAGGCATACTAATTGCTTGCGCCAACAGCTGCTCCATCTTTGTTCTGGCAGGACAGCGCCATGCTGCAACTGCAACTGCAACTGCTGCAGCTATTGTTGCTTTTCTTCGGAAGCTGCATAGCTCACGTTTGCCCGACAATTCAACGGAAGTTTCTGGCCCATTTTGTGGGTCGGGGATTCTCTGTGGCAAGGTGTGAAGATTAGTGCGCCCCAAAACTGATGGACCGTGTTGTTGCCACAAACAGTCACTGGGCCTGGCTTTGATACACATACGCAAGTGCATTTGCGAGAATTCCTGGAATTCTTTGAACCATGTGCCATGGCCCAGGGGCTTAGTTTGAGCAAAGAGTTAAGCATGAAAAAAGAAACTGTGAAGTGCCGTTGGTATTTGCAGACTGAGTGGCGGTAGAGCTCTGCCTGGCGAGAAAGGCAAAGCTGCAGGGCACAATTGCAGAGAGCATGAGCTAACCTGACATGCCCCTAGCGCCCGTCTCGACAAACAGCAGCATTTTCCAAAAAGCAGAGCCATTTGTTTATACTGCAATAAGATTCATTCTGGAAAACCGTCAAGTTAAAGCTCAAGACCACCAAAGAATTATGAAGACAGGCATAAAGAGTAGATCTACAATTTAGCTATAAAGGTGAGCTCAACCCGAAGGCTACTTTTCATCCAATGCCAATTATAGCCACTCGACTCACATACGCACTTCACTCAGTGCTTCAGATTAGCTGCAGCTGATTCATTCGTTAACTGAAAACCGCTTTCAGACCGTAGCAAACAGAAGGGTCAATCAGTGCTCTGTGGAATACTTCACGCCTTTTGACTAAATATGACACATTTATCATTGCAAGTGGAATCCATCTCTCATTTTGGATGAGGCATTATGCCATGCCTATTACTGTTCAATAATAGCAACGCCCTTTTGTTGCGAATACAAAACGAACGGTCTATAGCCTGGAGTGGCGCGGCGTGGCGTGGCTTTACCTTCCGCCCGCAACATGCCCCAGAATCAAAGCACAAAATGACAGCCGCAAAAATTATAACAAAACTTCTTGCTGTGCTATGAAGAGGTTGAAGGCGAAGGGGGGCGCGCGCAGGGAACTATGTTCGTTTTGCCAACATTTTCAACCAATCAAGCGGGGCCAACTGCGGCCAGGACAGGCCAGGCCATGAGCAGAGCTGGCCAGGCCAGGCAACAGCGCGAACAACAGCGAACGACAACAACAACATGTGTTGCACATTCTGCGCGCTCGTATTCCCATATGCCCCTGGGCCGCAGTCGCTGCTGTTGATGTTGCTGTTGCTGTTGCTGTTGCCGCTGACATGTGGTAACGCGGTTTTGGTTTTGGTTTCAGCGCGGTCTTGTAATGCGTATTCAATATTCCCGGACAGATTGGCAGACAGACAGACAGGCTGACGGGCCAACTACTCCTGCCTGACCCCCAAATGGCACAGGACACACACGTTGCTACACGCTTGTTGTTGCTGTTGCTGCTGCTGCTGCTGCTGCTGTTGCTGTTGTAGAATTTTCCACATTATGCGACGTTCGTTGTGTGGCATGTAGCCTTTGATTGAGTTTGAGTTTGCCTGCCAGCTTTTCACGACGCGTTTTTGACATTTCTCTTCTCCGGGTGTTTTCGTTTTCGTTCTTTTTTTGTGATTTTGCTATTCCCCGTCCGAACAACTTTGAAGCGTGTTAAAATGTTTGATTTTGTCCGAATGTCATTTACAGCTGTTTCGCCATGGCTTCAAAATTTCTGACATGCGCTGCTTGGTGATGGATGTTGTTTTGCCACTGCCACACAACTTGCGGCTTATTAAAGCAACGAGAATAAAATGAGAATTGCATAGAGGGGCGGAGCTAGTATGGAATCAAGGAGACTAAGCATTGGAACTATACTTAACGCTGTTGCGACTCGTTGTTCTGCTCTACTAGAAAGGTCCTGCCATAAACTGCAGATCCTTTGTGCTGCCCTCTGTTTTGCATGTTATGCGTTGCCGTTTGAAGTGGCTGCGCGCTAATGTTGCGCCCCCTGCCGCTGCCACCAATTGGTTGCAGCTATTGGCTGGGCATCTAGCGTTAATTTACGACAAGCCCTCTGGTCCGTGTCCTGCGTTGCCCACACTTCTCAGCCTAGGATTATGGTCGGAAATGCAAGGCTAGCCAAATGCAGTGCTGCATTCTAGGCTCTGTGGCCTTTGTGAGCCGTGGCTGAGTGCGCCTGAGTGCCACCTGATGTTCGTGGTCGATAACGATTTATGACACCAACAGCTACAGACAAAGCAGCAACAGCAACAACAACAACAACAACAACAACGACAGCCTGACAGACGGCTGCTGCTGTCGTTGTCAGTTTGACATTGTGCCTGTCGTTGGGTTCCGTTTCGGCTTTGACATTTCCACCACATTTTGCTGCTACTGTCGCTGCTGCTGCTGTCGTGTGTGAGTCGAGAAGGATATGCGAGCCAATGTCGCGACTTAGATGCCTATCACGACAAAGGGGACACAGGATAAGACCAGGGTGTAGAACAGGTACAATGCAGAGCGGAAGTCTATGGCCAAACGGCTTAGCCATGTTTCAGGAGTTGACTCCTTAACTCTATCCCTGCCCTGACTTTATGAGGTGCGTCTGAAGGTTAAGCAGGTGTATCTTTCAGGTATTTCGCAATTACACAGTAATTCAATATAGTTTATAAGCGACTTGTCGGGGCATTCCATATCCATATACATATTTCTATATATATATAGTGCCATAACCAACTGGTAGCAAACAATTTTTAACCTTATCTTCAGTTACAGTCGGACAATCGCATGGAAAATTCTTTTTCAAAACAAGTTTTACCCGTTTCTCAGCTGTTCTCTCGTGTGGACCCGTTCGGCTAGGGGGTAGGTGGCAGTTGGTAGCTGGTAGGAGCTAGGGGCTGGGGGGCTTGGGGCTAAGGGGCTTGCGTACAAAACAAAAAACCTGAACGCGCTTTAACTAAGGTGATTTATAATGGAAAATATGAAAAGCTATATGCATGCCAGGGGAATTTCCTAGCTGGAAAAATCACAAATATTTTAGCGGCTTAATTAAAAAGCATAAATTACAGTGCTCGACATATTAGGCTGACATTTTTTCACGTGCTTCTTGCCTTCGCAATTCATAACGTTTTTTCCACATTTTCCAACAGTTTTTTTCTTCGTTTCTTTTGCTGTTGTTGCTATTGTTTTTTATGTCTCAATTTTTCGAACAGCAGGTGCAAAAATGTACGCGCCCAAACTTAGCCTTAGCCCAAGCCTAAGCCAAAAAAAGCCTAACCTAACCCTAACCATAACCCTTTTTTCGGGTACTACAATTTGCCACGCTGCCAATTCTCTGACCCCCCCGGCACTATAATTAACAGCTGTTGGCCCACGGCCCACGGGCTGAAAGGGACGGGGGAGGCATCTACATATATATATATATATATATTGTATATATTTTGGAGTGGATTTCTGGTATTCTTCTTCTTGCCGCTCGACAGGCGACTGCAGCGTAAAATTATGCAAATTTCTTTGTTGCTTTGCGTGTCAATAAACAATTTTTGACCTACATAATTATGCCAAATGCCGTGCCATAAAATCTCTAAGCTCGAGACCAAAAAGGAAGCCAGCAAGTGGCATAATTATTTAAATTATGAAGGACGCCGCTTCAAGGGACGAGGACAACGACGCGTGTTCCTCGAGTGGCAAAGAGCACTCACAGCTCAGCCGAAAAAAAAAAAAAAAAAAAAACAAAAAATGCAAATCGACTTAGTTCCGGCCCAGCTTCTATGCACAAAATCGACGGGATAATCCAGCGTCTGGGCTCATTTGCATAATTATTGGTCAAATAGCGACCGATAGAGAGAAGCTTCGTTCGATCTGGTCTAACCCCCTGTCTGATACCCGACGGCAACGTCGGCTACGTCGGCGTCTAACGATCCGTTTGATCAAGTCAGCCCAGACTCAGGACTTGATACCCAACAACAACAAAAGATACCTGCACAGGGCTAAGAAATTTATGGGCCAAGCTGACATGCGTGCAACAGTTAACGAATTTGGTATGCCCAGAGAGAGAGGGAGGCAGAGATATAGCGAGGGAGCCGTAGAGAATGGGGAGAGGTGAGAGGCCAGCCACTTGCACTGGCTTTCTAACTGCGCACCTTTCTCCCGGTTGGACACTTTTATCCATTATGTTTTCTCCAGTCTCTAGCCGAATTGTCAATAAATTTTAGTCTCGGCGCGGCGTTTTATTGTAATCACAGCCCTAGGTTTCAGATTTGTTGTAATGAGTCGCTTGACTACGCCGTGGCCGAGGCCGGGGCCGACGACCGTCGATAAAGTCTTCATTGATTTGTGACCTCTAATAATAGCGTTTAGGCTGAGCCTGTACCAGATAGCCTAGACCTTTTCTTTCGTTTTTTTTTTTTGTTTTTTGGGAGCTCTGCTTCGCAGCGTGCTGGGAAGCAACATCTAAGGGTTGCGACAAGCGCAGCAAACAGCAACTGATCCCAGCGGATCCAGAACGGAATCCAACAGATCCCAGCGGCTCTTCTGGTAATTATGTATTTGGTTCGGCGCTCGGTCCTGAGCTGCAACGGCCCCAGCAGGTGTGTCTTCGCTGTAAGCACCTCTGAGTCGACCTATCAATTAGCAAGCTGTGGTTAGCCGCTCGTTGTACTAGGCTCTGACTCAGCGATTTGGAACGAGTCGTCTGAATCATTCCATGTGTGCAAAAATTAAGCGTTTACTTCCAGCTATCAATAGACGACGTTTTGATAAATGAGCTAAGATGTGATGTTATTTTTTTTTTGTGCCTCTCTGTTTGTTTCTGTTGGCCAAGAAACAGGCTGAAGACGAGTCGAAAGCATCTGAAGATTCCACAATCAAATCGCCCCTCAGCTATGGGCCAAGCAAATACAAAACTGTGGACTTGGCTAACGAATGTCGAAGCTGTAATGCTCTTGACTAATAAATAGCTTTGGCTGGCTGTAGATATATGCAATAACGCCAAGTGTATATATCACCAAGAGTCTTTAAGCTCTCTCTATAAGTTGCAAACTCTTCTCAAGCAAATGTTACCAAGCTGCCTACAAAGCGCACAGACTACTTCGACTGGCAACGCTTTGTTTTTGGCACCAGTCGTCTCAGATGGCCAAATCAAAGTGCGCCTTCCAGCTTAGCCAGAGCCCAGCTTGTAGTTAATGATAGCCAAGCAGATGCTTGTTTGCTAATCAAAGATCGCAGCTTCTTGAAAACAGTTAGCAGTTGCTTTTTCTTTTGGCGCTTGAGTACCGTAAACTATTTGTCCAAGTTTCAACTACAAGATATTTGCGATCTTTTCCACTTTTTGGGGTCTGGATAGCCACTCGCTGTCTTTCTCTGTCAGCTCTGACGTCATCTCGCAGCTCTCTTAGCTGCTATCAGCGCGAAATCAAATGCCATCGTCCACGTCGTCGTCGTCGTTGTCGTTGTTTTAGTCCGTCGTCAAGCACAAAACTTTCGATCGAATTTTATGTATTTATTTCAACCAAAAAAAAAAAATAAACAAAAATAAATAAACGACGCAAAAACAAAGCCAGGCCAAGCCAGACAACGGCCAGCGGCAACGCATCAACAACAACAAAACAGACAACAACAACTTGACTGGAAACCTGAAATGTCTCAACACTTGGACCCCCACCGAACACCAGCCAACAGTCGTAGCAGCAGCAGCAGCAGCGGCAACTGATCGCCTCGATCGAAGCGTGCAATCGTCTTACACTCACACACACACACACATACACTGGCACACACACACAGAGTCGAACACAGGCGAGTTTCTAGCCGCGCCAAAGTAAAGGTCTACCGGTGGACATAAATTTAGCTGTAATGCGACAGGTGTATTTTTTATCTATGGAGCGGCATAAAACGAGCGACGCGACGCGACGCGTCTCAGCCAGCAGTCGCTGCCGCAGTCAACGTCGTGTTTTGCTGCGCATGTGCAACGCATTCAAACTTTGATATAATATAAAAGTTGTTGTTGCTGTTGCTGTTTAAACAATTTCAATGCTATAACTGAAATAAATTCTTGATGGCAACTTTTTGACAGGCGCCGCAACTGGCGACTGGCGAGTGGCGAGTGGCGAGTGGGTCTAATGTGACAGTGGTGCTGCTGCCCGAGTGGGGAGACTGGCAGGCGCGCGTTGTACATCACAAACAACAACTTTAAGCCGCTTGCAGTTTTCATTATTTACTTTCAATAGTCGTTGATTAAAGCGAATTTCAAATGGCTTCCGTGATGGCTATAGATTCCAGTTATTGCATAACTATTTGTGACTGACCGTACCCAAGGACAGCCACAGATCTCTATCCATCTCTGTCGACGTGATAACAAGCACACAATTATGTGATAAGCCTGTCGAGCGGCTGTGCAATTATCTAGGAAATGAGTTTTCGTGAAAAGGCACAGTTCTAACGAAAAGCCAACATAAAGCAAAATCAATTTTGCTGAGCGAGCGAGGCATCAAAGAAATCTATATGTCATAACACTTAGCTGGGCAGTTAAAGCTTGAACTGCAGGGCATAGCACATAGTTTATTAATTTTCAGTTGACAGTAAAAGTTCACTTTCTGCCTTGAGTTTGCCTGACGTAAATCTTAGCTTGGTTTATATATATATATATATAGTCTAGAGTAAAACTTGCAGTCAAATAGCTTTGCTGCTTTAATTTTGGAGGCACATCACACGAACTATGCCTTTATGCAGCTGTCAAATCAACTCGCAAAACTCCCACCTCTGGCTCTGGCCACTTAAACCCTATTTTATGTCACGCTCATTGGCAAATAGCCCAAATTCTCAACCACTTCTCATATTTGAACATATGCGATTTACACGCTGACAATAATTAACCATAGCAAAAATAAAAAGATGAATAGAAGACCCAACAAAAAAAAAGAAGTAAAACTCAACGCCCCGGCTACTTAGCCACATAGTTGGGCTATGTCACAGTAGCACAGCCACGTCAACGACATATGTCCAATATAAAACCACCACCAAAGCAACACACACACACACACACATGTGTGTGTTGATGGCTTATGGCGAAAAAAACCCAAAAGTAAACACACACAATTTGCGATTTTTATTTGCAATCAATCATAAAATAAACTGCCTGTCTGACTGTCTGGCTATCCGGGTTGTCTTTGGAGCAGAGCGAGAAACCCAACTGGAACAAAAGGGGCGCGCGTGAAAATGCGACTAAGGCGTGGAAGTGCGGATTACCGCAGTACGCAGCATGTGATCGATCGCCTGACCAGGAGCAGCAGCAGCGGCAGGAGCAGGGGCAGCCATAGAGGCCGCCTGCGACACGTTTTGCTGCTTAAGCCAAAAGACAGAAGACAGAGGCAGCCTCAACGCTGGCGGCACAGGAAGTGTGGGTTGTTCTCTCGGCTATTGTGGCCCAAAAGACGCGACATGCAAATGCGGCTTAATTAACTTGTTGCACGTCGCCTCAGTTCGCGACGACAACAGCGACACGCATGCGCAGGCTCCTCGTTGCTTGCCGTTGGCCGTTGCCTGTTGCCTGTTGCCTGTTGGCTCCCAGGGCCAGGGAGTTCATTTCGGTCTCAAATTGAGCCAAAGCGAACATAACACGGCCGCCAAATCAGCGCCAAATTGAAGTCGGCCGCACAAGGTGCCATTCGCTGGCATTCGCTGGCATCCGGGGCTCCAGCGTGGCAATCCTGGCAACTAATTTCGCAAAGCGTTGCCCGCGCTGCCTCATTTACATTTGGCGCCAGTGGCCAGTGGCCAATGGCCAATGCCTTTTTTCGATTTGTGCTTTTTGTTTTTAATTAATTCGATATCACAGCAGCAGCATTTTTTCGGCTACCGGTCTTTACTTGAGCTACCCTTTTGCCAGCCTTTCAGCCCGGCATCCTGGCTGCCTGGCAGGCCATTTGCATTTGGACAGACAGTCGGACATCGATACGAATTTCGGCATACGAATTTCATTCAGAAATAATTTTTTATGTCCAAATGTTGTGAGTTGATGCGGGCTGCAGTTGCTACTGCCGTTTTGGCCTTATCCTCTTGAACTTCATTTGCATAAACGGCATGAAATAAAATCAACAGTTGCAGAATCAACAGACAACCGAACGACACTCGCCCAGGCTACAGAGTCAGAGACAGACACAGAGACAGGTAGCAGCAGCCTACCTGAACATTCTAAAAGGAAGAAAAACAAAATAAGCGAAATATAACCAAAATAATAATAAAAATAAGAAATGTGTCGCATGGCGAAAGATAAAGCGAGTCGGGAGTAAATAACAGGCTCAGATTGCAGTTGTTTCGGCTACTGTTTGACTCCCTGATAGAGCTGAGATGGAGCACTCTCTGGTAGTCCCAATATAAGGCTAAGAAATGGCAGTTAGGTCTTGCTTGATCTTATTTATTTTAAGTATATTAAAGCTCAGCTATCAGTATCTAAATCGCTTTCTTATCGCGCTTTTATCCCTCTCGCTTATAAATTGCTTCACTTTATGATCCAGTCTCTCTAGAGCCTAGAGCAACTGCTATCTGTTGCCTGTCACTCACCTCAGGCAGCTTCACAGCTTCATCTTTCTCGCAGTTAGCTGTGAGGTCCACGCTAAGAAGCCGCTCTTAAGATTAGCAATTAGCAAATCTCCTGGCAGGCACAGCATTCGCCACTGGCTCCAGCTACTGTTGCCATTTGCGCGCTCAGCATGCGTCCGGTTTCTGTCTGTTAATTCACATTAACACTTTTTTCTTGCCTGTCAGCCAGCCATAATCCTTGCACATTTTTGCTACCAAAACATAAGGCCATGCTGGCCTATTAGTGGACCCTTGGCCTATTCACAATGATCAATCAGCCGCAAGTCGGACGACAGGACGGCAGGCAGTCAGCCAGTCAGGCACCACAGGAGGGCGTGCAAAAGACACGATCACGCCTCTTAAACGCATTACGAGAGCCAAAAGACCGCAAGACGACGATGCGGTTGCAATGCCAATTAGGCAGAAGGACGAGCCAATGGGCTAATGTGTCAATTATGTGGCTTTCCGTCACACCGAGAGACAAATGAGTCGATAATATGGGAAAAAATGTTTTAAATCGTCAGCAGAAGAAACAAAAAGGCAAAAAAAAAACACAAACAAAATCAACTCAAACAAAACAAAATAATGCCTGGGCAAAGTTCGTGGCAGAGACGACACTAATTCAAATGTTCCTCCACATATATCTCTATCACTGTGGCTGGACAAACAACAAAACGATCTTCGGCTTATCAAACTCTTAATCTAACGCTCACATTTCCATAGTCATTAAGTTGAGAACGGTCAACAACAACTGGTTTGACCAAAAGTTCCCAAAAATCATGCTCGATTTCCACGAAATTAATTTTCTCATGATTCACTTTCGTATGTATAGATGGACAGGTCAGAAAACGAGAGTTGAGCATAGAATTTAATTGAAATTGATTGTCGACTGATGAGAGGGAGACAGAGAGAGAGAGAGAGAGGAGATCTTCGACAGCTCCATTTAGATGAGGAAGCTGCCTCAATTGCAGTCCGTGCTAAAGCACTTTTCATTTCTATTATGCCAAGGAAGTTGCATTTAATCAGTTCTACACCAAAATATTGTCCGACTCGCACACACACATAGAGAAATCAGCGCGTATCTGTGAGATACATAAAATATTGCAAGGCGGCACGCTAATTTTGCTCGCGTGTTTCCTCAAGTGGCAGCCACTATGCCACTTGCGGCGCGGCAATCGCATAAATACGAATAGCTGCGCTCCTCTCGCCGCCTGCCCCTTGCCCCAACCCATTCCCATTCCCATTCCCTAACCCGTTGACTTTGGCTGCAATTTCCCGCTGCGCTTTGTTTGCTCATTGGGCGCATCCGTTGCCGGTCGACCGGCTGGTAGGCTGTGGCTGCTCCGTCTGCTCCGTCTTGGACTTGGACTATCAGTGCTCATTGTTGTGTCAATTGTCGTGGCTGTGGCTCTGCCGTTGTTGCTGTTGCTTGCTGTTATTTGTCATTTGCCGTGCAAAAGCGCAAATCTCAGACATTGCACTTTATCAAGTCATAGGCATAGGCAGAGCAAAGCCAGAAAAAAAGATCGGGCGCTCGCCCGCCTACTTCTAACTGGGTCAGCCGGCACTTAAGCGAATCGTGCGTCCATCTTTTGGCATTGGCTGCCACTTGAGCGCTTGTTTTCCACATTCAGCGCGGCTGCTGCTGTTGCTGCTCCGCCTAGGTTAAGGAGCCGGCCTAATAATAGTGCCCAGTTCGACACTGAGCGCACAGTAGCCCACAACAAATCACAAAATCGTTTAACAATAATTTCATAACAGCAACAGGGCGCTCTCTGCCTGGGCTCGTCTGAAAATGTTCACAGAGCCAGCGTAAAATTATAGCGCGATCACTTAACTCACGATCGCGATCAGTTGGGGGCATTTAGATTGCCGGCTACTGGCAACGGAAGCTCCATTTGGTAGCTGCCTCATGGCCCTGGCTAACTGCGACTCCAACTCCAACTCCAACTCAAACGCCGATGCCAGCTACGATCGCCGCCTGATCAGTCGTCATCGTCGTCGTGTAGTAACCGAGCTGAACGCACGAACAAGCTGTGGCTCAGTGTTGCTGAGGATCTTTTGGCGCGTCGTCCACGCGAAATAATTTTTATTGAATAATTTTTCATTATTTTTCGTTTGAATTGAGAGGCCGGCCCGGCTGGCATCGCGAGACCAGACCAGACCAGACCAGCAGCCTCTCCAGCCACTGGTTGCTGCCTGGTCGGCTGCTGCGACGTAACCGTCAAAAACAATAAAGTCCAAAACGAGCGAACAATGTAAATGGCAAGTCATGATTTTGCTGTTATGCGCTGTTAAAAGGGGGCGCTCGCCGTTCGACACGATCAAGAACAAAACCGAAAGCCAAAACCCAAACCCAAAACTATGGCCCTCAGCCCAGGCCCAGGCCTGGACCTCAGCCAGGGGCCTGAACCTGGACAGTGGCTCTGGCTGTCTGTCTGTCTGTCTGTTAGTCCGTCTGTCTGTATGTGTGGAGGATGCTACCGTTGCTACCAACGCCAGCGACGACGGCGACGACGACGATAAACATGACCCAAAACAATGCACTGAACAGAACCAAAAGAACAACAACAACAACAACAACAAAATACTTTACTCATACTTTATGCCCAAAATGCGGCTGGAAGAGCAGACCCCGATCAATGCAATTGTTTGCCCCTTTTAGTCAAGTTGCGCACTTCATAAGCAAATACAACAAAACCAAACAAACCCAAACAGAAAACCAGGGCCAAAAGGCAAACAATGGAAACGGCCACAGCCCACGACGAGTGCATAAAAGGGGCAAACGACAACAGGCAGCGCGGGCATGGGTAGGAGGAGGGAGGAGCGGAGAGAGGAGCGAGCAGCGGAAGGCAAAGATTCAACAACTTTGGCACTTTGATTGGAACTGCCCAAAAAAATAAAGGGAAAAAACACAAAAAATATAAAGAAATATGTAAAAAGTAAAAGAAAAAAAAGGAAAATTTACGCGTGTGGAAAATTTACTGGAAAAATTAAAAAAAAAATGCACAACTAAGAGATATTATCTGTGTTTATATTATAATAATATTTATAGGCTAGTCAAGAAAAATAATTTACTAATAAAAATACACGAAATATTCATCATGAGAGCATAACAAAATCTTTCTTTTAGTTCATTTGGCTTTGCGTCATGTTGAAGCTTTCATTGTGTTAGCCTTCTACTTTCTTGTCTTGTGGACTAAGCCTGTTAAACGTAACTCAGTCGCATTTGACACACTGACGTGTTTATAAAGTCCGAATGGACTGGGCAGAGCAACAAGAAAGAGATATAAGCGATATGCACAGAAGACGCTTTGACCTTGAAGCTGTTGAGCATCCCGAACATTTGTATCATTTGGAACGGATACTTCCACAGCAACAATGAAATGCGGCGACAAAAAGCCAGAGTTGCCTGCTCCCCCGTCTAGAGTGGTACCTGGTATAGGGCCAGAGCCGCTAGCGGTACCGTTTAGTGCGCATGCGTTGCGAATGGCGGCTGCGTCTCAAAGCGAATGCCGCCACCAGGCAACCATGTTGCTCCTTTAGTCAGACGGAGGCAGGAAATTTACGCGTGTGCTAAACACGAGACTTCCACGAACCGCTTTGCGAGCCCCCAGCCAGAGCTGAAGACCCGCTGCCAGAGACAGAGCCCTTTGGCTGCATTTATGTAGCGTGGCAAAAGCCGTCGTCGTCGTCGTCTCGTATTGTTTCTAAAATGAAAGAGAAATTCCTCAAAAAGCATTTCAGTGCCCAAAGGATTTCTATTGTTTCAGTTTTGGTAGAACTGTCGCGACGTTCGTCAAACGCTTGACCCTCGCAAGCGAAATTCTTTTTTCCTGCTCACCGAAAAAAAAGTTTCTTTAACACATGTGTGCTTCCCAAAGCAAACATCAGCTCCGGCTCATTAAAACCTGGCCAAAGACATTCCACTATAGACGAGACGTTCGACTCTGCGCTGTAGACGCTGCTGTAGGTTTATGGACGCTCGGCGATTACAACGCGAAGGTCGCTCATTAAATGCCAAATAAAATTGGTATAAAAACATAAAAATTGGCTCGCAGCAATCCAGCCGTCCAAGGCACACTTGTGCGTGATCGGTTGCGGTCGCGGTCGTAAATACGTCTTGGAGTCTCGGGGCTTGGTATTTTAGGGCTCATGCCAAGTGTTAGCACGTTCTGTGCCCGAAAGCCACTTGACCCGGCGTCGACTAGACGAGACTAGCTGGCTGCTTGGCCCACTGGGTAACTAGCGCCAGCTCCCATCGATATAGAGAGTTAAATAAAAGCTCTCCCTAGCTAAAAACCGAATACTGATGCCTCGAACACTATAAATCTTGCCCAGCTTCAACAAAAAACTAAATCAAAGTGTGCTGCCTGAAGATTTCACAAAACCAAATGCGAGTAAGAAGAAGAAGAATAAGCAGAAGATGTAGAAGAAGAAGAAGAAGAAGAAACAGCTTCAACAGCGCCCCAAGCGCAACTACTAAAACTCACACGCAGTCATAGAGACACAGACATACAGTGTGCATTCGATATGGCTAACACATTCATTTGATATGTAGAAGATCGCCTTTCTATGCGGTTCTCATTAACTCACATATTTTTTAGAGTTGCCTTAAGCTAAGAGCTTTAATATGTTAACTATTTGCATACATGAGAACTGCATAGAAAGGCCATTAGATATATATAAAGCTAAAATATATAGTGCTAACAATATAAAGCTTCAGTTTGATCAATTTGTGCTCTTCAGGCATCATCTCGAATGCCCACTGTACTCTCATGTATCTATTGTGTGTTTATATCTATGTGTGTGTGTGTATAAATCTTCTTTTAATTTGTGACAAGATCAACAAGTTCAAAGTTGTTTCAATCAATTGACCTCGCTGCTCCCAGAGGCTACAAAATATTGTAACAGATCAGTCCAAGTGGCGCTGGCGCTGGCGCTGACGCTGGCAGCGTCGCAGCGTAAAGCTATCAAAATTTAGCGAACAATTTGCGCAATTTGATCGCCGTATGCACGTGCAGCATCGTCAGCGGCATGCCACACGACGAAAAGAGAGACGAGAGGCAGAGCTGATCGGGGCACAGCTGACCTGCATTTTGTCGCGCGCAGATTTGTGCAGCGGCTCATAGCCTATTATTCAATTAAATTGTTGGATATATATACTACATAATGTGTATATATATACACATATCCAGTTGCGAGTCGAGCCAACTGCAGTGAAAGGCCATTGCGCATACGACGCGTATGTCGCCAGCTGCGTGCAACCTGTCCTCCGCTAAAACAGACCCATTAACCCAGTTTCTTTGTGTGGCTGTGGAGCTGTGCTGCTTGCTGCTGCTGCTGCTTTGTTTGACTCAATTTAAAGTTCAATTTCATTGGCCCTCGTCGCTCGGCGCTCAAATTGACAATGTGACAGTTTCTGTGGCTACGCAGCTCAAAACGTGTGGGTCAATGAGCTCAGCGGCTGGCGCTCTCTCGCTCCGACGCGAGATCACATTTCTCAACAAATTGAGACTCGTATTTGCCCGACAATTCGGCGACATGCGGTGAAAGTAACTGTTAAATCACAGGCAAATAACGAACACAATCAATCTGATGACTCTTGCACAAAGTGACGTCACCTGCCACTCTGCAACTTACTCGCAACGCTGGCTGAAGTGTTCATACAGAGGGGGAGATGAGCGGGTAGCAGATGAGAAGTGACTGGAGGCAAGAAGAGGCTGGAGAGAAGCAGAAGCTGTAGAGGAGAAGAAGCTGTAGAGGAGAAGTGCTTGACGGGGAGAAAAGGCAGCCGAGGAGTGTTTATGAAAGACAGTTGATGGAAGAAGAAACTAAGAAGAGCTGACTTAAGTTATAGAAAAACAGTTTATATAACAGAGTTCAGTAATCATTAAATTAAATTCTTATTCTCTGCGAATTACGCTTAAATTAATGAATTTTATAAGCCACACATTTTGTGGCCACGTTAATCAGTTTGAGCACACGCAATCGCATGGCGTTGCATGCAACATGCGGCGACATTCCCACAAAATGACGCCCAAAAGCACACAGCACAAATTTTATGCAGACGCCCCCCAAAAGTCAGCCACGCCCACCGACAGCAGCCCTCAAACAGAGCGCCATCAACTTTAATGCATAAAATATTGAATTTTTGCAGACGGATTAACCTTGACTTTCACTTTCGTCGTCGACAGCGCTGCCAGCTGCACTGCGTCCTGTCAAAGGATATAACTTTGACTGGCGCGACAGCAGCAGCAGCAGCAATACAAATGTAGCCAGCCAGCCAGTCGGAGTCTAGCAGAGAGCAGGACATTTGTATGTACGACTCGCAGTTGAAACGACTGCGCCGCACACACACACACACACACACACACAGAGCCATTCACATGTAACTGGGCTTCGTCTAACTGGCTAACATCAACTGGTAGCTACGTCGTCGCCAGCTTTTTTGCCTTTTTTGTATGCCGCGCAGCGCTTCAAACATTCGTCCTTGGCGGCGACGAAAAATTGTTCCTTTTTTGAATAATTCATATCGTTACAGGACATTCAAAACACACACGCGATGCGAGGCGATGCAATCTGAATGCGAAACAAGCTGAAAAGAGCTGGCACACGTGTGTGTTGGTGTGCGTGTGTGTAGGTGTGTGCCTACACATGTTGCTTGTTGTCAAATTGAGACGCATTGTGAACAATTAAAAAGTGCAGCTCGAATAGTTGTGCGAGGTCCTTGCTGAAAGTTATCGATAGACAAGCCAAGCGACAGCAGAAAACAAACTTCCGGCAGCTCATCGGGCAGCTATTTGGTATGCAGGATGCGTTCCACACACACACACAGAGACACAGGCGCAAGCACAGGCAGACAGCAGGCAACGACCTCGTTACGAAACTGGAGCTCAGAGCGAGAGAGAGAGGGAGCAAGACAAAGAGCGAGAGAGAGAGAGTGAGTCAAGTCCTTTTGCACGCCCCACTTTGGCTGCATTTAGATTTCATTTTTTTGTGTTTTTGCTTTTGTTTTTGTTGTTCGATGCATTGGCGTGGCTCGTCCTGTTATCCCACGTTGTTGTAGGTGTAGGTGTTGCGTGTTTGCGCATTTGAGCACATGATTAAACTACATTTTGGTATGCGTATAGCCGCGCTGCCACCGCGACGCAACCGAAGGGTTAACGACACCTAGAGACACCCCTTTGCCTGTGAGAAAGACACCTGCCACCTGAGATTTCTGTCGTTGCTGCTAGACGAGTTATGCGATAAGCATCGCGACACCAGCTCCGGCACAGGTACAGCTCAGAGGGCGCGCAGTTACAGGTAAACAACAGCAAATGCTGCTGTCTGCTATCATTATCCCAGTTGTCAACGCATCTGAGCCTCTTCTCACGCAGTCAAGTAGGCAAAATAATAACCGTTGCAATAATTGCAAGAGGAATGCACCGTTAAAGGATTGCCAACAACTAGAAACAGTTAGAAATGTCCTGGGAATCATGCAATGATATGCATGTGAAACGGCGCTCAGATTGTTGTGGCAACTGTTGCTTAGCAGCATGAAGAAAAGCTGGGAACACGCAGGACTCTCAGAGTGCCACAGAACTGTGGGAAATTGTGGGCGCTCGAAAGTGCTACAATAAGGTGCAGTTTATAAAGATATCAGTTTGAAAGTGCAGTTAAATGGCAGCAGATATGTGATATATGCTAAGGATGGGACATGCTTATAGGGGCAGCAAGCGTAGGGTAAGAGGCAGGAAATATCTTTATAGGTAAGCCAAGTTCTTGCATTCTTAGAAGCTTAAGTCTCAGAGACCTTTAACCGCTTCTTAGCATAGGTCTCGCAGAATTGATCTTAGGCAAGACTGGAACCTACAGTAAGCACACCTCAAAAGAACATCTTCCAAAATAAGTTGCTATTGCTAACTTCTATTACTAGTCCACCTCAGTTTACCTTCAAGATCTAAGACACTAGAATCTTTATGCTCTCAGAATCTGCTTCAGCTGGACAACTCGCTTTGCCCACTTCTTGGGTATCCTTGTAAACCTTTTGAGCTCGATAAACACTTAGTAGCCTTACTCATCTAATGCGCTTTAATCATAGTAGCTACACTCGACGGTTGAAACACTTGCAGCACACGCGGCTAACGCTGCACGCTCCACGCCCCTGGCCCCATTGTTGGAGCAAACGACTTGGATCTAATGTTGCCTGTTTGGGCTTAAGAGTTAAGCGCTAAGAGCATATGATACGAGCTCAATAGAGCTCTTTTTGGCTGCCCCTCCCATGGGTATCATGGTCGCATAATTTATGACATTTTTGTGCGTCTTTTGTGTCGCGCTTGTATTAAATTTTGAAAAAAAAAAAACCAAACTTGTCCAACTCCAAGTCGAAGTCGTAGAGTTGGGGCAACATTTGCCTGATTTTCACTGAGCGAGGTGCTGTAATAGCCAAGGCAGAAGCGGGTCAAAGAGAGGAGGAAACAAAATTTAAAACGCACGCACAAAATCTAAACTACGAAGGGGCAGCAGAGGGGGAAAATAACTAAGCGACGATCATTGGGTTTTTTTTTTAGGTTTTCGCTTTTGGTATCGATTTAAAGTCTGCTGCTTCTTCGTGTTTGGTTTGTGGCCCTTTGCGTGGCCGAGTAGAAATAATAATAATAATAATAAAAATAATGATAAGGTTGACCTGTTGTTAAAAGGCATTGAATGCCCTTTGGGTAATAATTTATTTGTGGGACACAAGCGCGCTTAGATTCGGCTTGTGTTTATTTATTATTATTATTTTGTTTTCTTCTTCATTTAATTCTCTATCTCTCTCTCTGTCGCTCTCTGGCTAAACGAAGGAATGAAAAAAACTTGTTTTAAGTTATTGGATTGCTGGCTGAGCACTATGTAGAGGTATATCTTAGCCATAGATATCAGAGTGTGTTTTTTTTCTTTGGTTTTGTGTTTGATTCGGGCCACCTCTTTGGTTGGTTTTGTTAGTGAAAGCTGCAAGAGGCACTTTAAGACGATATCACCAGACTGATATATAGCATGGATACAGGTTTCCCAATCATGGTGTGCGTGTGTGTGTATTTGGGGGCGATATGCAACGAAAATCGAATTGGATCGTGTGACAAATTTCAAATTGGGCTCTGACTTCAGAGCTGAACTATGCGTTTGCATTGAATGGCTATGGATTGGATGGCCTGTGGATCGTGCAAATGTCTGTGATTATATGCAATTAAAGAAAAAGCGTTTAGCTCGCAATGTGTCGTTACAAACGACAACAACAACAGCTGCAACAACGACAGACGTAAACATTACAAAGATCAAACGCTTGGCAAGCTCATAAAAAATGAGTTGTTATAAGGCTGGACCAGCTAATTGCAGGTGCCGGCTGCTCAGAAAACGACATTAGACAACAGCAGCAACAACAACAACACCAACAACAATAATAATAATGTGAAACGTTTAGAAACGTTAAGTACGTGACACAAACTGTAATTGGATCTATTAGAGAGGCTGCACACTGCAAGGCATTAGCTAATTTGCAATGATCGCTGAAGTTTTCGACTGCTAAGCACAGGTAAATAGCTGAAAATTAAATGTATAAAAAAATGAGGAAAAAACAGGACACAAAATATGTTATAAATAATATGTTATAATATAATATATAATAAATATAGTGTAGTAGAGTATACAGTAAAAGTAAGCCAACAACTATTGAAGCAGGGATCTATTGCATATCAGTTTGGAGTAGAAGCCTCAAGTCTATAAACATAATTTAAACATAAAATTAATTATAAATTAAGTATAAAATATATATAAATAATTATATTTTATTTATTTAAATAAATCGAAGCTATCAGCATTCGGATTCCATTTGAAAACCCCAAAGAACTCATACGAAACAAAAACCTTATTAACTACTTAATAAACTTACAACATTTTCTTTCAGTTAACTGCCAAACACTAAAGAAATGTAAATTCATATCAAATGCAGTATAAATTATTCAAGTTGTTAAATAATAATCATATTACCGATTCAGCAAAACAAACAAAATCCATAGTTTTGCGGCTTTCAATCAGCCAACATTTAAATAATTAGCAATTGAATAATAAATGGAAAATATAAAAGAGAAAAAAAAACCAAAAATGGGCAATAGCATGACAGTTCATATCAGAGAGAGAGGCAGAGAGAGTGTGTGTGTGTGAGAGAGAGGGAGAGAGAGACAGAGTCCGATTTAACTGGCCAAAATGCTGACTGACTGAGAAATCATTTATTAAAAAAATTAAAACAAACAAACAAGCGTCAAACATGTGTTGCCTCTGTTATTGTTATTGTTGTTGCTGTATTCTGTTTGTGTTTGTGTTTATACAAAAATTAAGAAAATAAAATATACAAGAGACGCGTGCCGCAGCTGCGTGTATTGCTTAAATAATTAATATTTTAACACTTGGTAAACAGCAGCAGCAGCAACAACATTTTAATTTATCTGAAAGAAACAACAACAAACAAAAAATTAAAACAGTTAACAACAAATGAGTGTGGCGTATTTTACATTTATTATAATAAATTAGCACATATAAGGCATAATTGCTTTGAATTGGATTAGGCTAAAGCTCGATCGATCCACATGATTGATATGCCAAAGGGAGGATTTGAAGAGTCAAAGAATGTATATGAATATATATATATATATGCAAAGGCCATTGATCATTGTTATATATGGCGCCCTTCTTCTAACTACTCGTATGCAGATTTGTGTTGAAAAACAAAAAAGAAAAAACGGAAATGAGCTTCATTACCAAAACAAACAGAGAATTAAGTGGAGCCAAGTCGAGTCGTATCGATAGCAATCGGGACTGAAGCCACGATGATGACTGACTGACTAATGTGTGTGTGTGTGTAGAATGGGTTTTGACTTGGCATGAAAATGGAATACCTGTTTGATTTTTGGCCCGTTTAATTATTTCGTTTGCGTATTTTTTCGTGCCTCTTTTGAGTGATTGTCATTAATTAATTTTGTGCACAAGGCTTGGCTTTCATTCATAAATCCAATACTGCCAAATGCTAAATTGAATTGTTTTTTTTTTCTTTTTTCAGTTCGAAAGGCAACTCGTTGGGGGCATTCCTGTGCAGTCATTAAGCGGCGTCTGCGCACGCGCCCTGCTACAAGACCTCAAGACTTGAGAGACTCTACCCAGAGCTGCGGGCGGGCAGCATGTCGATGATTGCGCAAATTGCACCTACACACAACACACAGACGCACACGCACACGCACAACAAAGTGCGTGGTACTTGGCAGACAATGCAGACGCAGACGCAGACGCAGACGCAGACATTCATCACAGATCAGCCGAGCAGCAGAAACTGGCACAGAAGACAGCAAAAGTCAACGACGACGACAAAAGGCAGCCAATTTTTCTGCAGCAAACACAAGAAAATTAGTTAGCAACTTGGCTGGGCGCTGGGATTGGGTCTGGAGCTGTGTTTGGGATTTCAACTGCAACGGCAGAGACTCTGACTGCGACTCTGGTTGGGACTCTGGCTGTGTGCCTGCCAGCAGCATTGGCATAAATCACTTGACAGGAAGCGTTGCGAGCCTTGTTGCGCCCACAACAACTTCTATGTGGCCATTAAAAGACGTTTGTTCGTTTGTTTGTTTGCCCTTTTTGCATTCCACAGCTGAGACGAGGCCATTGCAAATTGAAATCGAAATCAGTTGGCCAACAACAACAGCAACAACAAAGGACCAGAGCTCGTCAGCTCATCATCTTCACGGCCCTGCTCGTCAGCAACAACGTTTGTCGCGCTGCAGGCCAACTGAAGCCCGATCCTGATGCGGCTGCTGCTGCTGCTGGTCCTGGTCCCAGCTGCGTAAGTGCCCTGGCCGACCACAAGAGCACAGCTCCATGCGTATTACCCTCTCTGCTTGCTTCTTCTTCTTCTTATTTTTTTGTTGCACTTTGACTTCACTTCGCTGGACAGCAGCCCACTTGCCCCAAGTCTGACTGCTTTCCCCTGGAGACTGAAAGCCAACAAGCAGAAGCTCTGCAAATGCCGCAGAAATAATTATTTCTGTTTGCCATATTTGTTTTTTGCTCCGCTCATTTTTGTCTCTTTCTTACGCTGTTAGCGGCAAACGCATTCAAGGGCTTGGCTCAGCTATTCTCTGTGTGTGTGTGTGGGTGGTACTATGTGCGTGTGTGTGTAGGTGTCTAAGTAGATGGTGTGTTGAGATGTAACACTAAATAATATGATATGTGACGGAGCAGAGCAATTGTAAAGGTTGAAACAGCAAAATGGCATTAATGAGAATTGCATAGAGAGGCTCGGCTAGCAGTAAAGGAGATCTTAATGAAATACAAAGATAAATAAGTAGCATATAAGCAGAACCTAGATCTATAAATATATTTTACAGAGAATGTGTATACAGCCATAATGAGAATTGCATAGAGAGGCGTAATGATCAGCAAAGGAGTTTTTAATGAAATATAAATAAATGTTATGTAGTATGTAAGGAAATAACTATATTTAATATATTTATGAAATATATATACAGTCATATATCTATAATGAGAACTGCATAGAGAGGCGAAACTGAGTTTTGAATGGAATATAGGCATCTGTTTTCTAGCTAACTGGGTAGATTCCATTAAAAGAGAAGTATCTATATATAGCATATAAATGCAGTTGTATAACTGAGTTTATTCCCAGACATAGATATCACTTAGAGACCTAGTGTACTTATATACTACTTAGTCTAGTATATATATTAAGTCTTAAATCAATCACATTAAAAACTAGCACGCCCTCAAACCTGAACATCAAGTTGATATTTACATTTTTAGATATTTAGACGCCATAACAAGTAATTCCCATTTGCTGACTCCGGGTGTTTTTATTTTAGATCATTTATAGTGATAAACGATTACCAGGTATTGCACCGAGACTTGTCTAAAAAAATATTAGTTATGCCACTCAAGAGTGGGAGGGAGTGCGGCTGGGTTGGGTTTTCCGTCCAGTTAATCGCCTGATTAATTATCGCTTCGTTTAGCCTAGGTCTGGGCCCAGCTGGGATTCACGATCTCTCGATCTGCCAATTCCCAACGGCAGCCAATCCAATTAATCCCATATACAATGCGCTGCTAAACCACAAAAACTTCCCGCACAAGCGCCGCAAAGCTGACCACATTGCGTATACGCCGAGGCTGCCAATTAAAGAGACAGTCAACAAAAAGTAAATAAAACAATGTATAAACTGCACGTTGCGCATACGCCGTGTGCCGCAGTACAAGCTACGACATTAACTGGGCACATTTAAGCTAATTACAATCTAAATGTTTGCCATGTGCTGTATCAGTGCGATGCCCACATATCATAAAGCCAGGTATTTAACAGCTCTGCTGTTGTTATTGCCCGTGAGTAAAACGATTTTGCATAATTTAGGCGCTTAAAATCGATTACGCGTGCAGCTCACACCGATTACTGTGAGAGAGAAGCAGTGGAGGAAGAGAGAGAGAGTGAGTGAGTGAGTGAGTGAGTAAGCGAGAGAGAGATGCCTGCATCAGGCATCATCACAAAAACGGGTGCGCATGCGCACGCGCCTCTGATTACACAGCAATTGATTTTCAATTTGAAATACGTTCGTAATTTTCAATTCGTTGCCCACGCAGCCTTAGCCAAGTCCCAGTTGGCAGCTGTCGATCGCAGTTGCCATCTCGTATGGCAACCCCGCACCAGCGCAGCCGCTTCTATATCTCAAAAGTGCCATAATCAATCAACAGACACTCGGCCAGGTTTTTCTGTTTGTTTTGACTTCGGCATTGCAGCTGAAACAAATATGCCACTAATTACAGTCTGAGAGTCGCTGATTGAGAGTCTTTCTTGGCTCTCGACTCTCGAATCGAGGCTTGCGGTTAAGAATGCCAAGACGTGGCATTATGTGCATTATGCAACCCAACCTATGTGCAATATTTTTTATCTCTGCTGCTGCTGCTGCAGTTGCTGCGGTTGCGGCTGCGGCTGCGGCTGCGGCTGCTGTCGTCGTCGTCCATTGTTTGCCGTGACTCGCCGCAGCGTCTGTGAATCGCCTTTTATACACAATTACATTATTTATCGTTTAATTAACTCAACCCGCAATTATTTCAATTAAAAATGCTGCTCAGCCGCCGCTGAGTAATGCACACGCCGCAAACTGATCCCCTCAGCTAGCTCTGCATTTGAATCTGAATCTGAATCTGAATCTCAGACTGCAACTGCGACTGGGACACAGATAGCTGCGGCTACCATTGTTTGTAGTGGTGCCAAACCACAGGGCTAACAGGGCGTGTGCCTGGCCACTGAGTCACCTCGCAAGCCCCGACAATTTTAACTCTGTTCTACTAACAATTTGAATGCAAATCAAATGCAATCAAAACTAATTGTGAATGTAAAACCTTAACAGAAAGTAACTAAAACTTAGAACTGGATAGGTTGGGCGTAAAGCTAATAAATTTATTTTACAAAAATATAGAAATTGTTCAAGAGATCAAAAGAATTGCATTTTTGTTTTCATGTAGAATCATTCGATTTTGACTTAGACTTTCCTACTGAAAATATAAAAAAAATTTTTGAAAAATGTTTCGATCAACACTCATAACAATCTAAAGTCTAAAGAACGTTTTTCGAGAAATAATTTAAAATTCAGAAAGCAAACTCAGTTCAAAACTAAGACTTAATTCTTCTACAAAATGCAGACAAGCTCAACTAATCATACACAGTCAAGACAATCGTGCAAATTAGCGCAAACTCTATATGTGGATCAAGCTTATCGATAAGACACGAGTCCAATCAAAGACGCGCTGCTGCACGACACTTGTTACCAGAGAGACAAATGCGTTTGAAGCTATCGACGCCTTATCAAGTTTTGTAATTAAGCCGGCAAATCCGTGGCTAACGAAGCGAAGATCGGCTTTTACATGTGACTTAAAGCTGAAATTTATGATATGCCCCGATAGCGTTGGGCCCGCCTGCGACTCATGGTCATGGTGTTGATTAGGCCAGGCCAGTTCGCTTGGGTCACACAGAGCACAAGTGTCACAGCATGGCGCAGTTGTGGGGCCTTTGTGTGTGGAGACATTTGCCGCCATTTGGTTGTGACTGTTTTTTGTTTTTTTGTTTTTTTTTTTTCAGCTATTTCGTTTTGGCCTTTCTGTAAATTTATATCTCATCGAGTTGACAAGCTAAAGAATGGCTACCCCAAACAGTAACAACAACAACTGTGATTTCAATAAAAAGGCGTACCGCTAAGTTGGAAAGTTACATTTTTGGAAATTGGTTAAAGTCGAGGCGAACCAAAAGACCAAAAGCCATCAGGTTTCTTTCTCATTAAACTTTTGTCTTTTGTTGCTGTTGCTGCTGCTGCTGTTGTTGTTGTTGCTGGCTTTTTAATTTAATAGATTTGCGCTTTTTACGAGCCAAGTCAAAGACATACAGGTATTTAGTATATATATTTAAGCCAACTCTAAATAAACTAGAAGTCAAGTTCTTTTTGGCGCGCCCCGAAACGACGCATAAATTTGCAATTCATTAGCAGATGCTGTGTGCTTAATTTCTAACTGCTATATACGTGTACGTATATATATATATACATTGTTGTTGTATTTGTCATATACATAATTTATGCGACAAGTTCTACTTTTATTTGCGTGATTGGGATTAAATTTTAATGGGTTCATTGATTGCCACGATTCGAACATTTTTTTGCCCAATTTACACGTGGCCGCAGCTTCAAGGCGAGCCCAACAAATTCATCAATGACCACCCAAAGCAACAACAACAACAAAAACAACAAACAACTAAGCAAAGTGCTTAATAAATTTGTTAGCTAATTTTGTTAAATGCAATAAATTTTAACGAAAATGTGCTACAAAAAAATATCTATGGGGCTAAAGTGAGAAAATAAAACAAAAAAGATCGCCATGTACGCACATTTGCTTAACATTTTAACATACCCTGTAAAAGGGGAGCCAGTCGGGTCATGATTGTGCGCTAAGTAGATTGTGGGCAGAAGAAACTATATATAAATTAAATTTTTTCAAATTAAATTTATTTATTTATAATTAAATTTAAATTATTTATTAATAAACTACAAATTAAAAAATATATAATAAGCAAGTTAATAATAAATAAAAAATAAAGCATTATTTAACTACATTTTTCAATTATATTTTAAATAACTTTGTATTCTTTTGTATCTATTTATATTTTTATTCTATAAATATATTTATTTTATGTATAAAATTAACAAATTTATTTCAAATTTGTATTTATTTTATATTATATAAAAATATATTTATTCAAACAAATTTCAGCTTTTATATTTTAATTATTAATTATTCAAATTTAATTTTATTAAATACTTAAAAAATAACTTTAGTTACTTGCTAAATTTTCATTTATTGAATTTGATTTTCTGTCTTAAATGTACTATAATTTATAGCTATTTTGTAGCTATAAGCAATTTTGTCTATGTATATTTTTATTATTTATATATCTTTATTTTTAATTTTTTAATGGTCAAGATGCCTTTAATTTTAAGCAATTTAAAAAAGTCGTGTATATGCAACGCCTACAGCGCAGCTGTCTAGTCAGTCGAGCAGGTTTGCTCTGCATTTGACTCTTATTTGTTAGTTGAAGCTGTTGTTGTATTTGGTGCGCATAAAACAAACTACATGTGTAGCAATAAAAGAGCTGGCCAAAAAAAAAACAAAAAAAAGACAGTTGGACCAATAAAAACAACAACAGCAAGGAGAAGAGCAAAGCAACAAGACGAGCAAACAGCAAACATCAAACACGATTTGCTCAAATGTACGCAATTATTTATCGGAACCGGACACGGACACCGAGTCGGAGTCGGAGTTGAAGATGAAGATGGAGCAACTATTGGGGGCTGCACTTGGAGTACAAGCCTCCAAGCGCGGAGATTTATGCACTGTGGCAGGACCCTTTTGTTGGCTGCTGCTGCTGCTGCTGAAGCTGCTGCAATTGAGTAGTAAAAAATAATTTCGCCTTATGAGATTTATGTGGCTTGTTTGCACATTTGATGTAGACGGCCCAACACCTTAGCAACATGGCCAAAAGATGCCAGAGCAGCGCAACGCAGCGCAGAGCTTGGCGTGGGCAACTGCTCAGCTGGCCACTGGACTGGCATATAAATTGCCCTAAATTTGAGTCGGGGCAAGCGAGGGGCGTTCGCTGGACTGGACACGCCCTACTTTCTATTTCTAAACGGCATTTTGGAACGCATCAAGAAAACCCAAAGAAACTTTCACCCAAAAATGTCATCGATTTCAAATTTGTAACTCTCTCAGCGCCAGTTTCTTATCAGTTTTCGACTCTTCGCGTGGGCATAGAACAGCTGCCTCAAGAGCTCACTAAAAGTGGCAAGAAACAGAAAGGAAAAAAAAACAAAACCAACTTTGCGTGCAATTGCACAAATTTCGAACAAATAAACTTTTTTTACTACCAATAAAATGACGAAGTAGAAGAATTAATGCAAATGAGCTGCGCCAGTCCAGAAACGACTTCGTACTACCCGTTACATAATTGAGCCGCAATTGCGGGCCCAGAACTTGGGCTCAGTTTAACAGTTTCATTAATGCCTCAGAGCACATAATAAGAGCCATAAAGATTAGAGCCACTTAGAGCACGAATTAATAATAAAATAAAAGAGTTAATTTTTAGTTGTTTATTTGCTTATCTAACTCGATTCGGATCTTTCGGAATTGGAGTTTAGGCTAAATACATTTTTGTTATAGTTGATGGGTTTATTAAATAATTGAAGTATATTGATGAGAGCAGGTTATTATGAAGATTTGAACTGCGTACTAATTATATATACATACTTAATAATACTAGATATTTGAATATAATTTGCATTCGAACTGCAAAAGTCAAAAGTATCTGAATATCTTCTCCCTTAACACTTTCCAACGACTTCATCTTCGAGCTAAACACACTTCTAGCAATATGTCTTCTTCATTATACTTTTACCTTATTAACTGTCATAATTTCTTTGGATTTAAGTGCTGTTATTAAAGCTTCAATCATTTAATCGCCCGCTCGGCCGTATTATAAATTCCACAGCTGGCTGGATAGACCCCAATAAGCTGGCAATCATATAGTTATTTAATCGATTTTAAAACGATCATAAAAAAATAACAAAAAATAAACTCCGAATTACAGAATGATATGTTCAAGCAGAAGGAGGGGAAGGCCCTCCTCCCTTATAACCTATGGAGCCCCCCTCTAATGTCAAGCGCCTTTTGGTTGGCAAGCGAATATATATAAATTTTGGTTTTTATATCGTCGTTGACCTTCGTCTAATAAGAAAAACAACAAAAGAAAACAAGAAAACTAAAACTTTAGCTAATGAAAGAAAACAAATTTATAGGCATCATAATTATGCGAAATTTCGTTATCGGAGCCGAGCTAAGTTTTTGGGCTCTTTTTTATAGATATCTCTTCGTTGTTGTTGTTGTATTTTTTTTGGCCAGAGCTAATGGTAAATTATGAAGCGAAGTTAGAGAGACCGAGCCAGAGACCGAGCCCGAGTCCGACTTATAGCCATTGCCTGTTAACCGTTGTTTTGGCCCAATCAATTTCTGGTTAATAAATTTCAACGCAAAATTGTCAACGCCACAAGATGGCAGGCTATTTACGTTGTTGTTGTGAAATTATTGTTGTCTCCGCTGTGAGTTTTTAGCCTTTTTTTGTAGTCAAGCTCTTCTCCTTCTCTCTGTGTGTGTGTGTGTGTGTGCAGTGAGGCGTTGCGGACTCTAAACATTTCAAAAAATGGCACGTGCGCCTGTGTCAGGTTTTTAACGATCGGCTAATTTTGTTGTGGTTGGTTAGCATTTCGAATCTGTTCGCAATCTGCCAAGTGCCTAGCTGTCTTCCCTCTCTCCATATGTGTTTATGCGACACAGCAGGGCGAGTCAATAAAAGTCTGAAATGTAAATGCCTTAAAATAACTGATGGATTGATTTGCTGACTCTCTGATTAAGTTGTTGCCTCCATTCACAAGACTGTCTAAGCTTCTACCTCTATTGCTGCTTAGGCTTCTACGAATCTTTTGGGCAAGAATGTCTCTTACACTTTTTCTAGCTGTGCTTCGTCTTTGAATTTGAAGCTAGTCAAAGCTTGACAGGTTGACATACTTAGTGAGGCTCTACCTTTTGTTGTCTTATCTTATACAAGATCTAAATGTAAAGCTCTGAGTCTGGGACTTGAATCATCCTCGAGTCTTCAAGCTTATATCATAGATTTAATTTGAATTCATTCCTTTTGCTAGTTTCCCTCTTTTCTATTATCTTCTACATAGATTTGTCTCTACACAGCGTTTGACAACATTGCCAGTTGATCATCACTGATTTACAAACTGACACCACGCTGGCACTTAGCAAATCTTTAACAGTGCTGAACAGTTTTTATCTTTATGGCTTCAGCATTCAGTTCAGTGTCTGGCTGGCCGAGATACTTGAATGATCAGCGCAGCTTCCATTCATGCAAACTGGTAGCCAATTGTCGACTGCAACCATAAAATTGGCCAACGATCGCTCCATTAGCTGCTCCTTACCCCTGTTGCTCAGTCTCAGCCCCAGTCCCTGGCTCAGTCTCATCCTCTGCATCGACTCGTTGTGTAATTGTCAACTGGCACGATCAGCAACATCAACAGCTCATCAGGCTGCCCTCTGGCTGCAGCTTGGACTTGGGCTCTGCGCTGCCTGACAACTCAATAAACACACAAACACACACACAGTCGCACCTGTTTACACCTGAGCAGCAGAGCCACGTCTGCAGCTCTGCTCATCAGGAGCCAGTTTGATTTCATTTCATTCCGTTTCGTTTTTCTTTTTGCATGCTTATTGCCCGTTTGGATTGCGGCGCTAGACACCCAAACCCAGGCCCAACCTCAGCTGCAGCCACAACCTCAGCTCCAGCTTCAATTCCAGTTAAAGTTCCAGCTCTGTTCAGAAGGCGTTAAATGCATGATTTGTGGCCACAGTCGCTTAATGGTAATGAAGCTGATGGTCAGTAAGCCAAACAGCCAAACAGGCAAATGGGCAATGGGCAAACGAGTTGATGGCTGGGCCCATCCGCATACGATTTTACTTTTTATTTCAATTAAGCCGCTTCTCTTTTTTGCGAATTTTTTAACTTTATGGGAAACTCACGTCGGCTGCGCGATTCACTCGTGCAAATTGTAACCAGCCTGTGCAAACGGAAATGAGCTACAAGCATTTGTGAATTGAATATCATTTCGAAAAGTTACACAGAATGTGATTGCGAAAGTAAAACTCACTCTTGTTTATATAAGACTGACTCTTTAAGGCAAAGCTGCAAACTAGAAAAAGGCTGTAGCGAGAGATTTGCCTAAGTAGAGTTGATGTGGAAGGCAGAAGTTAGCTGAGAAAGAGGTATATAGATGTAATACATGTATCCTTGGAATATATACCGCAATACCATTTTTCTTCTGTTATAAAGATGCATAATTCACATAGAAGGACTGATTAAATGTGCTGAAATGTTGAAGATTTGTCTTATCTATTCTAATTCTACAGCTTATATGAACTCTACAGCTTAGTAACAGCTTCTAAAAATTCTAGAAAATTTATCTATATGTATAGATATAGAAATTATATTTAAAATGATTTATTTAGATATTCCCCATCAGCGTCTACAATTCATTCGCAAGAATCATGCGCGCTTGGTCATCTAACTATTTATATATACACAGCTCATTCAATTGATGGAAATCTTTCAATTTGCGCAGAGTTTTGTATGCTCTATCATACAACTGCTCTGCAGATAACTTATAAGTGTAGTTCATATATAAAGCATATCTTTCTTCTTAAAAATTAATCTTGCAAAACTTGGCTTGCGCCTCACAGAAGATAAAATAACTTATAAAAGATTGCAAAAAATTTATTCTTTATAACATCTTGAGAACTCAAAGAACAAGAGGTCTACTCTTATATTCATATACTCTGTCATCTATTTACCCTAATTTCTATAACTTATCTTACTCCAATATAATAAAGTTCATCTCTTGCGAATAACTACTGAGCAAGCCCCTTAGTTCTCAGCAACTCTAAAGCTTTAGCTACCTCAAAGTATCTTAGTCATATAGTTCACTTAGTTGTTAAGGTAGGCGTGGCAGTGTTATTGTTATTATTGCTAAGAGACCATCAGAGTGCGTTCATGACGTCACGCGGACAGGCGAATAGGCGACACAAATGGCGCAGCTTGAGCTGTCAATAGGTAGACAAAGTCTGCATCTACTACACAGCGTACACCCAGGGGCGTCATGGTCCCGGCCCCGACTTTTGTAGGTCAAGTCTGGTCCGGACGGGCGCTCGCTCGCTCGCTCAACTGTTATTTTACTTCTTGCTCTGTCTGTGTGTGCGTGTGGGTGTAGGTGTCGCCGCCGTCGCGCCGCTGCATAAACTTTTAGCCGCCGACGTCGTCGGCGCTGTTGTTGTTTTGGCCAACCTTGTGCAACTTTTCAGACAGCAAAAGAAACTGCAACAACAGCGACGACGGCAGCAGCAACAGCTGCATTTGCTGCACATTTAACTGCAGTCGACGGCGCGACAATTGCATTGGCATTGGCTTGGGCTGGCCAAATGGCCAACTGGCTGCCACGGCTTCATAAAATTTAATTTCCTGCGCTTAAAGCTGGCCCAAATACGCCTCGACTTCAAGTATGTCTACCTCTGCCCTGCCACACACCCCCCTCCGCCTTCACCTTGCAAACCGCCCGCCCGCCCACTAGCTGGCCAGCCGCTTTAATTGCGCTTTCATTAACGCGACTTTGATTTATGGCTACCGCGTTGCCAAAGGTTTTTTTCCAGCGATTTCTTTTGCAAATATTTAAACATTTTTTTCTTTTTTTTCTGTAATTTTTTTTTCGTTTTTTGCCTGCCTGCTACGCTGCGTTGTTTGCATTGGTTTTCGACGCAGTTCGCTGGGCGCGCTTGGAGAGCTTTTTGTTTAATACATTTCGGTAGTCAATTGCCTCAACCACACAACAAGCCAACACAGCCACAACCACATCAACAACAACAACAACAACAACCACAACAACACAATTGATCAGGCACACTTAAATGCGTTTACAATAAACATTTTTGTAGTTGTTGTTGCTGCTGCTGTAGCTACTGAAACTGTTGACTTTAGATGAATCAGTTGATATTTTTACACAGTGACACGCGGAGTTCAGCCCCGCTCGCTTAGCTCTATTATGATTTTGGAAAGTCCAGACAAACTGTCGACACAGAAACCAACTGAAGAAGATGAAATGTAATAAAAAATTTTGCTTAGAACAATGCAGCTTCATAAAATATTTATATATCTAAATGAAAACTGTTCTTCTATAGAAATTATAAAGCTGAAAGATCAAAATTATCTCTTCATTTGGACCTGTAGTTAATAAATTGTTAATTAGAGTAGGATTTGGTGAAATATGTTCTAGAAATATTATCTAACTAAAATTTAATACTCAAATTTAATATAAAATTAAAAAAAAAAAAAATAAAATAATTTTAAAAGATTAAAACTAAATCGAAGCAAGAGAAATAAATCGTTGCCTAGAGCTCTTATTTTAAATAATTGTCCAGCTTGTAGCTGGTTAGGTATCTTACTCTACTTACTAGAGGCAGAAGCAACGTAAGCTCTAATAAAATTAAAGATACTATCATTATTAAGCAAGAATTTCCAATTTCTAAGGCGAAAGCCTTAGTATAAAATTAGTAAATTATACAACATATATCTTTAAATAATTAAAAAAAATAATATTATAATAATTAAGATAAATCTTCTTTTATTATAATTTAATATATTTATATTCATATTTCTAGTATTTCTTAAAAAATTTTTAAATAACTCTGCTCAAACCAGAAGAAGTCAATTTTATGTTATTCAGTAAGCCCAATGATCAGGACAACTTTTGCTGCCACGACTCTAACTTTTATATATTTCCATCAAAAACTCTTTCTAGCTTTAAGCAAATACTCTACACAGCTTAAGCTATTCAAGATATTTAATACAAATGACATATAGACACATGATTCCTACACCATATTCACATCAAATCGCTGAAAACTATTTGTGATCAGTTGCTCAGTTGCTCAGCTACAGCACAGCTGCTCGGCTGTGTGACAATCAAAATAAACAGAAACTATTTAAGAGACACCTCCGCGATTGAGTTGAGCAGTTGTTGCCACACGGCTCTGGTTGCATGCAACGCCCCCGAGTTGCATGGCAATGCGAATATGCAAAAATTAGAAATGCAAATGCGACTAGACAACGTCGACGACGTCGACTGCGACGGCGACGACGCGACGTCTTTTGATGATGCGCAAGCGCAGCTCGCAGCTCGCAGCTCGAGCGCTGAAACGTGCGACGTCCACGTCGCTGCTGGCGTCGCTGCGCACATTAAGCAGCGAGCACGTGCGCGCATGCGCAGCACATAACTTGTACGTTTAGAGTGGGGGGCATGGAGAATGGACCAAGTGCATCCCAAGAAAGAGAGAGAGCGGGAGAGCATGAGAGTGTGTGGGCATGCCAACATGCTCAGCTACTTTGTTTATTAATTCTTGTGCGCATTTTTTCGCGCTTGGCGCGGGATTTTTGTCGGTTTTGCCGTCGGCATTTTGGCCAAGTTTATTGCCGGTTTTCATTAAGAGATTTATGGCAGCAGCAGCAATTGCAGCTGACGCCTGCACTTGACCGCCGAATGCCGCTGGCATCCGTTCACGGCCTGTGCAATAAAGATTAACATTTTCAAATTCTATGCTGCTGCACTTGCTGCGACTTCAACTGGATTTCGCTGTCTGTATTTGCGTATCGATAGCCATCGCAGCTCTGGGCGACCTTGTTTTTTTTTTTGCTTGCTTGCCGAAATGTCAAGCGCCGCCCGTCGCGTCTGCTGTGAGAAAATATTTCTTGGCTGCGACCTGGACACAAGTTGGCCCACACACACACAGACAAACACACTAACAGATGTCAGACAGCCGCTTACCTGTCCCCTGCTCTAACTGCCGCCGCTTGGCCATTCGTTGCGCTTTTATTTATACGTTAAAAATGTGCGCAAACAACAGCGCGAAAAAAATCCAAATTGTTATGAAAACGCGCAAAGTGGTTAGCTTTGACACTGCGCCGCTGCTGCTGATCACTGATCACCCAACAGCGATCACCGATCACCGATCACTTGGCTCTTTAGCTGGCTGCAGCTGCTGGCCTGTCCAAGTGGCCCCCGTTCAATTTGCTTGCCAAAGTCTACATTATATTAGCAAACATGTGTGTGTGCGAGGCAGCAGCTTATAAAGCCATTAATAACCCGCGCATTTTCAACAGTTTACTCGAAACTGAACACGAGACAATGTCATGGTTCATACATCAATTGAGTTTGCTTATTAGACGAAGAGAAGAGCAGAGAGTGAAAGAGAGAGAGAGAGAGAGAGATAGATACAGAGAGTAGTATTGGCATGTTTGCACAGAGCCAAAACACTTGACACTTGCCAGTGTGAGGGAGAGAGAGAAGTGTGTGCTGTTAATTGACTGCGAGGGCAGGCAAATGAGTTGTTGACGAAGCTGTTAAGAGTAACAAATATATCGAGTAATCAGAACAAATCTTAGTTGAGAAAAAGACGTGCAAAAATTGACTTCCTCGAGGTGAGTTAAAAATTTAAAATATAAATATATAAATATATATAAATATCTTGAATTCTGTATTCTAATATGCTTAAGTAATTAGTTTTCTAAGCAACAGAAGAAGAACTTCATATTGTATGATAACTTTTTCTGTAACCAACAGATATAAGAAGTTATAAGTACTACAACCTCATCTACTGCCCCACTTACTGCCACGTCAAAAGATTCTCTTATCTCTGCCCCTCACTTAGCTCATCTAATATCTATGAGCAACTTTTCTAGCAACTCTCTTCGATTATAATACCTTGCCTATATTATAACTATCTACCTTATTTAGCATGCCTCGCATTATTTGTCTAGGTGTCTGCTGATCAGCTATGTAAGTGCCATGTCGAAGCTGAGGTAGGCGTCACTCTCCTCTCTCGCTCTCTCTCGCACAGCCTCTCTCGCCCCCCTCCACCCACTCACATCTTGAGCGTTTCGCTTGGATTTGTAAAGTCAGAGCTTAATATGCTTGTGGGTGTTAAAAACTATGTTCGTCACAGCGAATCGAGGCGAACTGCTTTAAGAGCTCATCAATTTTTTTGCAATTAGTGCACTTCTCTCGGTCTCGGATGTGACTTACGTATCTATCTATCTATAAGTTGTAGCATCTATATGTAGTGTACGAAAGTTTCTATTCGTTTCGTTTGTGGACGGCGCGCTGTTATCTTTTCTTTTTGGGAACTGTCGCACACGAATGCACAGCGGCGAAAGAAGCAGAAAAAAACGAAAACGAAACTTTAAAAGAAAATGAAAATTCCCAAAGGAAGCATAGATAATGAGCACAATGCCACCCCAGTGGCAACGGGCAGTGTGACCAGCCGGCAGTCCGTCCAGTCGGACTGCTTGGCCAGCTTGTCAGACGGTGGCTGGGTCGACTTCTGGCCCATGGTGTCAGCCATTTTGCCACGGCCGAGTACAATGGCAACAGCAGCAGTAGCAGCAGCGGCAGCAGCAGCAGCTAGCATATTGCCATTGTGCCTGCTCTCCACTTGTCTCGCTGCTCGTCTCGAGTCGACTCTCTCGACTGGGTCGCAGTCGCAGTCGACGTCGTCATTGCCTGTCTCTGCTTTGCTTTTGTTTTTAGCCATTGTTAGTGGAGGGAGTTATGTGTGGCTGCCGCTGTAGCTGCTGCTGCTGCTGCTGCTGCTTTTGCAACATTTGAATGATTCTCGTTGGTCGTGTCAGTCCCACGGGTAATTATTGACACGGTTGTATGCACGCAGCCCAAAAACACACTCACACACACACGCACACTCAGGCACACGTACACAGAGAGAAACTGAGCAGCGCTAGCATGCCACGCGAAATAATAAAAACTCGAAATAATAATGAAAATGTCGGCAATGCTTAGTGGATAGGGGGCGCTGAGGGTGACCCGTTGTTAAGGTGGTGCCGAGTGGTGCAAGTGGTGCGAGCGGCTCTCGATGTCGGTCGCACTTAACACGCACGGCTACATTAAAACCAATGAAAACTACAATTTGCCATCTTATATTACTACATTTTTATCATACGACTATATACGATATACGAGCATAGCCCTAATGTGAATAAGCATTTATAGCACCCAAGTGCGACGGCAGCGGCAACGCCAGCGAGGCATTAGAACTATGTCAGAATGTTTGACACGAAGGTTAAAAATTATATATACACTACTAGAAAAAGTGGAGTAGTTGTAGCTGAGCTACATTGGAAGAGTGTTTGATGGAGTTTAGTGTTGGCTCTTTGTGAACAGGAATCTAAATTTACCCATACTTTAGCTGAGACTCCTTTAAATTCATTAAATTTCGTAGAAAAAATAAAAATTAGTTTTTCCTAAAACTTTTTCTAACTTCAACTTCAACTTAAACTAATTCAGATTCAGTTTCTTCTTCACATTTCTATACCCCCATATGCTATTTTAATCATATATTCTATATATTAGACCTAAGAGAGCATTCAAAATTCGTTGTCTGAAAAACGCGTCTTAGTTCTTTAGTTAAAAAAGTTATTTAGCCTAGGGGCAGGTTTTTATCTATGTGGGTGTGTTCGATACGTGTGTGTGTGTGTGCTCGCATATCAACCCCAAAAATGGCAGGTGGCAATAGATATATGGTTAGGCACTGTAGGCAGCCATGTTCCTTTTTCTTATATCATTTGTTTTTTTTTTCTACTTTTTAATTTGTAATTAAGACGACAAACCATAAAATATAGAAATTCAAGTGCGAAAGCGTGGGCGTTATATAAATACTTATATATATAAATATATATAAATATATATAAATATATATATATGTGCATCCAATTTTATACAAATCAAGTTCACAAAACTTCGTCTCAGATTAAATGAAAAAATATATATTTTTTAATAACGTTAACAACTTATTGGGAATTATATATTTGTTGATGAAACATGAAAGCCGACGCATAAATTGAAATTATTGCTATTGCGCTTCTGTATATATGCCTTAAATATATATATATATAAATATACATATTTTACATATATATGTATATATAACTGGCTTTCAATTACGACAATTTGTTGTTTTATTCTACATTAAATACATATATATTTTTTATTATAATTATTATTGTTATTATATTTTTGGGCTTGCCAAAAACAAAAATATTGTTGTTAGGCTGACGCAATTTTTATGCAAAATTACTAACCGAAATTTTGTTGTATGAAAATGTGTGCAATCGGCTTCCAGAGAAACATGCAAAACAATAATATATGCATTTAAATTATGGGCTTAATGCAAATATCGTGGGGCGCAGTTGGGGCTAAGGGCAATGCGCAGCCAAATAATATGAAAGCAAATTAAAAAAGAAAAAAATATAATATATATATATACAAGCGTAAATGAATTATAAATTATATATAATGTACACAAATGATGTAAGGAAAATAAACAAACTAATTTCAATTTTCAATTTAAGTAATTGCAAAATGGATGAGAGGAAAGCACTTCAGACTTATATTCAAATTATTATTATTATTAATATGTGCCCATATTATTATTCGTATAACTATTTTATAATTATTTTGATTTCTTATTAATACTTTTATTATTTATATTATGTATATATAAAAATTAGTCAAATATTATTAATTTATTTTTTATTGTTGTGTAATTTATTGTTACTATAAAAATTATAAAATAATATTTTTTTATACTTTATTTTTAAATAAAAAAATATTTTTTTTTTTAAATAAGGACAATGCTGAGTTTGAGCACATAGCAGGGCGGGAAAACATCTGATGACAAAGTGAGAGGCAGCTCAAGCAGTAGGAAGTTTCTTAGTCGCGCAGCAGACATCAGTAAAAGGCATCACCTGCCTCCCACACACAAAAGGATATCAATATTATTATCATTATTTTCTATCGTTGTTCAGATTATCATTACTGTTATTATTCTTACTTTTACTCATAAATATTATTATCATAAATTAAAAACTAAAATATATAAAATTTAGTTCATTATCCAGGCAACAATTTCTTTATCATTCACGCCGATGAGCAATGATCGCTTATTGCAATAGCATTTTATTTATAATCAATAAAAAGTAAACAAACGACAATTTTCATAAACAATCTCCGCATTAACTGCTTCAGATAGGGGGTCAGCGAGGGCTGGTTTATTAGTTAATTGTGACGTAGGCAACCGCATTATAATATGGCCACTTAATTGTTAAATTGTTAATTGCTTTTCGAACACTTTAAACAAACAAAAGTAATAACCGTAATTAACGCAATGGGAAATCGAATCCAATTGGAGGCAGCAAAAACAGCAACAATAACAAAAGTGTCTCGCTCTCTGGCATTTTGGCTGTAAAACTGTCAAGTCCAATGACTCATAAACTGCAAATGGGCAACGTTAACGCTAATTAAATAATAATAAAAGGATATATATTTGCAAATAAAATTCTTCTTTCATTTTTTTTTTCGAATAATATTCTCTTTTATTTGTTTTTTTTTTAAGTTTTTTTCATGTTTTTTTTTCATTTTGTTTTCTTGGTTTAAATTTCTCTGTGTATGTGTGTGTATAGAGTGTGTGTGTGTGTGGGTGGAATTTACCGCTTTGTTGACTTGGTGCTTCCATTTGTTGTAGCATAATTTATTATACAATTGAGGGCATGGCTTAAATATTAATATTTTTATCGTCTTTATCATTACCATTATCATTAGCATTATCATTATCATTATCATCATCTCATTCTCTATATGCATAGTGTTCAACATACCAAACAAAATAACTAAAAGTATTTTTTATTTATTTCTATTTTATATACCCAAAAAAGAAAATTAAAAGCAATTTTTTGTTTTTTTTTTTTTAATTAATATTTAAAAGTTTTGCGTATTTGTATTTTTGTTTTTTTTTTTTTGTTTCGTTCTTGTCATTTTCGTTTATACAATAAAAAATTAAAAAAGTTGTACGTATATCAAAAAACACATTTATAATATTTTCTTTTGTTTTTATTTAAGTTTTTTGTTTGTTTTTGTTTTTAATTTACATCAATTATATATTTTACAATTTAGCTTTGTTTGATTATTTTTTAAGATTTAGCTATGTGTGGTTGTGTGTGTGTGTATTGGATTTTGCTTATAGAGAAAGTACAGTACTAAGTAACTAAACTTCTTTTTGCGCCTATTCATTAAATTATCGCCTAGAAATTAAAAGTTTATATTTAAGCTTGTTTTTGTCTTTATTAAATTATATATATATGTATATATATATATATTATGATTTTTTGTATTTTTTTTCTGTTTTTGTTTTTAGTTATTTTATTAAAAAATCTACAATTGCATTTAAAGCTAAAAATATGACTTAACTGTAGTTTTATTTACAGAATGTTTATTTCATTTATGTTTTCCATATTTTGTTTTCCTTTTTAGAGTACATACTACTGGCTATATATATATGGAGATATATATATGCACGGCTGTTGGCTAATCTAAGACCCTAGCTAGAACCGAGTTTGTCAGAGTTTTGCTTGGTTCGGTTCGAACCACTTGAGCGCTACAAATATTTGACGATTTTTCTTTACTTTTGCTTAAATATAAAATTAATATTATTTTTTATTTTTTTGTTATTTGATTTTTGTTTTCGGGTTTTTCGCTAGTTCTCTAAATTCACACGGGCGACATAGTGTTGGGGCGTAGGCTAAATGGGGGCGTGGTCAAATGTTTTCAAGATTTACCTTTGCTTGGATGAAATTGCAGCTGAAGGCCAAAAGTTGATTTGAGATTTCAATTTCTTTTCTCTTCTTTATGTGGAACATTTACCAACACTTGTCGCACTTTAGCTAGTTATCGATCGCAATTCGATCGATTTTTGTTTTTGTTTTTATAATTTTTTTTTTTGTTTTTGTTTAATTTAGATTTAAAAACAACATCACTTGGTTTCACGTTTGATTTGAATTGCGTGTTTAAATTTTTACAACGAGTTTTTTGTTTGTTTTAGAAAGTTTTTGAAACTTTGAAGTTTGAAACAAAAATACACACCTGTATATATATATATATATAAGTGTACATATATTTGTGTTAAAAAAGACATGAGAGAGCTGTATATATATGTATACAAAAGAATAAGAAGAAGAAGACGAAGAGTATTCAGCTAACTGATCCACTGCCCTAACTAATTGGTTGTAACACAGATTAATGCACTGGTAAAAAGGGGGGTTTCGGGGGAGGGGGGGGCACGGAGCAGCCCCAAAATGGGCGAGAAAAGAGACGAGAGCTGAAATTCCAATTGGAGCTCCAATTGGTGCCATTGGAGTTGGGTCTACATCTGGGTCTTAGGGCTGCTCGCGCTTGCATTGCGGCCACCCGTCCGGCAGCGTGTCCTAGGAGGACTCGTAGCCAAACCAGGCGGCCGACGAATGCTATTCACCACCCGCACCGCCGCCACCAAAGCTATTGAAGTGACGCACTGCACCCGGCGCAGCGGCTGCCCCGAATTGCAGGCTCAGCTCGAAGAGACGACGAGCGTGCAGCTGCTGCTGCTGCTGCTGATGATGATGATGCTGCTGGTGATGGTGGTGCTGGTAGTGATGATGCTGATGCAGTGCCGCCGCCGAATGGGCATTCAAATTGAGATGACCGCCCAGCACACTCGACGCCGAGCCCGGCGAGGCGGCACTCGGCGGCTGCAGTGGCAAGCCGCTGTTGCTGCCGGCACCGGGCGACAACTGCGAACTGCTGCTGCCCTGCGTCTGCGACTGCAGATGCTGTGCGTGGGGATGCTGCAGCTGATCGCTGGTATGGAATAGATGCGGATGATGCGCGGGATTCAGATGCGGATGCTGGTGCGGATGATGGGCGGCATGATGCGCGTGCTGATAGCGCATCGGATCCATGTACATGGCAGCTGCTGCAGCGGCTGCTATGCTGGATGCCTGTTGCTGTTGCTTAACTTGCTCCTCATTGTTGTTGTTGTTGTTGTTGTTGGTGCTGTTGTTATTGTTGTTGTTGTTGTTGTTATTCGTCTGACCATTAGCGGAGGAGCTGCCCAGCGGACTCTGCGGCGACATCACCTGACCCTGACTGGTCATCGTCACCGAGGAGCCCGCACTAGATGAAGGTGTATTGGGCGTATGCTGCTGCTGCTGCTGCTGTTGTTGCTGCTGCTGCTGCTGTTGCTGTTGTTGCTGTTGGTGTTGCTGTTGCTGCTGTTGGTGTTGCTGTTGCTGTTGTTGCTGTTGGTGCAGACTGTTTGCAGGAGTGGACGCAGCTGCAGCTGAGTTCGACTCCTGGATTTCTGATTGCTAGTGAGCCGCCAACTGGTGAGCCGACTGCATGTTCTGTGGGCTCAGCATTGGCGGGCTGTGGCTGTGCGAGTGGTTGCCCATGGGGCTGCCGTGCATGTCGTGGTGCGAGTGATAGCCACCGTGATGCATGTGTCCCGGTGGCATGCCGTCCATCATGTCGCCACCGAGCGTATTCGGCGGTGTCATGCGCTTCTCCTTCTGGCGCCGATTGCAGAACCACACGCGCACCACCTCCTTCTCCAGCTGCAGTGAGTCCGCCAGCGAGGTGATCTCCTGCGCCGAGGGCTTCGGCTGCTTGTGGAAGTGCTGCTCCAAGGCGCCCTTAACGCTCACCTCAATGCTCGTGCGTTTCTTGCGCTTGCGTCCCTGGGCGGCGATCTTGTCGATGCTCGTCGGCGAGCCAGTGGTGGAGTCTGCCTCCTCGAGCCACTTCTGCAGCAGCGGCTTCAGCTTGCACATGTTCTTGAAACTTAACTGTAGAGCCTCGAAGCGACAGATTGTGGTCTGCGAGAAGACATTGCCGTAGAGCGTGCCCAGGGCCAGGCCAACGTCCGCCTGGGTGAAGCCGAGCTTGATGCGGCGCTGCTTGAATTGTTTGGCGAATGCCTCCAGATCATCGGATGTGGGCGTGTCCTCCTCGCCACCACTGATCGTATCACGATCGCCGCCACCACCGCCCATATGATGTGGTATATGCAATTGGGGCGACTCGCCGCGCAGCGCATGATGCAGTGGCGCCACCTGGTGATGGGCCGGATGATGGTGCAGCATCCCATTCATGGCCGCATGATGATACTGCAACGGGGAGCCACCCGTGGGCGCATAGTGTCCGGCATGTGGTGCATGCCACGGGGCTGTAGCGTGCGGCGAGGCCATGCCCTGTTGGATGCGCGTCTGTTGCGACAAGTGTGACATCTCCTGCTTGACAGAGTCAACGGCTGCGACAGCGGCGGCGGCGGGATGATGGTGCGTCGTATGATGGGTGGGCAGGGACCACGGATCCGGATGCAAAGCACTCCAGCTGCCCAGCCCAGAGCCCGGTGTCAGGCCGCCCAAGCTGTTGCCCTGTTGCACCTGTCCGTTGGGCGACGGCGACGATGGCAGCTGCTGTTGATGATGTGAGGCAGCGGCTGCAGCGACTGCTGCATGGTGATGATGGTGATGCTGCATGTACTTCATTTCGCCAGCATCGGCGGCCGAGCGGGGCGAGGATGTGTGATAGCCACCGCCACCGCCGCCGCCGCCGCCACCACCGAGGGCCATGTCAAGATCACCGCTGGGCGGTGTCATATAGGAGGTAGCGGCCATCCCCACCGCTCTGGGGCTGTTCAGGCCCTCCACGCTGGCGGGGTAGGGCTCCAAGTTGGGGCTCAGTTTAACGACTTTGTAGACCGATCGATCGAAAGGAAGACCTGAGTCCCTATGCTCATTCCACTCGAACCGTGAGGCAACCGTTTTGAAGTCTTTTACTGGCAACGTGGCGGCACCAAAAATTGTGGGCGTGGCGGCACGCAACACACTCTCAACACTCAACACACTGAACACTCGCAACACACTCAACAAGTTTCGTCACCGACGGCGCGACGAACAAATTTTGTGTTTTCAATTTTTTGTGATTTTTTTCATTTGCTTAAAAAACTTTTGTGTTTTTTTATTCAATTTTTTTATATGTTGCGCAGTTTTTTGATTTTATTTTTGAATTTTTGTTTCGTATAAATTTCTGGTTTTGTTATTGTTGCACTTTGTGGCTTGATTTAATGATTTGAACACTTGGCACTATTTCTTCGTTGTTGATTTGTTGTCGATGTTGTTGTCGTTGTTGTTGTGGTTGTTGTTGTTGCTGTTGCTGTTGCTGATGTTGTCGATGTGGTTGATGTTGTTGATGTCGTTGTTATGATTGTTGTCGTTGTGTAGTCACAAAACACACAGAACGAAAATACTTCAACTATTCAGATTTTGAGATTCGGCATTCAGTATTGTGTTTGAGATTTTGTTTCAGCTTGCGGATCAGCTTTGAGACGCCAGAGACAGCGCACATAATAATAATAATATATACTATAAATATACACACTGAGAGACGGCAAGCCCAGCAGACACGCTATAGAGAGCCTATGGGACAAATTCACGTGCAAACTCGTAGAGCTATCGAAGTGAACTAACGTCATGCAGCGGCCAGCGGCGCTACGTAGACGGCGCTCTCGACGTTCGACAACAACGACGGCACACACACGCACACGAACGCGCGAGCTCACACTCACACACACACACACACACGCGCGCACGAACACAGCTAGCGCTGCGAAACCAGTTTTCAACCCGTCTTCCAATACGCCATGCGCGCGAGCGAGACGCTTAACATGGTAACGACATGAATGATGCGCGTGCGACTGAGATGGCCTGTGAGAGCGCATGAAACTGGAAGTCGACTTGCGCTCTATTGGGCTCGCTGTTCGCTTTCCAGTGCCGCCCACCAAAAAGGCAAGCAAGCAGCGTCGCATTCCCATGCAGAGTGACATTTTTAATTGCCAGCACCAGCAGGCCAGCAAGGGAGAGCGAGAGCGCAAGAGGCGCGCGCGCACACAGGCCTTTGTCAGACGCAGAAAGCTTTTCGCACAGGACTGCGGCCGCTACAGGAAGCTTTGTTCAGTTTGCTGTCGTCGCTCTTTGGACTGCCAACTTTTGCTTTCATTTTGTTGGTGTGCGTGTGAGCGTGTGTGTGTGTGTGTGAGCTTGTGGGGCGTGTGCAATGGCAACGCCACAATGGGGCGGGCAATGCAACTGGCAACGGGCAGCGAACACCGGACAACGGGCAAATAGGCAAACGGACAAACGGGCAAACGGCATCGAGCGAACGCTATCTCCGATATCGGAGCATCTAACGCGTCCGAGAACAACTGTAAAATCAGTCGCACATTAATTGAAATGTATCGCGGCAATAAATTTGCATGCAAATGTTACAATGTTTCAATCTTCGTCCAGTTTCCAGTTCGCAGCTTTTGTTATGCATATCTGTCAGTTACTTTCAAAGAAAGGCCCATTGTCTATGTGTCTACAAACGGTGGAAGTGTGTGTGTGTGTGTGTGTGCGTAAGTCTGTGCGTTGTTTTCTGTTTCGGTACTCGTGCTTAGTTCACCGTTAGGCATTCTCCTTGCTAGTTATTGATTTGCAGAGAGTGTTAAATTTTCTTCTTTTTATTCTGCTGTTATTGATTTTTCATTTAACAGTATTTGCACAAATGCGCGCCATTTGCATAGCTGCGATTTGTATGTAAACAGAGCTGAACTTCTTTTGTGCGTTTCTAGCGCCATCTCGCTCACTCTCTCTGACACCCTTTGTGTGTGGCTGTTCGAGTTTTGATTTAGTGGAGCTGCATAGATAAAGCGCCCTTTGTAAGGAGTTTTTTTTATGGTTTGCTTTTTGTTTGTGCACAATGGAGCAACAGTTCAGCACACTGTGCAAAAATTGACAAAACTTGTGACTTGACTAAGTCTGGGTTGTCGCCGGCTCCAAAGTTTGCTTCAAACCTGTGCGGAACTTTCAATCTAATCTAACTAATTTGATTCAATAATTTAATGCATCTAGTGATAGCCTAATGGATTTATTAACTGCTAATAGCTCTAATTTAATGACGTAATGATTATATTTTAATATAATCTTATTCATTACTTAAAAAACCTCTTGGGATGTGATTTAATTATTCATTAAATAGTTAAGTTATATTATTATGAGATTTTGTTTAAATATACTTTTATACAGGCCTAAGCAGTTTGTTACTTATAAATTATATTCTGTTCAGTCTTCAATTCCTGCTGTCTCTGTTTACAAATTAATATATCTGCTATATCACCATCTAATTGAAAGCATTTTCTATCATTTATACACTTTACTGCCGTATTTCTCTCAAGCTGCATATTCCATCTCTTTCAACTACTTTTGCGGCAGGTCAAGCGTTCAGGTTGTGTCAAAAATTATGCAAACTAAGGTCAACGCCATGCACAACAAACAAACACTCACACACACACACACAAGCATCACTTTGTTTACATTTTGTTGTTGTTTTTAAAATTTCTGTGTCCTTTGGCCACACACTTGGGCATAATTAATAAGCCACAGAGCGAGCTAAGCGAGTCAAGTTGTGTCGGCCAACCACGGGAAACCACAGCGCCACGGCTCACGCTCCTTGGCCAAATTTACATGATAATTAGGCGGCGGCGTTAAAAAAATAAAAAACCAAAAAAAAAAAAAACAGAAAAAATATATTTAAATTTCAAATGATGTTAAAAATCCTGTTTAGCTCGTCCCCGCCCCAACCCCGGCCGTCATCTGGACGTATGCTAAATGCGCACGCGCCGCGCTGCCTGAAAAGGACTTGTTGCATAATTATGCGAGAGAAAAAAACGCAAATGCTAAAAAAACATAGCTAAACGCTGTATTTATGAATGAAGATCTCTTTCGCTCTCTCACTCTCTCTCTCTCCCTCTCTCTCTGTTTGTCTGCCTTTTGATTTGGATGATAATGAGGTGCGATTAGCATTTTGGCTGCATTCATTTCAGCTTCGTAGCCGGCGCACTTGCTTATAATTATTAGCATAATTTTCTTCTTATTTTGCATTAAGTGGCGCGTTGTTGTTGTTGCTCTTGTTCACACACATACACACACATTCATAAAAAATAATAAAATTTGGCATCGTCTGTTGGCAAATTAATTTGATCACCGATTTGAAGACCAGCTTGAAACTGGTCTCGTTTTCAGAGACGCGCAATTAAGGCGCGGGAGTCCAGAGCCGGGAACAAAAAGTCCCATTTGAGTGCCTAATTGTGGCCTTATTTAACGTTAAAGTGTATGCAAAACAAATTTATCGAGCAGCCATAAGAATCTTAAGTATTTAGAAGTAAATATGTAAATCGACAGCGTGTTATATCAATCGTAACTCAGCATTAGCTACACATATTTGAAGCAACCCTGCTTCAATGAACTTCTTGACTAGAGAAGAGAAGAAAAGCTGAAGTTTCAAGTTGGCAATCTAATTGAGTTAAGATATATATACAGATTTAAGTATGCAAGCAAATATAATAGTAAAATATACAAATTTAAGCCTTACTATAAATATAAAGAATTCGAGAGTTTTCTTATACAAACCTATTATAACTCGGCTTTTACTGAAGACGATTGAAAATGTTTAATAGTTACAAACTTGTCAGTTAGAGTTGAGCTCAAAAATAGCAAATCGCTGTATCCAAAGAAATATTATCAAAAAAATTATATACATTTAAATATATACTTTTTAGATTTGGTAGAATTTTATGTTTTATAATACGTATTCTAGCTTATCATATAAGTAATCTATTCTATATTAAATGATCTATTATTTCTATATATATATATATATTGTTAATATATTGTGTGTTTAGTATAAATAAATCCATCATCATCTCTGACTTATAAGTTCTGATTCAACTTGATGACTTCAACAATTTTCTTTAACTTTCCTAGTTTCATAGACTCTCTCCTATTATCTGCTACAATATCTTCCTAGCTCATATGCATCTCAAATTCTGCATGACTTCTTTTTGATGAGCAAAACAAAACGTTTCATTAGCTTATGTCAGAATACAGCTGCAATTTTTGTTCACAGCTCAGCGCAAAGGACAGCTACAGGCACCACATGAAACCCATCCCAAGCAGACAGTAGTCGGTCAACTCTTTACAACAAACAAGAATAATTGCGCGCCAAAAAAGTAGCACATACACTCACACACACCCAGAGAGAGAGGAAGTGAAGAAGCTACCCAAAAGACAAGAGGAACTCTTGCACAACCCTTTGCCGTTGCCTTTGGTCTGCCTGCGCTGCCTGGCAAGGTCAAAGCGAGCGACTCAAATCGCATAGGCAAATTTGCTCAAGACACAAACTTCTTAAGCCTTTCAGCCCTTGCTGCGTCCTGCGAGCTGCAAGCAGCCATTTATCATTTTTTGCCGTTTTGCAATTTGAAATTTGTGCAATTTTTGCGATTTCTGCAATTTTGCATGCAAGCGGCCGTTAAAGTCGTCCTGCAATCAGGCTGCGTCGCTTATCCTTTGGCCTTTATCCTTTCACTTTCGCTACCTACATGCACCCCAAATGCTTGCCAAATTCCAATACACACGCACACACACATGCACACGCGCGAGCAGGACTCGCTGTCATATGCAAATTAGCACAGCCTAAAAAAACGTTAGAGCACATTTTTTTAGCGTCCCGCCAAAAAACACAACATAAAAAACTCAAATGGCAATTGTTGTTGTTGATGGGTGTGTGTGTTCAGTACGAGGTCCTGCGAAACGGCATCTAAATGCATTTCGGTGCGCCTCATTGGCTCTGGCATTGAGCTCAACTGTCAATGCGACCTAGGCAAAGGGCGAAATATGCAAATTAGTTAGCGTTCTTCTCTTCTTCTTCTTCACCTCTTTTTATTTATTAACTAATTTATCTCTGTGTCCCATAGGCAACCCGTCAGGGCCGTGAAATATAGCAAAAAGCCTTACAACACCTGGCCACAATTCCATTTTCCCCTCTCGATAGTTTTTTTGCGCGGTTTTTATCGCTACGCCTTGTGTGTGGTGCCAAAGCGATGAGGTCGCTAAGTAGCTGAGCAAATAATCTAAGCTCAGTAGATATCCGTTTGAAGCATGCAAAACACAGTTATTGAAGGTGAAAAGACTGTGAAGGTGCAGTTAAGATTAGACTAAGTTTATTTATCTTTCTTTCACTTTATTAATCCATCTAAAGTTGGGATGGAAAGAAAGCTGGAGTTCATATGATTTGTAGTATACATTATAAACCGTAAAGCATCTCTTAGTCTTCAATAGTGTGTGTGGGTGTGTGTGTATGTGTGTACTTGACTTAGTTTAACTTAAGCTAGCCTAGGGCAAGTGGCGTGGCAGCTCTGATGGCTGTTCTCGTAGGTGCTCCAAATTTTATTCTAGACAACATAATATATGTATCTTAACTTTATACATATATATTATATATATTAATTTATCAGTATAAATAAAAATATATCTTTTATATGCCTTGGGATGCCCAGGAATCGTACGATAAAAATAACAATTGAATAGATATATTCTAAGTTTACATTCGTTTACATATATTATAAAAATATTATATACATTTGCGATTTCATATAAATTTTTTCGACTATAGAGCTGGGAGTATTCATGTATTATTATAAAGGTAATTTAAAGAATGCCTTTCCAAACTATCTTAGCCACAAAAGACACCCGCGCTGGTCTTATCAATATGATAAAGCAGCAACCCATCAAATATAATTTGTAATTTGTAAAAAAGCGTCTATCCAACTATATTCCATTCAACATATAGTTTATTAGTTAAGCTATAAACAAACATAAAATATTATTATAACTTCCAATAAGCACTTAAGCAAAATGATAGCTAATATTCAAACTATATAAAGACATAACATGCTGTTTCCAAGCATTATACAGCTCTCTTTCAACACACATCTGAGTTGCCATAAAAAAGCGATTCGGAAACACTTTAAGGCCAATCACAGCAAAAGAAAATGAAAATAGAAAAATAAATTATTCATGGAAAAGTTAAATATGCGCTTGGTTCGCTAGGTTCGAGCTCTCACTTTCAGCGCGAGTTATTCTCTCTCTCACTCTATGCAATCAGTTAATCATTGAAGAGAGCTAAGCCGAAGCCATGAGCATTTGTATTAGCATTTGCAGTTGAAAATTAAAAACCCTGTTCACACCCACTAAACGCGGCGACAGGAAACCGCACGGACCGAAAACACTCTTTCCTACTTACGTACAGAAAGAGGAATATATTCCTCATAAAAAAACATATGTCAATAAAAATCTTTTAGAAGTTCATTTGCATAATGCAGTCAAAAGGGCAAACGCTGAACTGCGGATCGTTCGGTCGTTCGTTCGTTCGTTCATTTGGTTTTCCTGTCACCAGAAAAACAGAGCCCAACTGCAGGCCAGGTGAGGGCATTAAAACACAACCAAGCAACATCAAAAAGACAACAACTGCAACAAACACTGTGACACGCATGTTTGTTTCCTTCGACTGATATACGCAAGGGCGGCTCGCAGGAGGAGGCAGCGGACAGGGAGCAGGGAACAGGGGGCAAGGAAGGGCTTAGGGTCACACTCAGGGGTGCATATCATTAGCGCTTAAAAAACTGGCATACATTTTCCGACAGACACTTTTTTCTTTGTTTTTGTATCACACACATCAAAGGCCAATCAACTTCCAACTCTTCCAACTCACATTTAAAGTGCGTCTTATCGGAAACGGAAGTTCACCCTTAACCCCTTTTCACTTAGCCAATGCACAAACCCCACAGTCCCGGGTGAGTTTCTAGCAGTGGTGAGTATTCTATAGATGTTCTGCTATAAAAATGCAAGGCGCTCTATATAGAGGTGAGAACTAGCTATGCCTATTATAATAATATACAGATTCAACTTCAGATGAAGTTTGATCTAAAACTATAAATAACAATACATATATTATAAATATATATACTTTTTTTAAGCCAGCTAAGCTTTTTTCCAATTTTCAAATTGAAGAACACGTTGATTTATTTAACAAAATATTTTGAATAATTATTTTGATATATATTTTGTGTATATTATATATTTTATATAATACGTATTATATATATTTATCTATATTTTATATATATTATTTATATATATTATTTATATATATTTATTTATATTTTAAATTGTTCTGAAAGCTGTAAGTCTCGATGTTTCATAGTCAACTAACACAGTTAGTTGCTATAACTAAATATTTCTAGAGTCAAGTTTGGCCTTTCAAATTGCTAGTTTCATATTTCAATCCATGGTCTGTTTTAATAAAAACTTAAAAAATCTGTTTCGTATGCATATTCTGTGCTCATATAATACAAATGAGGTGCATGCGATTCTCTCAGTCTTTCGACATTAACTGCAGCGATTTCTGGCACTTTAGCTGCAGTTCGGAATCCTCTTGGCATCTGCCTTCATCTGTTGATCGGCTGCTCTGGCTGCAGTCGTAAAAGTGCTTTTCGAATTGCATAATTTGGACAACGCCTTTTAATTGAAACATAAACGCCATTTTTATTGCGCAAACGCACGCGCCAATGATTGAGGCATTTTATTTACCGTAAAAAACGACAACAAGAAGAAGCAGCAGCAGCAGCAGCGTCGCAATTTGCGCAGAAATTGCAAATCGCCCATAAGACATAAATGAAATTTTTATAATCGAAACGAGACGCTGACGGAGGTCGCCACCGGTTGCGCATGCGCCGAATTTTTTACTCTCTTGATTTTAACTGTTATTGTTATTAAGTTTTTTGTTTGTATTTTTTGCTTTTTTTTTTGTTTTTGTTTTTTGACCAGTCAGTGACAGCGCATGAGTTGCCGACAAAGCCACGTTTTGACGCCTTAACGTGACAACGTTGGTCAGACTCGGAGTTCGAGCCAAGGATGACGCGCTTTGATCTTCGTCTTGACGGCGACGGCGGCAGCCAAAGACTTTGAGATACGGTCCGGCGGGGGTGTAGCACGTGCACGGCTGTGGCTCTCCTCTGGGGACGATGCTATCATTTCAGTCGACTGCTTTCTTTAATAAGCTGCGCGGCAAAAAGTTGAGGCAGAAAACAAAAAACAAAAGACTTAAGACACAAACGCGTTTTCATAGCAGCCCCTCGCAAGCGCGATGCTTTACACCTGATAACCAAGACGACGCACTCATTGAGACCGGCACAGGACTGCAACGATGACGTCGACTGCAACGCCAACAGCGACTGCGGCTGCGACTGCGACTGAGCTATGCTGTTGTGATGTAATCAGGCTGTGCGTCTGCTGCTGCTGCTGCTCCTCGCTTCTGCGATTTGCCGTACGTGATATTGTTAAAAGCTTTTAATTGAAGTCATCTTCTTGCTCAAAAAACAGGTAGCTGCCTCTAGAGTCGTCTGCTGCGGCTGCGGCTGCGGCGGCTGCTGCTGCTGTTGCTGCCGCTGTCGATGTCGATGTCGAGCATTTTTATGATTAAACTAATTTTTCTTGCCCGCAAAACTCTTATAGCAGGTGATGTGGCTCCAGTTCCCTCCGCCAGCCAAGTTATTTTAATAAACTGCGCGACGTGCCACGCATTTTGAAAGACGATCGGTTTCAATTTTATTATTGTTGTGGCTGCCTCGGCTGCCTCTAGATTATTTCCAGCACTTGTAAGTGTTGTTAGAAGGGAGTGCCAACCAACTGGCTGACCAGACCAGACCAGACCAGACCAGGCCAGGCAGGCCTGAGCAGGCAACGTGCTCATTTAACAGTAGCCAGCATACGTCGCTCATAATAACTTAAGCCAGCATAAAATATTTTAATGATAGACATAATAGCCACTACCAGGAGCTGAGCAAGCGCCGGCTTAAATGCAGCAGAAAAAAAAAAACAAACAAAGCATTAGGACAAATATTACAAGCTAAGCAATGGGTCTAAAGAGCAGACAGAGATATGCATAGTGAGTTCATTTCCTGTAGCTAACCAGGTGATTAGAAGCTAAAGATATAAACTTAGACTCTTGCGGATTTGCAGACAAAAATGCATTTAATTTATATTTATACATATAAATTTTATATTTATACATAAATATATTAATTTGTGCCTCTCCATCAAGCGCAATTTATCTATCGACTCTACAGACCCCTCAAAAGGCTTTTCTATATAAGCCTAACTCCATTCTTAGAACAAGACCTAAAAGCTTCCCTTTACATAAGCCCAACGTCTTTTTATGCCACCTTCTGTAGCATACCCATAACTTATTTATCCCGCCACTTATAAGTCAATTTACAACAAGCATAGTAAGCTTAGTTGCTGCAGGACTTTTTCATATGCGTAATGCATATAATTTGCAAGGAGATGGGAAGGAGCAGCAGGAGGGAGTCCAACCCAGCAGGCACTTAAATAAAGTTGTGAAGTAGCGCATAAAATAAATAACAGGCACTTGACCAGCGCTACGACTCACTCGATTAAAATCAATGAAAATTTATACATACATCTCTCCAATGGATAGCTAGCCAGAAGCAGCACCCGCAGCAGCAGCAGCCTAAGCATGAATCGCTTCCAAATAGTTGATGCAAACGGCGAGATGTGAGCTGCAAGATCCAAGATGCGCACTGCGAGATACGAGTCATAACTATGTGCAAGACCATTTCATTTTTCAACAATTGGCCAAAACAACGCCTCAATAACAACATAAAAGACAAGCAAGTATATTGCAGTTGGACATACATGGCGGCATGATACGCGCTCATGGCTAAAGAGGAACTTAAGCTAATCAGCGAAGGCACCAAGACTCAGAGGGCAAAGCATATGGCTCTTTTTATAGAAAATGTCAACAGGCGAACTGTCTGACTTGATCCTTCTAATATCAAAGCTTTGGCAGATATAGGTTATTCTTGATCTTGAGAGATGCATTTATATAATTTCAAAGTCAATAAACAGAATTGACAAGCTTAGCGGCATCCCCAGAGAGCATGGACAAGATTTTAAGCTCCTTATCAAACGACACTTGATCACGACTAAATAAGCCGCAGCTCAAGTGCTTAACTACCACACAAATCGAAAATCCAATACGCTCTTTCTCTCAACGTGAACGGTCATAAAAAGGGGGGCGTGCGCTGTTTTTGGGGGCCACAGCAAAAGTAATGAGCAGTTGGCCACGCGCTAACCAAAAAGCATTCATGAATCCAAATGCGAAATGCGAAATGTGAATGCGAATGCGAATGCAAAAAGGCCCGCCAGGCAAGAGCCAGAAAGGAGCAAAAGGAGCAGTCAGGCAGACAGCCCAACAGGCTGCTTGAGCTGCACTCGAGTCTATAATTATAATTGAAATCAATTGATTTATTTGCGTGGCCAGCTCGCGAGCTCTGCCTATGCCAAAACGCATAAAGCCATAAAGAAAAATGGCAACAAAACAATTCGAGAGTTGCTGTTGTTGTTTTTTGTTTGTTGTTGTTTGCTGATCGTGTGTGCTTAATTGTTGTTATTGGTTCGACTGTGGCTTGGCCAATGTGCGCCGCTGGCCAATTTGTTTGGCAGACTAGACGTTGTCGTCGTCGTTGTTGTCGTTGTTGTCGATAAGGTCATGAGCAAGTGTCAATCGAGTGCATAAATTATTTATTGGGGCGTTTGCACAAATGGGTGGGGTCCAGAAATAAATGTTGCCCAGAATGGTTGAATGTGTGCTCGAAGGGCAACGTGATGGAGCATAGCTTATAACCCAGCCATGCGCCAAAGGCGAGACAATCTATTATGTGCCATGGCATATATTATGAATACAGTTTATATATAAAATATATATCTGGGTTGGCTGATTCCTGGCAATCTGTACGATCTGCCGCTTGCACCTGCCCACAAAATACACTTGTGCGCTGTTGTCAACGACAGTAGCTCTAGCTATATACAAAGCAACAACACAAACACACACACACAAACAAACAACAACCTTTTGTGGCCATAAGACAGGCACACACAACCTGTCTCACATTTCAAAATACATAATTAAGTATGCACAGCGAGTTTGTTAGATAAAAATCTTAAAAACCCTTAAAAAGCTTTAAGCGCCTAAGACACACATACACAAGCTAAAAGAGAAGAAGAAGAACGGCAAGCAGCAGCAGCAGCGTAGGGGCAATACTTGATGGATAACTTGATGAGTATCGGATAAGTTGTGGGGACTTTGTAGCACAGCAGAAATGTGAGGCGCGTATACATAAAAATAGTCGAAAGGCCGAGCAGCAGCAATAACAATAACAACAAGCGACACGTAGTCGATGTATGATACGAAAACACTTTGGCGACAATCATGGGAAAGATTCGGTTTTTTTGACTTGATTTTAGTTTGCTTCGGTTTCGTTGGGTTTTTCGTTGTGGCTATCAGTTTTTGTCGTTTTTTTTTTTTTTTGTATTAAGCAGAGCCGCGAATGGCCATTAAACGAACAGAGCCCAAGAGGTCAGAGCGATAACGAGCGAAAGCTAAAGGCGGTTCAGGCTAGCTGCTGGTGCAGGTGGTGGCGGTGGAGCCAGTGGTGCCGGTGGTGGGCTATTATCGTTTAACGAAGCCGATTTGTAACAGAGCTTTCACATGTGTCTCCAAATCGAAGACCGAAAAAAAAGACAACTTGGCCACTTGGCCACTTGGCCAGCCAATCAGTTAAAGTTAAAAGTTATAACGCAAATCAAGGCAACAACAAGATCTACAATAACAACAACAACAATAGAAATCAATAAAGTTCCCAATGCCAAATGAAACGGAGAGAAGAAACTTAATTAAAAGGTCGCTGTTAATGTTGTTTATTTGAAAATATTGTCGAAGGAAACGGCTCACACACACACACACACACAGACACAGCATAGGTGGAGACACATACAAAAGAGTTTGCGTTATAAAATCTTTCGTAGAGAAACGCCAATAAAAAACGGCAGCAGCAGCAGCAGTTGACGCAGCTAATTTTTATAGTTCCCCGCATTCAGGCTGCTGCGCTGACAGACATCTCGGCGGGATCTGTTCGATGGTTGCTCTAATCAAGCCTACAAGCCATGTTGCCATACTATATAAAAAAGAGCAGAGCAACAACAACGACAAATAAAATTAAAAATAAAAACACAAATCGGCTCTTAGCGTTTGACAACAAGTTCGTTGCCTAAGTCTTTTGTTTGCCAGCTGCTCTAAATGTTTGCTTTTGCTTCACATTACACGGATAACTAATGCATTTAGCTAGCTTATATAAATATTGTGGCTATATGTTTTTGACTTTGTTTATATGGTATACCACGTTCGTTGCCTCGGTCATTTGTTTGCCATTGAACTGCACTTTTGGCTGTGCTGATATGTAATTTTCTTTGAGCCTAAAGGCTTACGGGATCTGATATGTATATAGATAAATAAATAAGAATTATTCAAATTAAGCGGCCTGTAATATATATTATATATAAGATATTTATATTTGTTTTATATTTTTTTAACGATCAATTTAAATTATTTTATTTAAGCCAAGCTGGTTGCCCAAGTTATTTGTTTACAGTTAATTCAAATATATTGCCTTAATATAAATCATTGAAGTCTATAGCCCGATATATATATAATTAGACTATATTAAATGATTTATGTAGTATTTATGTCAAGTTCGTTGCTTTAGTCATTAGTTTACAATTTATCTAATTATTCGGCTTTGATATAAATCATTTAACTCTGAATTTACTTGGAGCAAAGCCTATATATGTGTTTTCAAGTTATTTATATTTATATATATATATATAATTAAAATGCATAATCTAATTTGTGTTGCTTTTGCCAAGTTCGTTGCCTAAGTCATTTGTTTCAGAGTAGTACTTGGCTTGATGTTGAAATGGCTCTAAAATGCTTAACCCAAAGTCTGTTTATAAGCTACAAATAGTATTAATTTATTATTTATTCTTCAATCAAGTTTGTTGCCTAAGTCTTTTGTATAGTAAAAATAATATGAAGCATATTAAAATACTCTTATTCTTTAGGTTACATATGCATATAGCTAAGCTATTCTTTATTAAATTTATTCTGTCATGAATAATTGCTGTTGTGGCCAATGGCCTTATGAAAATTTCACTGAATTTTCAATGTGACAACGGCGATTTCCTCAATCAAAATGAAGGCATTGCAGTGGCTAAGAGAGCGCGAAACAAACTTGAAAAAAAAACACAATAATGTAATAATAATGCATATAATGCATATAAAGAGAAAATACTAATAACAAATACAAAAAGAAGAAGAGGAAGAGCAGCAGAAGAAGGGGGAGGGTCGATTACTGCGTGGCCTCCGTTGGGTTTTTGGTACGCCCGAATGGCGATGCACGCACACACAGACACACACGCACAGGCAATGTAACTTCAACCTTCAATTGTAGTTGGTGCTGTTGCTGTTGTTGTTGTTGGTAGTTGTGCTGCTGCCTGTCACGAAACGTTATTCGTGCGGCCATGCGAGTTCACTGACTGCCGCCCAAGTGCGCCGGTGTGCGTGTGTGCATATGTATGTGTGTGTGTGTGTGTGTCTTTTGGTGCTTTTCATATGTACACATTGTATATATTGTTGGTCCGTTCGCTTTGTTTTCACAGCAACGGCAAACAACAATTACAACTAACCATGGCGGCCATATTAACATGCCTTCGAGTACAGTTTGCACCTGCAGCTACGTCAAAATCGTTAAACTTTAACGACAGAAGAAAAAGATTCTATTGTCGAGCATTTGCACGTGATTGAATCGATGTATCCCAATTAGACAATCCGCTCACGAACGCTCAGCTACAAGAACGCCAACAAGCTGAGACACGCAGAGACCAGAGAGTCAATAGGGGGAGAGCAGCGTTGATCGTTTAGAAAAATTTCCAAACTATGCGAGTGCTAATTGCCTGTGCGCACAATAATATTTTGGCAATTTGCCTGCAACAACAACAACAGCAGCAGCAACATTCATGGCCAGCAAACAACAACAATGAGTCATGTTTTGTGTATTGAAAGCAGCAAATATTTCGCATGCCTATTGATTGCGCCCACCCACCAAACGCTCTGGCTGTAACCCCTTTCTTCTTCTTGCTTCTTCTTGTTTTATTGCTTTAAATGTTTAAATATAGTAATCAGTGAAAGAAAAGCTTGAAGAAACATGCGGCTCGTTGTTGTTTAATTGCCGCAGCTCATGCAAGTGCCGCCAGGCAGGAAGGTGTGTGAGAAAACTGCACATCAAATTGTTGTTGTTGTTGTTGTTGCTGCTGTTGCGGTTGTTGTTGGTGTGCAATTAAAAATAATATATGTATGTACTTATGCTGTGTGTATGGATTAGCTGCCACAATACACAGACAAGCACAAACAATAAATTCATTAGCTATTGTCTAATTGGCGCATATAACGAAAGCATTTTAAATGGAAACTATATATAAAACTATAAGTATGTATGGATGTATAGAGATGTATAAAATTATATGTATAGAAAGAGATAGCTGTATATATATATATATATATATATATATACTTAAGCCATTTCAAATACATATATGACAAGACTTGCTATAATAGACCAAAAAAGTTGATTGAGGACATGAAGCTGGCAAGATTAACAAATATTGAAACAATGCTGCGTGGATTACGTACCAATATTTACATCATTTATTCATCAATTTTGCATACTTAATCCTATACAAGCTAAACATATATATGACTATAATATATATAAATATATCTTAAGCCAAGTTCAATTTCAAGCTCTATCCCAAAAGTCACTCTCCCTCTAACTAAGCAACATCTAAGCAACATTATACATACCTCACTTCCACTTGGTACTTACTTCATTTCTACATTACATCAACATACTTACATCTACTTTTTATACTCAATCAACATCTGATATCTTTTTGAGCATTGATTGATGACTTCCTTTAGCTGCGCTTTACTACCTCTCAGGCTGCTTTCTAGCTGAGCGCCCCATTCAAAATTAATTAACACCAGTGATGTCCATTTTATGAGCCGACATTAAAAATGTGAACTTCCCTGGTCGCCCGCAACTTTTACGAGCCTGCACAATTGATGCCGTTGGGCTGTATGCGTGTGTGTGCCATAAAGGGGCGCTGCAACAAATTGTGCCGCATGCAACTGAGCGCCCACAAATCTTATCGTGGCGATGCACAACAGATAATGTCAGTCTCTGATTTAGAACAAGCGGAGCTCAAGTGTTAATCTCTTGCTTAATGTGCGAAAAATGCGCAAAACATTGTTGAGAGTCTGCGCAGTCTGAAGTCTGAAATCCGTGTGCCCAATAAAACGAATTTTATATTCAATTTGGTCTGCAAATCAAATCAAAAGATGCCCCGATCGTGTGGCCAGTTTTTATGGTACAGGTTGCCCCTAATTAATATGCATGAACTCAAACTTCCTCTGCCCGGCTACTTGTGCACGTTCCATGGCAGCCAATCGCTCAGCTCGAATCTTTGCTTACATTCTTCTTCTTCCTGCTCTATTCTATATGCGTTTTTTTGCCATGGCAATTTTTTCGCTTCTTTATGATCTGCTGGATGAAGGCGTCGCGCATTTAGAACTCAATTAAAAAGCGGAAGTTAGCGCAGCTCCGGGAGATTTCAATGTTTGAGCCGAACGTCGCCTCGTCCACGCCCTTGACAGACATTCCAATGGCATAAATCAGCGCGCAGCAAACCAGACGCACATAACTCACTAATAGCAGCAATTGTTGTCAATTTGCCACAAAACAGGCGCGAAAATGCAGACATAATTTTGCTTCGCTTCGCCTCGCTGTTGCTGTTGCTGTTGCTGTTGTTGGCTAACACACCTTGACAATTGGCTGAATTTAAATTGTTATAAAAATAGAATTTGTCCCAAAACACGCGCCATCGACAATGCAGTCGCTTGGCAAGTTCGTGTCTTAAGTCTTTCGTATTTTTTTTTCGTTTTCGGTTTTGGTTTTATTTCGGGAGGCAATGAAAGCTAGCGCTGCACTTTAATAACCGACCCACCCGTCCACGCCTGCCTTGCTGCATGCAAAATACCATTAACAACAACAACCGCTGCTATCATAAATGTGTACCACGCACTCGGCTCTTGGCTGGCAGAGCGAGCGGCATTTTCAGCGTCTCGTGTACAAGAGTTTTGAATTTATTTATGTCGGCAATTATTTTATTTATATTGTGCACACACACACGCATGCACACGCACACACACGTGAAGTCTGAGATTTTGCATTGCCTTCTGATTTCGTAGTCAAAATATGTTTTCAACTTATGATATGCTGCCCGCTTCTGTTGTCGCCTTTGCTACTGGTTTTTAATGCGGCGCAACTGACGACAGCCACAACAGACGACGACAACAGCAGCCGCAGCAGCAGCAACAAAGGCGACGACGCGTCGTCTCACTGACAAAGTGACACACGATCTGCTGCCGAAAGGCAAATGTGGGATTTTATAGAACTTTAATATGGATGTAGAGCAAGGGCTTTCAGTTGAGCAACGCTGTGCAGTTTGCAGGCGCTTATTCTAATTGATTTTACCTGAATATATATTTTATATAAAAATGGTTAGCTTTTGTTTTTGATTTAAGCAATTTCATTCTGAATATTTAGCTCTATGTGTGGCATACTTCTCCTATTTTAATTTTAATAAAATTTCTTTATTTATATCTAAAATTCAATATTTGTTTTTCCTGTTTTCTCTATTCTCACTTAGATTTCAGTTTCAATCAATTTTTTATTATTTTTTACTATTATTTTTTTATTTATTACTTAGAATATATCTATAAAATGTTATATATATCTGTAAAGGTCTACATTTACAATCAATTTATAAGACATTTTATACAATATTGACTAAATATCTTTTTCTATTTTAAACTTGGTCAGTTTTCAAGCTTTTCATAATTTTAACTTTTTCTTTCAATATCAGAAATATTTTTTATTTGTTGTTATCTAGTTCTCTCCGTCAACCTCCTCCCCTATCTCTCTCTCTCTTCATGTTTTTAGCATTTAATGCTCCTTCTGCTACATGCAATATATTCACTCCCTGCCGCACCTCTTAAAACTCTTTTTTCTGGCCACTCGCGCTCGCCTCGGCTTGCATTGACGCCTCCGCAAATGTCAACAACAACCACAACGAATGACAGACAAGGGACGAGGCTGTCGCTGAGACTGACGTTGCGACGACGTCAGCAACAACAGCAACAGCAACAATAACAACAACAACGAGAACACTCAACCACGTCTCGCAACTGTCACCAAATAATGCCCAGCAGCAAAAGTAAGCAACAAAATTGCCTACAGGCAGCGCCGTGTAAACAACAGACAACAGTAGCCCGGATTCGAGCTCGGACTCTGGCTGTGGCTCCGAACTGGGGCCCAGTGTTAGCAGCAGCAGTAAACAGCAGCAACAACAACAATAACAGCAACAGCAACAAATAAATTTTTGAAGCGAAACGCCAAAAAAAATCACAAAATCGCATTTCAAATTCAAAACGCGATTTTTGCCGAGGTTAAACTATTTTATCATTGTCACAAATGGAATTTTTCACCAGCAATCACCTCGAACCGCCGATCCACCTGCCAACCCTTCCCCTCCTTGCTGCCACGCCCCCTCCCTTCGTCGTGCAGTGGCCACCGTTTGGCGATGCGTGCGAAAACGCAGCAACCACAACAACAACAGCCAGAACAACAACCACATCAGCAGCAGCAGCAACAGCAAGAAAGCGATCGATGTACGTTTTAGGGCGTTTTCTGGCCACGGTTTTCTTCTGGCCTCCTCATAAGTTTTGCGTATGCAGACAAAGAGACGCGAGAAGCAGACGAAGTGGAACTTGGTTTATATCTCTTCATTTGCTGGCCCTGTCCAGTTATTTATTGTATTTTACGTAGCTGCTGCTGCTGCTGTTGCCGTTGCTGCTGCCGTGTGTGTTGCTGTTTAATTGAAGGCCAAGAGTTGCCGCTGCATTGCTGCATGCATGGCAAGCATGTCCTGGTTGCAATCGCAGCTGATGGCCATTGGCCAGACATGCCCTTATTTGCGCTGCCAGCCAAAACGGCCAGTGCATAAATTATATGAAAACAGCGTTTTATATACCCTTGACACAAGTGAAATATCTATAGCTTACTTATCATGTTTGTAACGCCCAAGGCCAGACCGTGCCAAAAACATTATCGATTTGCCTTGGCTAAGAAACCTAATCTGTGATTGGCAGTGGAGATAAGCGATCAGCATGCGACTTTAATCCACTGTGCATAACATACATATTTCAATTAACAAAACCACTTATATCTTCAATTGACATTCAACTGTAACAAGAAAAAAATATTTAACCATTTTTATTGAATACAATTTGCCAAAAAATAAATTAACTAACTGCTAGTGGAATTTGAAATATACTCAATAAATCCATAAAAATATGTAAATTAATTATAAATTAAACTAATTAAAATAAAATATAAATTAGTTTCAATCAAGCAAAAACTTTGAATCAAGAGAAAATTTCAGATATTCCGAGATATTCTCAAAAATTATTTGACTCAGTTGCCATTGTCTTTGACACTAGAACTAAGACTCATTTTTCTCTCTCACTGATTACAAAATTAGACTAAAAGGTAGAACTTTAAGCAGAGAATATATTTTACAAATTCTGACTATGAATGCTTACCTGTACAAAAAGGTGTGTAAAATGATTATCGAACATGATTTAAATTCTTTAAGCTATTTTTAATTGAATCAAGCTATCATAAAGCTCAGCCTGTAAGCAATCTAAATTTCTGCCTATCACAAGCTATGTATATGTAAATGATCAAATCAATATACTGAAGGAAACTCTAAATATATAGTATTTTATGCACCTTTCGTCTGGCATTTGTTGCTGGTTTTGGACTAGCAGTGTCTGTGACTCAAGTGAAGGAAACGCTTACATATTGGATTACAAATGTATATATATATATGTAAACAGATTCTATATATATATATATATATATATATATATATATATATATATATAGATATACCCGTGATTGGAGTAAAACTTGCGCAATGGTGGTTGGGCACATTTTGAATATGTAGCAATTGTTTTGACATCCATAAAACATGCGCTCGATTGGCCTCTTTAGGCAACGTCGCTCTAGATCATGCAAATCGCATCCGAAATCAATTAAAATGCAACAGCCAGTCGATAATCAAACTTGGAATCGACTGTTGAGTCGGGGCTACCTGGCGGTGCCAAATATGTCGTCGTCGTCGTCGTCGTCGTCGTTGTTTTTATCCCCGATCGGGGCAGCGCCTCCTTCTCCTACTCTGATAACAATCGCGGTACTCTGACACTTATATAAGCAGTCAGCATCCGACCCGAGTGACAGACATCGATCAATGATGCGACCAGCGACATTAACGCTGCATATATTGTCATAAATTACACGATAGAGTCCAACCAAATACTCTCCTTTTCCTCAAGCTGTGCCCGTCGAGCCCTTAGCTTGCTCTGATCGAAGATGCTCCCATGTGCAGCTGTTGTTGTTGTTGCTGTTGTCGTGGATGTTTGTTAAACGATAAGCCCAAAAGTCATCGGCATTTAAACCAAAAGCAGTTGTCGCTGCTGCTGCTGCTGCGGCTGCCATCCAACACCCCAAAGACTTAACCATATCCACATCAAATCCGCATCCCCATCCCCAGAGCGTTTCAGATACGCATCAACGTTTGGCTAAACGCTATCCAGTTTTGGGATTTTTCTTTTTCATTTTCATTTCCAGCGAGTTTTTTTATATATGCTGCACGCCTGCACTGCAAACTCTCCCCAACGCTGATCGATATGTTAAAAACTGCGATTAAATGCGTCTGCAACTGCGTCTGCTGCGCTGCTTGGAAGTTGTGACAAAACTTTGATTGACATGGCTTTTGTATGTTGGCAGCAACAGAAGCAACAGCAGCAGATCCGATTGCAAGCAACAGCAACTGAAGATGTGACAACAATAACAACTTGGGTTGGGGCAAAGGTTTGAAAGATGAGGCAATTGTTGCAGCTGTACGAGAACGAGCACAAAACTAGATTCTATCAGCGTCGCCAGCTCCAAGCTGCAGCTGAAATTTCAAAGCATATTGCAGCGAAGTACATCTTTGTTCTAACTTCTCGTAGGGATTACTAATGAGGTCAGTGCTCTAGAAAGTATGCTATAGAGATCGTTGTTGTAAATTAAAATGTAGCTTCAGAAACACTTCCCAAACCTGAATACTGAAGTGAATTGTAATTTTTTTTACTAGAACATCAAATCTTTTTTTTAGAAATTATGTAATTCCATAATGAAATAAATAAATTGTTCAGAAATATAGTCATATACCAAAATGAATATTCATATTAAAACTATGCCAAACACAACATCTTCAGTCAGCTTCGACTCTAATCATCATCTTCTTCAGATAGCAGAATCAGCTCAATTTTATATGAACTTTATTCATTTATGCACAGTTCTAAAAACCATTTCGCACCACAGCCTCACAGCTGGAACATTTATCTATAAATTTTAAATGAAATGTGCTTAAGAAAAAAGATATTTGATTCCATATCTTTGGTCGAATGTTATATTTAGCTTAGAGAAACGCATGAGTGATCAACCTATATAACTGGCTATTGTTGTCAGAGAGATGCCGCGCGGCAAATCTATGCAGAGTGTTCATATTATAAATATATTTTAATTTAATGCACAGATCCAAAATCGAGAAGCAAAATGCAAAAAAAAGTCACAAAAAACAATCAACTGGAGAACAAAACAAAAGCAAACTTGGCAGGCAACAGGCATAAAAGTCGTGATACTAACAAATTTCATTAATGTACAACAGCGGCAACAAGTTGCAGGCATTGCTGGCTGGCTGACTGGCATCCTCCATCCACAGCCTCATCCTCATCCTCATCCTCATCCTCGCCTCATCGCCATTCTCATCCTGCAGCAAGCACAGCTTCAACTGCCTGCGATTCCATTCATAAAACGCGCACTAACAAGAGGCACAGACAAGAGCAGTTAGAGTGCGAGAGTGAGACAGAGAATGAGCGGGCGAGGGTGATGGAGAGGGTGAGAGAGGGGGTGCAAGAGACTAAGCGCATTGCATGATTTTGCATAATTTTATGTAAATTTGAGCGCGGCGGCTCGAGACTTTGCCTTGCGCATCGAATCGAATGCGCGCAGGCGCAGTTGCCAGACGCTTTTAGTAGACGAGGCGGGGGCGTGGCAGTGTCTCTGACTGTCGACGACATGATATATGCCACATGATGACCACGACTAAGCAGCCAATGTGCGGCAAACAGTAGCAATTGCTTTTGTTGTACAAGGACACGATTATGCGCAGGATCCAGCAGACAAAGAGTGAGAAAGAGAGCGTGAGAGAGGGAGAGATGCAGAGCAAGTGAGAGCAAGAGCGAGAGTTCAATTTATGCAAAGTGCAAAACGTGGCTCAGCGCCGAAAAAAAAAATAAAAAAAAACAAAACAAAAGCAGCGCGCGCATTTTGATTTTTTAAACAATTTTTTTCGCATTTCTGTTTCTGTTTGCGTTTAGTTTTGTATACATAAAATAATATGAGGAGTAGAGTTGCCTCACAGGGCGCAGCTACATATGACAATGACAATGACATGGAATTTATGTGCAGCCAAATGCCACAAAATATGTTTTAGGGCATATCGAAACGGGGCTGAAGTTCCAAGTAAAAAGGAGGCGAACAAGTCAAGCCAGCAGGCAAAGAGATGCTGCAGCCCCCACACGGCATTCAGTGGCACAGTGGAGCCAAAGTGGGGGAAATGGCGTAGAGGAAGCTTAAAGCTGATGATGATAAAAGTTATATGATATGATAAAATATTTTATAATACGTTTAATATATTTAATTTATTTATATACTATTGAAAAATTATTATATTAAAAATTTTTGAAACAAACAAAAACAATACTTACCGAATTTTTTTGAATTTTGAATTTAAGGGGCTTTTTCTGACTTTGCTTGCATTGAGCTTTCATAAACTTTTCATACAGCTTAAATTGATCAAAGAGCTTTGTGCTTCGAAAGCACTCTCTCATATAATCTCCCTTGCAGCTTTCATAAGCTTTTAAGGCGCTTTTAATTTACGAATTTAAATATTTTTCTCTATTTTTCAGATTTCATCTACTTGAAAGATTTAACAACGATTTCTTTTAATTTTTTATTAAGCCTTAAGACGTTTGTGTTAATATGATCATCTTTAGAAGCTACTCCATGGCTCTATTGCATCATTTAATACTTGCCATAACAATATATTTTTGCTTACATTTCCAACTAGTGTGCGGCATGAAAGTGAGGGAAAGATTGGCTGTTCCTTGAATTGCAGTTTGCCTGCGGTTCAGTTTGGTTGCTGTTGTTGAGGCTGGACGTCAACGTCAACTTCAAGTTGGACGAGGACGACGACGACGACGACGAGCTGGCTCTGGCCACAGCCTCTAATCAGATTCAGATGTCGTCGAAAAATGTGCGACGCGCTGGCCATTTTAGCCCTGGTCGCGTAACACGGTAGTTGATGCTACTGCAACGGTAGAGTCTGCTGCAAAACAGAAGAATGACGAAGTCATAGCCGCGATGCGTCAATTTTAGATTCAACAAAAATGATTGCAATGCATGTTGGGATGTTGGGACAGACAGAGACAGAGGCGGAGGCCGTATCCATGCAGGCAAGCCAGCAAACAAGTTTGCCCAGCCAGGGAGTCAGTCAGCCAGTCAGTCAGGCAGTCAGCCTGGCAGGCAGGCAGGCAGCCAGCCAGCCAGGCAGGCAGAGTCAGAGGCAGTCGCAGTTGGCAGTCGTCTGTCAGGGCAACTTGTGAAATGCCAATTTATTCGTTAGCAAATATTGCATCTGATAGAACAACAACAGCGGACCCCGCGCTACTCGCTGCAGCGAGGCTGTGGCTCTGGCTGTGATTTGAGTGCCAGTGCAACATATGCAGACATGACTGCCAGGACACAAAAGCGCATGGATCGCCAGTAAAACGTCTGTGCCAGCGAGCCGGGCTTACCGGCTACTGAATCATGTGTAAAAATCTTAAGTGCAAACAATTGTACGCGTTTATCGTGTCTCTGGGGCGACGACCACCATTGAAGCTCGACTGGAGCTGCCTGTTGCAGACGGAAGAGCCAAGCAGCCAGCTAGCCCGCCAGCCAGCCAGGCCAGGCAGTCAGGCAGGCAGTCAGAGATTCCGTTTAATTAAGCGCGCTTTTGTGAAAATTGGTTTAAGCATTTTTTGGAAAGCCCTTAAGGTAGGCACAAACTTACTTGCAGCAGTACTCTATACATATAAATATATATATATTTAGGCATGCCTGGATCGATTGATCGCTTTGCCAAAAAAGAAATATCCATCAAATTGATCAAAGCTAATAAATCATAAGATGCCACAGCAGCACAAGATGATGTAGAAGAAGAGGAAGAAGCAGCAGCCAACATAAACTTAAAGCTTAAGCAAAAGGTGCTCAGCGTTTTGCTGGAAATAGCCCCCAGTTGGGGCCAGGCTCCAAAATTAGTTTTGCGCTGCGTCCGTTATGACGACGCACGTAGCCCCAAATGCTGTGACCCAATAATTATGCCCCTTCGCCCAAGAAACTGAGAGTGAAACCCAATCGAGACAACCAGCGCAGCTAACGACAGACATAACTAAATATATATATACATATAGTTTATATATATATATGTGTGTATGTATATTTATTATATATATATTTATGTATGTATATTCTATATACGTTTTGAAGATACATTTCTTGTTGTATTTGTAGCTGGCGGCGATCAACGCACATTTTTGCTTATCAGTTAGAGACAAGCGAAGGTTTTCCAAGTTAAAATACTCTCAAAAGTTGGGTAAATTGATTTGATTAGTAGATTGAGCAGGCTGGCGGTTATCAGCAAAGGTTATAGTGTAATATATAAGCGGAAAATATTACTGAAAATCTATGTGCTATGAAAGTAAACAAAATATATTCTTGACAGCTCGACAGCTATGTCTTAGGATTCATTTAACTAGTTTAGCTTGAAAGCATACCATAGAGAAAGAGTTTCATATTAGACCTCCAGCCTTTGCAGTTAAAATTTGCATTAGTTATGAAACCAAATCAAAATTTCAATGCTATTTAATATATTGATTCTCTAGAGCTGCCGTTCGGTATTTGCTTCTGGTTACCAGTACAGACCTCGTTTCAGGCATGGGTTCAGGTTTAGAATTCAGCTCAAAGCAAAGCTTAAATTGGAGTTTTGAATCTTGCATAGAGTATAGAAAATTCGATCGTCAGTCTCTAAAACAGTCTTATTTCTCTTTTAACAAATGTTTGAAATTGGCCAAAAGTAAATTTGAATTGTTGTTCATAGCACGCGACACAGAAAGAGAGAGAAAGAGAGAAAGAGTAAGAGAGAGAGAGAGAGAGAGAGGAGGAGATGGAGTTGTTGTGCCCCAGGGGCAAATGTCACACCGGGCCCATTTGTACGTCTAGACATCTTCTATGTTTAAGCTGGATTCCATTGGGGCCGACGCTGTTGACCGAGCTAATCAATTTTAAATGTGTTTTTGCGTGTCAATCGCTTGTTTGCGTGCCGACTTTTATTGATATGTTTAATTTGTTGTTGCTGTGATTTTTAGTGGCTATTGCTGAACTGAGCTTAGCTAGCTAAAAGGCTTTTTCGTTTTCATATTAATAATTGGCTGCTCGCTTGGGCATTTGATTGTTTTTGAGTGAAATTCATTTGATTTATTGCACAAATTATGGAGAGTTTCTAAAGGGGTGTGCGCTCAGCGATGCCAAAAGGCATTTGTAGGGTATTATGCAAGCCTTGCAACTACAACAACTAGACGTCAGCGACAACAACAACAACGCCTACTTTACACTTGTCGCTGACGCATTTTACAAATTTGGCACGCTTGACCATAAAAAATGGTCCGAGCCATGGCTAAAAAAAAGTGTGAAACTGCAAATGGCGTCGCCTTGGTTAGACAGGCACCAACTCCTGCCCTCCTGCCTGGCCCCCTCCTCGCATCACCCTTCTCAAAAGCCATCTCTGGCTCTTGCCCCGTTTGGCATGGCATCGATTAGCATAGTTGTTGCCAGCTACTGATATATATATAAATATATATATATTGATGTATACATATAGACAAACAGACATCTCTGTATATAAAGTTAGATTGTGACAACTGCATTAGGGCTGCGAGGCGTGGCTGGCGACAACTTAGGCCACGCGCTGCAACGGAAGTCCAACTCATTTGGCCAGCGGCAAGCGGAAAGGATTTCTTTTTAAGCGCATCCTGAACGCACAAGGCCAGGACAACTCAATTGATATATGTTTATGTTTTGCTACAAACCTTTTCTCTTCTTTTTTTTTAAGACAACTTCCTGTGCCGTCATCAATTTATCTATGCCTACCCGAATATTCCCCTTTTGAATCATGACACGCTACCAGCTTTCATTGCGTCCATAAAATTGCTGCTTCTCTTTCTACTTTTTTATTTTGTATAATTAAAAAGCATTTTGGCCAAAAATCCCGAACAAAATCTCAATCAATAAACTCACAAATTACGATGCGCAGTAAATAAGACAGGGGTAAACGTGAGATGGTCGACTCGAAGATACCCTAAGGTCCAAGTGGAACGACAGTAAATTTTTTTTTTTTATTTTGATAAGAAGTTGACAAAAGATAACAAAAATGTGAAATATTTATAAGCCAGCTTTACTTAAGAGAAGTCTGAATACCATACTTGATGACCCAAGGTCGGACAAACTTCTGGCTGCTATGAGGAAAGACGAACACAGCTACAAACTTTTAAATCTAGACTGTCTTTTCGCCTCTTCTTTTGATCAAGAAAATATATGCCTTATGGAATGTACTACGTCTCCTGCGGCCTGTTACAAACAAAGTTAACAAAACTATGCTACACTGTTGACAAAACTTCGATGAGTTCAGGCTATAACAATAAAAGAAAACAAAGCAAAGAAAGGCAAAAGACTGTAAATATTATGAGAACCAGTTCACCACCAAAAAAACCGAAAATAAAAATCCATTGATTGTTTAATTTCTTGGCTAGTTATGTTTTTATGGCAGCCCCTTAAAATGCTCGTGGAATATGCAATAAACAATGTATTGTGTGCATTAAGCAGATGCCTGTTGAAAGTTTGATGAAGTGAGATCGGGATATATATGCATTATGACTAGATATATATCTATATATGTGTGATTGGAATGGGGCAGCATTAAACCACAATTTGTATGCACCATAAAAGTGGGAAGAGTCAAAGGGAGACCAGCGATAAAATTAGTAATCTTATGATATTAATTGGAAAAACTTCTGTTTACGAGCTCTAATATGTGAAAGCATAAGAGAGGGGAAGAGTACTTCCCCCAACAATAGGACCTACTACATTATAAATATATAAACATCAATAAAAATAATATCAAAACTTTATAACATGTTTTTTTTATTGTAGAGAGCTAAAAACTTGTATAAATATTGATGAAGAAACAAATAATTTAAATTAATTTGATCAAAATAACCTTAAATACCTTACAGATTTCATTTTTTTATATAATATAATAGTTATCTCTATATATATTTATATATATATATTTTTTTATCTCTCCCAATTGTTTTACTACCTTTCATACTCCGCATCAATTTGTATTCTGATTGATGCGAGTTTCCGCCCACATACACGATTAGGAATTAGAGATCTCTAAGAATTCATTTTTATAGTTACCTTCGAGCTATCTTTATCTGACAAATTGTTGGCAGTGTTCGCATATAACTGTACAATACGTTTTCATATTGTTTTGTCTGTTTTATGTCCTTATTGGAAGCCGGGCACAATGTTAGATACGTGACATTATCTTCATATCCCACATAATGACTGTCACGCACATCCTTAACACTTGTTCGCTGTAACTTCGAGGCAGGAACAACACTTTCCACACATTTTCATTGCTTCCGGCTACTATCTGGTCAGCCTCTAATAGAGACTTCACCAGGCCCACGTAATTTCTGTTGTCTAAACAGTTTTTCCGGCTAATTGAGTTATGAGCAAAAACAAAGAGAAAAAACAAACTAAGAACAAGATCGATTACGATCAGCCCAATACAATATCATTTACCTTTCCCAGGAAAACAAAGACAAGTGCAGCGGGAATTTCACGTGCAGCAGGTACAACAGTTGCCAAGTTCTAGGAACTAGCCAAGTCACAGGTGAGAGAGAAAGTAAGAGTGAAAATGAGATGCTTATCCTCGATACAGGTGCTGGCGCCTAACGGTGAACGGCGAACGGTGAACGTTGATTGCTGCCTGCCCCCTGTTTGATATGGACAACTCGTCAACAACCTCTCACAATTGGTCACAATAAATAAGCGCACCCAAATTATAATATATATAACAAAACATTTTTGGCTGAGTTTTAATGACAAGCCATATAACATACACAAATATATATATAAGAAATGCAAAGCACGCAAACTTTGTGGGTTTGTTTTTTGGGACAGTTTGCATGACGGCAAATATTTGAGGTATTATTGATTACCAACATTTGCCAAATAAATGGCTCTTTAACTACTTTTGGTGAGGCTGAATGCGTTATGGCGCTGCCTCAGTCAGACAATCTATCCGTCAGCCTGTCGATTAGTGAGTCAATCGGTCAGTCAGTCAATCTTCACTCAATCTACTACTTACTAGTCTATCAGTCAAGCAGTCAGTCTGTTTGTCAGCCTCTCAGTTGCTCAGTCAGTCTGTCTGTCAGTCAGTCAGGCTCATCAGTCTGTTTGCCTCTCAGACAGTAAGTCAGTCAGCCTGTCAATCCATTTCTCAGTCATTCACTCAATCAATTTATCAGTTTCTCAGTCAGTCAGTCTGCCTGCCTTTCAGTCAATGAGTATCTAGTCAGTTTCTCAATCAATAAGTCATTCAGTCAAGCTCATCAATCATGCCTTTCAGTCATTAATTTTTCGGTCAATCAGTTTATCAATTTATAAGTCATTCAATCAGTTATTCTATCAGTAAGTAATTCAGTCCGTCAGTCAGCAGGTTACTTATCAATCTGACTGCCTCTCAGTCAGGCAGGCAGTCAGTCAGTCAGTCAGTCAGTCTGTCAGTCAGTCAGTCCATCATTCTGTTTGTCTCTCAGTCAACCAGACATTAGACATTGTAATACCTCGAATGCTCCCTGACTTTAGTGCTAATTTGCATTAGACTCGGTCTGCGGGATCGAGCACAGGTTCGGGTCGGGACTTGATAACAGAGAACGTCGATCGCTTCAAACTACAGAGCGGAATAATTTAAAAAAAACTGCGTTTATTTCAGGCGTTGCGCACAAAAAAAAAAAAAAAAACAAAAACAAAAAAACAAAACCAAAAAAAGAACATACAAATAGAAAATGAAATAAAAATAAAAACGCGATCGTCTGTTCGTCAACAGCAGCAACAGTAACAACAATAACAACAGCAACAACAACAACAACAACTATAGCTACTACAATAAGAATAAACAATATAAATGGCCGCATCGGAATTGCTAATTTGCTATTGAGTTTTGGTTGGTTCGCTTTGGGTTTTGTGCTTGGGTCTGGGTCTGGGCCGAGGGCCTCGAACACGTCGGGTTCCTGGTACGTATCGTCTCTCTGTCTGTTCTGTCTGTCTGTCTGTTTTGTGCTGTCTGCCCCCTCTCTCTCTTTCTCTTTCTCTCTCTCTCTCTCTCTTTGGCGACATTTTTGATTTTTGTGCGACATTTTTGACATGCGGATGTGCCATGTTAACGAGAGCGTCCCCGTCTCGAAAGACAACTGTTTCCAAAATTAGGCCCCAGCACAGCTGCAAACGATTTTAAACGATGCACAAATCCTGAGCCCTGAACAAATCCTTTTGCCATTTACAATAAATTGAATTCGACCAATGCTGTTGCGGTCAAGCAAGCGACTGCCAACCAAAGTAACCCCCCGCCGCCCTACATCTTCCCAATTCCCTCAATTTGAGAATCAAAGTTGCAACTGAACCAACCAACCGAAATGCTACAAAACCGCAGGAAATTCGTCGAATTTGCCATGCGGTAAACTTGTGGCTAAGCCAGCAAAAAGGATGCACAAGCAACAGTCCTTGCTGCAGGCAATTGTTACCAAGTCCACTCTCAATCTCTCTCTCTCTCTCTCTCTCTCTGTGTGGACTGCATCTGTATGCCCAATGCCGAATGCGTTGGCGTATGCATAATTGATGCGAATGTTTGTGGCAGTGCCCAGCTTAGAAACCAGAGCCAGTTCTCATAATTGAGTCGAGCTACACAGAACCTTAGAGTACAAAAAAAGACCCAGCAAGCCAATAGAAAGAACTAAGAACGACTGCATAATACTCGTTCGCAATTTCAAATGCAAAAACTGATTAAAAAAGTCAATGTTTTTCACTTTACTGATCCGAATCCACTGAGGTCACGGCAGTATATATATATCAAATAATCTTAACACTATATTAGACGAAGAGATAAACAAGAAAATTCAAAATGTAACAAGCTTTACACACATTGCCTTAAAACCAATATACTCTTTTCCCAACATGAACGCGTATTAAAAGGTCTACTAGCCAAATTGAAAGCGAACAACAAAAACGGTAAAATTCATTTGAGCAGAGATTTTAGCCAAGAATACAATTGAAAGCAGTCATAGTAAAACTGAACAGCAATTACAAATTCTATAAGAATTTACTAACTACTTTAAAAATATTTATATATATATATGTAACATATACTAGTATATATCATGTGTTACCTATGCATGTCAACAGCTATTGAAATAGTCATATAATATTGGCACACCCGTACATTCCATTTCCATTTGAAAATCAAACTATTTCTTAATACAACAATAGATTAATCCCACGCAATTTCACAGTTACTTCCAGTTGTTCTTTTTTATGATTTTTACTTCCAAATTGGTAAATATATATTTTTTCTTTGGCGCCAGTAAGCTATAGAAATAACTCATAAAAAATGGAACAAAAAAAACGCAACAGCCCGCAGAATCTAGAAATCCACAATAGTTTTTTTCTTTTACGAGGCTCAACCGTTATCTAAATGGTTTATTTCACCTTCCCTCGACTTGTGGCCGGTAGAGCAATAAATTAATCAAAACTCGAGTGCGACTTCAATTGTAAACGAGTGTCTGGTTTTCTTTGGAAAATTGCAGCTCACACCTACACGCAGAGGCAAAGGCCGAAAGATCTGTAAATGATTTGTTTGACAACAAACACAGTGGGACACATACTCTGGACCTTTCGCAGAAAGGTAGCCAACCCAGCGGCGAGCAGTGTCGACCAGTGTCTATCAGTGCAAATGATCGAACACAGAACGTTGTGGAAATTGCAGCCGAAGATTATCAATATCGTCATCGTCGCCAGGCATCGCCTGTGTGGCCGCTCGAGTGGGCATCATTAACCTTTTAAATGCCAACAAAAACATTGAACTGAGCAAGGGAAGGAGAGACAAGCGACTGAGCGACTGAGAGACCTCTTTGCAAATGTCAAACGTCATGGCACTTATTGATGTTTGCTCAATACCAATCCGAATGCCCGTCTCGGCCCATTCCTCTGATCTTATAAGCCCGCACAAAGGGGTACAAAACAAAAGGACACCAGAAGCAAACGGCGACACACGCGCACACACCAATTATCACCCACCCCCATCAGAACAGAGTCGATTGCCCCTCACCCGCACTCTTCCTCACTCTAGTCGTCTTCGTCTTGGGCATAAAGTCAAACGTCATCGTTGACAGGCGAGTCATTGCTCAATGAGAGAGCCCTCACTCACATCGTCTCAGTGTTAATGAATAAGCAAAACAATAAAGTGAGACCATGTAATTTCAACAACAAAACGTTGTTGCCCATGCCTAAACGATCTCAGATTGTAAGGGCTGGTCAAATGACATACGCTACGAAATTATAATATATATCGAAATGAGTTTGGCAGTGGAATCTAATTAATGGAAATGCCTCTGGGATGAGCTGCGTTTTGAGATTTACTTGGAACGGAAGTAGGTAGAGAAATGCTTAATTGCTGTAAATGACGAATGCAATGGTTATCTATTCAAACGAATCATCGCCTAAGCTTTACATTCATTATTTAAGAGATTGTTTGAACTATTAAAACGCAATACTATTTAAATTCTGCTTTAAAAGTAATAGAACTGCTTTAGTTGGGAAAACAAGCAGTAGTTCAACAAAAAGCACAAGCCGTTTATAAAACTGCTTGCTTTTGAATTCATTTTAACAAGCAGCTTACTTATAAACTCATGTTAACAAAGCAGTTTCAATGTACAACTCAAATGTAACACTGAACTGAGCGCGATTTTCAAAATTGATATGTGACTTGCTATAAATCTAGTTTATAATACCGTGCATACATTCAGTATGTGTAATTTGAGTATTTATGCATATGCAAGTTAGTATATTATTGTACCGTATTTACATATTGCGAACAGCACCAACGTATTCAATAAGCTTACACTGCTTGCTTTTTAAGTAAGTTTTACGGACTGTTAAATAACATTGCAATGCCCACTGCTGTTATAGCAGTAGTTTCTAACTCTGTTCAAAGTAATTACTTTATTGGCAAGGTTAGCCACACCACAGATGAAGTGTTTGCGGCAATATCGCCCGATCCCTGCCCACACAAGGCAACAGTTAGACAATGCAACAATGCCGACAAAAAATTTGCCATAGCAACTGAGAAAATTCCGCAGTTGTTGTTTATTTTGGATACGACGCAGCGAAACAAAACAAATGTGAAGCAAGACAAACAAATTCAAGAATCTAAACTAAATAATAAACAAAAACGAACAAAAAGCTTTGTAAAATGTGTCAGCTAACATTATTTTTATACACAAACATTTAGCCAGAAACACTGTAGTCAAAAAATATATAATTTTTAAATTAGATATACATAAACAAAAAGTGTGAAGAGCCGCGCCAATAATGCCAACGATTCCAAAGCGTTTGCCCATGGGCAGCAAGGGCAACGGCGGGGATATACTCAGCAGTGTTGTCACACGTACCGAGGTCACCGAGATGCAGCTCAAGTGGCAGGATAAGCCATGCCCTGCCCCGGCCTGCCAACAGAACTTCTGGTGGGCCAGCCAGCCAAAGCCAATCAAAATCAAAGGCTGTCCCAAGTAAGTTTTGCACAGATTTATGGGCGGGCCCTGGGCGAGGGTAAATGGACATGCCTTCATAATGGCCACTGAGGTCAATGAATCCAGTTGTCGGCCTGGCCGGCTTATTGAACAAAGAAAATAGTAAATACAAAACAGAAAACAGAAAACGAAAGTTATGAATTGCGCAAATGAATTATTAAACACAAGTTGGCATGTTCGACGAGTAGCCGGACCCGAGTCAGAGGATAGGCTTGAGCAGGCACGCAAGGAATCTATATACATTAGAGGCTTGTGTGGCTTAAAACAGAAATTGACGCACTTTATGGTTATAAATGCCGTTAAATGCAAAAATAGACAAGCTGACATTGCGATACTGTGAGAATTTTAGACAATGGGTCACATAAAGGACATCTAAATGCTGTGCTATGAGAATGTGGAGCGAGAGATATCCTTGAAATGCCAGAAGAACTAGAATATAGACAAAGCTATAAACCTAATTTCAAATAATATTGAGAACTATGGCCTTCGTGTAAGACCATGGGCTGGGGGCTAGCAGCACCGACTGAGCACTTTCCCCATAAAACTTGCTTCTTCCGATTTCCCTACATATATGTCTCCAAGTAATTAAAAGCAGCCAAATAAGTGGTCTTCACTCTTATCAGCAAATCTTCCAATTGAATTATAGTGCTCAGATATTCTAATTGAATATAATGTTAAGATAGATGTTGCTGAAACAAGTGCCCACGAGCCCGTGGCTGTTAGTCCTTGTAGATGGCATCGCAATGTCAACTTTAACCTTTGGGACGGCCACGCCCCACTCTTCCGCGCCATTAGGCGACACGTCGATAGTTCCAAAGAAAAGGACATGACTAGGCGACGACTTCATTAATTCTGCTTATCAGCGGCGCACGTCAACTAGTTAAGGTGAAGCTAACGATTGACCTTGGCACAGGACAAGGCGATTCCGAGTAGGCGACAGCTACGCCTACTCCAATTGAATGTCAGCGAAATGCGTGAAGTCATCTTAGCTTAGGCATGTGTGAGGTGGGGGTGGGGAGGACTTTCAGGAAATGTGGCACTTGACAGAAACACCTCGTGGTGTTTGCCTCAGGCTCTGGCAATTTTCAAGGACATGCCACATAACGAGCTGCCAGGAAGCGCTTTTAATTGGAAACACGACCCAGCTGCGCAAACTTTTGCGAACTATTCGAATACATAATGCGGCATGCAAAAGGTTTCGGCCTAAAACCGATTTTGGCGGCATTTCAATTGTGCGGCAACAGTCGACAAAGGCAGTTAATTGCTGGCATATGCGAGGAACACCTCACCTCTATGGGTGGTTGGAACCCATGCAGCTGTTTGTATTGTATTTGTGTGGCGATTGACCATGCGATGGCCGAACTGGCGAGCGACTGGGCCGATTGCTGCGGTCATTTGGCGTTCGCCACTCGAACAGTGCGGTCTAACGCGTGCTCCTTGCCTTGCTCTGTCCAGCCACAGCCAAAGGACAAAGGGGCAGCAAAACATAAAAAAGAAGTATTGATTAAGTTTTCGGTGTTTGTATTGTGGCTATTTATACGCAGGCAATGTGTAGCAAGTGTTTTGATTGACAAAGCCAAAGAGTAACATGCCAGAGGGTAACGGCAGCAGCAATGAGCAGCACATAAATCCAGACCACTTCCCAGACAATAGACCGGAGCAGCGGGCACAGAACTTCTCGTTTGCCACCAGCTATCCCTATGCACCAGGACGAAGCACCAACAACTACAACGATTACAACAATAAAAGCATCAATCAGAAACCGGCTTACAACGTGCAACGCTATCAGAGTCCTTACAATTTCCAACACGTGGTCACCAACGCCTTCTCCGTGCTGCACAATTCCGTGGAGCTAGACTACGAGCAGAGCGCACAGCATTCGAAGCCCAACCAGGCCATAGTGCGTCCGATTATTCGGGAGCAGTCGGAACATGTCGATGAGCCCATTGTCGCTGCGGGCAGCATATCATCGAACCCGCCACTGACCACGCGCTCCTTCTTCTCGCGCAGCACACAGGAGGTGCGCAGCTTTGCCGATGAGCTGAGCCAGAAACTGCGCTTCCTGGCGCCGGACGAGAACTACGGACGCGGCGCCGGCAGCAGCGGTCATAGCAGTGCCACCGCCGCCACCGGCGCCTGGCTATCCGGACGTCAAATGGAACGACCACGCTTCGAGACGACTGTGCCCACGGGCATCTTTCTGCCGCCACCACACGAGCTGCAAATGCTGCCCGCGTCCATGTTGCGACGCCATGTCTATGCCTACTCCTCCTACCCCATGATCCTGCACAACTACTATGCCAGCAATATTAACAACAACAACAACAACAACAATAGTATACAGAATTCGAATCAGAACAAGGACAATAGTCGCCAGATATCGCTGAATGATAAGGAAAATAACAAAGCCTCCACTAGGCAAAATGGTGTGCGTGCCACGGCGGCTGTGGCAGCGGCCGCTGCTGCCGCGGCCTCCAAAAACGATGCCTCTTCGCTGGCCGGTGGTCTGCACATAACCAAGGCGCAGTTTCAGCAACAGCTGCAGCAGCGACGCAACTTTAATAACGACAAGAGGTAATAAAAGACCGGGCGCCCCATTTATCCGCCAGAACAAAGGGCAAAGAATGCCCGACTAGGATATACCCAGCATTTAGCACATGCCTCTAAAGTAATACTAAGGTCCGAATATCTGAATTGGTTATAGTCTTTAGGGAAATGTGAGAGGTGTTTAAGCCTACGAAAACTTCATTAGTCTAACTTAATGTTTGGATAGACGAGCAATCAGGCAGATCAAAAACAGCATACCCTGTTCACCTTTTCAATGGGTAGAATAACTGTGCAAGCAATCCTCCTGCCCACCCTGCCGAAAGCAAGAAATGAGCTAACTGCTCCACAAAATATTTCCATAAATTCAAATGAGAAGCGGCTTGGGGGTCAGTCGCTAACTTTGGGGCTGCCCAGTGGCGGTGGTGGTGGTGTTGTTTTAGTGGCTAAGTCGTTAGTCAAACCACCTGCTTATCGATTGCTGCGTCAACAATTGAATTGAAAATGTTTTTTCTTTCAATTCCCTAGAAATTTTAAAAGTCCGAATGCTGATTAATTTATTTGGCGCATTCGTTAGTCAATTGGATTTTCCGCGCAAGGACATCGGACGGACATCAACATCGACATCGTAATGTGGCATGCAACGCGCCTATTTCCCTGTAACGTTTACTCTCCTCTCTCTCTCTCTCTCTCTATTAAATAATTTAAATCAAGATTTTATTGGCAACAGCTAAAGCGAAAAAAACAGGAGAAACAAGAAGAACTGGACGGAAATTTAGCTTAAATGCCATATAATAAAAGCTGAAAAAACTGAGTGTAGGATATGAGGCAGCAGGACATTATGCAGAGGGCATATGTGATACGTATATATATATATATATATATGAGAATATAAATAGCTTATATCGGTATGAGCTCTAGGGTCTGTATACATGTACACCAAATATTATTTGTCGGCCAATGTGTTGCCTACTTTTGCTTTGTGTACATATATATATATATTTACATGCAGAACATGTAACAGATGTAGAATGAATAGACATTTTGTTATAAATGGACTCAATTTGATATGCGGTAATCTGGTCCTAGAGATATAATATATATATGCATATTAGCTTTCCCCATATGTTATCCATCAAAGATAATCGTTAAATATGAATGACAGTGCATATAGCCGCTCGAATTCGATCATGCCTATATCATAGCTTCTAATACATATATAAAAATGTGTCCGATGCAGATTCGAAAACCTTTCACAAAATGTATTCAAATTTGTAATTACTAAAAAAGGCTTCAAAGCTTGCAGCTTTTATATATACAACAGATATATATATATATATATATATATATATATATACCTATACCTATCAGATATGTCTATATGTCTAAACTTAAGCCCTCACAACGTACTCCTCTTATTTTGACTATATACACTGCTATACAGCTATTGAAGTCGTAGCTGTGGTTGATTACTTTGCGCTTCAGGACCCAGACCCCGTATAGTAGACATTTACTATTTGGCTGTGTGCTGCTTGGCTGAGAACTTCAATGTGACTTCCTGTTAGTGGGCCACTTCTCTGCGCCAACAAACTCTAAAAATTTGCATAGGTCACGAGTTCAGGTTCCAGGCTCGCTAAGGAGTGCAATGTCTGACAATGTTATATATGTGTATTTAGCTATACCTCTATACCACACACACACACACACACATTACACACACATATACATATATATATGGATGGCATCTAAATAAGCAAGTCATAAATTACTGACCAGTCCAGGGGCAAATGGCTAGAGTCCTCTTTAAGCTTTTCTAGCAAGCGAACTTTAAGACCGCTTTACAAAGCTAGAAATGTGCTATGGACTAAGTTACTCTGCCCATTGACCCAAAAGTGTAGTGAACTTAACGGAAATTGATTCGAATCGGAGATGGCTTGACAAGCTAACGCCTCCAATTGAGGCAGGGGGCGGAGCAGGGTGACACGTGATGCACTACACAAATTTGATGTTTATCGCGTTAAGAGTGCAACAGATTTTGGGTCTGAATAAGTCTGAATGCTTCCGAGGGTAGCCCCGTTGTAGTTTGTTGAACTGGGTCGAGGTTTACTAATTGCCGGCTGTAACTCTGTTGTAACTCTTTCTAGGCCCGTCGTGCCACCGCCAGAGCCTTATATGAACATGATGTACGACCGTCGCGTCATAAAAGGAAGCAACTTTGGTACTCCGTCAATGCTGGTGAGTGGTAATTGTGACAGCAGCAACCCTGACCCATGAGTAATTGGTGTTTTTCCATATGTAGGCGGAGGTGGATCCATTTGACAAGGCTGCTGAGCTACGGCGCCGCAATATGCTGCGCAAGCGTTCGATTCAGTGCCGCAATCAGCGCAATGTCTTAGGTACACCGCCGCCAGTGCAAGGTAGAAAGCACGAACAATTACAAACGGAGAAGTATTTGGAAAAGCTGGTGCAACGCCCGCCAGAGTACACAGTGGACACACAGACAGATCTGTTTCTGGAGAAGCCGCCTACGCCACCCTATGTGCCTGCAAAGGTCGGAGTCGATGTGGGCACCGAGATTGGCGAAGGCGAACTGTTTCACTTTGATGCAGAGGCTCAGCCGATTATTGATGTCCTAGTCGATTCCTGTATAGAGCAGAGCATGCTTGAGGTGGCTCACGAAATGGAATTGGCTTCGCTGCGTCGCAAGCAGGAAGAGTAATTACAAAAAAAATTTTAAATAGTTGGTTCCTATATAATAATATATTTTGCTTACAGATTCCTGGCTCAACGCGAGGCAGAGCTGGCCGAATTGCGTCGTCTGGAAGCCGAAGAGCTGCGCTTGCAGGCTGAGAAAGATCGTCGCTTGCGCCAAGATGCGATTGCCAAGGAGCTGGATATGGAGATGCAGAAGAGTGTTACAGCGGCTAAGCTATTACAGGGACATATTGCTAGTCTAGTGCCCGAGGTGCTGGAGAGCATTGAGCCAGCCAGCGATGCTGTAAAGAAGGAACAACTAATGAAGGAAATTTGCCCCTGGCTATCTGAAGAGGTGGCCCAAGAAGTTGGCCACATTGTGGACTCTCGCGAAATACTTACAGCCATTATATTGGAAATTATCAAACAACGTGCATCAGCCTACATTGGCTTCAAGGAAGACGAGCCCGAGCCATCAGCCTCGGATGTCGGCATTTGCGAAGAGGAAGGATGCACACTCGATGATATGGAGACATGTCCATGTGAACCGGAAAGCGAATATTCTGAATGTCCAGAGCCCCAGCCAGATCCACCGCATCTGTGAGATGTGGGGCCTAATTAAAAATATAATAAGACATGACTTGGTTCAGTTAAGTTTTGAGTTTGAGGTCTACCCGATGGCCGTTAAGTGCGCATACTAACAAATTCATAAAGCTGCATTGTAATTGTGTCTGGCAACAAGCGTATGTAACTCGGTCGCTTGCTGCCACACACAATTTCATTAGCGCGAAAACTGTTGCATCAAAAGTAAGCAAACATTGTTAAAGGTTTATGTTTTACCAGAGTATTCAGCAATAAAGAAAAAAAAGTAATACGAAATTTTGATAATTGACAAAAACCGTTATTAGGGTAGTGTTGTAAAGCACAACCATTTCTACTTAATTTCATTTGGTATTTTGGTATTTTCATTTTACTTTCGGTATTATTGAACTTTTTGTTTGCAGTCACACCGATCCATCAAAACAATCCAGTCCAGCATGTCCAAAATATTCACACCCACAAATCAAATACGCCTTACGAATGTGGCCATTGTGAGGCTGAAAAAGGCTGGGAAGCGCTTTGAGATAGCCTGCTACAAAAACAAGGTTTTGTCTTGGCGCAACAACAGGTAGGGGATTAATATTAATCGAGAGTAGCAGAACTCAAATGTAAACGTTTGCCACAGCGAAAAGGACATCGATGAGGTCCTGCAAACACACACAATCTTCACCAATGTGTCGAAGGGACAGACAGCTAAGAAGGAAGAACTGCAAAAAGCATTCGGCGCCAAAGATGATACGGAAATTTGCAAGGAAATTCTCAGTAAAGGCGAATTGCAAGTCTCAGAGAAGGAGCGCCAAAGTGTGCTGGACTCACAGCTTAACAGCATTGTCAACAGTGTGGCTGCACTTTGCGTAAATCCCGAAACTCGCCGTCCTTATCCAGCCACCATTATAGAGAAGTCTCTGAAAGACGCACACTTCAATGTCAAGATGAACAAGAACACCAAGCAAAACACATTGGAGGCCATCAAAATCCTACGCGATCATATGCCCATTGAACGCTCCCGAATGAAACTGCGCGTAAGTTTTGCGGGCAAGGAAGGTGGCGGCAAGTTGAAGGAATCCGTTGTCAAGCTGGCCAATGCTGTGGAGCATGAAGAATGGGACGAATCAACGCTGCATTTGACTTTGCTAATCGATCCCGGACAATATCGGGTTATAGACGAGCTGGTGCGGAACGAAACTAAGGGTAAAGGCCTATTGGAACTGCTGGAACTCAAAGAAGTTGTGGAGAGCGATGAACTTTTCTAGGTGCTATATAAAAATCACTTGTATAAAATATATAGTTGGTTATTTATGTTAACGACATTTTGAATGCATAAAGATTAAACGGTGTGGCGATCCTGTTGCTTCATTTGCGCTTCTTCAAGTTCTCAAAGCGACGCGACAGTTCATCAAAGTCAATTTCATCATCTTCGGGCTTCTCATTGCCTGGAACATCGGGCAGATCGCTAGGGACATTTGGCAGCGAGGGCAAATCCATTGGAGGTGGAGCACTGGGCTGCTCCGGGCCGCCAGGCGGCAACTTTGAGCGTGGTTGTGGTTTCGGTTTATTGGCATTCTGCAGAGATAAAAAGGATATATAAGTCTAATATAATTCTAATCGGGAGTCAGCAGTAAGTGCAAGTCGCGTGGTCAAGATCAAAACGAAGCTGACCTGCAAATTAACAGGATTAATCGAGGAGTAACGTGGCGGTGGATCATTTGGCGGTTTGGGGCGCTGTTATATGCAAAATAAAAAGTCAAAATTGAAATCATAAATAGTTAAAATTATAAATAACACAGCGGAATATAAATACATATATCATAAGCACGAAGACGAAAAGCAAATACCACGACCATTATGACTCATTACTACACTTACTCGCAGATTGTGACGTCACAAAGAAACGACAACGGTACATTTTGAGTTAGAGCGAGTGGAAAAGTAGAGGGTAAACGAAAAGCAAAGTTAGTTATGAACCATGTCCAAGCAACCGACTCAAAGCTAACATACCAAAATATTTTCATCCGGACTGCCAGAGCCATCCGATTGCTCATTCTTGGTTTTATTTTCGTGCTGAAATTGCGCAATCATGCAGGAACATGCCAAAAGCTGAGCTCGACAACTACATAGGTATCATTAATTAAAATTAACTTACATTGATGAAATTCGTATTCAAATCCTTTTCCTCAGCGCACTTTGCCTGAGCGGAAGTCGATGGTGGCGGCTGGTTGGGCGGTATATTGTATGCAAATGGTGGCGGCGGCTGCACTGCAGCTGGAGCGGCATATGCTCCTCCTCCCCCTCCACCACCTGAAGGTGGATAATTGAATGGCTTACTACTGGGAGGCACTGGCATGTCCGGCAGCTGTGGCATTGGCGGATAACCAATGAAACCCATTTGCGGTGGAGCAGGTGCCCCGCCTCCGCCACTAAGATTATTACGATCCGACAAATCGATTAGATGATGCTGCTGCTGATCAGGCTGCTGTTGCTCCTGCATCACCTGTGGATCTGGCTCGTATTCAATGTTATAGTTCTTAGCAATGGCTATCAAGTAGTTCTCTACAAGCAGCTTGGGAGGCGCCTGCAGTGTCAGCTTATGCATCAGCTTCTCCGAAACGTAATGTTCGCCAGTTGCAGTGCGCGAATGCTCCGCGAACTCTGGCCCATACTTGTGAATGAAGATGTCGGAGATGACCTTCAGTTCGCCAATGTCGCTTTGCAAACGAGGACAAACCCAAACCAAACTGGACACAGGCTCGGCTATGCCAGCATCCAGCTCCTTCATTTGTTGAATCAGGCCAAAGCGTGCAAGCAACAGATCGCAGTACATCTCAACAATTTCCATGGCCTCCACCAGATAATCCTCACTGACAACGAATCAAACTATGAATTCAACTTATCTGCTTACTATTGGTATGCAGCTACCGTATGATGTGCTCCACCCTAATACGAGCTCTCTCTGTTTTGCCTGTAGCGAGATAGTCGGCAATTTCCTTGCGGGACTTTTGCGTGATCTCCGACTTCTTTTTTTCCAACAATTTGAGACGATTCTGCGCTAAACGCAGATTCGTCTTAAGTTTGTTATAGTTGGGGCCACTGGAGAACATCTTGTCACCTGTAGCTGAATTCCGTATCTACTATTCACTATAATTTTGCTCCCTCGATGATTCACTGATTAGGGAAAAACAAACTCTTTGTGTGACGACATAATTTGGAGCTGCCAACCGGAGGGTCAGAAAATGCATCAAATTTGACTGAATTAGGAAACCGTTTTGTATATTGGTTCTTATGCATATTTCAGTCATTTAATTAATATAATGTCATAACTAGTTTATTGTTTTCAATTTTGTTATGTTACAATACTTTTTTAATATTAAAAATATTTTCGAAATAGATCAATTGCGATTGATCAAATAATTACCGCTTCCACCCTTTAATCGCAATTTCAGGTATCAGCTCTGCCAACTTACTAAAAATATATAGCTACGTATTTTTACCCATTGCTTCGCTGACTGTTGTTGCTTCATCTTCCTCTTCAAAATAATTCGCAAGAGCTGCGCGCTCCTTTCGCGCTGCACAAGACATCGTTCAAATTGCCATTAATTCGAATTCTAATCATCAAAATAAAGTGTGCATTAGGACAAGTCAACCATGTGGCCAATGTGTTTTATAAAGGCAAAAGTGTCGGACACACGATTTGTCAGGAAAATTGTGAAAATTAAGAAAACTCCAGTGATAAGTGGCTTGCGGGCATTTAGTGGTCCCGCAAATTTGACTCACTGCCCTACATGCCAAATAGAGGTACCACTATACATTAGACGTAAACGCGCCAGAAGCAAACGTCGATAAAAGTGCAAAGCAAAACGCAACACTGAAAATGTTTGTAAACAGCTGTTAGTCAAAAGGCCGCCAGATGGCGTCACCTCATCTTGCTTGTTGGCATTGCCAGCTGCGAGTAAACGCCATATTTGATTCTGCCTCGTCGCTTTGGTGTTTGTTAAAGAAAGCGAATTTTCATGCCAAGCATCTGAGGCATATTTTGACTGAAATTCACAGATAAAAGAAAATGATTTAAATATTCTGTGCAAATGCGTCTGTGTATCCTATCGTGAGTTGTAAGGCGTAGCAACAACTGCAACTGGCTAAGGCTCAAAAAGGTAAAATAATATGAATGCAAAAAGGAAAATTGCGCTGCTGCCTTACGAGGCATGTGACGTCACAGACATACACGCACTCGCTGCGGACCAAACAATACATGGCGCAGATCTTACAACAACAACATGTCTTCCTTGCAGCGTTCGCCATGGAACAGTACATAGTACATAGCAATAGTGAGGACATGGAAATGAAGCCCGTCTATTCGGACCTGCAAGTAGTGCAAGTACCGCACGACGAAGTGAGCGTAAGTAAAAAAAATAAAGCACAACGTGGAACTGCGAGCTAATGCTTCTATCACAACAGTCTCTTGTGCTGCAGGACGATCAACAGCTCGTGTTCAGTGATCAGCAGCAAGTTGTCTACCAGACCACCGCCCCCGCGCAATATCAGCAACCCCAACAGACTACAACTGCGAGCCACTATATTATAGGCGCTGAGTTGCAACAGCAACAGCAGCAGGAAGTGCAACAACAACAGCAGCAGCAGCAACAAGTGGTAATGCACCATCAACATCAGCAGGTGCATTATCAGCAGCAACAGCAGGAAGTGCAACAGCAGCAGCAACAGTTGCGTCTGGAGCAACAGCAGCAATATGTGCAACAACCTGCCATTCAACATACACAGCAAATCTACTACACATCAGATCAAGTGCTACAGCCCAACACGATTGTGCAGCATGCATCGATGCAGCAACTGCAACAGCAGCAACAACAAAAGAAGCAGCAGCAGCAAGTGCTGCAACAGCAACATCAGCAACAATATCAACAGCAACAACACACCGCCTATCAACAACAAACGACGCCGCTGGTCCAGGCGGCACCCCAGCAACAGCAACAGTTGCTGCAAAGTCCGCAACACCAACAGCAAACGCTGCAGCTGCAAACGTCGCCAGCACAGCAACAACAACCGCAACAACACCCACAGATTGTCTACCGCATGACAACCACGCAACAACAGCAGCGACAAATAAGCGTAAGTACTTACCATAATTGATTAAAGCTACGAAATACATCAAATCAATACTCAATATCTTAATGCTATTATGAATTCAGTATATAGATATTCACTCAAAGCAAAACTATAAACTTACACTAACTTGGGAATTGAGACCCAATCCTACTTAGATTCATTTTCTGACAATTTCAGTTAAACGATATATATGGAATGTCATATTTTTTGTTTGACATACGAAACTGTAACTCCAAATTTTGACATACTTAGCGAAACCTTTTATTATCCGACTTTTAAGTCGAAATATCTGCAAAGCTCAATGCAGTTTTGAACAAAACATTAACAATTACGCTAAATGCTTTTTTATCACTATTATGTTTATTTGTGAGTTATGGTGAATTATTGATTTAATATACTGATGACAATAACTTGCTTGCAGATGCTTAACAACACGCATGTAATTGTGCAACAGCCCACTGGACAACAGGTGTTAATACAAGCGCCGCAGCATCAGGAGCTGATTATGCGACAGGCGACTGGCATACCGCAGCAGAGTATTAATATTCACGCATACAACAATCGCGTAGTGTACGCCACATCGCCACAGCAGCAGCAGCAACAACAGCACGTGCTGCAGCAGCACGTACAGCAGCAACAGCAGCAGCAGCAACAACTTCATCTACAGGCACAAACCACACATCTTGTGCAGACGCGAGTAGTGCCACAGCAAACGGGCAACGTAGTCTATCAGCAAGTACAGTTGCCTAAACCCACGTTACAGCAGCAACAGCAGCCGCAGCAGACTCAGCAGCAGCAGCAGCAGCAACAACAGCAGCAACCACAGGGACAGGTTCAGGTGCAGCAACCGCAGCTGGTGACCACAGCCACAGGCACACAATTGGTGCGTTCCTCATTCCGAGGGAAAACAACCCGTGGGGGCGCCATCATAGCCAGGCAACCCACTGGCACTGTGATAGCAGCGCGCCCTGCCCTAACGCCTACTATTGTCCGGCATATGCGTCCGCGTGGCGGTCTGCAGACTGTGACCGGTGGCATTGTGCGCAGTGTGCGACCACAAGGCATGCGACCCACTCGCACCCAGCTGGTAGTGCAGACCACTGCTGCTGGCGATGGTCAGACCATGCAGCTAGTGACTCAGCCGCAGATGGCCAAGCAAATAACTATAACTAACTTAGGACAGCCAACGGTAACTGCGCCGGGTCAGCAGATGCAGCCACGACACGTTTATCGGCACGTGGTAAGCGAATCGGGTCCTAACCCGCAGCAACAGCAACAGCAGCACCAGCAGATGGTCTTAATGCGCCAACAGCCATTGCGCTATCGACCTACTCAAACGGCAGCGGCGCCTACACCGAATTCAAACACAATGGGGTTGGACCTGGAGGAGAGCATACAGGCCGTGATGGTAAAGAAGGATCCGCAGCAACAACAACAACAACAGAAGCCAGCGACAGGATCTATGCAAATGCAGCTGCCTCCAGCTGGCAACACCACATTAACCACCTACTATCAACAGAGCTCAGCCACCAATAGCAGCAGCGAAGAAGAACAGCAACAGCAGCAGCAACAACAACAACAACAGCAGCAGCAACCACATCAACTGCAGCCGCAACAGGCGCAGCAACCTGGTGTACGGACTGCTAGCGGCGCCACCATGAGTCTGTCGGAATACAAAAAACGTCAGACCATGGCAAGCTCACCGGCTCCTACAGCACCGACCGCCGCTGGGTCGACGGCCATGCGACCGGCAACTGCGCCTGGTACTCTGGTTCGGTCGGTACCTAAGTTGGTGCCACAGCCTCAAACCACACAGCAGCAGCCCAATTCAACTGCAACTCGCATCTTGCAGCCTCAACGAGTGCTTGCCACAGCGCCAGCCCCGCCCCATGCGTCCTCTGTGCAGCAGACATCGCACAACAACTACGAGATTCATTCGCAGCACGTGCTGAATAACCGGGCCGGACAACCCATCGCTGATCGCGATCGCAATAGTGCCAAAATGTTGGTTATTCTAGCCTCTGGGGAGCAGCGATTGATAACGTTCACGCTGCCACGGGAGTCATGCACCGTGCAGGATCTGCTAGAGCAGGTTTGCGTGCCCTTCGACAATAGCACCACCATTCAATGTGTGGAACATCACGGCGCCAATGTGGACTTTGTAGTTACGGTTGGGTTTTCCGTAAACGAATCTGCCAGCGAGCTGATTTCACGCGCCGAGGAGAGTCTACAAATGAATCGTCAGCAGGAGAACGCCGCTGCAGCAGCAGCGGCAGCCACAACTGCAACAGCAACAACAACCACCCCTGCCTTTAATCCACAATCGACAGCAGCGAATTCTGGAGTTACGGATCAAGCCAAGCGTGATTCAGCAAGCACCAACACAGGCTCCGCATCCCCGGCTGTGATTGCACCATCGGAAGGACCCAAGTTGATTGACGGTTACTATGCTGTCTGTCAGCTGTGCGGCTTCACGGGCATGGATCATGCCAAGTGCGAACGATGCAAACGTGTTTTCCAGGAGCCACCCAAACGGAAATCCTATGTAACTAAGTCTTCGAATGCAGCAGCAGCAGCCATAGGTGGAGCAGGATCGTTAGCCGGCGACCCAGCAACGGCTGCTGACAAGAAACGTGAGTTAGCACGTCTCAATAAAACGGTAGTCGGCGTTGGCGGCTCTTACGCTGCAGGTTCAACCACCGTGCGAGGAAGGGGCATGGCCATCAGAGGCGGACGGACGCGCAGCGGTCGACGAGTTGCCGAGGCGGATCCCGTTGTCTTGCTCAGCAGTGAGGACGAAGCTGAACAGGATGAGTCCAATGGCAATGCTGGCAATGTAAGTAGAGACTATCATTTGTATTATGATACAAATTAATCGTCATATTTCGTGCAGTTTCCCGCCAACAATGCAAAACGTAATTCAAATGGAAGTGTTAATCAGCTGCCTGCCGCTTTTGCCTGTGATCCAATACTAACCGACGTAGACGAGGAAGCACTGTACAAAGGTAAGTTTAAAGCAAGAGCTATATATATTTGGTTTTAATTGGAAAGACTATTTAATAAGTTTAAGTGATCAATTAATACTGTAATGACAGTCATAGGAGGAAAATTAGTTTTGCATCCCTGGCTCTTTTTAAATTGCTATATACATGCTGGGCCGTAATTTGATGTTGGCAATACTGTTGAACTTACATTTTGAGACGCTAGAGGCCGCTTGAACACCACGCCATTTTTCTTGCCAGAGAGTGCGAAAGAAGAAGCATAGTACAAAGCGAACGCGTATTGGACAAGTTAACTAGTTGTGTATTGCATTGCAAACTGCAATTTCTTGAGCTCTTTAAAGTAGTTTCCTTTTTTTAACTTGTTATGAGCTTAAATTAATCATATTATATTAAATCAAATAGTTTAACAATGGGAGATAATGGTAAGCAACACCTAGGCAGCAATAAACTAGCAGTGAGAAAAAAATGTGACTGCGACTACAGCGGCTTGCAAAATGCAGCCACATGTATAAAAAAAAGTGAAACTATGTATATACTTATGTTTTAACACTAATCACTATAATATTCCATTGCAGACTTTGTGCGAGGAGATGTTAGTGATCTTTCCGATATTCCCGATGGCGAATCATTCACCACCGAATTGACCTGCAAATGTTTGCGTCTAATGCCGTATCGTTTTATGATAACGGAACCGGTAAGTACATATTCCTAATATTCATATATTCGTATTGATAAACATTAATAAACCTTTTTTTTTTTGTGTAGATCAAATTCACCTCTAAGGGCGTTCGGATTACTGGCGTACTGCCCGATAAGGATGAAAAATTTGTTTTGAACATCTACAAGCATGAGGTTATAAAGGTTATTGCACACTTTGCCAGCTATGAGCAAGCGCAGCCGCTGGTCACGCTCTATATGCTGAAAACATGCGCTCAGTATGTGAAGTCGCAGCTGCAGCTACCTGAAGATACGCCCAATGAACGTAAGTAGAACACAATAAGATTTCGATTACACTTATAACTGTTTTATCTGTCAAACATTCATCTATAGAATTCGGCGTCAAATGGAATGGCAGCTTTCATGAACGCCGCTTGATATTGCTGTTCGATACAATCAGCTTTTCGGCTCGCGAAACTCTCAAATCTATGTTTAGTTTTCTGGATGAAATTTCAGCGCGTGATGCTGCGGAAATATTGGAACGTATCGCCGACTCGGATCGCAAGGCACTGGACAAGCCTACACAGCTGGCCCCGCGTCAGCTGCGTCCCGATGAGCAAGTTAGTCTGCTAATGTATCCGCCCAAGGGCACTGGTGGACTCTGTATACGTATGGAGGATTTCGTTTGCCTGACAAAGGAGTCGTATTTGAATGACATTATCATTGATTTTTATCTGCTCTGGCTACGCAACACCATTATACCGGAGGCTCAACGCGAGCGTACTCACATTTTTAGTACATTTTTTTATAAGCGTCTTACAACTCTAACACGTCCGACGGACGTTAAGCAAACAGCTGCACAAAAACGTCATGCTCGAGTACAGAAGTGGACAAAGATTGTGGATATATTTGATAAAGATTTCATCATAGTGCCCATTAACGAGCAATCGCATTGGTTTCTCGCTATCATTTGCTTCCCCTGCTTAAAGGGTCCCGTCACCTTCGACACGAATCAGCCTGTGGAGCCGCAGCATTTGAAGCGTGCTCGTGGCAAGAAGGTTGCTTTGCAGATTGGTAACACAACAATCACGCCGCTGTCCAAGCGAGAAACTGTCACTCTGCCGACCATGCCCAGCGAAATATGTCGGATTGCCGACGACGAGAGTGAACGCGATGAGGCTGAAGGCGATGACAGCGACATGGCATCGGAGGTTAGTGAAAACTCAAATCCACCCATCAGCAAGGAGGCGACGGCTGCGGCTCCAGCTACGCCTGCACCCGCGACAACTTCTGGACCCGCACGTGCCACAAACGAAGACGTGCCGGCTGTGAAGCAGCCCTTAATTTTAATATTTGACTCTCTGGCGGGTGCGTCACGTAGTCGAGTGGTAGCTACGCTGCGTGATTATTTGACATGCGAATACAAGGTGAAGAAGCCGGATGCGCAGGCGCACATCTTCAACAAGGATAACATGCCGGGACATTGCGTCAAAGTACCACAACAGAACAATTTTACGGACTGCGGCCTGTATCTGCTGCAGTATGTGGAGCACTTCTTCAAGGATCCAATTAAGGATTACAGATTGCCAATCAAGCAGCTGACGAATTGGTTCGACTATCTAACTGTCACCAAGAAGCGTGAAGACATCGCCCAGCTAATACAGCAGCTAATGGATGAGAGCAATACACATCAGCCGCGTCTCATTTTGCCAGTAATCGAGTTTCCAACACTCAATGGTCAGCTGGTTGAGTATCCCGAAGAGACTGAGAGCGCCGAGTTTGAAGAGGAGGAAGGCCATGACGAGGAGGAGCACAACAGTGATGTAAGCAATTGACTCACCATTCAATCATCATGAAGATATACTCATTTTACTCTCTATCTTCTTACAGCACGAGGATAGCACGGCCACTGAAATGGAGGTGGATCCCACGGCTGAGGAACTGCAGCAGGCTCAGGCGTCCAAGTCGACCACACAAGCAGTCTCAACGTCGACGACAACTACAAGCCCCACTGTGATGGCGGGATCTACGACGCGCCGATTTGTGCTCAAGCGTCGCCTGCAAAATGGTGCCTCCGCCTCTCCAAGTAATAGCAACGGGGGAGAAGCCAACAGCAGCAATAACCAGTTGGTTCCACAGCTGATTAGCACTGCCTCCCCGCTCAGCAGCAATAGCAGTACACCCAGTGGTGGCGCTCTTTTAACTAAAGGTGTTGCCAGTGTCGGTACCGGCAGCCTTAAAATTCGCAAGATCGAACAGTAGCATACGGGCACCGGCTCAGAGCCAGTCGCAGAGATGCCGCCGCTGCAGCTGCTGCAAATGTTGCGCCCACTGTAAATAATAAAAGCAAAAATTATTATACAAACAATACAACAAAAATATGCCCAACATTTCTTAAATTAATATTAATTATAAAAAAAAAAAACAAAACGTCAAATATATTGAATAGTGAAGTTAAATGGGAAAACTCCATTTGTTTCTGTATCGACTACATGGCTGCTTTTACTACGTTGATGTGTGGGTGGGGGAATTTTCGTTTTCTAATGCCCCTGTGCCGCCCTTACCCAAGAACCAGTTTGCGTTCGCCATGTAAGCTAGAATATCTACCATGTATACGCTGTCAACGGTTTGCACACATATACATGGTAAGACTCCCATAGACTTTCTCCAACTAAACTCAATAAATGGCTAAATGCAGCTTAACTCTATATTTGCGCCTCCCCTCTTTGCTGTTTAAATGGCCACACTCTTAATATTAGTTGGAAGTAAGCGAAGTTTTAAGTGCGTGCACCCTCGGGCAGCTGTCATGTAGCTGATTAAGAATATACATGGCGAGCTACATGCGACGCACACATACACACGCACACGCATGCATACGTCATGTATTGTTCGGCCTCAAAAGTTGGGTTATGTTGACAGCAGAAACAAACAACAGCAGGGGCTCGGGAGCGGAAGAACGAATGACGCGCACAAAAGAGAATAAAAAGGCGCGCTCACCCTCATCGTTTGAAATGGTAAAAAAATGCAAAGAAATGCTGAAATTAAATAAGCTGACTGCAATTGAAAAATATCATGTGAAGGCAATTATTTTAACTACTAATACTATTACTAATTGTTTTTAATTAAAAGCAGAAAAATGTAGTTAAGTATTAGTTTTAGTATGATATATATATAAATACATTACTGCCTAAGAAGAGTGAATGCGATAATTCATTTTATCCCATTTATTAAATCTACATTGTTTAATATGCTATCCTTCACTAACGAGTGTAGCTGAAAGCATTTACATTTTTTGTTTTGTGAGAAGTTTTTCTTTGTTTTGTTAGTGCCTTAAAGACTTATCGATAGGAAATCAGCTGTTGCATCAAAAACAACACAACTGTTGATTGTCCACTTAATAAGACTTGGTCACACTGAGCACCGGCTTGCGTTCAGAGGGAATTTGGTTGCTTCGGGTATTTTATTTTGCATATAGGAAATGCAACTAATATAAATATCCCAAGGGAAATTATACAACCCATCAATACAAATTGCCCGTTGTTTTTAAACCGCATTTAGTGGCGAAAGAAATATTTAGTAATAAAGGCAAAACTCGGATTTTTTCAATTATTATTTTTTATTTTCCATATTTGCTGGGCTCACTTCACACACGTCCAATAATATGCATTTTATACGAGATAATCACAGCCATGAGGGAAATTCAGTCTTTGTTTTAGCTTCACTAGTTTCCAGTGCCAAGTGCCTGGCAGCAACCTGTAAAGAGAGAATTAAAAAAAAAAAAACGTTCCTAGTCCAGTCCATTTGTCGATTTCATGTGTCGTTCAGTCTTTTTGGCCTTTTGCTTCACTAAGAAGCTAAAGTCGAGGCAGTCATAGAAAAATTGCAGTTGTGAAGATATGAAGTTGAAAAGTCAATTGGACCAGATAAGTATCGTCTTATAGAACCAAATGGCTCATCAAATATGACAGACCAAAGGAAGGTTTCAATCTTCCAATAATTGATAACTTTGGAAGCTTTTGCAATTTGCGAGAAATGTTTCTGGTCTCTTTGCATGATTTATGCTCTTTTGTCTTGAGGGTTAGCTTGCGGTCCGGTTGTTAGATTCGATTTTAGATTTGTATCGTTAGTTAATAACGATTTATATATACATATATATATATATAAATATATATTGATATATAGTATGAGTGCTGCTTGCTTTTTAGGGGGTGCTGCGGAGTGTGGGGGCGTTTCATTGACTCCGCATAGAACGTTCAATATTCAACACTTTGGTTGCTTTTTGCTGACTAATTAAGAGTCCAACTCTCGTGTGTGGGGGTAAGCACAGGGGTTAAAAGCGCACAGACGCAAACACACACACACATTATACACACATCACTGCTTTGATTTTTCATTAACATTGGTTAACGGTACGTTCTTGTTGTGCTGTTTGGTTGGTTTGTTTGTTGTTGTAGCGTCTTTTAAATAAAGTTCACATTTTGTGCTTCATATATTTTTCTCTCTTTTCTGTATTTTTTTCGTTTTAAAATATTAATTAGATTTTTTTGTGGTAATTTGCTTATTTTGTAAGTTTGTTTAAATCATAGAACTTTCGCATGACAAATAGCTAAGCAAAAAAGGAGAGTGAGAGAGAGTGTGAGAAACAGAGAGTAAGAGAAAGAGAGAGAGAGAGTTGGTTGGAGTGTTGTGTATAAGCGACGAGCTGTGGAGCTCTTCGTACGATTGGATTTGTGGATTTGTTTAACGATTAGTTTGGCGCTGGGGCTCTGTGTGTATGTGGGTCCAACTATTATTCCCGCTCATTTGCTCACTTAGCTTACTTGTTTCATTATCATTATCATTTTTCATTGCATTTGAAGACATCAACTTCTTCATCTCATTCTTCTGCGACTACATTCACACGCGACACTTTTCTGTGCATCATTGAAGGAGGATTAGGAGAGCATTTTCATTCGCGCACTTTTCTCTTTTTTTCTTTTTTTTTTATACCCGTAAACAATACTCAACGACACATTTAACGCCTGCCGTCCCGATAGCTGCGTTGCCCACCACCGCCACCGCCGCCTCGTTCGCCACGAAATTGTCGCGAGGAGCCACTTCGGTTACCGCCATAATCGCGTCGTCGACCGCCCACGGAGCTGTTGTTATTGTCCCGATTGCCTGCACTGATACTTGGCACATTTGCCCCACCCACACCACCACCGGCATTGCTGCTGCCACCGCCATTGGCAGCATAGACTGGAAAGCCTGGTGGTGCGGACACTGTAGGCAGACCCGCATTCTTCCAGGCAGCAAAGTCCTCGTAGCTGGGCGCTTTATCAAAACCTGGTGGCGGTGGTCGCATCGGCTGTGGCGGCGGGTAATCTGGCAATGGAGGCGCTCCAGGTCCATCGTAATACCGCACCGGTGGCGGCAGTTGCTCGTACATTGATGCTGGCGCTCCTGGGGGCAATGCATTGCCAGCTCCTGCAGCCGAGGGCATTGGCAGCTGGCCAAAGGGTGGCACAAACGGCAGCGGTGGCAGCTGTCCGTGCATGTTGCGTATGTAGTCTGCTACATAAGCCTCGGCAGCTGCGGCCGACGACATGTAGCGCTCCCACGAGGGCATGCCCATCTCGCCGGCACCAGCTGCACCGCCGCCCATTTGACGATAGGGTGAACCACCACGCTTGAAGCCGCCACCGCCGCTGCCCGGCATGCCCATGCCCATGGCATGATGATGATGATGATGCCGATAGGGTCGCTGATGGTGATGTGGTTGGCCATGTCCGCCATAGCTACGCTTGTGTCGCATGGGCCCCAGCTGGCTGTTGCCACGGCCGCCGCTATGGCCGCGCGTGGAGAGACTGCGCGGCGCCTTGTAGATTACATGGATGCCTTTCTCACGCATCACACGCGCCGTCTCCTTGGATTTGCGCAAAATGGGTGTCAGCTCGATTTGTTCGTCTTCTGGGAAGAGGCGACACAACTCAGCGCCAATTTTGGGCTCAATCTCTTGGCCATCACGTCCAATCTTTACGGGCTTTCCTTCGTTCCATGTGTTGTGCAAATGCAAGGTGGCATTGAAAGAGAGCTCCTTGCGGCATATCCAATCCAACTCAATAACGCCGCCCAGAGCTTTGGGCGAAATGCTAGGAGGCAACACCCAGGCCACCTGCGGAATATCTCGACGTGAAGGCGCGGCCATGCGTGCAAATCCTGCGAATTTACCTACCAGATGAAGGAGAATAAGGGGTATTATCTATTATCTATCTAAGATACTCCAATTAGCCAGCTTACCGCTCTCATTAACGGAGAATATGAGCAACACATTGCGCGCCTCCTTGAAAGCCTGGCTCAGATTGGCATCGTTCTGTGGAAGCGTCGCCCACACGCTCTTGTTCTTGGACAACTGCACATTGTCACTGTTGTTCGATTTGATCAGAAAGAAGCGGGTATCGCGAAACAGATAATTCAGCTTGGTCATGTAGTCATAGGACTTCTGTGTGTTGCTGCTGCCACCGGCATCCTTCTCTGGGGTGGAGCCTTTTGAACTGTTTGCCATGGCCGCTTTGCTGCGTGCGCCACCATTGCGTTTGTGCTGTATGCCCGAGTCTGAATCCGAGGATTCGCTGTCCGATTCGAGTGCAGGCAGCGGTGGCTTTTCATCCTCAGCGTCACTTAGGTCGCTCTTGTTGCCGGCACCTGATCCACTTAGATGAGCTGCTGTGGAACTGCTGCCACTTACATTTTTCTTGCTTCGAGTCTTTTTTAAGCTCGACTCACGTTCCTCGCTGTCTTGAGCCTTCGAGTTGACCTTGTCATCTGTATCAATGGGTTTCTTCGACTTGGACTCACTGCCGCTGCTGCTTGACTTTTTCTTTTTACCATTGAGATCGCCGGGCGAGGCAGATCGCTTCGTTTTCCTAGATGATTTGCTGGACTTGCTTGTGGAAGCAGCAGATGCCGTTGCAGATATGGATTTGGCTGCAGTTTCTTTGCTTGTTTTATTGTTGGACTTGGATTTGGACGTACGTTTGCTACTCCTGCTGCCATCTACGGAGGACGGAGCCGTGCTTACAGAGCTAATACTTGGCTCCGAGTCGGAGGCCATGGAGCCAGCTCGTGACTTGGATGCTTCGCTGCGCGTGTCAAACGAATCGAAATCCTGCAATTCCTCGGCAATGTCCGCCTCATTCTCATCCAGGCCGAGATGAACTGCATCAAGATCGGCCATGTCGCGCATTAGCAGCTGCTGCGCTTACCCTAGCACACGCAATGAACGGTACTCTGTTTGTTTACCTTCCCACTACTGATCTGTTGCTGTTGTTGTTGTTGCTGCCTTTTTGTAGTACTATGGACTGCTTGGCGGCGGTGGCGGCTTCTCTATTCCTCTTCTAAGTGTTCGTTCATTCAAGCGCGCATGAATGAGACAGCAATCGAAGCAGCGGAAATAGACATAGAGAAAAAAATGCCAATCGATTTAGCAAAGCCAAAGCTGCAAAACAAAAGTTGCGAATATACGAAGTGCTCAACACTCACTTTCTGCACGTTGCGTGCAACTAAATGCGCAAGATTTGCGCCAACTATATTGCACTTTTTGTATAATTTTCACTGCTTTAATTAACAAATTATAATGAGCAAATGTTTTATACCGATTTTGCGTCAACAGAGACAAGAGACCAATGGCGGCAGAGGAGTGCAGCTATAGGTACACAAGAACAATACATGGTTGCTTTGTGACGCCTATCGAATTTGTGTCTATCCACCGGCATTTATCGACTAGCTTGCAGCGTTTATTTATGCTAAGAACTTTAAACAGCGCATCTAAGATACGAAAAGTGAGAATATAAAAAAAATCTATTTTTCAGTAAATTAAAAATATTAAAATTTTTAGCTTTGTATATCTTGTGTTGTGTATTAATGTAAAACAAAAAATAAATAAAAATCTAATTTTCATATCAGTTTTCTCTAATGAGCCCGTTGCAAATGAATATTAAAATATTATTAAAATATAATGTGAATTTTAAGTGCCTTCTGAGTATAGTATTACAAATTTAAAAACAAATTTCAAAGCCTATTGCTACTGTTGCTCAGCAAATAGCCGTTACACGTAGATATAGATGTGCGTGTTGCATTCTACTCTAGTCCATTCGATAACAGAGCAACAGCTGATTCATCGATAAGCCGAATGAGTGCAATACAAACAAAGGCTACAAGCTGACACAATAAAAACACCACAATAACAATAACTAATTAACGCTAAATATCAAGTGCTGAAAACGAAGTGAATCATCGATCAAAGCTGTTTTCGTCATAATGTCTGCTAACACATCAAAAGAAGCTGAACCGCCCAGCTACGAGGAAGTCATGCGAGCCAGTGCACCCCCCATGCAAGGTAAGTTATCAAATTTAAGTAAAGCAAAAGTTATAGATGTAATAAATGGTATTGTCATTTACAGATCCTCGGCTTATAACCGGTGTACACCATGGCGCCCCGGTACCGCCGGCAAACATGGCCAACTATGGTGCATTCGAGACGACGCCAGTTAGCATTGTGGTGCAGCCAGCGCTGCCGGCCGAGATCATAGTCATTGGAGCTTGTCCCTCGTGCCGTATTGGCTATTTGGAAGACACGTTCTCGCCGCTGGGTCTCTGCTGTGCCATATTCTTCTTTCCCATTGGCATACTCTGCTGTCTGGCGATGCGCGAGAAGCGGTGCAGCAATTGTGGAGCAACATTTTAAATGCCCAATCAACTCGCTCTCTCCCTCTCGATCGCTCATGCGAGAGAGAGAGAGAGAGAGAGAGAGAGAGAGGTTTTTAGCTATATATTCACCCCGACAAATTGGACTGTTAAGTTTTTAAAAAATCACAAAGAAAAGTAACAAATTATGCTAACTTGTTAGCTTGTTAATTATGAAACTATATATATATGTATGTGTGTATGTATGTCTGTGTAAATACAAATATTTTAAGGCTTTTATGACGCGACTGCAAACTCGCCTTTCCATTCCATTCCACAACATTCCAATCGTCGTCGTGGCTGTCGTGTGGACGTGGCCCGCTTCCGTTAAATTTAATTGAAATATAATGGGGGCGGTTTTGAATTACGCCGCTCGTTTGCTCTTGGGCTGCCTTCTTTCTTTTTTTTATTGTTTGCGCATATTTTTTGCTCTTTGTGAAACGTAAACAAGCGAAACTGTAAGCCAAAGCAATGCACGACTTACGCATGCTCTGTACATAAATAAATTGTTAATCAAACTTCACTCAATTATTTATTTTATGTTAATGTGTTAATAAGAGAACTGCTGGCTGTAATTGCTGTCTACTTAATACGTTTATATATACTTATTAGATATATATATACATACCTCCGGCTAATATGCCCGTCTGGTTAATCAAGTTTGTGCAGTACAAAGTCGCCGGCATTCACATCCGCCGTTTGCTGATCTTTCAGACTGCAGTCGCAAAAGTCTCTCGCGTTGATATGTCCCATATCTCAGCTCCGTTGCTGCTGCTGCTGCTGCTTCTACGGACTGCGCTCTGCAGTGGCGCAGCTTCAACCACGGCCCGCCACAATGTGGTCATGATCATCTTTGACGATCTACGCCCAGCCTTGGGTGTCTATGGCGATAGTCTGGCTCGAACGCCGCATCTGGATGCCTTTGCCCAGGGCAGCAACGTCTTTAGTCACGCCTACAGTCAGGTAAGCCCTCAACACCGCCCAACTGGAACAGCTTCACATGTCGTCTGGCCCTTTAGCAAGCGCTGTGCGCGCCTAGCCGAAATTCCCTGCTGACTGGCCGACGTCCAGATACCCTGCACTTGTATGACTTCTACAGCTACTGGCGCAGCTTTGTGGGCAACTTTACGACCTTGCCGCAGTACTTCAAGCAGCATGGCTACTACACCTATAGCTGTGGCAAGGTCTTCCATCCGGGTCTGTCTTCCAACAACACTGATGATTATCCCTTGAGCTGGTCTGCGCCAGCGTTTCATCCGCGCACCGAGCAGTTCATGAACTCGCCCGTCTGCCCCGAGCATGGCGGCGGTGTGCTGCGCAAGAACTATCTCATTTGTCCGGTGGAGCTGCAGACGCAGCCGTACAAAACGCTGCCGGACATTGAATCCGTAACGGAGGCGCTGCGTTTCATCGAGGCCCGCAAGCGCAGTCGCCAGCCCTACTTTCTGGCTCTGGGCATCCACAAGCCGCACATCAACTTTCGTTTTCCCATGCAGTTTCTGGAGCGATTTCCCCTCACGCATTTCTACAACTACACGGAGGATGCGTTGAAGCCGCCGGACATGCCAGATGTGGCCTGGAATCCCTACACGGATATTCGCTCTCGAGATGACTTTAAGCATAGGAACATATCGTTTCCCTACGGACCCATTTCCAGGCAGCAGGCGGCGCAGATCCGCCAGGCCTACTACGCCTCGGTGGCCTATGTGGACGATCTGTTTGGCAAGCTGCTGGCGCGCCTCGACCTGGAGCGCACAGTCGTTGTTGTGCTCGGCGATCACGGCTGGTCGCTGGGCGAGCACGCCGAGTGGGCCAAGTACAGCAACTTCGAGGTAGCCTTGCGTGTGCCCCTCATCATACGCAGTCCAGAGTTCCCCCTGAGACAGGCTCGACAGCTGCACAGCATCACAGAGCTGCTGGATGTGTTTCCTACGCTGGTCGACTTGGCGCATCTGCCTCCACTTGCCGTCTGCAACGGCAGCGGCCTGGAGCAGCTGAGCTGCTCCCAAGGCAAGAGCTTGTATCCGTTGCTTCAAGGCTTGGACCTGGGTGAGTTGAAGTTCGCTTTGCTATGCCTTTGCAGCTCTCTTAAACTCTTGTAGGCGAGGACTACGTGGCCATCAGCCAATATCCGCGTCCCGGCATGCTGCCCACCAAACATCCCAACAGCGACAAGCCCAAGCTGCGAAATATCAAGATCATGGGCTATAGCCTGCGCACGAATCACTTTCGCTATACGCTCTGGGTGCGCTTTCATGCGCATAACTTCAGTCGAGGTAAGCTTACAGAGCATCTTAAGCAAGCAGCTTAAATTAAAAAAAATAAAAAAAAAATATTTAATTTGAAATAGATTTTGAATAAGTCGTAAGCTGCTCTATAAATTCCACTAATTAAAGATTTTCAAATATTCTTACAAACAAAATTAATTCAACAAAGATTTCAAATAATTTAAAAAAAAAATATATGAATTTTCAATAGTATTCGAAAAATGTTTCTCAGAGAAATTACGATCTTTCCACAATTGTCGAAAAAGTCAATTTAAAAAATCTTAACTTTAATAAACAATAATTTCAATAAGCCGTTCAGGCTTAAAGTATGCTGTTGATAGTAATGTGAGATGGAAGATAGAAGATGGAAAATGAGTTTGCAATAATCATTTCGTATCTTAATAAATTTTTTGATATTTCCACCTGTTATTTTCGAGTTCATTCATCTCTTTTCATTTCCATATTTCCTTCATAGATTGGCACAATATCTACGGCGAGGAGCTGTACGATCATCGCCTGGACTCCGGCGAGGAGTTCAACTTGGCGGCGCTGCCGGAATTCAATTCAATACGCCAACATTTGCGTTGGCGTCTGATCGAAGCCGTGGGCTAGCTGAGTAGCTGACTATGATTAACTGAAAGAACTCTTCCGAACTGAGCAAGAAACATTGCATTAAATAAATTCCATGAAGTATACAATATTATTATTAACTATTCGGTTTCGAGTGGGTTCCAAATGGTCGACTTGCAATTGGTCAACTTTTGACAAAGTTCAATTAAATTGTATTAAAAGCGGATTTACTGCTTTGGAAAGTTTCCCATTTGGTGGCATGTGTGCGCATACTGCTGGGCGTCAGTGTGGCCGCAGTTGGTGCCGCGCATGCGTGACTTGTGTCCGTTGCCTTTGCCGTCGCTTCGTTTTTAGTGAATTTTTGTGAATGAAATTTCATTGAACGTTGGCGGCGACGTCGTTGACGTTGCCGTTGACGTCGCCGTTGGCGTTAGCGTTGGCGTCGACGCCCATGCTCCAGTTGAAGCCGTTGCCAAAGCGCCCGCCGTGTTCAGCTGTTGCCAAGCGGGTGAAAATATGCTGGCTGAGTAATTAAATCTGCAGTCGACGCATCGCTTGATCAATCAGCTCTGCCCCGCCCACCGTTCTCTACCCGTCATTGCAGCTTGCAGCCAACTTAACGCTGCTTCTCTCTCTCGCTCTCCCTCTCTCGGTCTCTCTGTGTCCAATTGCGCATAGGCATAGCTATGCACAGTTATATCTGCTTATGTGTGTGTTTGTCTACTCTTTTGGCGTGGGCTCTCCGCTTGGGAGTTGTTTGTGTTGGTGGCTCCGCTTGTCATCTGGCCATATGGACCGTTTTCTTGAGGTGATTAAACTGAATTTTGTTTTTTTTTCTTTTTGGCATCGCTTTTACTTGCATTGGGCGTTGTGAACCACATTTTCACATTTTCCGCTCGCACAATGCAGCTGCTGCCTAGCCTTAACTATTGTCTGTGTGTGAGGGGGCGTGGCAGATGCCATAAATTGCAGTTATGTATATGCATAATCTGGCTACCCTGTCGGTCCGGGCAAAAGCGTTAATATGGGGTATTATACATACAGTCTTGCATATATGTATGTATGCTACAGGGTATTAGCTAGTTCATACCACGCTATACTCATTTCCAATGCAGTGTATTAGCCAGTACATAACATGCCATACCCCTTTTTAATAAGGATTATTAGTTAGTCCTTAACATGATAAGCTCCTTTCGAATACAGGGTATGATATAGTCTATAACACACCAGACAGCGTACTATTCTAGCTTATAGAACATCAAACTCTATGCTAATGCAGGATATTAGCACTCCTCTGACTGCTTTCCAACACAGGGTATTAGCCAGTCGCTCACATCCCAAGCTCCTTTCTATTTTACAGCTCGAAGCATATCCGGCGCGGCTTAACGCTAATCTACGAACTGTTGAAGGAGTTCTTGGCGCAGGCGAATATCCAAATCGGGCTAAGCTGTTCGCCTAGTTTCAAAGATTTATGATCGATGCCATAATGAGGCGTGTGGTGTCAAAATCTATGGGAACTATCCAAATATGTTCCATGGCATTTAAGAGCAGCAGAGAATGAAGAGGAAGGTTACATAGGCTGAAGTGCTAGAAGTTGTATTAGCTGAGGGCTTGGCAGAGACAGTTAGAAATGTGTTCGGTTGTGAATCTAATACATAGAGTTATGACAGTTATAACAGTTATAACATTTCCAGTTATAACACTTTGAGCACATCTATAGATCAAGTTCTTTAAGCGATGTCTAGGCAAAAAGTTTTAAGCAAATCATGTGAATACAACTATATGAGATGGATGTTGTTGTTGTTGTTGTTGCTGCTGCTGATTTCTAAGCTAATTCAAATGCGTGGGCGTTACAAACGAAAATTGCAAAATATGCGTAGGCTGTAGTGGGTATACATGTGTGTGTGTGTGTGCGTGCGTGTGTTTAGCTTAGCAACAACAACAACAACAACAACAACGTCGCGTTCTTACCTACGCACAGTTTTCAAGCAACTGAACACGAAACGTGCTGCTCGCAGTTCGATTGGCTTCAGCTTGGTTTGGTTTGGTTTGAAATTGTTTTTTTTTTTTTAATGTTGGCTCAAAGCTTCAGACAACGTGTCGTCCCTCTCTCAACAAAGGGCAGAAAAAAAATGCTAATTTTCGTTGACATGCCATAGTTTGGCTAAGGCTAATGACGAAGGTTGTTTGTTAGCTTTGTCAGTTGATTTAATTTTTTCTTGGCTCTGCTTCTTCTCTCTTCTCTCGTCGTCTTTTTTCTTTTTTTTCGGCTGGTTAGTAAACTATCTGCTGGCCAAATAACTGGTTGGCTCTGAAATTTCTTTTGACGGAATCTCCATGAATTAATGCTGTAGCGATCGGCATCATGATCATCGCGATCATTATGATTTCCTCCTTAGGCGCTCATATACATATGTATGCGATAGTTATGCCTTTAACAGATGTCAAGCTGTGTCAAGCTGGAATGTGTTTTTTCGGCTGATTACTTATGCTGATCAGAGAAAGAGAGAGACAGAGAAAGAGAGAGACAGAGAAAGAGAGAGAGAGGGAGACAGCAGATAATATGGTGCTATCGAGCAGACATTGCTTGTGGCATAGTTTCAAGATCTGCATCGATGCAAACGATCTACACAGCTCGCTCGATCATGTGCTGCTCCTCAATGTCAAGGCCTGATCGCTTCATCAGCACGCAGACTCCTCGCTACCCACACCCGCTGCCAGCTAGCCAGAGCCTGGCCTCAACAAAGGCATGAGCGAGAGAGGGAGAGGGCGAGAGACGACAATGCCAAAAAAGAAATTGGTCAAGCAAAAAATATTTTGAATGAAATTCCAGCGACTCAGACAAAACAGCAACAGCAACAACAACAACTACAATAAAAGAAGCAAGCAGAACAAGTTGAGCGGAAATAGAAATGACTGACTAGCTGATGCCCTGTAGTGGCACGAGATGATATAGTGATCAGATAGTAGTTAATTAGTTGGAAAACTATGAATAGTAAATAATAGTTTGATAGAAACAGAGAAGATTTAAGATAGATAGAAAAGCCATATATGAAAGAGTATATAGTTGGGTAGATGTATATGGAAGATATTAGATAGAATATATTTAGAAGTTGATGGTTGAAGAAGATAACAGAAGATATCGATGGGAGAAATAAACATACAGAAGATAGAAGAAGATAGAAGATAGATAGATAGCTTGGGCATATCGATATTGGCGACAGATATTGAGGTTAGATAGGTGCTCAATACAATAGACTGGAGTCCTGCCAAAAAAAAGCTGAGCAAAGCTCGCAAAGTGTCAGCGACATCTTTAGAGCTTTCGCGTAGCTTCATTCAATTCAAGCTATTTATCAATTGATAAAGATAAAGTGTCTGCATCTATATGGCCCTAGTCAATCCGTACAGGGCATATACACAAAGCATTCATTCATTGGACACAATTGTAGTGAAGAAGAGGATACCTAAGCCGGCTGTCTTGTGGCAACAAAATAATTTATTGAAATTCAAATTTATTATCTGGTGTTCGGGCTTGGCCCCGGCCAGGCTTGGTTTGATTTTTTCCCGTTTTTATATTTTCGTATTTTTCTCTTCCTCTTGCTCGGCCTCTTCTGCTGGCTTTGGAAACCCAATTCAGCTGGAATGCTGCAACACATATGGCCCAGAGCGTTAAACATAACTAAACGAAACAATCAAGAATGAGTGTAGAAATTCCAGAATGAGCCCACGCAGCGAACAGAGAGCGACAGCGGGGTGGCTGGAAGAGAGAGTGCGAGGGAGAGCGAGACAGATAGATAGAGAGAGAGGCCAGCGGGTAGGCAGCGGGACAGAGGCCATGCGATCAACGTTTAGCCGAACGGATTACGAGTAAAACAAGAAAAAACAATTTTTTTCGCTCTTAGCGCTGGCCTTTTTACATGTGGCATAAACAAATACGAGGGCGCAGGCGGCAGAGGGTGGGGGAGCTGCTCTCGGAGTGAAGACTGACCGCAAGGCAAACAATTTGAAAAGCAACACAGGCAGCCGCTGTAACGCGTGCTAAACAAGTTTCTCGATCGTCTTTTTGTCTTTAGCCCTGGCCCTGGAACATGGGACATGGAACCTGGAGCTGCTGAAGCTGGAGTTGGAATTGGTGCTGGTGCTGAACTTCAATATGTTGTCCTCTTTTCGTTGCTGTGTCCATATAAAAGACATTGAGAAATCGTTTAGCTTTACAGTGGGCTTTTGCTGCTGCTCCTTTCAGCCAACTTTTTATGATTATAAATATTTATGCCTGCTGCTTGAATGCGCTGCCCGGCTCAATTCAAATCGAAGACGACGACGACAATGAAATAAAAATCTCATTTTTACAGACAAGGCACAGGCTTCAGCTACCTACTCCTTCCCCACTTTACTTCCCGTCCTTCCATTCTTTCGTCTGCTCCTTTACTCGCCCTCTTCACTTCTACTCGTCTTTTCTACTCGTCTTTTTTACTCCTACTCTGCTGCTCTCTTCCTCTACTCATTTCCGCCACTCCTGCTCAACTCCACTCTTCACTCATCTACTCCTCCCCTCTCTCTCTCTCTCTCTCTCTCTCTCTTACTCTCAACTTCTATTGTGCGTTATTTACGTTCATATAATTCAAATTAAGCAGCTGAGCTTTTGAGTTCGTTGCTGTTTGCTAGTTATGCGCGCATCTTAACACCAGCCATGTGCGTGCGAGCGAGAGAGAGCATGAGAGAATCGATCCCTTTTTACTGAACAATGGAGCAAATTCGTACGCCGCGTGCCAAAAGTTTTGATGAACTACCTTGCGGCGTCTGCTTCCTGGAAGCGTTTCGCTTGCAGCCAAGTTGTCGTTTTTTTATATATTTCTTTTTTCATTATTATTATTTTTTCTGTCTTTTTCTTAACCCTTTTTGATGGCGCGCTCTCAAGGCAGCGACGTCGCGTCGCTGCCGCAGCGGCTCGTGCTGCTGACGTTGCGAAAAGTTTACAATTAAATGATTTAAACAATGTTTTTTGCCTTTTTACGGTTTACACCTGTTTGAGTTCAAACTATAAATAAACCATGACGTAAATACCCACAGCCACGGTTCGCCACAGATCCAAAACTAAATCCGTTCCCTCGCGCTGCTAGATCTATATATATACTAGATCTATCTATATATATATTTGTATATGTGTATGTGTGTTTGTGTTTATCCACTTGGCTCTCTCTCATTGTCTGTCATTTGTTTTTCCCCAAAAATTTTCACGCTTCAAATTAATGAGCATTTCAGGTAGTCGAAGGCAATTGCTGGCGCCAGCTTTTCGCTAAATGTTATTCGAAATATTTTCCCCCATTTTCTTTCATTTTATTTGTGCGGAAAATTTTCGCAGCGCAGCGTACAATCAAAACAAAAATCATCAAAAAAAAGAAAACTACAAATAGTTTTCCATGATAGAAAGATCGTTTATACAAATTGACGGGAAACTCGTCACGTTTGACGGACCTGAATCCGGAAAAGTGGGAAAAAGGCGGCACACTTTGGAAAACGATTTCCCTTAAACTCGATCAAAGTTCAGTTCAGCAAATAGCCTCTAGTTTATGGCAATGTAAACATCTAATCTGTATGTTTGTGGAGAGTTCATGAATGGGTAAAGGAAATGGGGGTATTTTAGCTACTATTACTAGATAGATATGCTTAAGAAGCGGTATTTTAGATGTGCATGATTGGCAATTATGCATTTCTATTGTTTTCTATTTGATTTTATAAAGAAAAGTCTATGAATCGATTGGGCATATTGTGAAGAGATATGGTAAGTTAAGGTATAACTTTTTACCATAAATCCATGATCTAAGACAATATTTTTTGGAGTTTATTTATCATTGTTTTTATATATTATATATGATTGGCCTTATATCTAGTAGCTTTGTTACTAAAGATACTTCTGTTTTTATTAAAATTATTTTGCATGCATATATAAAAGGGATTAGAGCTTCTGATATGTATAAGATAGAGAAGATGGGGAAAGTAGGCATAGGATTTACTAAACAAGAGTCAGACGATAGGTTTTTAAAGTTTTTTGAAGTGCTATATAAGAATCTGAGCTCGGAGAAGTATTCGAAATATTTAAAATAATATAATAAAGCGAAATTTATCAGCACGGTTTTGGGAGGTGAGTATTATATCTATCTGTTATATCTAAGAAGATTATGCTCAAATCATATATTATTATTTATAGGACAAATCTTAAATTTTTCAAAAGAATCAGTTACTTGACCAAGTTAACTGAGGCAAATATCAATTTTGAGCTAATATAGTTTCAAGTGACATTTAAGGTTATGTTTCATTATATATGTATATGTATGTTTAAATTCTGATATCTGTTTTTGTTTGTGCTTCAATAATATTACACACACACACTCGCACACTCCACATTGCATTGCATTTTCAATGAGCGTTGGCGGATGGAGGCGGTTCCTCCAGCCGATAACAAAAACTAAACATGTTTAGCAAGTACAATCAGGCACATTTCCATGTAAATATGTAAGCGCAATCAGTCAAACATATATACATATACATACTATATATAGTGGTACTATGTACGATCTGGCAGCTGTTGCACTCTGAGTGGGGCACGGGCCAGGCCACCATAGGGCAGCCCATTTAGCATGCGTACATTCATCTATACTACAACAACAACAACCGGGACAGTATGGGGCTCTGAGTTGTTGGTACGCTGTCTATCTTTCTGCGGGTGTTCGGGATTGATGGCCACAGCTACACAGAGCTACAGAGAGAGGAAGTGCTCTTCCGGTCTTACAAATGAAAATATTTATTTCTCTTTTGTTTTTTTTTTTTCAATTCTTTTTTTTTATTTTTTATTTTATTTAATATCATTTTATGAATAGATTGCGTTACGCATACAGATTCTGTATTACAGAAGAATTGGGAGGTGCGTGAGGGCGACCGGGCGATACCCTGTAAAGCGGGTGATATGTGCTAGAAACTTTCTGTTTACTATAAACGGAGTTAGCTTTATGATACCCCTTTAACTAAGCTATGCTGTTGCTTACAGCATATATATGCCTAACTAAACGATACTCTGTAATTTAAAAAACTCTACAATAACTGTGTATTGCGACTATCTAATACACTGCAGTTAAAGAAATCTAAAATTACAGGGTATTGAAAGTGCAAACTAAAGCTAAATATGCGAAATTGTAGTTAGCTGAATGAATGAATATGGCTTCATGCCTAGAGATAGAATTCTACACACATTATGTACATGCAAACATATATAGTATGATGGTTCGACCCTATATGGAATGGGTTAACTAGCCTATGGCATATAGTTATATAGCGGGCAAATCAGTGATCGTGTATGGATGTACATATGTCTAAAGGTATGGGTGGAAGTGAGCAAATGCGATTTATTTATTAGCACCCCACAGCAAAAGCAAACCAAAAGCAGCTGCAACAACAACAACAACAAGAATCGCAACTATTATTTAAAAAAAATACTGCGCTTATTTGGATAAACATAAATCCAACCGACACAACCGACACATTATCCCACACACTCGATCCGAAACCGAGCCGCGCGTAATTTGATATTCAGTGAGCATCTGCGCAACAACAACAACAACAAAGTTAGTTTTACAATTTGAAAAATTTACATTTCCATTTGCATTGATTGTGCATGAATCTAAGTGCACACGCATACCTATGTATGCTCATGTATATGTATGTGTGTGAATGTATGTCATTTTGGTCACATACAACTAAGGGAGTTCCTGTTATGTATATTTCTACACTCTAACTAGCTATTATGCCTATTTTATATGCACACATACATGCATACGAGCAGGCATGCATACGCCTCTAACTGCAGCACGGATGTATGCATAAACATATCTACATATGTATGTTTGTGTGTAAATATAAAAATAGCAACGCCTCTTCTCGTATGCCATGTAAAATTCCTTTTTTTCTTTTGCAAAGTCTGACCTTGATTTTGGGCTTCAAATTCGTTGAAGAATGTAATGGAAATGACAAAATATTGAAAAGAACTCCCGTTAGCTTAACAGTCAGTCTTTTGTGCTTTATTCGTTGATTTTTGGCAAATGCACTTACAGTTCATACAAATGAAAGCAGCGAGAAAGGACAGTTGCTAAAACTGAAGAAAATTATCATTTATGTTATTTGTTATTTAATTTTTAGATTATTGTGAATATTTATTTCAAACTGTTTCTAGGTGTCTTTGGGCGACTTAACTCAATTGCTTGCAATGCTCGTGCTAATTAAATTTTCGCAGCTTGTATGTATGTGTGAGTGCCATCATTTCCGTTTTGCAATGGAAGCAATGAGTACGGTGCCCTTTCTTTAGTATTTAAAAGTTAACAGTTAATTAAGTTCATGTTCATGAAAAATTCGAAGAAAATTATGCGGCAAAGCTGACTTACAAATTGACCTCAAAAGAATACGATTCATATAGACATGCACATATAAATATACATATATACATATATTTATATAGGCATATCATTTTGATGACTCAACGAACATTTTTATCGTTGAATTCCTTGACCGATTTGATTAATTAATTAAAGCGCAGCCCTTTTGTGTCACGCTTAAAACCGGGGAACAGTTGGGGTTTAAGGGTAAAGGCGGGCAACTGTGTGACCATATCTGCCCCCAAAGTGTCGGCTTTATCACTTTTGAAATGCTCGTTATGACATATTTTAAAGATCTCTGTCGACCTTTGCGACTGAACTTGAATGATGCAAGCGAATAAATGACTCAAGAATGTCGCTGAATATCAGATGAGATCGTCATATTACATTGTAAACTTTGGGATAGTACAATAATAATACAAAGTGCTTGATCCATTTAAGGAACAGCAAAAATAATGACAGGAACAAAAGATGGGAGGAAAAGCTTTGAATTAGGGAATCTATTAATTATAATGATAATAAATAACTTCATTATGCTAGACATGAAACTAAATGAAACAGCAACAAGCGTTAACACCAGCAAAAACACAAGGCTCAGCAGCAGAAATATTAGCAATAGAAAAAGTAGCAACAGAAACCGGCGTTAGCAACAGCAAAATCAAAAGCAATAAGAACAGCAACAGCAGCAGCATCAACAAGAAGATGAGTTGAAAGGCAATAACAACAGCAGCCACATGCGTTGGCAACAGTAGCAACATCAACAGCAGCATCAACCGGCATTTTGAATAGCTATAACAAAAGCAACAACAGTAGCAATAACATCATTGCCAGCAACTGCAATAGGAAAAGCAGCAATAACAACAACAGTAAAAAAGGGCAGCAATAGTAATAACAACAGCACTAGCAACATACGTTAGCAACAGCAGCAACATTAGCAAACTCAAAACAACAAGAACAACAACAGCAACTACAACAACAACACCAAATGAACTTTTAATGACCTTAAAGGACGCAACAAAAGTGTTTGCGTGATTTTTTCTAGAAAACAGAAAGCAGCTAAAGAAAAAGAAGCACAAGAAGAACAAGCCAAGGGCAGGCAGAGGCAGAAAGCAGAGAAGGCAAACAGAAGCAAAAGCAAGCAAAAGAAGCGCATAATAAGTGCAGCACTCCAAAGCTAACGCAGCCACACTCCAACAGCAGCAGCAGAAACAACAACAATAGCAGCAGTAACCACAATGACAACAACAACATACAAGCAATTTTTATCCAAATGTGCTGACTGCGGACTCCAACTCCAACCCGAACTCCAACTTCGGCTGCGATGGTTCTGAGCCGAACGCAGAACAAGTTAAGCTTCAGCAGTTAGAGAGAGCGAGTGAGTCGAGCGCAGAGAGCCGAGTGCCGCGAGCCGAGCGCTGAGCTTGGAGAGCCAGCCGAGAGCGATCTGTTTGGCGTTGGTGTTGTTGGTTGCCAGGCAGTTGTTGGTTCTTAGTGTTGGTTGCTGTCAATGCGCCTGCAACTGCCGCTCTCCCTCTACACCTCCTCCTTCTTTAGCAGTCTGTCCGCAGACGCGGACCAGTTTCGAGTTTGCTCTGCTGCAGTTAAGCCGCACGCACTAAAAGACGATGACGAAGCTTTGTGTTTGGTTTATTTTTTGTGGTTTTTTGTGTACAGGTTTTATTTGTATTTTTTATTATTTATCATTATTTTTTTACCAGCGTCATCGTCATCACACACACACGTATGCATACACACACAAACAAACTGGGCTACCGTGCTACGCTCTGAGCTGTTCTGCTCCGCTTTACACTGAGAGAAATTTAAGCTTTTGTTCGTGCGTCTGTGCGCACGCTTTTTAGCTTGTCGGCAAATCTGTATCAGATTAATTTCAAATCAAAACAATTCAAGTAGAATTTTATAATAAATAAAGTAAATGCGGCTATATGATATGCTCTATTACATATTGATATATTGTTAATTTGTGTAAAAATAATAAATATATATATTTATTTTTAGTATATTATCTGATAATCAAATGTTTGTCATTTTAAGTGCCGTCGTCAATAGCCTGTAGAGAACATAAGCATTGGGTAGTGTAGTGTATTTCAATGAGGGCTTTTCTCCATGACACACACATACACATATATTTATTTAACTGTTCTTGCATTTTCCAGAGTCTGCTTTGATTGTCTTCCACTGTCCGGTTAGGTTGCTCTGCCTGAAAGTTTGCCCACATGCTTATTTGAAATCTCATTAACACCCCACACGCCGGCTAGGCCAGACAGACAAGCAGCCAATCAGCACCTACAGAGCTCAATAACAGTGGAATAGTTACAGTAGGAAAAAAACGGGAATACAATTCGAAGTTCTAGCAAAATACAAAATTATGCTTCGAATTCGAGCTCGAAACCAAGTTCAGTGCAAGCAGCGCTGCACTGCACACACACTTAAACACACACATGCACATACAAGATATGATATTTTCGAACATGCTGCGAAGCAAAGCTTTAAAACACAAAACAAAAAAAAAGAGCCAACAAGCAAAACAAACTGTATCTCTCTGCTGTGGCAGTCGCTAACAATTTGTGCAAACATAAAGCAGCAGCAGCAGCCCGGTGTGTACAAATGATGACAGCCCTGGCAAGGGCAGCGGACAGAGCAGCAGCAGCCGCAGCAGCAGCAGAGGCGGGGCAGCGCTTCCAGTGAGGCCAGTCAAACAGAAACCGCATACCAACTACAATTATTTGGTTAAAGATTACTTGGCTTAAATGCCACATACATATATAGACGCTCATACAAGTACGCGTATGTGCGTGTGTGTGTGTGTTCGCTGCGCACTCGCATGACCTTGTGAAGGATGTAACTAAGAATGTGAGACTCTGCAAAATTTATCGTCAACTAACCAAATAAAGCAAAACTCAGGCAGCCGGTTTACAACAATAACAACAACAACAGAGACAGCAACAACAATAACATCTCTAGAGGCAGTCATAAAAAGCCGCGACCGAGTTTGAGTCCAAATTGGAGTTGGAACCTCTTAAGAATGGGCGAGACAGCATTGAGAAAGAAAGCCAGCTTAAAAGCAGCTTCCAGTCTAGATCTTTGGAGTGCGTTTCCGCTACTCAGCAACAGCAGCAGCAGCTAATGATCATTATGCTAATGATCATCGAGGCTCAGCACACGGCAGCCACATAAACTGCCAACGCCATTTAAGTCATAATTTAAGCCACATTCCAGACGTGATCCTTCACAGATTGCAGATCGCGTGTTCATTGGAAAGAAACCGAATGGAATGGCAGAAGAAAATGCACACATTCATAAATTTCACATCAGCAGTGGAAGTTTTGGAAACATATATGTATTTCTGTGAATATGTATATTTTGAGTGATATACTCGCTAAATCTCGAATTACTCATGAATGTATATACCCGCTTTGAGGTATAGGCTAAGGAGCAAGCAGTCAAGGTTTGTTCCCGTTCCCGTTCCCATTCACGTTCCCAGTCTCGTTGTTGTTGTTGCCCCTGTCTTTGTCCCACATCATTCCCACGCATCTGGGCACGTACGCGACTCAAGTGCCGAGGCTTAACCCAAACTCGATCTGTAGGAAACAAACGTCGGGCGTTTATGTTACAAGTGGCCGAACGAAACATCCGTTAAGCGTTCCTTAAGTAGCGAATGGTGTGCGCGCATGCGTTCCAGCTTCAGTTCCTTTGTACTCAATTCCATGAACATGCCAAGGACCTGCTGCCTGTGCTTAGTGCGTACTTAATGCGTATGCTCTCTTAAATGTTATCTACAGTTCTAAGTGGGCGTTGAACAGGATGGAAAGCACTTGTCCCCCTCTCTCGCACACACTTTACCCAATGTTCTGTTCAGCTGGAGTGGGAGCTAAGCAGGATAGAAATACTCACGCTATCCTTGTCTTTCACACACAAATTACCTACTGCGTCTACTCTCTTAAATGTTAAGCAGGATGGAAAGCATTCGCATTATGCCCATCTCTCGCACGCACTTTACTCAATGCATGTCCTCTCTTAAATGTTATTTCCAACTTTAAGTGGGCGTTAAGCAGGATGGAAAGCACTCTCCCCCTCCCCTCGTCCCATCACGCGCACACACTTGGTAATTAAAAAGCCGACGTAGGCGTCGTTTTTTATATATTTTTTGTATTTTTTTGAATGCCCTCTACCCCGTGGCCTACTTGTAGGCATATAAAGCTTAATTAAAACAAATTAAAGTGATTGCCATTTAGTTTGAGGTTAATTGCATTAAATGCGAAATTAAAAGCAGCGCCAGCAAAAAGTTCCTTATAAATATATATATGCATGCATATATGGAGCAATTGTTGTTGTTCAGGGCGAAGTCGAAACAGATCTCCCTTTGCCTTCGCCCCATTTCCAGGCTGTGCGGCCTCGTTTCCATAGATCTATAGATACATATGTATATATTATGTCTTGGGGGCACGTCGGAATTGTGTCGTGAGACTTGCAACAACTTTGACCCCGTGGCAAGTGATTCATAATTGTGTGTGTATGTGCCACTTGCTGCAATCGAAAATTAGATGCGTTCTGCGTTGCAATTGTGCAGTGGGAGCAAAAGATCTAGCTAGCATAAAAGAGAGCATATACATGCATGCGTACATATGGTATAAGAGTGGGAGAGTGCTAAAAGCCCACTTGTAACTGTAGATAACATTGTAAGAGAGTAAATGCAGTAAGTAAAATGTGTACGTGAGAGGGAGGAGGATAGAAGGTTTACACTTCACTATTTAACGCAGAAGAGAACAAGGAGTGACAGAGAAGGGGACAAGCAGAAAGTGAGAAAGAGAGAGGGAGAGCAAGCGATTAAACTCATTTACTCACTCACTATTGTAATTAAATTCTATACGGTATATTTGTTTGTCACTTCGGTTAAATATTTAATTTTTTTTTTGTTTTTGGTTTTATTTTGTTGCCCAGTGTAGTTTTGCAGTTTTTATATTCTTTTGCGCTCTTTTTAGCTTTGTCACGTTAGAAGCTTATGTGCATCGTGTCAGCACATAAATTCTCATTATAACTAGAATGAGAGGGGGGATTGACAGTGCTGGTCGATTGGACGACATGCCCGATGGCACTGAACTTTTGTACTTAATTTTTTCGATATGCAATTTGATGCCATAAATTGATCATGCCCAATGGCCAAACGACACAGATGCATATATATAACATATTAGACATGTGACCTGCCAACCCTGCGGCTATGTACATATAAATGAAAATTTAACATGCGCCAAGGGCTTTTCTGCTTCTTCTTCTTGCTCTGCTTTTTGCTGTGGAGCAAGCCGGATGAGCATTAATTGCGTTGATTTTGATTGTCGATGTCGACTTTGTCGCTGTTGTTGTTGCTGTGCAGTTGTCGCGAGTTATCGACGCGTGCTGTTGTTGTTGTTGCTGCTGCTGTTGCTGTTGATGTTGCAATCGCAGCTCTGGCAAAAGCTGCGGGCTGCAAATGCGTGGCTGGTTCATTGGACTGCACAGCCAGCCGCATGCGCTGTTGTTGCTGCTGCTGAATAGGTAAAAGTTTTATACTCAAGTCGTCAATGTGATGCTGTTGTTGTTGCTGCTGTTGCCTGGCTGCGTGACTGTTGCTTCTGCTTCTGCTGGTTGTTGTTGTTGCTGCTTTTTTAGACACAATTTCCGGGTCATTGACTTGGACTTGGAGCATTTCTTCATTGAATTGCGTATGTAACTGCAACTGTGCGTGTGCGTGTGTGTGTGTGTGATAGTGTAAGTGTGTGGCGATGTGTGTGCACAGCAACACGATCAATAAACGAGACAAGCCAACAACAACAACAAGCCACACACAACGACGATGGGCTAGAAGAAATACGATAAAAAACAAGTAAGAATAGGTGATAATGCTGCACTACAGAATACCCTGTAAGCAGCAGACGCTAAAAGTTAACACGCAAATATTGTGTTTTATAATCACAAATATATTGAAAAGAGAAATATATACTCTATTCTATATATGTAATTCAAACTGTATATAAAATACCTTCATGGACCCCCATTCAATATAATTGACTCAATACCTCGATACTCCCCATAACAATCCAGAGTATGCTCAATAGTGGCCATTGACTATTGACGAAGACGACAACAATTGCTGTAAGAAGAATCCTTTAAATTACAGCGACTTTTGAGTGAAGGTGGGCGGTTTGCTTGGGGCGTGGCAGTGTGCTGCATTTTGTTTTGTTTTGTTTTTTTTTTTTTTTTTGGTTGGAGGACGAATACTGTGCGCAGCGTAATGCTAGAAAAAACAGTGAAAGAAACAAACTAAAGAGCATATTCTAACAACAACAGCAACAATGAAAAGAAGAACAACAGCAAAGAGGAAGACATCGACGTCGACGCTGCAGATAAAACCAAGCAACCGGCGTGGAGCAGCAGAAAACTAAAAACCCGCTGCTCACCTGCACGCCTCGCTTCTAAGAGAACCTGATCCCTAATGGCCAGTATCAGGAGAACTTGCAGTCGCTCTCTCTCTCTCGCTCACTCTCTTTCCAAGTGTGCGTGCATGTGTTAGTATGTGTGTGGAAATCAAGTGTAGCAAAGCAATGCAAAGGCAAAAGAATAAGAGCAGCGGGCTTGAAAAAGAAAGAAGGAGAGGCAACAAAAAAGAAAACAAGGCAAGAAATATATTTACAGCAAGTCGCTCAACAAATACCCTGCAAATGAACAAGATAGCTAAACTCAAGTAAGTCCAATAAAATTTGGACCATAAAAAATAGTAAGCTAGTTTAATTACTTAGTATCTATGAATGAATTGATAGCAAAATAAGATAATATACATATTTAATTGTAACAAGATTCGAATTGGCTAACAGATTGAGCATACCTTAGATTAGAGTATCAAAATGAACTGAACGCGTCACGGAAAACTCGTTAATGCAGGCGAAGATTTCACTTGGAGGTCGGTCTGGCAGTGCCTGGCCAGACCCACCTAAGTCCCAGGCATTTTAATCAGCGTGTCGCATAATTACCGGATGCTGTTGAACGACGCTGTCGGGACTGGGACTGAGACTGGGACTGGGACCGGGAACCATCATGCTCCATGCCAAGCGTAGAAAGACAGAGAGAGCAACAAACAGAGCGAGAGAGCGAAAGCGGGAAAGATAGTGTGTGTGTGCGAGGGAGCGGTGAAGAGGGTGAAGTAGGCGAAAGAGAAGGCGGTGGATAAGAGGAAACCGAAGGGGAAGAGAGAGGGAAGAGGGATATTCAAAATCATAACAAAAAATGATGGATGAATTGTCGCGCTGCTTGACTCCAATAAAAATAACTGTAAATGCCGCTAGGCAGATGTAGATTTCTAGGGGGAGATCAGCAGCAGCCGCCGCCAAATTAAAATTATGTTGCGCGCTCACAAAAAGAGAAAAAACTGAAATTTGTGTTTTTTTTTAATTCTAGTTATCTGCGCGTGCAGCGGCTGCTGCAGTGAAAGTTGCGCGCGACTGTCTGAATTCGAAGTATTGAAAATATTAATAGAACAAACTTGTTTTGACGGAAATGCACTTTACTTTATTTATCATAGTCCGGCAGCTGCCGCGCATTGGACCTAGGGATGAATGAAGCAACATGTGGAGAGGGCTGCCGCCACAGCCTATGTCGATGTTGATGCTGCTGCTGCTGCTGCTGATTCTGCTGATTCTGATGATCGTGATGTTCAACTTCTGTGTGAGAGAAAGGGACAGAGGAAGAGAGAGAGAGAGTGAGAGAGCGGGAGAGTGTGTGTAGGTTTTGCTCTTCGTGCTCGTATATTTATGCAGATAGATGGCCGGAAAAGATAAAGTATCGGAGCAGTTGCAGCTAGAAGTGCAAATATGTGTATACAGATATGCTAGGTATATACATATATGTATGTATATATATATATATAGTTAGACATATGTATATATGGGTATCTAAGCTTATGCATTGATAAACTTAAACAAAACTCCTAGATTGAATATCATTGAGACAGTGCAGTGTAGCCTATTCCCCTACTTCCTGATATGAACAAAGTTCTCTCCTTTACCGATGTGGCTATAAATCAAATTTCAAAAGTAATGAAAACTTTTATAGGGCATAAATTAGATTAGTGTGATATTAAATAACAGAGTACAACAGTAGCTATATAACAGTAACAGACAGTAGCAATAAGAGTATAACTTCAATAGTATAACATCAAAAGTATAACAGCACAAGTATAACAGAAATAGTAAAATATAAGAAGAGTACAACACTGCAGCAGCATCAATATAACAGTAATAGTATGACAGTTACAGTTTAGCAGCACAAAATAACATTTAACAAGAACGTAATACTCTAAATTCTCATTAAAAATGGGTTCATAACTTAACTTAAGCTGAAAGATCTATTCCATATCTAAATCGCTGCTCCCAATTGCATGGGAATTAAAATTTGATTTTGGGAGATTTGCAAATTGTTGAATTCCTTTGAAATTACGTCAATGTGTGGCAGGCTTTTGTTATCTTCTCTCCGATTTGATTGTCAGATGTTCATTGTGAGACACTTGACATCATCAGCGACAACAACAACAACAAGGAACAGCTCGAAATGCTCATCAAATGCTTGTCAAGGTTTATTACAATGTAACCACAAAACGATTTTTGGCTTCAAGCGCTTGTCATGAATTATTAGTAAAACCAAAAGTGCTTAAAGCAACAACAACAACAACAACAACAACAACAACAACAACAACAAGTTGTTCATGTTGCACATGTTGCTGTTGTTGTTGTAGACAAAGTTCAAGTAAGGTTGAAACCATTTGTCGGATTAAATACGCGCCGCGGTAATTATGTGCTTCGGCTTTGAGGCAAGAGGCAAGCGGCAAGCGGCAACAGCAACCGCAGCAACATAGACAACAAGGCAAACAAACCGACCGACAAGATCCGACCTCCGCCCATATATACATATATATATATATACCCCATCTCCAACTCCAGCAGAGTCGAAAGCCGAAACTAGTTTCCAGCTTGAAAAATTGAACAACTCTAGCGATAAGGCAGCCGCAACAAAGTGTCAAATGAATTTGTCGCACTTGGACGAGCCACAAGCAACAACAACAACAACAAATTTGAGCTGCCCAAATGACGAAACAACAACAGCAACAACAACATTCAAATAAAACACGTGAGTTATTCAGCTTACAGAGCCCCAAACCCTGTATACATATAGCATAGTTATCTATACAGTAATATAACACCTTTTGCCATTTCTTGAATGTCAATCCATAGTAGATAGATAGATCTTAGGTGGATCTGCCTCTATTGCTAGATATCTCTACATTTTGCCAGCTCTTCTTTTTCTTCTTTTTCAGTGCCCTGATCCGCATATATATTCATAGGCAATTGCTGTTGTTCCTTTTTGGGTGCAATGCCTACCAAATACATATATATTTATCGCTAGTAATTGCTGCCCCTCAAAGTATGCAGTGAAATTTATAGATCGTAGAAACGATAATACACATACATATGTGCCGATACGAAAAGGTATATATTTTTCGAAAATCGAAAGCTTTAAAACTCGAAATTTATCAATTTTCTATCTCTGATTCTCTTTCAATTTGTATGAGTTTTGATCCAAAATTTGTATTGCATGTTCCTGAATGTTAATCAATGTTATGTTATTCATAGTTTTAAGAGTTTGGAAAATCAGCTTTTTTGAAGATCGAACTTCGTTTAACCAAGTTACTCATTAGCACCTCAGATCCTAAGCTCCTTAGTTGCTTCATTTGTTAAAGAGTTGAAGAGATCTTAACGTTTTTGTAATCGAAGATTAGACTAGATATTAGATATATATGTATGTATGTATATATATGCATGTGTATGTATGCATTCATATATGTGTGCGTGTGCGTGCATATGCAAAGGTACAGGTGCTTCCGTCGCTGGGCGGATGTGCGTATTTGTTGAATGTTTTTACACCTGTTGCACTGACACGAAAAGAACATCAAAGCGAACATGAGGCGAGCCACAAATAACAACGCTCCATGCACCACGCAGATGGAACGACGAGTGGTGCATACAAAACCACAGACGACTTCCGCTGCACGAGCAACGAACGACGCAGGCGCAGGATCAATCGGAGCCCACAGAGTCGCTCAGACCTGTTTCTGCTCGACGTGAGTTGGCGTTTTAATACCCTGCATGCGTTGCAAATGGGGTATGCGAGAGGAGACATAGTAGATGAGCTGACGAAGATGAGATGAGATCAAATGGCCAAAGATCAACAGCCAAAGCCATAGACTTTCTGTCAGTTTCCCATTTCCGTAATAGAAGTTTAAACTGCTTTGGTTATAGCAACTTCTCTGAAAGATACTTAACCCCTATTGGATAATGTCTCTATACTCTTGCTAAAGCTTATAGACAGCTGTGTTATCTCCAAGCTGAGTACAGAGTATCTATCAGTCGATCACTTCCACAGCGCAATTGTGTTTTTAAGATCGAATGACGATCACATGGACCTCAGACGCAATCTGTTTGCCGTTGTTATGCGTATGCGAATTCATAATGATTTCATTGATCTGTCATTCAGGAGCTTCCAGCATGACGGCGAATGGCTATAATATGCATATGCCATACAGATGTGTGTGTGTGTGTGTGCTGATAACACTTCCTGGCTGCAGCTCATTAGAGCAGCTCGCTTCAAAGGCCAATCTAAGCGGCGATACACCTTCGAGCAGCAGACAGAGCGGAGCATCATCTAGCGGTGATATAGCGCGCGAGGCATGCCACGCCACGCTACGCCACGCCACGGCAGATAGGTATCAAAGTTATGGCAATTGAGTTGCCGGAAATGATCAAAAAGTTGAATGACAGCAGAATTGATTACGGATTTATTGATAGATATACGTATGTATATAAATACATATATGCAGTCATTCAGCTGCATATCTAAGCTAATTGCATAAGCTAATTCAGAGATGCCTTACATATAGAATGTTGATTAATTTATATTTAGAACTGAGATTAGAAATGTATTTCAATGAATTTATTTACGAAACATGCAATTTGTTTATATTTGTGCACTTGCAGCGCTTCTTATCTGTGCTTGTGTGCGAGAAATTGCCAATTGTTTACAGTTAGTTTCGCCGCGACGCCGCCAAATTTCATTGGCTCTCAATTTACACTCACGCACGCACACATGCACAAAAAAATGCACATTTGCAGTTATTTGAACTGCGCTCATCTGGCGCATTCAATCCATTTACCATTGGCAGCACTTGGCAACGGTTGCAGCAGCTCGAATTGTCGCTTTGTCGCTTTGTCCGTCTTATCATTCATTCATTAGAGCTGTCAATGCGTGCGTGTGTGTGTGTGTGTAGTTATTGAGAGAGCAGCGCAGACGAGCCAATACAGTTACTCAAATGGCAATACTTGCATGCCATGTACTCGCTTCGTTAAATATAGCACACTTCAATAAAAAAAATGGAAAAAAAATGCCGTGCCAACATTTCAGTTCGGTTTCCATTCATCAATATAAGAAAGCGACCCAAACTGTGTCAATCAGCGACAGCTACAAAGACAGAAGCAGAGACAACGACAGCGACATCGACAGCGAGGAGCGAGGACCGACGACTGCGGCGATGAGCCAAAGACCAGTTTGAAGCGAATTGGCAGGTCTCGTGCGCTTATCAGACCCGTTCGCCATCTCAGTTTGTTTGTTGGGTGTGTAGTGTGCCGCAAAGTCGCCGCTGATTACAGTTAAATTTTTTTCTGCTATTTTATTCCATTTTTTTTTGCATAGGGAAAGGTGACCCGGCGAACTGTGGGGCTATCAGCGGCGACAAACATGCACGCACACCAACACACACGCGCTCGCTCGCTCAAGTGAAGAGCGTTTGAAATTTGTGTTGGACTGTTGGTTGGTTGGTTTGACTGACCGCGCGAATTATGATTGAATAATGTGCCCACAGTGAGGGTCGTAGTCGTAGTCATAGTCGTAGTCGCTTGGCAGTCAATTATGCAAAACGGTTACTGCACTTTGCATTAATTAACAAGAACAACAATAAATGCTAATATTTAATAGTACAAACTATTTGACTCTACTGTCATACAATTTGCACGTGTTCCGAGAGGCCTAAGCGCAGCTTTCAAAACGAACAGCTGTTTAGAGAGCAGAACAAAGAGAGAGTGAGAGTGTAAAAGGTAAGTGTGTGTGTGTGGGAGAGTGCACAAATCAGAAGACAAGAAAATGTCGTTGCTATTGCTGTTCTTGTTCTTGTTGTTTTTGTTGTTGTTATTACTGTATTGTATGCTGCTCTCCCTTCCAGTGTGAGTGAAATATTTTGCAGTTAAATTTAAATTGAACGTATGTGTGTGCGTGTGTGTTTATGTTTGTGTGCTTGCAACATTTTCAGTAATTTAAAAATAAGTGCGCCGACAAGCAGCGGCCCCAAATAGCATCCGCGAAGTGCAGCTGACTGGATTGGCGCAACCATGCCATGTGATGATGCGTATGCAGCATAAGCAAGCAAGCAAGCAACAGAGAGAGAGAAATAGCCAGGGGCTGCTACTGCTACTGCTACTGCGACGGCAACGATGGCTGGGGTTGGAGCAGCAGGCGGGTCTCCGGTCGGTCGGTCGGTCCGTGTGCGCGAGATAAACAAACTGCCAGTTCACTATCAATCAAATACCGGAAACAGCTGCTTTAGTTTTATTTTGCCATAGCCATTTGGCACAGCAACACACACACACACACACTAACACACAGACACGCACGCACACTCGGCGCAGAGCGAGAGCGGCAGGCAGACAGACAGCAGCGACTTAGGCGACGGCTGCACCGACGTCGTCCACGTCATCATTGGCATACGTATGCCGTATAACGTGGCATATGTATTAATACACACACACACAGCCGCATGCCAACATGTGCATAAACAAGAATATGTTAACATTTCTATGATGTTAACATGATTCCGATCTGTTAACGATGCATAGCTGCTTGCAGCGGGCTGACATGGGGTCTGTTAACATGTTAACATGCTGCTGTTAGACTCATAATGTAAAAGACTCTCTGTTAATATTTAGTATTATATGATTTTTTTTATTTTGTAGTTTTTTAACGGAACATACATTCTAAAAACATTACATAAAGTTCTTCTTCATCGACTTCCTACGCCGTGGAGACTCTCCAACCACTGCCAAGCTCAACTTCTTCTACTTCTTCTTCATTAATATAGTAAAATGTACAAATAAAATAAATATTCATTATATGTATAGCTTGTATGTATGTATAGTGCCTTAGATATTAATCGTTTACTTAAATATTCATCAACTCACTTCACTTAACTTTCTTTTAGTTTGTTTTCTTTTCTTTTGTTTTTAATTTTATTTGTATTTTTTATATTTATAGTTAGGATTTAAGCATAGTATATGTTTGTGTTACTAAGCTATATTAGCTTATCTATATATAACATATACATTTATAACATATGGTAAAGTGTATTGTTTTTTTTTTAGTTTTTCTTGCTTTTTTCAATATTATTTCTTATAAATTTTGTTGCTGTTGTCGCCTTTGCTAATCGGATTTGTTTTTTCTTCTTCTTTATCTTTATCTAGTTCTGCATATATAGAAAATTGTTACATATATATATGTATATTTATATGGATTTTTACTCCTTAAATTTGGTTGTGGCTTTTGTTTGTTTTTATTTATTTTTTTTATTATTATTTTAAGTTTTTTTGTTGTTTGGAATCTTGTGTTATTATATAAAAAAAAAAATAAAAAAATAATAGCATTTTGCATATAAAATACATTTTTAAGAAATTAATTTTTCATTTAGTTTTTAATTTTTTTTATAAAAATTTATTTTAATCAGTTTTAAGTTTTTGCTGTAGTAAAGTAAACTGTTTTCATTTCTCTTTTCGCATATATGGCTAACACACACTCACACACACTCACAAACACACACACACAAGCACATTTAGACTTGGATCTAAAGCACAATCTTTTTTTTTTTGGAAAACATTTAACATATTCATTAAATTCGTAATGTTTTGTTTTTTGCTTTACAGATCGGTAGTATATATATATATATATATATATATATATATATATATATATATATATATATATATATATATATATATATATATATATATAGATATATAATATACATATATATATATATATATATATATATATATAATATATATATATATATATATATATATATATATATATATATATATATCGCATGTGCATATTTTTTATATATTTGTTTTGGTTTGTTTCTAGTTATACAACATCAAAAATGGACTTTTGGATTTTCAAAATGTTTGTCTAGTTACAGTGTCTGCTGTATGTATATATATCTATATAGATGCGTAATATTTATCTAAAAAGTTTTTACGAATGGTTCAGTTATGCAGAAACGAGGCTTTACTGTACAGTTTACATTGGTGTTCTCGCAATATCATATTGGAATTGTTTTTTTTTTTTAAGGAAATTAAAAAACAAAAAAATAATAATAAAATAAATAATAAAAAAAAAAAACAAATTGGCCAAATTTAAGAATAATAATGCAAAATATATATAAATATATATATGTATAAAAAAATAGTTTAAAAACATATTTTTTGTCGCTCGTTTTTTAGTTTAGTATTTTTTGTTTTTTTTTTTTTGTTTTGTTTTTAAATTAAGCGAACATTATTTTTTAAATAACATTTCTAATAATTAATAATTATCTGTTTGCAGTCTTTGGTTATTTATTTTTTCTTTCCTTTTTTCTTTTTCCATTTTTTTTCATACAATTAATATTTTTTGTATATTTATATACATACATGCATACATATGTGTATATATGTATATATATATAGGCTCATATGTTTAAGTCATACATTTAATAATTTGTATATATAGGCGTACACACATACATACATATATATACATATATATACATACACACATATATATACATATATATATATACATTTTGCAGCTCTCCAAACTCTCCGCACTCTCCAACTAACTCCTGTCTGTGTCGCGTTTTTTACGCGCGGCAAAAAACGCGCACAAAACGCTTACGCTCTCTGGCTCTCCAGCTCTCACGCTCTCACGCTCTCACGCTCTCACGTTCTCTTGCCCTTTGCCTGCCTCCCTCCTTCGCTCTCTCTCTTCACTTTAGTAGTCTGGACTCGAGTCGAGCAGTCGCTTCTCTGGCGTTAGATCGCCTTTGCGCAGAATTCTGCTGGCCGCGCTGCAGCCATGATCGAAGCCTTTGCCATTCGATTGCAGCGCCGCGTTGGCCGCGCCAATGGAGCCGCCGTTGTTGAGGCCGCCGCCAACGCCGCCGCCGGCGAGCGGCACAATGGGCATCATGCTGCTGGTGGAGCCGATGGCCGCGTCGCTGCCAATGTTGCCCTGGCAGCGACAGCCGCGGCCAGCGAAGCGCGCGTAGCACTTCTCGCACAGCTTGATGCAGCCGCGCATCGGCCAGTAGCACCAGAGGCAGGGCAGCACAATGGACAGGGCGCCCAGCCAGCCCCAGCGCTGCGTGCGCTTGTAGGGGCCGCAGGAACAGGGATTGTCGACGCAGGGCGTGCCAGTGCCGTCGTCGCAGTCCATGTCGTTGTCGCGCGCGCAATGGTAGAAGAGCGCCTTGGCGCAGCAGAGGCACGAGGCATAGTCGATGATCGACTCGGCGCTGCACAGACACGTCTTGTTGCACACCCAGGTCTGGGGCAGCGGACGCGGACTTTGGCACTGCTCGCAGCGGCAGAGGCCGCAGCGTGGACAAACGATTGGATTGAGCAGCGACGGATCGCCGCCCATGACAATGGAGGCGCCCAGCTGGCCGCCGCTGCCGGGCAGCATTTGCTGCTGCTGCTGCTGTTGCTGCTGCAGCAGCTCCTGCATATGCTCCTTGCTGCCGGGCTGCTTGGTAATGGGTGGCTGCATCTGTCCAGCTGCCGCCGCCGCCGCTGCCGCCGTTGCAAAGCCAAGCCGCGGTGGTGCTGGCGGTGCAAACTTTGAGGCGGGTGTTGCTTTGGTTTGGCCATTTAACTGATGCGGTTGGTGGTGCTGCAGGTGCTGCAGGTGCTGCTGGTGGTGTTGCTGGTGCGCGGGTAAATGTTGCAAATGCGAATGTAATAAGCCATCGATGCCTGCTGCCGCTGCCGCCGACGACGACGTCGACATGGGCGTTGCCGTCGCTGCCGCCGCCGCCGCCAATCGATTAATGTGATGGGCAGCTGCTGTGGCTGTTGCTGCCGCTGCTGCTGCTGTTGCCGTCGCTGACGCCGCTGTTGCATGCTGCTGATGTCGCTGCGGCAGCAGCAGCAGATGATGCGTGGTCGTCTGCCCGTTATCCTGCTGGCCAGCCGGATGCTGGCTGCGTGTTGCATGCTGCAGCGGCGTGTCCACATACTCATTGGTGAGCCTTTCGGATTCGGGTCGCGGTTGAGCCAGCGTGACGGGCGAGGCGGGCGGCTGACCCGTTGACAACAGAGACACGGGCTCAGCGCTTTGGAAATGACTAAGGAAGTTGTTGTTGTTGCTTATGTTGTTTGTGTTGCTTATGTTGCTTATGTTGCTTATGTTGCTGTTGTTGTTCGTTAGCAGCGGCGCTGGCGGTCGTCGACGCGTGAAACTGGAACTCGAACCAGCGCTGCTGTTCGCCGTGGCCGTCGAGGAGGAGGCGTTGCTGCTGTTGCGACTGAGGCTGCTCGGTCGCTGCGGCAGAAATGTCAGATGATGGATCTGATAGTCGTCGAAGTCGGCCGTTGTGGGTATTATGGATATAATGTTGTTGTTGTTGTTGTTGTTGTTGTTGTTTATAGTCGATGCGGTTGTTGCTGTTGTTGTTGTGCTAATACTCAGTTGTTGCTGATTGCTGCTGCTGCTGCTGCTGCTGCCACCACCTAGCGCTGTTGGCTCCGGCGCCCTTGGTCGATGCACACGCGGTTGGAGCTTCGGGGGCCGTGGTGGCGCCAAGGGATCGCCGCCATTTCTGCGATCCATGTAGTGTAGCGAAAAACCAAAATTCCAAACACCAGCCGAGCTCTGCTTGGCTGCCTGCCGGTCTATCCGTCCGTCTATCTGTCTGCCTCTGCTGCTCAGCTCTCAAAAGAGCTTGAGGTAATTGCTGTGACCAAAATCGGCTCGATTTGCCTTCATCCTAGCACGTTCCGTCGCCCGATTGCTTTCTGCAATGAACAACGATCAGAAATATGTGAATTAGTTTAACTGTTATACTGCCCAAGTACTGTTATAAATGCTTATGAAATATCTGGCGTTGCCTTCAAATGGCACGTTCTTATGGCATGATATACCTATACAAATATATATATCTATATCTCTATATATGCTCTATATATTTAAAAAACTCAGCTGAAGGTTCGCTCGGCACGAACCAAGTTGTTGTTGTATATAAATATATAACTTTTCATTGTTTATAATTAATTTCTTGCTGTGCCATAAAAAAATGAAATAAAAACATTTAAGAAACAAGAACAACTCGAAGAACAAGCGCAAGCCGGCAAGAAAAAGGTCAAAATCATTGGCGTGACTTTTGTGTAAACATGGCGCAAAGCTAGTGATACCCTGTAATCATTGAAAGCATGTAATAGAGTACTTCAACTGAACTATAAGCATAGACAGCCAAATGCATTTGCCTAAAGATAATCTTATGTTTTACAGGGTAACTCAAGGTCGTTCACTTGTGCTAGACAACGCTAACAGCTATATTTTTTTGTATTAGCAATAAATGTGATTGCTAACAACTCTAATTATAAGAACTTCCATCTAAATGCCTATCAAATAAGATAGTCTTATTTTTACAGGGTATCTCTGAGCTTAACACTTCTAACAGTTGGCTTATACACTATATATATATTATATAAATACATATTATTTTTATATACTATGTATTTTATATGTACTCAACAGCGATTACCACGTGAATCTCTTTTACAGGGTATCTTGCTATAGAGCACTCTTCCATACTGTATTTACTATTTTAATATATTGTTATATCGTTATCATAAGCGTATAATTTAGCTAATCTTAATTAAATTTTAAAATCATTTTCTATTTTTTTACAGGGTATTCCTTTCAAAAGTCGTCCCATCTATGTACGTCGTCGATAAGCCTTACTGTACAGCAGCTATAAATATAAAGCCCAAAGCAACAAGTTAATTATGAAATATAAGATTTTCTGTTTTTTATAGGGTATATCACTGTTTGGCAATGCTTGATACTGCTTTGCCTCTCTGTTTAGATTGTTATCTATAATACATATTTGTATTTTAGCACTTTTCCAATAAGAATTCCATATCATGCACATTTGAGTCGAGTTTCTTCTGCTTTACAGGGTATCTCTTAGTCAGCCACTTCTCCCAGCTGCTCTGCTAGTTGTTTACTTTTAAAGTTTGTTTTAGTTTGTGTCTGCGACTGTCTCGCATTGGTACTAAACATTCAGAATTCACTTGAATTCGGACTGTAGCGCCCCAATTGGGACTGGAGCGGGTAGCTTTGTTTTCTTCCTCTTCTTGTTGTTCTCTAAAGAGTATCATGTTTAATGGTTATTCTAGAGAATTGCGCTAGGCTTTTGTTTAGCTCTGCAATTGAAGTTTCTTTCTTTATTACCTAATTCCATATTTGAGATTGTTTAACATTTTTCTGCTCAACTAAATTTGTTTTCTTTTTTCCTTTTTTTTTTTAGTATTTTAATCACCTTTCATCTCGCTGTGAACTAAATGATCTTCATTATCTTTTATAGCCACTCCCGCAGTTCGTAAAAATTGAAATAAAATTAATTTGGGCGCCACAATCTTTTTTTCCTTAACCATATGAAAACTGTTTTAATTTATGAATAATATTATTTTGCAATTGGAATTTCGGTTGGAATTTAGTCAGAGCAAGGTCTAAAAAATGATCTAAAACATTTGTATACACTTTATATGCAAAGTCTTATGTTTTGTTTTGATCTAAAAGTTCCTATATAATTTTTGACAAGCTAGTGTGAGAAGCGCTATGATCTAAATGATCTAAAATATTTATACAGCTCTTAATACAATAATATAAATAAACTAATTATTCAAAAGTGCTTAACATGGATCTAAAGTATTTATAGATAGTTTATAATGGTCTAACATATGATCTAAAATTATCTAAACTAATTATGTAAAATGTTTTACACTTCAGATTTAAGTTTCATTGATCTAAAGTTTTTGTTTTAATTTTTTAATGATCTAAAATGTGTTCTATAATGTATATAAAATATTTACGCGAACTGAAATATTCTTTTAAATTAGTTGAAGAGTCAAAATTCAAGATCTAAAAAGCGATTGTAAATAAGCTTAAATATATGATCTAAACTGTTCTAAAATTTATATAAGTTGACATTAGACATGCCATGAGCCTAAGTCCTCACTTTAAAGAGCTTCGCTCTGACAGTTTACTATTCGTTTCAGTGAGTGCCTACTGTAGCTGTAGGCCTATGCGATATCCAAACGAATTTGGAAGCACTTAAAGCATCTCAGCTATGTATTATTAATGAATGCGTGGCACGAGTCACAAATAAGTAAATACAGGAAATTAATGAAGCCAATGATGCTAAACATGAAACTTAAGTATATATGCATATATAGATATGTATTCCTGTAGCAAATGGGCAATAAAAAGCTTTCAGAATTAGTATTATTATAAGTGCTTTGCGCAGCCAACACGACCAAATGCCAATGGATCTTTATCGATTCAACTTTACATAAGTGTAGCACATATATATATATATATATATAGATACGATATATATGCGATATATGTGCGATATATGTGCTATACAAATTTGAGGCAAACGCCCACTTATTGACGTCATGTCCGGTACTCAAAAACAATTTTCGAGAATGACCACAATTGAGAAAAACAAAATCGAAATGAACAGCCAACAGATGAAGAATGGGCGCTGCTGGCGGGCAGGGGCAGGGGCGGGTCGGGGCGGCCCGGGGCGTGGCAGATCGCTTGCTGATTGCCAATAAGAAAAGCCATAGGAAATACGAGCAAGAAAAAAGCAGACCGAAAGACTCGACTTGTGCGTTTGCCAAACGTGATTTGATTTTTCTTTTGATTTTTCACTTTTCGTGTTTTCATTTTCTAACTTTTATATTGCAAATTATTTGTTAATTTATGAACATTAAACATGAGTGTATAAATGCATATATTCCTAATAGATATTTGTTTCACGATTTCATACAATTTCATAATTAAGAAGGAAACTGCCACGCCCAAAGCGCAGCATGCCAAGATTTTCGATTTCATTCTTAAATTAATTGGCACAGCGCAACAATAAAAGCAACAAATAAAAAAAGCGAAAACAAACAAAAACAAACAATGAAAAATAACAACAAAAATATCATCACGTAATTTCAAAAGATTTTTCTTATTTTTAATTGCGCTGAAATAATTTTGTATTGTCTTTTCATTGTTGTTGTTGGATTCTGAATTTTGTTAGCAACATCATGAGGCATTGGCCAACTTTGACCTTGTGCGAAAAAAAGTGTTGCATATTTTCTTATTTTTTTAAAGTAATTTGAATAGTAAAATATATTTTGATTTTCATATTTGTAGTCACTGCTAAAGCTGCCACTGTTATGGTTGCTTGCCGCTGCTGTTGTAATAGCAGACTGTTAGGCTTGCCAAAGCTGTTACAGCTATCTTTTACCTCTGCCTGTTATGCCTTTGTTAGCTGTTAAGTTTGCAGCTGCTATTAAGACTCTAGCTGTTAGTCCTACTCTACTCATCGCGGCTGCTGTTAAGCCTAGCTATTAAGCGCTCTGCTGCTGTTAAGTCAGCTCCTGCTGTTCTAGCTGCTGCTGTTATAGGCAGTGTTAGCAGTGCTCGCAAATGCTGTTAATAGTGCAGCTTGTGCTGCTGTTAAAGGATCTTGCTCATTCGAATTCGAATTCGTATTTGCATTTCACATTTGAAACGATTTCATTAATAAGTGAACTTGACGATGCGGACGCCACAGAACAAGTCACAAGTCGCTGTCGCTGTTGCTGTTGCTGCTGTCTGCGTCTGCGTCTGCGTCTGCGTCAGCGTCTACGTCAGCGCCGTTGTCTTTCATTCAAACGTTTTTCGCTTGGTTTTGCCATTGTGTTTTTGTTTTGTTTGCTGCCTGTTGCAATTCAAATAGAATTGTTTAACTCAAGCAAAAATCAAATGCAAACAGGTTTTAATTTTATTATTAATTTGTTTTTGTTTTTGCTTTGGCTGTTGTCGACGTCGATGTCGGTGTCGAGCCATGCCCCGTGGGCGGCGCTGACATTGGAGTCGTAGAGGCGGCAGCCACGCCCCACTGTCATTTAATATGCAATTAACAAATATCAGCATGACCCAATTATCATAAAAATAAAAATAAAAACCAAAAACAAGGAAAAAAGAAAAAAGAGCACGAAAAAGCTCGATAAAAGCCAATTTTACGAACTACTCATAAACGATATAGCGCGTAATTAATGGACATATTTAGCCAACATCAAATGTGGCCATAAAACGAGCGGAAAGCACTGGATAAATAAACATACAGACGCACATATAGATATATATCTTTATGTATCTGAACAGTAAAAGAAGTTGACTTGCCGACGAAACGATATAAGCTATATTATATATGGCTTACGCTTATTACTTTTAACTATTACTAATAGCCAATAAAAATAATAGTACAGTGGACACTCCTTGGGCTCACCCACACTTTTACAGCTATTACAAATTTATAGAAATTAAATCTGATTTGATCTCTCTGTGGAGTGCTTACTGTATGAGTTGAACACGTGGTGCAGGGCGTTTAAATACTTCTGCTAAAATATTAATTTGCTCAAAATTGCTGAGCTGCGAAAATGTATTTAAAACAACTTTCCGAAGCAGTCAGCAATGAGGCAAATATAATCATATTTATATTATATTTATATATATATATATGTGTGTTTGTGTGTGTGTGTATAAATATATATTTAAAATAAAAATTGGAAAAGAAATTGGCGCGTGTGCTCTTATCTTTTATATTTATAATATTAAGGGAAATTTCAGAATTAAAAATTTGAAATACATGCACAAAGATAGAGATACAAATGCAGCTACAGATACAGATACAAATGTAGCTAGGTATGCAGATATAAATACCAATGTAGCTACATATGGAACTACAGATACAGATGCAAAGGTAAGTTCTACAACAGATGCAGATACAAAAGTATCTACAAATTCAGATGCAAATGTAGCTTAAGATGCAGATACGCATATAGCTATAGCTATAGATACAAATTAAGAGCCAGTTACAGATACAGATACCTCAAGAGATACAAATATAAATACTTAAGCAACTAAAGATACAAATTTATCTGCATCTATAGATATGAATTCAGCTATAACTGCAGCTACATCTAGGGATATAGATACAGATGCAGATGCATATAGAACTGCAGCTACAAATGGAGCTACAGCTGCGACATATGAGAGACGCAGACAGGAAACGCTAATGACTGCCGGCAAAGAGCTGCCTCAGTCCCGTGGCAGTAAATCGGTAACGGAAAAGACTTGGCAGAACGAAGGGAAAACTGAGAAAGGGAACAGGGAAATCAATCGGCTTCCAGCAGCAGCAGCAGCAGCAGCAGTCGCAGATCATTAAACTATTTAAATGCTGCGGCGAGGGGCAGTGGCGAACAGCTCAAGCCAGCGACTAAAAGAAGTAAAAAACTAAAAGGCAAAGACGGAGGCAGAGGCAAGTAGTATAAAAGGCCATATGTTGCTGGATGCTGCAGCACCAACAGCAGCAGCAGCAGCAGCAAAGGGCAGCTAATAGTTTTCAAAGCAAATGAGCAGCACATGTGGCACACAGATACAAACACACAGATTTATATATATATATATATATCTGGTGTGTATTGGGTCTATGCTCTTGATAATGATGCTGATGATTATGCTGGCTGCTTTTTCTTCTTCTTTTTCTCTTTCTTTTTGTTGTACATTTTTCTTTACTTTTATAGTAATCATTGAAGCTAACTGACTGAAGCTGAGCGCGAAAGAGAGAGCCCAGCGTAGAGGGGGACAGTGAACGCAAGGTAGAGCTGAGGATGAACGAACACGCAGCATAAAGATCAAATCACCAACAAATGAGCCAACAACAACAGCAGCTTAGGTAGGACGTTGACTGGCTGACTCGACTTAGATATACCCTGTACAGGGAGCGGGAAGATTGGGTAGCTAAAGAATGTCAAACTATAAGTGCCACGTAAGATGTGTTCAGATATCTCTCAGAATATATGAGTATGACAGATGTATAACAGACACAAGATATATATAACAGATATACAAAATATACAGAAGAAATATAACAGTTGTTTTACAGCTATATCTAAAGTAATATATTACAACAAATATATATAACAGTAATAATATAACAGAATTATAACAGATCTATAAGTCAAATGGCAGTTGTACCTGATGCATTACAGGTATATAACATATATGCATAAGAAGTTTGTACAGTAAACAAATAAGATGTGTATAACAGTATGTATAACAAATATATAAAAAATATAACAGATTAAAAGGATACAAATGAGAGTTGTATAACAGTATATATGACATGTACAGCAATTATAAAAGATATATATAACAAATATATAACAGATATATATATATAACAGTTAACAGCAGAGATGTATAGCTAAATAGTTCCAAATGAAGCTAGATGAAAAGGCTAAGTCTGGCTTTAATATAGACTTAAATGCGCTAGGCCGAAAGTTGTGAGGGTTGGGATGCAGCTCGAGTAGACGGCTTATATTTTATATGTTAACTGTTATATATGTTATATGTGTTATATATATTAAGTCAGCTACAAGCCACAAAACCCATATGCCCCTTTGCACGCTGCCACAGCAGGGCATCAAAACTAGAAATGTTTCGACGTTGTTGTTGTTGTTGTTGTTGCTGCTGCTGCTGCTGCTGTTGCTGTTGCTAGCTGCTGGCTATATGAGTAAGAAAGAAGCCCATAAACTACAGATGATCGACCTCAAGATTTTCCAGCACTGATTGTCGCTGAGGCGTAGGCTCTAACAATTTTCCAACGCAGCTGTATCTATAGAGAGAGTGTGTGTGTGTGTTTATGTATCTGAGCTGCGTCAGCTGGTGCAGCGTAGGTAGTTTTCAGGTAGAATCTATCTCCATCTCTCTCTCTCTCTCTGTTGTTATAATGACTAAAGTGAGTTACAGTTAAGTGGCAGCCAAAAAGGAAGCTGCAACATTTGTTGTTGTTGTTGTCGCAGTGCGTAAGTGCTGTTTCATTGTTGTTGCTGCACACCTTTTGACTGAGTGGCAACAACAACAACAACAACTAGCCAACAATCTGCTGCCCTTGCCTTATAAATAGATATCTTCAACAGATGTTTTACACACAACAAAAAAATGTTCATTGAAAATTCTTGCAGTCGAAATGAAAAAGGGGAAATTTCTTATGGAAACGCTGCGCAGAGCCATATGCCATAAGGATTTGCTTCGAGATCTGTGTGTGTGTTGGCAGAGATCTAAGACAGGTTTTAAAGATATGTGTGTGAGTAGGAATTCTATTCATTGATTAGTTTAGCTGTGGAAAGAATGATAATAATAGCCTAGATACGCAAGCTATATGAGGAGAATATGCAGCCAGAATATATAGCCAAGCCTCATCAAGGCTTAAGCTGAGGTGGTAAGCTCCATATATCTTCAGCTAAATATCTTCTGTTCAAGCTAAGATTTGAAGAGAGAGATTCCAGATTCCCGTTTCAGGTATCAATTGCGCTTATATCAAAGTCTTGCTTATATAACATTTTATCGCCTATAGATTTCTGGTTAACAACAAATCGATTTCGTTTCATATACGCATTGTTTTCCATCTTTTCTGGGCTTGGGCACAGCTGTAGGCTCATTAATATTACCAGCCCTTCGCATTAATTCAATATTATTTTATACTACAGCTCGTTTGCAGCTACTTTATCTACAGCATCGCCCACAAATTGCCACGATACGAACGAAAAAAAGGGCAGCGCACTAATAGAGCCATACAGCAGAGGCCTATACACATAAGTATGTATGTATATGTATGTGGATATGTATATTTTTTGCTATATTCAATTTTTCGTGTGCTATTCAAAAATTCCGGTCACATCCTTACACGCGCAAACGCCCACGCAGCGACGTTGACAGCGACGCCAGCAGCGCAGCGAGGCAGACGACGTTGACTGCGCAGGCGACAGCTGCTTGCCCACATACACATACAATATATATATATAGCGAGCTGACAACGTGTTAAGCACATAGACAGACACATACACACACACACACACACATACACATTTTTGGCAACAAAAACAAATACGCCAAGCGAAATAAACGACATTCATGACATGCTGTTGATGACGTCAATGACACGCACACACACACACACAGGTACACACAAGTACACACACACACACAGGCAAAGGCTGCAAGGAACGCCAGCACGTCTGTCATCTGCGTTTACCTATATACAGCACTTATAGAGCAAGCGAATGCTACCAAAATAGCAACAACAACAACGACGACAAACGAGAGCCAACAACAACAGCAACAGCAATAAGAAATGCCATTCTTTTGCGCCCAAAAAAAGAAAAGAGAGCGCGCGCGAGGCAAACCACCCCAAAATCAACCTGACCCGCCTTAACTTGCCCTCAAGTGCACACACACACACATAAAGCCCATTCACACACACACACAGGCACGCAGGCACAAACAGCTGAGCGAGCAAAAGTTTAGCAAAGCATAGAAACAGGCGCGTGATTTGAGGGCACGCACACACAGCCAAAAAAAGTGTGTGCAAGGGAGAGAGAGAGAGGAAGAGAGGAATAGAGGAAGAGAGGCAGAGAGGCAAAGCGCTGGCTGTGCTAGTGTGAGCGAGACAGCTAACACTTGACTGTCTGCGCTTAGCTATTTTTAGCCACATTTTGGCATCCCGCTACAGTCTGCTCTGTGTGTGTGTGCGTGTGTGTATCCGTATAGCTGGCAGATACAAAAAGAGGTGAGTGACGCCTAAAGTGTCTGTCTTTGAGATACTTTTGCCCAGGATAACAAAAAGCAAACAGAGGCAGCTCTAGCAGCAGCAGCAGCAGAACAACAAGAAGCTGCAGCAGTAACAATAGTCGCGTGGGCTCGTCTCGAGCCAACAAAAGGAGGTTTAACAGCAGCAGGAGGATCAGCAGCAGCAGTCGTGGCTGGTCACCCACGCAGCAGCGTTTGTTGCCAGGCGACGAACTCCCACAGGAGCTTAGCTGGGTCCATTCAAAAGCATGCGCCAGTGAGTGGGTGGAGGCAGTTGCTGTTTCTCACCTACAGGTGGCAAAGATTGCGCTCAGGTATTGTGCCTTAAAACAGTTAGCGCGACGGCAGCCACGTTTGACAGTTTGGGCGTCATCTTTGACCATATTTATAAACTGTTTTTCTTTCTCTCTCACTCGCTCTTACTCGCTATTATTTCATTGACGACATTCGCGCTGCAAAACGTATTTGTTGATACGTGTCTGTGTGTGCGTGTGTGTGTGTGTATCTGTATCTATAAGTATCTCGAGTGCGCGTTTAATGAGCATTTTGTATGCGTTTCTCGACGTTCGCCATTTGGGTGGCCCCTCGGGTGGCTAGAGGTTCTATGAAAAGAACTCAAACTGGGAGCCGCTTAAGCTTTGGGGCATGCAAAAACTAACAAACGAAAGCGAAACTAATGGGGCAAGTGTGGCACAGGGACAGGGACAGGGACAGGGGCAGGGACAGCAAAACAGCGAACCAGAATCTGGCATGGATAGAGCTATTCATTACTCGGCAAATTGTTGAGAACTATAAACTATATAAATTATGACTTTTTAGCAGAACCCGAGCATTTGCTTTGAATTTCAATTCAAGTATTTTCGAAATTTTATTGAATTCGACTTTGGAAAAGTTCAGTTTGCGTAAGAGTTAATGCGCAGCCAGATAAACATATATATAATATATATATACATATATTGATTACAAAGATCACAAATTTAAATCATTTGTTGTAGATTCGAGCTTTTAGAAAATATATCTTTTATATATAGGCAAAGTATCTTGGAATTCAAAGTGTATCTTTTTGACTGTTTGTTGAAATTTGAAACGAAAGTAATATCTTTACTTATTTGCTGCTCGATATATGGCCAAAAAGATACATTTTGAATCATAAGATACTTTTGCTGTGAATAAAAGATATTTTCTCTCAAAATTTTGCTTTTTTTATAAGATAAAATGTAATTAATTATTATGTAATTTATTTATATGTTTATATTATAAAATACATTAATAAAATAAACCAAATCTAAAATTTATGTGCTATCAAAAAGTTTTTATAGAAAAGTTGAGATAGTTTTTGAGATATTTTTGTTTTCATTAATTAAATATGATCTTTAGACGCAAATTATTTAAAATACTTTTAAAGCTTAACACTGTCGTCTATGCCTAAAGCCTCTAGAACATTATTAGAAATAATAAGAAACTAGTTTTGAGTAGAACAACTTCAAGCAAAGCTATACAGAAAGTCTTCATAAATTCTAGATTCGATTTCAACGAAAGAAATTCTCTTTAAGCAAGAGGAATCGAACACCACTCCTTCCTTATATATATATATTTAACTATCTCTAGCAGAGCGCTCTTAAATGTTTATAAATTGCATAAATAGATCAATTTTTTATCTCATTTAGTTTTGAGTAAACATAAGAAAAAGAAAAACAAAGCGAATCTACGCAAATTCTACAAATGCTCCTATGATGCTTGTCTTTTATAGCAAGTGTGCCCATTAATATCATCATCATCATGATCATCATCAGCAGCAGCATTCGTTGCACTGCCCTACACACTCCTCTAGTTGTTGTTGCTGTTGGTTTATTTTTAAAATTTATAATTTTCAAAAATAACAATTTTTGTGCGACGACAAAAATAATTAAAATCACATGTTTTGCTTGCGGCATAAAATGTTCTTCAGACTGCTTTGCTTTTCCTTTCCCGTATGTGTATTTATTATTTGTTGTTTCTTGTTCTTGCTCTTGGTCTTTTACTTTTTGTTTTTCTTTTTCCCTTCGCTTCTTTCTTTGGCTTTTCATTTGGCGTTTCGCTTTGCTGGCAGCGCAAAAAGCCGCAGAACTCAAAGCAAAGTATTCGAACGTCTGCCTACAAATTGATATATATATAAACATAAACATATATATATGAATATGAATATATATATATAAATACTATATACATGCATACGTCATGTGCACTGCACGAACTGCATGTTTTTTATGTCTTCAAATGAATCCAAAACTTTCAATGAGCTTTGCTAGAGGCAAAGAGCAGGCGTTGCCCTAGAGCATATATATTCTTGATCAGCATGAACAGACCTTATACTCTATGTCTATGTGTCCATCTGTTCCTATATATGACTGCATCAAACTCAACTCTCAGAGCTAGAAAGCTTGCTGCTTTCCTTAGTTGTCGCAGCTCAAAATTGCATTTCAAATAATCAAAATCTTTTTCAACTCAATTCAATATCAAATTGCAGTTATTTGTCTATACTAAAATTATCAAATTTTCTATATGCATAAAGTATGCTTCAATATAGACAAATTCTTTTTTCGAAGTAGTCGAATCTGAAGAGCTCTGCTTGACTGTAAGTTTGAATTCTATATAGATATAGAAATAATTCTGCAAAAATGTTAAAATATGTTCATCAAGCTGCCTTTTCCGTCTATTTAGCCATAATAGAAAACTTAAAATTAATAGTTAGTAACTAGAGCTCGTACCCTTTATTGAGTAACTCTATATAAATATTATTGTCTAGAAACTTTGGCTTAAGACTGGGTTAGGCAAGTGAGGCTTAGTCATATAGAAACATAAGTTTTTGTTTGGCAATAAATAAAAATAAATAAGCATAAATATATAATTTATAGATAATTTATAGATATAGATTGTTTAGCTATAAACTAGAATCTGCTTATATTTTAATAAAACTTGAAAACTTGGACTGGTATGCATAACATATGCGACGGCTTTAGCTTCTGTGAAACTAGAACTTTATATAGAAATAGTTTGTTTAAGCTAGAAATAAAGCTGAGCTAAGTTCACAGTTCAAAGTGCACAAAAGAAATTGTCTAAAAATGGAATTCCTTTCGGATTTCTAGAAGAGTTTTATTCAAATTTATGCAGCTTATATCAAGTAACTTGGCTCAAAGAGTTCAGCTAGTGAACAGTATATTGGCCTTTAGTAAAAAATAAGTGTATAAATTATATGTTTTCCAGTCCTGTGGTGACTGAAAGTTAGGTTGAGAGGCGACTGTGCCTCTTATTGCTGGCCTCGGGCTCAGACAATGAAATAAGCCATTTAACGAGCAAATGACGGAGTGAATATTTATTTAAGCGGTTTACTGGAAGAACGCTTTTTAACCCTGCTTTTAATTGTTCTTTTTTGAATAATCGAAACAGTTAATTTTATTGGTTTTTCTTATTATATTCACTATTTTTAGTTTTACTTATATGACACCAATTTTTAGCATGTCCTATCAGTACGAGTTAAAACACGAGACTGATCTATATTTTTACAAATCATAGCCTCACCGGCGTAAGTAGAGTTGCCCTTGCCAGGGCTGTTCCTTAACTTGTCTAGCACCCGATAATAAGTGTTGAATAATACCTTACATTAAGTGTTATAAGCTAACTAAGTGTTATAAGTTAACTACCCCCCCCTCAAGTGTAAGGTCGTCCTCGACCGACCCAATTCCAGCGACGACTCCTCGCAAGTGCTTCGCGGACTTCTTTGCGTCGATGATCCACCAAAGAGTGAAGCCAATGCAGATTAAAGCACAGCATATGGCTCCTCTTTCGGAGTGCCGTACAACGACACATCATCAAAGTGCACCATTTCGGTTCCTTGGTCGCATATTAGCAGCGGTGACCAGCGAGTCGGTGCAGGTGTTCTCGAATGAAATCCGCAAGTCGTTCTCATTCACATTCAATACGGAGCAGTATGAGCAGCGTACTGATTCTTCGCTATCGCCGTTCAGCAGGCGCTTACTAAGCTTGCTCTTGCGCCTACGTATGTGGCGTCTGTTGAAGCTGTTGGTGCACGACGTGGACGTGGGCCTTGGCATCGGATGATGCATACCAAAGTTGTGCAGCTGCAGCGACTTGAGTGTGGCTGGCGCCGTCGATGACTGGCCGTGCACGTGCCCGTGATGGCCGTGATGACTGTGTCCCACCACTCCAGCGATGCTATGAGCCGTTACTGGACGAGTGATGTGTGTAGTCTGTCGGCGCGCTCAGCTGGCGATTGAATTCGGCCTTGCGGCGCGTCAAGTCCGTCAGGCAGTATTTGTTCAGATGGCCGTTGCTGGAGACAGGGCTCTTGGGCGATGATGCCAGATGCTGCGTATAGGCCGAAGGAGTTGCTGCTCACGCTTAGCTTATTGCCGGCGTTGTGCAGCAGATTGTTACAGTTCTTGCCGCTGATCTTGGCCGACTTTTGCCCGTCGTCGGTATCGTGTTGCTGCTGCTGCTAGCCGCCCTGTACTCCTTGTCGTCGCTCTCGCTGCGCACCGATGCTCGATACGCAGGAAATGTCTTCGTCTTGCTCTTCAGAGAGCCGTTCAGCAGTAGCTGCTGTTGCCGTGCGGCAACTGCCGACAATGCCGGCAGCTGCAGTTGACGTGACGCCGCTGCCGATGAGGATGAGGATGAGCAGGCAGCCGTGGCAGGTGTCGACAGAGATGGGCAGCGGTTGGAGCAACCTGTGGCTGTGAAACTTCTTGAATTAATGCAGTTGGCGGTGTTTTGGGGATTTCTTGACTTGGTTCTAGTATGGATGAAGAGTCGCTTGGCTCTGCCGCCGCGAAGAGTTCGTTAGTTGTTGCTGGCTGATGAGCTTCTACTGTTGGTGGTGGTGCCGTGAACAAGGGGGTTTCCTCAACGATTCCGCTTGTAGATTTGCATGCTGTGGTTCTGGCTTAGCATCCAACTATGGGGCGAATAGAGCTGTTGCTGGTTCTTGTGGACGACAGGATAAATCGTAATTTTTCTGCAGGCTTTTTTAATTTTTGGGAATTTGGTTATAAAATGTATAGTGTTGATGGATTCCTCTAGCCAAATTGATTTTAAATCTGAGGAGTCCAAAATGTTTGGGCTAACAATGAGCCTTCGCGAGAGTAATAGCAAGCATTAAACTTTGCAACTCCATCGTCCGCATTCTGTTTCTGGACAGTGTTTCAGTGTTTCAAATAAATAAATCAATAAAATCAATTTGTGAGTTTTGGCTATCCCGAGAACTCCACTGACAGCAAATGTTAACTGGTTAAGTTGGTCTTGAACCTCAGTGTTTACTTCTATCCGTCTACTGTTGGCATTCATTAGTCGCATTTCAGTGGACCTAGTCTGCTCTAAATCACCGGCATCGGGTGTACCCGCCACCAAATTGTTTTATAAAAATTATGCCAAGTGGCTAAAGGTAAATTGAAAAACTATATCTAACTTATTCTAAATTGCCTAGCGGCTTATAATAAAAGGTGTAATAAAAAAACAAGGGAGTCATCTTAGGTTGTCCTTGTGGACCACCCTTCCTTTAATGAGGACCTCGGTCCCCAGGTCTGCTTCCACGGCCTTCTCGACACATAAAGGTGTGAGTTTGTTTCCGAGCCGTCGGTTGGACTTGACCAAATCCTTGTCACCAACATCGAAGACTCTATTCTGCCGCTTTGCGTTCTCCCTAGCTCTGAGCGTCGTCTGAGCGTTTCTGATCTTTTCTTCTATCTTTTCTTGTGGCTCTTGTTTTTTGGGGTGTCTATCATACTTAGCCCTAGCACATGTTTTGCAGTTTTGTACCATTTCCTTGGCAATTTTTGCCATCCGTGGAAAGTAGTACTCCGAGAGTACCTGCTTAACATTTTCCTGTGCAGACCTATGGGCCCTATTATGCTCGACTGTGAGGATTTCCCTTCCTTCTCCAACCGCAAATATGTCCACTACGCGATTTTTGCAATGCCAGAACTTTGTGGCTGGGTATCTTCGCACCAATGCATCTTGTATCATTGCAAGCGTGTGTAAATTACAGTGGAGAGCATTTACGCATTTGGGTGAGACTACATCTTCGAGCTCGTCTAGCAGCGATTCGACGCATGTATAGCTGATCAAGTAGCGTTTCTTATTTCCAAAAAGAATAAAACTTCGTTTTAAGGGGAAACGCGCCTCTTCTAGCACTATCTGGTTTTGAAAACAGTTCAAGGGTTTGTCTGTCGTCTCAATGGTGTTGGTGAGAGATACCTCACTGTGGATCGTTGCTGCGCAGGACTCAATTTCTTGCTCATTTATAGCGTTGAGCTGCTGTCTTGACAAGGCATCCGCAACCAGATTGTCCTTGCCAGGTTTATAGAAGATACGTGCATTAGACTCGTCAATGCGCGCTTTCCACCTTTTGATTTTCGCATTTGGATTAGATTCCGAAACTGCGAAGGTCAAGGGTTGATGGTCAGTGAAGATATTAATGTCTTTCACCCCATACAAATAGTGCCTTAATTTGGCAAGTGACCATACAATGGCCAATAACTCTCTCTCATTGGTTGCATAGTTAACCTCACTGTCCTTCAATGTTCTTGAAATCATTGTTATAGGACGACCCTCTTGAGACAAAACTGCACCTATGCCGTGAGCCGAAGCATCGGTCGTTAGATCGAATGGCTTCTTAAAATCGGGGTACCTGAGCATTACATTCTCGGATGACAAAATATCGCGCAACTTCTGAAATGCCCTCTGCTGCACTTCAGAGAATTGAACCTTTATATTTCTGGACCTATGCTTACTGACTGTTCCATTTTCACCCTTTAGGATATTCGAGATGGGTCTTGCTATTGCGGCGAAGTCCCTAATGAAACATCTGTAATAACTTGCGAGGCCTAGAAATGATCTAACCTCGAACAGCGTTTTTGGTTCTGGATACTCCTGTATTGCCCTAACCTTTTCAGGATCCGTCGTGGTGCCAGTGCTGGTGACTACGAAACCAAGAAAGTTCACGCTTTTCTTAAAAAAACGTGACTTTTTGACGGAGACCCTCATGTTTGCTTTGTATAAGCTTTTTAGGACCCGATCCACGTGTTTAATGTGGGATTCCTCATCTTCTGAAAAGATGATTACGTCATTGACATCAACATAGCAAAATTTGCCAATCTGCTCTCGCAGTATGTCGTCGATGGTTCTTTGAAAAATGCTTGCTGCATTCTTTAATCCAAAGGGGAGTCTTTTGAACTCGTATTTCCCCCCGTTCACAGAGAAAGAGGTTTTTTCACGGTCGCGTTCAGCGAGTATGATCTGGTGATAACCAGACTTGAGGTCTAATGTTGAAAAGAATTTGGCTCTCCCCAAATTCCCCAATATCATTGATATATTTGGCATAGGGTATTTGTCCGGCACGGTTTTTTCGTTAAGTTTACGAAAGTCCATTACCAACCTCATTTTCCTATTGCCCGCTTCATCAGTGCCCTTCTTGTCTACTACCCATATTGGGTTATTGTAGGGAGAGACGGACTTTTGAATTATATCATTCTTTAGTAGATCTTTGATTTCTTTATTAACGAAATCAGCCGCTCCCATTGGATATGGGTAAAGCTTGGTATAGATCGGTTGCTCATCTATGGTCCTAATGGTAGCCACGACTGATGTGTTATACGGCAACGTCTCGTCTGGGTCTGCAAAGGCCTTTTGTCTGGTCTTCAGCATTTTCAAAAAAGAACTTCTAACTAATGGGGATGCATCTGCTATTTGTTCAGCTAACTCATTAATTTTTTGAGTCCATGCATGCTCCCTCTGCTGGTTTACAGCAGCCTGTTCGGCTAAAGCTTTGCTGATAGCCGTCCTTATTACTTCCGTAAGCTGATCTACATCCATTCTACCTGATGGTGGGAGAACTGCACAGTCGGAATCTGAGTCGCTAGACTGCCTGCGAGGGTTTCTCTATTGGTTGAACCGAGACATGCGCAGGTCAGTGGTCGCGAAAAATAAAACGGACCGTCAGAAGATGGGTCGAATTACGTCACAGCTCTGAACTACGAGAACTGCATGCACAACTTCAGACACACAGAAAGTAACACAATGTAATTTTATTGACGATCTGAATGATCAATTGCTGCCACTAAAATTCCCAAAGTAGTCACTCTCACTTGGTTCTGATCATTAATTTTTTTTTTTTTTTTTTACATGCAATTGCAATATAAAATACTCGCTAGTCCTAGGTATTTTTTTATAAAATAAATTTTAACACTTTTTGTGTTTGAAGAAAAATTTTGGCTAGAGTATCCACTTACAAGATTCAACTAACACAAAACAAAAAAAAAAAAATCCCTTTATAAGATCTGTCAATTGCAGCTCCCGCGCTGCTGTCTTAATTGTTGTTGGTTGTGGAGTCCGACCACTAGTTGGGCGCCAATTATATGTTTTCCAGTCCTGTGGTGACTGAAAGTTAGGTTGAGAGGCGACTGTGCCTCTTATTGCTGGCCTCGGGCTCAGACAATGAAATAAGCCATTTAACGAGCAAATGACGGAGTGAATATTTATTTAAGCGGTTTACTGGAAGAACGCTTTTTAACCCTGCTTTTAATTGTTCTTTTTTGAATAATCGAAACAGTTAATTTTATTGGTTTTTCTTATTATATTCACTATTTTTAGTTTTACTTATATGACACCAATTTTTAGCATGTCCTATCAGTACGAGTTAAAACACGAGACTGATCTATATTTTTACAAATCATAGCCTCACCGGCGTAAGTAGAGTTGCCCTTGCCAGGGCTGTTCCTTAACTTGTCTAGCACCCGATAATAAGTGTTGAATAATACCTTACATTAAGTGTTATAAGCTAACTAAGTGTTATAAGTTAACTTATACGCATATATACGTATATCTGGCTAACACATTTCAGTTAGTTTTCGATAGCCGAACAGCAGCAGCAGCAGCAGCAGCAGAACTTTAGCTGCTGGCACACGTTCGGCTGTGTTTATCAAGCACTTGAGCATAAGTCATAAATTGTATATAAACTATATCTGTATATATGTATATATATACATAGATATTATTGTTTTGGTAAATCGTCTATGTTTCCTAGTAATGTGCAATAGAATTTCGCTGTTTGCTTTGCTGCATTTGCGTCTGTGTTTCGCTTTTCACATTAACAATTTCCCTCGCTGCTTTCAAATTTTCCTGACTGCGTCATCGACGACATTGTGAATGTGTTTTTGGCTAAAACACATGAAATACCTGCTGCTGCTGCTGCTGCTTGTTTGTTATTTATTTGCCTAATCAAATCTAAGCATATAATTTATTTATTTATATGCGCGAGTAGCGCGTTTGCCTTTTGGCCACGTTCATGAATGAATTCTTGATATACATATATATATTTTTGGCTATGACATAAATAGCCAACTATGAGAGTGTCTGTCTCTCTCTCTCTCTGTGTGTTTTTTGCATTTATTTAAATTAAGTCTAATGCCAAGTGCGAAGCGCTTGTTAAAAAAAATGAATAAAAAGTCGAAAACTATTTGCAAATCACGTTTCCATTGAGGAGCACACATGAACGTGCCACGCCTACCCTTTGCAGAGGGGCGACAGCTGCTATCAGAGAACCCTATCAGCTCCAAATCAGAATTCGACTTCGCTTCCAAAAGACAACCAACAAAAATGCAGTCACGAGCCAAAAAACAACAGAAAAACAAAAAAGCTGAGAAAAATACGCTCGACAAGTAAACGTATGTGGAACGCAGAGACCATCGATCAAAATATAAACAACAACAGCAACAACAACTAAAAACAACAACAAATTGTTAACATGCCCACAACGAACTTTATCGGGCTGAAGCAAAGAAAAAAAATAAGTTTCGTACGCCTCTTTTATTTATTTTTGGACTCTCGACTTATGCACGATAGAGACGTATTTTTCCCAAATACTCTGTACGCAGCGCTCGCTGAGCGGGTACATGGCTTGGCTTATGTTTGCAGACTGCCAGACTAATGCCTGAAAGGCAACTTGAGAGACCCAAAGGATATGATCTAAGCTGTTTTATAACTATTTCAATATTCAGCTGGCTCCATTTTAGACTGCAATTTAGTTAAGCTCTACTTATAGTATATAATATATAATATATTATAATATTTACTATTTCTAATCATGTATTATTTACTATATATGCTATATATAAAGAAAGTCTGTATTTATATTCATAGTCTGGCAAAATAGAGTCTCAACTACACCTGAAACAGTGTATGCTTGCAGTCGTGCATATGCCTTGAAAGTGCTATTTACTGGCTTTTCGAAAGTGTTCGTACCTTCCACAAGTTCTTAGCGCACTCCAGTGGGGCAAGATAGCTGTGGCTGATATTTGAGCCGTTTGTCAGGGGAAAATAGAAAGTAAAAGCTTATCGAATGCTTATCGAGCGGATGCCACAAGCAAGGCAGAAGAAGAAGAGGTAAATGACGAAATTGAACTATAAATAGAACACACATATATATATATATATATATATATATATATATAATAAGGAAGATTTTTGGCTAGGCACGTGAGTGAGAGAGAGAGAGAGACAGAGTATCGATTATTCGATTATCGTTGATCGATTACTCAGGTGTTTTTTCAATGAGTGAATATCAAATAATATTGATTAGACGAGAACTGTGAGATTTAGTGAATGGGCAGCTATATAATAATCAGCTTATCAAACGAGGCAACAATGAAGCAAAGCCTAGCACATCCGATTTCATATGAATATATATAAGCTCACACACATATATGTAAATATATTTATACAAATAGTGCTATTAAGTGGAACTATTTGTACAAACTGTTTTTCGCTTGGCTCTAGTATTAACATGAATTCCTAATCTTTATTATATATGCCCCGCGCATTATCTGTCTGGCGGATCGGTAAATAAAAACGCGACGCGACGAGACAAACAAAACAACTGCAAAGTCAGTTAAACATTTCTATATAAAATACCCTGTAGACGCACAGGGTTGCGTAGGGTATGCGGCATACAGAGCGAGTTTAGAAGGTGTACAAATATTTCATTAAATAAAAGAGAGAAGAGAAAGGATTACTCTCCCAAAGCTAATCCTATATGGCCACAGATTATGCATGATTTATTATAGAAAAACATTGTTCTAGTTTCCGGCAAATTGAAATCTCTAAAAAGAATTTGCTGCAACGATTTGGAAACACATTTCAAATTCTTCCTGTTGTTGTTTACTATACGAAATACTAGGCTATATACTACATATACACACACATATATATAGACATAAATTAACATTTGCATTTGTCACGAATCGCTTGTGGCAATTGGTAATTGTGCATTTCCTGATATCTGAGCTGAAGGTTAAACAATTCAAAAACAGAAAAAAGCGACAAAAAGAGAAATATTTCCCAACTCAACTTACATTGATTTTCAAAAGCAATCCGTTTAAATCCAATATATAGAAATGTTGTAATCCAACAAATTTGTCTGAGTCGTGAATATATTTATATATATATATTTATATATAATATATATAGAGATATATCCAATTAATGCTGTGCTCGTATACTCGTATAATCCAAAGTTTCGCTCGCTTCGATTTGGCCTTTATTTCAACTACACGCGATCGCGTTCATCTATATATACATATACGCATGTATGTATGTATGTGTATGTGTGTGTGTGTTTGTATTTATTTATATATATATATACAAATAGACGAGCGTAGATTTGCTTGCGTTATTTATTTAGCATTTATGTACATATTAAAAAATATATTTTTTATTCGCTTTGTTTGGTTTTTTTTCGCATTTCATTCACAAAAGTAAATTTAATTAACACAAAACGCAGCGTTGACAGCGACAGCGACGGCGACGGCGACAGCGACGCTGGCAGCACAGGCGACTGTTACAGGTTTGCGTGCCAAAAATATAATAATAATAATAATAAATGAACGTTTGCGAAGGCAGCAGCGACGACGGCGACGACGACGACAACGGTGACGGCGAAGACGGCGACGTTTACGTTGACGTTGACAGCGACTGCGGCTCACACACACACATGTACACTGGCACGCACACACACATGCTTACACGCACGCACACTTAGACGGGGGCCACGTCGACGACTGCAGCTGTGTGAGTGTCGCTTTTGTATCTGTGTAACTGTGTGCGCTACGACAAACACACTACAGTAAAAAAATATTTTTATGCAATTTTATATAGACAAATTTCGTGTGTTGTTGTTGTTGTTGATGTTGCTGTTGCTGCTGCTGTTGTTGGTGTTGCTGTTGTTGTTGTTGTTGCTGCTGCTTTAGCTGTTGTTTTATTTTTCGCTTAACACGTTTTGTATTTGAATTGAATTTTTTTTGTGTTTTTTTTCGCTAGATATTTTTGCCGTGCTCGTTGTTGTTGGACTTTTAAATAGACGTCGATTTTCTTTGCGCAATTTACATTTTTAGGCACATGATTTCCATTGGAAGAAATTTGTAATTCCAAAATAGATTTCTGATTGCGATTGCAATTCATTTATTAAATACAAACATTTCAAAAACTCACTATATTTTGCACAATTTTCATTTATTTATATATTTGTTGCATTTAATTTGAACTTGATTATTGCTCTTGTTACTGGTCGTCGTTCGAATTGTTGTTAAATTGTTTAAAGTGAATGTTTAATATGCCAGGCTAAAAAAAATTATACTCTTCGCGGCAGCCGCTCTGCTCAGCTCCGTTCACGTTGCACTGTGTACACGCTCAAAGTTTTTGAAGCGAAATGAATGCCGAGTTCGACGCGACGTACTGGCAACCGTTTGCTTTTTGTCAACGGCGAATACATTTCATTCTGAAATTGTATTTGCGGCGAAAAGAGCGCGCTGAGAGTACAGCTGTATGAGTGAGATGAGAACCCAGTCGGACATGAACACATGACAAACATAGTGCCACTCACAGCTTTTTACATTGACAATAGACTGTATAAGTTAATAAGTGTAGATACTTGAGTCTTTCTTTACTTTAAGTGATAGTTGAACAAATTACTGACTGTTTAAATTGAAACAGATCAATTTATAAATTTTTTGCTGATACAAACTTTGATGATGTATTCCGTTAAATAATTAAGATTAATAATGTAATTTGACTAAAATATAGAAATATAGAAATAAACTCATTCAATCGATATCAAAGCCTCATAATAATACTCATCTCACAAATGCACTCTTTCAAAAACACGTTTCGCTAAATCCGACTGGAATTATTTGAAATGTATACATATAGATTTGTGTATGTGTGTTTGCTTGTGTATCTCGGCATATACTTGATCATTTACGAGAGCGAAAGCGAATTCGCTCTTTGACTCAATGAATTCGCTGCACTCACGCTGTTCGAGTGACTACAAAACAATTTTGAACTACACAGCATTTGTAAGGCGACAACACATGGTCGGCCTTTCTTAACCCCCCGTCATCAGCTAGCGCCCTTGTTCCATATGCAGCGACTACAGGCCTCAAAAGCGCACGAAGCCTATGCTATAAGCGACGACGACGGCGACGGCAACGCCGACGACGGCGACGAATTTTCGTACTAAAAACCAACCGGACGTTGCCCGCTGCCCGATGCCCGATGCCCGATGCCCGCCAGCGGCAACCGACGCCAACATAAGCTTTGGGGCTGCGAAGCTTTGTCGGTGTGCGTATATGTGTGTGTCTGTGAGTGTTGGGGGCTTTGCTGTGTTGCTGTTGTTGTTTAAAAAAAAAAACGGAAATTGAAAATATGCCAACTTGTAGGCGCGCTCGCTCGCCGCGTTGCCGTTGCCGTTGCCGCTGCCGTTGCTGATGACGGCTCTGCTTTACGGTGTGGTGTGGTGCGGTGCAGGGGGTTTGTGGACTTGCGACAAATTCATGCCAGTTTTTTTTCATTCATTTAAATTTACAAAGCAAACAGCGGGCAAACAAGCTGTATGAACAGCAGCAGCAGCCGCCGCCCCCTGCAGAGCCCCCCTCGCACGTTCGCTGCCTACGCGAAGAATTCACCACAGCAGAGTGATTCGAATTCCAAAACCGAACACCGAAAACCAAAAACAAATTCAATTTCAATCACTCCAATCTCAAATCTCAAATCTCATTTGCCCCACTAAGAAAAAAACTAATATTATTGAGTGAGTTTTTATTTAATAATGAATCTCAGCTAGTTGCATATTTTCACCAAATTTGTTTTTTTTTCGCGCTGGGCCATAAAAAATCAGCCTCAATGAGCGTTGAATCTGTCTGTTTCGCGTTGGCTGCCAATATGAATGAAAAATACGCACACAGCGAGGCGAAAGTAGCTACAAAACCGCGGCGATGTTGTTGTCTATGCATGAATAGCTGCAGCTGCCAAGTGTGCGTGTGTGTGTGTGTGTGTCTATAGTCTGTCTGTTTGAGTGTGTTTGTGTGTGCGAGTAAGTATCTGTATCTGAATGTTGCATGAGGTAAGCATACGCTGTTGTTGTTGCCGTCGTGCCAGTGTGGTGTGAGTAGAAAAAGTTAACAACAGGCGAGCCCATTGTCTCAAACCATTCACCTGGACAAACAATGAAGAATAATTGTTCGGGCTACGTATGCACACATACATATATATCGATATGAAATTGGTATATTAATAAATCAATATGCATGACATTTGGTATTTTTAATATATATTTTCAACAATTCCATTTACTGCACTTTCAGCTCGTTGCCCTAAACGCACTCAACGTGTGAACCAGCCAAGCGCTCTCCAGTGTGAATGATATTGAAAGGCAAACACATCAGCGACTGGTTCAACGTTGTCTGTCTGGCTGGCTGGTCTCTGGTTGGGCTGCTGCCGTTGTTGTTGTTGTTGTTGATGTTCGGCAGAGTTGCCGAGTGCTTCGCGCAGTCAGTGTCAAAAGAAAAATACACGACTCTGCGGCGCGTTGGCAACTGTGCGCAGCGACTTTAAAATAAAATCTCAAAACCAGTAGCACTTTTCTTGGCTTCAACATAAAAAAGTGCGCGGCAACAACAACTACAACAATAACAACAACAACAACAACGTCGACAGCGACGTGCGTTGAAAATAACAGCAAAAACAACAACGACAAAAAGTTAAAGCGAGCGTGAAGAGTTGTTTGTTGTCTAATAAGCCAAGCCTCAAAACGGGGGAGATAGCAAGCAAATCGGATCGACTATAGATAACAACTAAAAAAATTAAATATATATATATTTATATATGTATGTATATGTATATAGAAAGAAGCATACTAGCTTGGAAGACAGACTATTGGGTGCCAAGGCAGAGATTAGCATGAACTTTCCAGTTCAGAAGGAAGCGAAACACAAACATACATACATACATGCACTTACATACATATTTACTATATGGCATAGTATCAAAATGGCTTGCCAAATGCATACATACATACGAATCGTATGTAAATATGTATTTCAGTATGTAACACACATACACAAACACGCACAGCAGACAGCAGTCGACACTCGAAACTTCCTCTCCAATGCCACAAAACTCAACTCGTTTCAGCGAGCGAAAAATAACAGTCAGAGCGAAAGCGAATTCCAAAAAAAGTTGAGTCGAGCGAATTGAATTTGAGTGAAAGAGCGCCAAGCGGCGAATTCACTTAGCTCGCTCACTCACTCGCCAGAGTCGTTTTTATGAATGAAACCGTTTATAATGAATGGAGGCCTGCGCTGCCAGCAACGCTGCCCCGCTGCCAGCGTCGCTGTCATCGTCATGTGCGCTGGCAAAGAAAAAATTTTGTTTTTTTCACTTTTGTATTATTTAAAATTGTTTTTGTTGCTGCTGATGTTTTCCTTGACTATTTTATTTAATGTATTATATATGCATATATGTAAATGTATTAATTGTGTTTATTCCATTTTTTTGTGGATCCATGTAAATTGTTTACGTTTATTTTCGGATAAATTGCACATAACTCTGTACAGTTAATTCGTGAACAATGCTTAAGCTTTGACAGACGCGCTGTCGCCCTCAGTTTAAGCAGACAGCAACAGCAACAGCAACAGCAATCAAGTTAAGAGCTACTTAGCACAAGAGGCGCATTAAAACACTGTTTTTTATGGAAATTATCTTTTAAATAAACACAAACTCGATTTTTTTATTTTTGGTCATAATGAAAACTGCGACAGTTTTTGGTTATTGCCCACATTCGCTGCCGAATGTGGGCGGACACGCATAGTAGGCTGGCTATCAAATTCACATACATACATGTATACCTATACGTATATACGTATATAGACCCACTTTGTTAGTTTCGTTCTTACCCACACTTAAAATTTGAGACAGCAAATACTGCTTGGGGGTTTTTCCCTGAAACGATTTCATTCCAGCTGCCCTAAATGGCAAAAAAATATTTGTTAACTGCCAAATTAGCACAGTTAATCAACAGTAAGAAAAAGAAATTGTATAAAAAAAAACTTCGTTTAGATATTGTCTTTATATATTTAGCATTCCTACATACCTATGTGTATAACAGTTAGAGCTGGTATACAGCAGCGAGCGACGGTAATTGGGTTCGACTATTTACGCGAACTTTCTACTGCACAGTGGAGCAGGCTGCAGCTTTTATTATGCATAAATTTTAATATGCAAGCTAGCCTAATGAAATTTGGCATATGTATTTATGGATGTATTTATGAATTTCGAATAAAATATTTACCTATTTTGGCAACTACTTCAGCCAGCGCCCATATAAGAGAAGAAGGTCTTACATTTTGGATATTTTATGTATGTAATTTTATTTGCAAGTCATTTTCATATAAAATGGGATATCTGAAGTATCATGCGACAATCTAAATTGTATATTGCATATATATTAAGTCAATAAACCCTTAAAACCCGAACATAAACTTAATAAATTCAGCTTTGATGGCTAAGCTCAAGCTAAATTTGTGGGGAAGGCTTTATGAATTGAGGAGCAAATTAGTTATTTCAATAATTCAAACGTTCATTGATGCAGTAATTTATTCATTCATTCATTTATTTACTTTCCTTATACAAATATATTGCTTTGTATATATATATCTGTCATATATGAGCTCTAGCTACTTCTTATCTATAAGAAAATGCGAAGATTGTATTTCTATAAACATATATTTATGTTTATCTTATAGGGGAGAATATGTTTATACAAATATATATTTATATTTATATGAAATGCCAGCTAATGCCTTGCAAAATTCACAACTTCTTAGCTTTGTTTAGTTATCTTTAGATATAGATTTGAATATGTCTGAGCTACTCTGCTGCCTAGGCAAAGGTATAAATTTCTCTGCAGTTTGGCATTAGAGACACCTTCGCCTCTAGCTGCACTAGATAAATAGATAGATGTAAGAAATATAGGCATATGTCTTTGGTCTGCATTAAAGATGCCTAAGATATTAAGCATAAAACCGACAACTAAGACAGAAACAGAGACAGAGAGGGAGGAAGGAAAGGAGAGAGCGAGAGAGACGCATAACAAATGCATATTTAAATCACAACCAAATTTGGACTTTGACGTAGGTTCCAAAATCTTTGCCAAGTCAGCCAAAAAAAAAAACTAAATAAGAGAGAAAAAACTTTGTTAAATTTTGTAAATGTGAGGCATTCGCGTTTCGATGTGGGCTTTGTCTCTGCTTTGCATATAATCAACATGGAAAGTGGCTCAAAAACCGTCGGCGTTGGTGGCTCGACAAGAAAAAGCTGCACCACACGCACACACATCGACACACACACACACACACAACGGTTTCAATCTTTTTTTGTTAACAATGGCAAATGCGACTGCGATTTCGATGGCGTTTTGCAATGGCAACAATCACAATGCCAAACCCGCTTCCGTTTCATTCAAATATGTAAAAGCCCATAACGAAATATATAATTCAAATAATTGAAAGAATGGCTAATTCACCTAATGATCGGTTGCGTTGATATATGCGAAAGCAAACTAACAACACAACTTACAGAGCTGCAACTGCAAAATGCATTTGCGCAATTGAAATTCGTTGGGAAGTGAAGAGAGTATATTGGTTTTGTGCTGCGTGCCTCTGTTCGTGCTGGCTGTTCGTGCTCTTTGCTGTTGCAGCTATTGTAACTAGCGACTCCAGACTCTGCTCTCTATGCCTGCCTGATAAAGAGACATTTTAGATATGGCTTGGTAGATCGGGAATTACTATATTGCCAGCAGTTCAGGGCAGATAACACGAAAGTCAATAGGAAGCTTGGCAGTTGAGTGAACTTCATATTAGAAAATATCGATATCTGATTGAGTTCAGCTGTTTTTGAAACGTGGACGAGTATTATGCAATCATAATATAGAATACAGAATCAATCAAAAGTATTCAGCTTACGAAAGTCGGCTAAGCTCTAAGCCAACTATAAGAGTGTCCAGTTTTAAGACTCCTGCTCTTCCTAACTCTTTATATAAAATGTAAAGATTCTCTTAAGTTAAGTCGTGACGATCAAATCCTATATAAAATTGAGTTAACTTAGAGAAATGGTTTCCCAACTTGAATGAGCTCTAATCATTTAATACTTTTGAGAATATATTTTGAAGTTGATATGGAATATTACAAAATATAAATAACAATTTGAGATGCAGACTCAATGCAAAAGAAAGTTGCAAATCAGTGGAACTTTATTTAACTTCAAGTTGAATTGAAATGCGAAATCAAGAAGTAAACATTCGACAAAAACTTTCAAGTCGCAAATGCTTAAAAATGCAAAATATTTTTATTCGAATCAGAATGGATAGTTGTAGAGCAGAGGCCATGATCAAAGAAATGCAGCTCTAATAAAAATTGGCTGGACTTTTCAGCCTTTTCAAAATGTAAAAATTTTAGAGCTAGAAAATATTTCACATAAAATGTAGAACAATTTTGTGTAGTAATTGAAGTACAGAGTCTTGCAATTAGGCATTAAAAAATTTAAAAAAAAATAGCTTATATATAATATATTTTTTTCACTCCTTAATATTGTTTAAACAACAATATGATTGGGTTAAGCTATAAAGTCAAGCGAAACTTATTTTTTCCATAAATTGCCATAGAAAAACTTCAAATCAAATTCGAAAATGTTCTTGAGCTGAAATCAAAATGCAGAATCTGATAGATGTATATCAGAAGTATAATATATAGTATTTTTATATATATATATAACAATATATAGTTAGGAAAGCTCTACTCTTTTTGTATAGGCTCTACACATTTTTGAATCTGCATTTCAGTTTCAACTGTGTTTACTAGTTGAAGTTGAATCTTTGGAAAGATCATTTATTCAATTCAGTTTTTTGATTTCAAATGCAAAATCAGATTCATCTAGTTGAAAGTTGTGGGCAGGATCACAAAGGATAGCTCATAAGAATTACATTTTATATAAAAGAAAATGTCTTGGCAAAAAAGTTTGGCTTGATTTGAAATGAAAATTGAAATGCAGCAAGCCACGATCAAATATTGAAGCCCTCTCATAATTATATTTCTTTACAATTTGCCAGAGCTATAGGGACTATAAGAAATATAAAGCAATTCAGAAAAGCTTCCGGCTTAAAAAGTTGACAAAACTTTGTGAAGCAAACGTGCAGCCGCCACAGACTTCACTCGCAGACTTGGCAACAAAGAGTTCGAGCAGCCCTCGCATTTGGTTGCCCGCAAACAAATTGCGCGGGTGTTTGCAGCAGTCGGTCAGCGGCTGTCGCAGCGGCTGCCATTGGGGCTTATTCACAAATATGCAGAGGCCGTAAATGGCGCTCAGCAGGCGGCGGTAAGCTGGCCAAAATGAAGACAGTTGACACACCCGCGGAATGCCACAGATTGTTGCATGCCTCATGCCAAAAATGAATATACAGCCGCAGCGATGCGACTGATCGCAGCCAGAGGAGGATCGAATCGATCGGAATCGAGGCTTGAGTGGAGAGTCACAAGTTGGAGCTCGGAATGCCATGGAACAGTAGCCACATCCGCTGTCAACTTTTGAAATTAACGCAGTTATTCACGCAGCTCGCCTGCAGCTGAGCTCAGCTTAAGGCAAAGAGCAAAGCTGTGTCTGCCTGATCTTGATTTCGAGTCATTATGATACCAATTTTCGACTACCTAAGCGCTTGCCTGAGATCTTCTCATCTGCGCATCTGGGAATCTGCTCGCAGCCCAAAAGATCGCAAGACCAATGCCTGGGGTATTCAATTTTATTCGGTTTATTCACAGATTCGTTCAGCTGTTGGCATTTGTCGACTACTGTTTCACATTGTTTCGCAATTGCCAAATATTTAACAAAAAAAACGTCTTCAGCCATGGCCTGAACTGCGTTGCCCACAGCTACTGCTTGCCTTGGAAAAGAGATGGGAATCTCTGAGAGGTAGATGAAGAGTTGTATGGCTAAAGATTGAACTATATATATATATATCACATATGTATATTATATATATGTATATCATATTTAAAGCAGCTCTTTCCAACTCTAGCTGGCAGCCATTTCTTCAAGTTGTATTGAAGCAATAAGTTGGGCAGTTGTTGAAACTAAATATTGGCTAAACTAAGCTTATTTGAAGTTTCTATTTATTATTTACTACAAATTAAGGTTTATACTTCAGTTTTATTTAATAAACTAATTTTTAAAAATATTAAAAAATTGCTTACAAATTCTTTCTAATAATAAAAATGTTCTAATCATAATAATCAAAATCTCGAACAAAAGCTTAAGTAAAATCCATTCAAAAATCCTAAATAGCGCTTATAGCTTTGACAGCTCTCCATATATAATTAGACAAGGATTTATATATCTATAAGATCCAATGATCTTGCCAGCAGCCTCTATATGATTTTATTTGGGATTTATTTTTTGTATATTTTTATTTTCTATTAAGATTTAAGTATGTTTATATGATAGACCAAGGCTTGAGGCAATATTTGTTTTATGAAGTAGAAAACTGGGCTAACAGCATAAGCCATGATATCGCAAGTAGTTTTAAGCCAATATCCCAATCATCAAATTTCATAAATGAGGATAAACACACTTGAATCGTTAACTAAAGTTAAAAGTAACTTATTTAAGATAATTGCTTAATGAACAAATACTATAATATAAATATAATATAAAATACTATATATATATATATATATATAGTTTATATATACAGAGTACCAAAGCACATAATTTCACAAATTAAAAGAATCAGCTGAGCAGAGCTGTTCGAAGCTGCAAGTAGGCATTGGCTATCCTGAGGAACGAATACATTTGCTTAAAATATTGGAAGAGCCTAAGTATATCGAATAACATAATACATTTAGGGCAAATATTGAAATATTTGTGTAATAGAAACAATCACAAAATCTAACATAAAAGCTCTTTAAATGTTATTAAGAATTTTCTAAAAAAAAGGATTTTAAATAGCTTTTCTTGAAGGGTATTTCAGCGTCAGTATTCAAGAGTAACTGTCTTAAAAGGCTGAAATTATTCAATACTATTAAGTAAAGATTGAATCTTAAAAGTTTATTACAAAGAACAAGTTAGAATAGTCAACAAATATACTTGAAGTATCAGCTAGAGAACTGTTTAAAAGTTATTAAAAAATAGAGTGTTATATGCTTAATGCTGGATAGTAGTTCGAATCCCTGACTGGTGTAGGGATATATAGCATATTCTTAGCTGAGAGACAGCTGTAAGTTTACTTAAAGTGAGCTAGAGAACAAAAAGTCAACTCGAATCTATATAAAAGACAGTAAGGAATTCCTATTCTAAAATATAGTAACATATTCAAAGAAAGCTAAAACTAAACAAGTTCTACAGAGAGCTTGTAACTCAAATCTCTCATTCAGAATCCAGTATTCTCCTAGCTGACAAACATGGCTTTAAGCTAGTAACTATTTCTAACCTAACTATAGACTTTATATTCATCTAAAGAAACTATAACTCAAGTCGAATCTGTATAAATAATTGCTAATCTTAATACAATTAAATAAAGCTGAAACTGGGCAGGCTATAACTAGAGCTTATAGTTCGCATTCAGAATCCAATAAGGCAAATGAATGGAGTATTATCTAAGCTAAGGCTGAGGCTTGGATTTCTTAAAATTAGGTACTATTCTTAAGCAAACTTGAATCTATATATTCATATAAATGAACAATAACTCAACTTGATTCCATATAAAATAGAGTAAGAAATTCGTAATCTAAACATAATTAAATAAAGAGAGTTAATAATAAACTCAAAATGTATTTGATCTAGGCATAATAATGCCAATAGTTTAGGCACAAAAAACTAGCCGAGTCTGGTTAAGTGACAAACAATTAAAGTTGATTGCAGTTAACGGATTTCTGAGCGCCTCATTATGCGTGCAAATCGAATTGTAGCCAATTGCAGTTGGGGGCTAATTGGATTTGGGCAACATGTTCATAAACCAGTCAGGCTAACTGTACAGTGTGTCATAGAAGTAACTTACCAGTTCTCCAAGCACTTTGTTGTAGTTGAGCGAATAGTTGATGGTTTTTAAATTGTTGTTGTTTGTTTGCTTGTTAATTAAACAAATTGCACATTCAGTAATTAGTGAAATGTTTTGTTGTAACTGTACTTGGCGCTAATTGTTAGTTAAGTACTTATTAAGTTCACACACACAAATCGCTTAGTTAATGTACTTAAAAATGCTTAGCTTTGGTTAATTGCTTATTATGTTTAGTTAATTATTTTGCTTAAACTCTTTTGTTTTCTGACACAATTTGAATTTGTTGTTTTTTAGTCAAACAACATTTTTCTGTTTGTTTTATTTTTTTTTCAGACACATGCAGATGTCTTGGCTTTGCCGCTGTTAATTGCGTGTTGGCTAAGTTTCCTCTTCTCTTTAAACTGATGCACAATCACAAGCTGAGTGAGTGGAGAGTGGAGTGCAGAGGATGCACACGCGGAGACTTGTGTGTTGAATGCAGCCTGACGCTCGTCCAGTGACTGAAACGACGTTGCACGCCATTTGCAACGCGACCAACGGTGCTCCAAGTCGCCCCAAAGGCTGCTCGCTGCAATTGTCATCGGCAGCTCGGCGCTCGGCACTTGGCGCTCGGCGCTCGGCGCTCGGCTGAAACGACAGGATGCTGGGCTGGACACGACGAGCCAAACGAACGCGTTGCGAACGTTGCCCGACGCACGAGACGAATGCAGATTGGGCTGGCAGCTCGTTGCGTGGGCCTCAAGTTTGAGGCCTGTTGTTGATGTGTGGCAACTGCAGCTCCACTTCACACTTAACTCAACTCGACTCAACTCCACTCAACTTCAATCTAATGCCAATCGAATCTTTATTGAGTGTGCATGCAGCATGGCGCCAGAGCAGCACTAGAACAGTCAAAACCCAGCTCGCAGTGCAGCCGCAAGTTGTAGCTGTGCCTTTGCCCCTCGTCCCATGGCCAATGAGCGGGCTGCATTCAAGGTCAACACGTTTTGACGGCCATTTTGAAATTGCTCTGCCGTTCAATGGCCGCCCAAATGCGGCGGCTGCACGCTGCACTTCCGTGCCCAATCAGCTTGGCCCTGAGTCCGAGCCCAGCCCGCTGCGTTGGCGTCGTTGCCTTGGCAACGTCCTTCGATAGGCGTAACCTCGACATTGGCTCTGAAATTGGGGGTTGCTTCCGCTGCAGCAGCAACAGCAGCAGCAGCAGCTGCACTGCGTTCAAGGTCAGCCGCCATCATCAAATCAAATGAAGCTGTTCACATCTATGAGTGTATGGTGTGTGTGCGTGTGTGTGTGTGTGCTTGCATGCCAGCTGATTGCCAGAGTTGCCACACACTTTAAAGTTATATAGCAATGATTTGCAAAAAGGCGCGCGAAGCTTGAAGTTGAGAGAATCAAGATATCTATAGACTGTTAATGTTACTTAAAGCCTTGTTAACAAATTGTTATTAGCTTATGAATTTCTTAGGTGTTAAAGGTTGAGGAGCAACTGTTACGGATCAACCTAAATATTGGACTAGCCCTTAACTCAAGTTATATTGAAGTGGCTTGAGAAACAGTGCAGAATCTCTTAGAAATTGAAGAAGATTTGATAATTGGGTATTTCCTTCATAGCCTTATATAACTATATTCTTTAGCATTCCAAGTTAGGCAATTTTTAAATCTTTTTTAATGAGTTGCGAGTACTTCTCATGTCTCAAGTCTTCAGCTTTAAGTGACTAGAGACAATAACAACGCCAATAAAATTTCTTTAGCAAAAACTTCTAAAAACTAATCAAATTTGTATTGAGATACAACTAAAGACTGGACTAAATAAGCGCAAGAAAGAGAGATAAAAGCAGAGACGACTAAGAATGAGGTAGTCACAGTGAGAGTAGCTCTCATCTATGCCAGGCAATAAAGACTCTACAGCCCTCAATACTTTAGTGCCCAGACTTGAATCAAGCTCTTAACTTTGACTTAATTATTCGCTTAGTAATCGCTTAAGTGAATCACTGAGTAGCCATTGAAATCTATCAGCAAGCTGCCCTCTTCGTTAGCTTTACAAGTCCAGCACTTCTAGTTAACTAACCTAAATAAAATTCCTAGCAAAGTCTCAGCAGTCGGGCTCAAGCTGCACTACCTTAAAGCTAAAGGACTAGGCATGGCAATCGCTCTCTCTCCCCCTTTATTCTTCAGGTCTACATCAAGTATACGTTAATGCCAGTCTGCGTTAAGTATACGTTATGTGCACATTAAGTATACGCAGCATTCATATTTAGATATAGCCGCAGAGCCTCACTTCAACCAAGTCATTTCCCTTTCCGCATAGGCTAAGAGCATTTCCCTTAAAACCAAAATAAACTTAATTTTCGGCAAATCAAAGGATTTCGCCTCTGCCTGGGTCCACAGCCAAACTGAAAGGGTAATCAAGGTAAAGCAATTTGAAAAGGTCAAACTGTTTTGGCATTCAATTTAGGCGCACAAGTAAATCGAGCAAATCGATTCATTCATACACAGCACATGTATCTGTATGTGTATATATATATATATATATAAATAAATGTAAGAAATACAAAAATAAATGACAATTCATTGCGACGCGTTCGAAATACATTTTCAAATTCATTAAACAGCTAATTTTCACTAGCTGACGATTTAGATATATATTTATATATATATATATATATATATATATATATATATATACAGATATATATATATATAATACTTGTGTAAGTACTATACGTATGTAAATGAAAATTGGCCATCCAATTTTCTGTGGCTGAGTGGCTTTGACTTTGCTTTTGGCTTTTGGTTTTGGTTTTGGTGCCTGTGGCAAACAAATCGCACAATAAATTTGTGCGCCGTCTGACGTCACAAGTGTCCTAGATAATCAACGGCAACGGCAACGGCAAACGTCGAGGTGAAATCTATAAACATGTAATCATGGCAAACAGAAACAAACAAACGAACAGGCAACGGCAACATTTACAAACAACCAGGCCAAAAGCACGTGCATTTAACGAATTTGTTTTTTTGGAAACTTCCGCTGATCTGAACTGCGTTTGACGTTGATTTGATTTTCATTACATTTTTCGGTTTTCTTTATGCTTTTCCATTTGACTTTTATTTCTCCTTTCATTCATTAGATATCCCCCTCCACACACACACACACACACATGCACATAGAGAGGCGCTGGCTAAGCGTTTAAGCTGCCAGCATTCGTTTTTCTCAATGAAATTTTCAAACCCCTCAGCCAAAGGCTGTGCCATGTCTGCCTTGCCTTGGGTTGGCTTGCCTGCCTGCCAGCCTGCCTGCTGCTGTCCTAGTTCCACAATCCACATGACGCAGCCATCAACAACAGCAACAGCAACTGCCTTGTGGATGCCATTCGCTGCGCCTTGTGAATGAATTTCGCACTCTCTCTCTCTGTCTCTTTCACTCTCTCTCTCTTTGCGTCTCTCAATTTCCAGCTGGCTGAGTTTTTCAATGGCCACAGCTCGCGCTGTGTGGCGTCATTGAGGATTATATCTAGCGTTTATCCTGTCTGGCTGCCAGCAAAACTCTCGCCCGCGCCCCCAGCCCCTACTGCCCAGGCAGGCGTGTAGTCTAAAGGCATTCCTGCTCCGCCTGTGTGTGTCTCTGTGCCTGAGTACCTTAATGCAAATACGTTCAATTTTATATGCAAGTGTCATAAAATCACATATATTTAAGCTTTAAATTATTGATAGGTTTTACTGCATATATATAGATAAGCAGATATTATTTATAGATATAACTGTCGTAACTGTATGCAGCTTTAAACGAAGTTATATAGATTCTTTGATAACTTTATAAAAAGAGAAACTTTCGAGCTACTTCACAGCTTCTCATTTTAGATAGATATCAGGATTGATGTGTTAAAACAGAAAGCTTAACTAAGACCTCAAACTATGAAATTGAATCCCTAGTCCTGCATATTAACTATATATTCGAATTGTAACTATATCATATATTTTTTTCTTTATCAAAGTTTGACTTCAAAAGAAACTTCAAAGCAACTTTAACATATTCTATCTACAGTTTATACAAAAACTTGATTTTATATATTAAAAAACTAACTGAAATCTGTAAGTTGGCTTTACTCAGTAGATGAGTTGCGGTAGTGGCCCATTCATAGTGACAGCTCAAATTAGCATAAGCATCTAGTGCAGTTGGCAGTACTTGAGCTATGCTTAAAGCTTATAAAACTTCATCCAAATATATATATATATATATATCCAAATAGTGTTACATCTTTAAACTAAATTAGAGTGATGAGTGTGAAAATACTATTCATCCTTATTTTTCAGATATTGAGTAAGAATTTTCTGTGCTGCAACAGAATGTTATGATGAAACCAGGCTCAGATTCTTAACTCTATTTGAAGCGCCACAACAAAGGAATGACAAGTGTCACAAGCTTAAGACTAGGCTTAAATGGAAGATGGGGTTTTGTATGTATCAACAGCTAATAGTTGTGAGGAGGCACATATCCTAGAGCATGCAGCTTAAGCCTTCTGTGAAGTCGTCTCCATCAAGAGCGAGCCAGCGTAGCAAATACTTGCAATGACTCAACTCGCAGAACAACTCGATATTTGAATGGAGACAAAAGAAATAGAGAAATGCAGATTCAAGGATATGCCAACGCCTCAATGACACAAGGAGTTTGCTCTAATGTGTTTCAAGTGGAGCATAAAGCAGATTTTGAGTGACGCACTTGCAGCAGCGCATGTGTGTGTGTGTGGCACACTCGAGAACTGTGCCGTGTTGTGTGTGCGACAGAATTGTCCTTCCAGCACAGGTTCAATGAACCTATGGCGGTTGGCTGACCCAGTTTTTTGTGCAGCGCCTGGCAAGCTAGCAAAAGCCCATTCACAAGCAGCAGCAGCAGCAGCAGCATCAGCAGTCGCAGCATCCACATTCACATCCTTGGCGCATTCAATGACAGATATGAATGAAAAAGGAGCTGCGCATGCCACCTGGTTCAATGCACTGAATGAAGGTTACGCGAGCAGAGCTCACAGCTGCAGTGACGTCATTGCTGACACAGTTTTCCCCATTTCCAAATGACAAACGTTTTCTCTTTTCCTTCAGATTTCTTTTATAACTTTAAATTTCATTTTTAATTTGAGGCGTAACACAAAAAAGGCGCAAAATGTTATTCTTCTTCTACTATTTGTTGTTGTTTTTTGTAATTGTTATTATTATTATTATTGTTGTTGTTGTTGTGCAAAAAAGCGTTTACAAATTTGATTTAAAAACCTTTTTCCAAACACATTTTGTTAGCGAGCCAGCGACTGTAGACCAAATACACACACACATATATATATATATAATATATATATATATTTTCAATAACACTAAAGCATTTTCTTTCTTCTTCTTCGTCTTCTGGCATATATAAGCCTCAAGCTCAAGCAGTCTGTGGTTAAAGAGTTCTCAGTTAAAAGTACATAATTTTGTGGCAAATGCAGATGCAGTTGTAGTTGCAGCTGCAGCTGCATCTGTAGCTGCTGATGTTCATCGTCTTCTTCTACGTCATCATCCTCAGCATCATTTCATAGGGATATTTTGGCAAAATGGCTACTTAAAGTATTTCGAATAACTTTTTAAGCTCCACCATGAGCGCCCAGTCGGTTTTGATTAAGTCATCACGGAAATAGTCCTTGCAGGCATCAATGCTCTGGCGTGAAATCTGCAAAGATATAGATGTATATATGTAAACAGATATTAGATATAAAATATATATAAATATATTTTTATGTATATGCATTTAAGACTTAGCAAGAACTCTCTGAGACCTTAACAAAATAGAGTGATAAATTCAAAATATAAATATTTTCAATTAATTTGATATTGATTGATGTATTTATATATATATATTTATATACATATATATATATATATTGATTACATATATATATTTCGTTAGTGCACAATAAATATTATTCTTAACATCCGGTCGATACGCCAAGGCAGCTCAATTGTATACATTTCTTAGTCTCCATTTCCATTTCCATTAGCATTTCCATTTAATTATAATTTTTTGCCAGTTGCATATTAATTAGCTTGAACAATGCTTTCAATATGGAGAGCCGCATACATAATGTCCCGATACAAAGATATATAACTATAGACGTATCGCACAATGGTGGCAATGGGCCATGCATACCAATGAGCTCAGCATAAGCTAGGCTTCTTCTATTTGAGTTTGTTGAATGGGCATAAGTGCACATATATCGCAATCGGCTAAGAAGTTATCTATAATATTTGCTGGCATGATATCGATATATTATCGATGATATTGTTGATAGCATATATAAAAGAAGTATATCATATATCAAATATATTCCGATGTTACTTCATTCTATCAAAAATTATCTATATTTGCAATGCTGTTTTTATCGATAACATTTTCGATTGCATATAGAAATAAAATATACATATTATATGTAATAGCATAAGCAGTTATATGTTCTAGCTAAGACTTATCTATTATATTTCACATACTTTGCTTATCGATAACATTATCGATAATTTATATACTACTTCTTAGCCTACAATAATAGAAATGAGCTAACATATAAATATATATCTATAATGATTAGCGATATTATTTAATTTATATTGAACATGTTTATCGATAACAATATCGATAACATTTTTTTGTTATTTTATATATTGAATCATTTTTAGGCATACAAATTATGGCAAACTTTATTGAAACATAAAAATAATACTCTAAAAATCATTGATCTGTGGTCTTATGAAGGTTTTTACCTGAAAACAGATAAGAATAAGCCTCAACTTTGTTTTTAGTCTTACAGTTGACCCCATACTTTGAGCTATTTATAGCCAGTGCCACATAAACCTTATCTGCACTTTAAAGCCAGGGGGTTATTTGGGTATTTGGGTTGCTGTCGCTTGAACCGGGTCGCAAAATGCGTCAGAATCTCTGATAAAAAAAAAAAGAACGAAAGAGTCAAAGCCGCTGTGGCACAATGCAAAAGCTTGAACCCGGTTGCACGGCAACTGGGTCAAGTGAGTAGCCAAAACAAACCGACGACGAACAAAACTGGGTTATTTCGCTGAGAGAACACCAGAAGTCAATGAACGTTGCGGCAGCAAGTGCATTGCCGTGGAAGGTGAAACGTGACGTCAGCTATGGCCCCAGCCTCTGTGGGCGGGCCTGGGGCTGGCGCTGGCGCTGGGGCTGGGTTTTGGGGCGCGCCTTGATCAGGTCAGCCATGACATAATACCCTTTGATAGCACGAGAAGGCATTGAGCGCTAAAAATAGCCAAGCGGCTGTAAATAGATATAACTGAATGGAATGGGCACGTACACACACTTACAGCACACACAGCACACACACACAGACACACACACGCACACATGCACGAAGGCAGTCACGCCACACTCTCTCTGCCCGCCTCGTCCTTGATGTGTTTTTCTCTTTTCATATTTTGTCTTTACATGAGGCGGACTAAATTTGATTACCCAACTCGACAGGCAAACAATTTTTACGACAAATTAATTGAATCAAACTCGCTACAAAGTGGAGCTCAATGAGCAATTACCCAACGATTCTTAAGGCCCCAAGCCCAAGCCCAAGCCCAACCCCAGCCTAGCTGGCAGTCCATGCTGCTGACGTCATTGATGTCGCCTCATTGATAAGCGACACTAAAATAGCGCGAAAATTAAGTTCATTATCGATTTCAAAAGTTAACTCATACACACATAGACACAGCACACACATACACACACACACACACACACACACACACACACACATAGCACAATGTCCTGTTTGACGTCAGCAATATTATTGTTTTTGAATACCCTGTAGTTGATGTAAGGTCGATAAAAGCGGGTAGATAAGAGAAGCAAAAACCCTAAGCTAAGGGCTAGATAACCTAGATCTACAAATCTAGAAATATTCAACAGATTCAGATAAAAATTAAAGAAAGACTATGAATACAGTTATAGATATAAATATAGTTAGAGATATGGAAATGGATATAGATATAGATAGATATAGATATAGATAGATATAAATATAGATATAGATATAGATATAGATATAGATATAGATATAGATATAGATATAGATATAGATATAGATATAGATATAGATATAGATATAGATATAGATATAGATATAGATATAGATATAGATATAGATATAGATATAGATAGATATAAATATAGATATAGATATAGATATAGATATAAATATAGATATAGATATAGATATAGACTTTCTATCAGACATACATTAAGATACAGATACATTTAATGTTACAGCTTCAGATAGAGATACACATATACATATATATATATATATACAGCCATTCAAACGTAGATAGATACCTATATGTCTGCCTATAAAATACTGCACAAACGTGAGGATTTTCTTCATGAGAGCAATCAAATACATAAGTTCAAGCGTATCTAAATGCAATTTACAGGGCATCTGCTCGTCGAGCACAGTTTGTTCTAAAGCACTCTTGTTTTTTTTCAGTAATTAATCAAATAATGTTGCTGGCCATTTGCCGTAGCGGAAGTTGCAAAGACCTTTTAATGCCGTTATATAGGCTACCCGCCGCACTGCTCGCCGTCGTGGCCATGCCACCAATCGGCTGCACACCTTTGTTTTCACCTTCCGTCGAAGTTTACACAACTTGGCCATGTAATTTGATAAGCCAAGTTGGCAATGGAAATGCGAATGGCGCACTGCCAAAGTTTAAGTGCCGAGTGAACTGATAGTGAATGAGAATGAGAATGAGAATGGGAGTGGGAGGTGCTAAGCGTACCTGGTGCTCGCGCCCAACCGGTGCAGGTGTCACTCAGCGAATGCCAATTGCAGCTAACACCTTTTGATTGCCCAACTTAGCTGAAGAGTCAAGTTTCATAGCAAGAAATCGAGTGTTGCAATTAAGAAAATTGAGACGCCGAGCGGGGGCTTTGGGGGGAGTTGTAAGTCAGGCAAAACAAATATGCGATATATCTAGATGTCTAAGGCATATATTAATTACAAATTATATATAATAACTTACTTAAAAATTATCTAATTAACTTCAGTCAAGACTTTGGCTTCTCACCTAGATTGACAACAATTCTCTGGGTCTTACCAATAAACTAAGTCTGCTTTTAGCTACATCTTACACTTATCTCTTAGTATTATTCTAAGATCTTACCTTGCTCACGAGCATATCGTCCGCCTCGAAGTGTCGGCCAAACATTTTAGGTGATTCGCCGGGAATCGGTTCGATTTTGATGCAAATCTCTTGACCTTTGCGCGCAAATTCGATTTGCTTGTGATTCGATTCGATTGAGGTGACAATGCCAATGTCCACAAACTGTAAGATAAAATAAAAAAAAGAGTATTAAAAAGATTCAATCAGAGCGCTTAGTGGGGCTTATGACTACTGGAAATACCAACTCAATCAGCATGTCCTGTCACACTTCAGGGATTCACAGCGAAACAATGGAATCAAAAGTGCAGGAAAGTATGAGCAAAGAAGATTAGAATGTGAGGAAACGACTAGCAGATACCCTGTCCGTACTCTGTACTCTGTCCAAATAGCAAATTTCAAATTGAAAGTGAAATATTTCAAAAATCTATTGTCAAAAAAGTTTGATGAACCTGAGCAAGTTTTACCGAATCATAAGAAAACTTCATAAGAGTTCGAAGAGTTTCGGACTGGCATTAATAGAGTCGCGCTGATTGATTTGGAAATGCATATTATTGCCTCCAATTAACGAAACTCTATGAGTTCAAACTTAACATAGTTATCAAAGATATACTTAAGAGTTTGGAAATTGAAGTTCCTCAAAGATCGAACGAGCTTTAGTCATGCAATGCTCAATTTAGGCTGCTTATTGACTTTCCATTGGTTCAGAACATAAAAATAGTTAAAATAGTAATAGGAACAATGGGGAATTTCACAAGCGGGTATAACCACATGGGGAATTCGCGCTAGAAAACGATTTTGATTTGAAAACTTCAACTTAAGCTCGAAACTCTAAGTCCAGCTCAATGATAAATTCCAGCTCAAGCTGCTCTTCTGACGATCTGCTGGATTGACAGCAGTCATGCGACACCAATACGCTCGCTTTCACTGGCTGAGCGGGCATTCGAAAACAAAACAACAACTGGAATCTTGAGTGCTATCGACACACATCTGGCGTCCGGCCATTTCCTTAATATCGCCACTGCCAGCGCGACTGATAAAAAACGAGAGCTTGTGGGTGTTTTGGCTAAATGGGTGTTTACAGTGGGTTAGATAACGCCCCCAAGCAGCAGCAGCAAACAGCGACCAGCGAGCGTCGCCACTCTCTATCGCTGGGCAAAGTCATTGAACCAAATTGTAATATGTTTGTTGTCGTAACTCGTTTGCACTTAGCGACAACAACAGCAGCAGCAACAACAGCAACAACAACAAATTAAACACAGGAAACTGTTGCCAAGCCAACGCTGACATCGACCGCGCAGCCAGCGTCGGCGTCAACGTTTCCTGTGGGCGCCCCAATGGCGGCCACGTCGCCCGTTTGCTTCTCGTTCGTATTTCATTCAAACCAAATAAATTATTGAAATTTTTTTCTTTTTTTTCGTCGTTTTTGGCTTGTTGCTATCGGTGCAAATAGCTACAACACATTTACATACATAGAGCGAGAGCGAGAGCGATAGAGAGGGAGCGACAGAAAGAGAGAGAGAGAGAGTGGGGAAAGGGGTCGCATTTGTCACCATTTCCTGTCGTTGATTACTCATACGCTCCGTTTTCAGTTCTAGTCCGCTTGTCGAATTTTCATTAAGTGTGTTAATTTAGTTTCATTTCCACGCCATTTTCGTAACCAGCGCTGCCAGATTGAGCAATAGAAGCGCTATCGATAACAGTTTTAATTGCTTTTTTATTATCGATTGCTTAAGCATTGCATTGCAATTGATATTTATATCAAGTCTAAGCATTGTATAGAATTTTGTTGCACTTGCTTACATTTTCATTGAAAGAGCAAGCCCTAAAATAGTTATCGATAACATTTCTAATTGCTTTTTAATGATCGATTGATTAATGCAATAGATATTTATGTCAAGTTTAAGCTTTGTATAGAATTTTGTTATATTTTCTTACATTTTCAGCAAAAGAAGAGTTATCGATAACAGTTTTAATTGCTTTTTAATTATCGATTGCTTAAGCATTGCATTGCAATTGATATTTATATCAAGTCTAAGCATTGTATAGAATTTTGATGCACTTGCTTACATTTTCATTGGAAGAGCAAGCCCTAAAATAGTTATCGATAACATTTTTAATTTCTTTTTAATGTTCGATTGCAATGCAATTGACATTTACATAAGCTTTCTATAGACTTTTGTTCAATTTTCTTACATTTGCACAGCATTCTTCTAGGCAGCGCTGACTTCGACTCCAAAATGATTCATTTTACTTGTACATATTAATGTATATATGCATTCGAAGCATATCGATTTATGCTCTATTATTATATATCTAACTATAGAGTCGGTGAATTAAGTCCATAGCTTTATAGTTCAGTTCTCAGTGCACTTTGGTGCTCTGCTCTTCAAGCAGCAGGAAACTGGGTTAAGAGTTCTATATATACATCTATAAATATATACACATTTATATATATATATGTACACTATCATATTTGATACACTTAAGTCCAAAACGAAATGCATTTCGAATATAAAAATATGATTGGTAATGACAAAAGAGCAACTCAATCATGCAACGCCTCGACGCTCTGTGTGTTGTGTTTGCCTTTGTGTTGGTGTTGCTGTTGGTGTGTATCAACGTTTACGTTTATCTAAAAATATGATTTATATATATATATATATATATATATATATATATGCAGTGTTTTTTTTTGTTCAGACCGGATGTCGTCTATTTTCAAACAAGAACAACAACAACAGCAAACACGAGTCACCGCCTGCCTCGCATGTTTTTTTTTCTCTTTTTGTACAAAAATCAACAACATTTATTGTACAATTTATGAGAGATACTACAACACATAGAACAGTTTTGATACAGCCCATCGGAACACATATTGTGCGTGCTCGTTGCTGTTGTTGTTGTTGTTGTTGTTGTAATTAACTTAACTCTCGCAATTAATTTCACTTTCTCTCTCTGTCTCTCTCACCCACTCTCTCTTTGTCTTTCTCTGTGGTTTGCTTTTTCTGTGCTTTCTTTATCATGTCATGGTTTGCTTTTGTCTTTGAAGCTTAAACTGCAGTTGTCAGCAGGAAACACTAAATTAGCTGCCGGCTGAGAGAATTACGGCATTTCAACACACACACAAAAGAGACACATGTGTGTCAGTGTGTGTGTTGGTGTGTGTGTTTGTCATGCACAGACAAATCAGAGTGCCAAAAATATGCGACATCCGTCACAGTGAAACCTGCGAGTGAGCGAGACAGCTGCACATAGAAGTAGCGCTAAATAGAGGTAGAGAGAGCGAGCGAGACAGAGATAAACATCTGCGACTCTAGCTTTAATCACAGCCATTGACAACTTTGGCAACGCCAACACAATGGCTCAGAAGTTTTCCCTCACAATGCGCCGCTGCAAAAGGTTAAGCGAAAAATCTGTTCCGTTTCATCAATGGCCAAGTTCTTCTTCTTCTTAACTCTTAGCTGTCGGTCTTTGGACTATAACGGTATACAATTTCAATTCAAACCGCAAACAAAGGCTGAAAACGTCAGCTGCTGATTGCATTTGGCATTGAGGGCGTTGAGCTCTGTGCAGCTAATTAAAGTGTTTGAGTGCTTGATAATAAAATCGATAAGAAATATATATCGATAGATTGGCTTTATAGCCACAATATCTATATAGCTTCAATAAACGATAAATATGAGTAGGTCTAAAAATATATCGACATATGAAGTGCTGTCCATAAGTTTATGGACATGCAATTTAGTGCCCTAAGAGTTATCGATAGACAGCTTTAATTTACGATAAATGTGCTATGTCTTCAAATATACCGTTAGTCGAGTTGCCATAAACGATAAGTGAGAAGAGTCTGGCACTAATCGATAAATAGCTGCGATAAACGTTTTGTGAATAGTTCGATAAACATTCAACTTATCGATAACTAGCTAGAGCTTTAAATATATCGATAGAATACTTCGATAAACGATAAATGTCGCATACCATGATTTCATTTCATTTCAAATGCATATTTGCAGAGTGGTGCTATTATTTGTTTCGCTATTGTTAGCTAAAGCAAAGGCGACAAGCCAATTTAGCTCGTTGTTATAAGCCAAAACAAAGGCAAAATTTGTTGAGCCAGCGTTAAGCGAGTCTGAAGTCAAGGTAAATTATATTATTCTAGGCTTCAATTTGCTATTTAACTTGGCTTAACTTTAAGTCTTAACAGAGACTCTGACATAATAGTTCTTCAGTAGATATTTGTCAATTCATGTGCTTTTATCAGCTGGAGCCTAGTGTGTGGCAGTTGCCCACATTTATTGCTATGGGCAGTTAAAAGTGGTTGAGGGAATATAATGGCAACTGTTGAAGCTTGCTGCATTGTCACTAGTTGGCCAAGAGCAGCTGCTGCTTTGCAGTTTGCAGCGCATCTGCAACGCCTCGGCACAACGCCCCTGAGGGGCTGTCAACAGCAGCAACAGCAACAGCAGCAGCAACCGCAACAACGACAAATAGCAATCAGGCTGGCATAAGTCTAGTCATGCTCATTAGCATCCGCTGTGAATGCAGCTAACGCCCACATATTGACAACAACAACAACAACAAGAATCACATTTAAGGCACGTAGGAGGGCCAGCACAAAAGTCTTTCACTTCACGCCACACCAATCCAATCCACTCCACTCCACTCACAGGAAGTCTGTGGGCTTCAGCTTTCAAGTATGCAACTCAGGTGGGTGCTGCAAAGTGCACACAGCGTCAGCCAGTGGCCAAGATCAACAAAAGAAACAAACGACGACAATTCATGATTTCAGAGATTGTTGTTATCGATAAGCAGCCATACGAGTCTGCCTATTGTGTTACCTTCTATCAAATCGGAAACACTTGGAGATACATTTATCAGTCAGCGTTCAGGCCAAGTGCCAAGCGTTTATGACTTATAGACCCTAAAACAATTAGAGCCACGTTTCTTGCTCCATTCGATAGCTGCACTATGACTGATAAAAGGCGCAAAGGCGCAAAGGCGCAATTGCAATCGGCCATCAAACTGCTCTTGCTGCCACTCGACTGATCGGAAGTGAATAAGCACAAAATGACAATAAATGTTTCAAGGTGACTGCTGTTCACACCAACTGTAACAATGACACTGATAATGCTGCTTAGTAGAGCAAGGTAGCGTCAAGAGACCTTAGTGCAGAGACCCAGTTTAGCTAAACTCTTATGTGTGCTCTATATGGAACAACTGCAGCAATTGAAATTTATGAGACTCATAAAAAGCTGAAACATGTAAAATATGAACTGGTGCAGGTATCTGATAGCTGTTCATTCCTTTTCTCAGACTCTTTCTCTTTTGCTTAACAATTTTTATAGATATTCATGAAACACAAGTTCTTTTGTGAGTAATAGTAATATATATATAGAGTAATATATATATATATATATATATATATCGATAATAATCGATAGTTTAGTATCGTTTGCACAATACCAATCAACTAAGCAGCATTCAGAGTATCTTCTAGTCAGGCACTCTCATTTGCTTAATCTAGCATAAGTCTTTCTTCTAACATTAGGCAAAACAGCTCTTACTACCAGCTAGATTATAGATCAAATAGCTCGCTTTCAGTCCAGGCTTAGCATATAAATTCACCCTAAATAACACCATCGTCTAATAGACTATTCAATATATATCTGTCAGGCTGCTATATAAAGACGTTGCTGACACAACAAACGCATTCATCTGTTTGACAGCTCGATGACTGTACTAAATCACATAACTGTCATTTGGAGCGACCGTCGCCGAAAGCCCCTTAAAAGTTTATGACTGTACTGAGAGCTATGTATATTTGTTTCTAACTATGAACACCTTTCGGGCTATTATTATCATCCAGTTCGCGACATATTTATTTAGTATACTTGAGAACATGTGTCCCCTCTATGCGTATGACTCTTAGCTGCCTGACTAATTGGCCAAATGACAAATGGCAAGCGATTGAGCTAAGTTGCCTCGCCAGACAAACTGTCAGCCCTTTTTGCTTTCATTTTCTTTTTGCTGTTTTATTGTTCTAGTTTCAGCGGAGCACGTGGGCGAATGCGACATTTCATTCCGGCCAAAAGCAAAGGAACGTGGCCAGGCCAGACCAGACCAGACCACAGCAAACAGTCCAAGCAGTTCGTGCCCCACATCATCTTTCGTTGCGATTAACAAACGTCAATTAAGTATATTTATTTTGGGAGCGCGTGTAACCAAAAAAAACAACAACAAGTTAGAACGTTGCAGACGGGTGTAAGCAACTGCATGATGCTCGCTTAAGGTGTGAAGGCGAAGATGAACTTATAACAAAAATCAATGTGCTCTGATTTGCCTTGACTCTATGGATCTAGTCTCTACTGAGAAGTGAATCTATATATCTATAGCTCAAGTATCTCAAGAACTTCTATAGTGAATAGAGGAATGGACAGCAAAAGCCAATATACTCTTCTCATTGGTTGAACGCGCATCAGCACACAGAAGCCGTCTGTGAGTATTTATGCGATTTTCCGACTTTTGTGCAAATTCAGCATATCCGGCCGAAAAGAAACTGAAATGCGACCGACTGACCGACCGAGCGAAGCGACGTCAATTCCAAGCCACAAAATGAAACAAAAGTGAAGTGGAAATATATATATATATATATATATATATATCTGGCGAGTAATTTGCTAATTACGCTAATTTCTTTTGTTGCTGTTTCATAGTAAAAGCTATATATATAAAACGGATACACACATATATCTACAGAGAGCGGGAGAGACAACTAAAAGGAAGACGAAACGCAAAAAGTATAAAAAAAGCGCGTATCTAAGCGGATTTTATTATCTTATCGTTAGCCTGAATGACTTTCCGTGTCTGTCTGAGTGTGTGTGTGTGTGCCTGTGTGTGTGTTGTTTTTATGACTGTGCAAACTACACTCGAAACATGAAGCGCTCTAGGCGGTCGCCTAGCCAAACAACAGGAAATAAGCATTTTTATGAATGAAACGTCGGCGAGCTGGCAATAGCGAGCAATAGAAGCAGATACAGATACACACACGCACACACACTCACATATTGAGCTATAGATACAAATACACACAGCTCCACTTACAGTTACGTGCAAAATGTTTAGCTTAAGTGAAAAATGCCAAAAAAAAACAAACCCAGCGCTATAGATACAGATACAAATGTGCAGATACAGATACATATAGATAGATAGATAGATTGTGCGTTAGCAAACGTGTTTTTTATAGTTTCTATTAGCGTAGTTTTTCATTCATGCTTTGCTTCAGCTATTGCAATTTCAGCTTTTATGCTCTGCCTGTTCCACTTCGGACGCATAACTCAAGATAGATACATAGATACATAGTTTTATGGCTAGCTCTGCCCACACACTAAACTCATATTATATCATTTATGTATCTGTAGCATAATTTAGTGCTGCTTTTACTGACAGATCTTTTTTCATTCATAAAAATGTTTTTTTTTTTATTTTTTACTTCCGGCTGCCGGGCTGGCAGCGCACACCTGGCTTGCTTAAGGGTTTCAGCTACTTCCGCTGCTGCTGCTGCCACTTCCGACTCGCACACACACACACACACTCAAGTGTGCACACTTAGAATTTGAGTCGAGTTGTAGCTCAGTTTTCTATCTTCTTTCGCTCATTCGTTCTCATTCATTTCTTTTGGCTACGTGCGGAAGCATTCATATCCGTTCTTCTGCTTCCGTTCTGCTGCGCCTGCTATTGCCTCAAATTGCAACCCGCATCTGCTGCAGCAGCAGCTGAGGCGTTGCTGCTGCTGCTGCTTATTTTCCATTTAATTACTTGTTCCGACTCTTAACGCTGTTTCTATTGCTTTATAGTTAAGCAGCATTGTTGTTGTTGTTGTTGTTGTTGGTGTCTTTGGCATTGTTGTCGTAACGCTCAAAGTACTTCTTTGTCGCACACGTATCGTATAAAATACTTCACATTACCCTCAAAAAGCCAATATGACGCAGTTGCTCATTGTTCAAGTCATCGTTGGCGTCGTCTCTTAGTCGACAGCTCAGATACCCTTAAAAGCAGCTGCTCTTTGTACAAGAAACTTAACTCTGATAAGACAACTTTAGCTCTGATTAGAACTCTGATTCATATACTCTATGAATGAGTGACTAATCTTGGCATAGTAAAAGCTATAGATACAAAGTTTTCTGTATAAAATATATAAAAAACTGATAATATAAAAAATTGATTTATCTCTCAATAAATTCTAATTTATTTCCCATTTTGCTCGCCATCAAATCGAATCAAAATTCATAACGACTTCTCATTTACTCTACCCTTCAGCCCGAGGGCGACAAACGGAAGTCGTACGCCCATTTAGGCTTAACAATTGAAAATCTTTACTTGAAATGCGACGGCACATGCGCTAAGCACTACGATTTCCGCTACAAAGAGGGGCGTCCCTCGTATTCATCGAGTCCATGAATTAAGCAAAAGATCTGGGCAGGAGTTGAGGCGCGAACAAAAAGGGATAACGGCCACGGCCTCGGCTACTATGCCATACAAAAGCAAATTCAATTCAACCCGAGGCATTTAATTAACAGATGAAAAAAGCAGCAGCAGCGGCAACAACAGCATGTTGAATAAGCTTTCATTTCCGCTACAACAACAGCAGCAACAGCAATAACACTTGAGTGTTGTTCAGCGTCGACTCGAGGCATGAATGAAATTATTAAAGATATCGATCGACTCTTCGATCTCTCACCAAAAAAACAAGCGACAACAACTGAAAACGAGTAGCTGAGTAGCCAGTGTAGCTGCCCGAACAGGAGCCCGCTCGACGGCTAACAAATGACAGCAGCAGCAGCCGCAGCCAAATTAAAATCAATTCATTAAGAATGCCTGACTAGTAGCTACCCTGCATTTTAATGGAAGTAACCTATAAGAGATAGCAGCTCATTTCTTTACTGAGCCACACTTGATATATATTATATATAATTCATATTATATATAATATATATTATATATAATTCATATTATATATAATATATATTATATATTATTCATATTATATATAATATATATCAAGTGTGGCTCAGTAAAGAATGAATGGTAGTAGATATATAGTAGTCATAGTATTATAAGCAAAGCTAGTACTGGAAATATAGTAGCAAAATATAAAGTAGTATAAATATGGTAGTAGTATTCGCATAAATGAAAATAGTAGTAGTAGTTGTATAGCTCAAAATAGTAGTTGACATTAAAGTAGTAGTTGCATAACTCAAAATAGTAGTAGAATACAGTTCGAGCGAAAATAATAATAGCTAAAATACTATAAGTAGCCGTAGTAACAAAGAGCTCTCGCCTCAGTAGGAACCTCTTCGCTAGTTGAGCTGTTCTTCAACTGGATTTATCCCAGCGCATCATACCCTTTCGAGCGACATACATTAATGGATATACAATATGTTAATGTATAAAAAAATATATAAGAAATATGTAGATCTCATCATCTGTAACAAGTTTTTAAAATAAGCCAAACTAAATTTCGCTTTCTCGAGGCGTTTGCGCTTTAATAAACTTTGCCAAGAAGTGAGCAAGACTATTTAACTCTTTTTTTACTACAGACAGCTAGGCATGCAGATAGTGTGTAGATATGCAGATACACACACACGCACACACAGGTACACTCACACACATTGGCCACATGTGAAGTGTTTGTCGGATTTGGCGCTGAGTAACGCCTCCAACTTCCGTTCGCTATTCGCAGGTCGGCGAAAAAGAAAATCAGAAAAACTGGGCAGGCAGGCTATGTGCGACTAACAGATATGCTGTAATTGGCATATATGTATATGTGTTTCACATGATTTAAGCTGCAGATTTAGCTGATCATGAATATGCCTTGGAGCATGCACCAAAGCTCAAGCCTTTATCACTTAGAATTTGTTTAATTTGTTCCCCTTTTTAGGACTAATGCTGTCTAAGATCAGAGACATTCACGATCTCTGATTTATATATATACGATATGTAGCCTGTAACACTGTAACCTAATAGATCGCTAGCCTACTCCGCCGACAGACGACAAAACTCAACCCTTCGAACCCTTAAATGATGCACAAAATTTACCCTAATTTACCCAGATTAACCCTTGCACAACTTTTTGTGCAGCTCGAATTTCTTTTGGCCGCTTCTTGACTTTTGTCTGTCTCCGCTGATTGCGAACCTCAATTGAACTCAGGTTAAGGGTTGCAGCTATCGATCGTACACCACTGGAACGGGAAGTGGAAGTGGTTTTTGGGCTGGACCCAGTTGGCCAAGTAGCTCATCAGTTGTTTGGCCGTTGTAAATGTTTCTTGGGAACGGAAGTTTTTGGGTTGGTGCGCAGCAAACAATTACGCGGCACTCGAAACAAAGGCGAACTGAAACTGGAACTGAAACCGAACTGCAAATGGGGCTCAGAGTGGAGCCGAGGCTGGCGTGCAAGTGGTTAAGCCACTGTCATTACAGATTTAATTAGATAATTAATAAAGGCAATCAATGTTAGGGCCAAGGTCTGCTGCGACGAGCGACCATCTGGCAGGCAGTTAAACAACGTATCGAACGGCTGACACGCACGCGCACCAGTTGAGGCCGCTCCAAAGGAAGTGGGACCCCTCTTGCCAGTTGACGGAAATCGCGAGGCAAAGGAACAACAACAAACCGACGACAACAGCAACAACAACAACAACAGTCTATACACACTCGTTCGCATTCTTTGGCAGCAAAAGCAGCAAAAAAACGTGCACATTTAAAGTAGAGTTGATTGGGGAGGATGGGGAGAACTCACATGTTCTGGTAGTCCCCAAAGCAGCGGCTGCACAGACTCAGCAGATGAGCTACAAAGCGGCAGGTATGACTATCGATAATCGATAAATATAAAAGTGAACTAACTAAGGCAAGGCGACACACGAATTGTAAGCTTAAATGTTAAACTAAAACTTAGTCTAAAGGATATAAATTTATTTACTGAAACTTGTAATTCTACACCTCTAAATGTAGGGCAAGTCTAGGTTACAAAATGCTCAAACATAAGAAGAATCAAAAATAATTGCTAATATAATCGATAATTTTGAAGCAATCGAAGTTAGCATGCCGCTTTAAGTTCAAAATTAGAAATATCGATATTTATCGATAACTTTGCAACACCTGCAACATATTTTTAGCTCATTTAAATTCAGCTCAATCAAGTTATTGACCCAAAGAGAGCACTTGAGTACAAATCAATAGGGTAATCGATATTAATCGATAAGTTTGAAGCAACAATATTTAATGTTTAGTTAATTTCAAGCCACAAAATCAAATGTACGACTCGCATAGAGCATTATTGTACAAAACACGAAGTCAATCGATATTTATCGATAATTTCAAGAAGTTGTTCACAACTTTGATCCCATTAAACCTGCTTCAGGGGGCCCACGTAGGGTATTAAATACTCCAGAAACAGCACAGAAAATCTGTATGAATTTAACTTTAGAAAGAGCTGTTGCTGCGGCTGCTGCTGCTGCAGAGAGAAGAGACGAAAAAAGGAGGAAAATGTTAAAAAGAATGACGATGAATGACGGGAAGCGCACAGCTTAGCTGCGCTCCGTTGGATAATTGAGGAAGTTATAATTGCCAATGAAGCCAACCAGCCCAGACTAAGAGATTGCCACGCCAGAACGAGGGGAACCAGCTGTCCAAGCGTTCCATCCATCCAACTGCGCTGCGTACGTCTTCCCTCCCTGCAACAGGCAGCCAGGCAGGCAGGCAGTCAGAATGTTCGAACCCTTTGCAAAAAAAAAAAAAAAAAAAAAAGATCGCAGTAGCCAATTCAAGTTGTCGTCGTTGCTGTTGGTTGTTTTTTGTTTGTGATTGTGGCAGAGAGGAAACAGTTATTGTTGTCTCCTCTGGCTGACGCTGACGGGAAACAGGACATGTCTTCGCATAAATTGAACGCCAGCCAGTCCAGCAGTCGCGTCGAGTCCAGCCACAGCGGAAGGACATTAATTGAAGCACTCATTCTCATTCTCATTCGCATTCGCAATTCAATCTAATCTACGTTTTGATTCATGAGATAAGCATAAATTAGTACAGAATGCGGTTGCTTTTACATGCCTCAGCATCAGCATCAGCATCAGCATCAGCTGTTACAGCGGCACAGCATTAAGTTGGCTGCGCTTAAATATTTGTAGCGCGTTAGGCAATATATTTGGCCTGAGAGAATAGCTAAACTTATGGCAAGTCTGAGCTTGGATAATATGAAATAGAGAAAAGAGAAGCTGTCATACAATAATGAAGTGTTCTTTAAAGAAGTTATCTAAATAATCTTTCTTTTAAAAATCTAAAATCTTATGGATTTATTATTTATTTATTTCTATTTTTTATATAATCATCAAAATTTATAAATTTATAAATAAATAGATCCGTTTATACACAACAATTTACTTATTTCAGCTTCCCATTTCTCTTCTTCTTTAATGAAAATTCTTATTTCATATTCAGTAATTTTAGCTTGTCCAGCTCAGGGCACTATCCACTCAGTTCAGCTGTCCACTTCACATAGTTTTCACTGTATTATGTATTGCGTGTGTGTGTCTGTTAAGACGCAATTGCATCACAAGAGCATTGGCAAATAAACAACAAATACCAAATGTAGCAGACACGAGCAACGAGCACCTGTGTCAACAATGAAAAAAGCCTCTGAGCTGGATACCAAAACCAAAGCAGAAAGCCGAAACGACGCAGTTTATAAAGATGGGCCCTTACCCTGCACACACACACACGCACATACAGCAAGAGATACGCACAATTTTTGTATCTAGATACTTGACACGATTTTGAAAACAAGGATTTTCATTGTGTTGCAAGTCGCAAATAGTTCGAGGCGAGAAACCCTCTACAATGCTTTGCCATTGAATCACCTTTTGTGATATGCTCTCTCACTCTCACGCTGTCTCTCTGTCTTGCAAAATAGCTAAATATTTGCCTGACATGGCCAGTTCTTCTACGGTCTGACTTACCTCTTTGCTGGGCACACAGATCGGCGTGCCGACTTTAACGATTCCATTCTCTACCATAATGCCCATGACAATCGGATCGCGACTGTTGAATATAAACTGTGGCAGTATCTGTGAACGAATAGAAGATAGAAGAGAGAAATCAGTAAAGAGTTGGGTCAAGAAGAGATAAGATATAAGTTTTATGTGAACATATCTGTGCCTTAAGCTTAAGGATTTGTCAGTTTGAAGCATACTTATCTTATGTTTATAACAAAGTATTCCAAATAACTTTATTTTAACTTAAGTATATATCATTTATCAGATTAATGTTAGAAATAATCAACAAGCTCCTAAGCAAAGTTTTCTTATAAGATAACTCAACTACTTAAAGCTAGCTTCGAGCTTCAGTAACCCAGCGTAAGTTTCTTACGGTTGATTTCTTATTAGAAAGTGCAGCTACTTAATGGAGAACTAAAGCTAATAAGATACCAATCAGACTGTATTTTCAGTAACAATATTTTAGCTATATTCATATATATGTAAAGCTTATCTAAAACTAATTTTTTAATCGCTTTCAAGCTGAATGCAATTTGTGTTGTTCGCCTTGAAGAGCGTTGCCAATGCTATTTTGCCTGGAGCAGACATCGCAAAGAGGGCCAAATGCTAGCAATGATATGGGAATGTGAGAGGCAAGAGTTAATAACTTAACTAAACAACATCATTGTTGTTGTTGTTGTTGTAGCTAGCAGGCAGAGGCAAGAAAAGGTCTGCCAACTGGACACAGCTGTGAGCCCAATTAACAGCACAGTGGGAGACAAGACGGTGGCCAGGGACTGGGCGACTGGCAGCGTCGTGCCTAGGGTCGAGTCGACGGCAGTCCGAGTCGTTGTTGAATGCGACTATAACCTAATGATTAGCTATAAATCAAATATGCTATTTTCAACATTATTTGAGCAGGAAGTGTGGACGTGATGCAAGCGTCTCACCAAACAGGCCTTAATCGCTCGTAGAGTCGTTGGCTCACCTGCTTGGTCATCATTAGCCAAGCGCAAGAGAGAGAAGGACTGAAAGACTGAGAGGCCTAGGCCAAGCAGCAGTTGCAGTCAGCCACAAAAGCGAGCTGATTGCATTTTACACCTGTAGCTCGCTTTTGGTGTAATTACTGTTTCGATCAAGAGAGCAACATATATACACATATTAATATAGATCTATCTATAGAGAAGATCATTCATCTTGTTGATCGCAGCTCCGGAAATATAGACGATATAAAAGTTTCTCCCATTTACCCCGTCTGATCATATTAAGATTAGTTTTTGACAATCAAGAGATCATATAGTGATATATGTAATACCTCCCACATTCTTCAAAATCTTGACTCACCTTTAGTTTGCATGGAAAGACGGCAATTGATCGGAATTCTTCGCGTTTCTTTTGCTTCAACTCCTCGCGGTAGCTGGTGAACTTGTCGAACAGATGGTAGATAATGTCCGCTTGGAAGATCTTGACACCCAGCGAATCGGCCATTTCCTGTGCCTCGCGCTCCACTTTCACATCGAATGCCAAGATCGTTGCATATCTATGGAGTGTAGAACGAGAAAGAGTTGGCCAATTAAATCTATAACAAATGATCATCTTCCATTACAATTATAATTATAATTATCATCATCATCATCATCAAATATCAGTAACTATTTGGGTTTTCCTGTCTTTGACTATGTCGAACAGCGCCAGGAAGCGTCAATAATTGAAATGAAAAAGCAGAAGAAGAAGTAGAAGCCGGCGTCTATTCTACTTCGTCTTCTTGTATGGTCAACGTGCTTTCAAAGACAGGAAACAGTTGGCATTAAGTCGATACGTGCCACCTTTTGGAGTCAGCCGACAAGGGAGGTTCCACAAATTGTTGAACAACTCGAGAAGGTTTTCTTTCTTTTTTTTTTTTGGAAAATTGTTTGGAAATTATTTATGACTTAGTGTTAAGTAATAGCTAAGATCATAACAGAATGATTGGGGTAAGCTTTGGATGTGCTTGGGAAGGCCTTCTATGCGATCCTCGCATAAGTCTTTCATTTTAAAATATCTTTCATTTTACAGACTATACGAATTCCATTTATTTAGTCTATAAACATTTTTCGAAAATTCCAAATCAGCTTAAAGAAATTCCAAAAGAGGAAAAGTTTAAATTAATAAATAAAACTCATTGTTAGCTGATCTTTCGCATTGGGTGGTTAAATGTTTTTTATGTTGCCTCACAGTGTAAGAGTTGCCATAAAGACAGTTAAAGTTATTTTTATGATGCTTGTGGAAAGATAAATGTGGACAGCCAAGGACGGAATCATCATCATCGTTGTCAGGGAAGATACTTAAAAAAAAAATCAACAAAAAAAAAAAACAGAAGAAGAACACAAATTTCGTGATCACCTGCAGCGTAAAAAGCAAAATTTTATGGTTAAAAATTCCGCGCGCGTAAGAATCATCAATAAATAAACGGCAACACATAGTAAAAATGTAATATTGTGTTTATAGCCTGCCAGCGAGTGCATGCGCTGTCTCGCTCACACGAGAGCGCACGCAGAGCGGAAGAGCGGGCAAAAGAGAGAGTGAAAAGGGGGGTGGGTCGCAGTGCTTAGTTTGAATGTAATATTGAGTTTATGGTCTGCCACTCACTCATGCGAAAGCACTCCAAATTTGAAAGATAGAGAGTGACAGAAAAAGGAGCAGAAAAGAGAGTGGAAGAGAGTAAGAGGAGAAAAATCGGAGAGTGAGTTACACTGCTTCGTACAAATGAAATATTAAGTTTATAGCTTGCGAAACTTTATAGCTTCAAACTCTGGCTCACTCAAAAGCAATGCAAAGTGAAAGAATGTGAGAGAGAGAGGAGAGGTGCATATGGGTGAGTGCTTTGCAAATGCATAAATAACTCAAATGGCTGCGCATGCGCAAAGGGCCGGATATGTTTGGCAGCGGAAACGACACGTCTATTACATGGGCGTTGATATGCAGATACAAATGTGGCATTCAGATACATTTGTATCTGCATAACTACATAATTCTATTTTATTGTTATTGAAGTTCTCGCCTCATGTGATGCAGTAATGTGAGCGTGTGGGCTGAACGTTTTGTAAATATATATGCAACTGTTGCTACAAATGTATCTGCAACTGCAAATATAACCACAAATGTATCTGAAACTGCGAACGTTGTTTCGAATGTATCTGTAGGTGAAAATATATCTATACTGAAGCTGAAGCTATTTAATTATCTGTGTATAACTGCAAATGTATCTGCAAGAGCTAATATAGCCACAAATGTATCTGAAGCTGCGAATGTAGTAGCGACTGTATCTGCAGACTCAAATTTATCTGTAGGTGCAAATGTATCTGTAAGTTCAAAAATATCTGTTAGTGAAAATGTATCTATACTGAAGCTGAAGCTGCAAATGTATGCCCAAGTGCAACTCTAGCTGCAAATGCATCTCTCTCTCTGTGCATCTGCATTCGCTTTGTTGTTGCTAAGCAGAGCACAAAAATAGTTGTCGCTGCAATTGGAAACTTCTCATTCAGGGGCAGCGACTCGGCTATTTGCAAAAGTAACTCTAATGAGATAAAGCCGCCGTCAAGGCATCATTTTCCTAAAGGGTATCTGTCGCGCACAACAATAAATCATCGGGCATCGAGGCAGTGGAAAGGAAAGTGCATTCTCTGATTGCCGCTAAATGAATCACTTAACCCACAGCAACCACAGCCACTCGGAGTCCATGTCGGCTATATCAGACACGCTCTTCAAAGAGCCGCACTGCACATTGTTTATAAGTCTTTTGTTCTTTTAGGTGTCGAAGCGAGCGGAAGACGAGGGAGGATGGGGAATGACCAGTCGCTGGTGTTAATAAAGTTAAGCTGCAATAAAATTGAATTGTTCGCTGAATGCAACATTGTTGTCTCCAGCAACTGATATAATAATGATATGTAGCCGCTGCTTATAAATGGACTGCAGATCGTTAAAATGTTGTGGCCTCCGCTTAGAGTCGTTAAGGATTTAGTATATTTGGTTAACTTACTGCGCCTCATGCTCCAACATTGTCGAAGCCTTCATCACATCGCGCTTCACCACGGGACCAATGCGAATGGCAGAGTACTGTAAGAAAGAGAAGTAGAGACAGATAGAGAGAGTTAAGAAATTAGATTATAAAAATCCTAATAAAAATATATTTACATTTCAATAGGTATTACGCACATTTAAATGCCAAACGCAATATCTCTTGAACCATAATCAAATTTCAAATTCTGACGCAGCAAATAAAGTTACCCTAAACACAAAAATAAAGTGGTTGTGGGCGTAGGAAGTGCGTAAGAGAAGCCGCAAAGCTAATTAAATAAAACGCACGACATCGATACGATGTACGGGTGCCAAAGGTAAAAGGTCAACTGACACCTGCAAACGCATTGCTGACGTCAGCACTTAAGCACGCTCTCGGCATGGTCAGAGGGCAAGGGTTGTTCGCTGACAAGGCTTACGGCTTGAGTGCCAGCCAAAGACAATGTTCGTCTCTCAACAAATTGAATAATTGCGTTGCTTATTTTATTTGATTTTGTTTTTTTATAGTTTGTTCTTTTTTATTGCTTTGCTATCCCCCTGTGTTTAGGTCTGCACGTTCCGGTCAAGACTTCCGTTCTTATGCACATCTATTTATCTACATTTCGGGCCAACTTCCTTCGCGCTGTTGATTTCATTAAAAATGCGGTCGCAACGTGTTTATGAATGAACATTAAGCAATAAGCTCTTCAAAATGTTGTTGTGTATGTGTGTGTGTGTCTACGATGCAGGAAGAATTACTTCCGTTGTTATCGTTGCTTTTTTGTTTTCATTTGAACGAATGTACATTTACTCATTCATTCATTTACTCATTCATTTGCTTGTTGGTTCACTCATTCATTTGTTTTCTTTTTTACGCTTGCAAAGGGTATTCCAACTCAAGCAATTTATATGTGATGCTTGTGTAGGATTTAGCTTCGACTGCTCAAAATAGAGGGCAAATCTATTTTTCTTGTTTAAATATATACTACATAAAGATGTTTCTCATAATAATTTTTAATTTCTATACTGAACCGTAGGTATACATTATTTCTTTCAGTTGCCCTGCCAGGGTATTTGCTCTTCCATAACCTTGTTTAGTTTCCCTTTTATTTTTTTGTTGCTTGTTTTTATATTGACGTTCTTGTTTTTGTTGTTTGTTCTGTTCTTGGCAGCAACTACGTCGCATTAATGAAAACGTTGGCATTGTCCACTTCTTCTTCTTCGCGCACTTCCTTCCTTTCATTCTTTTAGTGCCTATATGTAGATATATAGTACATGCCGCAAAAACATGAGAAAAAGCGCACAAAATTAAATTCATTCATTAAATTCAGCGATACAATGAATGCGCCATGGAGTAAGAAAGTGAAAAAAAAAAACAAAACAGAGGAGCGAAGTGTAGAAGACAACGCCTGAGTTAGAGCTAGAACGAGACAGCTAATTGAGTTGCTGGCAGTAAAATGGATCACACTTTTTAACCGTTTTCTTTTCATTGTTGTTGCTGCGCACTTCTTTTTGACATTCTCCTTCTTATTGCCTAAACTGGTGTTAGCTATTTTTTTCTCTTGCTTTTTACGTTATTTGAGTAGCAGCAACAATTGTTAGAATTGCGAGACGAGTAATTAATTTGCTGTTTCAGCTGGCTTTTGCTGCTTCTTCTTCTTCATATTCTCCTGATTTTGCATTTCGTTGTGGGCGTCGTTGCATTCGCATATTTGCATGCAACTACGTCTCGATTACAAATTGTTGCCAACGCTTCGCGCTAAGCATGGCCGAGTGCCTCGACTTGCGAAACTTGCTATGAGTGTGAATGTCTGTGTGAGTGTTGTTGACTTTTAATTAAAATGCATAGGGGGGAATCAAATTACCTACACTACCATAACAACGTATCTACGTACTTACATATATATGTACGTATGTATGTATGCATGTATGTAGCCCCTACCATGTAGCCAATGCTGATATTCCATTACGTCGTCGCCCGCAGAAGCAGCAGCAGCAACAGCAACAGCGACTTACAATTATGGCAAAAGTAGCCACAACACTAGCAAAAACACAACAACGACTTAGTTGATGGCTGCATAATTACAATTACTGCCCAAATACCTGAATTAAACAAAACTAACTCAACGGCAGCCATTCACAAGTTGCATGCGTTTTCACTTATACTCTATATGAAGTAGCTTAGCTATAGCACCCAATTTGTTGAATAACAGCATTGAAGCTGGCGCTTTCTCTCTCCTTCTCTGCTCATACTCTTTATCTGTCCTTTTTATTTTCTTAGCTTTCTATCACTCTCTCTATTTTCTTTACTATATCATGTTACATTTTGCAGCGTATTTGCTTGTTCTGCTAATATACATTCTTTTTTTTGGCACATTCAAGTTTTTGCTTTCTTGTCTTGAATTGCTGTGTGTGGTGGTGTGTGTGGTTATTTCTGCGCAATTTTTCATTCATGAAAGAAAAACGTCACGGACGAGCTAACAGACTCCGAGTTAGTTGCTTGTTACGTATTTTTCATTCATAAAAGAAGAGGAAGAAGAAAAAGTAACAGACACACAGAAAAAAAATTGTTGGCATGAATGAAACTTTGTTTAGTTGTTGCGGGTGTTGCTTGTGTACATGTATTTGTGCATATGTGTGTGTTTGTGTGGGTATACTAATACCATTACCAAAGCAAAAAAAGAAAAGAGTTGTATAAGCAAACGCAGCTTTTTATGAATGGCAGCTTGGCTAGCGACGACTACGACTTCGATATATTTGGTTGTTAACGACAACGAGAGACTAATGTTAATGAAGCCGCAGTTGGCAACGGAATTTAAGCACAGATTGCAGGCCAATTGCATAACGGTGCTTGCAACAGCAACTGCAATGCACACAAACGTTGCACCAAAAGCTCTCCCTGCCTTCCTCTCTCTCCCTCTCTCTTTGTGGTTACTCCATGTATGCGTTGTCTTTGGTGTCTCATAATAAAAAAAAAAAATATATATGTATATGTATATTGCAAGCTAATACACTGCGCACCATAAATCTGCGTCCGAAAATTTGATGGCAATGCATACTAGTTGAAGGAGGGCTGCCATAAAAATGAAGTGGTTGCTCATAATACGATTTCCTGCTTTAATGTGTTGAGCATATACATAGATACGACTATGTGGGTCACTACTCAAATCATTGCGTTTCCTCTTGACAACATGTACAATATCAGTATTTGTAACTGCGCATAAGTAGTTTATTCGTATATGCATATTTAACAACTTGTAAGACCACCCTCTTACTGAACTACAACTAGGCTGAAGCTCAATGTTGAAAAGGAAACGAGGATTAGAGAGAATTTAAGGAAGTCAAAGAATGACATGAGCATATTTTACTTCAACAAACATATAGATGCATACACATGTTCACACAAAGACATACCGTTTTAACCTTAAATTTTTTCCATTGTATTTTGTAGCGGTTTTCATATTTGAGAACGCTTTTGGTTAATGGCCTTTGGGTGTGAAATTCGCGAAACCATTTAAATTGAGGGGCTGCTAATGAATTATTGTTATTTGTATAAATATTGTGCGTATTGCTATTATAAGTGAATTATGTTAATCTTCGACGTAAGTGTGTATATCTGTATATGGATGTGTTTGCATGTGTGTGTTTATGTGACGCACGCCCCCGCTAAACACATGGCCTGCAAGATAAAGATGGCAGATGGGCAGCCAGGCAGACAGCAACAAGTGCAATTAATTTTTATGAATAGAAAGCGCGGCTGCTGCTGCTGATGCTGATGCCGTTACGCCCTGCCGCGTCGTGTTTAATTTATAGAAATGTATAGCAAATGTTTATTTGATCAATAAAATGAATTATTGTACGCGAGCAGATGTGCGTGCGAGTGAGCGAGCGAGAGCGTGAAAGACAGAAAGAGGGAGAGCTTCTGTTCAGTGTACAAACAAGCAAACTGTCTGCCAAAATGAATGAAACAACAGAAATGAAAAAAAGCAACAACAAAAACCCAACAGCCAATAAGCATCATGGGGGCTGCAATTAAGCAGAGCGCAAGTGCCAGCAGCTGAGTGCGCAACACAACGAAATAAAGAGTAGACGAGCGAGAGCGAGAGAGAGTAATGTATGTATGTGTGTAATTGATTTGTTTTCCATACAATTTATTGCCTGTCTGCTGCGTGTGCTCTTTTTTCTTCTTCTTATTAGTTTGGTGAAGCGTGTGTTTCAGTTTTTTGGCGACACTTGCAGAGCTGGTTATTGTTGCCATATGAAATGCGCTCAACGAAATGATGAATGAGCACTCAAGCCAGACAGAGCGAGAGAGCAACAAGCAGTCCATCAATTGAAGCCGAGCTCATCAAAAAGAGAGCCGCACTCACTCTCTCGCCCAACTTGTTGTATCTATTTAAAGTGTCGATTGTTTTCGGCTCGAACATTGTGCCGTAAATTAAACCTAAACGACTTTTTAACGCGAATGGCAATGTGTCTGAAATCAATGAAAAACGTATTTTATTTTATTTATCTTTTGTTTTTTGTTTTTTTTTTGGCTGCCGTCAACAACAACAAACACACACAAGACACTTAAATGACAATTTCCGGTCAGTTTGGTCAGAGCCAATATAAATTGGAATCCCTGTTAGTATTTCATAGCGTGGGTGCATCAAATAATTACTGGATCCCAATGAAATACACAAACACATATTCAGATAAACAACTATATGCATATATATTGAGTAGTTTGATCTGTTGTGATATTAATGCCATATACGAATTTCTCGATGAGAGCGCGAGCTACTCTATAAAAAGCTCATTAAGCTTAAGAGTGGAAGAAGAAGAACTAGTTGTATAACAAATTTAGTAGCTATATATAGCAAGGTTTGAGTATAACAATTAAGCTTTTACATACGAGTAGAAGATATGAATGAAATGTTAAACTTCATAACAGTTTAAGTAAAGCTTGTTACTTACAGTATAACAGTTTAAGTATCTATGTATAACACTGTATAGACAACTAACTTTTACTTGAGAGTAGAACAGAGTTAGAACAGTTTAACTAATTAGTATAACTTATAGCTTATTATACATAAATATAACAGTTTAACTGGGTATACAAAGCAATCCAGTTCTTGTTGTATAAGTCTATAAAAACTATACCAAAAGTGTAACTGTATAACTGTAATACGAGCATAAGTATAATAACTATTCATAATGAATTCATAAGCATAACACTTCATCGTGTTACATAATGCACTTTCTAACTGATGTACCCTCTGCTAGAGTTAATTAAATAGTTGACAAGTGACATTTGGTATTTGCGTCGGCGCTAGTTAGTTACTAAATTTGGCTTAAACGAAGGCGGAACTTGTTACATAGCCGGCCGGCCCGCTACCCACATAGCCCACACTCAACTCAACTCAACTCAACCGAACTCAATTCAAGTCATGAATGAATGAATGAATGGCAATCAAGCCGCTCGCTGTCCGTCGTCCGGCCGGGTGTCACGCTGTCAGTCCGTCCGACATTTTGCCATAATTGATTTTTGATGCAAACGCAAAAAAAGTTGACGGCGACAAATTTTTGCGTTCCAAATGTGTAAAACGAACTAAGTCATGTGAGTGGCCTTTAGGGCGGCTATGCTAGAAGTGAAGTTACCCTATCTCAAATTTCAAATTAGATGCTCGAAGAAAAGTTATCCTGTATCAAATTGCATTTCAAGCAGGCGTGATAAGTTTGTCAAACTTTGAATTCCACACGTGATTCCTATTTGATCAAAGAGTATGATTCTTTGGATTCTGGGCATCGCCAAAGATTTTTCCTGTTATTTTCTTGATGTTATACTAGGTATTACTAGGTATCACTATATAGTAGATTAAATATCTAAGCTATAATACTTTGGATTACATTGTAAGCAGCTTCCACTCTAGAGATCTCAACTCATCTCAATGTTTTACATTGAATAGCTGAGATGACAATTAATCACCTGCCACAACAACGTTCCACTTTACTTGCCACACAAAGAGTGTTTTTGTCAACTGTTATACGCCTCTGACTAGCATTATGTAAGCTTTTATTAGCCAATTTGCATAGTTGTTGCCTCCATTGCGTTGGCGTCTTGGAATCGGCTTTAGACTTGAATTTGGAGACTTTGCAGCAATGATGGGAAAACTGCTCGCTGCTGCCTGCATAAAAAGATGATGAAAATGTGCTGATGAGACTGTGGGAAACCCTACAAAGCATGTGGGCTGCCCCTAATGAGCTTGTAGTGTTAGCTAATTGAGTCGATTCTCGGTCTGTGGGCCAAGACTAGTTTCAGTTACCACTTAAAACAAACTAAAAGTAAATTAAATATTGAATTGGAATATGGAAAGTCGTTTTACTATTTTCCACGTATATATATATAGTAGTAGTAACACTATAAAGTAAAGTATTGACCACCAAACGATTATATATGGAATTTAAAAAGAAAAGTTTTATATAGTATAACAGTTATGGTACTGTTATGCTATAACTGCTAAACTGTTACTGTTATACTGGCAGTATTTAAGCTTTAACTTTAATGGTACTCTTATACAATAATTTTTGGGGCTTTTATTACTGGGACTTTTATACTAATAACTGTTATACTGTTATACAAGTAGTTCTCGATACATTTCTTCAATAAAAATTGCAAATGCAATAAGAAATAACAATAAAAAAACAGAAATATCTGATTACACTGTCGACATATTATACCTATGTATGTCTATATATATAAATATTCAGAAAGCTATAAATTCTATTTATTTTTGTTACTTCCGCTGAGCATTTCCGCTGCCTGGCATCAATTTGAACACCAAACGTGTTCTTTAACAAAAACAAACAAAAAATGCCAATAAAGATTATGTAGTATATATATATATGATGTATATATCATGTATATATATGTGATTATATAGAAAATGTTTTGGCTGGCATCAAATAGCCAGGCATCAAATAGCCAATGTTAAGAATTCATTCATGAAAGTTTATATACACATATAAACAATATATATCTATAAAGCTGCCATAATCATTCAGTTACACACATATATATGCCTATATATTGATAAATTTGTATACATATAATTATATATAAGTAGCTGCATATATAGCATGTCTCCATCTATATAAATATATATATAGAGCGCAAAGTATTTTTAGTTGATTTTCAATCTTTTCGCCATTGGAGGGGTTGGGGTTGCGAGGGAGGGGGGTGTACAGAAGATTGGATGCTTTGGCTCTTTTGGATGGGGCAGTGCGTGTTGTTGGCTATGCGCCCGCCTTTTGGCTGCTTGTTGCATGAATCATTCCGAATGTGGCCGGGTTTCTAGTTGTTATTTGTTATTGCTGTTGTTGTCGCTAATGTTGTTGCAACTATTTGCACTGCATTTATAAAAATACATTTTATGTTTACGCCAACAACGTCGACGTTGTCTGCCGCGTTGGCTACGCAAACTGCGAGCTGTGCACCGCGGTCTAAGCAACCGAAGGAGACGGAAACGCAGGTGGCGGCACGCAACTCGCGACTAGCAACTGGGGAGATAGGGAGCTGTGGAGCTGTGCAGCTCGTGGCACTGCGAATCGGGGAATCTGGTCACTGAGGTTTAGGCAGACACCGCCGACGTCGTCGCCATCGCCTCATGCACTCATAATTTTCCAAAAATACTTTTTCCTACGACAATTTACAACTTTCTCTTTTTGTTGCCATATTTCACAAAAAATTTTGTTTTTCAAAATAAATTCAAAAAGAAAAAAAGCAAGTCATAAATAAGTTATTTGTGGCCAATTTGTTGGCTGATTGAACACTTTGATTATAGTTTTCTTTGATTATCAGTTTTCTGTATGGATTTAAAAATATAGGCATAATCATCTATATAGGTAAAAGTATCTATAAGGGTATGCGAGTCTAGATTTATACAAATATCTTATGAAGGATGTTATTATAAGGCCAAGTAGCGGATATGATCATAAAGGATCTAGATCAAACTAGAGACTATACAGACAAGCAGGCATGATCGATATTCCATAAAGGATCTTTAGGTCCAGGTAGCTCTGTTTGTTCATTTGTCTTGCCCTTATGTATTACAACTATAAGAATTTAGATATTCTTAAAAAACACGCTGATAAAGTCTGATGATCGATAACTTATTGCATTTATATCGATATTAAATCGTTCAGCAATTTCTCAGCCTTTAAATTCACGTCATCTATCAGCAGTCGTCTAAACTATCTACGCATTGTCGTACCTATCAATGTTTCCCTCTTACACAATAACTAGGTGTATAGTCTGACAAAGTTTGTAACTTAACTAGGCTCACTTACCGGAATCTTTGAAGTGCGTAAAAATTCGAGCAGAGCTTCCAAGGAGCCCAGCGTAGAGGCTTGCACATAGACGCCCGATTGAGCCAATTTGATGTGGCTTAAAGCGCTCTTCAGTTCGCGGGCAACTTCCTCTCTGTAAATAGGAATGAAATAGATCAGCAAATGGACTATACGGGAGGATCGGCTATAATAGACTATATTAGAGTTCGTTTCACCCACTTGCATATTTCGACTTCATCCGGCTTGTGCGCAATGAGCAAATTGATGCCAGCAATTGCCTTCTCCAGATCCTTGGCCGCTATCTTGACACCCTGAGCTGCCTTCACCTCCTTGTACTCCACATAGGCATTCTTGACACGCAGCTCCTTCATGGGCTGTGGCATCAGCAGCGAACGAATTTGCGTAGTTATCGGGCCATCGGTGCCAGCTAGGATCATTGTCTGGCCCTCGCGTAGGCGGCCATTGATCAGAATGGCATCAATGGTGGTGCCCAGACCGGGTATGGCCTTTACCTCCAGCACTGTGGCCTGCAGCTCCTCGGAATACATCAAGCGCTTGGCCAGCATATTCTGGCAGAAGTCCGTGATCATGAACAGCAAGTTGCCCATGCCTTCGCCTGTGATGGCGCTCGTTGGCACTAGAGAGATGTAGGTCTTGGGATCTGTGTTCTCATAGAACAAAGCGGCATTCAATCCTTGCTCAGCAAATTGCAGAATAACATCCTTTGTGCGCTGCTCAAACTCCAGCTGAGTATTCGTCTGCTGCTCCTTAATCACATCCCTGACATCACGACGAGCCAACACCTTCCAGTCGTAGAGACGATCGATCTTGTTGAGGGCCACAATGAAGGGGCATTTCTTCTTCTTTAGCAGCTGTATGGACTCTATTGTTTGCGGCTCCAGGCCGTGCATAATGTCCACAACCAGAATGGCAATATCACAGAGAGATGAGCCACGATTGCGCAAATTACTGAACGACTCGTGGCCAGGTGTATCAATGATAAGCAAGCCAGGCAAGCGATGCTCGAAGCTGGCCACATTTTTAACATATTTTGTTTGCTCCTTGATGGCATCAATGGGCACATTGGTGGCGCCAATCTGTTGGGTAATGCCACCTGCTTCTGAGTCCTGCACGTGAGTGCGTCGCAGCTTGTCCAGAATCTTTGTCTTGCCCGTGTCCACATGGCCGAGCACACACACAACGCCCGCACGTAACTCGTCTGTGGTGCGTTTCTTCTCGGCGTCAGCTTGACGTTTGATGATGCGCGCCTCCGCACGCAAACGTCGCGACTCGGGGTCGTTGGCCAACTGAGCATCCTCCTTTTCGGACTCTTCGCTCTCATCCTCCGACTCATCGCTGTCATCATCGGTATCTCCCTCATCGTCATCTTCGGATTCGCCCTCATCCTGCTGCTCATTTTTGCCGTTGTTGGTCGTTGTTGTAGTTGCTTGCGAGGATTCCTCCTCGGGCTCCGCCTCGCTATCCGTGGCATCCCAGCTCTCTTTAACCACCTCCACTTTGGCTGCTTGCTCAGCTGCTGCGGCAGCAGCTGCCGCTGCTTCTGCTGCCTTTTGTGCGTCATCTTTGGACTCACCCGCTCCATCATCCTTGGGTCCCTTCTTCTTGTTGGGCCTTATGCGTGTGCCTGAAAAGTATTCAAGATTATTATATGCACCATTCATCTAGCATAACCGACTCACCTGGTCTTGGCGCACGCCTATCATTCGGATCGGGTATTTCCAAGCCCTGTGCTTTGAGTGATTCGAGTAGCGCCTGTGCTCGGGCACGATCCTCCTTTTGCTTTTTGGTCAGAAGTTTTCCTTCCGCCTTGAGGCGGGCCTTGCGTTCGGCCTCCTTTTGTTTTTTCTTCTCTTTGCGCTCGGCTTCTATGCGCACAGCTTCCAGGCGCGCTTCTTCGCGCTCATCTTCGAGTCGGATACGCTCTTCTTCAAGCTTCTGCAAACGCTCCTCTTCCTCTTTGCGCTTCTTGAGCTGCTCCTGCATGGCAGCCACGATCGAAGCAGACATGCCCTTCTTCTTGGTGTCCTTTTTATCATCCTCAGCCTCAGCTTTCTTATCCTTTTTGCCTTTTTTCTTGCCCTTGCCCACCTTAGTATCTTCGGAAGCTTCATCGGCTTCGGCTTCAATCTCAGGCGTTGCTTCCTCAGGCTCAGGCTGGGGTTCTGGCGCTGCTGCAGGGGCGGGTGCTGGCTTTTGCTTTGGCTCTAAAGCTGCTCGTTGCTTGGCCAGTGCCGCCTCTCGCTTCTGTCGCTCCTTTTTCTCCTTCTTCTTTTGAGCTGCTGTCTTCATGCCGCCTCCTCCCTCTACATCATTCTCATCATCTTCGGCTTCAGCTTCCTCGACAGCTGCTGCAGCTGCTGCTGCTGTTGCTTGCTTTTTGCCCTTCTTCGACTTCTTGCTTAGGTCTTCCTGTTCAGGCTCTGCTGCCGCTACTGCTGCTGGTGCTTCGCCCGCATATTCCGCCTGCAGTTCTGCCAGCATCTTATCCAAGTCCTCGTCATCATCTTTGCCCTTGCGCTTTGACTTTTTGCCCTTCTTCTCGTTCTTCTTCTGTGGCTTAGCAACCAACTCTTCCTCCTCCTCGTCGGGTGAATCGTGTGCCGCTGGCGCTTCATCTTCATCCTCGTCGTCCATTAACAAATTAAAAGCGGACTTCTTGGACGGCTTCTGACTGGGCGCCTCATCAGCAGAGTCATCATCTAAATTCTTAGACTTTGCCTTGCCCTTGCCTTTCACATTCAACTTTTTTACAGCCTTTGTAATGGTCTCAACTGAGGCATCATCCATGATTTCGCTGCCCTCATCCGAAGCATTGGCATTTTTATTGTTCTTCTTCTTGTTTTTGCCCTTCTGCTGGTTCTTCTTGTTGTTGGCGCTCACTTGATCGTTGTCCGATTCTAAGACTGCGGTTTCACTGAAAGATATAGGTAATGAAGTTTTTGAATAAAAACTTTGCCAACGTTGCCATCGTGGCAACAACAACAACAACATAAATAATAGTACTAACTTTTCGTCTGCCGATGATGCGCCCTCGACGTTAGTCAATATCTCTTTCTTGCCCTTTTTAGCTTTAACCATCTTTCCTGTCGTAGTCTCAACACGCTTCTTCTCTGAACACCCACGAAACGCCGAAATGAATTCACTATTAAAAATCTAAAACGCGACACAGAGGTAAACGAAGTCGGCAAAGACGAAGGCGATGAGTGTCTGTATTCCTGCTTTTACAGTTAAAAAGAGTTTGTGCTGCTGTTTGGTCTACTTTCAGTCGCCTTACGATTGCTCCTTAATTATGCGTTAAGTCCACAATTTGTTTGCTTTGCCAAATAAAAATTTCTGAATTTTTCTTTGCACGCCGATTTGGTTAGCGAATACGATGCACCTGTGCTAGAGGTGAGGAAATAAACGATAATGCTATCGATAGTGTGTAAACTTAATTTACTATCGATAGTCGGAGTAACAAAGGTTGTTTTTGCTCCGGCAACAATAGTAACAGTATTCGCGAAACCTAAGCACTGTTTTTGGAAAAGCCTGTTAAAATTAATTTTTGTAACCGTTAACATATATAAATTGTACGTGGTTTAAGTCCAATATTCTCTTCTTGTCACCATAATACTTCATTTTGTTTAAATTCATTTAGTATATGAATATATTTTGCCAAACTAAATGAACTTTTTGTGTGACTGTTAATAACATTACACGATAATGTTAACTCTTAAGACGCTAAAAACATATGTTTTACAATTTGTGGATTGTGCTTATGTTTTAGGTTATGTGGACCGCCTTCCATCAGTTTCGTCTCGAGCTTCGAAGTTTGCAAATGTCCGATTGAGTTTCTGCTTAATAAGACTAAAAAACGTATAATTTAGGAGTACTGAGCGGTTTTATAGGTAAGTTAGTATTACAAATTATTTAATTCGTATATATAGGAGTTAGATATTAGTTATTTGTAGTAATGCATTTTGTTTTATGAACTTGCAGCGCAAGCATTTTCATATATTTGTTGAGAGCCTCAAAGGATTATGTCGATTATGTCCGGCGAAGCAACAGGCATCAACGAGAGTAACAATACAGCCAGCATTTCGGAAGGCAGCAGCAATAGTGCTGAGGTCAGTTGAAATTTGAGGACTGCTTCTCATGTTTATATATACAAAATATAATTTGTTTTTCATTCAATTTCCTCCCTCCCTTCCCTCTTCAGATAAAAAAACTCGACAGCCAGTCCACAACCAAAGTAATTTCGTTGATAACAAGCGAGAGCGGTTACAAAGAGGAGTCGAACGACAGCCATTTGAATAGACTGCAGTTTCTGCGGAACGAACTGAATTATATTATTGAAACGGACTGGATGTACGAGAGCCTGGAAAAGAAACAGCAGCAATAGAATACAATTTGAGAATTTGAGTAATAGAACGATAGAGTAAGAGCGAGCGAGGAGGAACGTTCGAGAAGAAGATTGCAAGAGAGAAAGAAGAGCAGCAGAACACGATTTCAGGAGAGATTAGGAGCAAGCGAGACGGAACATTTCTAGCAAAAACATTCGAGAAGAAGACTATAAAAAAAACTCAGGAAGAAGAACGCATCGAATAATATTGAGAGAAAACAGTCGATAAGACTGGAATAGAACCGCAACAATTGAGTAACTACACAATACAATAAATAATATACATAAAGTTGGATATTCGAAGAAAAAATGCTCTCGTTTTGGAGTCGGATTTTCCAAAACAACGAAGATGAGCTGGATCATAAGCGCGATTTGCTGGCCATGGAGCAAGATTTTCTAGACCAAGAGGGCTGCAGTGATAGCAAAGTTACCTACGAAACGAATCTCATCGGGGACAATGATAGCGATGAAACTCCCACTTCGTGTTCATCCCGGAAGGGCGTCGTCACACATTTAACTGAACAAAATGGCATTATAGACAACTCGTTAAGCTTTGAGAAGCAGGTTGCAGCACAGCTCTTCCATGAGCTAAGTGTGGGGTGTGTGATTGAGTACTTGGCATATCAGCAGGACGAGGACGACGCCATCAAGGTAATCAGAATACAGAAGATAGTCGAACAGTCGTGGGAGAAAACAACGGAGAAAAAGGTGAGTCACAGAGCATAATACATAGATCAACCTCATATAACAACTATCATATCTGGCCAGGTTAAGGATATGCTGGAGTCCCTGAAGCTAGATCATCCAACCTATTTCAATATGCAGCTGCGCAACATTTTGGGCATCATCACGCAGCGCCTACCCTCTTCCATTAAAGTGGATACAGATTACGGGGAGTTGACCGTTCAGTTGGACAGCATCGAAACGAATTTTATACCCAAAACGGGTGATGAGATTACGTTGGAGTGCCAAGTGCAGCTAGACGAGGGCTATGTGGATCAACAAGGCGAAATATTGGAGGTGAAGAAGATCTTTCCCACACGCATCGAACCGAATCAGAAGTGCACTGTCGAACGAGTATTCGAGGAGTTCACTGTACTCACCTCGAGCGCCTATGTGCTTAAGGAAGATGTGCCAAAAGGATATCAATTGCATCTGGGCGATATTGTCCAAGTAGATCTGATCGAGTGCAAATATGTAAGGGAATTGAATTTCTTTCAAATATAAATATATATAGGCCCAGCTAATTGTTTGCAAGGGTATTTCATAGTCTGCTACATATCTCTCTTTTCCGCTCTCACAACAAACCAGGCAAAATACTCTCGACGTGCCATCAAGTTGGTTATGCTGGAGAAGAACTTTGGCCAGATCAAGAACAATCAGATAAGCTCCTCATCAAGCAGTAAGCGAGCAGTTGCCATCGAGGGCGAGGATCGCTTCATCTACACTGAACAGTGGAAGAAACACAATGTCACACTTAAAATCAAAAACGAGGGCAAACGCACCTTTCAGCTGTGCAGCATTAATATACCAAATGCGGCGGATGCACAGATCAGTGTCGTAGAGCCCATTAGCTCGAGAAGCATTCCAATTGGTAGCCAAATCTCATTGGTATTCCAGGTGTACACCAAGTTCATTGGCGAATCGAAGGAGTTCTTTAGCCTGCAGTTCGACACGTTTAAGGTAACACGCTTTTTGACCATCATCGTCTGCGAATCGGACCAGGAGGCTATCGAGGCGAAGCGTCGTCTGATTGCCTCCGAGCAGCTGATTGTTAATGGACGCAATGCCCGACAACGATCCCGCTTCTATGCCTATCAGGTGTATGCAAATAAAAATCCATTGGTGCCAGGCGAATCGATTGCCACCAAACGACGCTTTGTACCGGTGCATTTGTCCAACTATGATGTGCCTGAAAAGCTGTGCGCTATAGTGCTTAAAACAGAGTCGGTTTCGGATGTGAGGGAACTGTTGGGTCAGGAGTATCCGTTTCTCAATGAGAACCTTAACTTTGGCAATTATGGGAAACGCTTTTCAGCGATGCTGCACCTGGAAGAGATCGACTATAGCATTAGCTTTCGCAACTATGATCGAGAGCGAGCTCACTTCAATCGCGAAGGGGAATTTTTATCACTACAAATCGAGAATCTTGCCGAACGTCGTCCGTCGCTAGTGCTGGGCGACACGGTGAACGCCATCAATCCCTGGTTGGAGTCAGACAGCAAGGAGAACAAGCTGTTCCAGGGAGTCGTGCACAAAGTCTTCTTTAATAGAGTCCATTTGAAATTCAATGCCAATTTTCAGCAAAAATATAATGGCGAGGATTATCGTCTGGAGTTCCACTTCTCGAGATTCGCTTTCAGGAAGCAGCATCATGCCACATCCCGCATTGTTGATCACATGGGCGACAACTTTCTGTTTCCCAGCAAGGTTGGGAAACGCGAGCACCTTCAGCTGGAGGTCGTGTTAAAGGGTGATGACATGTATCTATATGATGACAAGTTAAACTGGTTCAATACCTCGCTGAACTCCATTCAAAAGGTGGCTGTTTACAATGTTCTGAGAGGCGATGCAGATCAGATGCCCTACGTAATCTTCGGACCACCCGGCACCGGTAAAACTGTAACTCTAGTGGAGACCATCCTGCAGCTGGTGCGCAATGTTCCCGGCTCCCGCCTCCTAGTGGGCACACCATCAAACAGTTCCGCAGATCTGATAACTAAGCGCATTATCGCTAGCAAAGCCTTGAACCATGGCGATTTTATACGGCTCGTCTCACAGAATCAGGTGGAAAAGGATCTTGTGCCGCCAGACCTAGCGCCTTACTGTGCTACCGTCGACATAGGCACCGTGGACTCCGCGCATGATAGCGTAAGTAGATTGATATATATGAGCCTAGATTATATTCAAATTTCTTCATTTTCAGATGATTGTTACGGACTCAGGCTTGAAGCTGCGTTGCCAGGCCAAGTTTTTGGGCAAGCATCGCATTACCATCAGTACTTGCACCACGCTTGGTAACTTTATTCAAATGGACTTTCTGCCGGAACACTTTACACACGTCCTGATCGACGAGGCGGGCCAATGTACAGAGCCCGAAACAATGGTGCCAATTGTCCTATTAGCACGAAAGCGCAGTCAAGTGATCCTTGCAGGGGATCCTCACCAGCTGCAGGCGATTGTAACCAGTCGCTATGCGAGTGATTTGGGTCTGGGTGCCTCTTTTCTGGAGCGCCTACTCCAGACTCCGCCTTATCGCAGGGACCTGCAACGCTTTCCCGACAGCTCAGGCTATAACCCAAGTGTGCTGACTAAGCTACTGTACAACTATCGTGCACTGCCCTCCATCATGTCTGTGTACAGTAAACTCTTCTATGACAACGAGCTCATTTCCATGGTCTCTGAAGAGAATTCTCGCGAGGCGCGCTTCCTAGCAGAACTGCAAGCAATCTTCGAGCCAAATCGTGACATGCCACGAACTCATGGCACCTTCTTTCACGGCATCATGGGTGAAAATATGCAGGATATTGATTCGCCCTCCTGGTATAATCCTGCAGAAGCACGCGAAGTCTTTCTTCTGACCATTCTACTCTATCGTCGCAATGTGCTACCTGAACAAATTGGCATATTGACACCTTATGCCAAACAGGTGAAAAGTCTACGCACGATGTTCATTGCTGCCGATGTATCTATGCCAAAGATTGGCTCTGTGGAGGAGTTTCAGGGACAGGTAAGCAGTTGATCGTTAACTTGTCCATATTTAAGTTTATCTTCTTTGGTCTTTTAGGAGCGAGACATCATGCTCATATCCACAGTGCGCTCCTCAGAATCCAATCTAAGATCTGATGCGCGCCTCAGCTTGGGTTTCGTACGTTGCAATAAGCGCATGAATGTTGCCATCTCTCGCGCTCGTTGTCTGCTGGTCATCTTTGGTAATCCTCTCCTGCTCGCTGTCGATGATTGCTGGCGTCATTTGATTCTTTTCTGTGCCAACAACAATGCGTACTTTGGCTGTGAGATGCCTGCGTCGATTTGTTCGCAGGGCGATGAATCTGACAGCAATCATTCCGACTACTCTGATTTAGTGCCTTAGTGCCAACGGGCCATATAATATATAGAATACCTAACCAAAAGTTCCTGATCGGCTAGATTAATCCAAAGTCTCGAATCAAAAAAGAAAAACAAATTAAATTACTGACGAATTTATTTTCATATACATATGTAAGCATTCCATCATTGACTCAACAATTTCCCCTGAATTATAGAAGTTGAACTTCCAAATAAATTTTTACTTTTTTAATAAACTTTGTTTTATTATCGTTTAGGGCATTGTTATGCTGCCTAGTGATGGATTCTTTGCGTGACTCGTTACGGGATCATCGTTTTAAGATCGCGTCGAGACTCACGAGCATAGTTATTTTAGTATTTTAGCTATTATATGAGTATATACATTTGTTAATAAATGATTACCTGTTGGTAACATCGAGTTATGTGTCTATCAAAGAAATTGATGTGCATGTGCATGTGCATGATTCTGACTCGTTATTCGTGCTGTAAGGTGCTGTATCGTGCTATATCGTGCTCATCTCTACATCTCCTTAAACTGCAGCAAATATTAAACACTTAACGGTTATGTTTACAGTGTGTACACACTGTGCTTTTACCGTTAGTGCCGGCCATGTTTTTGACTGCATGTTTTGTGCGCCCATCCGCAATGAGTTTCTGCAAACCAATTCAAATAGTAAATAAAAAAATATTAAATTAACACACGAAGAAAATGACAAAACCTGCGTTAGAACAAAACATCTTTATGCTCAGCGAAAAAAATGAGCATGAAAGAAATCAAATTGAAGTAAGTTAATTGAATAAGTTGTGATATCTAAGAAAGTTAAGCAGGGACTACTTTTCGCAGCGCTTATCGAAATTGCAATGGTTGAGCGACTATGCAATCGACATCTTCAAAACGATGAAGGAGTCAGAGATGCGTCGTCGTCCCGTACTCTATATGTCCACACAAATGGACCAGCGGCCAAAGCTGCTGCAGCTTTGCCAACTGATCACGAGGACCTATAGATTGAGTCGATCCGCTTTGCATTTGGGTAAGTGCAAACAAGTTTTTAGATGTACATTTCTATAAGTCTAAAGTATCCTTTATGTATGTTCAGCCATTTATTATCTGGACAGGCTGATTGATTTCTATACCATCCGAGTGGACAAACTGCAGCTGATTGCCTTAACCTGCCTGCACATAGCTGCACAGATCGAGAATCAGGATGCGTTTGTGCCGCGCTACAGTGAAATGAATCGCCTGATAAAGAATTCTTATACGGCTTTCGAGTACAAGGCCGTGGAGCGTAAGGTGCTTACTTTCTTCGAGTTCAATTTGATGCGACCTACGACGGCGAGCTTTGTGGAAATGTTTGCCTGCAGCTTCCTGACACGCGAAGATTATGCAGCCTATTGCCAGCAACTCGATGAGCACCCCTCGCTGGCAGTCAACTATCCGCGCTTTAATTGCTTTGAGCAAATGTTGGCCACACTCGCTCAGCTGCTGCTGCGCATTTCCGATTACACGCTGTGCAGTAAGCTGAAATACGATATCTATCTAAATTTATATTAAACAAATCTTAACTTATGTAGTTAACAGTCTTTGTAATGAGCCGCCTTCCCTGCTAGCTGCCAGCTGCATTGCAGCTACGAGACAGGTGTGCGGAATTCCCAAGCGCTGGACGCCCTATCTAACCCAATTGACTAGCTATACAGAGCAGATGGTAGAGCCATGTGTGGAATTTATTGTAATATATCACTATTATCAGGCTACAACAGCTGTTAAGGAGCAACAGCTATTGGAGAGCAGCAACTGGTCCAGTCCGGATTCTGGTTTTGAGGAGCAGCTCTTAAAGCCCCAAATGAAAATTGTCTCAGTTGAAATGGAAGCCTTCAATGTAATCACAGTGCAGTTGCAAGCAACTGCCAAACGTAGTCGAGAAGAGGTTTACGAGGACCAACAAACGAAGCGTTTCAGAATGGACGAAAATCAAGGACACACTTAGGATTACTATACATTATTATAACAATTTATATATATGCACAATCACAATTGAAATAGTTTGTTGTATTATCTATTTGTTAAGAGAAATCAAATGAAGTTTAAGTATTTCGTTTGAAAATAAGGACTCGATGTTTATGTTTATACACAATTCTAAAAGAAATATAGATATATATTAAAAATATATATGTAAACAATAAGTGCCTTCGAAGAGCACAACCCAATTTAAAAAAATATAAAAATTATTATTAAAAAGATATCATATAAGCAAAGACAATGTGAAGATATATATATAATCTAGTTTGGACTTAAGATGGGATTAAAGAGATCTAGAAATATTATGCTGGCTTAATACAAACATATACCTTTAATATGTTAAATATCTATAGGATATTATCTATCCTCTTCCCACATTTTTTCCCAAAATAAAAACACAATTTTCCTTTCTGTTTTCCATGAGAAGGCTTTTCGGTGTTTTGTTTCTTTAATATTGTAGTTGTAAAGGATTTTCATCTTTTTTCATTATATTTCTTTTGTTTCATTTAGTTAACTTGTGTTTTTATATGTATTTTTGATTTGTCAGAATGTTTTTTCAATTTTAAGTTACATTTTCTTTAAAATTATGTTACAATTGGACCGAAAATAGATTTCTTTTCATTAATTTACAATTTCATTTAAAGCATTTATCAAAAACTGAGTGTATATTTCGAGTTGTCTGAGTATGTGTGTGTGAGTGTGTGGGGATGTGTGTTTGTATTTGTTTGTGTATATTTGTTGGAAATACCTTCTCAACCTTCCTCTGCTCCATCTAACATCGTTTCAATGTCCTGTCAACTTGCCTACTTCTAACTCCAAATAAAAAAAACAGTCACAAGGCGCTTTTCCCTTAATGAAAAGTGCTTAAAAACTGTTTCGTATTTTTGTTTTTTGTTTTTTTTTTTTTAAAGTACGAAACACTAATTATTTAAGACTGATCATCAACAATTGAAATTTAGAAACTACATTATAATATTAATTTTTACAACAATTAGTTAAGGTTTTTTGGTTGCATTATTGAGTTTTAGCAACGACTAACTTTTTTCGCTATTTGATTGGATTCTTTTGTATATATATATATATATATATAGTACTTATTCAGATTTTGAATTTTGTTTAAAACTCATCAGTATTTGTCGATGGGGTGTACAAAATAATGTTGATTTCTTTATCGTTATTACAGCTTACAATTTTGCTTAAAATCTAACGCTAAATACAAGTTAAAGTTGTTTGTTTGTTTGCTTGTTTGTCTTGTTGTTAAACACGTTAAGCTTACGTAACTAACTTACTGAATTTGATTTGTAATTGTATTTGTATTGTTTATGAAAAGTACTTTATATATATAGATGTGTGTATGTATAATAGTTGTTGATTTTATGCTTAAAATATATAGACATTTAATTTGGCATGTATTGCGTATATTTCGCTCAATCTCACATAAAGTCAATTCAATTGAGATATTCTCCAAATATACATATACAAAAACAATTATGCAAATATACACAATTATTTACATTTTAACATTTGTTCAATGCATTGTTTAAAATTTGCTCTGAAGACCAGTTTGTTTGTTTTGTTTAGGTTTTTAATTTTAAGGTTATCTATGTTGTTAAAGCTATAGACTCCATATGGGATAGTTGTTGCGGGTGGGTGGGAGCTAGATTCATCAAATGTAGTAGAAAATTTTGGAAATGCAAACGTAATGGACTAGCTTGAAGGATTTGTACAACATTCAATTAAAAAAAATATATATATTAATTATTTAAATAAATATAGATACGATGTTATGAATGTAGTTCGGCACTAGGCTAGGGCAGCTCAATAGGGATTTGAAATTTAGGAATAAGCTTAATTTATATATATATATGTATGCGCCGTTGATTAAAAACTAAATGTGAGTTGTATATGAGAGACTTCTAAGAGCTAGCTAGATTCACAGGAAACAGGACTTTGATGATCATCACATGTGTGTTGTTTGTTTCTTTATGGTTTATTGCTGATGTCTGTTGTTGTTCTTGATGATTGTTGTTCTTGTTGTTTGTGTGTTTGTATGTTTGTTTTTATGTTATCTGATTTTTTTTTGTTTTCAGTCCTTTGAGTGAATCGGTATCACATATTTATGTCCATATGGACTTTTGTACTTAATGCCACAATCACGATAAAATTTATCTGGTATACCTAAATTACATAAATACAATTTGCCACAATTATTCGTTGTTGTCTTAGTTGTTGCTGTTGCCGTTGCTGCTGCAGCAGCAGCCGAAGTGCTAGAATCATGGCTCAATGGTAGAATGGGCAAAATTGAGTACTTGATAGCCACATCCTTAATGCCACATGGTGGCGGATCCACAGCAAGCACCGAGGCGCTAAAACGAAAGAAGCGTTAGTGCGATTATATGAAAAAAAAAGAAGTAAGACTTACCGATTGACGCTTAGCCATTGTTTTATAGCATCCGATAGATTAACGGTATTTGTCGATAGTATCACAAGATCTGGTGTGGGCATAGCTGTTAAATGGAGATGTTTTATAGGTTAGAGTAGATTTCTTTTAAGCTTAGACTATAAACAGTGAAGAACAACTCTTAAATTAGAATAGAACGTATATATAATATTTAAATAATGACTTCGTACCGTCCACCGAATGTACTACGGTGTTGTCAGTAGCTTTAAATAAAGCAACCTCCAAGCTGTTGTTTTTTTCTATAAGTTGCGCATTCTCCACATAAAGTAGAACAGTTAGACCATGCGAGGCCAAAAGGCGACCTGTAACAGCGCCAATGTTGATTGTTCTGTAAAGGATATAAACAATAGCTATACCATTTGAATATTAAAATATAGATAGTCATCTAACTGACCTCATGGTATTAACGCCATCGCAAATGATGGCAATCTTCGGCCATTGGTGATTGTTAGTGGGCGTCAAACGCCGTGCACCGCCGAGTAATGTGATGGCCAAATCGCTGGCACCACGTGCTAAAATATCTATCTGTCGCTGAAGCGATAAGCCCGCCTTTTCGGCACTTAACTCTATGCGATTGCGCACATAGGCCGGTATAGTCGGTATGATGAGTCCATCGTCCGTAACAAAATCCTTGCTCCCATCGAAAATGCTCTCAATTTGACGTAACTGCAACGGCTTACTAGCCAAGATGTTCTCATCGTGACGATACTTCTTCTGCTGTTTTTGCTTCTGCACATGGACCGCATGACGCACTACATCTGGCTTCTGGTGCGTCGACTCAATGTCATCCCAAATCGCTTGCTTGTCAAATAGCGCTAGATTGCCTTCGAAATCGAATTCCTCGTGCAGCAGTGGATCATCAGCTTCGCTGCCAAATGTTTGCTGCTGCTGCAATCGCATACTGCTTTCGCGACGCACTCGATTGCGTTGTTTCTTCATATTTGGATTACCATTGCCATTGCCATTGTAAGAGCTGGAGTTGTAGCTGCCGTTACCGTTGCCATTACCATTGCCATTACGTTTGCTATTACCATAGCTGGTTGCCCCTTGGCTGCAGTAGCCGCCATTAGTTTGACCATTGCTATTGTTAACAATATCAATAGGTCTGCTGCAGCCTGCTACTTCGCCGCTGCCGCAACTGCCATCGGCACTGCTGCTGCAGTAGCTCTCCAAGTTGCTCCCACCACCTCCAGCTCCACCTGTCCCTCCTCCATTGTAGGCCGTGCTGCCCAGCTTCACCTCTACCTTGGCTGGTATCATGTTGCCAAAAAAGGCGGCAACACTATTCGGCGTCGTTGCAAGCTGCTGCATTGCACTCGAAGCACGTGAGCTTTGCGGTGTTCTGTAAAAAAAAGGAAGTTAAAAAAGGACACACAGCTTAGTTAAGAGGTATATGTTACCTTCGTATTCCATTTGCAGCATTGCCATTTGAGCTGAGCATAAGTTGTTGCATTTTATCACTCAAAGCTGAATGGCTGCCAGCACTCGTTACTGCTACTGCACCATTTCTACCATGGACAGGCAGCTCCTGTTCTCGCTGCTGCTGCTGCTGCTGTTGTTGTTGTTGTTGTTGTTGTTGATGTTGCAGCTGTTGCTTTCCCAATATATTAGAAAAATGCGGCAATTTAACAGGCGTCGGCTTATTAATCACAGTCGGCGTCGTCGTCTCAGCATCCTTCACTGGCTCAATGAGGTTTATGCTCTTGATGTCGGCACAGCGGAGCACAACTTCGGCGTTCTGTTTGCGCAATGGAACACCGTTGCGAAAGGCGCGCACAATGGTTATCTCTTCGGCTGAGATTTTCTTAATTAATCCTTGGAATACGCCCAGCTCGTCGTCGCAGGTCAGGCTGACCGCACAGCCAATCCAATCTTGATCTGTTAGACCCATGTAATAAGAAACTAATCGCGAACTACACAAAAATATTTTCTGTTCTGTTTTATTTTTTGCCTTTTGGGTTTTCTTCTTTCTTTTTCGGCTTCAGTTTTTGCCAGCGTTTGCAGTTTGTTGTTTAATACGCAATTACCACGCACTATCGCACGCTTGTTTATATAGAACGTAAATTATATTATTTTGCTATTGCAAAATTTAGCTTGGGATATTTGGATTTGCTTGATTTACATGAAATGACCTTTAAATGTTAATACTCCATTGAATTTAAAAGAATTTTTGTTGTTTCGTTTAAATTTTTCACTGCCTTTCGCATTTACGTTTTCGTTAGAGACGGACGATATTTACATTCAAAAAAAAAAAAACAAAAAACTGAGAAGACGAGCCATCAGCGAATATCGTGGCACTCGTATTTGTATCGTCACTGGTAACTGAAAATACTTATCAGCCAATGCGAAAAGAGCGCGAACTCCTTCACTTTAATATAAATACTCATTGTTACTTGCCGTAAAAAAATATACATTTAAGTTGCATTTCACTTTTTTAAGCAGATTTATAGTTAGCCATTTCGGATTTCTAAGAACATTTAACTGACAGTTGAAAACATATTTAACAGCACCGAGTTACAAATATATCGATAATATTGTGCAGAGTTCTGCAGAGTTGAGCTGAAAAGTTATCAGCAGGTATATCGGAATTAGTTAGTTGTCGTTTTTTGTCGGGCGTGTTTAGCCGTGAAAGTTCAAAAAATTGTTGTAATATTTGTGCAAAAAAATAAACAATCAATTTATTTATATGTGAAACGAAAGATGTAAACGCGATCTACTGTTGACACGCGAATACAACAAAATCGAAGCGTACCGTGCAGTTGGCAGTGCGAAAAGATGTATGTGAGATGAGTTTTCCCCCAACTATTTGCTGACACACACACACACACACACACACACATTTACAAACAGACACATGCAAACATGCATATGTATGCATTCATAAATTGCACATATACATGCGCACATTTATAGTAGAACAATTTAGTTAAAAATACAACATAAATCAAACGAAATTATTGTGCAAGTAAGCACGAAAGTCATTATCTGTGTGTGGCTGAATGTGTATGTGCTTTACTTTAAGATAAAACCATATAGAATAAGTTTAAAACTTGGATACCATCGCGAAAGCCGGCCAGGTCGAAACGGCGTTGAACCTTTCGCGCTTGGATAATTACTTGGCTTTATGCTTTGTTGCCCATAAGTATTCTATGTGCACACATACACTTGTACCTGTATGCATATGGCTCTCTCACTCTTTGAGTCTATGTTCGTGTGTGTGTCTTACAAGTACCGTTCATTCTACGTCTTTGTTGTCTGGTGCTGCTGCTGCTTTCGGCCTTGCTGTGCAGCAGCTTCCATTTGTTCTCACCTCTAGCCTTTGTTAGTGCTTAAGCACTTTTTTGTTTGTTCTTTTTTTTTAATTAAAGATGCACTTCCGTTGTCTTTTTATCTGCTTCATGGCGTCTTTTCTTATCTTGCAGCTGCAGATCGTAGGCCACACCATGTCGGCGCGCAACAGTAGCAGCGGCAGTGTTGCGGCTGCATCCTCGTCTACGGCCGATGTGCCACGCCCGCCGCCACGTCGACGCGCCGCCTCTGTGGCGGGACAACAACAGCGCCTGGACTACAACAACGGACATACACCACGTAGATCGTTGGCTGTAGTGGTGAGTAAAGGGATGTGGTCTGGGCTGGGTTGGGCTGTAAACGTAGTGGTGAGTAGGCTGAAGGTGGGTTGGGCTGTGTGTAAAGGTCAGCGGCTTTCTGCCGGTTTGGGGTGGCGTACGGAAATATTCGTCTTTTTATCAGCGTGCTTTGCTTTAATTACTGATTATATATGTTTATGTATTTGTGTATTTCATGATATTTTTACAATGGATCTTATCAAAAAAAAAAGACAATATGGGAATTCGCCCTATAAACAGGCATGACTCGCTTTAAAAATTACCTTTAATTCTGAGAACAATGCCATTTTCCCCAAAATAATGTTGAAAAAAATCATTCATCTTTATTTTTTGTTCACTTTCAACATGTATTTGTGAACTTTTCGAGATAAGCCGACGTGCTTGATAAGCGTTAACTCTGATTATCAAATTCCACAGATCTGTGTGGAAGGCACGTTTCTAGCTTCTGGGTGGCTGCTGCGAATGTGTCTGAAAATGCGTTTCCTTTGCACTTATGCACAGTAAACAAACAATTTATAATTGCTCTACGCTCTAAAACAATAATAAACAATGACAGTCAAAAGCACTCCAGCAGAAGTTGCAAAATTTATTTGCTAATTGAATACATAAACAGCAATTGTTTGATTTGAATGTGCGTAATTTGAGCTCTCAATGAAATTAATTGAGTGATTACAGTGAGGACTGCACAGACAAAAGCAATTAACATAGATGTCATTAAAGCAAATAATAATGTGCGGGCGTTTACTCTTTCGAGCATTCACTGTGTTTGCTTTACTCATTTAACGCAGACAGCCATCTAGCTAGTCCGAGAGCAATCGCTTTTTATCTTCATTAGCGCGCTTGTGCTAACCCGCTAGGGGCGTGGCAGGCGACCTCTAAAAACTTAACAAGCTGCAGTTAGCGCGCTTTTCTATTTGAATGTGCCAGTGGGCGAGCTTTTAGCCAAAGTCTAGATAATTGCGTCACAGACACAACTGTCAACGTCACGAATATGTACATTAACCACATCATTTGTCATTATCATAAATCTAACTATTTAAATATAGTTGACTAGAAATGCTTGACGTAAGCCGGTTGCAAACAAACGCTAATTGTAATTGCTTGACGCATATTTTGGAGTTGATTTTGTTTGTGCGTTTCATTCACATCTTTACGCACACACACACTGATATATATCTATTTACTTCAAATCATATGTTTTTGTTTTCTTTGCCTTGCCACTTGTTCGCACAGCAGCTGCCAGTTTTAAAAAGCTCGCGCGTATATGAGAAAAGCTTTTTCCCTTTCAGTGTTTAAAAAATACTGTAAACGATACACTTGCACAATATGGACACACTGCTTACTAAATTAATTTGTATTTCTATATATATTTACAAACACTAATATGTACGTAGAATATTATTGTGTTATGTATGTATGATCTGTGCAACTACATATTAGTCCCATTAATAAGAGCTGCTGCTTAAAAGCTTTTCGTTGCACACCACTTTGCTCTCTTTGCATTTATAAACTTTTTACATTTGGCCACACTGTATTGGAGCAGAAATTTTTAGTTTAGCTTAGAACGCGAGAGCTCCCGTTACAGGCAGCGGCAGCCGTCGTGTTGTTCTTGCTTTTGGTGTACAAATACAATCACATGAAAGTGGAAAAGACTGACGTAGAACATGTTTCTGCATTAGTATGGTCTGTTGTGCGTTGTGCTCACCCGCTCGCTCGCTCGTATTTGTTGTTATTGTTATTATATTTTTTGCGCGTTGGGTTGTTAATGAGAGATAAATAAATGAATAATTGAATTATGTACACACATATATATAACAAAAATATAAATGCCGCGTGCGTTTCTTTTTTCTGTGAAAATGTGTTAATTATATAAAAATAACAATCGTATATATATGTATCTATGTATGTGCCTATATGTGTGTGCTTGTATGTATATATGTGTGAACATAAAGCAACAGCCTTTTGCTTTTGCTCGTGAGCTAAGAATCGAATCAACGTCGCAAACGTGAAAACAAGATTGGCCATCGCCATTTGGATTCTCTCCCACTCGCTCTATCTCTCTCCCTCTTTCTCTCTTCCATTAGTCATGTGCATATAAATGCCAAAAAAAAAAAACATTTATAATTTTTAGTGTATTTCGCTTTGCTGTGGGTCCGCAGACCTAATTTTGTACTTATATATAAATATATTATAAGACCAGCATAATTATATGTACATGCATAACAACAACGAAAATATTATTGAATCTATAGTGTAAACCTGTTCCATTTTGTAGACTTAGCAGATCAGAAATAAAGACTCAATAACATCAACCAAAATTTATTGCGCCAAAATCAAATTGTGCTTGCTTGTGAAGCCATCTCTCGTTCGATGCAGTTAAAACCGAAATTCGTATAACCCTAAAATGTTTACTGCTTTTTAGTTAAAAGGCGTGCAATAATTAACACTCTCTGTGGATTAGAAAAACAACGTAAACAATATCAAACAAAATGGCTGAAGCAACAACAACAACAACTATCACAAACAATGCCGAAGATGGTCAAATTCATGGCTGCAATAACACTGATGTAAGTGATCGCAGGTGTTTCTGTCTTTCCTCTCTCGCTCTCTCTCTTACTTACTGTCCCTCGCTATCTGTGTTTAGTATGCATACATTTTAGCGCCTTTAAACACAAGCGGCGCTTGGCCCAAACGCTTCTTTTGTATCCAATAGATGCAAATAGACTGAACAGCTATGAATATATAAATTGAAATTGTTGACATTTAGATATAAGTTATCTAGAGAGAGTCTTGTGTTCAGAAATATATTTCTCTGGCCCTCTCTGGGCAAATAAATGCACAAAACACTATCGTAAATTATTAATTGTACGTTATTTCTATCGTGGGATATAAGTGGGGAAAGATCGTTCGTTCTTTCTCTCTTGCTCACATTTACTTTCTCTATTTTTTAGTCACTCTGTCTCTCTCTTTATATATATCTTTCTCCCACTTACTCTTTCTCTTAGTGTATCCTTTACTTCTCCTTCTATCTTATCTCTTGCTCTCTTCACTTTTAACTCTCCTTACTTTTCTTCAGCATCAATTTGTTTTGCTCAATTCATATTAAATTCAATCCTCCAATTTTTGAGCATCACATAGAAGGGCATTACTGCAGTCTATACAGCTTTAAGACTACCGTTTAATGCTCTGTGAATCACGCAATAATTAAGTTTTTCTCAAGTCGAATAAATTAGTCAAGAAAATGAAATAATTTCACAATTCCTTTGCGGATTTTGATGGGGAAAACAGTTTAAGAAATTCAGGGCGAATGCAGCTTTTTTAAGTTTTATTTATAAACCTTATTTACTTTTTCATATTAACACTTGGTATCGCACTGTGTTATATTTAAGAGTGTTTTCGTTTCTTTCAATATCCCATGCTAGAAATATATGCACAGATGTGTACATATATCTATGTTTCTTTGCATAGAGAGAACTCTCTCTGAACTCATCTGCCCTTTGCTCATCCATCAATATATCTGCGTATGTGTGGGAGGAAAACTTTATGGAATTCATATGCGACATCAAATCAATTTGTGTAATGAATTTTCGCTGGCATTCAGATGAGCACAAAAACGTAATAATAGAAATCAATTTAATCAATTTGGTTAATGGGCATTTGCTTAGCTTAGCTCAGGTTTATATTCGTCATTTCTTTAGAGAACTCATTTTTGATATTTACAAAATCATTTGCCTTCAATGCAAGCCAATGTAATTCCCACTTCCGTCTGATTGCTCGGCTTAAAACTTGTATAACTACCTGCAATTGTTGATTATCAAAGGAAAAGCAATTATTCATATATATATATATTTATTTGCTATTACTCAGCACTAAAAATCATAGAATGCTGGCCCGGTTCCAGCACCTGTTTGTCACATGCTGCAGACATTCATTTGCCTAGGCTAGAGAACGTAATTTTGATAATCAAATTCTAGGAAACCGATTAAAATAATTAAATATTTGGGGCTGTATAGAAGACTAGACTAAGCAGTTTAATTCTGTATTTAAATTTTATTAAGTTTTCTATATTTGGAATCTTGATATTTTTAATTTGTAATCGATTTTAATTTATAATACTAAATAAAAATATTACTATATATATTTACTATATACTATTTGAAGCGGTTTTTCTGATATTCCACTTTTTCTGAAAATGTTCAAATTTAAAATTAAAATTCGAAAAAATCCAAATCGCCAAATTCACAAACATTAAATTAAATTTATAATTGTTACGAGCTGTAAATAGATTTCCCTTTAAGATTACTTAAGGATTGCAAGGAATTTGATAAGACAGCATTCAGCTAAATACACACAGATATATACGTTTAATTTCTCTAGATCAAAAGCTAATAAATGTCACTTTGTAGCTTTTAATTGTTATTGGCTTGTTCCACAGACATTTATAGACGTGAGCTACCTAGTGGGACAGCTAGCCACATTCCCAGCAGAGATTTAGGGCTAAAAATCAATTAAACGCAAAGCTTAAAGTGACAGCGCTTAGCTAGGCGGGTTGTCGAGGGTTTTGGAATTTGGATCTGGGTTTGGGTTTGGGCCGAGCTGATGCAGCTGTTGCTGAATGATTGATTGATTGATTGACTGATGCAATCGTGTTGCATACTTGAGCCTTAATGCTGACCACATTTCAGTTGCATACTCTTGTCATTGACATGTCCAGAATGAACTGTAATTAAATGTAAAATGCCTTTGCGTTGCTATATCGAAATACCAATGTATATATATATATATACTATATATATATACTGCAGTAGTTAGCAGTCGGCCGTCGAGACAAGCCACAAGCATTCCAAGATGGAAAACCGCTAAAAAATCAATATAATAAGTTCATGGAAAACGTGTCATACGGCCCTGCAAAGTGCACTTACAACGTGGCGGAAAATGTTGACACTACATTAAATATAAATATATATATGTACATATATATATGGTATGCATAATAGTTGTAAATTGAATAGAGTATCGAGCTAGTTAAGGTATTGTGAGCTGCTAATGAGAGGAAGAGGACAAAAACCGGTTAGGCAGATGACCTGAAGTCAGCTATGAAGTATCGTAATATATATTTGTGCATTTGCCTATAATAACTTTGCTTGTAAATAGTGTTCTACGATTTGTCATGTTTAGCGAACTGACGAACGTAGAGCAAGATGTGTATATTATATAAACCAATATACTCGCTATTCACTTCGTGAACGAGCATAAAATGTGAATAATTGAGAGATAAAGGCAACTTTAACTCACTGAAATTTCATTAATTCTCTGATATTATTTGGCTTTGTTGACAAAAATCTACATATATTATTGCAAAAGTATAAAAGGTCTTAAATAATATTTAATTTCATAAAATTACAGCCATTAAATAGATATTAAACTTCGAATTAAGTAGCTAATTACTAGGCATAAATACGAATTAGAGTGGCTTTTGGGTCAAGGGCGCAAGAAGATGTGGTTAGAGATCTGCATATATATATACATACTTGTATATACATATTATATTTCAGCATTTGAATGCATAAATTAGATGTTGGCAGCGAACGTTGCGTATGCGTAATCACAGACATTAAGTATACGCAACTTATGGCCAACAGCAGCATATGTTTTGTAGCTATGTATATACAGAGGGATTTACATACAAACATGGTACAGTTGTAGTCGGTGTCTGAGGGATTTTATAAGAGTTGTCGTTGCATGTGGCATGTGGCAAGTGGAAAGTGGTTCATTTGACAAGCCGCACACTTGTAAGTTGTTCAGCCTTAACATTTCACATTTTCTTGTTGCATCTCTCTTTATAGAACGACACAGGCGACTCGTGTCACCTGCGCATAGTTGTGATAAGCGGCAAATCCTTGGCCAAAAAGGATATTTTTGGTGCCAGGTAAGTTGAGAACTAAGTGAAAGGTCTACCCTATTCAATGAGTACATTTACCTTTTATGCCTCTTCTAGCGATCCGTATGTCAGAATCGATTTGAATACCATACATGGCGATATAAATATTGACTCGGTCTTAACTAAAACTAAAAAGAAGGTAAGCGAACCATTGGCAAAGAGCAACGCCGACTACCGCGGCAGCAGCGATTAGTAAGTAGTTAGTTTGCTATCTTATCAGCCAAAACTTGCAACACTTACATTTGCTTGGATGTACTTTTTTCTTGCCAAAGTCCAATGTAAGCAGCTGTGAAAACGCTGCATAATGAGTAATGACTAATGGCTAATAATCAGCTTAAGGTCAGGGGATTTTTTTGAGAAAACTAAAGAATTTCACAATGAAATATGAAATTTCATCTATCTATGCAAATATTTAAATGGGGCATGTTGAGTTAGTTAAAAGTAGAAGTTGATATGAAGACTCCACAAAGCTGCATAGAATGCTTAGAAAAGCAGCTTTCGGGGTATATCCTAGTCGGATACGTAACTTTGACTCGTTTCTAATGCGCATTTCCTTTTTCTACTCCAAACAGACATTAAATCCATCCTGGAACGAAGAGTTTATTTTTAGAGTAAGTAGAATATATGAAAAAAAAATGATAAATATATATATATATATATATAAATGGTATATCTGAACTCTAGGTTAAGCCGTCTGAACACAAGCTGGTGTTTCAAGTATTTGACGAGAATCGCTTGACACGCGATGATTTTCTGGGCATGGTGGAGCTAACGCTGGTCAATCTGCCCATGGAGCAGGAGGGTCGTACGATTGGCTCACAGAGCTACCCGCTGCGTCCGCGCAGGTCAGTAGGGTATGTTTATTTGAGTTGCTGTTTGATTTCCTTTATTTAATTTCAGTTCATTTAGACAAGAACATATACAAAAATCTATATAAAACTAGTAAACTCAATCGAAAGTACTAAAACCAAAACGAAAAGAAACTCCTCTAAATTACAAACTAGATGACAATAGATATAATTTATATGTGCATAGACATAGATGTATCGAAACTAAGCTGTACACAATCCATTTAATTAGTTGTTGCCTTACGTATTTGCCGCTTCTGTTAGTCTAGAAACTCGTCAAATGCATTTTTCGAAATTCTTTTTCATTTCGCTTTATTATTGTTTGTTGTTTAGACAGCGCTTTGTGTAATTGTTTATGATTTTTGATTACCTATTATTTGTAAATACGAGTGTGCGTGTGTGTGCTGGTGTTGGTGTTGGTGTTGGTATTGGCATTGATAGTGTGTGTAACTGTATTGTGTGTGTACATATTTGTTGGCCTTGAAGTGCGCTTGTTGTTTAACATTGACTTAATACTCCATTCTGTACATTTTTATATGCAAATATAGCGCTAAATCACGCATCAAGGGCACTCTGGAGATATATCATGCCTTCATACGCGAGACACGCGAACAGAGCGAACCGTCCAGCAATAACAGCGACGGTGAATGGGAGCATGTCGAGGCTACAAATGCCGGCGAGCAAACATCACAGCCGGTAGCTAATTAAAATACATCAAATAATACACTGAAAGCTTTTTTAACTCATTCTCAACTTTGTTCCATTGTTAAGCATCCGTTTCCTACCGGCGGCTCGGATGCCCTGCCCGCTGGCTGGGAGGAGCGACAGGACGCAAATGGACGCACATACTATGTGAATCATACAGCACGCACGACGCAATGGGAAAGGCCAACCATGTAAGTGGAAGTAGCTAAAGTCTAACCGAGCTGACTGGAGTTAGCCTGCCAGCTGTAAGAGAAGTGTGATTGACTAAACTGACTGAGAGCCAGATTGATAAACTTAGAAATGACAAACAAAAGAGTTAATTACCTGATTGACTCACAGCATGACTGATTGACTGATTGACGGAGAGACTCAGACGCATTAGGCAACTGCGAGTGAAGCTCTCTGACTGCCACAAGAGTTGGGCAATTGCATTTTAAACTCCCTAAATTCGGTTTAGACTCTTTTAAATTAATTCTATAAAAGTGCATAGATAGTAAAATATATATTTAAATACATATATACAACATTACAGCTTGACGAGCAACAATAGCCAAAACGTTGATCAGCTGGCATCAGATTTCCAAAGACGTTTTCACATTAGTGTGGATGAAACGGAGTCGGGACGTGGACCGGTAAGTCCCACTGCAACAGTAACTTTACTGCACTTAAAGAAAATCTACTTTTGATTTGATTAACAAATGCCAAAAATAACAAATACTCTATTTATTATTAAACTATGCTGCATGTGTGTTCGACAATTGACTCAATTGTTATGCATGAACTTTATAAACCTTTTAACTATGTATACAATACACCCATATATATATATACACACGCACAATACACACACACACACACACACACACAATTCATCTCCCATACCTGTACAACTATTTCCTGTGAGCCCCTTGTCGTACACTGAACAAAAACAACAACAACAAACAGCATTCAAAATCGTTGCTGCCAGCTACAAGGGATGAGAGTAGCGCAGACAGCGGCGATGATGATGTGGAGGAGGAGGAGGAAGAGGAAGAGGCGGAGCATTTGGAGCAAGCGCGAGCTGCTGATCAGAGCAATTGTCTGCACTGCGGGGAGCAACACAACGATGCGGAAGAGACTGAGCCGGAGTCGGTGGCAGATAATGGAACAGATCAGCAGTTAACACTGTCCGAGAATGCTCAAACTTGTGATATACTCGACCACAATTTGTACCTGAGGCGCATGTTTGTAATGCCAAACAGTTTTCTAACGCCTCCCAAACACACATATACATATAGTAATCGTGAACAACTGCTAGAATAGTATGCAACTTGCTATAACTATTGATTTTTATAGTCGGCTTTATAATGCCTTTCAGGCTCTCAATTCTCATGCGATTTTGTTTTGTAAATTAATTATTCATTTACTTTGACAAATATTGTTTATGTAGTCCGGCCAGTTGATATAAAATGTGTACAGCTAGAGGATATTTAAAAGGGTGTATATAGACGAGGGGTGACTGAAAAGTTGACGGAATTTAATGTGTAGATAAATGAAGAATGATAAAAGATAAGATAGAAGTTGAAGTAACTATAGAATATTGTACTATCCTCGACAATATATCTGATTAATTAGATATTGTACATATATAGTATAGACAATCGGACAATCGGACGACTATATAACTTTTTTTTGGCTAAGAATTCATTTCTATCTTAAGATTCTTTATCAATCTCATTCTGTTCATTCGCCACAAAGCAGCATAGTTCTCAGTCAAAGATATATGCGATTATTCTACATTCGTTGGCTAACTATTCAATATATATATATATATTAAATTAGGATGCCAGCAGCTTGCTAAGTGTACAGGATAATAATAATGCCACGCCCGTGTATAGTCCCTCAACGCCCACAGCAACGACACCAACACAAATCTCACGCAGAGTGTCGCAAGCATCAGTTAGCAACAACAACAACAACAACAATAATTGTGATATGATAACTGAACAATCTGAAATAGAGCCCAATCCAATGGATCAAGCCAGGTTAATATGCCCCAATCTCTGTGAGCTCGCAACGAACTCAATTCCAAGTCGAATTCCGCCCACTGTTTGTGTTTTGTCTATATCCCGATTCTAAATTGGAATTCCCAACTGGTTTAATCCTTTACTCCTTTCCCGTGCCCCGTCGTGGCTGTCTCTTTCGCACTCTCTAATTGGTCTTTTTTACAAATTCAGTTTTGTTTACAATTCACTGCAACGTCGTCGCGACGCTGGCAATGAGATTGAGATCTCATCGAGCAGCCTGCAGAATGATTTGCGACCGGTGCGTGAAGCGCCTGGCGACCTGGTCAGTACGGCCATAACGAATCTATTGACCCGACGCGCCAATGACAACGATTGGGGTCGCCAGCAATTGGAACACAGGCAGCAGAGACGACGCCAAGTTCAGCAGCAGCATAGACAATTGGTTAGCATACACACACAACACAACACACGCACAGCACAGCACAGCACACACCATACACTCACACACAATCATAAGTATTAACTGTCAAATTTAGTTTGTGTTTCGTTCTGCAACAATCTACTCGCGCTGTTCTTGCTTAGTTCTGCTTTCAAATTGATATTCTCATGGTATTTAAGGTCGATCTATTCCAGCTATCTTGGCTCAAAATGGTATAAGAAAAAGCCAAAATCCCAAATATTGCATTCATCTCTGTTCAAAATTTTGTACGTATGCCTATACATTAAGGAAAAAAAAAAAACATCCGAAAATCTATCCCAGCAGTTCAAGTCCAGACTCTAACAATTTGCAAATTTAAGCGTTATCTTGGATGGGCTTAATATGGTCGCGTGTAGCGGACGGGGTAAGCTATGGAGCATACAATTCCTGTAGAATTTATAACAAAAGTATATCCAATTTTACAATGACAAATTCCGACACTAAACTCGAGAGCAACTTTAGCCAGAGTCTTGAATATTCATTTGAATATCGATTTCAGGATTTATGGAAGCTCGAGTCGGCATTGCTCGACTACGAAATACCCCGAACTCAGCTGCAGGCTACAAACTTCATATATGCTCAAAAAATAAACTTATATATCGATTTTAAAGCAATTGAAATTATTTCAATGAAGCCTTTTACTTTTGCTACAATTTCTCAGATTGACACATTCATTTATATGTTCATACGTTGAGGGCTTAGTCGATTTCGCTTAATGGAGTTGTAGGCCACACCTCCTTCTGCCTTTTACATATATTTCAAACAAAACATAAACCATTTTCAGTGATTTATATCTTACTGTATATACCATATTTATCTAGTTTATATGCATGATACATAATTCCATCTAACAAGCATATATAATACAAATTTGTACACATTTTCCATCTAACTTTTTAATTTGTGTTTCAAATTGGAGCTGTGAAGAAACTCTGATGTAAATATACTCGTAGAGTCGTTGTTTCTCTAGCTCCATTTCGAATAGTTTAATATATATATTTTCTGTGTTATCTTTAATTGGATGTGCTCTATGTACTTTTATGTTCTGCTTTTTTCTTTCTTTTTTTTTATTATTTTGTTCTTTGTATTTGACAAAATTAATTATAATTTATTGGAAATATTTCTTTTCTGTTTCTTCCAATTGCAACAAAAAACAATAAACAATTAAAATATACAACAAAAAAAACATATTGCAACCATATCAAATTAGAGTGAAGACACCGATCACACAGACAGCCACAATCCCTCAGAGATCTCAGCTCCGTCCACCCGACGCAATTCCGAGGAAGACAACGCGGCTGTGCCCACGGATCAAGTAAAGTTTCATTCCATATGCATAATATATATCTATATCCATATATATGTATATATATATGCACTCGTATGTGCATGTGCTTCTCTTAGCTGCCACTCTTGATTTAGGAAGATACTATAACGATTCGTCTATATAGCTAAAAGATTCTTCTTTTGTCTTTGCAGACCGCCGCCAATGAGGAGGAGGCGCTACCACCCCGCTGGTCAATGCAGGTGGCACCCAATGGACGTACCTTCTTTATTGATCATGAGGCACGTCGCACAACCTGGATAGACCCGCGCAATGGACGCGCAAGTCCCATGCCAAATCAAACGCGACGCGTCGAAGATGATCTCGGCCCGTTGCCCGAAGGCTGGGAAGAGCGCGTGCATACAGATGGCCGTGTCTTTTATATTGATCACAGTGAGCACTAAATTGACAAAGAAATCCTCTCAAAGCGTTTGCTTAATTGAATTTTAAATTCATCTGCAGATACGCGCACCACACAGTGGGAGGATCCGCGCTTGTCAAATCCAAATATCGCTGGCCAAGCAGTTCCCTACTCGCGAGATTACAAACAGAAATATGAATATTTCAAGAGTCATATTAGAAAGCCTGTAAGCAGCAAGCTTATAACCTAAATTGAGAATCAAATAATTTACTTTCCCTTTAACTTCATTTGCAGACAAATGTACCAAATAAATTTGAAATACGCATTCGTCGTACATCCATATTGGAGGATTCATATAGAATTATTAGCTCGGTGACGAAAACCGATTTACTAAAGACTAAATTATGGGTCGAGTTTGAAGGAGAAACAGGCTTAGGTAAAATCACTTACACTCCGATTCATTTAAATTTAACTAAACGCTTTATTTTGTTATTCAGATTATGGTGGCCTTGCCAGAGAATGGTTCTATTTGCTATCCAAAGAAATGTTCAATCCGTATTATGGACTCTTCGAGTACTCAGCCATGGACAACTATACACTGCAAATCAACAATGGCAGCGGCTTGTGTAATGAAGAGCATTTAAGTTACTTCAAGTAAGTTTGTGTACAAGCAACCAATATTTATGTCTATAATTTCTAAATATCTTTTATTTATGTGTAGATTCATTGGTCGCATAGCTGGCATGGCTGTATACCATGGCAAATTGTTGGATGCGTTCTTTATCCGGCCGTTCTACAAGATGATGTTGCAAAAGCCCATCGATTTGAAGGATATGGAATCGGTTGATACCGAATACTATAATTCATTGATGTGGATTAAGGAGAATGATCCGCGCATCTTGGAGCTGACCTTCTGTCTGGATGAGGATGTATTTGGCCAAAAGAGTCAGCATGAGCTCAAGCCCGGCGGCGCCAATATTGATGTGACCAACGAAAACAAAGATGAATACATTAAGTGAGTCACAAATAGAATACATTATCATATATCTGAATACTCACTTCCATATCTTTTAGACTTGTCATCGAGTGGCGTTTTGTGGCGCGTGTAAAGGATCAAATGACAGCATTTTTGGATGGCTTTGGTTCGATCATACCACTGAACCTAATCAAAATATTTGATGAACACGAACTGGAACTGTTGATGTGCGGCATACAGAATATCGATGTTAAGGACTGGCGCGAGAATACGCTATATAAGGGCGATTATCATATGAATCACATCATTATTCAATGGTTCTGGCGTGCCGTTTTGTCGTTCTCCAACGAAATGCGTTCGCGTCTGTTGCAGTTTGTCACGGGCACATCTCGTGTGCCCATGAATGGTTTCAAGGAGCTTTACGGATCGAATGGTCCACAAATGTTTACCATTGAGAAATGGGGCACACCCAACAACTTTCCACGTGCACATACCTGGTAAGAAACTGGCTTTTGCAGTGATTGTGATCGATTATAAATACTTGGTTCATTCGCTTAGCTTCAATCGGTTGGACCTGCCACCCTATGAGGGCTATCTGCAGCTGAAGGATAAACTGATCAAGGCCATTGAGGGTAGTCAAGGATTTGCTGGAGTTGATTAATAACACTGGCCCTGTGTGCGACGGCGTTGGCAATGTGGCTGATACTGTTTGGCTGTGGCAAACGGTTCAGCACTTATTTGAGGAGGAACAGCAGCAACAACGACGACACACAATATCACAACAACAACAACAAGAAGAACAGCAACATCAACAGAGGCAGCTGCAGCAGCAGCAGCAGCGACAGGGCAACCGCTTTGCAACTACTTGGAACACCACCGCCAATCACTCGTGTACTTATTTGTTTGTTTGCTTTTGTATTATAATCACTTTTGCTAGTTTAGTGCTGTTTCGTATGTATTTTTAGCTAGGCGAAAGCACACACACACACATATACAAACACACATACACATACACATACATAAGCTCCAATTGGAGACCTAAGGTCCACAGAATTGGAGTAGACTATAAAAAATGGAAGGATCTATTCGTATTTGTATTCTATTTGGCCCCTGCCGAAAAATTGTAAAAATTAGTGAACTTAACTAACTAAACTACAGCAAATTTCAAAATATGCATTGCTTGCGTTTACACTCACACACACAAACATATAAATCGAAAAAATCAACTAATTATACAAAAAATAAGAAGTAAAAAAAGTGAAAAGAGAAAATATATCTTATATAAAGGTTTTTTATAATTGTTATTTTTATGCAATATTCGTGTCTACAACAATGAAAAGTTATGCCTAATTGACATTCGATTGATAAAGACCATTAAACTGTAACTTTTTTATTCTGTATAACTATGTATGTGTATTTAATAATAATAATAATTATAATGTTAAACTGTGCATAAGTCTCTCCAATTTTTAATGATAAAGTTTATATAAATAACTATTTCAACAACAACAACAACAAAACGATGCCACTTAAATCGCAAATCAAATTTATGTATATTGTTAAATTTAAATTATATAAAATGCATTCCAAATGTTTATTAAAATGAAAGGAAAAAAAAACTAACAAAAAATATATGAAATTTATTGATGATATATATGTATATATATATATATATATATGTAAAAGCCGAGTAAAGCCTAAACTAAACTTTAAAGTCAAATTATGATATAAAATGCAAAACAAAAAATTATATATTTAACTGTTTCATTGTGAAAGAAACTAAAGAACAACAACATCAAAACAAAAGCAAAAAAACAATAAAAAAACGATTAAAAGATAAGAATTTATTAAATGTGTTTTCTTTTTGTAAGGCAAATTGTTTGAAGGTGTAAAATGCTTCCTAAGGACATATAAAGGATACACCTCAAAGGACTTTTTATAGCCCACATTTAGAGGTAAAGAACTCAATTGACTCTAAACGTTTGGCATTTAAATTTCTCCTTTAAGGCTAAGCATTCGGATGATATTCTCGTACTTAATTTGAGCGTCTATCTAAAGGCTAAGTCATTTGGATATTACTAGATAAGCCCAAAATTAATTAAAAGTAAACTTTTTATATTCAATTTTTTTTCATATTCTTTAATTTGATAAAAAAAAAATGCGATCACATTTTTCCAATTTTTCAACTTAACGAGAGATGCCAGTGTGGTCCTTGATCCAGTCCAAGTAGCTGGTGACACGGGTGAAGGCAGCTGGCAGCTCCTTCTCGCAACCGGCAGAAGAGCCGAAGGAGGTCAGACCGATTTGCTCCTTGCTGTCCTTGAGCACCAATGGGCCGCCAGAGTCACCGTTGCAGGTGGAAACGGAGGCTGGGGTGGACACACAGATGTTGGAGGAACGGATGGTCAGACCATAGGTCTTCCTGCAAGCGTCGTTCGAGATGATTCTCATGTCGGCGTACTGCAAATGAGCGGCAACAGAGCTGGAGGAGTCGGAGGTGCGGCCCCAGCCGGAGGCAACGACCTCATCGTTAACATAAGTGGAGTAGTGGGACTCCAGACGGGGCAGCTCAACGGCACGGATGGCGTCGCTGAAGTCGGTGTATGGAATGCGAATGAGGGAAATGTCGTTCGCGAGAGTCTTGGAGTTCCAGCCGGCATGGATGATGATGTGGTCCTTGCTGACGCTGTGCTTAACCTTGGGGCTCGAGCGGACGGTGCTGCCCAAATGAACATCGACAGAATCGACACTGGACAAATTGATAAAGAAACCAAGGATTAGCTGAGGATCAGTTGGCAAAGCAGCTTGTGCTTACCCATCGGTGCAGTGAGCGGCAGTCAGGATCCATTCGTGTCCGATCACGGAGCCACCGCACCAGGCGGAGGACTTGCCAATTTTCAGAGAAAGACCAGCCTGATAGGGGAACTGATCAGCGCTGGCGTCGTGTCCATTGGTGATGCGACCATCAGGTCCGTCCACAACGGGCATGTAGACATTGCGGAACTCAGGCTCCACGTTCACTTCAAAGGGAGCACGCAGTGCCGATCCCGAGGCGTAGGCCAAGGCCAGAGCGAATACAACAAGTACCTTCATGTTGACTTCAATGAAGACTATAATCTTGGTCAAGTAAAGCAGTCGCTTATATACAGATTCGCTGCTAAGGGAATGACGTCTGCAAAATTAGGACTAGAACACCTGTTCAAGTGGCTCTGTTCTACGGCTCTTGTAACTCTGCCACGCTTATCAATTAAATTAATTTTTTTTTGTCTCTCTGTAAACTTTAGATAGGATTATTTGCCAAAAAAAAAAAAAACAATAGTTACGTATCTATTGTTATAACTATTGATAACTATAATTTGTATATGCATATATATATTATATATTGATATATATTTATAGATATGTATATATATTCATGAGATTATACGTCGTCATCAATTCAATCAGTCTTTTACGCCATTTCATAGCGCGCTATCTCAATTGGAGCATTACGAATACAAAACTAAAATTGTATTTAAAATTTTCCATAGAAAGCAATTTATGCTTAAGCGTATTATCTATAGTTATGCAGTTATCCTAGTAATGAAAGCTTATAAAACTCATTTAGAGAGTAGCTTAAATAAAAGTGGACATTTCAGAGGTGGGAAAGGAATTCTTTCAATCTTTTCGCAAAGATTGATAAAGATAACAATTTTATAAAATATAAATATTATGATGTAATAATGTGAGTTATTTAGTCAGTCTGACTAAACTATCTCAGACATAATCAGAACTAAGTTCCCGTTGAGTTATCAAAATTCAAAATTCGCGCACTTAAAACTTCTACGATCTTCACTTAAGTAAAATATCCCTCTTTACAAATACATTTGGATTTGATAATATTGTCAAGGTTAAATTTTGATGTCAGAAAAACCTTATCAAACCTGAAAGCGTCTGGAAATCTCTGTCAAAATCAAAAAATCAAAACATTTAGCTTTAACCCTTATGTTAGCAGAGTAGCTAAGCAGCGCCCACTCGAAAAAGCTTGCAAATGAAGTCAATTTTTTTGATAATATTATATATGTTGAATGATCAATTAAATCCAAATTCAAATCTCTGCAAATCTGCAGTATCTTAGCTTTAAATTTATTGCTCAGCCTTAACCCTTAGGCTAGCACCGCAGCTAAGCAGCGCTCAGTCAATTAAGCCCATAGCTTGCTCAACAATTAACCCTTAAGCTAGCACCGCAGTTAAGCAACACCCGCACTTCCTGTTCAACTGAAGAGCCACTGTCTGAAGTGCTTTCTTTGCGACTTTGTTGAATGGGCACTTCAGACAGAAGGAACGTGGTATTACCTAGTCATGTACTTTTAAATAAAGTAATGCTATTGTTGTTGTTATTGCTGATAGAGATTGGCTCTTCATTCAGTATTTTAGTGCAGTTCATACGTCCGAGCAAGTGGTTAGATAGAGATGAATGCTGAAGACTCGACTCGCCAGTTGAATAGATAAACGCAACTAAAACGAAAACAAAAAAAACTTCTTCAATTTAATTTATTGGTTTTCTATAGAAATCATCGAGGCTAATCAGTTAATTAGTGATCCGATCCCGACTTCTTTGTTCTATCAGGACATATATAATATAATGTGGCACGCAGCGCACGCGCCCTTATCGCTATCTTCTAGAGAGTCCCGTGTGAACAGATACTTTGATAAGATATGGCATACGGCATGGCATTGATCGGAGTGCTATGCTGCGAGCTATAAAAACATTTGCTCCAACTCTGTCCAAATCAGAAGTTAACTCAGATACGAATCATGAAGTTGTTTATTGCATTGGCTGCTCTTCTGGCCACCGCGGCCGCTGCGCCCATGGATGGTCGCATCACCCACGGCGAGGAGGCACGTGTGGGTCAGTTCCCCTACCAGGTGGGATTGAGCATTGCTATTGGTAATGCTGGAGCTTGGTGCGGTGGCAGCTTGATCTCCAATCGCTGGGTCTTGACCGCTGCCCATTGCACAGACTCTGCTGATTCGGTGACCGTCTATGTGGGCGCCACCAAGATCAAGGAGGAGGAGCCCGGACAGCAGCGCATCCATGTGGAGAAGAGCGGCATCATTGTGCACGAGCACTGGGATCCCAAACTTGTGGTCAATGACATTTCCCTGATCAAGCTGCCCGCTGAGCTGGAGTTCAACGATCGCGTCAGGGCCGTCACTCTGCCCAAGAAGGATGGCCGCTACTCCACCTATGCTAACGAGCAGGCAATCGCCTCTGGCTGGGGTCTGGACAGCGATAAGTCTAACGCTGTCTCGCCCGTGCTGCGCTATGTGGAGCAGCCCATCATGGCCTCTAGCACCTGCAACAAGTACTGGGTCGGTCTCATCACCGACAACGTCATCTGCATGAGCACCAAGGGCGGCAAGTCCACCTGCCAGGGCGATTCCGGCGGTCCTCTGGTCCACAAGGATGGCGACATCAACTATCTGATCGGTGCCACCTCCTTCGGCCTCGCCTTGGGCTGCGAGAAGAACTTCCCAGCTGTCTTCACCAGAATCACCTCCTACCTGGACTGGATCGAGGAACACAGCGGTGTGGTCAACAAATAGACATCTCCTTGAATTGCAATCTTAAAATAAACAATGATATTCATATATTGCCGTGCTAAGTGCTGATGGGATAGATCAATCGTTAAACAAAGTCTGATTATCTATTGCATGTGCATGTGAGAATCGCATAGAGAGGCATTGATAGTTGTTCTATTGAGCACAGAGTCTTAAGTTAATCTAAACTCTAGGCAAACTTGTATTCAGCCCAGTGCACCAAGTCCACTTTGAGCTTAGAATTTGCCAGATGTTATCTGGGTCAACCCCTCGACTATATATTTGCATATCATAGATATATTGTAGACGTACCTAGAGCATTCAAGATGCTCTATAAAGCATGTTTTTTCTCAATTATAGTTTTTGGAGGATGGCTCGATTATATCTAATGGCAATGTCTAATCTATCTAGTCTAATCTATGACAAGGGTCAGGTGAAGGAGTCTTAAGCTTTAAGGGCTGAGTGTCGATGGGGCACTCGAGCTAATTGCGACGCAGTTTTCTTTATAAACAAAAGACTCAAAGTAACTATTATTAATTGTTTAATAGTGTTTGAATAATGCAGTTAACTGTGCTAGCTATATTTGTAGCACTATTCGTAGCTCAGGTGGAATTGCTTAGTCTGAGCGGTCGCATTACGAATGGAGAGTTCGCTGTTGCGGGTCAATTTCCATACCAGGTGGGCTTCAATGTTTCGTTTGGCAACAGCAGCACCTGGTGTGGCGGCACCTTGATCAGCCATCGCTGGATACTGACGGCTGCCCACTGCATGGATGGAGCCGTGAGTGCAACTGCCTACCTGGGGGCACTCAACATCACGAATGACCTGGAGCCGGGCCAGTTGCGGTATCAGGTGCACAAGTCGCACATGATAGTGCATGCCAACTGGACAGCGAGCACTGTGGCCAATGATATTGCGCTGGTGCAGCTGCCTCTCGCAGTGGAGTTCGGCGATCGAGTGAGGGCGGCCGAGCTGCCCAGGGGCTTGAATGGCAGCTACTCCAGCTATGAGCAGATGACGGCCTATGCCTCCGGCTGGGGCAGGGATAGCGACAGCTCCAGCTCGACCTCGCCCACGCTGCGCTACGTGGCAATGCCCGTGATGCCACAGGCGCGTTGCAAGCTGTACTGGGGCGGCTCGCTGTCCGAGAAGATGCTCTGCATGAGCACCAGCAGCGGCAAATCCACCTGCCAGGGCGACTCCGGCGGGCCACTGATCTACAAGGAGGACGACAAGAGCTACTTGATAGGCATTACCTCCTTCGGCCTCGCCACGGGCTGCGAGATTGGCTTCCCGAGCATCTTCACGCGGGTCACCAGCTACCTCGATTGGATCTGGCAGCACACAAACAATTGAAGTTCCTTAAAAATACACATAAAACAAGAGACTCTTTTGTATTTTGTTTGTTTTTTTTTTATTTTATGTGTTTCCAATTTTTTTTATTGTTCTTTTGGGTTTTTTGAAATTTTTATTCGAACTTTCGAAACGTGCGTAAAAGTCGAAGAGAAAGTAGTTCATTTTCGAAGCGTGGCTAAAGGCTTCCAATGAAACTTTTTACGAGTTTTCGGGCAACTTTTTCGAAATGTCATTTTTGTGTTTTGTTTGTTTTGTTTTTCAACTATGTACAAAAACTTAAAAAGTAGAGCAGGGGGAGAAAAAACTAAGAAATAGAATTACGTGTTTTTTTTTTGTTTTAATATATATCTAATGCTGCTTTTGTTGTTGTTGTTGTTGCTGCTGTTGTTTTTCTTGTTGTGTGTTTAGCATTAGCAATATCTTTGCTTTGTTTTTGTTTTTCTTGGAAATTTTCTTGTAACTCAACATTTTTCGTATTTTCCAAATATGAATATGTATATGTATATATATTGTATGTGTGTTTAGTTAGTATATAGCTATACGATCCTCTTCTTCGTCTTCTTCTCCCATTATTTTCTTTTGTTTTTTTTTTAATTAGCTTAATGCAATTAGAATTAGAAATCGAATAGTTTTTTTTTTCTGAAAAAACGCGCAACGCTTGATTAAATTTGTTTTCTAGTCGAAAATTACATAATTTATGATCGTGTTTGATATATGTTTTCTTGTTTTTCTTCTTGCTTAATTTCATATAATTTGCATAGCTTTTACTTTGTTTTTGTTTCTTTCGTGTTGCACAACAATTTGTATTTTTGTTTTATTCATATTCATTTTAATGCTATTTAATTTCAAATTAAAAACAACTCAAAGCTATGTCGACCTTTTATCGATTTATGAATTTATCAATTTGTTTTTTTGCGTTTATTATTTAGCTGCTATTTCTTTTGTTTTAAAATTAAAAGCTAAACGAATTCATTGATTGTAAAAAATTGAAATAATAATAATAAAAAACGAAAAACTTGGCTAACTAAAAATTAATTTCACACAATTTTTAACGGCATTCACTTTGTTTTTGTTTCTTTTTTATATATATACTATTATTTAATTCAAATAATTTATGTGTTTGTGTTTAGTTTATATCTATGTAGTTTTTATAACTGTTTTTGTTTGTGATTTCTAAATTGTTTGTATAATTGCGTTGCTCTTTAATTTATAATTAAAGCGCGCGGCTCTCTTGACTTTGCATAAATTACTTCTCACAAAATTTTCGATTCATTTTTCTGTTTCTCTTTTTATTTGCATTAGTTCGGGCCGTATTATTTGTTTAGCTAAGCGGAAGTTGTTTTTCTTGTGGCTATATACAACAGTTCAATATATATATATATATATATTTGTATGTGTGAGAGTGTGTATGTGTGTGTGTGTGTGTGCAGGTGTATGTGTGTGTGTTTATGCATAGGTATGGGTATTTGATTTACTAACTTATAGACTAAACGGCCGTGCTCACGCTCTATTTGCAATCGAAAGGAGTTTGCTTTGCTTTTACAATATATCTGAATTCTTTTACAATTACATGTGTGTGTGAGTGTATGCGGGTGTGTGTGTGTGTGTGTTATAATTACAAATTAATTAATGCTGTACAGACGTTTTTTGTAGTTTTGTTGCCTTCCGAGTTTTTCATTCCGTTGATTATCATTATGAACACAACTAGCCGAAAGAGTTTCGGCCGCAATTGCGATTGCGATTTAATTGTGTGTGGTATTTGGGCTTAACTAAAATATAGTTCAATTAATAATTTAGCCAACTAATGCATCATCTCACCAACAATTACGACTACCGTGTTACATATTACATATAAACTATATCGAAGGTAAAGTTCTTGGGGATTCCAAAGAATATATAGTTATGTGGGGGGATTAGGGGCTACCCTGACTACGACTACTTTTTGTTGTAAATGGGCAGAGCGGTTGGTGCAATGCCAGCGGGCACGCCTGTTGGCGGCATCACCATCGACGTGGCTGAGCCGCCAGAGTTGGAACCCAAATTAGCATTTGACGACGCGGACGTCAGATTGGGTGGCAGACCCAGCAAGCTGGCTACGGCTGCCTGCGTATTAGACGCGGCGCCAGCACCGCCTAGAGGCGCATAGACGCCACCACCACTGCCGCCAGAGACTCCATTGTACTTGGCATAGTCTTGAGTTTTGCTCTTCTTACTCTCCTTGTCCCGATCCCGATCGCTGTGCTTCTTTTTGCTAGTGTTACCACCGCCGCCGCTGCTGCTGCTGCTGTTGGTGCTGTTCGAGGAGCTGTAGCCGCCATACCCCGGTATCCCCAGCTGTTGACCAGGCAATCCAGCTGTAGTCGTTATCCCCTGCACCGGTGGCGCAATGCCAAATCCAGACGCTGTCGACATTGGCAATAGTCCAGCTCCGGTTGAATAGTTATTCGGCTCCACCTTGTTCTTACTGATCTTCAGCTTGAGCGGCGCTGCGGCGCCCACTTGGAGACTGCCGTTAGGATTCGCGGCGGTCTTGATGACCAGCTTGAGCGAGTCCATGGACGTGTCCTTGCTGCTGCGCTCCTTCTGCTTGTCCTTTTTGTGTTTCTTACGCTCCTCCTTGTCGGGCTTGTCCTTTGACTTGTCCTTCTCCTTGTGTTTATGCTTGTCTTTCTTCTTTTTCTTCTCCGACTTGCCAGCACCCTCGACATCTTTGCCATCGCCCAGCTTAGTCAGTGCATCCAGCTCCATGGCAGGCGCTGCTGACAAGCTGTTGGACAAGAGATTTGTGGGTGCACTCAGCGATTCTTTTTTCATGTGTAGTTGCGTTGTTGGCGGCATCGGTTCCAACAGCTCCGCTGGCGGCTTAAGCCCAGGCATGGTCAATGCGTCGGGCTTCAGCAGCGAGCCATTGGTTGTGCAGAGGCTTTCCTTGAGCAGCGTGCGCACCAAATCGGGCGTTGTCTCAATTCCACCGTTCGACATGGACAACGGCGCATGTTTGTTTTCTTCGGAGTAGCTGGAATAGCCAGGCAGTCCAATGCTATTGTCTAGCTTACGCACCTTGTCTCGTGGCATGCTGCCGGTATCATGATCGTCCAATTTATTGAGCCCATATTGACTGCCGGAGATTTCGTTGGCGCGCTTCAAACTGCCAATATCGCGACTGGAATCATTGGTTAGGAGGTCGCTGTGGCTCTTCTTGTGCGGCGGCAGCATGGGCTTAGTCGAGCTGCTGCTGCTGCTGCTGGTACTGCCTGAGTTTGCACCGCCGTGTGGCAACGTGTTGCGATGCTTATCCTTTTTGGTGGGTGTCAAACGATCCTTCTTGGGGCTGTCCCGATCTCGCGCATGATTGTTCAGCTTATAGCCCAGACTCTCGTGTGCAGGTCCTGGTGGCGGTGGCAACAACCCATTGAATTGTGGCTCCTTCTTGATGTCGCTCCATTCCGGACTGAAAAGCGAATTGTTTTTGCTGAGTTGTTGCGACTCGAGCGGAGGTTGGGGCTGTGACTGCGGTTGCATATGATTGTAGTTGGGCACTGCCTGGCTCTGGCCATAGGGCAGCTGCTGCTCGTAAGGCGGCATGCTGTGGACGGATGACGATGAGCTTGATGACGAGACGGATTTATTGCGATGCGAGCCGTGCGAGCCATAGCCAGCAGGCGGCGCAGGGTAGCCGCCACGAGACATTAGCGGATTGCTGCTGGGTCCGCTACTGCCGTACGACGGCGGTGCATTAGGATACATTTTGCTGCTGCTATTCGACGACGACGACGACGACTTGCTGACATCTTTGGCTGCTGCTGATGCATTGGAGGCGGATGATGAAGTGTTGCTGTTGCCGCGACTGTCTAAAAGCGGAGGCGGTTGCTGCTGTGGCTTGGAACTTGTGGACATCTTGTGACCACCATGCGGCTGCATGCCAACGGGCGGCATGCCACGCGATGATTTGTGATAGTCCATAGGCATGGGTGGCCGACCAGACGGTTGACTCGAGGAGCTGCGTTGACTGCTGCTTGTTGAGGAGCTGCTGCTGCTGCTACGTTGCGCCGATGACGACGAGCTCGACTGATGGCCAGACGGCGCACGACTGCTATAGCCGGGTTGCTTCGATTTGTGGTCTATATGAAAGAGAAGGTAATAAGATTAGAGAACACAATATATGGCTACAAACTGAGGTCTTACGATACACACCTCCATGTGCCTCGGGCGGCAGTGCGCCTGGATAATTTGGCAACTTGTGATTCGATGAAGATGAGGAGGTAGAAGAGGACGAATTACCTGGGACACCGCCCACCGATGACGAACGCTGATGGCTGCCATCACTGCGACGCTGCTGCGATGGCACCATTGCAGGCGGTGGCAGTAGCGCTGATTGTGATGAATCACGACTGTCGCTTCCATTCATCAGCTCTGGCGGCGCTGTGATATTTGAATGATAGCCCTTCATCATCTCGCTCAGTTTCCAGTCTTCTTTCGGCTTGTTGTCCTTGCTGTTACCAGTTGCCGTACGATTGCTGGCTCCCTGTGCAATTGCCTTAATCGAGTTGAGCTTCGATTTGAGCCGCGCCGGACTCTTCTCGTAAATGGCTATGAACTCGTCCGTCAGCTGCTTGAGCAGCTCCAGCGATACGCTCTTGTCCACATAGTAGAACCAATGCTTGCCCTCAGTCGATTGCGGTATCTCCCAGCGTGACCATTTGCAGGCCAAATAAATGCAGAAGCAGGCAACCACAGTGGGTCGATATTGCAGGCACATCGAGGTCAGATGTAGGCTAATCATCAAAAGGAGCACCAGCCGAAGCCAGCACACAATTTACATTTTAGTAATCGTTAAATATGAAGTATATGCAGCATATATACTATATATGCATCTAAATCATGTCATATATCGAAACTCATTATCTATTTTATGGAACACAAGCCTGTGTGTGCGCGTATATATGCTTAAAGACGGATATAAGACAGAAGAGTCTATTGCTGAATTGTATTTGATAATACCCAAAGACGAAGTACTCTTAACGCTTTAGAGTATATGCATATGAATATAGTAGCGCTTGTATAAGCCGAATACTAGCTAGCTGTGTATGCCCTTAGAGCGGTTTAATCAGGACAACTTCGCAAGTGTTGCCTGCATAAAAATGATTTTAAGCATAAAAAACTAGAGTTGCTCAGACAAGACTATAGCAAATGCTCTTCAAATTTAGTCACATTTTTATGGGAAGTTTTTGGATAACACCTACAAAGTCTGTACAATGTTAGAAGCATTTTAGCGAAGGCGTCATAAAAGGCTCAAATCTTTTGCAGAATAATGGAACTTAAGGTAGAGCATTTAATGACCTTAACACACAGGTAAGAAGGCATCTCAAAGAGGGATGCTAACAAAGTGAGCAGCTACATGATTTGTTGACTCTATTGTGTCCTTGTTGCCTGTACAAAATGTGCGCATATATACATACACACACTCACACACACACATCACACATCACACATCCATTGTATGCTGAACTATGCCAACTAGAGCCCTAGTTATTATGTATATGGATTAGCTGGTGTTAGCCATACCTGTTTGAGGCCAAGAAGTAGGAGGTTTGCGCCAGATCCTTGCATGCTAAAATATATCACAGTGTTAACAAAATCACAATTGCTCTAATCATCACGCAGCCAAATGGTTTAAATGGCATTGGATATTGGTATTGGTATTGGTTTAGAGCATGGTGCCTACCTTTGACCAGCTGGCAGGTACGCACCACATGGGTGTGCGGATGATCGATGGCCACATCAAAGCCGAGCGTCTGCAGCAGTACGTTCTCATTGAAGACAAGCTCCTGGGCGAGATCTGCATAGGTCTGTTCGGTTGTTTGTGGCAGGCACTTATTGGCCGCCCTTATCACATGCTCCAGCTTGCGCGGCTGCTCCTCTACCTTAGCGGCCAGAAACAAGCTGGCCGATGCCATGGAATTGCGATGGAAATGTGTAAACGAGTGGAACGCATAGAAGCGATGCATATAAACAATTGCGGTATTAATGCATAGCTGCGACACCTGCAGACGCTGACCCATCTCCTGTATCAGATAGGCGGTCATTTGTCTGTAGTGCAGCTCATCATCGCATTTAATACCGCAGCGACGACTTGGCGAATTGCCCAGCTGCTCATTGCTGAAGTACCAAATCTTATCCTTCTCAAAGGGCAGGTTGTTGTTGTTGTTGTTGGTGCTGCTGCTGGTGCTGCTGCTGTTACTGCTGGCAGAGGCACCGATGTTGCCCGTTGCAGTCGAGAGAGCAGCTGCGGCAGCAGCGCTGCTTGGTAGACTCATGGCTCACGCGCACGAATACCAACAAACGCGTGAACTACGTCTTCTTCTTTTTTTGTTAATTTCACATGCAAGACAACACACAGTTTTACAGCAATTTGATTTGATTTCTTCTTTAGTTGTTTTGGCTTGGCAGCTGAGTCAAATGTTGTGGTTGTTTTTGTTGTCGTTGACGTAGGAACTGTACGATTAACAAGAAGAAGATGCAAAAGCAGCAGCACAAGCAGAGTCTCTTTTTTCTTTGTCGGCTGTGGTAGATGCGATTGTATTGGTAATGTATTGGATGTGACTGACGTTCGCTGCGCTGCTGCTGCTAATGCTGCGCGTCTATTGTCGCTGCCACAACACATTTGCTATGAAAGTCTTAGCAAAACGCACACTTGATTTCGATTTGTTTTGCTTTTTAACACTTTTACGCCATTCAAAAACTGCTTTTCTACTTTTTTGCTGTTTTGATGGCGTTTTATGAGCGTATGTGTGTGGTTTTCTCGAAATTACGACTGCTCAACGAGGGACATATACATAGACGGAGCCCGACGACGTACGTTATGCAACTTATATACATCAATTCATTGTTATCATTGTTATTGCCTTTTCGCCACACAAAAACATCTCATTCTTGTTCTATAATTTGCAATGCAAATGCATCGCAGAAATGTGATTTTGGTTTTGGAACGCACAATGACACAAAAAGAAAAAAATGTATGTATGTGTATATGTATTTACAGTATGGCCGTCGCAGTCGCATTTACTATCGATATTTTTTGTATATCGGTCTAACATACCAGAGCACGATGCGCGAAAGTTGGTGTCTTATTTTGCCTATTGATATACACTGTTAAATGCAACCCTGATATTTTTGCACATACTACGCAGTAAAGACTATATGATTATTGATTAATGTGGAACATGTATATAATAAAATATATAAATTAATATTCGTATTGCTTAGTTTTAAAAATTTGTTAACACATGTGTTAACGCAGAGAATATATAATGCAACCAAATGCTTTTTGCAGTTAACATAGGTTGTTTGCACCGATCAATTGCTCATTTGAAGTGTCATAGCAGCGAACTTGCTGTCAGGGGCGCCCAATGTTCTACATTTTTTTATATTTCCTTAATTTTCAAAAATGTTTTTTTCCTTTAAAGTTAAAATAAAATGCATTCGTTTTTAGTCTCATTTATTTATGTTATTTATAAAACAGATAATATAAGTATGTGTATATATATATATATTTTTTATAGCAATCTGTAGATTAAAATATACAAAATTTAGCTAAAAATCTTAAAACTCTAACGTTTTCTCATAACAGTAAATAATTATGCTATTTCCTTTTACCAATTTTGTTTCGGTTGCGTGTTAAAATTAAATTAATATCTGACCTATATAGTCAGCTATATATATATTTCTAATTTGTGGCTCGCATTTGCTGATTTTTGAATGCAGACGTTGGAAAATCGCCTGTTGCATATATAAAAAATGAAACTTAATTTTTTATACATACACATATACAGAGATATAGATGCACGTATGATAAGTTAAACATATACTATGTATAAACTACATATTAACTTTTCAACAGATTCGCTAAAAACCTTTTCCAATCCTTTCCATATTCATTCCCAATCAGCTACTGCTGCTGCCTTTTTCCAAAACCTTTTTGCCAGACTCCAGTGCACTCAAATATCAAAACTCGTCCATTAACTCACTCGATCTTAAGACTATATATTCTTCAATAAAGTAAGTATTTGACTTAATTCTTCTAGAGATCTTTTTTCTTTGAAAATCTAAATCTTTAATATTTAGTTGGTCTTATCCAGCGTTTCTTTTCTTTATGTATATATATAGAAGTATATATATATATATATATCCAATATATATACTTCATAATTTATAATTATTCTTATTTTATATCTAATAAGTGAAACATGAGGTCCAGAAGTTGTTTATATACATTTACAGTGCATATTTAGCTTGGCGGTTCCAAATTTTATCACTAAAAATGTAAAACATTAATAAAAATTAATAAAAAAAATTAAAAATAAATGAAATAATTAATCTATCGTTGTTTAATTTTAAATACAAAGTAATTTTAACAAAAAAAATCGTTTGCTATATTATTTTTTTGCAGTGTAAAAACATCTGCATTTTTAACTGTTTTTCGTTGCATTTGGTTAGTTTTACAAGGGTAGTCTGAAAAGTTTACTAAGTAAGAAATGAAGGGTAATTAATACTCGTTAAGGTAAATATATAAATCATGTTAATTAGAAACTTTGGAGTCTGTTGCTTGGAATTATATCCCAAGTTATTATTATTTATCTTTGCATTGTGAACGAGTATTATGTAGTCGACTGTGGCCGATTACGGAGTTCTCACTTTTTTTTCTATCTTTTTGTTGCGTCACAAACTTTTCAAACTACCCTCGTATTGTTAATCTGTTCTCATCTTTAAAGCATATGTTAAATAATTGTGTCATGCTGCTTAAACTCTATATAATAGGTATATATTTAGATAGACATATGCTTCTCCCTCTCACTCTCTCTCTCTCTCTCCGACTCTCTCTTTCCCTCATATTCGAAACCTCAAAAACTGAGTTTTGTTTTCCATCTAAAAAACGAGCTACATCGAAATTTCGTGGCTTAAATTTATCTAAAATATGTTCTATATAGACTTTGAATATATATATATGTATTATATAATTTTTTTTTATATATATTTAATGGGAGGTATATTTAGATTTCAAATTTGTAACGGGTTGCAAATATTTGTATTTCGTCTATCATGGATCGTATATATATATATACATATATATATATATATATATATATATATATATATATATATATATATATATATATATATATATATATTTATATATATTTGAAAATAAAACTCATGCATCTTGAAATAATAATTTTTATTTTAATAATTAAAAAATAAAAAATAATCATAAAAAATGTTGTTTACAATGAACAGAGTTAAAACTCTCAAAACTCACTTCGTTTTTGTTTTGTTGTTGTTTATTATTTATAAATCAATCAATCCAGCAATCAATCAATCCATCAATCAATCAAACCCTCAATCAATTTGAACAAAATTTAAAGAAAAAACGTAAAACTCTTTATATTTCGTAATAATAATAATAATAATAATAATAATAATAGATAGATAGATAGTTAGTTAGTTAATAATAAAGGTACTTAGAGAACGCAAACTAAATATAAGTATAAAAGAAATATATATATATATATATATATATATATATAAACAGATACATATCGAACTAGGAGTTGGTTTTACTCTTTTACACTTTTACATTTACACTTTCTTCCTCTTCATCTTTCTACTATTCTTTTAAACTTTTAGTTTAGTTTTATGCATTTAAGAGATTGCACTTTTTCTGTTTTTTCTTTTTCTTTTGTTTGGGCAGTGTTTGAAACATTTTTGTTGATTTGTATTGTTTGTTGTTGTTGTTGTTGTTTGTTGCATTGAAAGTTTGTTTGTAGAAATGTGAAACTATTTTTAATATATGTATATATTTTTGAGTTGTTGTTGTTTTTTAGTTTGTGGCAGTGCTTAGAAAAGAAATATTTCAGACATAAAATTCAGACCAAAAAGTTTTGTTTTTTCTTCTTAAATTTTGCTTTTAAACTTAAAATTTAGTAATTACAATGAAAGTTGACTCCTGTTTTAGGATATTGGGGCAGCGTAGATAGACCATATACATATATATATATATATGCAATCCATATATATATATATATATATATAGTTAAGAGTAGAACGAAAGACTTAAATAAATAGACTATGAATAGGCATAAAAACTAATTAAAACTATTAAAATATATTTCATATTTCTCTCTTGATCTCTTTTTATAAAATAAGCAACAAAAACAATGAGCCCCCAAAAAACGAATCGTAAAGTAACACTAATGTATAGTTAGGGGTAGGCATTAGGTATATGTATGGGGGGTTGGGGGTGTTGGGGTTATATAGTTCATATATTAGGCTAGGCGATGTTTTCTCTTTTAGCTATGCAGTTAGCTAAACCTTTTCTTTCATACACAAATATCAATAAGAATTCATCGATCAATCAACCAATCAATCAATCAATCAATCAATAATAATAATCAATAATAATAACAATAATTAAATGTTACAATTAAAACACTAAAGCCAATGAATAGAATTATTAATTACTAACGAATTTTACATTTTACATTATATATAAACATATCTATATATATATATATATGTGTGTGTGTGTAGGGTATACATACATACACACATATATATGCGTGTGTGTGTGTGTGTAGGGTATATGCCTAGCAGCTATGTAATTTATACTCTTCATCTTCTCTAACTGAATTCTCTGCTTAGATCTTAACAAAAAACTCAACATGTACAAAAAGAAACACACTCACACACACATACATACAAATACATGTGTGTGTGTGTGCGTGTGTGTTGTTGTGGTTGCTACGCTCTTATATACTCTATATATACATACATATATAGATATATTTCTACTATTGCCGCTAGCCGCTTTAGCTCCCATTCTATTGCCACTGTTAACATCTATATACATGCTCTCTCCTTCTCACTTTCTCCTTCTCCTTCACTCACACACCATTGCAATCAATCTCAACTATATCCTTGGGCACATCGACGAACTGGTAGACCAGTCGCTGGCCGTCCACCTTAGCCAATATGCCGCGCTGATAATAGTAGCGCAACGCCCGGCCCATTGTCTCGTAGTTCATGTCGGGCTTGTTCTTGTGCATGCCCCAGAGTCGCGAGACAGCCTTGGAGTCGACCAGCTTGAAGACGCCCTTTTCTCGGTTCGTCCATTTGATGAAGCGCGGACAGTATTCGCGATCTTGGAGCAGCTTCAGCAGAAACTCCCACAGGTAGGTGGTGGAGCCTTCGCGACTGCGACGCTTGACGCCCATCTCGAGCTTCGGCTTGCGCGGCTTTTTCGCCTTGCGCTGCTGAAAGCTGCCCAGCTCCAGCATATAGGAGAGATCATAGTTAACGCTCGATGTCGCCGGCTGTTGGATGACGCCGTTCTGCGTGCTGCCGGCGTTGAGCATCGCTGCTGCGGCGGCGGCACTGCTGCTGCTAACGACCGCCGCTGCTGCTGCTGCCGCTGCTGCTGCAGCATTGGCAATTGTGGAATGCGTGTGCAGCTGATGTGGATGCTGAGACTGTGGATGCTGTTGCTGTTGTTGCTGCTGTTGCTGTTGCTGCTGTTGTTGTTGCTGCTGCTGTTGCTGCTGCTGTTGATGATGCAACTGCTGTTGGTGATGTGACAGTTGTTGTTGCTGCTGTTGCTGCTGCTGCTGTTGCGACTGCTGCTGATGTTGCAGGGAATGATGCTGATGCGTGCCAAAGCCGTTGGCAGTGGCACTGCGCTGCGTTGATGCCGCCGTTGGCGCATTGAAGTAGGACGTTGTCAGATAGCTGGGCGTGCCCGGTGTGCCAGGATTAACGCCTCCGGAGCCACTGTTGCCACTGTTGCCATAATAATTGTCGGGCACTATACAAAAGGACAAAAGAATGAGCGAGAGAGATAATTAAAGAATTGCCATATTATGAATTTTGTAAACAGCAAAACGATCCACATAGATTCCACAGCCAAACGTATTCGGCACATATACATACATATGTAATGCTTGCGGATTGTAATACCATGCAATCAACGCACATTACACAGCAAACTATTTCATAAAGTTTTGCAGCTAATGTGAACCACTGTGCACTGGGCAGCACTCTTCGTCTGCTGTCTGACTATTTCACAGTACAAACATATATACATATGTACATACATATGTATGCATGTGTGTGTTTGTAATTTTGTATGCTATTTAGTAAGTTTTGTTTTACATCCGGCGTCAACGGCGCTGCCGTTGCCCAATTCAACAGCCAGTTGGCCATTGACTGAGAGGGGAGGGCAGCGGTTGGGCGGACAAATGACTGAGCGCCGCGTTGAATAAAATCAAAAGTGTGTGCGCGCTCACACATACTAACACAACAATAAATACAAAAACAGCAGTCAGCAGAGAAGAGAGAGAAACGCAAGCTTTCATACGTACGTTCGTGTCTTCACTATCGCATTATTGCATTAGCAATGAGAAGGCAAGAGAGAGAGAGAGCACGAGAGCAAGAGAGCGCGCACAAAAATGAGAGACGCTCACAGTGCCAAGCATTGCCACACACTGACTCTGTCGCTGTCGCAGTCGCTGCTGTTGTCGTTGTCGTTGTCGTTGTGACCTTCACAATTTGCGCAAAGGCAATGTGTCGATGACCACAGATTTTACACAGCGACGAACACACACACAAGCAAGCACAGACACAAAGCGAAGCGCAAAGCATAAAAGCAGCGAGTGCAACACATTCTTATTGCAATTGATTGTGTTGAGTATGTATGTGTGTGTATATACATGGACTTATGTATGTACATTTGTTTGCATGTTTGTATATATTGATATGCATGAGCCTGCCATTTTTCGACTGCTGAACTTTTGCTGCATACAGATGCACACATATATACATACATATATACAAATGCCTGTATGTATGTACGTATGTGATTTTTTGGAATACTTGATATACTCACCCCCAACACTGCGATTCCATATATTCCGCAACGAATTCGCCGCATTGTTCTGATATAAGTTCGGATGCAGAAATGTGCCCGTATGCAGGTGCGCGGCTGCTGCTGCCGCCGCTGCTGCCGCTGCCGCTGCCGAGTGGGTGGCAGCCGCAGCCGCCGATGTTGCTGCCGTTGTGGGCATGCCCAAACGCGCCTTCAACTCGTCGGCGCATGGCTGCCCACCGGAACTGGAGCTGTCTACGTCGGAGACGCCGCTGTCCGCGGGACTGGGCGGAAATGAACCTGCGAAACGAGCAGAGAATGGGCCAAGATTAACAAGTTGCCAAATGCTGGGCCAAGCCAATAACCAGCAAGAAAAAGGGCGTGTGCACTGGTTCACCTTGCTGCTTGCACTCACCTGTTGTGGCCGTCGTGTAATTTCTGTGATGTGGATTGTGAATTGCACCGCCGCTGAGCAGATTATGCAGCAGCGGCCGATGTGGTATGGCCAACGGTTGTTGCTGCTGCTGCTGTTGCTGCTGCTGTTGTTGTTGTTGTTGCTGCTGCTGATGCGCATTGCTGTTGCCCTGTAAGCTATGTTGTTGCTGCAGTGGTGTTAAGAGCGCATTCTGTTCAGTTTTAATGTGCAGCAATGTGCTTGCAACGCCGAAAGCTTGTTGTTGCTGTTGTTGTTGGCTCTGCTGCAGGTGTTGCTGCTGCTGATGCTGTTGTTGCTGCTGTTGCTGCTGCTGCTGCTGTTGATGAGGTGACGGACTGGTTGATTGTTTGACAATAGGAATTTCGGTATCTGCAAACAGTTCAAAACAAAATACAAATAAATTAGTTATGATTATAAGTTTATGTATATGTTTTATAAATATATATATATATCATTATTTCATGGCTTCATCGTTCACTGAGCAACACTCGAAACTACTTGCAAATGTCTAGCAACTGTTGCGACCCAATTATAAAACAACTTTATCTCATCAACAACAACTACAACAGCAACAACAACAACAACAACAAGCAGCTCTATTCAAGTGCCGCCCTCCTCGCTTAAGCCGAGACCTGTCAAACTGTCCAAACTAACATGAAATGCAAAGCTAATAATACTTAAATAATTCGCAATATGCATAATTACATACAATTGTTGCTGTTGTTGTTGTTGCTGCTGTTGTTGTGAGTAAGTTGAGCGACATGCAAAAGTCACCAAGAGGCTAGAAATATGCGAGCAAAACACACACACACAAATACAAGCTTGAAATGCCCCAATTTGGCGAGCCATGAACTCAAAGCAACAATAACAAACAACCGTTAAAAACAATGACAAAAGAAATGCAAAGTGAGAGAGGCAGAAAAAGCAAAAAGGAAAAACAACAACAACAGTAGCAGCAGCAAAAGTGAAACAAAAAAATTCCATCTCACTTTCTTTGGCTGGCTGGCAGCTGCTGCTGCTGCAGTTGTTGTGCATTGAGCTGCAACGCAAGAAAAATTCACAAGTTGTCGTTGTTATTGTTGTTTTCTTGTTACTTATTGTTGTTGTTGTTGAAAAGTAAAAGTGCATTTTCACTTATTTTATGCGAAACGCCGCGGCGGCTGCTGCAGCAGAAGTACAAAAAAAAACACCAACAGCAACAACAAAATTGCATTGAATGTCAAGCTGTTCACACACACGCACACATACACAGCGAGAAATAAACAAGCATATATAGTTGTCTCGCTTGCACAAGTGCAGCGTGCAAGCAAACTAAAAGGCAGCAATAAAGCTTGCATGCAAGCGTGCTCACACACACACTCACACACACAGAGGCACGCACGAACACAAACAGTTGGCAGCAAGAGAGGAAGAGAAATCAGGTCAAGGCTTGTCGGCGTTGCTGCTGCTGCTGTTGTTGTTGCTGCGGCGACGACGACGACGACGAGTTTACAATTTATGCTTTGCTGGCTGCATTATTGCATGTTGTACGCGCCGCCTTTGTATGTATATGTGAGCGTGTGTGTGTGCTTTTTTTACAGCTTTTTAAATACCTACACACACACACGCTTATGGGCAATTCGCCGCCTCGTCTCGTTTTAATTGCCGCTCGCTTCATTTCGTTCATTTGCTCGCTCATTCGCCGAGTAGTGGGTGAATGAGAAGCAAAAAAAACGATATATACATATTAATGCATATAAAATATTCATATGTTTCTTCAGCTATGGATATATATTTGTATAAAATTCAAAAGCTGCTGTAAAAATATGACACATTTACATAGACGTTTTTCGATCGACCCATGTGCATGTGGCTCTAGCCAATTCGTGACGGAAATTGCGGCCAGGCAGCCAGCAGGCAGCAGGTAACTAAAATCAGCTGTGGCCTGTCAGTCCCCCCGCCCAGCCTCATCAGCGATTTTTGGGTTTTGTGCAGTGGAAAATCAACTTTTATTTCTTTGACGGAAACTATAAAGATTTATTTTTTTTAAGAGAATTTTTCTTTCTCGTTTTTTCGGCACCAAAAAAACCTGATATTTTGCTGAGCGGAAATCGCTGTCAATTGTTGTTGTAAATTTATTTCGCATGGATATGCGTATATATATAAATATATATATTTTAGTAGAGGAAACTGCCGACGCTGCTCACGTGGCAGCACAGCGCAAGTGGCTAATAAGGCGTATACGTAATATGGCCACAGCTGTGACCAGTAGCAGCAGCCGCTGCGTATACGTAATGCTAGTATGCATATAAATAGTTGCGTCCATTGCATGTGTGCTGTTAAGAATATGTCAGAACATGTTATGCAGACACGGGCGGCCACACCTGGCGTATACGCAATGTGCATAGCGCACAAATTACGCATACGCACGGCAGTCCGCTGGGTCTATGCGAAATTGAATTGGATTGGCTAACCCATTTGGATGTGGCACAAAGACCATCTGACAAACCATAGCAAGACACCCATTTACACACACACCAACACACACATTACGCATTGCAATGTTGACCTCTAAAAATGCGGTCTATTAAAAATAAAAATAAAAGCAAAATAATGCCAAACAATTTAATATATTATGAGAAAACAAAATTGGCTAACATGTACGTACCACACACAATTAACGGTAGAGTCATGTGCAGACAAACACTCACACACACACACACTCATGGAAACATTAAGTACTTTTTATTTCTCGTCTATTGGCTTTATGTATTTCCCTGCTCAAATTTGGACTTGAACTGCTTCGTTGATATGTGCGCCGCGTTTTGGGACAGTTACATCACAATTCACAATTTACAATGCACAATTCACAATGGAGCCGCAGCATTTTGCGAATAGTAGGTCAATGTAGATTGTTATTGTTGTTGTTGCTATGATTAGTTGCCTTTAATGTGCTTGCTTCAGCTCATTCAGCTGGCAAGCAGGGTATATCATAGTCGAGCATGCTTAACTAACTCTTTTTTCACTATTTATGTGTATGTGTGTGTGTGCGCAAAGTGTTTTGTTTACAGTTTTCGAGCTATTTCCGAGGAAGCAGCTAGGTGTATATATGACAGTGGCTAAAACAACAATTGAACAGGTGTTGTTGTTGCTGTATCATTACGTTATTGGCCTATTTTATAGTCAACTTTGTCTGGTGGGTGGTTGGTATAAAAACAAAAACAATAAGCCCCAAATTTGTGAGTACGAGTTATAATATATCACAGCGAAAGCAATTTGACTCTAACAACAACAACAGCAACAGCAACAACGACTGTCGACCGATTAACCAAAAGTAATATGCGAACAACAGCAACACACAACTACACATACAGACACAGACACAAAAGAAAGCAACAGCGACAACGACGACAACAACTCAAAAGTTCTATATTTAAATATTATAATTTATGTGTTTGTTTGGCTATTGTATATGTATATATACATACACACAAACACACATACAGCTGCACATTAATACATACTAATGTTGATGTTGTTGTTGCTGTGACTGCTCCCTGTTTCACTCTCTCTTCCCCAATTCGCCCATTCCCATCATGGACTGCTTCCGTCAGCGAACTCAGTTCCCAGTTCATTCCCACTTTGCGTTCCCAGTTCTGACTCGCACTCTCTTTCTCTCTCTGCCTCCTTCTTCCACTCTCTCGCTAAATTCCTGTTCTGCGTGTGCATTGTTGTTGCTGTAGCTGCTGTTTTGGCTGGCTTATTTTGGCTTTCATGCCGCTGTCGCTGCCGCTGCCTCTGCTTCTGCCTCTGTCACTGCCGCTGCCTTTGCCGTTATGTGTGTGTGAGTGTGTCTTTCACATTGGTTGTGTATGGGTGCAAAGAATAAAAGCGGCAGTCGAGAGTTGCTCTTGTTGTTGCTGGTATTGTCTTTTGTTCTTGTGTTTGTGAGTCGCTGTCGTCGTCGCTGTCGACGCTGGGCGCATTTGTTTGCCTTTGTGTGTGTGAGTGTTAGTGTGAGTGTGTTGTGTGCTTGTGCGCTTTTTGGAAATTCAGTCTCAAGTTCAAGGTCTCGCGGATAACGCACACACATGCAGACAAGTGCGAGACGCATACACAAACACACATATAAATGTACGATTCTTATTGCTTGTTAAGGCTACATATGTATTTTTGTATGCCTCACTGTTTGTAAGTTTATAACGACATATGTGTGTCTGTATGTATATATTTTTGTGGACTTAAAGCAGAATTTCTCATTAAGTGCATTTGTATTAGTGCTCGCTGTTTACTTTTTGTTGCTGTTCTTGCTTCTTCTTCTTCTTCTTCTTTTTGCCTATATACAGTTTAGTATAAAAATAAAATAAGGAGCAGCAGTGGAAAAAAAAAACAAACGCAACGACTACAAAAATTATTCCTCAATATTTCCGCATCAAGAATTGATATGAGATGTATTTTGTTGTTTTTGCTGTCTCTTGATACAGAAATTTCTCGTCTCATACAGAAGGAAATGCATATGTACAGCTATATACATACAGTAAATATAGTATATACACATGTATGTAAGTAAGTGTATGTATGTAAGTGTATATACATATATACATATACATATGTATGTGTGTATGCATGCATATGTATGTCTATCTGCGCTTGAATATTGTAATTTTTGGTGAACTGTGTTTTTGGGCAGTTGGTTTTTTTTTATATATTATAAAAATTGTTTTTTTTTTTTATATATTATTTTGGTATTTTGATTATTCTTATATAAATGTAGATGTATGTATGTTTATGCCATGCATACATTATAATATTTGACGCATTTGTTTGCTACGCAATTTGTTAGCTGACTTAATGAAATTTTGTAATAATTTCAGAGTCTTTGATAAATTTTAATAAACTCTCTATATGCAGGAGACGGCACGCAAAGGGGAATTAATGACTTAAGAATTTCAGATCTTAGCTAATTTATGGAATTTTAATACATCATGTGATGTAAAGCAGTTGGCATGATAAGTATTAGTAGGTAAGTTATATTTACAGAGAACATTTAGTTTAAGTTCTTACAAAAGTTATATTATACTATATAAAGAAGTGATTAATTTAAATTTAATAGCATTCTTATGCTGTACAAGTTCCTATATAGTAATTTCATTATTAAATTAATTCATAATTCTGAATTTCTAACGGATATTACATAATATTTTAGTCATTTGTTCTGTTGCCCATTTTCACACCTCTTCCAAATTAGCACTTTCTCTGCAGAGTTTTTCTGTTTGAAAGAAGTGTTAATTGAGCTGCTATATATATAAATATGTTTTTAGATAGATAGGCTTTAATCTGAACTAAGTTATAGCTATCTAATTCCACTGCACATCAGCTGTTCAGTCAGAAATAAAACAAAGCCAATAAGAAAGGTTAGTCACAACAATCTCTCTCTTCTGATTAGCCAATATTCCAATTTCAATCAGATTTTGTAATTATATTGCGCTAGGCACTTCATATGTGACATAATCTCAGTTCTCACATACACACTTACTCTTGTTAACTCTCTATTTCAGGCTTATTATCAATTATCGCACTGCAATCAATGGACAGATAAGGAGACCCCACGTCTAAACATGCTGGGCAATTGCTAGAGAATTGCGTCTGCCAATTGAATGCGCTTACAACACACTCACTCACACACACACACACAGACACACTCAGACTTACACGCAAGCAAACAGAGATAGACAGAAATCGAGACATGGCGCTTACATAATTCTAAAAACTCAAACGTATTTGGGTTAAGCTAAAGAAAATGATTTGCTAATTTCTTGCGCTGAAACGAGAAATTTAAGTTTTTCCGTGCGCCACTGTCTCCCTCTCTCTCTCTCGCTCTCTCTGTTACACTCTCTGTCTCTTTCGCTTTTCTCTATTTGTGTATGCGCTCAGTTGTTGCCAATCTATTCCCAACCTACCTCAAAATGTTTTGCGTTAGGCCTCAAAGCAACAGAGACCTCGTTGTGCAGCTCGTTTACGACGAGGGGGTGGGTTGGGCGACGATGACGGCGACGACGTCGCTCTTTGCCACTATTTCCCATACACGCACACACACACGCTTACAGAAGCTGAAGCTGCGCTGCTTACTCATGTAAAGGGAGACCTAAGGCAGAGAGGGAGAGCGGCAGAGCAAGAGAGCGCGTAACAAGCGCTTGTAAGCGCTCGTTGCGCTCTTCGCCTCATGTCGCAATTGAAAGTTGCCTCGCATTCTGTATGTGTGTGTGTGTGTGTGTGTGGGCGGTGAATTGGGAACGGGAGCAGTGGCTGCGGTTGAAACCCCAAAAGGTTGAAGGTAAAACAAAATCAAAAGCAAAACAAACGAAATAAAGTCGTGTAAAAAAAGGTTACAAAAAAAGAGAAATAAAAAATGATTGCATGTTGTAAGAGGATGTGTGTGTGTGTGCGTGTGCTTGTTTTTAAAATACCCAAATAAAGTTTGTCAAAAAAAAACAAAGGGAAAAGCAAAAAATATTTTTTATATCTTTTGGTAAAATTTGAAAAGAATTTGCTGAAATCAAGTTTCCCAGCGCTTTACACGACTGAAGATCTTTGTTAAAGATAACGATGATTTGTTTGCTGTATTCAGAGGAAGGCGAGTGAGAGAGGTAGAGAAAAGAGAGAGGGACTGAGTTGAGCTTCAACTGCAGCGATGCTAAGCGCTTTGGCATTTGATTGTGATTTGATTTGAGGAACCAGCATTTTCAAAAATTCTGCGGGCTATTGCGGTTGGATCCAGTGTACTTTGAAACGTAAACAGGAAACTTCTATAACAGAAATGCTTTATGACATCAAAAGCAGGGCATTATCTGAAAGTTTATGGCAGTTGACTGAGGCAGAAACGTTTGAGCTTATGATTATAATTAGGTTGTGAGAAGTTGAGAAATGTACCTTTATATATTGTGTAGTTATATATGTATTTTCATACATAATTTCATTAAAATAAAATGCAGTTATCGTAGAATTCTCTTCATTATTAACTTCTCATCACTATTTCTTTAATATATCGATTAGTCAAATTTCGTTCATGTGTCATCTCTAGTTCTTTAGTCTGTGTCATATCTAAGTTCATTTTCTTTTGATTCAGACACTTCACTTGCAGCAATCTTTCCAAGCAGCTGGCAGCTGCATAAATCTGTCAGGGCCATGTACTTAATAATCCGTATCCCAGCTAAAGAATGTGCTCAACCCTCTAGCCAGTGTGCTCCTCTCGCTTCCTCACCCTTCCACATTAGTCATTTTAGAGACGTGACGCCCACTTTGTGGAGCTGTGAGCGACGCGCATTTCCGCTAATACAAAAATTTCAAGTACCTGACGCCCTTTTAAAGAACAAGTACATGCTATATACATATACATACATACATATATATACATATTTGTTTTTTACATATATATATACATGTATGTTCGTGTGAGTGCAAGATTGCGATTCCCTCTGCTGGCCAAATCGGAGCAAAGGCAAAGGCAACAACCGCTTGCAAAAGTCAAAAGAGACGCTCGTGTCAAATAGAGGAAACAAGTTGTTGGCTGCTTGTGCGAAGGGTTACCTTAGCCAGTCGCAGTCTACTAACACATATACACATGTAACAAGTGCCAACACACACGCACACAAGCGAATAGTCCCCCAGTTGGCAGTTGGCAGTTGGCGCCTTGGCAATTCGCCGCAGAGTGCGAACTGAGAAACTATTTCACACACACACACACACTTACACAATATTACAATTTACGATACACACACACACACAGATGCATGCAGGCAGTCAGTCAGGCAGAGTGAATGCAGCGCGAATGGCAAAGCAAAGCAGAGTCGAGAGCGTTTGATAGTTGAGCGGCATTGCCGCTCACTAGAAAGCTGCTCGCACACATTAGCTTGCTCTCTCGCTCTCACATGGCTCTGTTATAGTAGTAGTTGCTGTTGCTGCTGCCGCTGCTGTTGCTGTGCGTTTGCCGCCTAAAGTAATCAATAAAATTGTTGAGGTGGGTTAGGAAACTGTTACGAAGCTGCCGCCGTTGCGGCCTGCCGCTCTCTGCTCAGACAGCGCTGGCCGCGACGTCAGCAGCATTTTTGACGTCGTCGTCGTCGTCGTCGGCGGAAATTGCGCTATTTTAAATAATGTTTATTTTGCGTTTGGACGTCTTTGTTTTTTGTTTGGCTGTATGTTGGGGGAGCGCTTTTTTTTGTTATTTTTCTGCTTTATAAATTTTGGCCTGCCATTGTTGTTGTTGCCAAATTGACATTTCACAACTTTTTTCTCTGCTAAAAGTTGAAAGATTTAAAGCAAACCTCAAATGGATTCAAAGCAAAACAACAAAAAAAGCTTAACAGATTTCCAAGAATTGACTAAGTTTATAGGTAGCTAGGCCCATGCAGACGCTTTTGAGGGGCATCAACAACAGTTATAATTCACACACACCTACACATAGATACAGTTTTATCTGTTTATCAATCAAATTTGTATAGCTGAGAATATTCAGGAAAGAGACACCGAAATGTGGCATATGAGCTCGGATATAGGTGAAGATTATAAAGAAATGAGTAGTTAAAAGAAAAGCTATATATATTAAGAGGTATAGGATATATGCAAGTTAACTATTTATGTAGATAATAATACTAATATGTGATTACAATTTTTAATCTGCACCTACAACAATCTAGTATATGCTACAGGGTACACTCTAGTTAAATATTTCACATAATACATATTAATTTATTTTATGTTTATAAATATATTTTATGTATATATATTTATTTCACATAAAAATAAATTTATACGTGCAATATATTGTATTACAGGGTATATTCTAGTCAAGCACTGACTAACTGATTTCCGTTTTGAGTAAATCTTTGATGTACATAAGAGAAACATCATTTCGTCATTTTCCTGATATGTAGAATTCAATATAGGGTATACTTCAGTCCAGCCCTCCCTGCTCAACTCGCAGTTTCTATTGTACCTACCTTACTCCACTCATTTCACATCGCCCAAAAGTGTTAAATACCTCAAATTCATATAATCATTATAGGGTATTTGCTAGTCAGGCATATGCTCTGCATATATTATACATTTTCCTTCTATAAGAACTTGCAATTTATTTCCCAATAAATTCCATTCCATAGCCCGTATTTTGTTAAATATATATAATTTATAGGGTAGCGTCAAGTCAAGCATTGCCTGTTGCCACTTCTCAATTCACTGGTCTTCTTCTAGCGTATATCCAGCCAATAACTGCTCACTTGCCCTTCTCTTTCTACTTTCTATATTTATGAATATATATTTATTATAGGGTATGTCCTAGTCGGGCACTTTCGCTGCTTTTCCACTTACAGTAGCGCTTCATCAAGCTCTTCTTGTAGGCCGCCGACCGTTCCGCCGGCTTCAGTCGCATCCTCGTTCGCTCGCAATGCGTTGTTGTCGCCTCTTCATCGGATTCACTGCCCGAGTAGGCGTGGCCACGCCTCCTGCTGCTTGCCACAGGAGCCGACGACGCAGCCGCAGCTGCTGCTGCTGCAGCACTGGCAGCATTCGCCGTTGCCGTGGCAGCGCTGCTCAGCGAGAGATCCAAAGGTGAGTCATAGCCATTTTGGTATTGCAGCTCCAACAGCTCCTCGTCATCAGCATCCGCTTCGATGTCCGCATCGGCGTCCTCCTCGAGCGTTTCCTCATCCTCAATGTCGCTCATTTGCTGCTGCTGCTGCTGCTCATGTTGCTGCTGTTGCTGGTGCTGCACTTGCAACTCGTTGCTGCTGGTGATGACGCTGCCGCGCTGCAGCTGCTGCTTGCGTTCCCAAAGTATCTTTGAAACATCATCCAAGGTGCTGCGCGTTTTATCTGGCTCGGCTTGAAGAGGTTGCTCGGACTGTTGCTGCTGCTGCTGCTGTTGCTGTTGCTGCCGCAGATGATTGTAGAGCACTTTGAACTCTCGGCAATCTGTGGCAATGTGCTCGGAGTCCTCCTCAGCAGCCTCAACTGCTGCCTGCTGCTTGTTCTCCTTTTTAACTTCGATTGCAACTTCTGGAGTTGCAACTTCTGCTGCTCCTGTTGCTGCTGCTGCTGCTGCTGGAGGTGTGGCAGCTGGACTTAAGCTGGGCGCAGGTGTTGGACTTTGTTGCTCTGACTTGATTATCTCTATGGCACCTTCTATAGCTGTTTTAGTTAGTTCTTCCGCATCCTTAGCTAGGCTCTCCGTTTCGGGCGTCGGCGAGGCGACAGGTGTGGGCGTGGGCGTGGCACATGCCGCAGCTGTCGGCGATGCTGCCGGCGAGGCGGATGCCGAGGAGGCAGAGCAGGCGGATGAAAGCGACAGCAGCGAGGAGGAGCTCGAGCTGGAGCTCGAACTGGACGACGATGATGATGATAATGAGGACGATGATGAGGCCGATGATGACGATGATGATGTTGTTGTGAGTGCCGCCGTTGCAAAATTATGTGCCGTGGCGGCCACCAAATGTTGCACCATTATCATTTTAGCAGTTTCTATAGACAAACAAACAAAACACACTCACAGGTTCTCCCGCTACACGTTGCACATGTTATTCATTTATTCAGGTAAATTTTTATTAGATTTGAGGTATATTTGCACTAATTCTGCTGCAGTTGGCGGCGGCTGCAGTTGGACACATTTTGTCACACGCAACGCGTAACGCGCATACGGAAACACCTAAACGTAAACGTAAACGTAAGACGTAAAAGTCCGGCAACAACAACAACGTATTGTGCTTGACGTTTGGCTTTGCTGCTGCTGCTGTGTCTCGCTTTACTTTGCTTTTTGCTTTTTGCTTTGCTGTCAGCCGCGGCACGTCATTTATCTCTTACGGTATCAGCAAAACTAAAATCTAAAGTCAGCACAAAAAGCACTGCCGAGTGTTTATTAGGCGCAAACAAACGTTGCAGGCGGCGACTGCGACGCGACTGCAGCGTGCGATGTCGCTGGCAATAAGCGTCGATGCCGACGTCGACGTTTCTGGCAAACGCGCGCGCGCGCCCCACTCACAAACACAGAGTCAGCCAGTGAGAGAACGACAGCCAGAGCGAGAGAGACAGGTGGGAAGGCAACAAAAAAAACAGACGAGAAAAGAAACAACAACGATGAAAATAAAAATGAGCAAGCGACTGCGACAGCGACGGCGACTGAATGGGGCTCGCTTGCTCGGCTCGCGCCAACTGGAAGAGCGCGAGCCATGAAATGTTATTGGGACCCGCTGCGCTATTGCGAAAACGATGTCGGCGTCGCAGTCGCCTTCGCCGTCGCAGTCGCGGTCGGGAGCGCGCCAAAATGGTAAAGCAGCAAACGTAACAGTTTTTGCGTTTCGAGAGCAAAATGTTTGGCGCTCTCTTTTGCTGTTGCTGTTCGTATGTAAAATGTAAATACGTGTGCATGCTTGTGCTTACATCTGTTTGTATGTCTGCATGTATGTAGACACATACTTATGCATGTGTTTCGCTGCTGCTGCTGCAGTTAAGGCTGTTTGAGTTGGGTGGTTTTGTGTGCCACATGCGCATTTGCATTGCATTTTCTCCTCTAGGGACATTGAGTGGCAAACATAGCTAACCGGCACAGTGGTCCAGAATATATAACTTTTCATTTATTTTGCATGCAACAGACATACATACATACGCAAGTTGTTCTATGCTTGACTAGCAGATACCCTTTAAAGAAAGCTAAGCAATTAATAATCAGCTTTTTGTAATGATCTTGAAAACACACTTTTCCTGCTCAATTCTATCAAAGCAACAGCAGCATTTCCTTGTTAGCCTGATCTGCCGTGTAGATCAATTATGCATACATAGTACACATACACACACACACATGCATGTAGTTGTGTCTGCCTCTCTGGTAATAGGCGAAGCGACCCAGACCCAGTGCGTTTACTCCAGTGGAGCAAGTGGCGAGCAATTGCAGCTATCTGGACACCCAAATGGGTCAGGCCAAGTCAAAAGGGCTGTGCGATCATGGGGGAGCAGCACCAGCAGCAGCAGCAGCACTGAGTGCAAAATGTGCCAATGCGTGTGTGTGTGTGCGAGAGTGCGACAAGTGAGCAGGAATTGACGATGCCGACGTCGACGTCGTTGTCGTTGTCGCTGCTGCAATATCGTCGTCGTGCAATCGAAGCGACTATGACTCAATGCAAGTGTGTGCGAGAGAGAGAGAGAGGGAAGGCGTGAGAGAGCGAGTGAGCGAGTGAGCATACAAGAGCAAAAGTGTGCGCTCTCGGTTACCGTCGTCGTCGCCGTCGCCGTAGCCGTCGCCGTCTCTGTAACCGTCACTGTTTGACGATGCCAGTAGAGCAAATTTTCACTTTCCGTTTGTTTAGTTGTTGGGGGCCTTTCCATTTACTTGCCAATTGCAATTGTGTGAGTGTCTCTGTGTGTGTGTGTGAGTTGCTCTCTCACAGCTCAACATGTGTGTGTCTGAATATTGCAAATGAAGGAAGCAGAACAAGAGCTGTAGAAGATGAAACAGAAGGAAGAGTTTGGCGTTTGGTGTTTGGCTGTGCACAGAGGTGGATTGAGGGTAGCAGGTATGGGGAGGACTGCATGGAAGCCATGGGGAGAACTTTAATGAGGCGACGACAACGACGACGACGACGTCGCTGGCGACACAGACATACTTTTCGTTAAGCTGGTGTGCGTGCGAAATGAGTCCAATGTACCGACAACTGGTAGCTGAACTGAGAAGGGGGTGGGGAGCGCAGACAGCTCCTTTGGCAACAACACAAAATACACACAGACATGACTAAATAGAGAGAGAGAGAGAGGGAGAGAGGGGGACAGGGGTGTGTAAAGGGGCATAGGGACAGACACATAGAGCTGTAAAAGAATTTTTGAAGAGGAAGCGTATTAGGTGGGCACCTCGGCGAACTGAACTGGAACTGGAACTGGCACTGAGACTGACTCTGAGGTTTAGGCTCGAGTGCTGGAGCTTAGGCTTCTGTGAAGTCGATTCATGTTTCATGTTTCAACAAAAGTCATTGAACAGACGACGACGACAACTGCTGCTCCTGCTCCTGCTCCTGCTGCTGCTGCTGCTTCTGGCAACGTCTCAGCTCAGACGTTAAGTCAAATGGTTAGAAAGTGTCGGAAATGTATCGCTTTACTTGCCACCCGCATGCTCGCCTGCCCAGCTCCAGCTTCAGCTCCAGCACCCACTCCCGAGCTCCTTCGAGAATGATGCGAATCGCCGCGTCATCGGCGAGACAACATTTTCGGAGTAAACAGCAGTGAATGACCTCATATCATCTAATACACGCGCCAAGCGCCCAAACCCCGGCACCGCCCCTGGCCCAGACTAGCCTGCAGACTGTCGAAGCTCCCGAGTCTCTCATTCTCAGAGCGAGTCTCAGTCGACGATTACGATGGCAACGGCAACGACAACGACAGCGACGACGACGACGACGACGACGACGACGTCGACGTCGATGTCGACGTTTGTCAAACTTATTTTTATGCGCTTCTCTTTCACACAAAAAATCATCAGACTTGTAATTGTTACGGTTTCGTCTTATACACATACATATGTACGCAATATGAATGTATAGGGGGCGGGGTGGGGGCGTGTCCGCTGTAGGGTTGCAAGCAGATCTCTTTGTTTGGCTGCTCGGTAATCTGGTCAATGATGTTAGCTCTTTGTCTGCCCCCCAACCAGCACCCGCCCCCAGGGCAGTGGGCGGGGTCAGTTGTAGGTTAAGCGACGAGATGACATTTGATTTTGATTCTGATGTCGATTTTGATTTCCAGCTTAAGAGATCCACTATAAAGATAGTTCTATAGCATAATTTCGGCAAATTGTATTGCGGGTCAAAGGGCAGGCGAGCTGAAGGCATGGCCAACGTGAGCAGACAAACTGCAAATTTCTGGAATAATTTTGACATTTCAAGTGATAACAGAGTGAAGACCAAATTACAATGAAACGATCTGTAATATTTTTCAAAATTTCAAGAGATAATGCACAGACTTTGAATCGAAAAATAATGTATGTAACTTAATTAATTATATTGTATCAAGAGCTTACAAATGGAGACAAAGCAATTCGAATTACTTAAGAAATATATATAATAAATGTCTTATAATATTTCATAATGTTTCATATATTAATCACAATATACAATATTATATCCATCAATGAAGTTCATTTGCACAACTTCCAAGCTTTATCAATCAATATTGCCTGATCAAGCGATAACATTTCCAAGCTTTACGCTTGAAACATCTGGGAACTGATTATTTGCATACAGACAACAGTTAGGTACAGTGTTAAGAGCCAAGTGCTTTAAGCAAGAATTGCTGAGCACCTTAAAGCAAATTCTGTTCAACTCCATAGCCAAGTGTTTGATGCTAGATATTATACAGAGTTTTAACCAGGAGTTCTAGTCAACAGCTTCAGCCAGGAGACTTTGATTAAAGCCTTAACAATGAGCTTTATCCATGGGCTTTATCAAACGATCAGCCTCTAAGCTAGGAGTGGACTAGAGACTAGACTAGAGTAGAGTGACCTACTCTAGAGAAGAGCTTGAGTCAAGCGCTGTAGTGAAAAATTATAGGAACTGTAGCCAAGAGCTTAAGCTAAAAGCTTTAGCCAAGGGCTTGCACACAGATGTTAAGCCAGAGTTTATAGTCAAAAGACAGCCAGAAGCTTCAGTCAGCAGCTTTATCCAAGCGCTTTAGACAAGAGATTTAGCTTTGAGCATTATCAAAGAGCTTTAGGCTAGGTGCTTAAGCTAGCATCGTTATAAGAGCTCTAGATAATTGACTTGGCCCAGTGTTTCAGCCAACAGCTTCAAGCCAAAGCGCTTTCTTTGCAGATCGTTGCAATTCTTCAGGAAATTTCCAGCGCATGTTTTTGCTCAAGCTTTTGTTTTCTTTTTTTATTGCTGTTTCTGTTTGTTTTTTTTTTTTTCAATTTTTTTTCATTGTAATTGCATTTGTATTGGCATTCACCTTTTCATTCAAAAAGCAACTAGCTCAGCGCTTTTATTGCCTAACAGCAACAACCTTCAGCTCAACTGTTTCCCCATTTCTTCGACAACAACAGCAACAACGAAGAGAAGAAGCAGCAGAAGACGAAGAAGTTCAGTTGCATAAATAAAACAACGCACTTGACCGTCAGCGAAAGACATAATTATCATTGTTAATAATTAACATTGGAGACAGAAAACAAAAAACTGTTGTCTCTTGTTTTTTGCCTGACCCACAGTGCGTATGAGTAACACTTTTAAATGTGTTGTAAATGCGGCCTTTTACATGGCTATTACAAGCGAGCAACATGGCAAAGAGAAACAAGAGTGAAGCGAGCTGAAGAAGTTGAGCCAAGAAGAAATTGTAAGAGACAGAGATGGAGAGAGGGAGAGAGGGAGAGGGGAGACGCCAGAGGTCAAGGAACAAGCAGCAAGGGGCGTGGCAGTGTGACTCGTTCTAGACAACGCTAGACAATCATAGTGCATAATCAAGCTTTGTCCGAGCAAACAGTTTTCCTTTTACGCTTTTATGTGTTTTAATTAAAGCTTCAATCGAAATCGAAAGCCAACGCCAGACGCGCATTAAATGTTGTTCAAAAGGAAATAGCTGAGTCGAGCAAGCAGCAGGCAGCAGGCAGCAGCAGCAGCAGAGTTTTTTCTTGCTTGCACTTGACAACGAAACTGACAACAACAAACAATGGCATCCTACTTTTTAGCCACAAAAAAAAACAACAACAGCAACGGCAACAAAACAAGTTGCTCATACGCCCCGTTGGCCCGCTTAGCCGCTGTGGCATTGTTTGTGCCTCGTCTGCAATGCTTTGCTTAGTTTTTTTTTGTTTTTTTTTTTTTTTGGTTTTCCTTTCTGTTGCACTTGCACTTTCTTTTTGCATTATGGCGTGTGGAAAAACTTTCGATTTTCTCGCATAAAAATGGAGAAAAAAATAACGAAAAAGTAAATTATTTTTAAAGAAAATGAAAGCGAGAAGTGCAACAACACAGAGACTGAGACAGAGACAGCAACAGCGACTGCGAGACGGACGACTCACTCCTAACCGAGTTAATAGCTATGTGTGGAAACTTGTGGAAAACTCTAATCAGGTTTTCCTTAGCCACCACTGGCAAGAGCAGCGCCCTAAATTTGCAGCTTGGCTTTACGATGCGCCGTTTGCTTTTATGGCCCAGCACTTTGAAGAGATTGCTGGCGACTTGGGAATAGAATCTAATATAGAGAGAGTTGCATTGGCTGAACTTAAGGATACCCTAGACTGCATCTTATGCTCTTATGACTGATCTTATGCACTTTGTGCTCTTGTTTTCTAACAGTGAATATAGCACGATCTTCAAATATTTTAACTTTTCTCACTCATTGAGAATCGCTCAAACGATTCATTAAAATATAAAGCGAATTACTTAACATAACTTGGCCAGTTTTTATGAGACTATGGGCTTAATATTAATGCTAGCTGCTCCGATCTTCAATTTTATCAATTTTATGTGATCTTTAACTGATCTTTGATCTTCCCAACTTCCACTCTTCAATCATACGATCATCTCTAATCTTTATTCTTTTGATATTTGATCTACTTATCTTTCATTTAAAGATCTCCTATGCGCTGATCTTCGATATTCTCTTCTTGGATCCTGTTATGGTTCATCTTCTTCCGATCTACGCATCGATCTACTGATCATCTGAGCATCTTCAATTTATTCATCTTCAGTCTTCCAACTTCTATCGTCCAAACTTCGACCATCCGAATTGCTTCTGTGATCCTCTTAACTTTGATTTCCCGCTCCTCAACCTTTCTATCTTAGATCTTTCGATCTTTCTAACTTTGACTTTCCTATCTTTCGCCCCTAGCAAACCACATTTTATCGAATGCATACAGATATCTAAAAACAATTCTTTTAAAGATACAAATTTTTGTTGATATATGATCCATAAACCTTACTATATCAGCTATCTCAGCTATATGCTGACTCGTTGCATTTGCACGAATGTCTGAACAGTTAGACTAATTATATACGTCAGCTTCAGTGTTAGACGAACACAAAGTCGTGTGACTCCAATTGTGATGTTGCATTGAGCGAGACTTAATGGCCGCATCAACGGTCACGTGCCACCTGCAACTTGGCAACTTGGCAACTTGCAGCTAGAAAAAGAAGAAGAAAAACAATCATGCTTTTGCTAACCGACTTCGCCAGGTTGGATGACTTCAGAGCCCGTTTGCATTTGTATGCATCGTCGGACATTCATAATGAAAGTGAATTCACTTCGCATTGCTTTTTGCTTTTTTGCTTTTTTGTGCAACAGTTGCCAATTGGCTAGCTGCTTCTATATATATATGGCTAATTTCTAATGCGCTCAGCCTCTTGCGCCCCCTCTCTCTCTCCCTCTCTCTGTTGCAGAAACCAGTTGAGTCTGTCCCTGTCTCTCTCACTCTTTGGCCATCGTCGTCGGCCCTGGTAACACTGACTGACTGACTGACTGACTTCTTCGCCATGCGGCGAAAACGTATACAGCCAAAGGAAATCGCTTCGCAAAAAGCAAAAAAAAAAAAAAAGAAACAGAAAAGAAAACGTGCCTCACATCTGGTCAGGCGCTGCGACTGTGTGTGCCACATGTGGCCAGTTTTGCCGTTCGCCGCTCGCTCGATGCGATGCTATCGTTTGCTTGCCTCTTGATTTTCCCAGCTTTTCTGGCCAAGCCGGAAAGTATTTATTTTAATTAACGATCGAGCCGCGTTGGAGTGTTCGATTGTATTCTCCAATCAGCAGAGCTAAGCCTCGGCTCGCCGACTCTTGCTGATTATTGTTTGACCAATTTCCGAAAGCTATCAACATGTGTGTGTAAGCAACTTTCGCTTTAGCTGTGATTTGAACTGAAAGGATTTGCTCCTAGCCTACGTTCAGTCATTGCGTATACGCACTGTTTGACATTCTCCATTTTGAATGTGCCTAACGAAGGAAATCTGTCTGAATTGTGTCGCCTTAGGAATTTATATTATTAATTTTATAATTATAATTAGCTATAAGTCAATAGCAAAGCATAGGCATTGCGTATACGCAGCGTATACTGCGTCTATAGCTATGCATACAACTGCAGTTTTTAGTTCAATTAGACCAAATATATATTTAAAGAGTAATTATTTAACAATATATTTAAAAAATAAAGTATTTTTCGCTATGACTCTATATCACGGCATATTGTGTATACGCATTGTATGCCTAGTAAACTATGCGTTTTTAAGCAATTTTCTTTTGAAGCCCTGACAAAGATATATTTCTACAGTATTCTATCTGCACAATATTTGATTTACCTCTTATATTTGGCTACATATGGATATCATCAATGTCATATCAAAGCTCATTGCGTATACGCACAGTTTAACCTTGCTAGAAACATTTGTGCTTAAGAATACAATATATATCATATAACATATCTAATAGACATAATTATCCAATAACTATTTTATCTCTCTCTTGTATATCAATATAAATCAGAGTCTAAAGTATATTGCGTATACGCATAGCACACCAAAAGCTGTATACATAAACCCAAATAAACAAGAAACTTAGAGCACTTGATCTCATATTAATGAACAGCGTAGAGCATTGGCCTAGCTAACTGCAGTCTATAGGCCCAACTACACAATATTTGTATCCTTGATTAGCAGCTACCTAGGCTAACATTCAGCAGTAGCTGAGGTGCCATTAATTGCAAATGCTTTTCAGCATTTTCATACTCAATATTTACAAGTTTTATTTGCTCGCAACAATACGTGATGGCTGGCTGGCTGGCATCCCCTCTCTAACAACAATGCATCTAAACATCCATATCGAAATGTGCATTGAAATGTTTCTCGAAGTCTCCGAACTAAAAGTTGATTAAACTGCACAATAACAAACGGCAACAACAACAATTTTCAAGTTCAACACAATGAATATCAATTTGAAAGAGCTGATGTTTTTTGTTGGAAATTTTCCAAAATGCATAGCTATAATAGAGTGTGTGCGAGTGTGTGTGTGTGTGTGTGTGTGTGTGTGTGTGAGTGTGTGTTCGTGTGTGTGACAACAAAAGATGCAGCTACAGCAACAACAACAACAACATATGGAACGACTTAATCAACATAATTCTCACACATTATAACGAACTGATTAGTACCTATGAAGAAGCTACACTAAAATCAGCTATAAAAGTTCATATTGTAAGCTATATATATATATATATATACATCTAAATCTGTGTGTGTATAAATTTCATTTTCGTTTGATTTGCATACCCTGCAAACGTCTATCATAAACCTATTACCCATTGAATCTAGAGACTCCTCACAGCTGGAGCAATAGAGTTGAGATTTGTATAAAGATATTATATATACTATACATATACTATATATATGTACAATATTTTTACAAACTCAGTTGTCTATAATGAAAGTAGGAGCTATAGAAAGCTAAAGCTAGCTAAGTTTCATATGCTATACTAATACAACTAAACTTTTCATATTTCATTTTTATTTCTTAAGCAAATTTAAAAAATTTAAAATTTAAAATTTAAAATGATCAAAATAAATAAATTAAAATATAATATAATAAAAATAAAATATAATATAATATTTAAAATTTTTTATAATAATATATACAATATTTTTTTAAACAATACTAAAATAATAATATTTAAAATTATTTTTCTATAAAATTTCTTAGTAAAATTCTTTAAATTTCTATTATTTTGCTTGATTTTCCATCAAATTATTGGCAGAAAAATTGTCAAGAACATGGCTTGAATTAAATACAAGAAAAGTTAAGCAAATTTAAATGAATTATTTTAAGACTTTTTATTTGACTAAATTAAAGCTAAGAGAATTAATCAAAATCTATGCTCACTTTTTCAATTCAAAAAATACTAAAACAGCTTTACAACATGTTACTACTCATTACAGGGTATCTACTAGTCGCACGCACTCTAACAGCCTGGTCTTACTTGTTTTGGTTTAAGTTTTTGTTGTTTGTTTATGTGTTTTATTGAAAAAGATTTTCAATGCCATTATTGTGCATGTCTGTCTCTGTGTGCATGTGTGTGTGCCTCTGTGTGTGCGTGTGTGTGTGTGTAAGTTGTAAATGCAAGCAAAGCAAACGTCCGTCTAACTGTACGACCGTCAACCGCAGACATTGGGACAGAGAAGACAGAGACGACAGGCATTAGAGGCGTCGGCAGACGGCGGCCACTGACGCTAACGCTGACGTTGACGCTGACGTCGACGCTGACGTTGACGTTGGCGCTGACAGCAACCAGCGACTGCAGAAATAGCTTAGCTGACGACGACAGCTCATCCAAGTTACTTTTTTTTTGTTTTGCATTAGCTTTAGTAACTGTTACTAATATAGATACAGCTGGACATCTATATATAAATATATATAATATATAACTTTTATATATAGATATAGATATGTACTATAGATAGACGCACGCTTTGCCATACTTTTCTCCATTTCCTAACTTTTTACACATAAAACTTCTAAGCTCTGCTCTTGAGCTACACACTTTGTAGAAGCTTTTATGGCTCTATAGACAGCTGAATCTGTACCAAAGGAAATAGTTATCTATGACAATAGACTATATATAATAGACTATAAATATAATCTATCAAATATTCATATTTTAAATACTTTAAATCAGCAAAGCAAAATTCAATGTGAGGCACTTGATGTCAGTGCCCTTCCCAGGTCATACTTTCAAGAAGAGTTTCCTTTAAAAATGCTTTGCTACAATCAATATATGATCATATTTAACCTTCTCTCAATTGCCAAAAACTTGTCTACAAACTTCTAACTCCCAACTACTTTCACTTAACTCTTCTAGCAACCCGCGTTATTTGTCTAATTATTTAAATACGCTTCTATCTCTTGGCACAAAAGCCTTTTCCATAATCAGTCATAATCCACACTCTCTGCTGCCGCAAAGTCTTCAGGCAACCCTCGCTTGACAACACTAAGCTGTGTAATTATGAATAAGTATACATTGTGTGCATACGCTCAAAGAAAGTTTTTGCACCGACATGGATGGCCGGCAGCCGGCAAATTGATCGTGCAATAATTACTGCATAGCTGCTGCAACTAGCTGCAACTAGCTGCAGCATCAAATGTTGCTGTGGCTGCTGCTGATGATGATGAAGTTGTTGCTGCTGCTGCTGCAAATGGAAAGCAACGAGAGGGAAAGTGTTTTTTTGCCAGCTATTGGCAGTTTTCATTTTCCATGGCATGCTGCCCGTCTGCTAATAGTGCCAATCGCATAACACACACATACACACACACACACACATGCACGCTCACAGAGTGACAGAAACACATTGGCATTGAAACGAGTCAAACGTCGTTTGCCTGCAGCTGGCAGCGGGGCAACGGCAATACACGCTACCTACCCTAAGTGAGATCGATCTACAACTGCAACAACAGCAAGCAGCGAGCAGCGAACAGCGCACAGCAAACGGCAGCAACTGCAACAACTGCAACAACAACGACATCAAATTTACACAAACTGCAAAACTGCAAACGACATTCAACCAATAGAAGTCAAAGTTCTGTGAGAAGGCGACAGATAACACGTCACTTGACTCGAATGGGGACATGGACAACATGCGTGCCAACCCACCCTGCCGCCCCGCCAAGCGACGCGACCCGACAGCGACGCTCTGCTCCCTCGCCCTCGTCGCGCCACTCACGATTTGCGCGCCGAGCCACTCGAACGAACAGTCAGCGATGTGAATCGGAATCGGAATCGGAATCGGAATTGAAATCGGAATCGTCGTTAGCGTCGTTCGGCCCCCTCTCGGCCCCTCTAGCTTTTGCTACACCAATCCCACGCCTCTTCCTCTCCCATCAACCCACTTCAGCGCTTGCATCTAAAACATTCTCAGCTCTTGAGTTGAAAACGTTTTCAAATGCTTTTCGGTACAATTTTCTCTCTCTCTCTCTCTCTGTCTCTCCCTCTCCCTCTCTGTTCTCTTTGTTTATATATTTTATAGAATTTGCGCGTATCGAACGTTGCATTTATTCTTGCCTCTTCTTGTTGCAACTTGACTTGGCCCAAAACGGGCGCCAAAAACTGTGGAACGGGCGCAATTTGTTGCCGTTTTATGGTCGTGGCTAGGCTGCCTATCGGTAGCTACAACAACAGCAACAAAGGCAATCAAACAACAAATAAACATTTTTCATTTTAATTTGTTGCAGCTCGCCGTTCGCAGCACTTGTTCAATGTTCTCTATGCTGGCTGCCTACAGGTAATCGATGCATACACAGGTAACTCTATAGCTGCATTTATGTTGCCAACGTGTGTTGTTGCCTCATGGGAGCACTCAAGTCGGCAGCTTTTTGTTAGTAATTTATTTGTATTTAAATGTTCGTTTAGATCTTGTGGAATTGCATAACATTAGCTTAGTTTAGAGAGGTTTGGCTTTTGATATTGTTTAGAGTGGATTTTAAATATTTCATTAGCATTTCTAAATTCTGAATTTCGCTTTGATCGCTTAATGCCTCTTCTCGTCCTCTCTATTTCTTTCGATTTCTTTTGGATGGATTTCAGATTCCATCAAGTCTTCTAATATCCATAGCACTGGAATCTTCCACTCAATCTCTCTACCTCTCTTTATCTCTCTCTATGATAGGGTTTCTTTCCATCCTCTATCATCATCATCATCTTTGGAGCTCTCTCTATCATTCATATGCCTCTTAGTTTCATTGTCTCCTCCTTTCATTGTCTCCTCCCATATTCTCTTATATCGTCCGTTTCTTCCTCTCTCTCTCGCTCTCTCTCTGCTCTCTCTCTCTCTCTCTCTCTCTCTCGCTGCTCTCTCTCTCTCGCTCTCTCTCTCTCTCCCTCACTGTCTTTCACTTTTGCACCTCTGTTTCTCTGTTGCTCACTTTCTTTATCTCTTGTGCTATATCTATACCTACTTTTCGATACATCGAGATCTCTCTCGATATCCATCGATATCTCATCTCTCTATCCTGCATCTCTCTATCTCTCTCTCTCTCTCTCTCTCTCCTCTCTCTCTCTCTATCACTTTTGCACCTCTGTTTCTCTGTGCCTCTCTCTCACTCTTTCTCTCTCTCTCTATCTATCTATTTATCTCTGTCTCTTCCACTCTTTCCTTCATATTGCTCTCTTTTCCTATTCTGTGCCCGTCTAGTCTTTCCCATTTCTCAGCTTCTTTCTATCTTTATCTCTCTCACACTCTCTCTCCCTTTCTACTACTTATTCTCTTACTCTTTCCTATTCATTGGTTTTATTAACCAGCTTTGGTTCTTCCTAACCATCGCTCTGCTGCCCGCTGCCCGCTGCCCGATGTCTTTGATCCTGTTTGATCCTCAGTGTATCTCTGTCTCTCTCTCTCCCTTTTCTCGCCCTATTTCTCGCTCCACTATTGCTCCATTTATCTACCTCGCCCACATTTTATATATATTTTTATTCATATATATATATATTCCCGCTCACTCAATGCGTATCAGTTTTCAATTATCATTTCATTATCTGCCAAATACGATCTCTAATAACAGCTCAATGAATAACACTTACCTACGGCAACACCCTGTAACGGCAACTGAAGCCTACACACACACACACACACACACACACACACACACACACACACACTCGAGCAATATGCATTTTATTTGCTTAGGCATATTTTTAATTTGCGAGGAAGGAGAACAAATAATGAGGCACTGCATAGATAGATACGACGACAAACTGCACTCGAACAACAACAACAACAACAGCATCAAGAAGAAGAAGAAGAAGAGCTACAACAATCAACACGAATCAAACCGAATGAAATTCACGAATCAAAACGAAACGAATAAAAATACAAATAATAAAATAGCAACAACAAATTTCCTTTTCTAGGTCTAGGCCAGCTGAACTGCAATTACATTCTAAAATATGCACATATGTTTTCTTCGAGTGTATGTGCCGCACACACAGAGAGAGAGAGAGAGAGCGGGAGAGTGAGGGAGCGGGCGCGAGAGAGTGTGTCTATGTGAGGCGCGAGTCTTTAAGAGTTTGCCTGATACTCGTCTGCACTTGACTATGGAAAGTATATAGAAGATATAGCTGTATATATGTGTGTGTATATATGGCAGATATACGTTTGATATATGCTATATATATCGTTCTATATGACTGCCTAGCCTAACTGTTTCCCAGTTGCAATTGCATTCATAATTTAGCGCTTCTTGGCCATTATTTGCCTTTTGGCCATAAATATTAAACTAGATATATCTATATAGACATATATCTGCTAAATATATATAGATTTATGCATGCATATATATATACACATTCGATTATAGATGCACACGTTGTCGTGCTCAACAGACATCCGCCTAATATATTTTTTTTTTGCAGTTGCAGTTGTTGTTCTCATTGTTGCTGCTGTTGTTGTGGCTCTTACGCATGCAGCGTTTCGCTTTCAATTTTGCGTGCCTCAGGTTGCGTCTCGCATCTCCCTCTCTCTCTCTCTCTCTCTCTCTCTCTGTTTATTCTTTTTGAAGGACAGACTATGTCTATGCTGTCTATGTTGTTGATGTTGTCGCTGTGTGCGCCTGGGTGTCGATCTGAATACCGAAGCCAAAGCGACCAACGCACAACACACACACACACACACACACACACACACACACATAAACAGGCATACCTTAAGACACGCACACACATACATACAAACACATATATATATATACGTCTGTAGCCCCTTTAATATATCTATTAAATCTTGCAACTTTGTAGCAGCATTAAACAATTGATCTAGCTACGCATTATTAATAACTATATACATACATATATACATTATATACACATATATACGTCTATGTGTCTGTTTGTACTGTAACATAATTTGCCTACAACTTGTTATGTAAATGATATCAAAGCCTATGAAGTTAGCCTTAACAAAATTCTAAATAAATTAAGTCTAAGTGAAAGACAAAATGTTTATGGACCTTATAACTATTAACTGATTCGAGTTCCTTAATAATAAAAAGATTCTTAAGATTCATATATATTATATACAGGAAATTTGAGATTTTGTGTTACACATTTTTTTTTTTGTAATAGTTTGTTGCAGCTTGTGGCAGATTCTAAAGCACACTTAGCTCTAGGCCTTATCTAGTGAGTGGACGCCTATGCGCGTTTAGATATCTTAAAGTATTATATAATAGTATTCAATTGATATATATATATATATATATATATATAGTAAAAAAGCGCAAGTAACTAAGGCATTTGGCCTAGAGAACAATGACACAGCGTGCATACTTCAGACTGGTACTAGAAACCCGGATGCTTTAGATGCCTAAATATATAAAAGGAATTTGTATACAATATATTATAATATTATAGAGCTATAACTCTAAAATAGACCTTTATATATATACTATATTTATCTACATTTAGCCTGCACACAGCCAATTAGTCCGCACACGTCGTGGATGACACAGATACATTTTGCAGCTAGCGTTGCTTTTCCGCACATTTTCCTCATTTGCTCGAGCGTAATTTGCTGCTTCTTCTTTTTATTTTTATACAAAAACTTTGCTCGCCATATAAATGTGTATCATGCATATCCGTTTACACAGATACTAAGCAAGCTAGTGTGTGTGTCGTGTCGGCACGATCTGAAGATCTATAAAAGCTAAACAGATTATAGCAAAAAAGATGCTGCAATGTGAGTGGGTGGAAATATATAGGTGGGTGGCCTGACGACTGATTGATAGAAGGTGATAATTAGGCACACACTAGCATATAGAAATGCAATAGTAAATGCTTGCCAATGGGTCACAAGTACCAGCAGAGCACATCAGCTGGAACTGGAGCTGGAACCGAGACTGAAACTGGAACTAGCGCTCAGCGTACTGCGCTCAAAGTGTTTGCTGAATGGGATATGCAAACAAGCAGCAAGAACGAAAAAAAAACTAAGAGAAGCAGTAGAAAGAAAAAAATAGCAAGAACCAAGAGCAGTTGATTTTGTATAATGAAGCGCCTCGCGCCAATGAAAGCAAAACGACTGCGACGCTGGCAGAGAAGTAGACGACGACAACGACGACAGCGGCAGCGTTGTTGACGATGCGCATCTAAGTTTTTTCGATGTCGCGGGGCAAAGGAGAGCTTTCGCAGACTCTCGCGAGTAACTCTCTATGTATGCATACATGTGTGTGTGCGCTTATGTGTTTGCCTTGCGTTTGCTGCTGCTACAAGTACACACACACACATACACAGCATACATAAAATACAGCGTCACGCGAGTGCAGCGAACTAATTCAAGGCTGCATACCACACGCTACAGCAAAGCAAAAATAAAGCTTTCGTTGTATTAGTGTGTTACTCTTCGCTTGGTTGGGCTCGCCGCGGCGAGTGTGAGCGAAATGTTTTTGCTCTCAGCGTATATATGCATGTGCATGTGCATGTGGCTGAGTTTGCAAATGTGTTTGTGATTGTGTTTCTGTTTTGTGTTTGTGCTTGTGTTCGTGTATTTGTGCACAGGCAAGACAAGTTCAGCGCTAAACATTCAAAGCCGACCAAAACTAAGCGCAGCGACGAAGTTGGGGGCGAAGAAGCAGACTGAGATCTGAGACCTGAGACTGAATGACTGCGGCTGTGACTGTGACTGCGACTGCGACTGCGACTGCGAGAATATTGTAAGGTTGTATCATCAGCAGCAGCAACAGGCATGATCATCATCATGGCGATCATCATTATCATCAACGTTGTCATTTGGCGCTGGCTTTTGTTTTCATTTCTGCTTTATAACGAGATGCGAAGTCGGCGGCACACGCTCTAATGCAATCAACACAGCAAGCGAACGTCGCACAAGCTGTGAAACTGGAACTGGAACCAAAACACACGCACACATACACAATTGCAAGCTCCTGTCTCTGTCGCTCTCTCTCAGCCCTCCCTTTGGTAACATTCAGGGGGAACTGTATTCAGTTCATTTGCTCAATTCTTGTCGGTTTGTTGTTGTTGTTGGTCTTGTTGTTGTTTTTGTTGTTCCTGTTGTCACTTTTTTCATTTTGTTGGTTTTCTAATGGGAACAGCGAAATGTGTTTTGCCTTTCTGTTGCTGCTGCTGTTGTTGTTGTTGTAGCTGCCATTGCATATGGAAAAGCATTGTGGCTGTCGCCGCATTTCATTTTCATTGGCCGTAATCGCATATGTATATAGAGAAAATGCATTTCGTATCCCCGTCCCGTTCCGCCATTTCCACCTCTGTTCCGCCTATTCACCACCCCACCAGAGCTGCTGCTGCCGATGCCGCTGTTCACCACCCTATAGATGTGCTCTATTATTACTTTTCGTTTTCTGTTTTGTGTCTGTTTTGTTGTTGTTTTTGCTATTGCTATTGCTGTTGCTTGTTGTTGTTAGCTGTTTGGGGTGAAGGTGAAAACTTGCAGCACAACGGGAGACTCAACGACGATCGTCGACCGACAAATAGTTGCCGATCGTTTGTTTTTGTTGTTGCTGTTTTTGTTTGGTGTGTTAATGGGTTACAGTGCAATTAGGACAGTGTGCCTGTGGAGCAATTGCTGCTGTGTTTGAATATGCAATTGAAATTTCATGTTTAACGCCTGCCTAGGTGAGAAAGTGAGAGCGTATTAAAGTAATGAAAAGGAATAGATTTGACGATAAGCTATATAGCTATATAGGCTGCATGATTCAATAGTCAATATAAGTGAGAGAAAGGTAAGTATTTGCATATGAATTATGTATATGTAATATATATATATATGTAAGCCTCTAAAGATCTATAGCAGGATGCGTATACTTTTCTATATTTATAAGAAAATCATTAACAAAATCTTGTTCTTGCTCTTTTTGTTAGCCTTGCTCGAATCTAGCTTTGCGGATTTGGGTTATTCTTGTTAAGCTGCGCCACGCCCTCTTCATCTGTGTGCCAAAAACTCATTACAGATATATCTTTTATTGATGGAGTCGCCATTAATCAATTGCAAAACAAAATGGCGCCCAGAATGACATCATGTAAGACACAAAAGAGACGAATGACAAAAGACTCGACATCCATCTAACACACACAAAATAAATATGTATAAAGGTGAGGCTCCTGCAAGGGGTTACGTATTAAGAGCCCAAACGCAATTGCAGCTCAAGATGAACGACTATCAAATACTCTGTTAATGTGTAGAGAGAGAGCTACAAGTTTGGAAGTGACTATATATAGAGTATAGAGTAGAGAGTAGAGAGTAGAGAGTAGAGAGTAGAGAGTAGAGAGTAGAGAGTAGAGAGTAGAGAGTAGAGAGTAGAGAGTAGAGAGTAGAGAGTAGAGAGTAGAGAGTAGAGAGTAGAGAGTAGAGAGTAGAGAGTAGAGAGTAGAGAGTAGAGAGTAGAGAGTAGAGAGTAGAGAGTAGAGAGTAGAGAGTAGAGAGTAGAGAGTAGAGAGTAGAGAGTAGAGAGTAGAGAGTAGAGAGTAGAGAGTAGAGAGTAGAGAGTAGAGAGTAGAGAGTAGAGAGTAGAGAGTAGAGAGTAGAGAGTAGAGAGTAGAGAGTAGAGAGTAGAGAGTAGAGAGTAGAGAGTAGAGAGTAGAGAGTAGAGAGTAGAGAGTAGAGAGTAGAGAGTAGAGAGTAGAGAGTAGAGAGTAGAGAGTAGAGAGTAGAGAGTAGAGAGTAGAGAGAGTAGAGAGTAGAGAGTAGAGAGTAGAGAGTAGAGAGTAGAGAGTAGAGAGTAGAGAGTAGAGAGTAGAGAGTAGAGAGTAGAGAGTAGAGAGTAGAGAGTAGAGAGTAGAGAGTAGAGAGTAGAGAGTAGAGAGTAGAGAGTAGAGAGTAGAGAGTAGAGAGTAGAGAGTAGAGAGTAGAGAGTAGAGAGTAGAGAGTAGAGAGTAGAGAGTAGAGAGTAGAGAGTAGAGAGTAGAGAGTAGAGAGTAGAGAGTAGAGAGTAGTAGTAGGAGACTGTAGGGTATAGAAACGTATATAGCTTATATAAAGTATATAGTTTATATGTATATATATGCACTAGATATTGTATGTATATTATATATAGTCTAATTAAGCAACATCGAATCGCTCTTTGCTGAACATAACAAATATCCATATCTATATCTATATCTGTGTCTATCTATCTATCTTTATCTATATCTATATAAATATAAAATCTGTATCTTATGCTACACAAATACACCTACATATATAAACACATATATATCTAATTCATTCCATTCTATTCTAACTAAAGAGTCAAAGCTCCGACAGCAAACAGAACAAAAAGTTGCCTCGTTAACCATGAAAATGAACTACCTTGCACGCACGCTTGCATCCAGGGTAGTTCAAATGATATCCGTTAATACTTGAACCCAGCGGTCAGCTGCGTCTTGCGTGCAACACAACAACAATCGAGCAACAACAACGAGAATCGAACAATTTTAGACAAAGTCGCCAAAACAAATGCATGAAAATGCAAACAAAAATAAAATAAAAACTAAGCACACAGCAAACATATATACATCTATATACATATATGTATCTGCATAGTATATATATATATACATGTGTATATATATTTATATGTGAACAACAATTGCCAATCGACCAATCAACAAAATTGCAAAGTGCATTTAGCAGTGGCAACATTTTGCACTTGAGGCAACTGGCAGTGGGGCAGTGGGGGACAGGTGCTGCTGGCAGCAGGTGGGCGGGGTGGTGGGGGTCTGCTTGGGGCTTAGACGTCGGTGACGGTGGTGACAGTGACGTTCGCTCGACTCGGCCCGGTTCGCTGGCTGGCAATGGACAAATGAACGCCCCTGACATCGTTTGTTGTTGTTGTTGCAGTTGTTGCAGTTGTTGCTTTAGTTGTAATGTTAATTGTCGTTAGGCGATTCGCCGCTGGCCCGTTGTCGCACGCAGAAATCCTGATTTGGCTATAACAACGCACATTTTCAAAAGCAAAAAAATTAAAAAAAAAAACAAAAAACGCGCGCGACACGATTTGAAATTCAAATTTTTGCCAGAGCCACAGAAATGCGTGCATTGTTGTTGTTGCTGTCGCTTTAGCCATGAGCCATGGCTAAAAGCACTTATGCATTGGCAACTAGAATAGAAAATGTCAGTTAACTAATCAAAATCAAAAGCCAAAACACACGACGAACGAGGGCTGGGCGAAGCAATCCAAACAAAAGCAAAGCGAATCGAAGGGAGATACAGATATATATAAATATATATATATACAGATATATATATATATATATATAAATGTACGTGTGTGTGGATAGACAGCTGCAAAGGTTATATAAATATTTATATAGGAAGAGGAACTCCTTGTCTAATAGAGTGGGAGAAAACATACATTTCGAGTGCTGAGAATCCAAAAGGAAATATATCAAAGATATATACGTATGTATAATCATATATCGTATATATATCTTATATAGCCTGCCTTGGTCCCACACTCACAGTGTCTCCTCATGTCTACATTAGCGGAGCTCTGGTTGACTGAGGCTGAGGCGAAAGCCCTCTTTAATTCTCCCTCTCTCTCTCATTGCTAATTCTCTCTCCCTTTCTGGCTCTTTATATTCTTGTATATTTTTGTCGCTTCATCTCTGAATGTCTGTATGTCATTAATTCTGTCTCTTTCTCTGTCTTAACATTTGTCTCTTTCCATCTCTCTCAATTTCCTCATCTGTGTATCCTTCCCGCTATATATCTTTATTAGTCTAAATTTCTATCTATGACTTTGTCTCTTCCCATCTCTCTCTCTCTCTCTTTATTTGATCAGTTCTCAGTCTATCATTCTGTCTCACTTTGTCTCTGTCTACCTGTCTCTGTCTTACATATCTATCTGCTACTCATTCTCTCTCTCTCTCTCTCTGCACATCTATGTCTCTACATTTCCGTGTTTCTATCTCAAAACTCTCATTAATCATATCTTCCTCTCTTCCTCCCCATACTCTCTATCTCTCTCTCTCTCTCTCTCCATCCTTCTCTCTATATCGCCCTTCCCATCTTTCTTTTCTTATTTGCCTGCCGCAATATTGTCTCCTTCGCCCTCTTCCCATTTTCTTTTCTCCCTCTTTCTCTCATGCTTGTCTCTCGCTCTCCCTTTTCTCTCTCTTTCTCTCTCCCTCTCTCTCTCTTTCTATATATCCATGTTTATATATTAGTATCTCTCTTTTCCTAACTACCATATATCTCTCTCTCTTATTTCTCTTGCCCAACTTCAACTCCCTTCCTGTCTCTCTCTCTCTCTTTTTCTCCCTTTCTCTCTTTCTATAACTCTAGTCAGCTGTTTCTCTATAAACCTAGCAAATTCATGTTGGAAATCTATTGCAAGCTTCGGCCATTCGTCATCATCAGTGGATCAGTGCAGCCCTGAAGTGAGGGGCCCAAAAAGTCGCGAACGCAGAAACTAACGCACTTTGTGCAAATGTGGCTAAAACGCAGCTCGCTGTGTCGTGTGGACCCCCTTGACATTAATAACGTGGCCAAGTCGCAGTCAAAGCTGCCGTCGCAAGCAAAAGCTGATGACAGAGCGAGAGGGAGTGGAAGAGGGTGGGCAGGTTGTGGGATGTCGAGGGGGAGGGGGAGGGGGAGGTGGGCACTGCTGCCAGGCTGGCCGCAATAGAACCTTGGAGCTACCCTCTCTGCTTTGAACACAAAAGTGAACAATCTTTGCAGCCGCCGTCGTTAACCGTTCACAATGTCAACGGCTTGACGCGACTGCGACTGCGACTGTCACAGCGACTGTGATTGGGCAGCAAGCAGCAAGCAGCACGCAGCAAAGCGAAATAAGAAGCGAATCCAAAAGTAAAAAATGAGAGAAAAAAGGTGCCCACTCATCAAGGCGTATCCTTGAAATGGTAAAATTAAAGTTCAATGCTTGAGCGGCGCTTGAACCCAGGACAGGGCGTCAGGACACGACCCAGCCGAGCGGCAGCAAAGAGGCGTCTAGTCTACCTAAGCCAAACAATCACCCAACTAAGAGAGAGAGAGAGAGAGAGAGAGTGGGAGCGAGCGAGAGCGAGCCTAGCTATGCGCCCATTTTGATGTCTCGCTTTTCTTTTTTACGGCTCGAACTCGCACGAAAATTTCAAGTTCAAGGTTGCCAGGAAAGCAGCCATACACCCCGACAGCCCCCACTGCCACGCCCACCCAGCCAGACGTGGGCTTCGTCTTTTGTCTGCCTCGGCTGCGTCTCGGCCCATTGCTCATTGCGTGGCCGCCTCTCCTCACCTCTGCCAGCCGCCATTTTGTCTGCCTCTCTCGCCCCTCTCTCTCTCGTTCAGTCCCACTCTCTCCCTGTCTCTTTCTGTGTGTGTGCGTCGTTTCCTACACAGTGTCGGCCATGGCAATATCCTTTTGACCTTGAAGCGCACAATTTCCACACGCAAAATTTTATTGACCTGCCTGCAGGGCGGCGACGTCTAGTGCTAGCTCCCTCTAACCCACTCTGTCTCGCGCTCTCTCGCTCTCTCTGTGTGTGTCTTGAGCGTGTAAAGGAAACATAAAAAACGTCGAAAAAAAGTATAAATAACAAATACAAAGCCGACGGCCACCCGCATCCCGCGACGTGCTCTGTCTGGCTGTGGGTCCCTTTTAGAAAAAGGAAGTAGGTGCCGTGGGTGGGAGTGGCAGGCGGTTGTTAACGCTGTCTGCAACAGTAAATAGCTCAACAACGGACATTTCTTAATAAAGACTAATTAGAGCGTAAATCAGAATTTTCGAATGCAAATTCTACATTTTCCAATTTTCATTCCATAGAACCTTAATTAGTTTACGTTAAATAAATAAAAATTCGCTTTGAACTTTATCGTAAATCCCCCAACTTCAAAGCTTTTCACTAACTCTCTCTGGTGAATTACCACAACTATATCTACTTCTTATTCAAGTTCTGCACCAGCTACTAACGTTATATGCATTACGATGTCTACACTTTTACTCAAGTTCGCAACCAGCTGTTAGCACGTAACTCAATACGATATTTATACTTTTAGTTAAGCTTAACACCAGTTGAACCAGCTTTCAGCTTTTATTTATCCCATACATCTACCGCTGTTTAGTAAAGACACATACCACAATGAATTGCGAACTAGCACAGTGACTGCAAAACTTGGTGTTGTTTCACAGCCAACTTCAAGTGAGTCAAACTGTGTGCGCAGCCAACTTAATGTGATCGACGGACAAGTGCAGCAGACTTCACGTTAAATAACGCGCGCACTTATGAATTATGAATTTTATAAGTAAAAATTTTGAAATAAAAAACGACTTACCATCTAACTTATCCAATCTCTTGTCTATATTTAAGCACTTCGACATAAGCTTTTCCACTAGTAATGGATTCGCAGAGGCGCTCGTCACAGTCACAAATCGCGATTCTTCCGGCGTGCAATCGCCATTGCTATTGTTGTTGTTGTTGAGCAGATCGCAGGGTAGCAGAAAACCTTTGCAATATATATATATATGTATGATTATGTGTATACGTTTATAAAAAATGTTTGTGTATCTGATAACTAACCATTTCGCTTGGCTGCCGCAGCGGCCGTCGTTGTGGCCGTCGCTGAGCTGGCGCCAAAGCCAAGCAGCGCTTGACCATGCCCACCGCCTCCACCGCTATCCGCTAAACTGGCGCTGACTGTGTCGACCAATCCTTGAACGCTCAACTGTACATTATCCTTTGCCAGAAGATCATCGCCAGCGACAACGGCGGCGGCAACACTTGCAAAGTCGTTGTCGCTGATAACGTTGTTGTTGTTCTCCTCCTAGGAAAGAGATAGGCATAGAGGAGGAAAAGGGAAAGAGGCAACAAATAAAAAGAGTACACGTTGTGTTGTTATTGTTGTGAGGGAAGAGAAGAGCAAAAAAAGAAACACACATATTTGTGGTAGGGAAGAAAAGAGCAAAAGAGAAAACAAATTATAAACGGTAAATGCGGCGCAAGCTATGTTCAAAGCTTCAAAGCAAAAAAGTCCTGCGCAAGGAAATTTATGTGTGTAATAGAGAATGTGTGTAAGAGAGCGAGAGTATGATGCATGTATGAGTGTGTGTGTATGCGTGTGTGATTTAGTTCAACTTGTCTGCGGATGTACATTTTCGACTTTGACCTCAACGGTCGCCAAATCGGACAGCAGGCTCTCGATCTCGAAGTTGCTCTCGGAGAGCGTGCGGAACAGCTCATCGGAGGAGTCGCTGCCACACAACGGCTCCACCACCACATTCACATTTCGAGCTGCTGTGCCGCAGAGCTCGGACGATTGTTGCTGGTGTTGCTGCAACTGTTGCTGCAACTGTTGTTGCTGCTGCTGTTGCTGCTGCTGCTGTTGTTGCTGTTGCTGTTGCAATTGTAGCTGAAGTTGTTGCTGTTGTAAGGAGTTGTTGTTGCTGTTGTTGTTCGAGCCAATTGTTGGATTAATATTCTCCGCATTGACCGTGGAATCATCCTGCCAAAAAAGTGAAGCTCAGCGGTTAATAAAGTATAATTTTACAGGGCACATGGTAATACGTACTGTCATGCAGTTAGCCAAGTCTAGGCCGCCAACTAAACGACCATCGTTATCCGGACACCAGAGCAGCGCGTCATCGATAAAGGGCATCGCTGATAGGGCAAAGCCTGCACTGCAAATACTGTTAACTGCCAGCGTGTAGCCGTTTCCTCTGCACCCCTTCACTTGAGAAAAATTCCTTTTAAAATATCCCCACTTACTAACTCACTCTCTCGGACAGTTGACAGAATGTACGCCAAGTATGCTTTGTCTCTTTTTAACTTAATTTAGCTTTATGAGCTTTAAAATTTATTGTAAACTTTTGACTTATCACACTTTTGTTTTTGTTTTTTTTTTTTTTAATTTTAAATTTCAGTTTTCACAAATTTAGTTTTAGGCACTTTTTTAGACGGTTTTGGTTTGGTTTCCGTTTTTTTTTTCTATTATTTAAATTTTTGAGTCTTTTGTTTTGGACGTTTTTCTCGTTAAACCAAAAAAATAAAAAATAAAATTATGTTCACTCTAAAATTCGTTTATGTACTACGTGTGTATATCGTATATTACTTTACTTCATATAATATATAATATTATTATCATATATTACTGTGATTTTGGCTTAAAGTTTTTTAAGAGTTTTTTTTTTGATTTGCCCGCTTAAGGTCTGAAATAAAAAGAAAGTGTTGAAAATTAATTTAAATATTAGAGCTTCATATATCTTAATATACATTTTTTATAATTAAAAATTATAGAATTTTCTAAAGGATATTTGCAACGGTTAGAGCAGAATCAACAATATGCCTTAAATTTACTAAGTGGCATTCACTCTTTCAGTAGAGCAGAGTTGAGTTTGAGGGATATTTGTATAAAATATACTTAAGGGTTCACACGCACAGGGATATTTACAGGAAATTATTGAGCAAACGATAAGGGATATTCGCTTAAGGAATATTTTCATGTGCTTGCTTAGCAAGCTAAGGGATATTTACAAGGAATAAATTTCCTTAGGGACCTTTTCATCAACTTAATAAACAAAACATAATTTTAATTTAAATATGAGAAAATATTTTTGCAAAAGCCAATTATTAATAATAAATAATGGTTATTCAGCTTGTTTGCTGCGAATGTCTTCGGCTTATGTGGAAAATCAAAGCTGGGGATGAGCTGGTGAAATGTTGATGGAAAGTAGTCTCGATGCAATGCATTGTTTTGATTATATTTTGCTTAACTTCCGGTTAAAAAAAAAAAACAAAAACAAAACAAAACACATAACATAAGCAACTATCAAAGTTAATTTCGTTTAAAGTTCAATAACATTTCAAATTGCGAATTACGATTGAGCAACAACAGCAACAACGGCAGCAGCAGCAACAAAAGGGACTGCAAAATTATAGTTAAAGGTTTTGCCATGTGCAACAGCTGCAACAGCAAAGAAAAAACAAAAAGTTGCAACAAAAAAAACAACAACAAACTAAAACAGCAAAAGCAACTTTGCAAAAAATGCTTTTTACATAACATGTTGTTGAACCGCATGCAAAGCAAACGACGACAGCAACAACAACATCAGCAATAGCAACAACACGTTTAGCTGCAACTGTTGCCGCTGCCGCTGCCGCTGTCGTCGCTGCTGCTGCATTTCGCTCTCTCTAAGCTGCCAAAACCAATGCAAGTGAAAGTCTAACAACAACAACGGCAACAGCCGCAGCAACAACAATTGCAAGTTGCGTTCATAGCGCAAAAAGTTCGTTAACATTGAACTACGAAACATTTGCTGCAAAGCGCAATAGCAACAGCAACAGCAACAGCAACAACTATAGAGAGAGAGAGTACATTGAACAGCAACAACAACAATAATTGACATTACAACATTGCGCTGCCTGGCACTGATGCTGCTGCTGCTGCCGCTGCTGCTGTTGCTGCTGGCTGTGCCTGCGTTGGTTTTTCCATTGCATGCCAGTTTGCAATTGCTGTTTTTGTTGTTGTTGTTGTTGTTGCTTGGTGATGCGCATGCGGCGCGGAAAACTCGTTTTCCATTATTCAATACAAACAGCAGCAGCAGCAGCAGCAGCAACAACATCAACTGCCAGCAGCTGGCGGCTATTCACTTTTCTGCTCACAAGTTCACCAGAAGAAAACTTGAAAGAAAAGCCAAGGCAAAAGCCAGAACAGCAACAACAACAACTACAACAGGCATTAGAAAATGTTGCTGGGAGCAACTGTTGCTAGTTGCTGCTGCCGAGTGGCGCCAATCTTCTGCTGCGTAATGCACACTGATTAGAAGATGTCGACGTTTATGCAAAATATTGCCTTTTGCCTTTTTTTTAATAACAGCTCAACGGTGCGTATACACAATCTTTGATTAGACAGCGACAGCAGCAACAATGGCAACGGCAACAGCAACAGCAACAGCAACAGCAACAATTGCTCGCATTTTGATTAGCTAAAGCTTATTACATTGTTTCATTCGTATTTGCATTATGCTCGCAGCACTTCCTGGTGCACACTTTGAAATTGTTCTTGGAATTGGGCGCGGCTCCAACTGTGCAGCTCGATTTTCTCTCTTTCTTCTACTTTTTCGCTGCATTGCGAAGACAAGCAAAGGCAAAAGCTCAAGTCTGAAATTCCAGACAGAGCTCTACGTGGAGAGCCTTGCATATGACAGATTTAGAATACAATTGTCATATAAATTTGCTGATTGTTCATTGGAACTAGTTCAGTTGCATCAACTAACGATCAGAATATTTCAACAATATTTATTTATTTTCTTTATTTTGAAACTTAAGTAGAGATATGCAGAAAAAATATATAAATAACTAAGAGTGACTTGAGTATACCCTGTGTCATGGCCTTATTGGAGTATTCAAAAAGTGATTTACTTTTATGTATGTCTACCTTTAGCGCCTTTATTTACCAAGTTTGTTAACTGCAGCTTTTTAAGTGTATATTTTAATTTATTAAGGTTCTTAGTTCTATATATGAAATACATGTTTCAGAGAAGTTCCCATTAATGAAGAAGAAGATTAAGAAATGTGTTCAGTCTATCTATCAATTTCTAGTTAAAAAACTTATGAAAGCTTAAAGCTTTTTAAAAGAAGCTTTCAAACTACTTTAAATACTCACTCAAGTAGAAACATCTGTCAGCTAAGAGACCCGCAACTAGACATAACCAATACAAATACATCGTGTAAACTAAATAAGAAGGAGGCACGGCAAATTACAATTGGAAAACTGAAACTGGTCAAATCTAAATTGGGAAATTTTGATTTTGTAACATATAGAGTATTACGCAGTCGGTTACATTCGCCTTCATTTAATGTCTCTGTTCATAAGTATCTTACAGAAAAGTGAGTTTTTATATGGAATGCTTTTCGCTTTGTCTAGATTTACATGAGATAATTATCTATTATTTATCTATCTATTATAAGTATATATATATTGTAGATATATATAAATAAAAACTGTTTGTGCTACTATAACAAATAAATAATAATAAATTCTATAACTCACCTCTGTTAGATATATATATATATGTATAAAGATATATATATTTATGTAGATGCGGCTTATCCAGAACGTGTTGTAAATATTGTTGCACGTCTTTTATTGAACAATAAATTGTCACTAATATATACTTATATGTGTGTATATATTATATACTATATATGTGTATATATGTATAGGTATGTCTAAATGTTTTTATCTAATCTAGAAGGCAGTGTAAAGTTGTCCAAAAATTTGATTGTTAATTTGCATTGAAGCTTTGTTTGTTTGTTGCACTTGCAGCAGTTGTTGTTGCTTAAGAAGAAGAGTAGGTTGCCAGCACTTGTGTGACAGCAGGTAGATATCTTTGCTTATCTGCTGTTGCTGTTGCTGCTGCTGTTTTATTTTACAACGTATGCTATAGATGTACAAGTATAAAGTTTTATTGTCATTAGCAACATGGCTGACATTGACCAAATTTGCATTTGTTCCCAGTTTCTTGCTTTGGGCACGCATTTATGGTGTTTGCACGTGCACTGTGGCATTTAAGCGAGGCCAAATGGGGGCCAAAGGGCACCTCACCCCTCTCTCTGTTAAGTTCTTGCTCTATCTGTGATTGCTGTACGCTGGCCTCTGCAATAGAAAGAAGAAGATATTAGATTAAGTTTCAATAGTAATTATGTTTAAGACATTAAATATATTCTATATTTAGAGCTTAAGTTATGCGAAACGAAGCTTAAAACTCGTGACTTGCTATAGCAATGTGCTCAATGTGCATTATTTTAAGAGAGGGATATTCATATTTATATGCATAATTTCCCACTTGCTTTGATTAGCCGAAATATGCTTACAATACACACACATAGAGTGGCAGAGACATAGAGTTAAAAGAGTTATGCTTAAGGGATATTACACTCACTCTCTCACTCACTAAGAGCTGTTTACTCTAATTCCTTTAGGTATATTTCCATGATATTTTCAACTTAGTAATTGTTTAGGATTTCCCAAACACTCGATCAGGGATATTCACTTAAGGGATATTTACGTGTAATGACTTGGCAATTAATTGCTAAGGGATATACAATTTCCCATTCCATTTGCTTAGCTATAGATATGCCAACATATACTGCACACACACACACAAACAAACTTACATAGCCATAACTATTTCGTTGATATTTGTATTTATGTACATGCTGAGCTAAAGCTTTCGGCTGCACTCGCTCCGCAACTCGAGAATAAGCTTTTATTTTATTGCCTAGTCAGCGACAGAAGCAGCAGCAGCAAAAACAACAACAAAGGCGAAAAGCTACGCAAACAGTTGAAAAACAAAAAATAATGCGTTAGACTTGCGCTCTTTGTGGCTTTGCGACGACAAGGTGCAAAGAGTTGAGCGGATAAGGCAATGCGTGGGCGCTTGCGAAGGGGGAGGAACACAGAGAGCGGGAGAGAGAGAGAGAGAGAGAGAGTGAGCGAGCGGGCGTGATGTCTGGTGGTAGAGCGCCGGCGTCTTTAGCTTTGTCTACATTGTTGTTGCTCATTTACTGCGTAAATATGTTTTGCCTGCTCTTACTTTTTGCTATGACTGTTAGCTTTTTGCCACTATAGTAGTACGCGTATACTATGTCTATATATATATGTGTGTATGTTCGTGATGTTGTGCTGTTGTTCATATAAATGTGTGTGTGTGTGTGCATCGTGACCTTCTCACACTGTCATGGCTACGTATAAAAATTGTATAAAAATAAAAGCTTTCGTTTTATAATTTGTATGCAGCTCCATGCGCGTGAGTGTGTGCGTGCGTGAATGTACGTGTGTCTAGCGTGTGTGTATGTGTGTGCGTGAAGAACATAGACGACTCGTGCCTTTGCGACAGCGACAACAACAACAACAACAAGAATCGTTTTTCATTGAACAAAATATTATTTATGTTCCGCTCAAGATCGCATTTTTTGCTAGCTTAATATTATTGTTGTTGTAGCTGCTGCTGCTGGCTTAGCTAAGCTTTTGCAGCAGTCTACTTCCGACTCTGTTCTGATAAAAGTTTATTCGGATATACATATTTGTTGAGCTCTTAGAATTTTAAATTCAAGTTTTCTATTCGGTCAGGTGTCGAAAGATTTGTGTTGCAGATGTTTCAAGGTCATTCGAAAAGTTGTTGTCCACAGTTCTATTAGCTTAGTATGAAAAATAGTTAGATAGTTAAAGACATAGAGTTAGAGGTCCATTACTCGTAGTTAAAGATTATCTTTGCATAAAAAGCACACTTGACTCTTTACAGGGTATATGTTTTCTTAGAGGTAGTTTATTAGATTAGAATACCATATTTACAGGGTATTTTCTAGTTCCATAGTCTTATAAAGAATTGTTCATTAATTTACATAAACTGCGTCCTTTTTACTTAATTAAGCCTAAACTTTTAATCGTTGCCCACTATTTAACACCTTTATTTTACTTTAAATTTTATGTATGTATGCATGAATATATAAATATGTATAAAATATTTATATATAAAAAATTTTAGCAAATGGTCTAATATTCGTAACCTTCCTCGAAATGATTTTTCTCTAGTTTTTCGTAGTTCGTTTCGTCTAACCGCAACAACAACAGCAACTGGCATGGCGGGTTGATATTGTTGTTGTTGCTACTTTTTGTTTTCTTTGTTGTTGTTGCTGCTGCTGTTGTAACCTTCTGTTCTGTTCGATTCAAGTTTAAGGTCGAACCCAGCACCGCCGCCCTCTCCGCCTTAGTCTAGACAACAGACCCTTGAGTCGCTAATGCCCACTAATAATGCCTTATGCAGGGTGTTTTTGTTGTTGTTGCTGTTACAAGGGCACAGCCAATGCTTGTTGTTACACGCACCTAAACACACACATACACACATAGACATGGACACACACACAAGCGTACACACGGTTAAGCTAAGCCTATAAGAGAGCAGCTGGAAACGCGCTCTCTTAAAGCATTTAACAGTCAATTTCTTCGCTATGCTTTGCCATTTAACGGTTAATTTGTAATCGAATTGTTAATGAAAAATAAAAAAAAAATAATAATTAATTGACTTGTGACCAATGCATTGGATAATGTTGGCGCTATACAGACCTAATTGCTCTAGCCATTTACTGTGTCTTGGTCTAGGGTATCAAATGAGTCTAAGAAATTTCACAGATATAAAAAATTATGATGAAGGTTAAAAAATAAATAAAGTAGAGCATAGAAATATCGGTTGTTAATAAAAAACACTTCACCTTTAAAAAATACCATTAAGTAATATATAAATAATCAAATAACTTACTACATATATATATATATATAAAAATATTTATGTACACAAAAAATAGATTTTAAATACATAAGTATATAAAAAAAGTTTAAAAAATTTACAATAACTTATTCCTTATATCGCCATTTAAATAAGCTTTAATAAAAGCTTTATTTAGCTTTTGTTGTGTTTTCTTATAAATCAGATTCGTCTTAGATTTAACTAAACAAAATTTGTTATAATTAACCTTCGGCGAGGAATTTGTGTTGACTAAGATTAAGACTTAGACTAAGAATATGTTTTTTGTTTAATTTGAAAGATGACAACTGAAATATTATAACTAAAATGAAGAATACGAAGATGAAGATGAAAACGGAATAGTAACAAAGAGCTGCGCGCAACTTGCATTTTAATAAATTTAATTTCATGAAATAACCATAAATTCACATGTTAAATGGAAAATTTATTTATTCTGCTTCTTCTTCTTCGGTGTCACAAGAATTAAGATATAAACACATACAGGCAGACAGGCAGATGCATATGTATGTATGTATTTGCAAGCATACATAAATACATAGATAGATATATTGGTATATGTATGCAAGAATGCATATATACTCGCATACACACATATGTACATACATATACAAGTATTTCTTATATATATTCACATATGTATATATGTATGTATGTAAGAATTTGTAAGCAAAGTTTCATATGTATAAGCATACACACATACATACAGATGTGCATGCGTGCAATGACAAACATACATACACCCATGCCTACACATACATACAGACGCACATACCTACATGCATACAGACAAATATATATGTATATGCATAACTATAATAGAGTGAAAAAGAACATAGACAAAATCTTAAGTGTCGCACAAGTTGTTGTTGTTGTTGTTGCTGCTGTCGCTCAACTGTAAATTCAAAATAAAATACATAATGCTATAAAAACAGAATAGTCAAGCGCTACTAACCTTAGACAAAAACAGAAAGAAAAAAGCAAAAGGCAAAAGCAAAAGCAAAAGGCATATATCTAACTACAAAATATATGTTTCTATGTCTGTCAGCCACTATACACATACATACATATACACCTATATATATGTGAATACGCGCGCTTGTGTGTGTGTGTGTATAAAATACGCAACCTTCAAAAAATCTAACAAAGCAAACTTGTTCAATAGTCATATGCGTATCAGGAAGTCAACATTTCAAGGATTGACTCATTGAAAAGTCGAATGCGACAACAACAACAACAGAAACAAGTTAGTCGCTAGCGCGCGCACACACATGCGCATACGTACACACACATGGACACACAGACACCAGTGCATTAGACGAAAACTTTGAAAAGCGCGCCGGCAAAATGCAGTGCAAAAAATATTTACAGTAAAGCACACACACACACAGCGTAGCAAATGCTCTGAGATCACTTGAAATGGCTGCACTCGCAACTGCAGTCGCTCTCACTCTCTCTTACTCTCTATCTGTCAGTGTGTTGAGCTTTTCTGAGCGACGCTGCTTGCGCATGTATGGGTAAGCGCATTCGCTAAAGGCATACTCTCTTACGTGCACTCTCTTATATTAAGCGCTGACTTCATTCAATGGGGCTGCTGCTGCTGCTGCATTGTTAAATAAAAAGTGCAAATACCGTAAGATTTTGCTTTTGCTGCTTGTGTTGCAAATTTTACTTTTCAATGTGAAATAATTTTAAAACTAAAAGTTAAAGCTATTATGTATGAGGTAATTGTCAATGGCAATTTGCGTATTTCTAAAAAATAGAATGTATTTACAATCGCGATCAGTCGTTCGACCTGTAAAGACGTGAATTCGAACAGCCTTCGCTTAAGCTCTACTGCTGCAGAGTTCTAAAAATAGAACTTTGCGGTGCATTCTTCAACGCAACAGCAACAAAAACCGCACACGCAGCGTTTTCTTATCGCTTGCTTCCGCGTAACTCAATTGCTTTAATTGCAATTTACGAAATTTCGTCGCTTGGCGCGAGTGCGCCTGCACTCAAAAGCACAATCCGCGATGACATCTAATGTCAATAACCTCGCTACAGCTGTAAAGGTAAATGCAGAAATGCAAGCCCAGCTTAACGTTGTGATGGCAAATAGGCAAGCCTCCATCATGCCAATAAACTCAAAAATAGATATCGCCTCCGTGCAAGGCATCACTAACAACAAAAACACGAAACGTAAACAGCCAAATTCACCAAAAACCATCAAGAAAAGGCTCATCTTCGACGAACCAAGCACCAGCAATGCAGCATTAATATCAGAAAATCGATTTTCACTGCTCGTAGAAGAAGATGAAGACTACAGCGAATCACCTGTAGCTCCAGAAGCCCCAGTATTGACCGACCAGCAAACTACTCCGAAACCTCGTCCGCCCCCCATATGGTGTCCAAACATCAAGTCTGTGGCCCTACTTCAACAGATAATAGATAAAGTAATTGATGCTAAATCATACGTAATTAAGCCAAAGAAGAATAACATAGGTGTATTAACCCAATGCAGTGAGGACTATCGCAGAGTTATAGACCACTTTACTAAGCTGGAATTGGAGTTCCACTGCTACCAGCTTAAGGAGGACAAACCATATAGAGTCGTGTTCAAAGGGCTTCACTCCAGCACTGATACAACACTAATTAAAAAGGAATTGGAAACCAAAGGCCACACAATTACAAATGTGCACAACCCACTGAGCCGTATGGACAAAACACCGCTAAATATATTTTTTGTTGACGTGGCTCAGGCCCCCAACAACAAAGAAATTTTGGACATTCGAGTTGTCTGCAGGCAACGCTGCACAGTGGAACTGCCAAGAAGATACAACGACCTGACACAATGCCATCGCTGTCAAGAATTTGGACACACACAACGCTACTGCCACAAAGCTCCCAGATGTGTGCGTTGCGCCGGGAAACACGCATCCAAAGACTGCACCCGCGAAAAGGACCAGGCACCAACTTGTGTGCACTGTGAGTTACAGCACCCAGCCAACTATAAGGGCTGCCAAGTATACAAGCGGTTGCGCAAATTGCAATCCCCAGCACAAAAAAGGAGTCCCACACAAACACCGTCTACGGGTCCGAGTACTGCTTCCGAAATTACAAGGCCCCGGAGCATTACCCAAGCCACGAGCTTTGCAACGCCTATTAGTGGTGTTTCTTACGCACAGGCCGCTAGAGGTGGACCGTCAAATAAGAATACCACAAGTGACACTTTGTTCACTGAAATGCTTCAGCAACAACAACGTCAGTTTGACGCAATTAATGCCGAGCTCAAAGCGATGCGAGAAGTACAATCCCAACAAGCAACCATGCTAAACAGTTTAATGGCCATCATAACCAAGCTTGCCTACAAATAATGGCTTTACGTGTGGGTATCTGGAACGCCAATGGCCTGAGAAACAAGACTCAGGAACTGGCTGCGTTTCTCTCACAAGAAAACATAGATATAATGTTAATAACAGAAACTCATGAGTGCCCCACTACACAAATTTTCGGATACGAACACTATCAGGCTCATGGTGAAGGAGCAAACTGCTTTGGTGGATCCTCAATCCTCATACGAGCAACAATACCGCATACACCTTTACTGCCAATTTGCAACGCAACAATGCAGGTCTCAGCCATCACCCTGCCTACGTCTATTGGAGCGATCGAAGTTGCGTCAATTTATCTTCCGCCAAACACTGGTCTGTGTGATCATCACATGGAACAGGTTCTAGGCCAAAGGTTGAATAAGACCCTCATCGGCGGCGACTGGAATGGATGGCACCCATTTTGGGGAAGCAATAGTGCGAATCGTCGCGGAGAAGTCATATTTGAGGCGATTCAAAACTTACAATTCAGCATATTGGCGACTGGAGCCCCCACCCGTTACCCAATTAATGGACACAGGCCCTCGGCAATCGACTTCGCTGTCTACAAAGGCATCTGTGACCGGCAATTGACCATTGAAGAATCCTTGGACCTATCCTCTGACCACCTGCCACTAATAGTCACAATCCACGCGCAGCCACAGCCCTTGCCCATTAGGAAACAACTACTGCCAGCAGGATCAGATTTAGGAGTCTTTAGGCGCGAGCTCCATTACTCTTTGCACATAGAAATGGAACTTAACACTCCTGAAGACGTGGACTACGCAGCAAACAAACTGCAGGAAGAAATAGTCAAAGCTGCGCACCAAGCCGCCCCACCATCTTGCCAAACAAGACAACAGTCTCCGTACAACATCCCCCTCACCTTGGAGGCCCAACACCTACTAATACACAAAAGATGGGCCAGGAGACGCTGGTTAAGATTACGCACGCCTGATGCCAAATCCATGTACAACGAAGCCACGAGGCATCTTAAAGCTGCTCTCGCCCTGCTTCAAAAGAGGTGTATCAGCGATGCGCTGGTACGAGCTGAATCGCCCACTGACGCAGAGTTTCAATTATGGAAATTTACAAGAAAGCTCAAACGGCAGCCAATACGACGTCATCCCATTCGGAGCATTTCTGGTTCCTGGCACATTGGAGACGAAGCTCAAGCTGAGGCTTTTGCAAACCACCTTCAAGACCAATTCACGCCGGTGATTACCGCAGAGGCCTCAGAAATCGAAGCAACAGAAGACATCGTTCTCTCGCCCCTCCCAGCTGAAGACCAGATAACTGGATGTACAAAAGAAGAGGTTCTTGAACACATCAGAAGAGTGAAGGCAAAAAAATCCCCTGGATATGATCTAATAAACGGCAGAGTCCTTAGAGCACTGCCTGACTCCACCATAGACTACATAACTATGGTGTACAACGCCATGCTCCGCATCCGGCACTTTCCAGCCTGCTGGAAGCGCGCCGTGATTGTGATGATTCCTAAGCCTGGCAAACCCGTGGGAGAAATTGAGTCGTACAGACCAATTAGCCTGTTGCCAGTACTCTCCAAAATATTCGAAAGAATATTTCTGGAACGAGTACTGACACATCTGGGACGCCAGGAGGCCATTCCAAACCATCAGTTTGGCTTCAGGAGACAGCATGGAACACCGGAACAGGTTCACAGAGTTGTGCACCATATCCTTGGAGCCTTTGAAGAAAAGATGTACTGCTCTGCCGTCTTTTTAGACATCAAACAGGCGTTTGATCGAGTTTGGCACCTGGGACTGCTGCAGAAAGTGAGGACCACCCTTCCAGCCCCATTTTTCGCGTTGCTATCCTCATACCTTATTGGAAGAACCTTCCAAGTGTCAAGGGGGCAAACAGTATCCTTGACTAGACCAATTATGGCTGGAGTACCACAGGGTAGTGTTCTAGGCCCAACACTTTATACTTTATTCACAGGAGATATGCCAACTCCCGAGCCAAATATAGGAAGTACAGATGCAGTACTCATAGCGACCTATGCAGATGACACCGCCATCTTATCACGTCACGTATCTGCGCAAGAAGCTTCAGACTCACTACAAAAATATCTGGACTCTTTCGGACGCTGGGCAAAACGGTGGTGTATCACCATTAATGCACAAAAGTCTGTACATACTACCTTCGCCACTAGAAGAGGAGATTGCCCAAGCGTTGCATTGGGGCCCACTATTCCCAAAGCCTCAAAAGTAAAGTACCTTGGTATCACTCTTGACAGAAGGCTGACTTTTAAAGCGCACATAAGTCAAGTAACCTCAAAATGCAAAAGCAAGCTAAAAACCCTCGACTGGATGCTGAGAGCTTCAAGCAAGTTGTCTTACAGCAGCAAGGCCGCCATCTACAAGGCAATAGTTGTCCCAACCTTCGTATATGGTATCTCTCTATGGGGCTCCTCGGCGAAGACTACAAGGAACAAAATTCAGACCCTGCAGAATAAAGCACTACGCAGATGGACTGGAGCCAGCTGGTTTGTAAGAAACTCAGTCTTACATAGGGATTTAGCAATTCCCACAGTTGCTGAACTCATTGGGCGACACAGTTCAAGATACGCGGACAGACTTGCAGCGCATCCTAACCATCTCGCAAGCAACCTGGCTATAAACAACAATAGGCGAAGACTGAAGAGATTGCATCCTCTAGACAATATTAGAACTAATTAAGATAGTAGCTACAAGTGCAGAATAATTGGCATATCTGCCCTCCCATTAGTTAAGGTTTAGAGCTAAATGCGCTATAGAGTCTAAGACAATAAGCTGCAACAAAATAAAGAAATAAAAACGAAAAAAAAAAAAAAAAAAAAAAAAAAAAAAAAAAAAAAAAAGAATGTATTTAACTGTATTTGGAGTATAAGTGTTTTAATATTAAGAGATTTACTTTGGCCATGCTTCAAAAAGTTCAATAAGTGAACCTTCAACCTGTCGCAACTATGTGTGTGAGTGTGTGAGTTGTCACTCAGGTTCACTGCTCACATTCAAGGCACTAACATAATAACCTAGCCCACGGCGAATTTAATTTCAATAACGCGATAAACTTCTTCAAAATAAAACAACAAGAGCAACCATACAACAACAAGTACAGTAATTGAAATTCGTGCCGTCGATCGCATGGAAGGTCGTTGCATTAAAAAAGAGTTTAATGACCAAGGAAACTTTTGCCGAAATATGAAACAAAAGCCAACAACAATTGACGCTGCGTAAGCTGCACCAGCAACAACAGCGGCAATTCGCCGTGCGCCCACAACTTACGACGCGCATTCGCACTCCGCGCTCCTTTCATGGCAACAACAAAAACAACAACAACGGCAACGGCAACAGCAGCAGCAGCAGCACTTGGGAAAGGTCAACGAACAACATTGCCTCCGTCGGTCAAAAGCAGAGTTCACACGTACACAGGCACACGCACACATGGAAGCGTGCACAAACATGCACACACACAAACACACCACGGAGACGCATACAAATGCATTGTGAGGCGGCGGCGCAGCGAAGAGCAACAAAAATCCAACGGCAACGGCTGGCAAATTTTTGTTTTGCTTTTGCTTTCGCGTTGAGTGAAGTGAAATGAGTGGTGAAGCGAAATAAAGTGAAGTGAAGTGAATGAGTGAGTGAGTGTTACAGCCTTGTGCAGATTGAACTGCCTGCCTTTTGGCAATGACTCAAACGGCTGGCTGACTGCCTGACTAATTAATTATTTATTATTTGTTACTCATATTGAGCTATTTCCATGCGGCACGCAACGCAGCGCACAGGGCCAGCCGATGCGACGCTTACGCTTACGCCTACGCAAGCAGCGAGCGCAGCGTAGAGTCAGCAATTCATTCACTTTTGTAAACTTAAAAAAAGCGTCGCTGCCAGCGCAGACGCTGACGCTGCAGCTGCGTTACGAGATCAACGCACTTTCTGTATAAGCGTATGTGTGTGTGTTGATCCCACGAAACAATTTGCCGTTTAATGCACCCCGAAAAAAAACAACGAAAAGCAGAGCGAAAAATAAAACAAAAAGCGAAACAAACAAAACAAAAATCTGCATCGGCAACTCAATGCGAATGACTCAATTTTTGAGTGCGATTTATGCATTTCATATTCAGCGATTTGCATGCAGTTTTCACTTTTTTAGTGCAGCTCAAGCAAGTTTTGTATTGAAAGCAATAAAAAATGAAAAATCCAAAATATGAAATATATATAACGAAAGTTTTCTGTGGTCAAAAATAATAAAAAATATTAATAATAAAAGAAGATATATAAATCAAAAAAGCAACAGGCAGCAGACAACCGACTTGCAATTGCGCTCAAATTCCAGGCGGTCGAGGAGACTGACAAAGCTGAGCAGCGCTCGGCTGTCAGCGGGCACCAGGGAGCAGGCAGCGCAACGGACGCCCCGGATACAAATACAATGCACTTGGCCAGTGGCCAGGCTAACGATGCAGCCAAAGCTCGAAGCTGGAGACGGAGCTGCGGCTGCGACTGCGGCTGAGGCTGAAAGTACTAAACTTGTTTGAAAGTTGCAACTGTCGATGGAAGCAACTGCAACAAGAGCAGCAGCAGCTGCTGGAAGGGAGAGTACGAGTGAGAAAGAGAGGGGCAAGGAAGAGTATGTGGGAGGAGGTGGCAAGCATTTGCAATTTTTTCGGCTAAACTTGAAAATGATGTAAAAGAGAATTAAGAAAAAAATTGCAGCTGCATAAAGTTAAAAGAAATTTTGAAAAAAGAAGTTAAGCCAAAAATGTATTAAATAAAAGAAAATAAATATGGAAACAATAAAAATATATATGATTCAAAATTTTTTCCTATTATTATTATGCCACTTATTATTTAAATTTGTTATTACGTATTAAATCTAAATACTTTCAGCTCAAAGTAAAGATCTACAGCTCAAAGTTCACAGCGCATTCATCCTCTGCTCCTTTTCTTCGCCCTTCTCTATCACTCAAAGCGAAAGTGGGCGCGCTCAGCTCTCACTGAGATTATGAATTCGCCGCCATTTCGATCGGCGTTTCGATTAGCCCAAAAAGGCCAAAATATATATATATATAACTAAAAGCGAATGCAAATGCCTATGCTGCAGGACGTGAAACAAACCAAATTTCACATTGAATGCAGCGCCGTAAATAAACAGCAGCAGCAACAACAACAAAAGCAGCAGCAACATCAGGGAGTCGCGTGCAGCAAACATTTGAAGATGCCCCGCACTCTGAACAGGGCCATAAAACTGGCTGAGCCTCAAGCCTCCAACCATGCCCATGCCCAACATGCCAGGCAACATTAGAAAACTGCAACAGCAGCAGCAGCCTCAGCAGCAGCGGAGGCAGCAACAATAACAAAATGCAGTAACAGAGCAGCGAATGAAGCAAATGAACGAACAGCGTCGCAGTCACAGTCACAGCCGGCGTCTGCGCCGCGGTCGACGCTGACGTCGAGTGTATGCATCAAAAAACAGACAGTAAATCTGATTGTTTGGGGTAATTGAACTTTCTTAAGAAATTGCGACATGTACACTTTGAAAAGCTCTGGATTTGCGAGCAGCAGCGTCAGCTGAGACAGCGCAGCGACAGCAACAGCAGCAGGCAAAGGCAGCACCACCAGCCGCAGCAGCAGCAGCAGCACACAAATGTACGCCAATGACCGAGTTCGGGTGAAAGACCTTCGATAACCATCATCATCATCATTCGCAGAGCAGCAACGGCAACATCATTAGCGAGTCCGAGTCGTTCGCAGCGTAGTCATTGCACTAGCTGCCAGCCAGCAAAACAAAAACAAAGCAACACAGAGAGTGAGAGCAGAAGTGAGAGCACGCGCCAGTCAAAAGAGAGCTGCGGGTTTGCTATAAGAGCAAAAGTGCCAAAGAGTTGCAGCAGCGCTATTTCATTGAACTAAATTTAGCATTGTGTGCGTGTGTATTAGCACCAAAAGAGAAAGAGCACACGCTGCAGCTCTCCACGCTCTCTCTCTTTCTCTCTCTCTGTGTCATATCACACAAGCACAAATACAAACACTAAAACAAAAGCGCGGGAGTTGTTTTGCTCTTGCTATGCTGCTCTGACTGGCTATTGCTGTTGCATTTTTGCATGTGCATTTGATGTTAGTTTTTATTGTTATTGCATTTGCGATTTCGAGGTGCATGGCAAGACCTCAACTAAGGCTAAATTTGTTTTGTTGTTGTGCCTGTTGTTATAGTTGTTTGTGTATTAGTGTGCGTGTGTGCGATAATAGTGGGCTATAGGCGCTGCCGCATTTGGGGGTTATTGAGATAGGCGCGCGATTTGATCAATGCAGCTCAAACTACAAAAGCCTTGGGGCGGCATTAAGTGCGGCGCGTGTAACAGTTTGACAAGCAATACAGTGCTACTCAAACGGTATGCGGCATTTTACAGTTCTAATACAATGAATTCTACATGTAAAATTAAATACATTTGTTAATTTTACTTTTTCTTAAATGGAAATCAATTTAATAAATGATTGTATATATTTATGTATGTAGTACATTAAATTTATATTTTATTTCTAGATTATTACAGAATAAAAATAACTGCTGGTGCATTCCACTCAGCAAGAAGGAGAAAGACGAGAAAGAGAGTGAGAGAGCGACTACAGAAATTTGGGCATGAAGTTCGAGTGAACGCACTCGCACTCACAGTTGGCCGCGTCAATGCACGCTGACGCAGCCGCAGACGCCGCCGTCATCGTCGCAGCGCAAAAGCAATGACACTGATCCTGGCGTTGAACTCTGTCAATGCAGTGCCACGCTTCCGGCGGTGGTGGGAGCAGAGGCACAGGCGAGACTGAGACGGCGAGAGAGAGAGAGACAGACACAACAAGAATAGCAACTACAAAAACAAAGCAGCCATCAATTTCGGTTTCGTTTTCGCTGCTTGATTCTACAGCTTAGTTAGCCTCCACTCTGAGTTGTTGTTAATTATTATGCTTAAAGCTTTTTGGGCAAGGTCATTAAGCAGCGGCAACAGCGACAGCAACAACAAGTAGTAAGAAAATAAGAAGAGTAGAGCGAAAAACCCTGCTGCTGCTGCCGACTTCTGTTTGGCCTGCCCAGCGACTTCTACTCTACGTTTCTTTATGCTTTAGTTCGGTTCGTTCATACGGTCTTAATCAAGGTGAGTAACCTTGGCCTTATTTTCGAGCAGCGCACTCTTTGCTGTATGGCTGTGTGTGTACGCGCTCACGCATTGCCAAAAAAGCCAGCCGTGGCGCTCACCAAAAGCGTCGCTCACGAAGGCACAGCCATTGTGCGAGTAAGCGAGCGAGGTAGAGCGACAGAGGGCGAACGGCAACTGTTGCTGCTGGCATTGCGGAAGGTCATGATTTTTTCGGCTGCTCACCGTGTGAGCATGCGTGTGTGTGTGTTTTGTGTGACTTGCTGGCATTTGCTGAAACCGAAACTGAATGTGAATTTGAATGTGAATGTGAATTTGATTCTCTTGCGTCTTAAGCCGCCGACTGCGCCTGCGACTACGACTACCACTCAAGAACTACTCCTAAAGCTTTTTTCGACATGTCGAATTAATTTATTTTGACTAAATTTGCAGCAGTTAGTTAAGTTTATGCAGTTCATTTGATTTTTAACCTTCACTTACAGTTTAACCTGATCTACAAATTATTCGAATTGCCAAATTCGCTGTTAAGTGCCATAACAAACAGTCACAAAAATAGAAAAAGGCAAAAGAAAACGTTTAAGGTACTGCAAAATTTTGTTAAATATAGTTTCTCAAAATGTGAATTTGTTGGATTGGAGCCATTTTGCAAAAGGTATCCGCTGTGACTACCAATTGCAAGTAAAGAACTTTTACTCTTAAGGGATTTTTTTTAGCAAGTTTGATTTGCCTTAAGTTGCTAATTCGACTAAGTAGCTGATGTCAATGGGAATTTATTTATTTTTGGTACTTTTATTTGGATTTCTTTTTTTTTTTTGTTTTTGAATTATTTTTTGAAGGGAATTTATGTACATCTTTTAAGTTGCTTGCGTCTTTAATGCTTCTCTTAGGGACTTAGCTCATAAGAAATACTGGGGAAACGCTTTTTAATTTTGGAAATTTTATTGAATTGGGAATTTTTAGCAGCTAGTAAATCAGTAAAGCACGTGCTGTGTCACTTGTTGCCCTTTATAGGCCTAAATACATTTTGAAATATATGTATATTTGTATATATGTATATAAATATATATATTTAAATGTGCGCATATCTTGATGTGTGTGTCTAAAGCATGCATAATCAAGTGCCGAGAGCTTGAGACACGCCACGGTTTGCACTTGGCCTTGTCGAGCGCCGTTTCGTTGCTACCTTGAACCTCAATGTGCCGAATGTTGAGTTTGCTGCTGCTGCGACTGGTGTTGTTGTTGTTGTAGAGTGGGGGCAGCAGCTTCATAAAAAAAAAAAACGAAACGATATCAAAATTGAAAAGCGATTCGCAGTTTTACGTTGAGTTGGCAGTATGTGCTTTTCGAACGCTTCTTTTTTCCCCATATTTTTGTTGTTGTTGGACGTGAACTTTTTAAGCAGCAAACAAAATAAAAACACTATAAGAGAACGTTGTAAATGGAAAAATTAACGGTCGCAGACCTACAACAAAACCAAAACGTGACTCTCAACGACTTTAACTTGATGCGTCTGCTATGACTTTTAATAACTCGCCAAACACCCATACATAGACACACACACACATATGTATTCACATTATATTATATATATAAATACATTCATTTTAGAACTAGTTTTCGTATACATCTGCGTAAAGCTTTGAAGGCCGTTGGCTTCTAACCCGATTCTTTACACACTGCGTATGCGTAATAATTTGGAAGGTTGCCCTTTATCAAGTATACGCCATGCTGTACGCTTATCAATTTAGCCAAGTTAACGCTAGTGTCGCACCTGTTTGGCTGGGGAATTACCTATCAAGTGGCATTACCTCTACAATTCTCAATGACCAACGCAAACACATGTTTCACATCAGCTAACATACATATATCTACATAAATCACGTATAATATCATCTCTAGAAATTCGAGAGCCTGCCAATTCTTTTTGAAACGGGTTTTCATCTTAAAACAAAAGAGGAATTATAGCTAATGCCAATATTCATAAAAATTCTTTAAATCTGCACATGCGTACATAACTATGCATATTTCTATTTAATTTTTATATTTAATTTTGTATACAGTAAAGGCTCGACTAACAAAAATTAACCTCTATTTTTGTTACCGCTTGAAATCCATTTTAAGAATTGACTTCATTTGAATTTCCATTTTACTTTCTTCTTAAAAGTTATCTTCATTCCCTTAAATTCCTTATGGATTGTCTTCCTTAAAATTCCCAATATTTTAGATTCAATTTGATCCTCTTTCTCTATATACCCTACATATTAGTTCCAATCTTTTAATAAGTTCCCTTTGTTTCAATTCCCTACTGTTGCAGCTCTTTTTAGGTCCCATTATTTTACTTCCCATAACACTCTTACCTTAAAGCTCCCTTGCACTACAAATCTTGAATATTATTCAAGTATTGTATTATATTGTATAATTATACAAATTCGTGTTTACTTTTATACCTTCAATCAATTCTATCAAGATCTATAGCAAAGAAAGTCCTATATATTCGCTTTAGTAAGATTTCCCTGTATTTAGATTTTAGTACATATACACATACACTTACATACACTTGCACTTGCACTTGCACTTGCTTCCAGCTTTCCAATTGCTGCAATGAGTGCATCGCCGCCCTCCTACCATACATAGCTCATTTTAGACATAGCGACAACAACAACAGGCAATAATAAGAAAAGTATCGAATGCGCGCACAATTACAATTACAAAAAGGTTTTGTACTATGCAATAACAAGCATGCACTCACACACACACAGAGAGGCGCACACATTTGTCAGGCACATGTGTGTTTGTGTGTGCACATGTGCATTTGTTGCCGACATCGGCGGCAACATGCTTAGTATATATTTTGAATGGTTGCGCTTTATATTGGCCTCCGAATGTGTCTAGCTTCAATAGCAGGCCAGGGTCATGCGACACCGGGGAGGAAAAACTGACGCGAACTGACGCGAGGCACACATACAGGCGCAACTGCACGTGTATGTGTGCCCGTTATCGGAAGAAAACGCCAAAAGCTTCACAACAGCGTGTTTGCGAACACACACACATAGGCGCGCACACAAAGACAAAGCAAAATGCGCGCTCGCGTTCATTGCCTTTGCAAACGTTTAGATCGCACTCGCTCTCACTTCTATGCTAGAGCATTAGAAGAGTAACAAAACCAAAAACAACAGCAGCAATAGGCTAAGGCGCTAATTGATTAAAGAGAGGGTATAGCGGGAGAGCAGCAGAGTCGAAGTTGAAACAGGAGCAGCCGAGCCTTATCGGCCAATGGCAATCGGCACAATCACAACAAACGGCAAAAAAAGCTCTCGCAGTGCCCTTTGCCAAGTCTCATTTCAATTTTTGATGGATTTTACTTTTTTTCTTTTTGTTTTTTTTTTTTGTTTTTGCTTGCGGAAGGCGGGCAAATAAATGTTCGCATCGATTGTGAGGTTGGTCAGTGTTTTTTCGCCGATTCCTTTTTCGTGGTGAATTCTTTCATATGTGGGTCGAATGCGACGTTCTGCACGCGAGTAGGATGAACTTTGATGGGAGCTGGGTGAGGGGGATGTAAGAATTAGATGTGGGACATTAATTGGGATATTTATCATTAATATCGATAGCAGGTGACAAATTGGAAATAAATGCAAATAAAATACATATAAAAGTCTGTATATAGAATAAAGATGTACTATGACAAAATACACAGGAGAAAGCAACAAATTTATTTAGAATAAATTGTGTAGAAGAAACTAACTTAAGCTAGCCATGGTCAGCATGAGAAATTTCTTCTTATTTCTCAAATAACGAAAACATAATTTATCTTCAGCACAGCTATAAACATTCGAGATCATTTGATCTGAGTTTCAGCCGCTTGATCGATAATAAAATCGATAAATTAATTAATTGGCTCGTCACTTTCTGTGTCGAAGGTCGCACCCATCATTTGCATAGCCAATATTTTTGGCCAAAAACAAAACTTAATCGACATAAGCATAAATAATATAAGAAAAAAATAAAAAACCAAAAACCAAAAGCTACTAAAAAATTTGCGCTGTTAGCAGATTTTATTATAGCGCTTCTTTTGTCTCGAATTTTAATTATTGGTAAATTGTAATATTCGAAGCCGAAAAAGTGGGACATTGCTCTGGCTGTGACTCCAAGACCGAAGCTGTAATTCGAGCAGTCGAAAAGAAACATTCAAATTGAACAGCAGTCAGAAAAAAAAGAAGAATAAGAATATAGTCCACATATACGTGAACATATTGCAACATTTTCGAAAAACGAAAAAAGCAATGAATCATCGTTAAAAGAACTGAGAACTGAGCATTATCTAAATTACTTTCATTTTTATGAAATTACGGGAATTAGAATTGTCTTAAAGGCAATTTCCCACTCTTAAATTTTACATTTCCCTTAAAGCGATTTGCTCATATCCTAATAAACTAAATTTCCTTTCAAACAATAGCCGAAATAGTGAGGGATATTTGTTAATAATATCCCAATGCGTTTCTCCTTCTTCGTTTTCTTTAGGTTAGTTGACTCATTCCATTCATAGTTGCACTCTTATGCACATAGATACACACACACACGTATACATACATATATGAATTAGCATTTGCCGATATTTTTTCCTGAACTTTCATGCACACAGTTACATATACACACAGATGAGATGACGAAATGTGAGCATAGAAAGCTTTTTTTCGTTTGTCTATTGCGATTTGCTTCCTGCATTTTTGCACTTGTTCACAAGAGCCACCCCAAATCTCCTGCCCTCCCCCATCTTTCACTCTCTGACACTCTTCCTCTCTAGCTCGACTGCAACTCTCGCAATTAATCGCAAATGCAACTCTGTTTTCGTTTAGTTGAGTAAATTCTAGATCGTTGCACGCTGCGTATGCGCAATGTCTTCAGTCACTCACCATTTGCAGTAGTAGTAATCCAATTTGGCGTATATCCATTATGTTTACCGTTGCTTCAGTTTTTAGTTTGATAAAAAACAGTTGCACTTTACTTCGCAGCTAAAAATGGCTGCTGGGCAAATATTTGCATTGAAACGATTGTAAATATTGCGTATATTTTGTGTATTTAAAATCTACATTAACAACAACAACAGAAACACTTTTAGGCACTGTGAGGGATCGCCCCTGTTGTTGTTGCTGGTTGGCTGGTTGGTTGGGTGGTTGGGTGGTGGGTGGGTCAAAATACAATTATACAAGACTTTTGCCAATTCTCTATTTGCTTGGCATTTTGGCAGTGAATGCAGCAGATACTAATGCTGATTCAGTATCAGAATCAGCCTTAACACACACACGCACACACACACTCGCGCGCACACGCACTATATGCGATAGACACAGATTGGTTGTTTCACTTGTAACGCATTTCGATGCACTTCATTACGAGGATTCGATTGTCCGCGGGGGCGTGGCAATTATAATTACAATTTTTGTTTTTGAATTTGCGTTTGCTGTGATTTCTTTTGGGTAAGCGAAGGTTTTTCAGATTAGTAGCTGTTGCTGCTGCTGCTATGATCGACTGTGTTGCTCAGTTCGAAATTTTGCGACCGTCCGTTACAGCAGTCAGATGAAGACTAAACGCAAGCGAACGCGTTATTTTTGCACACAGCAGTGCAATGAGACACACAAACATATACATACATGTATACGAAAACATTCACAGCGGCAGAGACACGCGCGCGGCCGCTCAAGTTCATGCTCTGAACTTCAAAGCTCAGTTACCTTCATGCACGTCGCTGTGCTGGTGTATGTGAGCACGCTCGCTAAGCGTATGCGTGTGAATGAGAGAGGGAGAGACAGTCCGCAAGAGAGTGAACGGTTTGACTTTTTGTTCATTTAAGAGAGACTGTGTCTATAGTAAATGCAATGCGACGTTAAGAGACCGCAATAAAAGAGCGCGTTCGTGTAGAAATCCTTTTATTAGGCTTACTTTCAAAGTATAACGGAAATGCATACAAAATATATATAAAGCATTGTGTAAATAAACGTAAACGATTTTTGTTATTTATAACTGAAAATGGAAACGAAGCGTTTTTTCTTTTTTCCTCTAAACTTTAATATGAACATATATATATGTATATGGAAAACAACTTTTTATGTTGTCTTCAAGGAGGTTGGAATCTTAGGCAGACCAAATTCATCCGTTTCAATGGTGCTCTGCAAAGTAAAATATATTTAAATTAGTATTAAGTTTGCTAAACAATTTTTGTGATTTATTTTTACCTTGCCCGGCTTAATGCTATCAGCGCCTGGTTCTCTGTCTGGGGCTTCGGGCGCCTTGACAACGTCATCCAAGTAGCTGGAATCATCGTCCAAAGCCATTTCGTCGCCCAATGCATCAAGCTCTGCCTGTAGGTCATCATCGTCCACTTCGGGCATGCCGTAGGTGCGTCCCATGGCCTCCTGCACCTCGTCGGCCTGCTCAAGCATATCTGCCATATCGTCATGCATGTCCTCAATTTGATCAATATTAATTTTCTTATATTCCGTCTTCATCTGCTTCACACCATCCTTCATGGCGGCCACTGTGGCTTGAGTATCCTTGAGCGATTGGGCGGCATAGTTGGCCTGTTCCATATTGAACGATTGATTTCGCAGAGATTCAGCTTGTTGCTCGTAGCTAAAATAAACAAAGATAAAATAGCGTTAACTAATGGTCCAGCCTTCTAGCTTATTAGCTCTTACGCCTTCTTTTGTTTGAGCACACGCAGCGCTCTTTGCTTAACCGAGTTCTTTGCAGGGGATTCACGCATTTTGCTCATTTGCTCACGATATTTACGCAGCTCCGTCTCCAATTTCGCAATCTTCTCCTCAATATTTGCAGCCCGAGCATCCACCTACAAAGAAAACGCTGATTAGGACTCATATTTACAGTTACACAGTTACTTACCCCCGTAATGCAGTCATTTAGACTTGGTCCGGGCTCCTTGGGTTTTCCACGTCCAAAAAGTCGATTCATTTTGTGCTTTGCGTAAGCTTTTAAAACTAATTTAATAAATTTTAACAAATTTGCGTCGAATTTTGTTTGATGACTAATTTGTCTTCTTCTTTTTTAAGTAATAAACAGCTGAGTATATGGCTATCGATATTTATACATCGAATGCAAAAAACTATCGGTAGCCCTGGTAAGCATTAAAGTACTAGCAGAATTTATATATTTCTTGTCAAATAGCCATCCCTTCTTCGAGTAGTTGAATCTATAGCTATTTCTTATTGCAAACTACATCTTTATATATTTAAATTAACAAAACCATTTGATATAAGTATGATATACAACCACTTGTTAAGCACATAGTTTTAAATATCGATTGGGATCCATTGTGATCGCTAGGTGGAGGTAACAGCTATTTGATAGAGATGTGCATTGTTGTTCAACTAAAAACAGATATGTAAAAATTTGTATTTCGCAATAGAATAACACATTATATACTTGATTTTATACCTTAGAAAAGTCCATTACAACCACAAAGACATGGGACTACAATTTACACAAGGAAAACAAAAATCAAAAAATAACGTGCAACACAGCTCAAACTTATATGAACCAAATGAGCAAAACGAGTTGGCTGGTTCGTTCAGCGATGTGAGTTGTTTGAGCGAACATATTGCGAGACAATTTTACTATAAAAGCAGATTGCCGCAGCTTCCAGTATTATATTCTGTAAGCGAAGTTTGTGGAGTGTAGGGGATGAAATGAAAAATGCATTGAATATGCGAGAAGTGCAGCAGTCCGATAGATACGTTAATTTTTTGTAACCGCGTAAAAATGAAAGCTGAAAATTGTGCTAATTATATGATATATACTAGATAAACCACAAGAACGCAGTGATTTGCGTTATAAAATAATTGTCTCATATGCTATATATATGTGTGTGTTTGTGTGTGTATTAGTATTGTTGTTAATTCAATTTTGTGAAAATTCAATATTTGCACAGCCCCAGGCGTCGCATAGCGTGCGGGTTCCATTGACGTCACAGCCGCTGCGTCAGTCGGTTCAAGTGACCTGCCACCCCTATTCAACCATGTTGCAAGCTGTTGTAAGCCAGTGAACAAATTTGCCAGCAGCATTATGGATAGCTCCATGTATTATAAAGCATTAAGGGATAGCGTTGCAGAGGCCACAGAGGCTGCTTTGGTCAACAGCGACGTCGACAGCGGCAGCGGCAGCACTGCTACGCCACGCGTCGAGGATGGCGTCTCCATGGACAACTTCTATCCGGCTTTGGTGCAATGTTTTGGCATTATTATATGCGGGTAAGTCGGGCTAATACCAATGACCCACGCACACTTCGCTGACATTTACAAAAAACTGTGCACCTTGAACCTTGACTGACTCTTGCGTGGGTGCTTTGCTTTCCATTCATTAGCAGTAATTGTTGTTGTTTTGTTGTACGTGTTAGTTTGTGCAGTTCAAAATTGTGATCTGGTTTGTCACGCGCTCGTTCAATGACCGGTTCCGAATCATGTATTCCAATTTTTGAATTTCCTTGATTTAACAGCAATAAGAGTGATATTTACAGTATCTTAACTTAGTGTTTTTACTGCTTAAGTAAGTTTGGCTAGGAAAAATTGTATTATTTAAATTAGTTTGTAATGCATTTTTGCTTACATAAATACTCAAAAACTTTAAATTTGTTTGTCATCTAAAAGTTGTGTTTATTTCCACTGTCAATTATTTTGTACTTCTCTTTTAGTTACCGTTAGAAATGTGCTCTAATGCATGGGCTTTCTCTCTTCGATTTTGTTTTCTTTTTTAGATACGCGCTAAAAGCTTTGTATTGTATTTTAAGAGAAGCTCCAAGCTTCATGGACAAACTGCATACAAAATTGGATTAAATTGGCTTGCTTAAACATATATTTAATTCGAAATAAATATATATATCCTTATAAGTGTCTCTATTCACATTCTTTATTATTATTAAAATTCATATTTTCTGTGGGTTTTTTTAAACCTTGCTTTATTTATGCAGCATATTTCCCCTTAGTCATGCAGGTCGTTGGCTTAAGGCATGGGAATATTCCCCTCCCTTGCATAGTTAATACATAAAATGAATCAGCAACTGGAATTGCATATTGATTATTGTTTACAGTGTAAATAAACCTACATTTTTGTATCCTGATTAATTTATAATTATTAGCTAGTTTTTTTTACAAGACTTAAGTGTCACTCGTCTTTATAAAAAGTGGGTCATAAATCGTTTCAAATTTTTTGGAGCACAGAAGCGTGAAGCGTTTCAAATTACTATCAACTATTCAAAAACAATCTAAATTATAGGCTTATGCAAATCAACCGCAATTAAAAAATAGCAACAACAATAGTTTAAATTTCGTGCTATGCCAAAGGCGGCTTCAAAATATTTGCTTTCAATTAGTAAATTACAATAAGCGAAAGTAAAACGTTTAGAGAGTGCGATAAACAAATAAATTGTATATAAGTTAATATTGTTATTTATACATATCTACAGGTATATATATAGACAATTACAATTGACCTTGCAATGTTGGCTGTAAACAAAATCGATCAAAATCGATTGCTGCAATCGTCTAACAATTATACAATCGAAAATCGACTGACAATGCAATTACGTATTGTTCATATACTACTTCTACTACTATATAGCCTATACATGCATACATTTGCTTTAATTATTTGTATGCATACATGTGCAGATACAGTGGTAACCAACTGCATAGTCAATTGAATTATCTCTACTCAGCTGTTCTTGTGTGATTCCAGAAGTTATGTAATAGCATATATATATATATATACTCTTGATTCTAATTAAATGTTGGCTCTTACAGATAAGAAATACTTTGGAAGAGATACACATATTTGCCAGACTGATAATAGAAAGTATGTTTATGTTTTTGTCTTTGTCTTGGCTTTGCTTTCTTATTTAATTTAGCTGATTATTTGTAATGAAATCAAAGCTCTTGTTATCAATAATTGGGAGGAATGCAAATAAAGTAAATATTTGTATATAAATACAAATATATATAAAATTAATAATAAACAATTAATAATTAACAATGACTAATGACTAATGACTAATGACTAATGACTAATGACTAATGACTAATGACTAATGACTAATGACTAATGACTAATGACTAATGACTAATGACTAATGACTAATGACTAATGACTAATGACTAATGACTAATGACTAATGACTAATGACTAATGACTAATGACTAATGACTAATGACTAATGACTAAGGACTAATGACTAATGACTAATGACTAATGACTAATGACTAATGAGTAATGAGTAATGAATAATGAACAATGACAAATGAATAATAATTGATAAATTGAAAGTACTCTTATATGATTATGCTATATATAAAAAAACGTCAATGCGCTCCCACTCTTGTACTCTAGTATTGCCGTCATTTCGTGTGCCCACTGTACTTATGATAATATTTACAATGTAAGTGCGCTAGCTTAGATGCATGCTAAGCTGTTTTAAATGCTGATAGATAGATGATGCACGCGAACGTCTTACGAACAGCAATTCGGTACGTCGTAGCTGCAACTGTTTCAGCAATTAAACAGCAACAACAACAACAATACTAATAGTAAGAAATTCTATTTTATAATATTGACAGATCCAAACGTAACATAAATTTATATTTGAGCTTTAATTGCTTTAGTTTAAATAACAGTCATATAATTATGCAATGTTAACTAATTGTTCAGCTTACGATCTCAGCTAATAAATATATATCTATGTGAATTAATGAATAATAATAGTTTTTAAGTGAGGCTGCCATGGAAATACCTGAAGCACTTAAAAGGGGAAATATTTTGTCTAGTTCGCAGAGCCAAAGTTATCATCTGAACAGCTGCTGTAGGTTCAACTAAAGTAGAGCAAGAATGCTAAATGACCCATTTCTGGCTCAGATAGTTTCTCCATTAGTCAGCTTATTTTTTATCTAGAAACGAGCCATGTGACTTGCCCACAGATCACATGCTCTTCTTCAAAAATTGAGTTCAGTTTTATTTGCTGTAAACTAAAGATTATTGCAAATAAGCGAAGCTCTAATGAACTTTTGATCCCCAACTTTTCAGCTCTAGAGCGCATTTGAAATTCGACTTGCAAACACAATTTAATGTATGTTTGTTCGGCCAATAAACGAACAACACAATGACAAACAACAGCAAACAATAAGAACAATGACAAACAACAACAAACAACGCACAACTGTTATGAGAAAAGTTCTTCCAAAACATGAAAAACTTCTGATGGAACGAACATAGCATCTATAAATTGGAACAGAAAGTAATTTAATTTCAGATGATGTTTATTTTAGCAAATAATATGACATTAAGTTACAAGCTCTAGATACCCATTGTTAATTGGTTGAATAGGGTATATTGGTTAGTTTAATATTAGATACCTTTCAATGTCTAAGATACCTTCTGAACTTAATGATTGCCCCGTATATATTATATATATTATAGTAAACTGGAAATTGAAGAATATCTAAAAGAGATTATGGAAAATTATATGTGTAGGCATATAAGGTAACCCCCTAAAAAATCGGAATATATTATATATTTATTTTTGTATAAACTAAAAAATATTCATTAAATTTCCTAAAATATGGAAGTTTATACAAAAATATATAATATATATTTAGATTTTTTTTTAGAGCGTTACCTTATATGCCTACATATAATATATATATTTTACAAATAGAAAAGAAATTGCGAGCTGTACATTCAAGGGAGGCTCTACTGTATAGGCTTACCAATTTATTCTTAAGCCGACCTTCACGTACACAATTTCTACAGCACTTCTTGTTTCAGAACAGCTGTGTTTATTGTACAACATTATAGCTTGCCTTAAAGTGCTTATATTATATTATATTATATATATATAAGATACGAAATAGTAAAAAAAAATATTTATGCAACTGTCGCTGTTAATTTTAACAAATTGATTAACAGTAAATGTCGTTTTGTTTACTCATTTCTTTGCTGATTACAGCGCAGAAAGTTCTGTCTTCCAGCACAGGTGAGACAGGTAAAAGGCGCAGATACATATGTATATATAAATCAAGCAGACAACAAGGGAAACATTCCAAGCTGTTATAAATCGCAATCACGCACTAAGCAAACATTTGTTATTGTTGTTGAGGTCAGCGAAGTAGCTCAGGTTTTAAATTTTATTTATTTATTTTTGTTGTCTGGGGAAGTACTCCAGTTTTATATGCCTTTATATATATATTATATATAATATGGGATTTCTTTTGGGCGGAACAAATCGAATGCAACATTCACAAGATTTTGAAATGCAAAACTGGTCTTTAGGCTTTTTGTTTTATTATTATTTTTAATTGTGTTGACTCTGTTGCATGTTAGCTTGCTTATATATGTAAATGTTTGCGAGTTCCGTATAAATATATATGTTTATATATTTAACGGCACGCATATTTCGTATTGCTAAAGAGGTGTGGCCTAATCTAAGCTTTAACTTCTTTCTCTGTTTTCCACTCTACATATGTATCCACATACAAATATATTGAGTATAGGCATAGCATACTACTCTTCTCTTCTCTACTCTACTCGACTCTGCTCTATTCTACTCTACTCTACTCGAGTCTACTCTACTCTACTAATTGTTGATCGACTGCATGTTAAATGATCTAGTCTAGGCGATCCAGTCTATCTGCGCTTCTCTGCCTCTTCGTATGATCGCAGCGTTGTCGTAAACCACAAAAGATACTTGAAATTGGAGATATATATTCTTGTAACCGATCTACTTAGCATCGATAAATATCGATAATATTGACTTGGTTTTTAAGCTTAATATGAATATCAAAATGCTAGAAATATCAAATTTGATTTGTAGGCTATGAAAATACTTAGTTGGAATACTTTGGTTGTCTCCTCAATTAAAATGAATTTCACAATATCAAGAATCAACTGAGCCTACGTAATTTATTTTTGATTAAGGCTATGCATCTAGAGCCTAAACTATTAGAAATCTAGTTGCGCTTAGCACAAAAATATGGAAAAATGTGTGGAGAGGAAACCTGAAATGATAACAGCTGCGACAGGGTATTAGCTAGTCAGGCACGGCCAACTTGTCAGACTGCCATACTTGTCTACTCCACATCCACATAATCTATCCTATATCTATCATATCTCAAAATCTTTATATATGAATACACATCATCACTGATAATCTCTTGTTTCCTTTCTCTTTGCAGCTATATAGCTGGACGCTTTAAGATCATCAGCAATGCGGAAACTAAGGGATTGGCCACATTTGTGGGCACCTTTGCGTTGCCTTCGCTCATCTTTCTCTCACTCGTCGAGCTCAATTGGAGAGCTGTGAATTGGACCTTTCTGCTGGCCATGCTTATATCGAAGGCGATTGTCTTCTTCGCCGTGTTGGTCATTTGTTTGCTGGTGGCGCGACCTTTGAACTATGCGCGTGCCGGTCTAATGGCCATATTTTGCACGCAGAGCAACGATTTCGCCATTGGATATCCCATAGGTAAGCCATAGGTAGCGCTCAAGTAGTGCCAGTCCTAATCTCTGCTTGCTTTTAGTCATGGCCCTCTATAAGGATGTGCATCCGGAATACGCTTCGTATTTGTACCTCATGGCGCCCATTTCGCTAGCCATTCTCAATCCAATTGGCTTGGTCCTCTTGGAGATTAGCAAGATTATTAAGAGCAAGGAGGAGGTTAATCGGAATCCGCCCCTCTGCCCGGAAACCTGTCCCGCTGAGCAGCTAAGCAAGCAGCGTCGTTGCCTGGGCGAGCATACGATACTCGTATGGAATACCATCAAGTCATTGTTCTTCAATCCTTTGCTGCTGATGACATTGCTGGGCGTGGCAGCCGGTTTCCTCTTTCCCCGAGGGCTGCCCGAAATGGTGGCTAGCGTCTTGCGGGTGTTCGGACAGAGCTTCTCGGCCACGGCCTTGTTTTTGCTGGGTCTCAAGATTGTGGGCGGCGGCAGCGGAACGGAACGCAAAACGATGGGCATGGGTCTGCTACTGCCCAGCGTGCTTATTCTGGTCAAGATGTAAGGCAATAGAGAGAAAGTTGAGCAGTTGGCTCAAACCTGCTAATCACTTTGTTAACTTCCTTTCCTTAGTCTGGTGCTGCCTTTGGTCTGTCGTCAAACTGTGAACATTATTCAAGCGGGCGAGAACTTCAATGATACCACAGAGCTGAGCACCTTCGGCTTTCTCTATGGCACCTTTCCTGCGGCGCCTGGCGCCTTTGTTATTGCCACCCAATACAATGTGGAAGTGGAACTGGTTAGACTCTACAATCATATGCCCCTAGGCATTTATCTAATGGACATTTATGTATCTTTTATAGATCGCTCGCAGCATGGTCTTGTGCACGTTTATCTCAGCGCCGCTTATGTTTATTTCTGCCAAGATGATATCGTTGACAAATTTAAAGCCTCTGGACTATCTGCATGAGCTGGATGCCTTCTCCTTTGACATCAGCGTTGCAGGCGCTGCTGCCTGTTGCTGGATGCTGGCGCTGTTGATAGTGACGAAACGTTTCAAGCGCATGCCGCAGCGCATAACAGCTTGCCTAGTGCTCTCACAGGTGCAGAATTGGCTAAGCTTTAAAACTCTTTTGTATGTTTACCAACTTTGTTTTGCTTTTATCAGCTAATGTGCTGCATTGGCGTCATACTCTGGTCGAAGCTGGATCATGTGGAACGCTGGCCTTTATACCTGCAGTTCTTTTTGTTCAATATAGGCACGTATAGCTCGCGCTTGTGGACAGCTATATTGGCCATAACGCTGCTCTTTCTGCAATGTCGCAGTCTCTGCTTCGTGCTCAAGCTGTGGCCCTATATGGTAAGCCCTTTGAATATAACTTAACTGCGCTCTCGCTCATTGACTTCTCTATGTCTGCACAGCTCATCTTTGCCTGGGGCGTGCCAGCACTCATCTCTGGTCTGCTAATTGCCTTCGACTCCAAGTCCATGCCTAGTGAGAAACAGAATCCCAGCTTTCAATATGGCAATGCACAGGCAGCAATTGCAGTCTTTCTGCTCGTCATGTGCTTTATAGGTGTGTAACAACTTCATCGACTTCTTCTCAATTGGAAAATGATGAGAAATATTAACAAATTTGACGCGTTATGACAGCTTGTCAAGCAAGCTTACAATGATGCATATAAAGTTTTCAATCTGAATCAAGAACTTGAAGTAAACAAGTTATTTTCGTAGCCATAACTCTAATCGTATTTACTTTTACAGTTACTGTGGGCTGCCTCGTGTTGCATCAACGTTATAAGAAGCGCTACGAAAAGTACATGACCTATTCGCGTGAGTTATCCAATCCGGATTCGGGTATGCTTTTGCTATTTCAATAAGTTACAGAGACTTAATTATCTTCAACCTCTACAGCATCAGATTTGCATTCAACTGTATCAACAGCCAATTTGCTGGCCAATGCCGATCCTTCGCCTCTGAGGCAGAGCTTGCGCACAACCTCGTATTCCTCCTCGTCCGATGATGATGAAATGATCACCACCACTGTGGTGCCCGAAACCATGGCCAATGGTGGCTGCGGCTCAGGCAATGGCAATTGCTGCTCGTCCTCGACGGCGACGACGCCCACAACCACATCCACGGTGGTCATGGATATAGAGGATCTGCTAAATCGCAGCAGACACCGCAACGTGATGAAGGATTTGGATAAGATCGATAGTGCTCCGGCAGCAGAAGCGTAGGCATAGGGTTACTCTGTGTAAGAGTTGATAATTAACCAGTTCTCTTATTGCAGCCATATGTGCAGCAGCGCTTACAACTGCGGTCCAAGCACCTCGCGTCAGAGCTGTCAGAATATCATAGAACGTTATGAGGAGCAGACGCGCAGTGGTCTGGAGCCGTTGGAGCATACGAGCGATTGCGATGAGCATCAGACACTGAAGCATACTATTCTGTTGATCATATTACTGTGCTCCATGTTTGTCGGTCTGGCTGTGTCCATTTGGACGCTGGTCATGGAGGGGATGTCGGGCATCTATTTGGAGCTAAGTTTTCTTGATGCGTTCCTCAACTTTGGCCAAGGTTTGATTGTGCTGGCTGTGTTTATAAGCGATACAGGCGAGCTGCTAATGCCGCTGATCAAGTTCTGGCGTAAACTATGGTTAGTATTCCGTTAAAAATTAAATCAGGATTGATTTTATTGCTGTTATCCCATTTTAGGTATGGCGCCAATGTCGTCAGTCTACCTCACTGGTCAAATGTACGGCCGGAGACGAAACAAATCTGCGAACAATTTCGCAATCATCACTTGGAGAACTGCAAAAAGGATATTGCCAAGGATAGAAGGTGAGTTTTTAGTTTTGTTTCTTGTTTATGCTTATACAATTTCTGCTACTTCCCAATAGGTGGCGCATCCGTGTCTACCGCAAAGTTTTCTATGGCAGCGAATTTGTTAGCTGGCTCATTGAGGTGGGCCTGTCCAAGGATCGCATGGAGGCTGTGCATTATGCACGACATCTTGTCGACGGTCGTGTACTGCGACACATCAACAATGTTTATCACTTCGAGGATAAACAATTGCTTTACAACTTCTGCAGTCGCATCTAGGCGACAATAAGAAGACAAAAAAAATGCAACGACGCCAAATGTTAAGTTCGTTTCTGTTATGATTTAATGAGAATCGTGTAATTTGTGTGCTGTGATTGTACGCTAGCGGGTAAGCACAACACATCCAGGCACACACACATGCACACCACTATAGACAGCCATCGATTAGTGTGTGTGTGTGTGCGTGTGTGTGGGTGTTCGTATGTGCCTTTGCATAGGGAATTTGTTTATTGTCTATTTATACAAACTATAAATATGCTTTGACACATTTGCTTACACAATAAGTAGTTAGTTAGTTAGTTAGTTTAAGAGCTAATGTTCAAGCTATAGTGCAATAATTTAGAACATATTCTTTATATATACATATATACAATTAATCAAATTTGCAAATCTAACGAAGCTTCTGTCACAAGCAACTGTGCATAAAACGTGTGTGAACGCCTATATCGATAATTATAACTAAATGCAAATGCCTATATCCTATCTTGTATGTTAAATACATACGTATCAATAAATTGAAATATATATATATATATATATATGAACTATATATACAACTCGAAAACAAATTACAAATGCATTTGT